>NW_023425403.1:108524609-109732109 GCF_014108415.1 Molossus molossus | reverse complement strand
GAGGACTGAGTTCATGATCAGGAAGACAAGGTAAAAGACAACACCTAAATGGAAAAATAAACAAAAGAAATAGAAATGAATGAGGATAGTTTTAGGTACGTCTGAAACAGCACTGAGTGTACCAACAGGCACATCATGGGGGTGCTGGCAGGAGGTGAGAGACAGAGCAAGGAACAGAAACCTACTTGAAGAAATAATGACTGAAAACTTCCCTGAACTGGAAGAGGAAGCAGACATCCCAGTCCAGGAGGTGCAAAGAACCACAAACAAGATGAACCCAAAGAGGCCCACACCAAACACCATTATAATTAAAATTGGCAATTGTTAAGGACAAAAAGAGACTCTTAAAAGCAGCAAGAGAAAAGCGGTTAGTGATCTACAAGGGAGCACCAATGAGACTATTAGCTGATTTGTCAAAAGAAACTTTGCAGCGTAGTAGGAAAAGGCACTAAATGTTCAATGATGAAAGGCAAAACCTACAACTAGATGACCAGCAATGCCACCATGAAGAATGAAAGGACAGATAAAGGGTTTCCCAGAAATAAAAAACAAAACAAACAAACAAACAAAAACTAAAAGAATTCATCACTATTAAAAAACTATTATGAGAAATGTTAAAGGGACTTTTTGAGTACAAAGATAAAAAAAAATCAATAAGACGTTATAGAAACAAAAATGTATCCTCACTGACAAAGACAAGCAGTAAAAACAGTGGATCAACCAACCAAAAAGCTAATGCAAAGGTTAAAAAAGAAAGGTAGGCCCTGGGCAGTTTGACTCAGTGGTTGGAGCGTCAGCCTGCGGACCAGAGAGTCCCGGGTTTGGTTCCTGCTGGGGGCACATACCAAAAAGAAAAAAGGTAAGAAGGGTAATGTGCAATTACATTTAATTAAGAAATAAATACACACACACAAAGAAAGTAAAGAATAAAGACAAAACCATAAATGTGGAGGGGGGTGAATAAAAATTGTAGAGATTTTATTTATTTTTTGTTAATCCTCACCAAAGCATATTTTTCTATTGATTTTCATTTTTTTCACTTTATTTATTTTTTTTCTTTATTCTGGTACATGACCCTAACTGCTAGGGCCCAGTGGGAACTGAACCCGGGACTCTTTGGTCGCAGGCCGATGCTCCAACTTGAGCCAAACAGGCCAGGGCTCCATGATTTTCAGATAGAGCAGGTGGGAGGGAGGGAGAAAGAGAGAGAGAGAGAGAGAGAGAAAGAGAGAGAAACATCGATGTGAGAGAGACACATGACTGGTTGCCTCTTGCATGACCATGACCAGAGCCAGTGATCGAACCTGTAACCGAAGTACATGCCCTTGACCAGGTATCTAACCATTAAACCAAACCAGCCAGGGAAATTGTAGGTGTTTTAGAATGCGTTCTCTAGTAAGTGACCCTCAACTTAAAATACACTGCTATAAACAAATCTTGCTATATAGATGAAGCACATGGTAACCAGAAACTCAAAATCTATGACATATACAAAAAAGTCATGAGAAATTAATCCACAGGAGACAATATAGAAAATCACCAACATGTGCCATAACTAATTACTTATCGATAATTGCATGTAAATGGAGTAAATGCTCCTACTTAAAAGAACAATAGGGTGGCTGAGCGGATTTAAAAAACAAGATCCATACACATGCTGCCTACATGACCCCCACTTCAGATAAAAAGACACACAGAATGGAAAGAAATGGAATAAGACAGTTGATGCAAATGGAATAAAAAGAAAATGGGGTAGCCATAATTATAACAGACAAAACGTCTTAAAAACATACTGTAACAAAAGACAAACAGTGGCATTTCACAATGATAAAGGGATCAATCCAAGAAAAAATATAAGTCCTGTAAACATCTACGCACCCAAAGTGGGAGCACCCAAATGTAGAAAGCATTACTGATGGACATGCAGGGAGAGGCTGCCGGCACTATAACAGCAGCAGGTGACGTCAGCACCACACTGATGTCAATGATTAGACCATTGAGAAAGAAAGTCGTCAACAAAACAGTGCCCTTAAATGACCCATGAGAGCAGATGAACTTAATAAATATTTTTAGAATATTGTACCCTGAAGTAGCAGAATATTCGTCCTTTTCAAGTGAACATAAGTAATTTTCCAGGATAGACTACATGCAAGGACAGAAAACAAGTCTCAATAAATTAAGAAGACTGAAATTATATTAAGCATCTCAAATCACAATGTAAGCCTGTATTGCTATGAATTTCCACCTTAAAATAGTTTGGGCTGTGTGCCATAAATTTTGGGTTGGTGTGTACTGATTTTTATTTGTATCAAGGTAACTTTTGATTTCTTCCTCTATCAAGAAACAAGAAAAATCTAAAATAAAAAATCAGTGATCCCACTTCTAGGAATATACCCTAAAAAACCTGAAACACCAATCAGAAAGAATATATGTACCCCCATGTTTGTAGCAGCACTATTTACAATAGCTAAGATCTGGAAACAGCCCAAGTGTCCATCAGTAGATGATGGATAAAAAAGCTGTGGTACATATACACAATGGAGTACTATGCAGCTGTAAGAAAGACAGATCTCTTATCCTTTAAGGTGGCATGGAGGGACCTGGAAAGTATCATCCTAAGTGATACAAGCCAAGCAGAGAAAGACAAATATCACTTGATCTCACTTATTTGTGGAATATAATGAACTAAACAAACTGCTGAACAAAATTAACCCAGAGACATGGAGGTGGGGTACAGGCTGACAAGCCTCAGAGGAGGGGGGGTTGTGGGAGAAGAGATAAACCACAGAACTTACATGCATGTATGCATGAACATAGACAACAAAGTTGGCAATGGGGTGGGGAAAAGGGGAGATGGATAACAATGGGGGAAAAATGAGAAACATCTGTAACAAAAACAAATTAATAAATAAAAAAATTTTAAAAAATAATTAGAAAAGGAACAACAATCAAATGAATAGAAGAAATGAAATAAAGATCAAAGCATAAATAAACAAAATGGAGTCTTAAAAAATTAGAAAACTTCAGTGATGGTTCCTTGAAAGGTGAAGAAATTTGAGAAACCTTTATGTAGACTCATGAAGAATAAAAGAGAGAGGGCCCAAATAAACAAAATCAGAAATGAAAGACACCACGGAAATACAGAGTATTATTAAAAAGTCTATAGTTGTATGCCAAATTAAAAAACCTGGAAGAAATGAAAAAATTTCTAGGAACATACAATATTCCAACACTAGATCAAGAAGAAACCGGAAATCTGCACAGACCAATCACTAATAAAGAAATTGAATCAATAATCAAAACACTCCCAACAAACAAAAGTCCTGGACCAGATGGTTTCATAAGTGAATTATACCAAACATTCAAAGAAAAATTAACATCCGTCATTCTTAAATTATTTCAAAAAATTCAAGAGGAGGGAAGTTTCCCAAGCTCATTTTACGAGGCCAGTAAAGACATTACAAAATACATATATGCCAATATCTCTGAAGAACATAGATACAAAAATCCTCAAAAAATAATTAGCAAATTGAATTCAGCAATGCATGAACAAGGTCATACATCATGATTAAGTGGGATATACTTTTGAGCTCTGCATATCAATTAACATGATAGGCCATGTTTAAAAAAAATGAAAGATAAAAATCATATGGTCACATAAATAAATATAGAAAAAGCATTTGACAAAATCCAGCATTCAACTATGATTTTTTTAAAATTCTGAGCAAAGGCAAGATAAAGGGATTGTATCTCTAAATAATAAAGGTCATATATGACAAACTCACAGCTAACATCACAGCTCAATAGTGAGAAGTTGAAAGCTGTTTCTATAAGATCAGACACAAGACTCTTTCACCATTTTGTATTCAACATAGTATTGCAAGTCCTAACACAACAATCAGAGAATAAGAATAAATAAAAAACATCCAAATTGGAGAGGAAGAAGTAAAACTATCATTAATTGCAGATGACATGAAATTACATATAGCGAACCCTAAAGATTCCACCAATAAACTATTAGAACTAATAAATAAAGTAGCACAATACAAAATTAATATTCAGAAATTAGTTTCAGTTTATACACCAATAACAAACTATCAGAAAGAGAAATTAAGAAACCACTCCCATTTCTAACTGCATTAAAAATTCTTACTAATAAATTTAAGCAAGGAGGTTGAAGATCTTTGCTCAAAAAATATAAGACATTAAAGAAATTGAAGCTACAAATAAATGGAAGGACATACTGATATAAAGAATTAACATCATTATAATGTCCATATTAACTATTGCAATCTACAGAATCAATGCAGCCCCTAACACAATACCAATAGTGCATTTCACAGAACTACAATACATAATCATAAAATTGTATATGAAACTATAAAAGACCCTGAATACCACAGCCATTTTGAGAAAGAACAAAGCTAGAGGTATTATGCTACCTAATATCAAACTATACTATAAGGCTACAGTAATCAAAACAGCATGGTACTAGTATAAAAACAGACACACAGATCAATGGAGCAGAAGAGTGAGCCCATAAACTCATATACTCAATTAATCTATGACAACCGAAGAAAGAGTATACAATTGGGCAAAGACACTCTCTTCCATAAATGATGGGAAAACTGGACAAATACACACAAAAGAGAGAAACCAGACCACTTCCTTACACCATATGCAAAAACAAACTCAAAATGGTATTGAAGGCTTAAATATAAGACCTGAAACCACAAAACTCCTAGAAGAAAACCTAGGCTGTAAACTCTGGCCTCTCCATTAGCAATACTATATTGGAGATGTCTCTGTGAGCAATAGAAACAAACAAAATAAATAAATAAATGGGACTACATCAAACAAAAAAGGTTTTGTATAACAAAGGAAACTATCAGCAAAACAAAAAGACAACTTATTTGTTGAGAAAAGATATTCACCGATGATTCATTCAATAAAGGGTTAATTTCAAAATATATAAGGATATTAATAACTTAAGACCAAAAAGACAAACAAATCCAATTTAAAAAATTGATGTAAGACCAGAATAGATGCTTCTCCAAAGAGGACATATAGATGACCAACAGACATATGAAACAATGCTCAACATCACTAATCATCAAGGATGTGCTGAAGCTTTTTTAGTTTAATATTGTCCCATTCATTTATTTTTGCCTTTACTTTCTTTGGCTTTGAGGTCAAATTAATAAAATGTTATCTATGACTAAGGTCTGTAAGTATAGTACCTATGTTTTCCTCCATGAAATTTATTGTTTCAGATCTTACATTTAGGTCTTTGATCTATTTTGAATTGATTTCTGTACATGGGGAAAACTGTATGTAGTTTCATTCTTTTGCATGTGGTTTTTCAAATTTCCCAGCACCATTTATTGAAGAGGCTTTATTTTTTTCTGTTGTGTGTATGTTTGGCTCCTTTGTCACAAATAATTTGTTCATATACATGTGGTTTTACTTCTGGTCTCTCAATTCTGTTTCATTGGTCTCTGCCTGTTTTTCTGCCAATACCATGCTGTTTTGATTATCATAGCTCTGTAGTATAATTTGAATTCAGGCTTCATTCTATTTTTCTCAGGATTGCTTTGACTGTATAGGGTGTTTTGTGGTTCCATACAAATCTGACAATTTTTTTTGTTCTATTTTCTTCTTCTTTTTTTTTTAATCCTCACTCAAGGATATGTTTCCATTGATTAGATAGATAGTTAGATAGATGATGTAGATGATAGATGATTGATAGATAGATAGATAGATAGATAAATAGATAATAGAGAAACATTGATGTGAGAGAGACATAGATCAGTTGCCTTCTGTACATACTGAGACCAGAGATTAAACCCACAAACTAGGTACATGCCCTGACTAGAAATCAAACCACAGTCTTTTGTTGTATTAGATGATGCTCCAACTGCCTGAGCCACATGGTCAGGGCTGTTCTACTTCCATAAAAAGATTGGGATTTTGATGGGGATTAAATTGCATTAAATGTATATATTGCTTTATGTAATATGTAAATTTAAACTTTGCTGAACTTTCCAATCCATGAACAAAAAAACTTTTTTTTTTTCATTTAATGTGTCTTTTTCTATCTCTTTTAATAATAATTGGTAGTTTTCAAGATAAAGGTCCTTTATATCCTTGTTAAGTTTATTCCCAGGTATTTTATTCTTCTTGTTGCAATTGCAAATGGATTTTTGTTGTTTGTTTTTTAATTTTTTTAAATGAAGTTTCAATGTTAGTAAACAGGAATGTGGTGAATTTTTATACATTGATTTTTGTATCCTATAAATTTATGTATTTATTTATTGTTTCAAATAGTTTTTGTGTGGAGTCTTTAGGGTTTTATATATATTGAATTTCCTCACTGTTGACTGATCTATTTAGATTTTCCAATTCTTCATGATTCAGTCTAGGAAGGTTACATATTTCTCGGAACTTATCCATTTTTTTCTAGGTTATTGAATTTGGTGGCATATAGTCTTTCCCAGTGTTCTAGTATGATTCTTTGTAGATCTGTGGTGTCAGTGGTAAGTTCTCTTTTATTTCTGATTTTCTTTAGGTGAGTCTTTTATCTTTTTTCCTTAGTAGGTCTAGCCAGGGGTTTGTCAATTTTATTATTATTTTTTCAAAGAACCATCTCTTTGTCATATTAATTTTTATATAGTCTTTTTGTTCTTTATTTCATTAAATTCTGCTCTAATTTTTATTATTTCCTGTCTTCTGCTGACTTGGGTGGCTTTTTTTCTTCTTTTTCTAGTTTTTTAAGATATAGAGTTAGGTTATTCACTTGAAATTTCTCTTGTTTTTGAGAAAGGCCTGTAATGATATAAACTTCCCTCTTATTATTGCTTTTCGCTACATCCCAGAAGTTTTGATATGTTGTATTGTCATTCCCATTTGTCTCTATATGCCTTTTGATCTCACCTTTTATTTCTTCTTTGACACTATACTTTTTTAGTAGTATGTTCTTTATTCTCCACATACTTGTGGGTGTTCTTGCTTTTTGCAGTCGATTCCTAATTTCAAAGCACTGTGGTCAGAGAATGTGCTTGGTATGATTTCAATCTTGAATTTTTTTAGGCCAGTTTTGTGACTCAACATGTGGTCTCTCCTTGAGAATGTTCCTTGTGCACTGGAGAAGAATGTATAATCTGATGTTCTGCAATGGAATGCTCTGTAAAGATCAGTTAAGTCCATTGGGTTTAATGGGTCATTTAAGGCCAATATTTGTTTATTGATTTTCTGTTTGGATGATCATAGAGCTTACAAGAGAGAAAGAGAGAGAGAGAGAGAGAGAGAGAGAGACAGACATTGATGTGAGAGGGAATCATTAATCAGCTGTCTTCCCTATGTGCCCCAGGGATCAAACCCACAACCGTTCTGTGCACAGGACCACAGTTAACCAACTTAGCCACTCTAACTAGGCTATGATTCTGTTTTTGTCAGTTTTTCCCTTTAGTTCTGTGAGTGGCTGCTTTACAGATTTTGTTGCTTTCTGATTGGGTGCATATATATTAAGATGTGTTCTGTCTTGTTCATTATAAAATTCCCGTCTTTGTCTCCTGTTACCTTTGTTGTCTTTCAATCTGTTGTGTCAGATGTAAATATGGCTACACCTGCTTTTCTGCGGATGCTACATGCTTGGAGAACATTTTCTACCCTTTCACTTTGTGTCTAACTTTGTCTTTGCAGGCCAGATGTATCTCTTGAAGGTAGCATATGGTTGGGGTTTTTTTTTGTTTGTTTATTTGTTTCTTTTTTAATGCAATCTGCTACTCTGTGCCTCTTCATTGGTGACTTCAGTCCATTTATATTTAGGGTAATGATTGATGTATGAGGATTTCCTATAGTCATTTTATCCTTTGTTTTCTGGTAGCTGTGTCTCCATTGGTTCTTTTCCTTTGCATTTCTGTGCCTGTGTGTTTGGTGGTATTCCATAGTCTCCTCTGTTTCATCTTTTTAAAGCTAGGTGCCTCAGTTTTGTGCTTTTTGTCTGTGTTCACCATTAGTTGTTTCTTTCTTTAAGTATCATGTATACAGTAGTCGTTTGTCTTTTGAATGCATCTGATCTCCACGTCCTTTTGCAAATTCAGACCTTTACCCACTTTCCTTTTATGATTTTGGGGTACACATGTCCCTGTCTATGCTGTGAGTTTGTGGGTGATATCACTCATACTGTTGTGACCTTATGCTCCGTGTTTCAGGTAGAATAACCCCCTTGAGTATTTCCTGCAGTAGAGGTCTTCCGGTGATAAAGTCTCTCAGCTTCTGTATGTCCAGAAAAGTCTTTATTTCTAGTTCACATGTAAAGGATAACTTTGCTGGGTATATTATTCTTGGCTGGTAATGTCTCTGTTTCAGTGGTTTGAATGTTTGGTTCCACTCTCTTCTGGCTTGTAGGTTTTCTGCTGAGAAGTCTGACAATTAACCAACGAGGTTTCCTTTAGAGGTCACGTTCTTCTTTCTCTGGCTGCCTGGAGGATGATTTCTTTTTTGTTAACTTTCGACAGCTTTGACACAATATGCCTTTGGGATTGAGGAAACCAGATGTTCTGTTTTCATTTTGGATTTGAGGATGTAGCTCTTTCCACAGTTTTTGCAAGTTTTCAGTAACTACTTATTTGAATAGGCCCTGCATTCCCTTCTCTCTATCTTCATCTTCTTCTTGTATGCTTGTTATTCTTATATTGCTCTTTCTGACCGAATCCAATAGTTCCTGTCGAACTCTTTCATTATCTGTATGCTCACTCTCTCTCCTCTTTCCTCTGCATCATTTCTAGATTTCTATCTTTGACATCACTAATACTATCCTCCCTTGAGTCCACTCTATACCCTATGCCCACTAGTTCATTCTTGATATCTTTTATTAAGTTCTTATCTCCATAACTTCCTTTTTTTTTTTTTAAGTTTCATCTCTCTGGTAAAGTACTTGTTTTGTTTGTTGACTTGTTTTCTGAGTGTATTAAATTGCCAGTCTCTATTTTCTCACATCTCACTGAGTTTTTTCCAGAGCTCCGGTCTTGAATTCTCTGTCATGTGTATCACTTATTTCCATGCGTTTACATTCACTTTCTGGAGACTTTATTTTCTTTTTGAGCTGCCTCATTCCCTGGGTTAGTCTTGTTATTGAGTGGATGCCCTCTGTGTCCAGGCATCTATAATAAGTGGCACCTCTAGCATATTAACACAAAAAGGTCTTTCTGTTATAGTCGACCCTTGTTTATTGCAGTCAATCAGTTCCAGACTCTACCGCGATAAATGAATCAACTCTATAGATTATTTGAAAACAACCGCGACAGAGTGAAGCCGCAGACGTCCAAGCGCGAGGCGGCGAGACGACTGTATTTTCCAGTCGTTGGTGCTGAATCACACATTTTTCAGCTCTGAAATCACGAAGCTGACGTGCAGCCCCTCATGCCCTGGGTGGTTTGGCTGGTGGAACCTGGTTTCCCCTCCCAGTCATGGTGACTTGAGACTTCTGTGGAGTCCCTGCTTCACCCTCGGCCGGGACAAGTAACCAAATACACCCTTTGCTCTGACGTGCAAGGAAACACAGACTCTAAATGCAGCACAAGACCAAATGAATTTAATAGAAATCAATGGAGAATTACACCCCAAAATTGCAGAATTCACATTCTTCTCAAGTGCACATGGGACATTCTCAAAGACAGACCACATGTTAGGACACAAACTAAGTCTCTACAAGTTCTGCGACTTCACTCTGTCGCGGTTGTTTTCAAATAATCTATAGAGTTGATTCATTTATCGCGGTGGAGTCTGGGACTGATTGATCGCAATACACGAGGGTTGACTATAACAGAAAGACATTTTTGTGTTAACCTGCTAGAGGTGCCACTTATTATAGATGCCTGGACACAGAGGGCATCCACTCAATAACAAGACTAACCCAGGGAATAAGGCAGCTCAAAAAGAAAATAAAAAGTCTCCAGAAAATGAATGTAAACACGTGGAAATAAGTGATACACATGACAGAGAATTCAAGACTGGAGCTCTGGAAAAAACTCAGTGAGATGTGAGAAAATAGAGACTGGCAATTTAATACACTCAGAAAACAAATCAACAAACAAAACAAGTACTTAACCAGAGAGATGAAACTTAAAAAAAAACAAAAACAATGGAAGTTAGGGGGTATATTGTGATTCTGGACTGTGCATCCTTGGGTTTGCTGATAACGTGCTCTGCAGCCCAACCCCAGTGGGGAAGGACAAGCTCTGGGGTCCTGAGGTGTGGAATTGCTCCCTGGCTGCTGTTTCTGTCTGGAATGCTGTCTTCTCTGCAACCACGAGGGCACCCCAGTGCTGAGCCCTCACCCAGGCCCACCGATCTCTGCTCCTCCCCGCGAAGGGAGTGCCAGCCAGGACAGGGTTCCTCTCCTCCCCGGGCTGAGCCTCGCCAGGAGCTCCCAGGGCACCGACGGCTCACCCCAGCCTCTCTCTAACCACCTGTCCCGTTTGTGCCCACCTGCGGATGCTCCAAAGTGTGGGTCTCTCAGGCGCCTCTGTACGGTGAACAGGGAATTCGTCACTGAGATACAGTCATTTGAACTGTTGAAACTTCAAGAGGGGGGACAAAGGGATTTCTCTGGTCACCAGTCCTCCGACGTCACCTTTTCCCAGGGGTCTTAATATTTTAGCGTTGACTTTAGCGTTGTCGCTCTAAATGGTGAATTGGTACAATCACACCGGCAGTGGACAGAGTTGGGGATGAGAGCTACGTAGGACAGTCCCTCGATTCTTGTAAGATGTAGAGTAAGTCCTTCATGACCCAGGTAAGAGTTAGAATCTGATCTGTTGGTAATTTGGATGTCTTACGTGGGAAAATGTGTATTCATTTCTACTGCCCATTTGTTAATCCGTGTATATATGTTTTGTATATTAACTTTTTTTTTTTGGTATAGAGTTTGTAAATATTTTCTTCTATTTTGCTGGTTGCCTTTGTTATTATTTTTTTAGTTTTCTTTATTGTTGAGAGTTGAACAGATATGCTTTTTTGTTGTTGTTGATTGTTTCTTTTGCTGTGCAGAAGCTTCTTGGTTTTATGGAGTCTCACTTGCTGATGTTTGTTTTGCTTTTGCTTTTCCTTTTGCTTTTGGTTTGATAGCCAAAACCATCATTGCCAGGACCAATGTCAAGAAGCTTCTTCCCTGTTTGGTTGTACACATTTTTCAGTAGCTTGTCTAATGAGTGAGCATTTAATCTGCTTCCCGTTAATTTTTGTGAGTGGTGTAAGACATACATTGTCCAGTTAAATTTTTCTGCATGTGATTATCCAGTTTTCCCAATACCATTTTATTTTAGAGAGACTAACCCACTATTGTGTTTTCCTGGCTTCTTTGTCAAATATTAGTTGACTATATATGTCGAAATTTTTTCTGAGTTTCCTAGTCTGTTACATTGGTCTATGAGTTTATTTTTACACCAGTGCCATACTGTTTTAATTAGTAAAGCTTTGTAGTAATGTTTACAATCAAGAATTGCGATGCCTTTGATTTTGTTCTTCTTTCCTCAGAATTTCTTTGGTTATCTAGAGTCTTTTTTGGGCCTATACTAATTTTAAGATTCTTTTTTCTATTTCTGTGAAATTGTCATTGGAATTTAATTGGAATTGCAATGAATCTACAGATGGCTTTGGGTAGTATAAACCTTTTAACAATATTAATTCTTCAGATCCATGAACAAGGTTTACCCAATAGGTTCATGAAAAGATGTTTAACACCATTAAGTAGCAGATAAATGCAAATCAAAACCACAATGAGATATCTAACCTAACACTTGTTGGAATGGATATCATGCAGGAGGCAACTAGAAAAGAAAACGCTGTGTAATGTTGGTGGGAATATAAATTGGTTCAGCAACTAAGGAAAAGAGTATAAAGGTTCTTCTTAAAAGGTTCTTCTTAAAGGTAGAACTGTCATATGACCCAGCAATCCCAATTCTGAGTATGTATCCAAAGCAAATAAAAACATGATTTCAAAAACATATCTGCACTTCCATATCTATTACAGCATTATTCACAATAACCACGATATGAAAACAACCTAAGTACCTGTTGTTGTATGAATAAATAAGACGAGGTATACTTATACAATGGAATATTACTCAGCTATGATAAAGAAGAGAGTCCTTTTATTTGTGACGACATGAATGGTCCTTGAGGACATTATACTGAGAAAAGACAGACAGAGAAACACAAGTACTGTATGATATCACAAATATGTGAAATCTAAAAAATCCAAAATCAGAAAAACAGAGAGTAGAATGATGATTACTAGGGGTCAGGGCAAGGTGAGGGGGATGGGAGAGATGTCATTAAAGGGTACAACGTTCTTGATGAATAACTTCTGAAGATCTAATGCACAGCACAGTGTTCACAGTCAAGACTATTGTGTCATATACTTCAAAGTTGCTAAGAACTAGATCTTCAATGTCCTTGTCACAAAGAAGAAATGATACGTTTGTGCCATGATAAAAATGTTAGCTGATGCTTCTGTGGTAATCATATTGCAATATATAAATGTATCAAATAAACACTTGTGCATCTTAACCTTATACAATGTTATATGTCAATTATAACTCAATTAAAAATATCTAAAGTGTGTGATAAAGAGCTTAGATTCTCTAATATAGCTAATAGAAAAGCTCTATGCCTAAGTTGTTACATTTCTAATTTTTATATCTTTATTCTGTATATCTTTTACTTGTCCAATGATTTTTTTGGAGGAACTGTAGAAGTTATATTATTTTCCTTATGAAAAATCTACAAAAGGCTTACTTTGTAGTGAAGTCGGTGCCTTTTACAAAGCAGAATTGTATCACTGATTTATGTGCTAACCAAAGCAATAACAACAAGAACAACACCCTTCAAGATAATTCCACCTCAACCGAACCGCAAGCCAACATCTAAAAGGAGCAGCCGTGTTAAGTGTGTGCAGACACGGACGCTGACGACCGATGCGTGCCAACCAACCCGCAGCTGAACGGGACCCCACTGAAGACTAAGGCAACAAAAAGCCTCTCTTACCTCTTAGAAACAACTAAAAAGATGCAGTCAGGATGCTCTGGCTCCACAGTTACGAGTGCAAGGTCAAGGAAGGGGGTCCATCAGGAATTTGAAGTAAAAGGGAAACTAATGCATAGATCATCGCCTAAATGAATTTGGACCCAAAGGTTCCCCAGAGGAAACCTGATTCGGGCCTTTGGTTTCAAAACCAATACTACAGCCACAATGACCAGAAATGCATCAACTTCTCAGCGACTTCTTCGGAGCTTACAATTTTAAAGGAGCGAATATGACACGAATTAATCAACAATGTTTGGAATGTATGTGCATTTGAGAATTTTCTTACCAAAGACATTTCTGGAATGTAGGCAAATCTCTCCAAATGCCTTGTCCACAGCCTTATAAAGAAAATACAGCCCAAAGAACTTATATACATGTAAGCATAACCAGTGAACATAGACAAAAATGCTGGGGGAGGGGGAACGAGGTAGGGAGGAGGGTGTTTTGGGGGAGAAAAGGAGAAACATCTGTAACAAAAATAAATTAATAAAGAAAAAAAAGAAAATACATCCCAAGATGAACAAAGCCAATTAATTACTTGAGGTAAGTAGAATTATTCATTCTGGCTTATAAAATGAAGAGTTATGACATTAAAATGTTATAAGTATTCCCACTTCAGCTAAAAACCAGGAGTCCCATCTAATTACACCTTCGGCTATTTTGAAGAAAACCAAATGCTTTAAAAATGTCAACGGGGGAGAAAAGGAGAGGCATCTGTAACACTTTCAACAATAAAGAAACGTTTTTAAAAATGTCTTACAAATTAAGATGCAATGAAATTAAATTATGATTTATCCCTTTGCATAGACAGAATTATATTCAATTGTGTATTTTAATAATGCTTTCTATAATCATGATAGTTTGGAATTGGTAGATTTTCAATAGGGCTAATAGGCAAATATGATTAAGGCATGAGAGACTTGTTTTCCACTCCATGAAAATATAATAATTATTGTCTTATGACAAGTAACACTAGTAAAAGTTATCAATCAAATCAAATACATTCTTATTATTCTAGAGCATCAGTTAAATGTTTGCTGGGTGACAGGACATAAGGATTTACTCTCATTAATAAAAATACAGGTTGTCACCATAGGGCCACTTTTTTTATTTTTTTTTATCCTCACCTGAGGACACTTTTCCATTTTTTTTTGGTTGTTAAGATAGAGTGGAAGGGAGAGAGAAACATTGACGTGAAAGGGACACATCGAGTGGTTGCCACCCGCACGACCCAACCAGGGCCGGGGACAAACTGCAACCGAGGTACATGCCCTTAGCGGGAACCAAACCCGGGTCTCTCTGGACCGCAGGCCGATGCTCTAACTGCTGAGCCAAACTGGCCAGGGCTGGGCCACTTTTTTAATATAGCTTTAATACTGGTTTTTTCTACACTCATCATCAAAAATTGAGAGTTTTGCTTGAATAAACTATGTATATGGCATTCACCTAATAGAAGTACCAGAATGACCGTCACAGTCATCTAAACATTTCCTTATGACATGGGATTCTGTCTTGTTAATTGATTTAGTTGTAAAAGTCTTTTTTTTTTTAAATATGTTTTTATTGATTTTCCAGAGAGAGAAGAAGGGAGAGAGGGATAGAAACATTGATGTGAGAGAGAAACATTGATCGGCTGCCTCCTGCACGCCCCCCACTGGGGATCGAGCCTGCAGCCGGGGCATGTGCCCTGAACTGAAGTGGGACCTCTCAGTCCCTGGGACAGTGCTCAGTCCACTGAGCCACCCTGGCCGGGCTGGTTGTAAATGTCTTAATAGCCGGTGAAGATGAGCCACAGAGAGATTTTCAGAATGAAAAGATTCTCCCTCCTCTGCAAAGAGTCATAGAGTGTTTCCTGAGAGATATTTTTAGGAGCAAAACATTTAAGTTTGTAAATTTTTAATATTGTAAATATTGCATTAAATATTTTGGGCTGACATTGGTTAATAAATGGGTGGACCTTGAGAATGTCCTATTAGGTGAAACACGTCACGTGTAGAATGTTCAGAGCCATGTGATCACACTCAGATGTGGCTGTAAAACTGAAAGCAACACATGAACAAAAGAGCAACACAGAAACACTCAAAGACACAGACACTGTGTGGATGGGCTTTTTATTCTTGCACCTTGGCCTGTAAGAGCAGCTGCTACTTGTAGGTGCACCTGCAGACCGAATTTTTTGTTAGAAAGGATATGTTTTGGCCTCTCAAGACCTGTGCCTCAAGCATAAGAAGGATATTTTGGCTGGAGCTTTCTGAGATCTGTTCCTGTTGACTTCTCTCTGTGATGTCCTGCTCAGTCCATCTATACTGCTTCCCATAACCCTCCACACCTTGGCTTTCTAGGTCTTAACTGTTTCTAATTTTCATAAACATTGAGGTTGCAGGTAAAATGTTTTTCTTAGTTTCTTTGTATTTTATCTTAAGAGAGAAGGCTAACGATATACCTATATCTTTAAGTGAGAAATCCCTAACATATAACACTTTAATAATTTTCTATAGCTGAGCTTCCAAATCACAATATATTTGACATTTTAGTTTACTGGAATATTAGTTATCTTCATGTTATGATAACACTTCCTACGTTAATTTAGTACTTTTAGATAAAATGGATGCTATTAATTTCAACTCCCAATGATAGCAAGAGGTTGAACTCTTAAACATTCAAAATACTAAAATAAAGAGAAAGCTCGATTATTTAAATTTTTATTTGGACTTAAGAAGTAATTCATGGGGGATGCCAAAATGGCAGCGGAGTGAAAGGAAGCTACACAGACAATCTCCCAGGACGAAACTGGAATTACAACAAGAATAAAGACAAATCGTCTGGAAAAAGCAACAGAAAAGCAGTTGCAAGGAACATATAACCAGGGTCACTGACTCGATCCTGGTAGGATTACGAAGGCCAGAGAGGGGGGCTGGGAGCCCACAGACAGTAGCCTTAGCTGTGACCCGCGCCCTTGGGTTAAACTCCCAAGCGGCTCCACAGCGCAGAGCCGGGACAGAGGCTGAAACAGCCACAAACACTCACCTTGGGCTCTGGCAGAGGGAGGGCAGACTGGACTGGAACTGTGTGGGGACACTCGGGATTGGGAGGGCTCTCAGAGCTTTTGCTGAGTTGTGGTCATGCAGGACGGTGGCCATCTTATTCCTTCCCAGGGCTCTTGGGAGAGGTGGCGGCCCCTCCCTCGAACATTCAACCCCACCCCATGGCCACTGAAATGCAAACTGAGGCCCATTAACAAGCAGCATCTGCCGCACCCTCGGGGAAATCCGCTTATGCTGAGCACCTGAGGGAGTTTTGCGCTCAACTGAGGAGCCAAGACTCTTCAAGTAACCTGACTAATAGCCTCCAGGAAAAAAGCTAGAGGATAACTGTACCATCCCTGGATGAGCAAATCTAACCAGGAAAGTAAGAATTGACAGTGGTGTTTAATGTGTGTCCTCCCTCGCTCATCCAAACCCAGGAAAGGGAGCCAAACAGCAGAACACCAACACCCACAGGGAAATCTTGACAGGCTCCAAAGACCACTGTGATAGCCAAAATGGTGAAACACAGAAACAAAAGCCAAACGAAAGAACAAGAGACCTAAGATGATATCAATGTGGAGCAGTTAGGCAAGTTAACAGAGGTAGAATTCAGAGCCATGATCTTGAGGAAGCTCAACAGCATGAGTGAGACATAGAGATGCTGAAAATAAATCAATTGGAAATTAAAAACCACAAAAAAGAGATCAAGAGTGATATATCATAAATAAAGAACACATTGGAAGGTCTAAAGAGCAGAGTAGAGGAAGCTGAGGACCCGATCAGTGAATTAGAAGACAGGGTAGAAAAAAATCAACCAATCAGAAAACCAAAAGGAAAGAAATGATTAAAAAACAGGAAGACAGCTTAAGAGAACTGTGGGACAAATGGAAACCTAATAATATTCGCATCATAGGAGTCCCCGAAGAGGAAGAAAATGAGCAAGGGTTAGAGAATATATTTGAAGAAATAGTGAGAGAAAACTTCCCTAATTTGGTGAAGGAAGAAGGCATTCAAGTTCAAGAAGCACAGAGAGCCCCACGTAAGAAGAACCCAAACCGGTCCACACCAAGACACATAGTAATAAAAGTGCCAAAAATTAAAGACAAAGAGAGAATCCTAAAAGCAGCAAGAGATAAGCAACAGGTTACCTACAAAGGAACTCCCATAAGGCTATCAACGGACCTCTCAACAGAAACACTACAGGCCAGAAGGAAATGGCATAAGGTAATCAAGGTCAGGAAAAACAAGGATCTGAATCCAAGACTATTCTACCCAGCAAGGCTATCATTCAATATAGAAGGTCAAATAAACAGCTTCCCAGACAAAAAAAAGGCTAAGAGAATACATTAGCACCAGCACTGCAAGAAATGTTAAAAAGACTGCTGTAATTAACAGGAGAAATAGGAAGATAAATATAACCACACCAAAGAAAAATGGCAATAAATAAGTACATATCAATAATCACCTTAAATGTAAATAGATTGAATGCTCCAATAAAAAGACACAGAGTAGCTGATTGGATAAGAAAGCATGACTCATCTATATGTTGTTTACAAGAGACCCACCTCACAACAAAAGACTCACATAGGTTGAAAGTGAAGGGATGGAAAAATATCTTCCAAGCAAACGGAAAGGAAAAAAGAGCTGGGGTAGCAATACTCATATCTGATAAAGTAGATTTCAAAACGAAGACCATAACTAGAGACAAAGAAGGCCACTACATAATATTGAAAGGATCTATCCAACAGGAAGATATAACCTTGATAAACATATATGCACCCAATATAGGAGTACCAAAATATATTAAAAATCTTCTGGAGGACTTCAAAGGAGAAATCGATAACAATACAATCATAGCAGGGGACTTTAACACCCCACTGACATCACCGGATAGATCCTCTAGACAAAAAATTAGCAAGGAAACACAGACTCTAAATGAAGCACTAGACCAAATGATTTAATAGAAATCTATGGAGAATTACACCCCAAAATTGCAGAATTCACATTCTTCTCAAGTGCACATGGGACATTCTCAAAGATAGACCACATGTTAGGACACAAACTAAGTCTCTACAAGTTCAAGAAGATTGAAATCATATCAAGCATCTTCTCAGATTACAATGGCATGAAACTAGAAATCAATTGCAACAAGAACATGCAAAGACATTGGACCACATGGAGGTTAAATAGCATGTTATTAAACAATGACGGGTCAGCAAGAAGATCAAGGAAGAAATTAAAAACGTCCTGGAAACCAATGAAAATAAACACACAACATAAAACCTATGGGATGCAGCTAAAGCAGCTCTGAGAGGGAAGTTCATAGCACTACAGGCCTACCTCAAGAAGCAAGAAAAATCTCTAATAGACTATCTAACCTCACAACTTAAAGAACTAGAAAGCAAACAAATAGAAAACCCCAGAGCAAGTACAATGAAGGAAATAATAAAGATCAGAGCAGCAATAAATGACATAGAGACCAAAAGAAACAATTAAAGGATCAATGAAACAAACAGCTGGTTTTTCTAAAAGATAAACAAGATCGATGGACCCTTAGTTAGACTCACCAAGAAACAAAGATAGAGAACCCAAATACACAAAATTGAAATGAAAGAGGACAAGTAACAACTGATACCACAGAAATACAGATCATTAACAACTACTATGAACAATTATATGGCAACAAATTTGACAATCTAAACGAAATGGACCGATTTCTAGAAACACATAGTCTCCCAAAACTGAACTGGGAAGAGATAGAAAACTTGAATAGACCAATAACAACAGAAGAAATTGAAGATGTAATCAAGACTCTCCCAGTAAACAAAAGCCCGGGCCTGGATGGTTTCATGGAGGAGTTTTACTGAACATTCAATAAAGAACTAACACCCATTCTCCTCAAACTATTTCAAAAAATTCAAGAAGAAGGAAGACTTCCAAACTTCTTTTATGAGGCCAGCATAATTCTAATTCCAAAACCAGAAAAAGAAAGAAAAGAAAGAAACTACAAAGAAAGAAAACTACAGGCCAATATCCCTGATGAACATAGATGCCAAAATCCTGAACAAAATACTAGCAAATCGGATCCAGCAACACATCAAAAAAATTATTCACCATGACCAAGTGGGATTCATCCCAGGGATGCAAGGTTGGTACAATATTTGCAAATCAATAAATGTGATACACCACATAAACAAAAGGAAGAATAAAAACCACATAATCATATCAATAGATGCCGAAAAAGCCTTTTACAAAAGCCAGCATTCATTTCTGATAAAAATGCTCAGCAATATGGGAATAGAGGGATCATATCTCGACATAATAAAGGCCATATATGAAAGACCTGCAGCCAACATCATACTCAATGGGCAAAAACTAAAAGCATTTCCCTTAAGAACAGGAAAAAGGCAAGGACACCCACTTTTACCACTCTTATTTAGCATAGTACTGGAAGTCTTAGCCACAGCAATCAGACAGGAAGAAAAAATAAAAGGGATCCAAATCAGAAAGGAAGAAGTGAAACTGTCATTATTCGCAGATGACATGATACTATACGTAGAAAATCCCAAAGACTCCATCAAAAATTTATTAGACTTAATAAATGAATTTGGAAAAGTAGCAGGATACAAAATTAACCTGAAGAAATTAATGGCATTCGTATACACCAATGATGAAGTCACAGAAAGAGAAACTAAGAAAACGATTCCATTTACCATTGCAGCAAAAGAAATAAGATACCTAGGAATGAACTTAACCAAAGAAATAAAGGACCTATTCGCGGAAAACTACAAGTCATTGAAAAAAGAAATAGAGGAAGACATAAAAAAGTGGAAGCACATACCTTGTTCATGGATTGGAAGAAGTAACATTATTAAAATGTTCATTCTACCCAAAGCAATCTATAGATTCTATGGAATCCCCATCAAAATACCAACAACATACTTCACGGAACTACAACTAATACTTCAAAATTTCATATGGAACCAAAAAAGGCCTCGAATAGCCACAGCAATCTTGAAAAAGAAGTACAATGTAGGAGTGATCACATTACTGGATTTCAGGTTATACTACAAAGCTACTGTAATCAAAACAGCCTGGTACTGGCACAAGAACAGGCATATAGACCAGTGGAACAGAACAGAGAACCCAGAAATGGACCCAAGGCAATATGCTCAATTAATATTTGACAAAGGCGGCAAGAGCATACAGTGGAGTAAAAACAGCCTCTTTAATAAATAGTGTTGGAAAAATTGGACAGCTACATTCCAAAAAAAATGAAACTAGACCATCAACTTACATCGTACACAAGAATAAACTCAAAATGGATGAAAGACTTACATGTGATTCATGATTCCATAAAAATTTTAGAAAAAACTGTAGGCAACAAAATAATAGACATCATACACAGTCCCAACACATGGGACTACATCAAACTCAAAAGCTTCTGCACTGCAAAAGATACAATCATCAAAATGGAAACACAAACCACTGTATGGGAGAGCATAATTGCCAACATCCTGAATTACGTGTCTCTGAATACTTTTAGTCAGATTTACTCTAAATTGTTTTTGTCTGTTTTATATGTTCTTATTTAATTAAGGTTGCTACTTAATATATTAAAAAATCAAAATTTTGCTCATTGAGTGTATGTTTAAAAATGAACTATGTTAGTCCCAGGAGATCCAAAATGCTCAGACTATTTCCAGGAAATGATTTCCTACGAACCCTAAACCACAATCACGGTCACGCTGAAATGAGTTATTTTCCTTATCAGTTCCTAACTCAATTCTAAGACATGCAAAAAAAAAAAAATTGTCCTCGTTCTATTTCTCATGTTGAGAAATAGAGCCCTCTTTCTGACAGTCTCCATTGTGTATCTTTACGTGAGTGACAAAGCGACTAAGAATGTATGGTTGTTTCTCTGCCCCATCTGGGCCAGTCCGGGACAAATCCTACTGCCTTGCTGTGTTCTTATTTATCTAATATAACGGTTATCGCTGGAAGGAAACAAACACGGGAGCTGCTGCCCCCATGAAATCCATTTTCTGATGTCCGTTGTCGTCTCAAAGCTGTTAGTCAACACGTGTGTTGGTCCGCTGGCTTTTCCACGCTCGTTGCGGCTCCTTGTGAGTGTGGGACGCTTCCTGAGACGTACCACACGCTTCCTCTCGAGAAGCAGCTGTGTCTTCGATCTCCCTGAAGAACATCTTGCTACAGCGTTTGAACTTCCTCAGCCTTGCACCTTTGTGGCGCTGTGCAAACACCACGGGGTTCATGTGCGTGTGCGGGGTCCACCCCTCTCCCCCACCCTGGCTAGCCGTCCATCACACCCGATCTGCCGGCAGGACTTGCGTGGAAAGGACGGTGGTCAGCAGTCCGTGGCTGCAGCCGAATCCACCGGAAAATTTAACATGACTGAGACAAGGAGAGATGAAAGGTGTACGTGGACAGCCCCCCAAAAGAGGAATATAAATATTTGCAGGCTGCTTACTCTCTAGCTAATTTTTTTTTTTAAATCAATACACATGAGAGCTGGCATTCATATGCACAGTGTATTTCTGTGCAGAATTTCTGGGACACAGATTTATATACTAAGAGTGATGTTTTAGGGTAAATATAAATAGGCACTAAGGTTTGATCATATCTTTTTCAAACACGGCGACTTTAATATTTAGCAATGAATGATTTGCCCCAAACCTAATGTTGGTGACGTGGGGGTGCTACCACACTGATCCGGATTGTCGCCCAGTGGGTCTCAGGCTGGGAGCAGCCTCTGGGGACCGGGAAGAGATGCATGTTCTCGGACTCTGCCCCAGACCCACCGAATCAGACAGTCTGGGGCACACCCAGCAATCTGACGTCCTGTAAAGTTCAATGACTGCTGATCTAAACACTACACCAAATTTTGAAGAAAACATTGAATTTTAAAGTCCCGGTGGCAGAGGTCAGCTGTGCCCAGGACATCTTTCTCCTGACTGATGTTGGGTCACACAGCCTAGGTAAGTACTGTCCGCTACATAGTAATCACTCAAATATATGTCGGGTGAATGACATAACTCAGATACTGGTCTCCTATTTTTTTCTTGTAACTGAAATTTTGTAATTCTTATCTATCTGGAAAGAAAAAGTAGAAAAGTATCTTTTCTTGGCCCTGACACAATCAGTATACAGACGATAGACAATGTCCACTCCTCTATGTGCACATTTTAGATATATCTTTAGTCTTTAAACAAAAATTTTTATTTTAGAGAGAGAGGAAGGGAGAGGGAGAGAGAGAGAAACATCGATGAGAGAGAACATGACTGGGCGCCTCCTGCAGGCCCCCCACTGGGGATCAGGCCCACAACCTGGGCCTGTGCCCTGACCGGGAATCGAACCGGCGACCTCTTGGTGCAGGGTCGACGCTCAGCCACTGAACCACACCAGCCAGACTGTATCTTTATTCTTATATAGAGAGAAGCATTGAAGAGAAGTTAAGAATGAATACACTTGTCTTTCTCTGACTGGCTTATCTCACTTAGCATATTACTCTCCAGGTCCTTCCATGCTGGGACAAAAGGTAAATGTTCCTTCTTATGTATGGCCGAGTAGTACTCCCTCGTGTAAATGTACCAGAGACTTTTCCACTCACCCACTGGTGGGCACGTGTCCTGACTCCAAGTCTCAGCTGTTGCAAATAACAGTTCAATGAACACCGGGGCGCATGTGTTCTTTCAAATGAGTGTTTCTAGGTTACTTAGGGGATATTCCCAGAAGTGGGATCACTGGGTCATAGGCAGCTTCATTTTTAATGTTTAGAGGTAGCACCATAGTGTTTTCCACAGTGGCTGCACCAGTCTGCATTCCCACCAGCAGTGCACTAGAGTCCCCTTCTCTCCACACCCTCGCCAGCACCTGTTTGTCGATTTATTGATGGTGGCCATTCTGACATGTCCCAGGTGAAATCTCACTGTGGTTTGAATTCGCACCTCTCTGCTGATTAGTGCCAAAGGGCACCTTTCATATCCTAATGGCCATTTGCATACCATCTTTGGAGAGGTATTTATTCAGGTCCTTTGCCTATTTTTAATTGGATTTTTGCGAGGGTTTTTTTTTTTTTTTTTTTTTTTTTTTTGGTGTTGAGTTTATACGTT
This sequence comes from Molossus molossus, assembly GCF_014108415.1. Lineage (NCBI taxonomy): Eukaryota > Metazoa > Chordata > Mammalia > Chiroptera > Molossidae > Molossus > Molossus molossus. The sequence goes on along the minus strand of NW_023425403.1, from coordinate 109,708,861 downwards.
CTTTATAAATTCCAGATATTAAGCTCTTAGCAGATGTATCTTCTAATGAACAAAACAAACTAACAAAGTGGAGACCGGCTCATGAATGCAGAGTACAGTCTGGCAGCTACCAGAGGGGGGCTGGGTGGACGGTAAGGGGTTAAGCAAGGGAAATTGGAGTCATGGACACAGGCGACCTTGTGGTGATGGGCAGGAGAAAGGGGGGGACTGGGGGGAGGAGGAGAGGGGAAAGGAAGGTAAATGGAAGAAGACTTGACCTGGGGTGGTAAACACACCAGGCAACATGCAGATTTGAAAAAGAACCTACACACTAACATTCATATTCTAGACTTGCACACACTTGCCACAAGGCCTTGAGAATTCATGCCTCAGTGCCCTTATGATTATGATGATCAGAAATACTCCCAATTTACAAAAGAAGAAACGAGGTTTAAATGCAATAAATAACCTACCCAAAGCGACCGGGGACGGAGCCGAGACGGGAGCCCGGGTACATCTGACAAGTGCTCTGAGCCACCGCTCAGATCTTCACCAAGCCTGCAGGTACTGCGAGAATTTCCCTGGTAAGTGCAGGAAGGTGTGTCGGCTTTGCTATCACGGTGGCCAAGAAGGGTCGCAGGGGTTCTCACCCGCAGGATGACTGGGGCTCTCCTGCACCCCCTTCCTGAGCGCCCTCAGCACCCAGGAACAATTGCTCCAAGCAAATCAGACGGGAACACTGCAGAATGAGCCACGACCTCCTAACCGCCAATAACGTACCTTGATCACATCTCTCTCTCTATCTCTTTAAAGTTTAAATAATACGGTTGGGGTCTGGGGCATGATTTGATTTACAATCCAGTTCTTAAGGCACATCCCAGGCTGAACCTACATCTCCAACCATTGGAGAGACAACGCGGTCGTGATTTCGATATGAAGGTTACAGCCACTCGTCTTAGAAATCACCTGTGAGCCCTAACTCAATTTTCATAATTAGGTTTCGTAATAAATCATCAGCGGCGACCCTCCCACTTGGTGAGCGGTGATTATGTTCCTGACACTGTGATATATGATTTTATATACCTGACCAATCACACTCTTTGTTATTTTTATTCTCAGTTTATAGATAAGACCTGAGGATTAAAAATACACAGTATTTTGTACAAGGTTATCTGGCTACTAAATGTGAGGGGCAAGATCAAACTAGCGTCCATGTAACATCTAGTCAGAGGGTTTTAATCACGGCCTCCTGGATGAGAAAATGATTTTAGCAAAATTCAAGTGACAGACATTTTGAAAGTATACATGACGCTGCCATCTCCCTTAAATGTCGTGCACCAGAATATCCTACAAACCAGAATATTCCAATCTCCTTGAGTAATTCAGTATAAAAACAATCGCATGAAACACGATCATTTTATTAGTCAGGTTACCAATAATTTGCCTTCAGACACACACTTCACCTTACGCAGAACTTTTTTACCCTCACCCGAGGACATTTTCCCATTTTCTGTTCAGATAGAGCGGGAGGGAGAGAGGAAGAGAGAGAGAGAAACATCGACGTGAAAGGGACACATCGAGTGGCTGCCTCCCCGCAACCAACCAGGGCCAGGGACAAACCGCAACCGAGGTTTTGCGAGCAGAAGACCATATGTATTTTCTCGTGTTTTCCTGTTGCCCGGTACAACGTTGCTGACAGGCTACATCAGGGACGATGCTGAGATAGCAATCCGTCAGCAAAACAGACGATGAGTCCAGAAAAAATACATAACTGATTTACCTCTACTTCTTCACTGTTATTGTTGTCAGGTGTCTATCACTACAGAGGTAAAAAAGATTTAGCTGTTTCCGACCATGGGCCTCTGTCTGGAAGGCAAGGCTGCAGTAAGAAAGATTATTAAAGATTAGAAACCAGCCCAGCTGGTGTGGCTCAGGGGAAGAGCGTCGACCCCGCACCAGTTTGATTCCCGGTCAGGGCACATGCCCAGGCTGTGGGCCCGATCCCTCGTGGGGGGCATACAAGAGGCGGCCGATCCATGTTCTCATTGATGTTTCTATTTCTCTCTCCCTCTCCCTTCCTCTCTTTCCAAAATTAAAAAAAAAAAATTTCTTGGATAAAAAAGCTGTGGTACATGTACACAATGGAGTACTATGCAGCTGTAAGAAAGAAAGATCTCTTATCCTTTGAGACGACATGGAGGGACCTGGAAAGTATTATCCTAACTGAAATAAGCCAAGCAGAAAAAGACAAATACTACATGATCTCACTTATATACAAAATACAATGAACATAACACACTGAGGAATACAGTAGACCCAGAAACATGGAAGTAGGGCACAGACTGACATCCCTCAGAAGAGGGGGTGAGGGGGGTGGGAAGAGATAAACCACAGAACTTATATGCATGTATGCATGACCAATGGACATGGACAACTAAGCCGGGGACGGGGTGGCGGTGGGGTGGGGAGGGGGGTGCCCATGGGGTAAAAAAAGGAGAAATATCTGTAACAAAAAAATAAATAAAATTTTTTAAAAAAAATCTCTCAAACAAGCAACATCTGGTCTCAGCGAGCCCCATACTTTTTGTGAAGTGGCCCCAGGCCTGGCACTAGGAGCAGCAGCCTTGGTTCACAACTTAGTTTCTCCTGGGCACCTCCAAGCCCAGCACGAGCAGCAGCCATCGTCAGATCACCTTGTGTCTTAAGCCTGGTGGCCCCAGGTAGGACACAGGCAGTGGCTGACCCTGCCCCAGAGGCAGCACACCCAGTGGACAGCTTCAGACCACGTCGAAGCACCCCCCCCCAACCACCTCCACCAGTGACACACTCAGCGAGCGGACTCAGTGGGGACCAGAGCCCTGAGGAAGTGAATCTTGCTCTGTGTGGTGAAAAGATGAAGGAATTAAGAAGAACACGTCGGTTGTTAGACTGATGAACCTCAAAGGAAGGGGGGAGGGAGGGTGGGATGAGATAAACCAAGGAACGTCTATGCATATGTGCACGACCCATGGACACTGACAGTAGTGTGGGGAAGGCTGGAGGGGGGGATGGGGAGGAGGGGGTTAGTCGGGAAAAAGAGGGGACGTCTGTAATATATTCAACAATAAAGATGAGTTAAAAAATTCTTTCATGGAAATATTATGCTAAAAAGACATCAAAAGTCTATATTAAGAAATGTTTAAGCATTTCATAAAAATGTGAAAAATAGAACTCCCATCTGATCCAGCAAACCCATCCCGGGGACACATTGGAAGGAAACGAAGAGGATCTCAAAGAGGCATCTGTGCTCCCCTGTTTATTCCAGCGTTGTTCACAGGAGCCCAGCTTTGGAAATTTCCTAAGTGTCTATTAGGGAAGGATGGCCAGATAAGATGATGCACATATGCGTGTACATGTACATGCACACACACACATGCACATGCACATACACGCGTACTCACCCACACACACACACACATGCTTAGACACGCATGCACCCACACTCACACACACACACTCACAATTAGCCATGAGACAGAAGGACATTCTGCCATTGGAGACAACACAGATGGACTGTGAGGGCATGACGCTAAGTAAAATTAACCCGACAGAGAAAGACAAAGGCAAATACTAATCTCACTTATATGTGTAATTTTAAAAAGTCAAGCTCATAGAAATAGAGAGTATAAAATGGTTACCAGAGGCTGAGGTGTAAGGGTGGACAAAATAGGAAGATATTGATAAAAAAAGAACAAACTTTCAGCTGTAAGATGTATAAGGTCTGAGGATCTAATGTATAATATGATGCATAGAGTTGATAAAATTGTGTTGCATGATTTAAATTTGCTAAAAGAATAGAATATAAATGATCTAATCAAATAAAATACATATATATACACACATATACATATATATATATATATAAAAGAAGTGGTAGATATGTTAATTAACAAGATGGGAATAATCTTTGCACAATGCATACATATATCAAATTACTACAATGAATGTATTAAATATCTTATCACTTTATTTGTCAATTATATCTCGATGAAGTGGAAGCTATTTAGACTATTGCAGTAGTGTACCCCCATCTCATCATCTGGGGGAACAGGTGCACTTAGGAGGTGGCGGGTGAAGTCATCATCTAAGAACCCCTCCAAACAGACCAGGACGGAGTGTGAAAGGCACTCTTGGTCACTAGTTCTTGTAAGAGGGAAGTGACATGTTGGCTTCTGGCAAATCCACATGGTATGTGGCAAAGAAACAAAGTGCTCAAGTCAGGAAGAATTTGGACAAAGCATGTGGAGTAGAAAGAGCTGACTCTTGGGATGGAATTCAGAGACCCCCCAAAATCTGCTCTTTCCTCAAGGACTGTCTGGGGTTTCTGGGATTCCCTCAAATTCCCCAGGTGGCACCTCACAAATCTTGGGGAACCTGGTTACCTCCCTCCAGATGTACCAGATTTGCTAGGGTCCCACCACAGCCTATGATAGCAGTGGCCTGGATCCCCATAATTAGACATAATCGAATGGCTTCTTGGGGGAGAGACTGGGTGTGAGCCCAGGTCCCTGACAGGAGGGCAGCTCTGGGGGGAGTGTGGGTCATGATGCCTTCCAGCTCGTCCATGTCGTCCAAGCGGATAGGACAACTGTTTCATCTACACCATGGAATACTACTAAGTAATAAAAAAGGAACAAGCTATTCGTACACAAAACACTGAGATGAGTCCCGGGGTTGGGAGCCACGACGCTCCACTGGACAAGAAGCATGGTGTTAGCTCCACTGGACAAGAAGCATGGCGTTAGCTCCACTGGACAAGAAGCATGGCGTTAGCTTCTGCAGCCCGGAGATGGTGTTCTGGCCGTTGGCCATGAGACACTTCTTTCCACCGCGGCAGATGAGCTGAGAACCGCGGTTACACCATGACTTCAGATGGGACAGGTGTACAGGTCAGAGCGCCAGCCCAAAGGACAGACATGGATCTCTCTTTGGGGACATGACTGACCAACACTGAGTCAGAATTTAATTTCACTCCTCACTATCTTGTGAGTAAACCCAAATGATACTGCACCCAGGCCATCCAAAAGGGTCTCAGTGAACTTAAAGCCAGTAATTGGAAAGGGCTTGGGGGTGGTTAGGATTGAACCCAGAAGGTCCAGCACTAACTACCTAACTCTCCCTTTCTCTGGTGGGAGCTGAGAACATGTTGTTGGTCAAGTCTGTATTGGGAAAACAGTATCCCAGCCATCCACTTCTGCATCTTTATTGCATTGCTTAAAAAACTACAATGTATATATTTTATTTTTAATTTTTAAATTATTTAATTTATTTTTATTACAGATATTTCTCCCATTTCCCCAACTGATATCTCCCTCCCCCTCCACCCCCTCCCTCCCCTCCACATCCCCAGCTTCGTTGTCCATGTCCATTGGTCATGCACACAAGCATATACGTTCTGTGGTTTATCTCTCCCTCCCCACCCCCTCTTCTGGGGATTGTCAGTCTGTACCCCACTTCAATGTCTCTGGAACTACCCTGTTCCTCAGACTGTTATGTTCATTATATTCCACAAATAAATGAGATCAGTGATAAGTGATATTGGTCTTTCTCTGCTTGGCTTGTTTTGCTTAGGATAATACTTTCCAGGTCCCTCCATGTCGTCTCAAAGGATAAGAGATCTTTCTTTCTTACAGCTGCATAGTACTCCATTGTGTACATGTACCACAGCTTTTTTTATCCATTTGTCTACTGATGGACACTTGGGCTGTTTCCAGATCTTAGCCATTATAAATAGTGCTGCTGTGAACATGGGGGTACATGTATTCTTTCTGATTGGTGTTCCACGCTTCTTAGGGTATATTCCTAGAAGTCAGACCACTGGGTCAAATAGAAGTTCAATTTTTAATTTTTTGAGGTAACACCATATCGTTTTCCATAGTGGCTGCACCAGTCTGCATTCCCACCAGCAGTGTACTAGAGTCCCCTTTTCTCCACATCCTCGCCAACACTTGTTGTTTGATGATTTGTTGATGGTGGCCATTCTGACAGGTGTGAGGTGATACCTCATTGTTGTTTTAATTTGCATCTCTCTGATGATTAGTGATGTTGAGCATTTCTTCATATGTCTCTTAGCCATTTGTATGTCCTGTTTGGTGAGGTGTCTATTTAATTCCTCTGCCCATTTTTTAATTGGGTTCTTCGTCTTCCTTTTGTTGAGCTGTGTGAGCACTCTATATATATTGGAAATTAACCCTTTATCTGATATATCATTGGCAATTATGCTCTCCCATACAGTGGGTTGCGTTTCTATTTTGATGATTGTATCTTTTGCTGTGCAGAAGCTTTTGAGTTTGCTGTCCCATGTGTTCATTTTCTCCTTTGTTTCTGTTGCCTTAGGTTATGTATCAGTGAAAATGTTGCTGCATATGATGTCCAAAATTTTGTTGCCTACATTTTCTTTTAGGATTTTTATGGATTCATGGGTCACATTTAAGTCTTTTATCTATTTTGAGTTTATTCTTGTGTATGGTATAAGCTGATTGTCTAGTTTCTTTTTTTTTTTGCATGTAACTGTCCAATTTTCCCAACACCATTTATTAAAGAGTCTGTCTTTACTCCACTGTATGCTCTTGCCACCTTTGTCAAATATTAATTGAGCATATTGCCTTGGGTCCATTTCTGCTTTCTCTGTTCTGTTCCACTGGTCTATATGCCTGTTCTTGTGCCAGTACCAGGCTGTTTTGATTACAGTGGCTTTGTAGTATAACCTGATATCTGGTAATGTGATCCCTCCAACTTTGTTCTTCTTTTTCAAGATTGCTGCGGCTATTTGGGGTCTTATTTGGTTCCATATGAACTTTTGAAATATTTGCTCTAGTTCTGTGAAGTATGTCGTTGGTATTTTGATGGGGATTGCCATACAGTGTATATATTTAAAAAAGACAACTAATGTACCTATCAGGGGAAACAAGTCTGATTTGAATTACGTACACAGCAAGCAGATACATTAATTGATACAAATGGTAAAATCAGAGACATCTCTGTCACTGTAGGTTTGGACGATGTCCTAAGTAATATGATCTAGTGTACAGGGTTAGTTACATTGGCAGGGAAACTTTAAGGAAATACATTGTATCAGGGAAGTTTGACAATAACAGTTACACGTGTAACACAAACAGCAGTGAGTGATAGCACTTTCCCATCCTTTTATAATGTGCTTCAAATGGGAAAAATGAAGATGACTCAGAAAAACCACAGGCCTGAAAAAATTATCATCTCCATGACAGAGGTCAAACTGCTACCATATTATAATGCCTCTCCTTTGTGTTCAGCTAATAGTGTGTTTACTATTCAATAAGAAAGAGCTATTAGTTGGAACTTAATTACAATTGATTTGCGCCACATTGATGCGGTTTTATTTATAATTTATTTTATACAAAATAATTTTAAATTGGTTGTTTAGTTTCCTATGTCAAAGATGTGATAATTTGGCAAGAATAATGTTACTTATGTGCTAATAATAAATTAAGTTAAAGATTCCAAAACTCTTTTGCAGTTGCTATGTGTACTCCTGTTTGGGTATAATTATGTACCTATACTGTACCAAATGAATATAATATCTTTTTTTTTTTTTTTTATCCTCACCCGAGGACATTTTGTTTGATATTTTGTTCAGATAGAGTGAGAGGGAGAGAGAGAGAGAGAAACATCGACGTGAAAGGGACACATCGAGTAATTGCCACCCACACAACCCAACCAGGGCCGGGGACAAACTGCAACCGAGGTACGCGCCCTTAGCGGGAACCGAACCCGGGCCTCTCCGGACCGCAGGCCGACGCTCTAACCGCTGAGCCAAACCGTCCAGGGCTGAATATAATATCTTTTAAGAAAGCATTTTGCCTACATTTTTTAGCATTAAAGTCAAAATATAAATTTAGAAGAGCTTTAATTGATGATTGTGATGGAATGGCATATAGGGGGCTAACGTTCTTTAAAAATTTTTTTTCTTTACTGATTTTAGAGACAGAGAAAGGGAGAGGGAGAGAGAGACAGAAGCATCCATGACAGAGATGGCCGCCTCCTGCACGCCCCCCACTGGGGATTTGGCCCAAACTGCACATGTGTCCTGACCGGGAATCGAACTGGTGACCTCTTGATGCAGGGTCAAAGCTCAACCACTGAGTCACACCAGCCGGGCACTAACATTTCTTTTGATAACACTTAGGAAAGCTGGATGAGCCCTGGCCGGTTTGGCTCAGTGGTTAGAGCATCAGCCTGCAGACTAAGGGTCCTGGGTTCAATTCCTGGTCAAGGGCACATGCCTGGGTTGCAGGTTCTATCCCCAGGCATGTAGGAGCCAACCAATAGACGTGTGTCTCTCTCATGACTGTTTCTCTCTCTTTCTCTCCCTCTCTCCCTTCCATTCTATCTAAAACATCAATGGAAAAGCATCCTCAGGTGAGGATTAACAACAACAAAGAAGAAAAACTGTGTGAATATAAACAAACAATCCAATAAAAACAAACTTCTATCTGAAGAGAGTTGCAGCGCTAACTAGGGCTTTGGGTGCCAAGATCTGAGAGAGAGAAACCACACAGAGATAAATCGATCTTCTGCCAACCATGCCTCCCCTCAAGGCACTGGCCAGGCCACCAGAACTCAGGGTTCTCAGTCCAGTAAGAACCAGGATGGAAGTATCACGCCCAACAGCTCTTCTCAAGACACTTGCTAACACGTTAAGCTTTGCAGAAAAATAAGACATGTGTCAGAAATCTGCTGAAAACTAGAACACGGTATTCATCAACCTCACAGACATGCTGAGACAAAACTCACCCTCCAGGACCGCGCGGGGAGAATTGGTCTTATTTCACCGCCTGGGTTGGCAGACCTTGGGGACCTGTCACCTATGAACGAGACCCGCGAGGGATTGATTCATAGCGCCTGGCAAAGTCTGGAAAGCAGCCTCTCGTTAGCTCAGCCTGTGACTGGATTAAGACATCCACTCCACCCCGTCTCCTCACGAAAGGACTGGGTGTATCCACTTTCTGGGTGTGGATGGCACAGTTTCTGCATCTTTTGATGTGCCCCTTTCCCTTTCAATAAAAAGTATGAGACACGAGAAAGAAAAAGTGAGAGAGACCAACACATAACCCTATGATTGGAGGCAGCGACCTCATGTTTTAAAGCAAATATTCAAAGATATTCAGACTTTAGGTAGAAAATGGAACATTTTATGAGGAATCTAAAATCTATAGACATTGAAAACATTGAAAAGCTTGAAGTAAAAATGCAATAAATAAAAGTAATAACTTAAGAATAAATTAGTCTAAGGGCACATTCATGAGTGGGACGATGAGGCTACAGACATGTCCAGATTATAGCACAGACACATGAGAGAGCGAAAATGAGTGAAAAATACATAAAAAGAATTAACAGAGCAATGGAAATGTGGCACAGAGTAAAAAGGTAAAAATATATGTAATTTTTTAAGGAGGAAAGAAAAGGCAAAATGGTCTCTGAAGAGCACGTGACCAAGAATTTTATAAAATTGATAAAAGCTGTTGAGCTATACTTAAGAAATGATCCAAATGTCAAGCGGTGGAAAACCAGAGAGATTACCCAGCTCCACAGCCACACGCCTCCTTGGAACAAGAGACGGAACGGAAACGTAAGAGCACCCCAAGTTAGGAATACACGGCCGTCAAGGACCAGCCTTCAGGCTGATGGATGACTTCTCCCCAGAAACGGTGGATGCAGCTGTCGACTGAAGTATATCCTTACCGAAGAAGATAATGTTCAACCTCAGATATTCTACTCCATGAAAATAGTTGTAAAAGGGAGTGAAGACCTTGGCTGGAGGCTGGACCGGCTGACGTCATTCTGTACGACAGAAAGATTGCGGGTCTGATTCCCAGTCAGGGCACCTGTGCTGGGGGGCTTGATCCCTAGTTGGGGCTAATACAGGAGGCAACCGTTCGATGTCTGCTCTCTCTCTGTCCCTTCCTCTCCTTCTCAAATTAATAAAAACATATCCTTGGGCGAAGATTTGAAAGGTAATAAAAATAGAATAAAAGGTGAAAGTAAAATCATTTTTAATCCAACTAGAATGTAGAGAATTCCCTACCAGGGGCAAAGCTCCCTGGCACTAAGCGTAGCACAGAAGAGCTTGGCCCCCCCAAGGCATGCCTGTGGCGGGGGGGTAGGGGACACCCCACAGTAGCAGTTGTGGCATCTACAATTACAAACGAAAAAGTAAACTAAAATAGAAAATAATACAGATATATAATTGTTCTTGGGAAAACAAAAACGACATCCATCTAGTTCCATCCACTGTCCCCCAATATGCACCCCTCAAATTCAACCCAATCTATCTAGCGTAAGAGATAAAGGCAAAAATCACTCATCAAAAGTAGATATATATTTTGTATTAGTTGGTCTTCCATTGATATTTCAAATAACTGGCAAACACTCTCAAAGTACTGCTAAAACTTTTAGAAAAATAAGAAAAGCATTGAAACTGAGAATGTTAAACTCTTTTCGAAATAGTTAGCTATGATTAATACATCACTAATGTGTCTTCAGTGTTATATTGTTTCCGAAAATATATTTGAAAATAAGCCTGTTTATTCTTATGATTAAAGTGAGAATTCATTTTATTTGAAAACACAACAATGGCCAAAAATACCATCAAGATTTTTTAGAGAGAGAGATAGAAACATTGATGGGAGAGAGAAACATCAATCAGCTGCCTCCTGCACGCCCCCTACTGGGGATCGAGCCTGCAACCCGGGCGTGTGCCCTGACGGGGATTTGAACTGGGACCTCTCAGTCCATGGGATGAAGCTCAGTCCACTGAGCCGCACTGACCAGGCAATTTCTTCCCTTTTAATAGTGAAAATAATGCAAGTGAACGTTTTTCTTCAACACGGTAGATTAGATTTACTACGCCCCTCGCCAAGTACACCAAGGGAGAACATAACAACATGAAATCTACTTCCTTAAAATACTTTCCTTAAGCCCTTCGTGGCTTATTTTTTCTTAACTATGTTAGAAAAAATACTTCTGTTTCTAACCTAAAGAAAAGAACCTCGTAATGGTATGTTATCAGAAGTCATAATTCAGTAGGGGTTGCTACGAACTTGCACCATGAACACAGGATCTTAGCACAATTGTATCAATGTTCAGAACAAGTAAATGTTCACCCTCCTCACCGTGTACCTGTGTAAGTGCCCTGCTCTGGTTGAGACTGGGGGATGTGGGTTTATATATGTGGGTTTATTTCCTATCCTAGCCTCTGGTTCACGAGGGAGGTGCCTTAAGCCCAGGGCCAGCTGGACAGTGCTCACCCGTAAGCCAAGGACAGACAGGGTGCAGACAGCAGAGATTATTTCATGTTGAACCAGAATGAACCAAAAGGTACATGAAAACTTTTGCATTGTCAGTCTCTTTAATATATTTGTATATCCATTTCCTTTTGATCAAAATAAATTCTGACAGGTCCTAAAATATTTATAAAAACTAATGACTACCGATTCATTTTATTTTATTTTTTTATAAATATGTTTTTATTGATTTCGGAAAGAGGGAGGGAGAGAGAGAGATAGAAACATGATGAAAGAGAAACATTGATCGGCCGCCTCCTGCACACCCCCTATGGGGGATTGAACCTGGAACCCGGTCACATGCCCTGACCTGGAATCGGACCAGAGACTTCCTGGGTGCCCGAGATGACCCCCCACCAATGAATCACACCAGCCAGGCACCAATTCATTTTTGGAGCAGTGATTCCCTTTAACAAGGTCGATTTTGATACATAATCCTTGTTTATGTTTATAGATCGGATCTTGTTTTGACTCATAAAACCAATAGTGTTATAATAATGTAGTTCATCTTTCAAATAGCATTCATTAAGTAAACCCAAATCAAATATATCTAGGTTGGTCAATAACGGGTAATTCCAAATACTTATTTGTTCATCTCTTCTCAGTGTGTCTCCTGCCCCTATTTTACATTGTGGTTATCTGTATTTTTCAAAAATAAGAGGGTAAAATATTGTATTATATAAACAAAAAGATTCTCTGCATTTTTGTTGCAAATATATTATTGCCATTAACTATTATTCTGGAAGAGAAATTTTTAATATTTAATTGTATACAATATTTCCACTACATCCATTAAATCACTGGCAAGAAAGTGTTTAAACATGTTGAAAATTATGCTTTAAGTTCCAATTGTAATGGTTCACTGGTGAGTATAACAGAACACACAACCGTTTTTGTTTTTGTTTTTTATTCACAGCCGAGGACATTTTTCCATTTTTTGTTCAGATAGAGTGGGAAGGAGAGAGAAGAAAAGAGAGAGAGAGAGAAACATTGATGTGAAAGGGACACATTGAGTGGCTGCCTCCCGCACACCATCCAGGGCTGGGGACAAACTGCAACCGAGGTACATGCCCTTAGCGGGAACCGAACCGGGTCTCTCTGGACCACAGGCCGACGCTCTAACTGCTGAGCCAAACTGGTCAGGGCCACACAACTCTTTTTATCCTCCAAGTTAAGGCTGTTGATATTTTATATGTTGAAAAAATTCTTTATTATAACTACTATTATAATGAAATGTTTTTTTCATTAAGGCTTCTTTTATTCATGAAAGTGCAAAACCATTTGCTGGTTCACTTTATTCAAAGAATGGGCTGAGATGTTGCATGAAAATATACAGTTCAGCTCTTACACATCCTGGTGACAAATCAAAATGTTAAGCTATGAGGTTAAAACAAACAAGAAAAGCAAATAAATCTTCTCCCCGTCAACATTTTCTTCTTATACAGCCCATGCGAGGGACATATCTTTTTTTTTTTTTTAATTTAAGATACAAAGCTATTTAATAGCCTACAAAGCAACCATTTCCCTAAATGTTAAGTTTTCTTTAGAAATATGTCTTTCTTTTTCATTGTCAGTGTGCTCAGAAGCTTAGAAGTAGGCATTCGAATTATTCCACAAACTCTCAGAAAGCAAAAATTGTAGCAAAGAGCGGGTAGTTGTAGGGATGTAGGTCTCAAAAGTGATTTTAAAAAGATTAATGTAGCCCGGTCGGTGTGGCTCAGTGGTTGAGCATTGACCCTGCACCAAGAGGTCACTGATTCAGTTCCTGGTCAGGGCACATGCCCAGGTTGTGGGCCAATCCCCAGTGGGGGACATGCAGGAGGCAACCTGTCAATGTTCTCTCTCATCAATGTTTCAGTCTCCTTCTCTCTTTCCCATTCTCTGTCTCTCTAATATATTAATAAAGAAAAAAAGATTAATGTAGTTACTTTAGTCCCATTTTGTTCACAGTGATTTTTAAAAAAATCTTCATAGTTGAGAGTATTATAGAAGTTCCTCCCATTGTCCCCTTAACCCTATTCCCACCCCATCACAGGCTTTCACAACCCTGTTGTCTGTGTCCACGGATAATGCATGTAAGTCCTCTGGTTAATCTCTTCCTGGCCCTGCTGCCCCCTTCCCTCTGAGGTTTGTCAGTCTGCTCCAAGTTTCCACGCCTCTGGTTCTATCTTATTTATCACTTTATTTTGTTCATTAGATTTCACATACAAGTGATATCAGTGATATTTGTATTTCTCTGCTTGGCTTATTTCCCTTAGCATAATACTCTCCAGGTCCCTCCATGCTGTCTCAAAGGGTAAGAGATCCTTCTTTTTTACAGCTGCATAGTACTCCATTGTGTACATGTACCACAGCTTTTGTATCCACTCATCCACTGAGGGGCACTTGGGCTATTTCCAGATTTTATATATTCTGATTGGTTTTCAAAATTCCTAGGATATATTCCTAGGAGTGGGATCACTTGGTCAAAAGGTAGATCAATTCTTAATTTCTTTGAGGAAATTCCATACTGTTTTCCATAGTGGCTGTAATAGTCTGCAGTCCTACCAGCAATGTACCAGGGACCCCTTTTATCCACACCCTCACCAGCATTTGTATGTTGATTTATCCATGGCAGCCATTCAAGGAGGTGTGAGGTGATACCTCATTGATGTTTTAATTTGCGTCTCTCTGATGATTAGTGACATTGAGCATTTTTCATATGTCTCTTCGCCATCTGTATGTCCTGTTGGCAGAGGTGTCTATTACGTCCTCTGCCCATGTATTATTAGTATTTTTTAAATCCTCATCTGAGTATATTTCTTCCATTGATTTTTTACTTTAGATAGAGTGGAAGGGAGGAAGGGAGGAAGAGAGAGAAACATTGATCTAAGAGAAACAAATCAATTGATTGCCTCCCACATGACTCCAACTGGGGCTGGGGATCAAACCTGCAACCCAGGTACAGGCCCTTGACTGGGAAGCTAACCTGCAATCCTTCAGCCCATGAGCTAAGGTTTCAACCTCTGAGCCAAACCAGCCAGGACCATTTTTAATGGATTGTTTGTCTTCCTTTTGTTGAGTTGTATAAATATATAGTTTTAAAATTAACCCTTTATTACATGTATCATTGGCAAATGTTCTCCCAAACAGTGGGCTCTCTCTTCATTTAAATGCTGGTTTCTTTTGCTGTACAGAAGCTTTTCAGTTCAGGGTAGTTACATTTGTTTATTTCTTTCTCATTGTTTCTCTTCCCCTGGACAAATGTATTGGTGAACATTCTTCTATGTAAGATGTCTTAAATTGTGCTCCCTACATTTTCTTCTAGGGTTTTTATGTTCTCATAACTTACATGTAAGTCTTTTATCCATTTTGACCTTATTCTTGTGTATGTTATACGTTGATTGTCAAGTTTCTTTTACTGTGCATGTACTTTTCCAATTTTCCCAACACCATTTATCGAAGAGACTGTTTTTACAACATTGTATGCTCTTGACTCTTTTTTCCAAATATTAATTGTGCACAATGTCTTGGGTGTATTCTGAGTTCTCTGTTCTGTTCCATTGTTCTAGATGCTTGTTCTGATGTCAGTACCAGGCTGCTTTGATTACAATGGCTTTGTAGTATAACCTGATATCTGGTATTGGGAATCCCTCCTACTCAATTCTTTTTTTGCACGACTGCTGTGGCAATATGGGGTCTTTTTGGATTCCATATAAACTTTTGGAGTATTATTTCTAGATCTGTGAAATATGTTGTTAGCATTTTAATGGGATTACATTGATTACTTTGTAACAGACTACTTTAGGTAGTATGACTATTTTAACAATGTTGATTCTTCCAATGCATGAACGTGGTATATGCTTCTGCTTTATATCTTCCTCGATTTCTTTTTTCAATGTCCTGTAGTTTTCTGAGAACAGGTGTTTTAATGCCTTGCTTAAATTTATTCCTAGGTATCTTAATTTTGTTTGTTGTTGCAATGGTAAATAGGATTTTGTTTGTTTGTTTGTTTCTCTCTCTGAGTGTTCATTATTGGTGTATAAGAATGCCATTGATTTCTGAATGATAATTTTGTATCCTGCTGCTTTGACAAATTCATTCATTAAAGCTAGAAGTCTTTTGGTGGATTCTTTAGGGTTTTCTATGTACAATATCATATCATTTGTGAATAATGAGTTTCACTTTCTCCTTTCCAATTTGGATGCCTTTTATTGTTTCTTTTTGTTGATTACTGTGGTTAAACTTTCCAGTACTCTAATAAGAGTACACATCCCTGTCTTCTTCCTCTTCTTAAGGGAAATGCTTTTAGATTTAGCCCATTGAGTATGATGTTGGTTGTACGTTCATCAGAGATGGTCTTTATTATGTTGAGGTATAATCCCTCTATTCCCACTTTGCTGAGAGTTTTTACCATAAATGGGTGCTGGATTTTGTCAAATGCTTTTTCAGCATCATTTATATGATCATATGATTTTTATCTTCATTTTATGTGGTATATCACATTTATTGATTTGCAGATGTTGTAACATCCTTGCATCACTAGGATAAATCCCATTCATGCTGGATAATTTCTTTTTTGATATATTACTGGATCTATTTGCTAATATTCTGTTGAGGATTTTTGCTACTATGTTCATCAGGGATATTGGCCTGTAATTTTCTTTCTTTGTAGTGTCTTCATCTGGTTTTGAAATTAGGATTATGCTGGCCTCATAAAAGAAGCTTGAAAGTCTTACTTCCTCTTAAATTTTTGAAATAGTTTAAAGAGAATGGGTGTTAGTTTCTCTTTGAGTGTTTGGTAAAGCCATCCAGAGGAGGACTTTTGTTTGATGAGAATTTATTGATTACTGCTTCAATTTCCTTAGTTGTTACTTTTCTGTTCTGGCTTTCTCAACTCTTCCTGGTTGAGTTTTGGAAGATTGTATGATTCTAAAAATGTGTCCATTTTACGTAGGTTTCCAATTTGTTGGCATATAATTTTTCATAGTATTTTATTACAATCTTTGGTATTTCTGTGGTGGCTCAGTTATTACTTCTCCTCTTTCATTTCTGATTTTATTGCTTTGGGTCCTCTCTCTTTCTTTCATGGTGAATCTGGCTAAAGGTTCATTAATCTTCTTTATGTTTTCAAAGAACCAGATTTTAGTTTCACTGATTTTTTTTTTTTGTATAGTTTTTTAGTCTCTGTCATTTATTTATGCTCTGATATTTATTATTTCTTTTATTCCACTTACACTGGGTTTTTATTTTTGTTTTCTTTCTGTATCTTTTGGTTATATGGTTAGATAGTTTATTAAAAATATTTCTTGTTTCTTGATGTAGGCCTGTAATGCTGTTAACTTCCCTCTGGGACTGCTTTCGCTGCATCTCATAGATTTTGTGGTATTGTGTTCATGTTCATTAGTTTCCAGGAAGATTTTTATTTCTTCCTTGGTCTCATTTTAACCCATTCATTATTTAATAACATGCTATTTAGACCCCATGTGTTTGAATGTTTTTTGAATGTTTTTACTATAATTTATTTCTAATTTCATGCCATTGTGACCTGAAAAGATGCTTGATATGACTTCAATCTTCTTGAACTTGTAGATTCTTAGTTTGTGTCCTAACATGTGCTCTATCTCTGAGAATGTACCAAGTACACTTGAGAAGAATGTACATTCTGCAGTTTTGTGGTGAAATGCTCTATAAATATCATATAAATCTGTTTGTATAGTGCATCATTTAGCATTTTTGTTTTCTTATTTATTTTTTGTCTAGATCTATCCAGTGAAGTCTGTGGGGTATTTAAATTTCCCACTATGATGGTATTGTTGTCACTCTCTCCTTTAAAATCCTTCAGAAGTTTTTAAATATATTTGGTGCTTCTATATTGGGTGCATATATGTTTACCAGGGTTATGTCTTCTTGATGGATTGATCAATCCTGTTAATATTATGTACTTACCTTCATTGTCTCCTGTTATGGCCTTCATTATGAAGTCTATTTTTTTACATATGAGTATTGTTACCTCAGCTTTTTTTTATTTGTTTGTGTGTTTTTATTTGCATGGAAAATTGCTTTTCTATCCCTTTACTTTCATCTTGTATGAGTTTTTTTGTTCTGAGGGGCGTTTCTTGGAGACCGTATGTGTGTGGGTCATGATTTTTATCCATTCAGCTTCTATGTGTCTTTTGATTGGATCATGTACTCCATTGACATGTAAGGTTATTATAGATAGGTACTTATTAATTGAGATTTACATTTATTATGCCTATGTTTCTATCCCTATATCTTATTATTATTACAGTAGTCCCTTTAACATTTCTTGCAATGCTGTTTTGGTGGTAATAAATTCCTTTAGCCTTTTTGTGGGGGTCTTGGATGCTCTTTATTTCATCTTCCATTTTGAATTATAGCCTTACTAGATTGAGTAGCTTTGGTTTTCAGATCTTTGTTTTTCATGACCTTGAATACTTCATGCCATTCCCTTCTGACCTGTAGTGTTTATGTTGAGAAATCAGCTACCAGCATTCTAGGGGCTCCATTGTAGATAACTTGTTGCTTTTTTCTGACTTTAAGATTCTCTCTTTGTCTTTAATTTTTAGCATTTTAATTATGATGTGTCTTTGCATGGGCCTCTTTGGGTTCTTCTTGCTTGGGATCTCGGTGCTTCCTGAACTGATGTGCCTTTTTCCTTGACCAAGTTAAGGAAGTTTTCGGCCATTATTTCTTCAAATAGGTTTTCTAACCCTTGCTCACTTTACCTTCTGGTACTCCTATGATACGGATATTGTTATAATTCATATTGCCCCACAGCTCTCTTAAACTGTTCTCCTGTTTTTTAATTGTTTCTATTATTATTTTTGCTCTTCTGATTGAGTGATATTTTTCTGCACTGTCTTCTAATTTACTGATCTGACCCTTGGCTTCCTTTTACCTGCTGTTTCCCTTCCAGTGTGTTCTTTATTTCTTCCATGTCATTCTTGATTTCCGATTAGTTGCTTTTAATTTTTTCTATATGTTTTCTCATGCTGTTGAGCATCCTTATAATCATTACTCTGAATTTTACATCTGATAACCTGCCTATCTCCACTTCATTTGCCCTTCTTCTGGAGATTTCTCTTGTTGTTTCATTTGTGGCTTGTTTCTTTGGCTGCCTGTTTGGATTTGTTTCTATGTTTTAGGTAGATTTTCTACAACTTCTAGTCTGGTAGGGTCATCTTACATTATAGGTGACCTATGGTATCCAGTGGCACAATCTCCTTTATCACCAACCTGGATGCTCTAATAATGTTCCTTGTACACTTTTGTGGGCCCTCTTGTTGTGGTGGAGTCTTGATTGCTATCGGCACATTCATGCATGGGCTAAACCCTCTGGCTAGATGCCAGTGATGTTCAACTCCCAACACAGAGTGCAGGATGCTATGTTGTTGCTTATCATGTGAAGCTAAATTCACCTCATCAGTTTTGGATCCTGCCAAAATCTCCTTGTGGATATCAATGATCCACAGTTTGTGGCTCCCTGTACTGTGGCTGGATGTGTATGAATGGGACCAAGCTGAACACCAAGGTCTGTTTATTTTTTTCCAGGGAAGAATCACGGGCCAGGCAATGATTCAAAGCATCCAGTGATCCATTTCTACTTGCAGGCTGGTTGTTAATCTCAGCCACTTAATGAGCCTCGGACTGTAGTCCTCTGTTAGACATAAACTCCACCTAGTGGGTGGGGTGAGGGAAATTCCAACCAACGTGTCAACTGCTACCCCCCAGAATAAAGTTGCTTTAATGGGAAAGCTCTGCTTGAGAAAGATAGGCCTCTGCACTGTAAGATAATGACTCAGCACAGGGGCTCAGGCTGCAGCCTTCATGTCTCTGTCCCCAGAGCCACGATTCCCATAGACTACATGCCAGGCGAAGATTCAAAGCAGTCAGAGATCCATCTCTGTCTGCAGACTGGCTGTTAGACTCAGTCATTTAATGAGCCTTAGGTTGCAGTCCTCTGCTAGACTCCACTCAGTGGGTGGGATGAGAAAATTCCAGTGGGTGGGGTGACTGATCTCCCCATACCCCACCGGGCTAAAACGGCTTTGATGAGAAAACACTGCCTGTGGAAGGCAGATTCTGCAGCTCAGGATGATTACTCAGCACAGGGCTCCTGGTGTCTGCCTTCCTCGCTTGCTCCCCAGAGCCCTGAACCTCTTTATTTTTTTTTGTCTGCATAATTCTTCATTTCACCTTCAATTCTGAATGATAGTCTTGCTGGAAATAGTAGTCTTGGATTCCGGCTCTCGCTTTTTATTACTTTGTATACTTCGTGCCACTTCCTTCTGGCCTGCAGTGTTTCTATAGAGAAATCAGCTGTCAGTCTAAAGGGAGATCCCATGTAGGTAACTCTCTGTCTCTCTCTTGCTGCCTTAAAGATTCTTATTTTGTCTTCAATGTTTGCTATTTTAACTATGATATATCTGGGTGTGGGTCTTTTGGGGGTCATCTTGACTAGGACTCTCTGTGTTTCTTGGACTCATGTGACTTTTTCCTTCACCAGGCTAGGAAAGTTTTCTGTCATTATTTCTTCAAACAGATTCTTTATTCATTGCTCAGGTTCTTCTCCTTCTTGTAACTCTATGATACAGATGTTGTGATGGTTCATGTTGTTCCACAGCTCCCTTAAACTTTCTGTCTGCTTTTTAATATATATGTTTTTTCAAATTGCTCATGATTGGTTGTTGTTGTTTTTTCTACCTTGTCTTGTAACTTGCTGATTTGGTCCTCAGCTTCTTCTAATTTGTTATTGATTCCTTCTAAGTTATTCTTTTTCTTTTTAAATTATTTTTCCTTTATTGATTTTTTTAGAGAGAGAGGAGTGAGAGAGAGAGAGAAATAAAAACATCGATGAGAGAGAACATCTATTGGCCACCTCCTGCACGCCCCCTTCTGGGGATCTGGCCCACAACCTGAGCATGTGTCCTGACTGGGAATTGAACCAGTAACCTCTTGGTGCACGGTCAACGCTCGACCTCTAAGACACACTGGCCGGACCCAGATTATTCTTTATTCCAGCTATTTCATTCTTCATTTCCAACTGATTCTTATTCATAGCTTCTACCTCTTTTTTTTTTTTTCATGCTGATATAGTTTCTACTGTTTTCTATAGTTCTCACTAAGTTGTTTTTATTTCTATGAAGTTTGTGCACCCTGAAAACCATTACTTTAAATTCTTTTTTTTTTTTTTTATCCTCACCCGAGGACATTTTTCCATTTTTTGTTCAGATAGAGCGGGAGGGAGAGAGAGGTAGAGAGAGAGAGAGAGAAACATCGACGTGAAAGGGACACATCGAGTGGCTGCCACCCGCACGACCAACCAGGGCCGGGGACAAACTGCAACCGAGGTACATGCCCTTAGCGGGAACCGAACCCGGGTCTCTCTGTACCGCAGGCCAATGCTCTAACCGCTGAGCCAAACCGGCCAGGGCCATTCCTTTAAATCCTTTACCTGACACATAGCTTTCCTCCATTTCATTGAGTTCCTGTTCTGCTTATTTCCCCTTTTCTTTCACTGGGAGTTGTTTCTTTGTCTCCCCATTTTAGTGGCCTTGTATTCGGGGCCAGGTGTGCACACCAGGTCTTGGCAGGTCAGCGCATCAGGGAATGGCAGGTCATTCCTCTCGGGTGCTGGCCAGCCCTCATGGGTGCTGTCAACTCTCAGTGGTGGAGGCAGTGATGGCAGGTGGCTTCTGCTGTCAGCGGTGGGGCCTGCAGGGCTGGTGACTCTGGGTTGGTGCAGAGCCCGTCTGGCCAGCAGAACGTGTCTGCTGCAGGGCTGGTGGGGCCGACAGCTGCCAGCTCGAGTCGGTGGGTGCAATGGGGGTGCAGCTGTTGTGTGTGGATCCAGCAGGGGTGCACGTTGCATGCGTGGGTTTGGCAGGGGTACGGCAGGCATCCATGGGACAGGTGAGGGTACACAGGACACTGCTGGTCTGGTGGGGCCAGATGCACCTGTGGCCTTGGGGTGCTGGGGCTTGGCCACTTCTTGTGGCCGCCACCTGAGGAGGATCCAGTGGACCCCAGCTCTGAGTTCCTGCAGTGACAGGCAGATGCCCACCCCACTCACACCCACTCATATTCTCCCTCACACTTGCTCACACTCACACACACACCCTCAGTCCAGTCTTGCCTTCCACCATGTTGAATCTCTCTGTTCATATTTCGTATCATGAAAAAATGGCCTGTTTCTAGGTCTTCAATGCATTGGTAGCTCTAGGTGGAAGAGCTAACTAAAAGAACACAAACAGTGAATACTGAGAACATCCACATGCCTGTAGAATGGATTCGCCCTTCCAACAATATCAAGAGTCCACATCTTTCAGTTCCCAAGGCAAAGATGTAGAGGATGAAGATTCAAGTCACTACATCCCTAGTTCTACAACTGGCTTCTTTTCTTAGGTTTTCTTTGTTGATTCCAATGGGGATTGAGCAAAATGTGAACGTATCACCATAAATCCATCAAGACTAGAAAACAACATATCTCCTAAAATGCATTGCCTCTGAATGGTAATTTAGTGATATCTATATAAAATGAAAGCACTATTGTATTAATAATATCAATAATGGTATTTAAATTCAACATAGATTTATAGTATGAACACCTAAATCCTATTCTTATAGTAAACGATGATTTGAGGCAAGAAGGAAGCATTAAAATTTCTTTCCAACATGGGCCATTGTTTTAATTCCATGTATAGACTATATTTATTGTAATACAATTATATTATTTTCTTAATGAGTTATCCATGTCCATGAGAAAAGATAGGAGACAGTAAAAAAAAACTTAGATATTTTAAAATACTGAAACATGATAATAAGAGGTTCATGAGACTTTTGTTTGAAATCTTAAATAAAAATAAAAATAAAAATATGTGCCTCTCTGTATTCTTAGCATCTAGAATAGTGACTGTTAAATAAACCTTTAATAAAGCATCTTACATGTGTGTTTATATATATATGACCTATGTATCATACATATATCATAAAAATCATTTGGTAAAATTTGAGTCTTGCTGAAAAACAGATTTTTGAATTAGATGACCTTTTAAGTCATTCATTGTTCATCTAATTATTCAATTATTGTTAAACTTATATTGTCTTTCATGGGCTACTCTATACCTTCTTTTAACTCTTTGCATCTCACCATCAGTGATATGGATCTGTAGTCATTACCTTAAGAAAATATCATCCAGCCCAGCCGGGGTAGCTCAGTGGTTGAATGTCAACCCTGCACCAAGAGGTCATCACTTCGATTCCTAATCAGGGCACATGCCCAGGTTGTGGGCCCGATCCCCAGTGGGGGGCATGCAGGAGGCGGCCAGTCGACGTTCTCTCTCATCGAGGTTTCTATCTCTCTCTCCCTCTCCCTTCCTCTCTCTCTAAAATCAATAAAGAATAAAAAATTTAAAAAAGGAAAATATCACCCAGGAGCTGTCTTCCACATTTTACTATTCTTTATTCCTTACATAGCAACCTATGTATATATGTGCATGAGTCTAATGACATTTAACAAGGCCCAAGTGTGCTTATCAAACTAGGGTACCAGAAAAGAGGGGTCACTTGAAGTTTCAGCTTCAGTGTGATCTATAGGCTGTGCTGTTTCACCCCACCGAGCCTGAGGAAGACCTTCAGGTAAAGTGCTGGCCCTGCTATCCCAAACAGTGAGCGTGATTCTGTACAAAGCATGACACCTTCTCCAGTCTTCACACAATGTACACTACCCACCATGCCCAACCTGTCATCATGGTTTGGGGCGTTGCTATAGGTGTTGGCCCGGCTACTTGAAAGAAAAGCATGTTAAGATAAAGAGGCTGAACATAACAGATGAGAGCAGACCAATCATCCATGCATCAGCGCATTCCATTCACCCATTCAAAAAGCAAATATTGAACACTAATTAAACTAATTCTGTGGAATAAAAATTCCAATGCAACGTGCTATGGACCATGACCCTGGTATACACTGGGTACTAGGTTATAGAGCTGAGTGGTTTTATCACTGTCATTTAGAGATATAGTCCATTAAAAAGGTAGCAGAGTATCTCAACACTTTCCACAGAACTTTTGTAACAACTCATCTCTCAATGGAGTAGAATGAAAAAGACGTGAACATAAAATGCTCATGTCCCCATGACCGGGCATCACCTACTGCCGAGACAGCGACATGAATTTTCAACCTAATTTGCCGCTTATAATCACTGCCACAAAGTCTATGGCTTTCTTCACTTCAGTACATATCCCCGAGACATAATTGTATCTTTTTACCTCTTTTTACCCTCCCACAATTCTCACAGTGGAACGGAACAAAAGTTCCCCCCTGAGATTCCCAGTGCTGCGCCACTGAATGAGAACACATTAATAACCAGATCTATAAATCTCTGAAAATGAGCATTATGGAGTAGCTAGCTGACTGGACGTTATATCCACTGAGTAAACCGTTAATTATTTTTGTAATAGAGGCAATAATATGGTACTCAATACATCACAAGAGTGAAATGTTATTATTCTAACTGGCTTCATTATATAAAGAAATATGCTCAAATTCAGCCACGTGTGGTAGTATAACACTGAAATGAATTCATCACGTTCAATTACAAAAACATGATATGGTGACAGTTTAATTTACTGAAAACCTCATGCTTTTTTTTTTTTTTTTTTAATCTTCACCCAAAGATATTTTTCCATTTATCTTCAGATAGACTAGGAGAGAGAGGAGGAGAGAAACATTGATGTGAGAGACACACATCGATTGGCTGCCTCCTGCATGACCACAGTCAGGGCCCGGGACAGAACTGTAACCGAGGCACAGGCCCTTCACCGGAATCAAACCTGCAACTCTGGTCCACGGCCGATGCTCCAACCTCTGAGCCAAACCGGCCAGAGCAAAACTCATGTGTTTTTTGAGCCTCCTCTGGGGTTCCTTATGGGGTTCACTGCCTCTACCCACCTGCGAGGCAGCATATTACAAGGGTTTGCTTGATTTACTTGTGACACCTGAAGACCGGAAGGAAGCTTTCAAGGACACAGTGATACTGACCTAGGCTTAAGGGCTTGGAGAACATTTTGAAAGGAGGAAATACAGAAGGAGCTTTGCCAAAAAAGGCAAAGACGAAGAGCTTATTCATGTACTATTCATCTATATATTTAATTATTCACTGACCAATGTTCAACAACGGTTTACTGAATGGACATCACCACAGTGCTCATTTTTGTAATGTTGTTATATATAATCAAAGATGCTTTTCCACTTCAGTGTCAATAGGCCTTTGGAGATAAGCACATCGGTTTTAACTGCAGGGATAAGTATTAAAAGACGGCGAATTTCTTAAACTGTGCTATCAGGTAATAGATGTCTTCAGGAATGTATGAATGAGAGCTTCCCTCATTAAATACCAAGGGACATTAACAATAAATAAGCAAGCACAATTTTAGAAAATTAAGACACAACCATTTGTGTAGAAATTTATATGACACTGATTATGACATAAGATTAAATATAAACCTAACATATCTGCTAAGATTATAAAAAGCAAGGTATTTTATTAACAGCCTACAGATTTTCTAAAGCTTGGATGAAAACTTCTTAGTTAGAAATTATTTCATGGTTATTGA
Organism: Molossus molossus; assembly: GCF_014108415.1. NCBI lineage: Eukaryota > Metazoa > Chordata > Mammalia > Chiroptera > Molossidae > Molossus > Molossus molossus. Next base: position 109,683,903 of record NW_023425403.1, on the reverse strand, counting down.
AAGAAAAATATATAACCTTGCATTTTATCTATGAAAATGAACTTTTTTATTTTTTTTTCTCTTTCCGCATTCATTACATCTATATTCAAGAGTAAGAAAGAAAATAATTTGGAGAACAGCCCTCTTGAGATTGAGTAGTGTATCTCCTGCTCTGTTTCAAAACGTATGGAGCTCTAGTTAACAGAATATTGTCCCGAACTGTAGTCTCACAGTGGGCTTATGTCCCAATGTTATATTAGTTAATAAATTAAAGAAATGAATACCTGTTTGAATTCAATGAATTTACAAATCTTACTGTAAGTGTACTAATGTTATCTTTGAAACTATAAGGAATAAGTACAAAGAGTATTGGCTTAAGTAGACATGGCTTTAAACCCTGACTCTCGCCCGGCTGGTGTGGCTGAGTGTGGACCCTGCACCAAGAGGTCGCCGGTTCGATTCCCGGTCAGGGCACATGCCCAGGTTGTGGGCCCCATCCCCAGCGGGGGGCATGCAGGAGGCGGCCAGTCGATGTTCTTTCTCATCGATGTTTCTATCTCTTCCTTTCCCTTCCTCTCTCTGTCTCACATCATTGAAGGAAAAAATAAAAAATAAATAAGTCTTGACTCTCCTACAAAAACAGCTCTGTGAATTTTTAGAAGTTTAATCTTTTCAGATTATTTATAAAGTAATAATAATACTTCAGTTTAGAGGTAAAAGTGAATATAAATATGAAAAGAAATTAAGTTTCTAGCATAGTGCCTGGCATATAAGGTACCTCCAAATATTGACTTCCTCCTCTTACTCTTCTTGTTGCTTTTTTCATCATAGCGTCTGTTTTTCTGTCTTAAATAAACGTTAACCCTCAATGGTGTGTGTTCAAGAAAATTACTTAGGGTAACTTTTCCAACATGTATTAAAGATGTAATAGCAAGCTACAGGCAGAGGGTAATGAACGCGCACCTGGTTCATCTTGTCGCACCTGCTATTTCTCCAAGAAGATTGCAATGTGCTAGATAAAGCCATCAAGGCATATTTTTAAATTAATGTTTTCATTAACATTTCTGATTTTAAGGGTAAAACTGTGTCCATGTGTCATCTGTTACGTCTCAATGATTCTATGACTCTGCTGCATTTCACAGAAAACCTTGTTCTTCAAGGAGACAAAACAGACGCCACTATTGATGGGAGACCATGGACGGTTTAATTAAAAAAAGAAGGTCAAGGACCAAAATGATTCTCTCTTATACCCTAGTTAAGTAAAACTGAGCTTTTAGAAGGGTCAGGAGATTTAAAAATAAATTTTAAGTAGATTACTGAATCTACCAAAGCATTCATAGAACAATGTAGTTTTAAATAAATATATTTATTGTTGAAAGTATCACAGGTATTCCCTTTGAACCCCTCCTCCCTGCTCCTATCCCCTCCAGTTTTCCTCAACCTAATATCTGTGTTTGCTGGTTGTGAATATGTACATATACGTTCTTTGGTTTATCTCTTCCTACCACTCCTACCCCTCATTCCTCTGAGGTTTGTTGGTCTGTTCCCTACTTCCATGTCTTGGGATTGATTTTGGTCAATAGCTTAATTTGTTCATGATGTTCCATAAATAATTGAGATCATGTGGTACTTGTTTTTCTCTGATGAGCTTATTTCCTTAGCATAATACTCTCCAGGTCCTTACATGTCGTCTTAAACAGTAAGAGATCTTTCTTTCTTACAGCTGCATAGTACTCCATTGTGTACATGTACCACAGTTTTTTATCCATTTGTCTACTGATGGACACTTGGGCTGTTTCCAGATCTTAGCTATTATAAATAGTGCTGCTATAAACATAAGGGTACATATGTTCTTTCTTATTGGTGTTTCAGGCTTCTTGGGATATATTCCTAGAATTAGAATCATTGGTCAAAAGGCAATTTTTTTGAGGAAACATCATAGTGTTTTCCACAGTGGCTGCACCAGTCTGCATTCCCACCAGCAGTGCACTAGAGTCCCCTTTTCTCCACACCCTCGCCAGCACTTGTTGTTTGATGATTTGTTGATGGCGGCCATTCTGACAGGTGTGAGGTGATACCTCATAGTTCTTTAAATTTAAATCTCGCTGATAATCAGAGATGTTGAGCATTTTTTCATATGTCTCCTGGCCATTTGCATGTCCTGTCTGGAGAAGTGTCTATTCAGGTCCTCTTACCATTTTTAATTGAATTTTTTTCAACAACTCCTTTTGTTGAGTTGTATGAATTTTTTTTTTGGATATTTACCCCCTTATCCAATATATCTTTAGCAAATATGTTCTCCCAGAAAGTGGGTTCCTTTTTCATTGGGGTGTTGGTTTCTTTTGCTGTGCAGAAGTTTTTTACTTTGATGTAGTCCCATTTATGATTTTTTTCCTTTGTTTCTCTTGCCCTAGGTGATATATCAGTGAACATTCCACTATGTATATGATGTTTGAGATTTTTCTGCCTACATTTTCTGCTAAGATTTTTATAATTTCAAGAGTTATATTTCAGTATTTTATCCATTTTGAGTTTATTCTTTTGTATGGTGTAAGTTCATGGTCTAGTTAATTTTTTTTTTTTTTTTATGTACCTGTCCAATTTTCCCAACACCATGTGTTGAAAAAACTATTTTTCTCCATTGTGTCCTCTTGCTTCCTTTGTCAAATATTAATTGTGCAAATCATCTTGAGTCAATATGTGGGTTCTCTGTTCTATTCCTTTGATCTATATCCCTGTTCTTGTGCCAATATCAGCCAGTTTTGATTACAATGGCTTTGCAGTATAACTTTATATCTGGTATTGTGACTCCTCCCACTTTGTTCTCCTTTTTCAAGATTGCTGTGGCTATTCAGGATCTTTGTTTGTTCCACATAAGCTTTTTGAGTGTTTGTTCTAGAGCTGTGTAATATGCCATTGGCACTCTAATAAGGATTGCATTGAATCTATAAATTGCTTTGGGTGGCATGGACATTTTAATGATGTTTTTAAATCCATGAACAAGGTATGTCTTTCCACCTTTTTTTTTAATGTCTTCTTCTATTTATATCTTATTCTTATTCTTCTTTTTTATTTTCTTTTATCCTCACCCGAGGACATTTTTCCATTTTTTGTTCAGGTAGAGTGGGAGGGAGAGAGAGGAAGAGAGAGAGAGAGAGAGAAACATTGACGTGAAAGGGACACATCGAGTGGCTACCACCCGCACGACCGACCAGGGCCGGGGACAAACTGCAACCGAGGTACATGACCTTAGCGGGAACCGAACCCGGGTCTCTCCGGACCGCAGGCCGACGCTCTAACCGCTGAGCCAGGGATTATTCTTCTTTTTTCAATGTCCTGTCATTTTTTGAGAAATGATCTTTTACCTGCTTGGTTAAGTTCATTCATATATGTCTTATTTTGTTGTTGTTGTTGCAATGGTAAATGCTGTTTGTTTGTTTTGTTTTTTTCAGTTTGCTTTTCTGAGTGTTCATTATGGATGCATAAGAATGCCATCAATTTCTGGATGTTAATTTTGTATTCTGCTACTTTGCCAAATTCAGTTATTAAATCTAGTGGATTTTTTATAGAGTTTTTAGAGTTTTCTATGTACAATATCATGTCATCTGTGAATCATGACAGTTTCACTTCCCCTTGTTATTTTTTCTTCATGTCTAATTGCTGTGGCTAAGATTTCCAGTACTATGTTGAATAAGAGTGGTGAAAGTGGGCATCCCTGTCTTGGTCCCATTCTTAAGGGAAATGCTTTTAGATTTTGCCCATTGAGTATGATGTTGGCTGTTGGTTTTTCATATGTGGCCTTTATTATGTCGAGATATGATCCCTCTAGTCCCACATTGCTGAGTGTTTATATTTTCAATGCATGTCTTTAACTTTCATTTTCACAGATGAATGACATCTTTTCCTAAATTCATTTTCATCATAGAGTTACATAGTAATATTAATAGTCTCTGAGACCAGGTCTATACTTAGGCTGATTAAAAAGATATATTTGTGATATGATATTCTTGATCAAAATATTCTCAAATCTCTTCAGATATTAAGGTCTCAGGCAGATTGAGGAGAAGGAAGATTTCTGAAACACTTTTTTTTTTTTCTTTTAAGATTCCAATTAAATAGACGTAAACGTCCAATTGAAGATGGGTTGAATTAACCAGTTTTAATGTGTATTTGGTATGGGGGGAGGGGTGATAGGGCATAAACTAGGTAAAATGGCAAGGTTTCTACTTTAATCTGTCTCCTCAACTTCATTTCTAATGGGAACCAAAACGCTTATGGTGGGCTTTCCATAGATATTGAAAAGGTGAATCACAGTGATTTCGAAGTAATCCAGTCAATACAATGTGGAAAGCCAGAGGCCCCTTATACCTGATCTTGTGTAATGTTTGGTAATAATGCTTTTGGAAAAAGCACATGTGAGTTTATTATATTTTGCCTTTCCTAGCTTGCTTTAGAAAATGAAACAATCACATTTTTATGAGAAAATATTCAGTAGAGTTATACTGTCCTAGTATGGGTTGGCATTTTTATGTGTCTATCTTCATTTACAAAATCCTTCATCCTTGAGCACTGATATTTACATGATCCAATATTGAACAAATGTGTGCATGTCATTGTTTTAATATGTTTTTTATTGATTTTTTAGAAAGGGAGAGAGACAGAAACATTGATGTGAGAGAAACATCAATCGGCTGCCTCCTGCACACCCCCTACTGGGGATGGAGCCTGCAACCTGGGCATGTGCCCTGACCAGGGATCGAACCTGCGACTTCTCAGTCCATGGACGACACTCAGTCCACTGATCCACACGTGCCGGACTGTGTGCATATCTTTGTTTGTTCCAAGCTATACATCAATTAGAAAAGGGAGATTATTTAAGTTTTCAGCTGCTAAATGTGATGTTGATAATCTGAATTGGCATCACTTATCCTGAGTGAAACATACAGGTATAAAAATATGACAATATTTTTAAGAATATACTTGCAAAGATTGGATAACTCTGTAGAGTTAATCAGTAAACATCCTAAGAACTATTATTATATTTTAATAAAAATTTAATAATGTTAATAACAGGGTTTAAAATTAAAATATGTGTACTGAACAAGATATTTAAATTTCCTATAATCAGAGAGAATAAAAGCAATGTTTCTGGTGTTTCCTATTTCAAAGTATGAATTAATTAAGGTTATCTTCTATAAAAAGCTATTAGGTCTCTTACTATTTTATAACCAAAATGAACATAAAATTCTAAGAGAACTTTAATTTTCTCATAGTTTTCTCCGCACATTTTTATCTTGACCTTCCGAGAATAACTATAACAGTGAAATAAACAATGTAAAAACCGCAAAATTTCCACAGTGGCTGCACCAGTCTGCATTCCCACCAGCAGTGCACTAGAGTCCCCTTTTCTCCACACCCTCGCCAGCACTTGATTGATGATTTGTTGATGGCAGGCATTCTGGCAGGTGTGAGGTGATACCTCATTGTTATTTTAATTTGCATCTCTCTGATGATTAATGATGTTGAGCATTTCTTCATATGTCTCTTGGCCATTTGTATGTCCTGTTTGGAGAGGTGTCTATTTAGTTCCTCTGCCCATTTTTTAATTGGGTTCTTTGTCTTCCTTTTGTTGAGTTGTATGAGCACTCTATATATATTGGAAATTAACCCCTTATCTGTTGCATCATTGGTGATTATGGTCTCCCATATAGTGGGATCCCTTTCTGTTTTGATGGTTGTTTCTTTTCCTGTGCAGAAGCTTTTAAATTAGATGTAGTCCCATGTGTTCATTTTTCCCTTTGTTTCTCTTGCCTTAGGTGTTGTATTGGTGAAAATTCTGTTGCATATGATGTCTGAGATTTTGTTGCCTACAGTTTCTTCTAGAATTTTTATGGATTCCAGAGTTACATTTAAGTCTTTTATCCATTTTGAGTTTATTCTCGTGTATGGTGTTAACCTCAAAAAGTTAAAAATGGAACTGCCATTTGACCCAGTGATCCCACTTCTAGGAATATACCCTAAGAAGCCTGAAACACCAATCAGAAAGATATGTACCCCTATGTTCAGAGCAGCACTATTTGCAATAGCTAAGATCTGGAAACAACCCAAGTGGCCATCAGTAGATAAGTGGATAAAAAAGCTGTGGTACATGTACACAATGGAGTACTACGCAGCTGTAAGAAAGAAAGATCTCTTATCCTTTGAGACAACATGGAGGGACCTGAGAGTATTGTGCTCAGCAAAAGAAGCCAAGCCGAGAAAAATAACACATGATCTCACTCATTTGTGGAATATAATGAACTAAACAAACTACTGAACAAAATTAACCCAGAGACATGGAGGTGGGGTACAGACTGACAAGCCTCAGAAGATGGGGGGTTTGTGGGGGAAGAGATGAACCACAGAACTTATGTGCATGCATGACTAATGAACATAGACAACAAAGCTGGGTATGGGGCGGTGGGGAAGGGGAGGAGGGTATTAATGGGGGAAAATGAGAAACATCTGTAACAAAAACAAATTAATAAATAACATTTTTTTTAAACTGCAAAATTTTAAAGGTTATAACTAATGAAAATGTTTTTCACCCCTTACAAATCTTTGAGAATGACCATTAAGCAATAAAACTGAAAGTTATCTTAATTTTCAAGATCAAAGATTGTTTAGAAACAGTGTTGATATTTGACAGGTTTTACTAGAAAGAGACTTTCTTGTATCTGTGGAGCTTAGATACTTTGTGATTTGATGAATGTCTATGTTCAAATTTTTACTGAAGAGGAAAACTTTTTCTAAATTTTCAGTTACACATCTTCTCATTATGCCTTATTTTAACAATTTGTCTCTCTATCTAAACATATCTAAACATTTGTTCACTCAATGAATATTAAGCACTTCTTATGGATCAATGTCTTCGATCTGTTAGTATTTCTTTCTTGTGTGGATGAAAAGGACCACCTGCTAACCTGACCAGCTCAGAGGAGGTCTGCGTGGCGGCTGTGCAAACTCAGAGACCTAACGTAACCACAGAGGATGGTCTGCAATTAAAACTTTTTAACTAAAAGCAGTTTATGGCAGGTAGTCATGTCCCATGCTGGCATCTTCCCTGACAAAGGTCATTCTTCACCTTCACTGAGCTGTCTATTGTCTTTTGCATCTACGATAACATCTTTGGAATAAATGTCAAAGTAAGTTTCCTCTTTCCAGACCCCTCAAAACACAGGCACCCCTCTGCGGAGGCCTCAGCTCCGCTCGTTGTTGCTGAGTGAATTGTTGACTGTTAACTGTCCTGTGCCCACCTACGTAAAAGATGTACGTGTCTATCATTTTACTTTCATCCAATCCCAGAGGTTTCCCTGCTCGGCTTTCTCCCGCCTCCCTAATCCATCACCGGTGGATTTCATGTAACTCACTTGTGTCTTCTCTTTTGATGGTAACGTATAAAATAAGGTGCAAAACTGCCGATCTCTGCAGCATTCTCTCAACGTGTTGAGATTTTGCTTGCCAGCAATCGTTAACAGTTTGGCTCAAATAAACGCACAGAATTCTTCACAGGTTTGGATGTTTCTTCTGTGGACACTTACTTGGTGTAGTCGGCAGGATCCAAAGAAGTTCACCCGGGACCCCCCTGCCGACCCAGCTGGTGCACCTGAGAGAGTTGTCTCTTAGGTCCAGGGCCTTCCCTGCTTGTGGTAGGGGGTCTGACTTTATCTGAGCTGCACTTTTAAATGTCCAAGGTGAAGGGTTGGCAGAACCCAGGCTAAGGTGAGACAGGAGGGAAAATGGGTGGTTGGTTTTGATTTTGGCTTTTCGATTGGAACTGCTTTCTGAGAATTTTAACAAAAACCTCTGCTGTACAAATGAGAGATGATTGGCCCAAATCTCAGGTGTTCTTAGGCGGCTAAGAATCGCTGTGGAGGTATCAGAGGTCCTTCCTAATGACATGCAGCAGCCCCACAGAGAACTCCAACTCAGCTGTGACCGACTGACTGGCTCAATCAGGAGAGCACCTATAAGGCCTGCTCAACCTGTGCCCTGAGCCCTTCCAGTTGCTTTAGCCTGGAGAGAAACTGAGGCACAAAGAGAGTTGAACATGACTCGAGGTGTGACAGCCTCATGGAGCTCATCCCAAAGTTGCGCACAACCCACTTCATAACATCCCCAGAAAATTCGCTCGGACTCTACAGATATCAAACAAACAAACAAAACCAAAATTGGCAGGGAGAGCTGTCCCTCCAAGGCCAGAAGCTCCCCGCCCTCATCCGTACTCCTGAAAGGAAGCCCTCACTTGCAAGTGACTTACAGACATGGGAAGATGTCACGGGAAATGATATCAACTGTACCGGGCCAAAATGCGGTGGTCTGGGTGCCTCAATTAATGTTTTGCAGGCAAAGGTGAGAAAAATGCCGGCTCCAAAATTAAACGGAGCGAATGAGTGGAAAGCGGATCTTGGTTGTAAATTAGAACCCTCTAAGGAGAAGCACGATACATTCTTAAAGAAATTAATAAGAAATTCGAGAGACTGTCTCTGAACTATTCTGCAGCTAATAAATGCCTCCAGGTCTGGACATGCCTCCCCTCCTCCCTTCCTTCCCCGTCTGTGTCCTCCATCCCACCCCTGCTCCTACAGGGAAGGTGAGACCAGGAGTCTAACAGCGCCCTTTGGAGAAAAGCTCGTCCCAGCCAGAGGGGAACCAGCCGTTGTTCCCGATTTTATCTGGGACCCTGGCGGGTTCACCAAGAATTTAATGGTTAGAACATGAAATCCTGGCTATTCTAACCTATTCCAATGAACACATCTACTGGTTTCTGGGAGCAAAAGCAGGTTTGCAAGAACACTCCCGTGGAGAAGTCTGTCCACGTTAAGGGTTATAGGAGACTGAAGGGATTTATGGAAAACAAAAAAAAAACAACAACAAAAACGAGAAGCCAGCCTAGGGCTGTCCTGAGGACTAGGCGAAGATGCTCTGCTTTATCCTTATTAATAGTTTGGCAGAAATTAAAAAATTAAGATAAAAAAGGGGTCTTATAATTCCATGGATGAGCCCCTATAATTCTCCCATACTTAAAGTAAAGAAACCAAATGGGGGGAAAAATGAACATTTGTATAAAACCGTGGAGCTATACAGTAGCTAGTCGTTCCCAGACATCCTGTGGTCCCAAACCCACCCACCTTCTCGTCCCCGTTCCTGGGACTGCCGTACTTTTCAGAAACAGATGTACCTGGTGCTTGTCGGCATTCCTCTAGAAAGGCCAGCCAGTACCTCTTCCTGTCCCTCGGGAGAGTACGAGTTTACTTGGACAGTAGTGTCGCAGGATACGCGGGGCCTCCCACCTTTGTCTTAGATACCAAAAGCTAATTTCAATAATGTTAAACTTCCTAGATATTCCAACCTAATCCGACATGTGTGCGATTTCGTTTCCTGCTCTAGAAAATTATTAAACTCCCCAAAAACAGCATATGTATTACAACAGCTAGCTAGAAAGGGACATCATTAAAGTGTCTTGTTTACCTGAATAACATCTCCCCAACAAGACTAAATACTCTAATGTGGGCTTATCAGCGGGCCAAGCAGCAGGCAGCCCCTCTCCACACGCACAGCGCCTGTGGGGAGCCCAGGCCTTCAGAACACGGGGGAACCCGTCAGCGTCTCTATGTCCTCAGGCAGCCACGAAGAATGGAAAACAGGCCGCAGAATGAGGAGATGCCACACACGAAAACAGTTGGCAATTATCAAAATTCCAGGACACCCTACAACTGCCACCATGGAAGTAAAAGGAAGGTATTTAGCTAATGCTACAGCCAGACCGGTTCACCGCCCCGGAGCCTTTACGGCTCACAGAGGTGACCCTGAGCTGCGTGCTGTCTACAGACTAGAAAAGCCCAGACGGGGAGAAACATTCCCCAAATGGGTAAACGGATTCGTCCGTCCATTGTTGAGGTATTAAAATACACAAATAAAAAGTATTGCTCTTGTTTTACAATGCTGTCTGTACAGGGCCAGAGGTATGGCTCCAGAAGCAATTCAAATTACACCAAATCTTATCTGCCCCCCCCCCCTTTTAAAATACAGATTTCTGGGCGGTCACCCTTATTGAAAGGGCAAAAACCCAACTTAGCCATTAAGCAAAGCAGTATGAATTATTTCAGCTATTCTTTTCTGAAAAGTTATTAGCTATCTAGATATTTTGAAATAACATGAAATACGAAACATGGATTGCTAGACAAGTCTTGGGTCTGTCTGCAGGTGTCTTTTGGTTGCAAGAGGCCTGTGGAGTAACTTTGGAGCTGTTAATACATGTCTGGTGTTTTGTTAGCAGTGTGTTTCTTAAAGATGCATTCCAAAGGCTATAAAATGTGTTCATAAAAGTCAAACTAGGGAATACTGGTTGCTTACTCTTTTGGTTATCATTAGAATTTGAGGTTTCTAAAAGTTAGACCTTCTAATTAAGTTGGAAAGAAACTGTATGGTTTTGGTACTAGAAGGCACGGGGTATGGAAATTAACTTTTGAGGGAAAAGGAAGAAAAGTGAGTTGTTCTAAGGATAGTTATTTCTGAAGGGGTAAGAAGGTTTGGGCAACACTGTAGAAAGGTTTTCAAAGGGTTGCGGAGGCTATAACAGTTTGTGGAAGTTTTAAGTTTATTAAAAAAATAATAATAATAATACACACACAAATATAAATCCAGCCCAGCTCTCTCCTGTTGCTTAATTCCTTCATTGGAGCCACAAGTTTCCTTGTTGCCACAGCTAATCCACAGCCCCTGGGGTTTTAATTGAGTGTCAACAGGTCTTCCTGCTTGGTGTTTAGGAATTTCCTTCCCTTTTTCTAAAATGTCATCAAACGCCAATGAGAAAAATCTTGTATTTTCTCTACAAAAAGTAGCAATTTGGATTATGTATATATGGTCTTTATGTGTTTAGTCTTCACGCGTATGATCCTTTTGTGTTTGTGCGCTATACGTGGTGTGTTTCCTGTCTGCAGATGGATTACTAGGGTGTGATGGTTTATTGGCCTAAAGAGGATAAATACTTACAGAGGTTAAGCAGGATCCTGTAGTCTGGACAAAATATTTAATATTAAAACTGGTTTAAATTGATTGTCTTTTAGAGTTATTAAACACACAAAATGTGTGTTTGTTTCACCTAGATTTACAAAGAGTTTCTGTTATCATCTTTTGGTTATGTATATTTGACAGCCTTCCCAAAGTTTAAATTTTAAGAGACTTTTTAACTGAGAAATGACTTTGAGTTAGTCCAATGGGCCCTGAAATACCTCAAGAATTTATTCTCTCTCCATATTAAAAAAATAAAATAAAATGTTTTCAAACTAATTAGACTTATTTGATATGCTTAAAATTACATGGGAAGACTTGCAAATAAAAAAAGATAATAATAGCCCTGGCCAGTTTGGCTCAGCGGTTAGAGCATCGGCCTGCGGTCCGGAGAGACCCGGGTTCGGTTCCCGCTAAGGGCACGTACCTCGGTTGCAGTTTGTCCCCGGCCCTGGTTGGTCGTGCAGGTGGCAGCCACTCGATGTGTCCCTTTCACGTCGATGTTTCTCTCTCTCTTCCTCTCTCTCCCTCCCACTCTATCTGTACAAAAAATGGAAAAATATCCTCGGGTGAGGATAAAAAAACAAAAAAACAAAAACAAACAAAAAAGATAATAATAAATGTTCTATGTCTATACATATATAGATTTTTAAGTGCATGTTCTAAAGATTTCAGTCTGCCTTAGGGAGGAACATGCAAAGATTCAAAGCCAAGTTCAAACAGGGAGCCCCCAGGGACACAGGTGTCCTGTCAGTGACCACGGACAAGCCAGAAGGGATGGTTCCCTTGGGGGGGGGGACTCAGCAGTGGGTCTCTGGATGTCTGTGGTCCTCACACTGGATGTTTATGAATTGTTTCCAATATTCCGTGCACACTGCTGAGAAGCCAGGTGCAACATTGTAAAATCTTGCCTGCTACTTGTTCTTTATATACTGAAGTGATGTGTCAAGTCTAAAAATGTGTACATATCATTGTCTGTGTCATTTAAAATAATCCTTATTTACCAAGACACTGTTGTCTTGGAATATGATATCGTCTAGAAAAGTAGTCTTTTTAAAAGTCATTTGCATTATAATCAAATCTATAACTGTACCACTTTAAGTTCTGTCATTTATAGACCGTAATTATTTTACTCTGATGCATTTGTAGATATGTTACATCTGTAGAAAAATCCATGAAAAGAACTCTGACTTACTCTAAATTACAGGTTTCTAAGCAGGTCATATCTTTAAACTGGATAAAGATTTACAGAACTCTAAGGAATAACTGAATTCACGAAAATACTAGCAATTAATCAGGATAAACAGAAAAATGGTTATAGGACTATGTAGATTAAAAATAACTGTAGTTCTTATGACTCTGTTCTGAATATTGCTGATTTTTATTTTATTTTTTATTATTTTTATTTTTTTATCCTCACCCGAGGACATTTTTCCATTTTTTGTTCAGGTAGAGTGGGGGGGGAGAGAGAGGAACAGAGAGAGAGAGAGAAACATCGATGTGAAAGGGACACATTGAGTGGCTGCCACCCGCACAACCGACCAGGGCCGGGGACAAACTGCACCCGAGGCACATGCCCTTAGCAGGAACCGAACCCGGGTCTCTCAGGACCGCAGGCCGACGCTCTAACCGCTGAGCCAAACCGGCCAGGGCAATATTGCTGATTTTTAAATCTTTTTGTTTTCCAAATATAAGAAAAACTAAAAAGAGACATTCTGCACTGGTATCAATCCTCACTAACAAGGCTATGGGGACTGAGAGATTAGTAATCATTTTACTGTGTACTCTCTGGAAATGAAGACTTCAAAGACCACAGCTCACAACCACCATGTTGTCCATTGGCAAAGTCGTCGATTAAAAACTCGCTCCCACAGCGTTGGAAGGGACCTTCCTTACCTCATCAGGTGCCTACCCACAAATGGGCATCTGCCCCCCTCTCCCACACTCACCTCCATCCATAGAGAGGTCAGAGACGTCAGGCATGAGAAGCTGCAACCACGCAAGCAGACAGACAGCCATCCCAACACATCAACGAGACCTGTGTGCTTACAAATGAGTGCTGCTCAAACCTCGGCCTTCTATCACCTACTTGTTATTAATCGAATGCACATAAAACGCTTTTTACATTGTTATGATCTTCCTTGCGGTTTCCTAGTGGGAACAATGTCAGTCTCCCCAGACCACCTCCCTTATAAAATCCTGATTGGCGTTACTGCCTTAACACTGCTGCTCCTATTCCTAGTACATACATGTTATACCAGATGCAGAAAAAAACAAACAAAACTTAAGCAACAAAAAGACTCAGAGAATGGTAGCTCAGCATTTAGAAATGATCCAGGCTATTTTTAACAAGGATATGTAGGACCTGACGGACTCCCAGTCACCTGCTTTTTTTTTCTTTTGAAGAAGAAGAAGAAGAAGAAGAAGAAGAAGAAGAAGAAGAAGAAGAAGAAGAAGAAGAAGAAGAAGGAGGAGAAGAAGAAGGAGGAGAAGAAGAAGAAGGAGAAGAAGAAGAAGAATTCAGACTTGAATGCTGTCTAAGGTTATGGTCCTGCCCCATCCCCAGTGGCTGACACTTAGACTTCCTCAGAACGAGCCTCCCTAGCACCATGGGACCTCGTTATCCAACCAAAGGCTGGTCCTCATACATCCTTTGGATCAATTTATAACCAAAAGGGGGACGTGTGGACGAAAAGGACCACGTGCTAACCTGCCGAGCTCAGGGGAGGCCTGTGTGGCGGCCGTGCAAACTCAAAGACCTAAAGCGACCACCAAGGATGGTTTGAAGTTAAAACTTTTTTAACTAAAAGCAGTTTATGGTGCGTCGCCATGGCCTAGGCCGGCATCTTCCCTGACAAAATCAATCTTCACCTTCACGGAGCCTGTCTGTTGTCTTTTTGCATCTACAATAACATGTCCTGGGAATGTCAAAGTAACTTCCCTTTTCCTGGGCCCCTCAAAGCTCAGGCAGGGCTCCGCAGAGACCACAGATGCTGTCATTGTTATTATTACCAGGTTGTTGACTGCTAACTGCCCTGCAACAGCTACGTAAAAGATGCACGTGTCTAGCGTTTCATTTTTTACCCAGTTCCAGAGGATCTGCTTTCTCCCACCTCCCTAATCGATCGCCAGTGGATTCCATGCCACCCACTCAAGTCTCCCCTTTTGATTGTAACGTATAAAATAAGGCGCACAACTGCCACTCTCTGAGGCATTATCTGAAGATTTTGCTTCCCAGGAATTGTCCACAGTTTGGGCTCAAATAAACTCATAAAAATCCTTCACAAATCAGAATGTTTCTAGGTTGACACTTGGCATAACTCTGTGAGCTCCTCAGGCCACAATCACAAGCTTAGCAGAGGGTGAGCTCTGGTCAGAGTTCTGGGGGGCTCCGCAGCTGTGCTCCCGGTTCGCACACAGTGTGAGAGTGGTCCGTCTGTCCTCCTTTTTTCCTGCCTTTCTCCCTCCCTTTGCTAGAGTCCATTTAATGTCTGCAGAGGTGCTGATTTGCATTAACTGCATCAATTCGTACAGTTTTCAGTGTCTCTTTAACAATATCCTATTACATTTTGGCTCCTATCGGAAGCACTAGTTATCCCGATATCTTACTGATTTTTCTGCCTGAAATGCCCCAGGGGTCTGGGAGTGTTTTCTGGTCTACCGCCCGGTGAACAGGAGCCGGTACCACGAAGGTAAGAGGAAATAAAACCTCTCCACTAGGACAACCATTGCAACGTTTCCACATAACCACCCCTCTCAGCCTCACTCATCCAAAGTTTCACTTTTCAAAACAAAATTCTAGCTAGCCTTTTTCCCTTACAGAATTTGTAATAGGAATAGAAAAGTTATTTAAAAAAAAAAAAAAAGATGGGAGACCTGAAATGTTTGTTCTTAGTTTTACAAGACGGTCCTAAATTTCTCTGTAATAAAATGACTAACCCTCTCTGCCCTTCACTGGGGTGGCTCCGTGCGGGCTCCGTGAGGAACCCACTGGATTTCACAGGTGGGGCTTAGCCGGGAAGGGTACCCCAAGAAGCCACGCGAGCAGGGTGCCCCGCAGGGCTACCGGTTGGGCACGCGGACGAGGTAAGAGCTCCCCTCTCACACTCTCTCCCTCCAGGACTCTCCGGACACAATCGGCAGCTGGAACCCCTTGTGCCGTGGATCCCAGAGATTTACCCACGTCAACAGCCCTCGGAATCCGTTGCCAAGCGTACGAGGAATCTCGAGGCTGGGTCCCCGAACAGGATCAAAGTGCTCCTGTTTCTTCATAAAGCAGAAGCTGACGCAGAGCGTCAACCACCTAACGGATGGGCAGGATATCGACCACCATCCTTCCCTCATTCCCCCAGCTGTGGGCACCCGGAGGGGCGAGGGAGCGCCCTGAAACGCTGCCCGTGGCCACCCCGACCCCTGTTTTCTCCAGATGCACGAGAGGCTCGGCTGCCTCCCTCCAGCCCGCGGGGTGGCCGAGCTGCCTTGTTTACCATATAAGTCACACCGGGGTTCCCTCCCAGCCCTCTCCCCTGCTTTAAAGCAGGGTGTGGTGCGAGGCGGAGAAGCACCCCCAAACTCCTCTTCAGCGGGGGTCAGCCCCAGAAAGCTTCACAAGCCCGGTGGAGCCTTAAAGAGAAAGCAGGCAGCGAGAGGCGTTTTAACTCCTCAGCCCCGGGGTGTCAGCGCGCCTTCCCGGGGAGCCGGCTTCCCAGGCGGCGGGGTCAACTTCCCCGGAGCCCGGGAAGGAGGGGAGGTGCCGCTGGGCTCCAAGGCAGCGGTCGGAGGCGCCCCCTTTACCTGCGAAGTTGCGGTCTCTGGCCGACAGGGATGGTCCGAGGGCTGGCCCCGGCGAAGGCTGGAGGAATGCCCCCGAGTCTGCGGAGTTCGGAGCGTTCGGAGGAGGACGCGCGGAGCCGGAGCCCACGCACTGGCCCGCGATGGGCGGAGAGGATGCTCCGAGAGCGCCGCCTGGGGGGCGGGGGCAGCGGCCCTGGAGGGGTGACGGCCAGGGCGGGGAGCTGGCCCACCCCCGCCCCGCCGGCCCCTGGGGACAAAGTTCGCGTTCCCACGGATGACAGCGGATGCGCACGAAGGGAAGACGCTCGCCCTCGGTCCGGGGCGGCTGCCCGACTCCCTGTCCGCAGGGACTCGTCTGGGAAGGGTCAGTCCCCGAAGATGCGCGTCCCACGCACGACTGCGCGGCGGTCGAGGGCACCGAGCACCGGCAAAGCTGACGCTTGGTTCCCGGCTCCGCTGCCCGAGGAGTCGCCACGCGCCTCGCGGTCAGCCGGCCGGGCAGGGGGCTCCGCACAGGCCGGTCCTCCTCCAGGCCAGCTGGTGGCCGGAACCCATCCCGCGGTCCTGGAAGCTGGCCAGGCACACCTGCGGGCTGGGCCGAGCTGCAGAGGGTCCGGCCCGGTTGGTGCCGGGGCTGCGCTCCGGAATCCCTGCTCCCACCCGGCGAACACGCATCCGGGAGGCAGGCGCCCGACTTGGAAAAGTAACCTCAGCCCCTCTCCGCAACTCTCCCGGCTGCTGGCTCCTCCGGCTCCCGCAGCCCCTCTCCAGCCCTCAAGGTGTCAGACTTTCCCCGCCGGAGCAGGCTGATGCGGCTGCCACGGAGCCACAATGGAGACGAGCGCAGAACCCAGGAGGCGCCGCGCTCCGCCCACCCCCTCAGCTCGGTCTTTCCAGCGGGCGTAGGAGACCAGTAAGTCCCCGCGTACCCAACTATTGAATACAGTGCGCGTCGCTCGCCAGCCTGGAAACAGGAGGTTCGGTGTCTCCAAGTAGTGTGTGCGCGCGCGCGCGCGTGTGTGCATGTATGTGCGCGCGTGCGTGTGTGAGTGTACGTGTGTGTGCGTGTATGCGTGTGCGTTTGTGTACGCGCGTTAATGTGTGTGTGCATGCGTGTAAGTGTGCGCACACGCATGTGAAAGTGTGTGCGCGCGCGTGTTTGTGCTCGCACATGTGTGCGTGTCCGTGTGCGCGCGCATGTGTGCGTGTGTATGTCCACGCATGTGTGCGTGTGTGTGCGTGCGCGTTTGTGTGTGTGTGAGTGTGTGTGTGAGTGTGAGCGTGTGCGTGTGTGTGTGAGTGTGAGTGTGTGTGTGAGTGTGTGTGTGAGATGCTCTCATGGCGCGCTGAATGGTCAGGATAAAAGTGGTCTCCTGGCCAGGCTCTGGGGTTCACATCTGAACATGAGGACCGTGCAGAGGTAAAGCCATAAAATGGCAAAGTTGGCACCGACTTACTTGCTGTAACTGCGACGCGGTGGTTCTGGCCTTGGCACTCATGGGAGCTCGGTTGGTGTGCGTCCTGCGACTTGAGGATCCGTGGCAAAATCGCGAGTGGCGTCCCTGTGCGATCCTAGCGAGCGCTCACCCGGTTCAAGAACCTTCGGTTCCCCGGATTTTCTCTGTGTTCCCGAAGCCCTGGGTGCCACTGGCATCTGAGCAGACACTGGTCCAGCGCCCCGCTCCTGCAGCAAGTGCCGCAACCCCTCTGGTCTCAGCCAGGCCGCTACACCTGCCGGGAACCTGTGTGCGGGCCAAGAAGTGCCCATCTCTTCCTAGGGAGTCCCCGCGGGGGTCGGGGAGGCGGTGAGCCCGTGCCCATCAGACCCCACAGTGCAAAGTGAATGAGTCTCCTTCTGGGTTCTCTTGTACCCCCTCTTCAGGTCACACTAGTGACGCTTTGGGGGTATCTGCACGAAAGAAGAGGGTATCGTTGGAGAAGACCGGTGTGCTGTGCCCGCAGCTCTTCTTCTTCTTCTTCTTCTTCTTCTTCTTCTTCTTCTTCTTCTTCTTCTTCTTCTTCTTCTTCTTCTTCTTCTTCTTCTTCTTCTTCTCCTCCTCCTCCTCCTCCTCCTCCTCCTCCTCCTCCTCCTCCTCCTCCTTCTTCTCCTAAATCATTTTTCTCATTTCTAAATGTTTCATTCTCTCTAGCCAGCTGCTTTCCCCCGGGTGGACCTGGGTTCGGAATGTCTAGGAGCACTGCCTCGGGACCATCTCCCCCAGACACTGCGGCACAGCCAGGCCCACGTATCCCTCCAGAAAACAACCAGAGAGAACAGAACAGTCCCTTTCTCTCCCCAGATCTCTTCCCCACAGGAGTGCATTGATATCACTACACTGCTTTTATTTATTTTATTTCTATTTATTTTAAAAATTATTTTCATTCATTCGTTTTTGCAACAGATGTTTCTCCCTTTTCCCCCATTGACACCCTCCTCCTCTTCCCCTCCCCCTGTCCCCAGCTTTGCTGTCCATGTCCTTTGGTCATGCTACATGCATGTAAGTTCTGTGGTTTATCTCTTCCCCCCCAACACCCTTCCTTCTGAGGTTTGTCAGCTTGTATCCTACCTCTATGTCTCTGGGTCAATTTTGTTCATCAGTTTGTTTACTTCATTATATTCCACAAATAAGTGAGATCATGTGCTATTTATCTTTCCCTGATTGCCTTGTTTCGCTTAGTATAATACTCTCTGGATCGTTCCATGTCATCTCAAAGGATAAGAGAACTTTCTTACAGCTGCATAGTACTCCATTGTGTACATGTACCACAGCTTTTTTTTTTTCATCACTAAACGGTTTTTAAATGTTCTTAATGTAAAACTATGACTTTTACAAAATATGTAAGAGCACATCTCTCTGCCAACATAGAAATGACCTTGATAACACATACAAATCCACTTCCTAACGAGGGTGGGGCTCGATACAGACGAAAATCTATTGTACACAACGCAACTCTATTTTTGCATTTTTCATGAAATCACATATTTCCATTAATCATAAGTAACTGAGATGTTTTTAATGCTTGGAAACAAAAGTGAAGCTAACATGTATTGATGTAATGTGTTGTCTCACTCTGATAAGCAATTTTCTACATTTTCCGTTTGAATGTGTCTTTTAAAATAAAGCCCTAGCCCTGGCCGGTTTGGCTCAGCGGTTAGAGCGTCGGCCTGCGGTCCAGAGAGACCCGGGTTCGGTTCCCGCTAAGGGCACGTACCACAGTTGCAGTTTGTCCCCGGCCCTGGTTGGTCGTGCGCGTGGCAGCCACTCGATGTGTCCCTTTCACATCGATGTTTCTCTCTCTCTCTCTTCCTCCTGCTCTATCTGAACAAAAAATGGAAAAATGTCCTCGGGTGAGGGTAAACAAAAAATAAATAAATAAAATAAAGCCCTAATAGAACTCCACATACTGAGATGCATATATGTCTTTCTGATGTATTTTTAAATACATTACAAAAGCACAACAGAGGAAACACATACCCACTGAGGAGAGATTAAGGACCTCACCTTTTGCACCTGAGCATCTGTCCAAATTCTAAGTGCCTCCCTGCCTCCTGAGGGCATGTTCTTTGTAACAAGCGTCCTCTCTGTCACCACATCAGTGAGAGCCACTTTTGTCTGTTCCTCTGATCTGTTATTTTCTCTGTAGCATATTTGCCTGGGAATCTACAGTAAACACACAACATAAAGTAGCAGTGAGGGTGAGCAGCAGAGTGGCTGTGTGGCCGTGCTGAACCCTGAGACCCATTTTTAACAGTTCACGTCTTTACTGATTGCTCACCTCCCAGCACAGACTCAGATGATTAGCCCTCGCAGGACAATCACTCCACATGCACGTGAACACGCAGTGAGCTGCATATACCACTGCCATCAGCAAGAGAAGGAGGAAGGTTTGTTTTTGTTGTTTTCATTTACAATTTTTAAATACAAATGTGGTAACCTTTCCCACACCTGCACTCCGCTTAAAATGCAATTCACTGACGTCCGAGCAGCGTGCAGTAGAATGTCACATGCTGACTGGCAATGTCTCTTCAGCACCTTCGTCAGAGAGAAGAGAGCCCTCTGTACTGAGGTCAGCAGGAGTCGAGTACCCAATACATGGTAGCAGTAAGGCCATTCTCTGTAATGCTATTCATGGCTAAGATATACCACGGACACGAAATGACCGTTATTTTAGGAACTCAACTTTCCACGTATCTCTAAATATGATTCTTATGCTTGGGAGCTGATAGTCATGTGAGAAGTCCTTTCTTCCCGACGGTTACATCTCGGACTTGGAGAAAATCAGAGAGAAATGTATTGAGCACATTACGTTTTGCACGTGGATCACCATTAGCATTGTGTGTAACAGCGATACTCTGCATGTAATGATGCCAGTATTACATACATGGTAATGGCCCTTATCTAAAGCAAATCTGGGAAATAGGTTACATTGTCTCTGAGGCCCATGTGACCTGTGCTCTACTCATGTGGCCAGGATTGTCCCTTATTCTGCACAAAGGCTCACCCCAGACCCCTCACTGAAGGGCTGGAGTCTGCTCAGCGTGAACTGTAGACAGCAGCCCTTACTCCGGCACTTTGCACCCCACGATTTGCCATCCGTTGTGGCTAGGCTTTGGCCTAATCTGTATGAACCATGCTAACCACAGAGCTTTCTAAAATTTTTTTTCCTTGTTTATTGATTTTAGAGAGAGAGGAAGGGAGAGGGAGAGAGATAAAAACATCGATGAGAGAGAACATTGATTGGCTGCCTCCTGCATGCCCCCACTGGGGATCGGGCCTACAACCTGGGCATGTGCCCTGATCAGGAATCAAACCGGCGACCTCTTGGTGCATAGGTCCATGCTCAACCATTGAGCCACACCAGCTGGGCTAACAACAGAGCTTTTGAACCAAATTAGTAAAAATTTAATATTTTCAAACTTACCTAGTTTTCCTCAGGAACATTTTAACACATCACTATACATTTCCATGAAATACTTAAGAATTTTTCATCTTGCAAATGTGATCAGTTTTTACAGTATTATTCCATATTGTTCGATTTTGTTGAGAGCTTTGGTACACATTTGTCTCTGCATCTGACTATGTCCTCAGAATAGATTCTTAGAAATAGAGCCACCACATCAAAATGAGGGAATATTTTACAATTCATGATATATATTATGCATGTTTTACTGAGCCCTTGTAACATAGGGTATACCCTTTTCTCTTACATATTTTTGCTGACTTTCAATTTTTTTCAAAAGGTCATCTCAATGTAAGGAGTTGTATTAC
Source organism: Molossus molossus (assembly GCF_014108415.1). Lineage (NCBI taxonomy): Eukaryota > Metazoa > Chordata > Mammalia > Chiroptera > Molossidae > Molossus > Molossus molossus. The sequence goes on along the minus strand of NW_023425403.1, from coordinate 109,662,808 downwards.
CCTTTGAGACAGCAAGGATAGACCTGGAGATTATTGTGCTCAGTGAAACAAGACCGTCAGAGAAAGACAAATACCCTATCATCTCACTTATATGTGGAATCTAATGAACAAAATAAACTGATGAACAAAACAGAACCAGAGGCACAAATACATAGAGACTGACAGGACTCAGAGGGGAAGGGGTAAGAGTGATTGGATAAAAGAAGGAGCCATAACTACCCAAAGAACATGTATGCATAGCCCATGGACACAGATAATAGTGTGGTTAACGCTGGGTTGGGGGTGTGGGCTAGTGGTGGGTAAAGGGGGACAAATGGGGTAGATCTATAATAGCATCAACAATAAAAAAAGAAAAAGTGTGAAATATATGTTTTATGCATTGCTATTTATTTTCTTGTGAGTTACATATACCTTTCCATACTTCGGGGTGTCTTGGTGCCTTTTTTTCCCCATTTGATTCATAATATGTCTTAATGGTAAGAACATTAGTTCCTCACCATATTTATAGCAGTTATTACTTATTTTTCTTTATTGGTAACATTTTAGATAATGTTGTTTTCCATTTTTTTCTTTATTACTTTGAGAGAGAGAGGCAGGGAGAGGGACAGATGGAAACATCGATGAGGAAGAACATCGACGGGCCGCCTCCTGCACGCCCCCTACAGGGGATCAGGCCCACAGCCTGGGCATGTGCCCTGACCGGGACTCAAACAAGCAACCTCTTTGTGCAATGCCCAACCAGTGAGCCACGCTGGCCAGACTATAATGTTTGTTTTTAAAAGGTTTAATTCTTTCTTTTTAATGTTATTAAATTTGGGGGATGACATTGTTTAATCAAATTAAATGGGTTTCGAGTACTGCATACGATTCTGTAATACATCACCTTTATATTGCAGTGTGTGTCCACCACCCAAAGTCAAATATCCTCCTGAAAACATATATTGACCCTGTTAACCTTGTCTGCCTCCCCTCGCCCCCCCCTTTCCTCTGGTTACCACGACACTCTTATCTCTGTCTAGGAGTTCTTGTTTGTCTGTTTGACATGTTGCTTTCATTTTTATATCCCACACATGCAGGAAATCATATGGTTCTTGACATTATCCTTTGACTTAGTTCATGTAAGATGATATTATCAAGATCCATCCATAGCCTGCCCGGAGAGGCTCAGTGGTTGAGCATATAACCTGTACCAAGAGGTTGCCAGTTCGATTCCCCATCAGGGCACATGCCCAGGTTGTGGGCCCATCCCCAGTGGGGGGCAGCCAATCAATGTTCTCTCTCATCGATGCTTCTATCTCTCTCTACCTCTCCCTTCCTCTCTCTCTAAAACCAATAAATAATTTTTTTTAAGTTGAGAAAAACAAGAACCATCCATGTTGTCACAAATGGCAGTATTTCATCTTTTCTTGAGTCTGAGTAGTGTTCCATGGTATATATGTACCACATCTTCTTTATCGATCATCTCTCAAAGGACAATTCCGTTGTTTTCATGTTTTCAGCACTGTGAATGATGCTATAATGAACAGAGGGGAACATGAATGAATGTTTTAAAATATTTTCGGTGGATACTCCTCTTAATTTGTCGGGGAGCCTGCATTCTGTTTTCCACAGTGGCTGTACCCGTGTACATTCCCATCTGCAGGATACACGGACTCCTTTGCCCCACAACCTGCCCAACATTTGTTATACTGTCTTGTTGACAGTGGTCATTTTAACAGGTGTGAGGTGGTCTTTCATTGTAGTTTTGATTTGCCTTTCCCTGATAGCTAGTGATTTTGAGAATCTCTTCATACGTCTGTTGACCTTTTGCATGTCATCCTGAGAGAGGTGTCTACTCAAATCCTCGGCCCATTCTTTTAATTGGACTGTTTGGTGTTGTGCTGTTGAGTTTGATGAGTTGTTTATATATATTATGGACATTAACCCTTTGTCAGAGCTGTTGCTTATAAATATCTGCTTGCTTTTTGTTGATGATTCCTTTTGCTGTGCGGAAGCTTTTTCATTTGATCTATTCCTAGTCATTTATTTTTGCTTTTACTTCCCTTGGAGAGAAGTCAAATCCATAAAATCCTCTCTGAGGTCGAGGTTTATAAATTTAGTACCTATGTTTTCTTCCACGTATATTTATTGATTCAAACCTTATATTGGGTCTTTGATCCACTTTGAGTTAATTTTTGAATGTGGGGATAGACAGCAGTTGAGTTTCATTCTTTCTCATGGGGCTTTCCAAGTTTTCCAGGAGCATTTATTGAAAACGGCTTTCTTTCTTTTATTGTGTGTTTTGGCTCTTTTGTCAAAATTGATTTCCCTTGCCTGGCCAGAGTGGCTCAGTGGTTTGAGCACCATCCCATGGACTGGGAGGACTCAGTTTGATTCCTTGTCAGGGCACATGCTCAGGTTGCAGGCTTGACCCCCAACAGGGGACGTGCAGGAGGCAGCTGATCGATGTTTCTCTCTCACATCGATGTTTCTATCTCTCTCTGCCTACCTTTCCCTCTTAAAAAAAAAAAAAAAATCAATAAAAACATATTTAAAAAATTATTTGTGCATGTATATTTGATTTATTTCTGGACTGCCAATTCTGTTTTATTAGTCTGTGTGCATGTTTTTGTTTTGCTGCCAATATCATGCTGCTTTGATTATTGTCACTTTGTAGTCTAGTTTGAAGTCAGGGAACTGATACCTCCAGCATTTTTTATGTTCTCCCTTGGGATTGCTTTGGCTATTTAGGGTCTTTTGCGGTTCCATAAAAATCTTATGATTTTTTAGTTTTATTTTTTTGGCTTTTTTTTTTTTTCACACAATTAAATGTTTTTAATATATAGTCATAGAGTAGTGCAACCATCGCCACAATTTCATAGCATTTTTTATGTTTTTTTAAATTTATCTTGATTGTTGAAAGTATTACAGGTGTCTCCTTCACTTTACCCTCTTTGACCCCCGTTCTCCCCACTTCTGCCCCAACCCCCACTGCCTTCACCACAGTATTGTCTGTGTGCATTTGTTGTGCATATATGCATATACGTTCTTTGGTTTATCTCTTGACACCCCTACCCCCTTCCTTCTGAGGTTTGTCAGTCTGTTCCCTGCTCCCATATCTCTGGATCTGTTGTCCATCAGTTTACTTTGTTCATTAACCACTGGTGTTTTGATGGAGAGTGCTTTGAATCTGTGTATTGCTATGGGTACTATATCCATTTTAGCTATATTGACTCTTCCAATCCATGAACACAACATTTCTTTTTTTTTTCTTGAAGACCCTGAATAGCCTCAGCAACCTTTTTGTTTGTTTGTTTTATCTTTACCTAAGGACACGGTTTTTTAAAAATTGATTTTAAGGAGAAAGGAAGGAGGAGAGTGAGAAGGAGACAGAAACAACCCACAAGCAAGCCAACCAGAGATTGAACCCACAACCTGAGAACATGCCCTGACTGGGAATCAAACCCACAACCGCTTGGTGCATGGAATGAGCCACCCAGCCAGAGCTTCGATTTCTTTTAATAGTGTCTTGTAGTTTTCACTGTAAGGTCCTCCACCTTCTTCGTTAAGGTATTTTCTTACAATTAAAAAAGAAGGTTGTATATTACTTTTTCTGAAATTTTATGGGTATTATACAGAAATACAAAGTATTTTTGTGCATTGTTTTTATATCCTGCAACTCTGTGTTCATGTATTGTTTCTAATAATTTTTTGGTGGAGTCTTTAGGGTTTTTTTTTTTTTTTTTCCTTTATGTAAACAATCATGCCATCTGCAAAGGAGTGATTCTTTGACTTCTTTCTTTCTTTCTCGTGCATGATGGCCCTGGCTAGGACTCCCAGCATGATGCTGAGTAAGGGTGGTGGTGGGGATCTCTTTGGTTCCAGGGCTCAGGGGCAAAACATTCCTTTTCAACACTGAGCTTGCTGTTGGCTGAGGGAATGTGGTAGATGGGCTTTATTACAGTCAAATACTTGTGTGTTATACACGTTTCATTGATTTATAAACATTTTTTTTCTTTTATTGATTTTAGAGAGAGAGGAAGGGAGAGGGAGAGAGAGAGAAACATGGATGAGAGAGAACATCGAGTGGCCGCCTCCTGCACGCCCCCCACTGGGGATCAGGCCCACAACCTGGGCATGTGCCCTGACCGGGAATCGAACCGGCGGCCTCTTGGTGCAGGGCCGATGCTCAACCACTGAGCCACACCGGCCACACCATTTTATTGATTTTTTAAAAATTATGAATGGATGTTTCATCTTGTCAAATACTTTATCTGCATCTATTGCTATAATCATATGATTGTCATTCTTTATTTTGTTAGTCCGGTGTGCTACACTGATCAAGTTATGTACGCTGGGCCACCCTTGCAGCCCTGTGATGGACCCCGCTGGACTGTGACACATTCTCTTTTTAATGTCTTGTTGTATTGGACGTGTTTTCATTTTGTTTAGGATTTTTGCAGCTGTGTTCATCAGAGAAATTGGTCTGTAGAGATGCTACTGGTGTGTCATCCTTGACAGATTTTGGTAGCACAGTAATGTTGGTTTTATAAAGTAAGTTAGGACGTTATTACCTCTTCTTTAGTTATTGGGAAGAGTTCGAGAAGGGCAGGTATTAAGTCTTTTCTGAGTGTTTGGTAAGATTCACCTGTGAAGCCGTCTGGTCTTGGACTTTTACTTATGGGGGGGGGGGGTTTGATGACTGTTCCAATTTCCTCCTTGTTGATGGTTTTATTTAGATTTTTCAGTTCCTCATGATTCAGTGTGGGACCTTTATATGTTTCTAGGAACTTATCCCCTTGAAGGCATACAGTCTTCACAGTATTCTTGTGTAGTACTTTATACTTCTGTGGTGTCTGCCTTTTCTCTTTAATTTCTGATTTTGTTTGAGACTTTTTTTTCTTAATGAGTCTAGCCAGAGGTCAATTTTATTAATCTGTTCAAAGAACCAACTCTTCGCTGGATGATCTTTTTCCTATTTTCTTTTTGTTCTCTATTTTATTTAATTCTCTGATTTTTTAATTTCTTTATTTCTTTCTTTGGCTGTCTTTGGGCTTCATTTGTTATTCTTTTTCTGGTTTTTAAAGATCTAATGTTAGGTTGTTTATTTGGGATTTTTGTTGTTGTTGTTTCTTGAAATAGGCCGGTAATGATATAAACTTCCCTCTTATAACTGCTTCTGCTGTAACCCAAATGTTTTGAATGTTGTATTATTATTCTTATTGCCTTTATGTATCTTTTGATTTTTCTTTTTATTCCTTTTATTGACCCAGTCATCTTTTAGTAGCCTGTTGTTTAATCTCCAGATATTTGTGATTTTTTTCCTTTCTTCTTTTCAGTTGATTTCTAATTTTAAATTGTGTTTGGAGAATATGCTTATGATTTCAATCTTCTTAAATTTTTTGAAGCCAATTTTGAATCCCAACTTATAGTCTACCCTTGAGAATGTTTCAGGTGCTCTAGGAAATAATGGATGGTCTGGTGTTCTGAGATGAAAGTCTCGGTAAATGTTGATTTTTTTTTTTTTTTTTGGTCCATTTGGTCCAGTGTATCATGTAAGGGCAACATTTTATTATTGAGTTTCTGTTTGAATAGTCTATTTACAGTTCTCATGGTGTATTTCAGTCCCCTACTACAATGGTGCGTTTGTCAGTTGCCCCTTTAGCTCTGTTAGTATTTGTTTTATTTGCTCTGGTGCACGCTGGTTGGGGGCATGCACGTTAATACACATTTGGGCTTCTTGATGTACTGTCCTCTGTATCATTATCAAAATGTTCCTCTTTGCCTGTGCTGTCTTGTCTTGACATTTACCTGACCACAGTAAGCGCGGCCACACCTCTGTTTTTCTGGAGGCTGTTTGCTGGGGGCACCACTTAAACGTGGAGGCCTTTCTCCCAAGACCCCAGGGGCCCAGGCTGCTTCCAGGCCGGGTCCTGTTCTCCCTGCACCCCTCCGGCCCCCTCTGTTCACCCACCTTTGGCTGTTTCCATGAACAGATCTCACATTTGTGGGCAGGGACGACTTGGTGGAAATACAGCCGCGCAACCGAACCCCGTAACGGGAGGGACCAGGGACCCCTCAGCCTGCGGCGCTGGTGACGTCTCACCGGGTTTAATTGCTGTAGACTTGAGGCCACCACGTTGTCCCTGCGTGATTGCTCCTGGTACGTCAGTGTTCCCAACACCTTCTCTCCTCCCATGCGGATCATTGTACCCAGCGTTTATAAGTATTCATTTTAAATGCTTTATTTTTTTAGAGAGAGAGGAAAGGAGAGAGAGAAACATTAATGGGCCGCCTCCTGCACCCCCCTACTGGGGACCGAGCCCTCAGCCCGGGCCTGTGCGCTGACGGGAACCGAACCAGGACCTCTCAGTCCATGGACGATGCCCCACCACTGAGCCATGCTGGCCGGGCTCCATCGTCTTTGAAAATAATTTCATTTCTATGGAATTTTTTCAGTCATTAATTTTATGAATTTTAGAGTCGTGATGCCTACGTCTAAATCCCAGGCTCATCGTTCACGCGACAAATATTTATGGAGCCTCTATCGAGTCTGAAGCACTCTACTAGGTGATTAGGGTACATCTGTGAGCAACACAGGTGAGGTCCTGCCTTTGTAGGCTTCACACCTCAGGGAAGGCAAACAAAATTCAGTAGAGGCATTAAATAAGTAAATTACAGACACAATCAGACGGTGACTAATAGAACAGGGTATGGGGATTAGAAGCACTGATGAGTTGTCATTTTAGATAAGTTGGCAGGATCGACTTCATCTGAGCAAAACCTTGAAGGGCAGGGAGCCGGCCGGAGGGATTACCTGGGGCAGGACATCTGTGCTAAAGGTGGAGAAGTTCGCTGATCTGATTTATATTCTAAAGGCTTATTCCGGGTTCCTCACTGAGAACACAAGGTGGGGCAGCAGGGTGGGAATCCGAGAAACCACTTAGGAGGCTACGGGAATAAACCAGGAGATACGGTGTGAACAAATGTCCTCCGTCAGAAGCCTCCAAATGTTTGCATACGAGCTGTAGGAATACTTAAAAATGGCCACGAGAGATTTCGTTTCAATAACCGGGTAAATCTGAGTCAAGAATCTCCGAGATGGGGATGATAGAGGCTGACAGAGAAGATGTTTTTAGGGAGAAGCCTAGAAATTTGTTTGTGGACACGTCGAGTCTGAGATGGCTGTTGGAACACGTATGCTTTGTGACTTTGGAGAAGGTTATTTAACCTGTATGTACAGTGGTTTTCTTATCTGTAAAATAATAAAATAATTATTCCAACCTCATAGGCCTGTTATGATGACCAAAACATTTCAATACATAAAGCACTTGCTGTAATGATCAATGCTGAGTATGCAGTATATGCTTTGTCTCTTATTAATATTATTCCACTTAATTCTAACATGTCCAGCAATTGCTTTCGCTTGAATTATATAGTAAAGATTTAACTGTCTCTCTTTTACAATGTAAGTAACTAGGACTATTTGTTATAAGTGCGAAATCATAAATTAATTTGCATTGATAATGTCACTTTTATTATTAACCAAATTATTTTGCCAGTGCCTCTTTCGGAGTGACATATACAGTTCTACTGATAACTTCCATTTTTTTTAGTTGTTATTTATTTATTTTTTCTAGTTAATATATTTATTTTTGTTACAGATGTTTCTCCTTTTTCCCCCACTGATTCCCCCCTCCCTCCCACCCTGTCCCCAGCTTTGTTGTCCATGTCCATTGTTCATGCACACATGCATGTAAGTTCTGTGGTTTATCTCTCCCCCACCACCCCCTCTTCTAGGGATTGTCAGTCTGTACCCCACTTCCACGTCTCTGGGACTACCCCATTCCTCAGACTGTTGTGTTCATTATATTCCACAAATAAGTGAGATCATATGATACTTGTCTTTCTCTGTTTGTCTTGTTTCACTTAGGATAATACTCTCCAGGTCCCTCCGTGTCGTCTCAAAGGATAAGAGATCTTTCTTTCTTACAGCTGCATAGTACTCCATTGTGTATATGTACCACAGCTTTTTTATCCATTCGTCTACTGATGGACATCTGGGCTGTTTCCAGATCTTAGTTATGATACTTCCATTTTTTATGAATTAGCTGCAAATTTCCATTGGTCTCATTCTCTAGACCTGTCCTTTGAGCAGTTGGTCATTTGCTAATGACCACAGCTAGAAGGCTGGTGTAGAGTAGCTCCCCGATTAGTTCTTAGTGTCTAAATGGGCACAGCTAGTAAGAGACATTATTGCGATGGGGTGATGAGCTAAGATGTGTTTGCAGCAGTGATGATGATACGTGCATTATCAGTAGCCATCAGTGAAGGCGGCTCTGCCGGCCCGAGGATTGGATCATTATTTCCCTCCCACCCCAGCCTTGGGTTCCTTTTCCTTCAGTCCACCAGCCCAGGGCAAACTCCTCTCCCGAGAACACACTGCGTCTCTCAGTACTTCTGTTCTTCACAAGTGACCTGGAGACGTTGCACAGCCTATAGCTTCACCTTTATTAACTGCTCTGCTCCACAGATTACTGCTTGGTGGTGTTCTGAAATTTGCAATCTTTTTCTATATGAACAGTGGAAATAAGTACCACTGGGGGACCTGAGAGAAACATTTGGCTGCCTCAAGGAAGAAAAAAAAAGCAGATTTTTAGACCACTTTTCCACTGGATATTAAATTTATGCACTAATGTGCATAATGCATACTAATTTTTTAAAAGGAAGGAAGTAATGATAGATGGATGAAAGTTTAATCCTCCTGATATTAAGAGGACAGGTTTGAATAAGTCTTAAAGCAAAACACGGGTGCAACATTAATTTTGCTGTACAATACATATTCTATTATATTTTAATTTAACAGAAATTCTTCCACATTCCACAATAATACAGCAACTTTTAAAAATTTTTTACATAATATCAACATTGTTATGAAATCTCTTTTTTTGGACATGAATTTGGGGAAAATTAAGAAAAGTTGAACACGGATGACTAGCCAGGTGCTATTTTAAGCGGGGATATTTTACGTAATATTTAACATTAAAGTATTCCTGGGGGAAAAAAAGTTTAATGTCATTGGTTAGAGAACAGTTTTTCCTCCTCAATTTTGTGTCTTGAATTATCTGGGTCTTCCTTGCTTTTTTATAAGGTTTATGTGTTTCTGAAAAAGTAGGGATGTTAAAGGAATGGAATGGCTCCTCCCTACCTTCCAGTGGCGAATACAGTCGTATGTCAGAAGATCATTCTTAGGTTGTGGGTTTACTTCATGCATAGCAAGAACCCAGTTGATCTTGAGTGATCAGCCATCGGTTTCTAGTTAACTGTTACCGATACATCGACCGATCCGAGGTGGCAAAGGGGTCAGCGGAAGGCGCACTCGCTCCTCCCCAGGGCCCAAGTGCAATCAGGGCTGAAATACAGACAATTGAACCTGAGCAACAGCTGAAGACCAGCCCGACAGAAGTGTTCTAGCCACGAACTTACGAGAAGCCACGGAGACGGGTGGGAAGGGAGGAGGGGCCGAGAAAGGGCCGGTCCTGCTCCCGGTTCTGGAGTGACGAGGTCCAGCGGAGGTTCTGGAGTGACGTCCAGCTTCAGAGGCGTCCCCTGAGAAGCACAGGGTCCCCCCCACACCGGCAGCCTCTCGCAGAGCCCCAGAGCTGGGAAGCGGGGCCCACACAGTTGCTGGCTCTGAGAATTAGCTGGCATCCTGCCTGCCAGAGAAACAGGACCTCGCTTCGAGGCCCAGCGCACAAAACTGCAGTCACGGCCCCTCACTCTGGGCTCCGGACGATGGAGGGATCAGCAGATCACAGTTACGAGAGGAGAGACTGGGATTTGGGGCTAAAGGGACAGCTGCCTAAATCCCTGTGCTTAGTCCTTCTCTGACACCACAGAGGCCATTTTTCTTTCCTTTTTCTTTTCTTTTTTTTCCTTTATTGACTTTGGAGAGGGAGAGAGAGATAGAAACATCAATGAGAGAGACATCGATTCTGCCGCCTGCATGCCCCCCACTGGGGATCAGGCCCACAACCTGGGCATGTGCCCTGACCAGGAATTGAACCCACAACCTCCCAGGGCATGGGTCGATGCTCAACCACTGAGCCACACCGGCCGGACAGATGCCATCTTCCCCCTCTTACAGCATTAGCCTCGGGGAACGTGACAGCCTTACCCTCTGGACTGCTTGTTGCCCGCCCTGGGCCCGGTTGTAGAAGTCTGAATAAACGGCGAGGGTGTCAGTGACTGGGTTGTGTGGATGTAGGGTGGGGGCTACTCCTCCACCCTCCCCGCGCCTGACTGGTGCCTCATGGGAGATCCACTGGCCCTAGACTCCAAACTGCTGGTGGCACCAACCTGCTGAGCTCTGGCCGCTGAACTGTGTGGCTCTGGGGCAGGGGTCATTTTCCCTCACACAGGGGACTTGTGCAGGGCTTTCCCTTCACAGGGCCAAGTCTTGGTCTGTTTGGGTTTGGTAAACTCTGTTGACCTCACCCTGATGACTCCCAGAAATCTTGCCCCACGTCAAAGGTCTGTAGGTGCCTGGCAGGGGGCATCTATACTTTGTCTACCCTGGACTTTTGCTGAGGGGCCTCAGACCCAGCACTGGCACCAAGTTTGAACCTGTATGAATCTGGTGAATACCACTTGCCCTTACCGTTGACTAACTGAGAACCTACCCCATGTAATGCTGGTATTGCCAGAGGTAGTTCAGTGACTGACCCTAACAGGTGCCCACCACGGAGGTAGGTGGAAGCAGATCTCACAGTGCTTTGGGAAGCCAGCAGGCAGAGACAAGCAGAGGCAGATTTGGGGGTACCGTGGGCCTTTTGTTGTCCTGCCACCAGGCTTGGTGCTGCTGGAAGCCAGCCTTGGTGCACAGCTTGGTCCTTGCCACACACACCCAAGCCCAGCAGAGGCAACCAAACACTGTGGAACGATTTGTAGTTCCAAACAGGTGCAAAGGGCCAGCCACAGTCAGCATCTGACACGGACTTGCACTAGAGTCTCTTGCAACGGGCCCCAGAAGAGACACACCCAGTGGCCGGCTTCCAATGACATGAGTGCAGGATCCAATTAGCTTCACAAGTTGCATATTGAAAGGGAGACCTCAGAAGGGATCAGACTCTGCTAAAGTAAATTCTGCTTTGTGTGGTCAGTGCTTGCACAGAGCTCATGCAGTGTGGTTTGGGTCCATCTTCACAGCCAGCAAACCACAGGGTCAACACGATGAATTAATGGGCCAATAGCAATCAAGACTCAGCTACCACAGAAGGGCTCCCATAACCCACAGGGAATATTCCTGGAGCAACCAGGTGACCAAGGAGACTGCTGCAGTGGATTCCACAGGACCCCTGCTACATATACCACCCGACCCAGATAGAAGCACAGAGCAGATGTACCTGATGCATAGAAACAAACACAAAGAGACAACCAGAATGGGGAGATAAAGAAACATGACTCAGATAAAAAAAGTAGAAGACATCTAAATGAAATGTAGGCAACCAATTTGCCATCTATCGAGTTTTAATTTTTTTAAGTATATGGATGCTTAAGGGACTTAGTGAGAACTTCAACAGTGTTAAAAGGGACATAAGAACCATGAAAAAGAACCAGGCCTAAAAGAAGAATACTATAACTGAAATTAAGAATACAGTAGAAGGAATTAAAAGTAGAGTAGATGAGCGCTGGCCGGTTTGGCTCAGCGGTTGGAGCGTCGGCCTGCGGTACAGAGAGACCCGGGTTCGGTTCCCGCTAAGGGCACGTACCTCGGTTGCAGTTTGTCCCCGACCCTGGTTGGTCGTGTGGGTGGCAGCCACTCGATGTGTCCCTTCACGTCGATGTTTCTCTCTCTCTCTCTCTTCCTCTCTCTCCCTCCCGCTCTATCTGAACAAAAAATGGAAAAACGTCCTCGGGTGAGGATAAAAAAAAAAAAAAAAGTAGAGTAGATGAAGTAGAATATGCAATAGTAATTTTTTTTTCTTTATTGATTTTAGAGAGAGAAAGGGAGAGGGAGAGAGAGATAGAAACTTCAATAAGGAAGAATATCGATCAGCCACCTCCTGCTTGCCCCTCACTGGGGATTTGGCCCACAACCTGGGCATGTGTCCTGACTAGTATCAAACTGGCCATTTCTTGGTACATGGGTTAATGCTGCTCAACCCCTGAGCTACACCGGCTGGCCTATGGAATAGTGATTTAAAAAACAAGGAAGCAGACAATACCCCCCCCCCCCAAATTAAAAGAAATAGGATAGTTCAAGAGACCTTTGGGGCAAATGAAGCTTAACAACATCCACATCATAGGGGTACCAGCAGGAGAAGAGTGAGAGCAAGGGATTGAGAACCTTTTTGAAGAAATAATGGCTCAAAATTTCCCTAACCTTGTGAAGGAAAGAGATATGCAAGTCCAGGATGTGCAGAGAGTTCCAAACGAGATGAACCCAAAGAGGGCACACAAAGACACATCATAATTAAAATGCCAAAGGTTAAAGACAAAGAGGAAATCTTAGAAGCAGCAAGAGAAAGACAGTTAGTTAGTTAGTTAGTTAGTTAGTTAGTTAGTTAGTTACCAAAAGAGAACTCCCATAAGATGGTCAGCTGATTTCTCAATGGAAACATTTCAGGCCAGAAGGGATTGGCATGAAATATTTAAAGTAATAAAAAGCAAAGGCCTACAACCTAGACTACTTTACCTAGCAAGATTATCATTTAAAAAGGAAAGGGATGTGAAAGCTTCCAGAATAGAAAAAGCTAAAGGGATGCCAACAAATCAGTACTACAACAAAGGTTAAAGGGTTTTTGAAGAAAAAGAAGGAGGAGGAACAGAAGAGGAAGAAGCAGGGGATGAATAAGAAGAAGGAGCAGAGAAACAGTGTGGACAAAGAGAAACCACATGCTAACCAGACAAGCTCAGGGAAGGCCTGTGTGGCAGCCTTGCACACTCAGAGATGTAAAATAACCACAAAGAATGGTCTATAATGGTCTAAAAACAGTTTATGGCAGATAGTCATGCCCTAATCTATAATCTTCCCTAACAAAAATCAATCTTTACCTCTGCAGAGACTAGAAATGTCCTCATTATTATGTGAATTGTTGACTGTTAACTATTCTGTACCCACTTATGTAAAAAAAGCATGTCTGTCATTTTACTTTTCACCCCATCCCAGTGGTTCCCCGACTTTGTTTTCTCCCACCTCCCTAATCTATCACCAATAAATTTAATATAACTCACTTACATCTTCTCTTTTAATTACTATATAAAAGAAAACACAAAACTAACATTCCCTAAAACATTATCTCAGTCTGTTAAAGTTTTACTTCCTGACTCAAATGAACTCAGAATTTCTCTATAAATGTAAATGTTTCTTACAGTGCCTATAGGTGTAAAAAATAAAATGACAATACATACGTATTTATCAATAATAATTTTAAATTTAAATGGCAAAAATATTCCACTCAAAAGGCATAAGGTAGGAACACAAGACCCATGCATATGCTGTTTACAGGAGACCCACTTCAGATCAAAAGACACACAGGTGGTAAGTAAAGGGATGGGGGAAAAATATTTCATGGAAAAGAAACAAAAAACAGATAAAAATGCTTATATCAGACAAAATAGGCTTTAAAACAATGGCTATAAAAAGGACATTATGTAATGATAAAGGGATAAATCCACCATGAGGACATAACTTTTGTAAACATTTATGCACCCAACATATGAGTATCTAAATATATAAATAAATCATGATGGACGTAAAGGGAGAGATGGACAGTAATACAGTTATGGTAGGGGGTTTTTAACATCCTATTGATAACAATGGATAGATCTTCCAGACCAAAAAATCAGCAAGGAAACAGCTGTCTTAAACATATACAACATCAGATGGATTTATTTGGTATCTTCAGAGCATTTAACCCCAAGAAGCAGAATATACCTTCTTCTCAAGTGCATATGAAACATTTTCTAAGCTAGACCACAGGTTACAACACAAAACAAGTCTCGATAAATTTAGTAAGACTGCAATGATATCAAGCATCTTCTCTGACCATCATGGTATAAGTCTAGAAGCCAATTACAATAAAAAATTATAAATCATTCAAACAGGGAGGCTAAATAGCATGTTACTGAACAATGAATGGGTTAAAAATGAGATCAAGGAAGAAATCAAAAGATATCTTGAAACAAATGAAAATGAGAACAAAAAAATTCAAAATTTATGGGACATATCAAAAGCAGTACTAAAAGGGAGATTCGTAGCATTTCAGGCCTATCTCAAGAAACAAAAATATCAAATAAACATTTTAACTTTACACTTAAAAGTACTATAAAAAGAGCAACAATCAAAGCCCAAACTGAGTAGAACAAAGGAAATAAGAAAACCAGACAAGGACATTACAAAGAAAGGAAATGTTGGCCAACATCCTTGATGAACATAGATTCTAAAATCCTCAACAAAATATTAACAAACTGGATCCAGCAATATATTGAAAAGATCATACACCATGATAAACTAATATGTATTCTGGGGATACAAGTTAGTACAATATCTGGAAATCAATTAACATAATACACCACATAAAAATTTGAAGGATAAAAATCACATTATCATATCAATAGATGCAGAAAAAAAATTTGATAAAATCAAGCACCCATTTGTGATAAAAATTCTCAGCGAAGTGGAAGAGAGGGAAGATTTCTCAACATAATAAAGGCCATAATAAAACCCACAGCCAACATCATACTCAACAGACAGGAACAAGACAGGGATGTCTGCTTTCACTACTCCTAATTAAAGTAGTAGTGGAAGTCCTAGCCACAGCAATCAAAGAAGAAATAAAAGGCATCAAAATTGGAAAGAAGTTAAACAGTCATTATTTGCAGATGACATGATACTGTATATAGAATACCCTAAGGATTTCACCAGAAAACTACAAGAATGGATAAATGAAGTCAGTAAAGTAGCAGATTATGAAATAAATATACAGAAATCAGTTGCATTTTTTATAGACCAATGATGAACAATCACAAAGAAATCTTAGAAAATAATCCTATTCAAATTCTTAAAAAATAAAATACCTATAAATAAACTGAACAAAGAATATAAAAGACCTGTACTTGGAATATTATAAGACACTGAAGAAAGAAATTAAAGAAGATACAAATAAGTGGAAGCATAACCGTGTTTATTGCTAGGAAGAATGATCATATTAAAAATGTCCATACTACTCAAAGCCATCAATAAATTCAATATAATTCCTATCAAAATACCAATGGTGTATTTCACAGAACTAGAACAAATAGTCTAAAAATGTATATAGAATTAATAAAGACTCCAAATAGGCCTAGCTGGTGTGGCTCAGTAGTTAAGCATTGACCCATGCACCAAGAGGTCACTAGTTCAATTCTCCATCAGGGCACATGCTCAGGTTGTGGGACCTATCCCCAGTGGGGGGCATGCAGGAGGTGGCCAATCGATGTTCTCTCTCAACATGTTTCTATCACTCTCCCTCTCCCTTAACTCTCTCTCTAGAATCAATAAAGAAAATAAAGACTCCAGATAGCCACAGCATTTCTAAGAAAGAAGAACACAGTTGGAGGAATCATGCTACCTGACATCTAAACTATACTATAAGGATATAGTAAATCAAACAGCATGGTACTGGCATAAAAATGACATATAGATCAATGCAACAAAATAGAGACTCTAGAGATATACCCAAGCTTTTATGGAAAATTGATATTTGACAGGGGATACAAGAACATACAATTGAGTAAAGACAATCTATTCAACAAGTGGTGTTGGGAAAATTGGACAGACACATGCAAAAAAAAAAAAAAGA
This sequence comes from Molossus molossus, assembly GCF_014108415.1. Classification (NCBI taxonomy): domain Eukaryota; kingdom Metazoa; phylum Chordata; class Mammalia; order Chiroptera; family Molossidae; genus Molossus; species Molossus molossus. The sequence continues at coordinate 109,646,984 of NW_023425403.1, read as the reverse complement.
AAAAAGAAAGAAACTAGACCACCTTCTTACACCATACACAAGAAGAAACTCAAATTGGATTAAGGGCTTAAATATAGGACCTGAAACCATGTAAATCCTAGTAGACAACATAGGCAGAAAATCTCAGACATTTTTCATAGCAATGTGTTTTCTGATATATCTTCTCAGGCAATGATGGAAAGAGACGAAAATGTAAAAATGTAAACAGATGGGACTATATCAAACTTAAAAGTTTTTGCACAGCAAGGAAACCATCAGTAAAATGAAAACACAACACACTGAATGGGAGAATATATTCACCAACTGATAAGGGCTTAATATCCAAAATTTATAAAGACTTTATCCAACTCAGCACCAAAACAACAAACTGTCCAATTAAAAAATAGGCAACACACCTGAATAGACATTTCTCTGAAGAGGGCACACAGATGACCAGTAGACATATGAAAAGATGCTCAATGTCATAAACGAGCAGAGAAATGCAAATTAAATCTACAATGAGATTTCACCTAATGCCTGTGACCATGGCTATCGCCAATAAATCAACCATCAGGTGTTGGCGAGGGTGTGGAGAAAAGGGAACCCACAGGCACTGTTGGTGGGAATGCAGACTGGTGAAGCCACTATTCAAAACAGGATGGAGGTTCCTCAAAAATTTCAAACTAGAACTTCCTGAAGACCCAGCGGTTCCACTTCTGAGTGTATGTTCGTAGACACCGAGAACACTCATTTGAATAGATGTATGCACTCTGTGTTCATTGCAGCATTATTTATAATAGCCAAGGTAGAGAAATAACCCATGTGCCCATCAATACGTGAGTGGGGAAAAGCTGAGTCATATGTGTGCAGTGAAATATTACTATCCCTTAAAAAGAACGAAATCTTACCATTTGTGACAGCATGGATGGGCCTAGAGTGCACTGTGCTAAGAAAAATAAGTCAGAAAGGGAAAGACAAATACCATATCATTTCACTGATAAGTGGAACCTAAGGAACAAAATAAATGAACAAGCAAAAAAGAAACAGACCCGTAGAGACAGAAAACAGGCTACAGAGGAGGGTGGGGGTTGGGGAGTTGGGTGGAAAAGGTGAAAGTATTAAGCAAAAAAACAAAAAAACAAAAACAAAAGCTCAGTAGGTCCAGACTACAGTAAGGTGATTATCAGAGGGGAAGGGTTGGGGGTTGGAGGTGGTAGAAGAGAGTAAAGAGGAACCAGTGGTAACTGAAGGAGGCTTGACCTTGGGTGGCTAAGACCCAGTACAATATACAGATGATGTATCATAGAATTATGTACTTGAGACCTGTATAATTTTTTTCGCAATTTTTATTAGTTTATTTTTGTTATAGATATTTCTTCTGTTTCCCCCCTGGACACCTTCCTCCCCATCCAGCTCCCTACCCCCAGCACTGTTGTCTATGACCATTGGTTACACACATGCACATATAAGTTCTTTGGTTTATCTCTTCCTCCCCCACCTGACCCCTCCTCTGAGGTTTGTCAAAGCCAATCAGGGAAAGACAAATACCCCACGATCTCACTCATCTGTGGAATATAATGAACAAAAAAGCTGATGAACAAAATAGACCCAGAGACATAGAAAGGGGTACGGTTCAGACTGAAACCTATATAATTGTGTTAATCAATGTCACCCCAATACTTTTAATAACAATTTTAAAAAGAATACATCAATAAATCGAATGACTTGAAAGTAGGTGAAAGGCTTGGGTGGGGGGTAGGAGCAGGCCGGAGAGGGTCAATAGGGGAGAAGGGAGACATCTGTAATAGTCTCAACAGCAAAGATATCTTCGTAAAGTCGGTGAAATGGACAGGGTAGTACAGTGAACAAGGATGATAGTCTTCAGCCAGACGGCCTGGGTTTGAGTACCAGCTCTGCCCCTTCCTTGTCGCATTGTTGCCGGAGAACCTCCCGCTGTTCTCCGAGGCAACCGCAGAGCAGGGTTCTCGTGACATCTTGAGAAAATGAATTTTCTAAGACTTGCTTGGGAGAACGAGATGTGGCAACACACTTGCTGTGCGAGGAGTTACATCGTCTGGGTCGTAAAGTCCCATTTCCCTTAGTCCCGTGCTGGAAAAGGGGCAGCTGGGAATTCGGCAGAGCCAAAAGCTGGGCCAGTGTCCGGAACTGTCGTTCCATGCTGAAGCCCAGTCCCGTGTAGCCTCAGGTCATCAGGCTACACTCAGTCCGTGGTGTGGAGTCCACATGGCTGGCAGGCCCGTGGGTGAATGCAGGGGACTGCTCCCCCCTGCAGCAGGGGTCCCAAGAGAGCAGGTAAAGAGCCCAGAGAGAGAATTATCTTCCTTTAGTAGGTTATGTATCTCAGAGTCCATGCCCTTGCAGGGGCCACGGCTATTCTGGCCACAGATTTGTTCTCAGGTGTGATGGACAGATAAGCATCTTCGCATGTCATTCAGACCTTACTGGGCATGTGTCCGAACGGCCTTTGTCCATCCTCTTTCGCATCAATCTGTGGAAAACAGACTTGGAGAGTGTTAACTGCAGCTCCCCGGCAAAGCTGTGTAAATGGCAGGCCTATGTTATGTAGTCCCCCCTCAGCTCCTTTTCTGTTAAATAATAACCAGGTTATTATAACTGTATCAGGATGGCTTTGGGCATACCACCTAACCTCTTTAATTCAGTTAATTTGTTTCTAAAATGGAAAATATATCAGCACACCCTCCTAGATTTGTTACAGAAATCATGCACAGAAGTGTAAATTAGTGACTGTCAATTGCTTGCAGGACCTACCATTACAAGAATTACACGTTGCTTTATTTTTTACTTTGCATGGAACTATGTTTGTTTTCTGATTTTTCACAGAAGGTGAAGGTGTTTCCCAAAATAATAACAGAAATATGGTGTAGCCAGGAAAGTTAAGGCTTATTTTGATAAGTCTTGCAATGTTTCAGTGCAGAGTGAAGTAGAGGTGTGCAGTTTGTCAGTGAATTCAAGCAGAAAAAAAAAAAAAAGCAAAATCAAGAATCTCAGAGCTGCACGAGAAATTTTGTCTTGAATAATTAGGATCATCTATTCTTCCATCTATGCTGGAAAATCCAGCTCCTACTGTGTGAGAAAGTCAGGTACCAAACCAGGTGAAGTTATGTCATAGAATGAGCATTGAGTTCTTACATTTAAAAAAAATAAATATTTTTTTCTTTTTAACACACATATATTCATTTGTCTTCACAAGTAAGAAAGCTGGGTATCTAATCTCTTATGAGTTCTTTACGATGAATTTTAAACTATAATTTTTTTCAAGTACTCGATATTGTGTGGTAATTACGTTCATGGGCTTTATTTATTTATTTTTTGTTCATTGATTTTTGTTACAGATGTTTCTCCATTTTCCCCCAATGACACCATCCTCCCAACCCCCTCCCCCACAGCATTGTTGTCTATGTCCATTGGTTATGCATACACACATATAAGTTATTTGCTTTATCACTTCACCCCCCCCCCCCCCCCCGCTCCCACACCTGAGGTTTGTCAGTCTGCACTATACTGCTTTCTGTCTCTGGGTCTGTTTTGTTCATCAGCTTATTTTATTCATTACGTTCCACAAATAAGAGAGATCATATAATATTTGTCTATCTCTGATTGGCTTATTTTGCTTAGCAAAATACTCTCAAGGTCCTTCCATGTCATCTCAAAGGATAAGAGATCTTTCTTTCTTACAGCTGCATAGTACTCCATTGTGTACATGTACCACAGCTTTTTTATCCATTCGTCTACTGATGGACACTTGGGTTGTTTCCAGATCTTAGCTATTGTAAATAGTGCTGCTATGAACATAGGGGTACATATATTCTTTCTGATTGGTGTTTCAGGCTTCTTAGGATATATTACTAGAAGTGAGATCACTGGGTCAAATGGCAATTCAATTTTTAATTTTTTGAGGTAAAACCATACTGTTTTCCATAGTGGCTGCCCCAGTCTGCATTCCCACCAGCAGTGTATTAGAGTCCCCTTTTCTCCACACCCTCACCAACACTTGTTGTTTCACGATTTGTTAATGGCGGCCATTCTGACAGGTGTGAGGTGATACCTCATTGTTGTTTTAATGTGCATCTCTCTGATGATTAGTGATGTTGAGCAGTTTTCTTATCTCTCCTGATCATTTGTATGTCCTGTTTGCAGAGTTGTCTATTCAGCTCCTCTGCCCATTGTTAATTGGATTTTTGTCTTCCTTTTGTTGAGTTTTATGAGTACTCCATGTATTTTGCAAATAAACTGCTTATATGATGTATCGTTGGCAATTATGTTCTCCCATACAGTGGGCTCCATTTCCATTTTGATGCTTGTTTCTTTTGCTGTGCATAAGCTTTTAGTTTGATGTAGTTCATTTATTAATTTTTTTCTTTGTTTCTCTTGCCTTAGGTATTGTATCAATAAAAATTCTGCTGTGTGCAATGTCTGAAATTTTTTGCCTACATTTTTTCCCTAGGATTCTTATAGCTTACCAAGTCACATTTAAATATTTTATTCATTTTAAGTTTATTCTTGTGTATGGTGTAAGTTGGTGGACTAGTTTCATTTTTTTGCATGTAGCTGTCCAATTTTTCCAACACTATTTATTAAAGAGGCTGTCTTTACTCCACTGTGTGCTCTTGCCAACTTTATCAAATATTAATTGAGTATAATGTCTTGGGTCAAGTTCTGGGTTCACTGTTCCATCGATCTATATGCTTATTCTTGTGCCAGTACCAGTCTGTTTTGATTACAATGGCTTTGTAGTATAACCTGATACCCAGTATTGTGATCTCTCCAACTTTGTTCTTTTTTTAAAAAATTGCTGTGGCTATTCAGGGTTTTTTTTGGGGGGGGGGCGGGGGGGGATTCCATACAAACTTTTGGAGCATTGGTTCTAGTTCTGTGAAATATGTTGTTGGTATTTTAATGGGCATTGCATTAAATCTATAGATTGCTTTGGGTAGTATGGACATTTTAATGATGTTAATTCTTCCAATCCATGAACAAGGTATATGCTTCCACTTTTTTATGTCTTCCTCTACTTTTTTCAATGTCTTATAGTTTTCTGAAAACAGGTCCTTTACTTTTTTGGTTAAGTTTATTCCTAGGTATCTTAATTTTTTTGTGCAATGGTTAATTAAATTTTTTGTTTCTCTTTTTGTGAGTTCATTATTAGTGTATGAGAATGTCGTCAATTTGTTGATGTTAATTTTGTATCCTGTTACTTTGCCAAATTCACTTATTGAATCTAGTGGGTTTTTGATGGAGTCTTTAGGGTTTTCTGTGTACAATATCATGTCATCTGCAAATAATGACAGTTTCACTTCCTCTTTTTCAATTTGGATCTTTTTTATGTGTTCTTTATATTTAATTGCTATTGCTAAAACTTCCAGCACTATGTTAAATAAGAGTGGTGAATGTGGGCATCCCTGTATTATTCCTTTTCTTAAGGGAAATAATTTTTTATTTTGCCCATTGAGTATGAGGTTGGCTGTAGGTTTCTCATACATGGACTTTATTACATCGAGATACAATCCCCCTATTCACACCTTGCTGAGCGTTTTTATCAGAAATGAGTGCTGGGTTTGTCGAATGCCTTTTCAGCATCTATTGATATGATTATATGGTTATCATCTTTCATTTTGTTTGTGTTGTAAATCCCATTTATTAATTTGCATATATTCTACCAGCCTTGAATCCCTGGACTGAATCTCACTTGGTCATGGGGAATACTTTTTTTAATGTATTGCTGGATCCAATGTGCTAATATTTTGTTAAGGATTTTGGTGTCTGTGATCATCAGAGATATTGACCTGTAGTTTTATATCTTTGTAGTGTCGTTATCTGGTTTTGGAATTAGAATTATGCTGGCCTCATAGAACGAGTTTGGAAGTCTTCCTTCTTCTTGAATTTTTTGAAATAGTTTGAGGAGAATGGGTGTTCTTTTTTGAATGTTCGGTAAAACTCCCCCGTGAAGCCATCCAGGCCTGGGCTTTTGTTTCCTGGGAGAGTCTTGATTACATCTTCAATTTCCTTAGTTGTTATTGGTCTGTTCAAGTTTTCTATCTCTTCTCAGCTCAGTTTTGGGAGACTGTGTGATTCCAGAAATATCTCTATTTCACCTAGATTGTTTAATTTGTTGGCATATAATTGTTCATAGTATTTTTTAATGATCCTTTGTATTTCTGTGGTGTTAGTTGTTACTTCTCTTTTGTTTCTGATTTTGTTTATTGAGTTCTCTCTTTTTGTTTCTTGATGAGTTTAACTAAGGGTCCATCAATCTCTTTTATCTTTTCAAAGAACCAGCTCTTTGTTTTATTGATCTTTTGATTTGTTTTTTTCAGTCTGTATGTCATTTATTTCTGCTCTGACCTTTACTCTTTTTTTTTCTTCTACTTGCTCTGGGTATTTTTTTTTTTATTATTATTTACTTTCTAGCTCTTTAAGTCATAAGGTCAGATAGTAAATTAGAAATTCTTCTCATTTCTTGAGGTAGGCCTGTAGTACAATGAACTTCCCTCTCAGAACTGCTTTCACTGCATTCCATAGATTTTGTGTTGTTGTGTGTTCATTTTCTTTGGTTTCCAGAAAGTTTTCAATTTCTTTCTTAATCTCCTAGGTAACCCATCAATTGTTGAATAACATGCTATTTAGCCTCCATGTGTTTGATTGTTTTTGAGTGTTTTTATTGTAATTGAGTTCTAGTTTCATGCCTTTGTGATCTGAGAAGATGCTTGATATGATTTCAATTTTCTTGAACTTGTAGAGACTTAGTTTTGTCCTAACATGTGGTCTCTCTTTAAGAATGTCCCATGTGCACTTGAGAAAAATGTGAATTCTGCAGTGGGCTGTAATTCTCTGTAGATATCTACTAAATCCATTTGATCTAGTGCATCATTTAGAGTCTCTGTTTCCTTGTTCATTTTTTTTTTCTAGAGGATCTATCCAGTGATATCAGCAGGGTGTCGAGGTCCCCTGCTATAATTGTGTTGCTGTTGATTTCTCCTTTGAAGTCCCCCAGAAGGTTTTAAATATATTTTGGTGCTCCTATATTGGGTGCATATATGTTTACCAAGGTTATATCTACCTGTTGGATAGATCTTTTCAATATTATATAGTGGCCTTCTTTGTCTTTAGTTGTGGCCTTCATTTTTATGTCTGTTTTATCAGACATGAGTATTGATACCTCAGATTTTTTTTCCTTTCCATTTGCTTGGAAGATTTTTTCCATCCCTTCACTTTCAGGTTATGTGAGTTTTTTGTTGTGAGGTTGGTCTGTTGTAAACAACATATATATGAGTCATGCTTTCTTATCCATTCAGCTTCTCTGTGTCTTTTGATCAAAGTGTTTCATCAATTTACATTTAACATTATTATTGATATGTACTTATTTATTGCCATTATGTTTAATATGGCCGTGTTTCTCTTCCTATTTCTTCTGCTTATTACAGCAGTCCTTTTAACATTTCTTGCAGTGCTGGTTTGGTGCTAATGTATTCCCTTAGCCTTTTTTTTTTTTTTTTTTTGGCCTGGGAAGCTCTTTATTTCTCCGTCTATTTTGAATGATAGCCTTGCTGGATAGAGTAGTCTTGGATTCAGATGCTTTTTATTACCTTGATTACTCCATGCCATTCCCTCTGGCCTGTAGTGTTTCCATTGAGAAGTCAGCTCATAGCCTTATGGGGTTTTCTTTGTAGGTAACCTGTTGCTTATCTCTTGTTGCCTTTACAATTCTTTCTTTGTCTTTAATTTTTGGCATTTTAATTATTATGTGTCTTGTTGTGGGCCTCTTTGGGTTCTACTTACTTGGGGCTCTTTGTGCTTCCTAAACTTGTATGCTTTTTTCCTTCACCATGTTCGGGAAGTTTCTGTCACTATGTCTTCAAATATATTCTCCATTCTTTGCTCATTTTCCTCTTCTTCTTGACCTCATATGATGCAGATATTGTTACATTTCATATTGTCCCCACAGTGCTCTTAAGCTGTCTTTCTGTTTTTTAATTGTTTTTTGTTTTTTTTTTTTCTTTTTGGTTCTCTGGGTAATTTTTTATACCCCTTCTTCTAATGCACTGATCTGATCCTCAGCTTCCTTTACTCTGCTAGTTATTCCTTCCAATGTGTTCTTTATTTCTGCTTTGTCATTCTTTATTTCAGCTTGGTGGTTTTCATTTCCAATTGGTTGACTTTCAATGTTTCTATATCTTTACTCATGCTATTGAGCTCTTTACTCAAGCTACTGAGCTTCCTCATTATCATTATTCTGAACTCTACCTCTGATATCTTACTTAGTTTCATTTTATTTATCTCTTCTTTTTTAGAATTATCTTGTTCTTTTATTTTGGATTGTTTTCTTTGTTTCACCATTTTGGCTGTCTCAGTGGGTTTCGGAGCCTTCCAAATTTTCCCTGTGGGTTTTGGCATTCTGCTGATTGTGGGTCCCTCTACTGGGTTTGAATAAGTTTGGGAGGAGCCACATTAAACACCACTGTCAAATCTTATTTCTTTGGGTAGATTTTCAAGGCCAAGGAAAGGTTCAGTTATCCTCTAGAATTTGCCTACAGCCTATTAGCCTCAGTTACTTGATGAGTTTTGGGTTGTAGCCCTCAGCTGAGCGAAAGATTTTTTTTTTTTACGAATAAAAGAATAACAATATCTGTTGGAAATGATTCCCAGTCTGCAAACTCAATTGAGAAAAAAAGAGTTTTAAAAAATATTATTGACCAAAATCTTATATAGATCCAAGTATATGGCAATCCTAAATAAAATGCAAACCCTATTTTCAATCATAATAAGTTTGAAAAAATCATTTTGATAAATTAGAATATAAAATATGTAGATAGTCAGGCTGGTGTGGCTCAGTGGTTGAGCACTGACCTATGCACCAGGAGGTCACCAGTTTGATTCCTGGTCAGGACATATGCCCAGGTTGTGGGCCAAATCTCCAGTGAGGAGCATGCAGGAGGCGGCCAGTCAATGTTCTGTCTCATTGATGTTTTTATCTCTATCTCCCTCACACTCCCTCTCTCTCTAAAATCAATAAAGAAAAAATAAAATAAACAAATAAATAAATAAACAAGTAAAACATGTAGGTAGATTGAAAATGCTTACTTACATTTAATTTATTAATTTATTTGCCAACATATTTAAAATTGTATTATACAAATAAAATACTTGAATATTTTCTTTATTTTTGTTTTCATATTTCTTAAAAGTTTAATTCAAATTCTTCACCTGTCATTTTAAAATAATTGCCCAGTTATCATTAGACTATAATTTGAGATATCCAGTTTTATAGAAAACCTCTTTTTATTTCCATTTAAACCCTTGGAGATATACTTTTGAATGAATGATATACTCTCTGTGTGATGCTATCACTCAAATGTTTATTTTATGCTTCCAGAATGCATTCACATAACAGTAGAAGAATTTATGTCTTCACATATGCTGCCAATCATCACAAAACAAACACATGTAATGCTTTTTCAAAAATATAAGACTAATTTACCATGTTATTGAACACAAATTATAAGCACATATTCCTAGTATTAATTACAACATCTATATTGTATTTCTGTCCTTTTTTCTTGACTGATGACTCTCACTGGTGAGCTCTGCAGCATCCATGACCTATAGTAATGGAGGTTATTTAAGATCAATTTGCTAGATGTCGCTTTATAGTTTATTAATGAAATAAGGTCATTAAGACAACTCTCCATCTCAGTGCTGTGACTGAGAGATGAAGGGCTGTGGGGGGCTGTTATTTTGTCTCTAAGTTGTAAATGGAAGGACACAAGTGAAAATGAAACAGAGATTCAGTTAAATGACATGGTCTGTGCGTTTGTGCTGAAAGCTATGTTCAGTGCCACAGAAGCTGTTTGCTGGTGTTAGTTCAGTTATTCTGATAGCACCAGCCTTTCATTGGAAGGAAATATAGTTGCTATTAGTTGCCTCTAAGGAAGACACAGAGAAGAGAGGAGAGAAGGAAGGTGTGGAGGGAGGGAGGGAGGGAGGGAGGGAGGGGGGTGGGAGGGACAGGAACACCTGGTCTCTGGTTTCTAGACATGGTTTCCTCCTGACTGGTGAGTCTAACTCCCTGAACTCTCTAAGAATATAAGAGATGAAAGTGTTCTCATTTTTTACTGAATCGATGCATTTTATCATTCTTTACCCGTGTGATGGTGTGTTCAGATCAATGGTGCCACTGTTGTTCCAAAGGTCTCTCGCGTGGAACTCAAGGTGGCTGTTGGAAACATGACCTCTGCCCTGTCTCACCACAGGCTGGTGTCAGCAGGGAAGCGCTTGTTGAAAAACACATTTTTTTGATATAGAGGAATGCAAAAGAGCCTCTCAGCTTCTCTAGAAAAAGAAACGTTATGCTGGTTTTTGCTTGTGTCTTCTGAAGCGTTTTTTTTTTTTTCCTTGCACAAGAAAATAGAAGCCTGGTGGAATATATTGAAAGACAGACTTTCGCTATGTCTGTTTGGAAGGGGGTGGAGTATGTGTGTTATAACCAAAACAGTTGTTCTTCTTCAAAAGGAGCAGGGGCCTTCCCAGCACAGACGTAATGCTACGCACACATTCTGCATTACGCTTGGAATAGTTTTTATCATTGAAATATTTTAAATTTCATGAAAATGGTCGATTTGCTAGAAAACTCCAAAATAGACCTGCCGGTGTGGCTCAGTGGTTGAGCCACAGGAGCTCACTGGTTCGATTCCTGGTCAGGGCACATGCCCAGGTTGCGGACCTGATCCCCAGAGGGGGGCGTGCAGGAGGCGGCCAGTCGATGTTCTCTCTCATCCATGTTTCTGTGTCTTTCTCCCTCTCTCTTCCTCTCTCTCTAATATTAACAAAGGAAACTATTTTTAAAAAGAAAACTGTAAGTTATATATATAAAGAAAACAAGGTCTGATTCTATACAGGCAGGCTTAGCAGAGCTTGGTGGTGCCCCATCGTCCGCCTCTGGGCCTCAGCAAACTTCCTCCGTCTGGCAAATGCCAGGCTTTTCATCTGTAACTTGGAAGCAACAGCACCTTGCGTGATAATCTCACAAAATTTCGGTAAGGAAACCATTCTCCCAAAAGCTGTACAACTGTATCATACCATCCCTATCCATCTCACCCTGGACTGACTTTGCTTCCTAATTAAGCATGGGAATATTTAATGCCCTAACCTTTATTTCAAGGCTATTAGCCGTGGGTATTGGAACTCGTTTCAAAGGCTTTTTAAATACAATGACTACGTAGAGGGAAGAAGCTTGTTGGTTTTTGTTCTGTTGTTTTAGCTGAAGCACCTCTCACAGCATTACTGTTTAGTTAGTGTTCATGGAGGAAAGGGGAAGCATTTTGTGTGATCTGTGCGCCAGGACCCACTATAGACAGGGCGTGGGGATTCTACTTCGTGAACCCGGCAGCAGGGGGGTGACTAACCGCGCGTCTGTGCTGAGCGAAGGTGGGACAGCCGCAGGGACGAGAGGGTGCCCCGCACCTGCCTCAGGCTGCCTTCCTGTCCCAAGTGGAAGCTCCCTCAGGCCACAGGCTGCAGAGAGAAAAGATGAGGCCGATCGCTGGCCTGGAGGACTAAGAGCCACACCCCCGCAGGGCTCCCCAGAGCAGCGTCCTGCAAACGGACATCCGCACCCAGCTCGCCAGCCGAGCGGGCGTTAGTGGCTGCACCGGGCCTGTGACCCTGGCTCTGCGCCCCTCCCAGGGCCTCTCCCCGAGGGACCTCAAACGTCTCACGTTCCGGCTCTGAGCTGCCTTTTCCCAGAAGCAAATGGAAACACAGGAAAAAAAAAATCACTCTGAAAACACACTTGATATTTAGGGTTTTTTAAAAATGTCAGACAGAACTCATTCAATTATTTTTCCCCCCACTAGCATGGCAGTTTCTGAGGGGCTCTTTGGAAGTGTATATGTTTGCATGCGTGCGTACATATGTATCTACATATAGGAATTGAGCCAAATAATTTCTAATAGAAAGTTAGAGTCAAAATATTGAATATAGAAATGAAAATCTTTCCAGTTTCACACCAAACGTCAAAATGTCCCAGCAAATAGAAACCGGTCAAGAACAATGCTATAAATCAAAATGACATCAGGAGGAGAGAGATTGCTATTCCATCATTCAGCACAAATTGTACCCCCAAAGGCACAAGTTATACCCCGAAGGCAAGGAACTGGTCGAGAGCAAATAAATTCAGCGTTAAGAATTATAGTTATTTTGCCCGGCCAGTGTGGCTCAGTGGATTGAGCGTCGTCCCGTGGACTGAGAGGTCCCGGTTCGATTCCTGGTCAGGGCACATGCCCGGGTTGTGGGCTCGATCCCCAGTGGGGGGCGTGCAGGAGGTGGCCAATAGATGTTCTCTCTCATCGATGTTTCTCTCTCTCCCTTCCTCTCTCTCTAAAATCAATAAAGACATATTTTTTTTAAAAAAAGGAATTATAGTTGTCTTGATTAAACAATGTTATTTTACAATTTTGACTTGTTTAGAAAGGAACAGTGAGGCACACACATTTGTCGTATGCCTGACTTTCCTGTGAGAGAGTTCAGTTCATGTCATTGTTAACGAGGCCACGTTTCAAGACTGGAGATGGAAAACGTGTGCACGTCCCACGAAAACGACTTCTCGCAGCAGACGAGCTGGGAGAAGCAGTGTGGTCTCCGGGTGCGGGGCCAGGCTCAGCCGCGCTGTCGCTGGTCCTGGGGAGACAGTCTGTGAGACTGGTTCTTTACGTCCCGACACAGAAATGTGTCCACGTTTCCGTACACAAAATAGTGGTAGGAATCATTACGTAAGAACATATATGTCCACCGAGCCGCTCTGGCTGGGAGAACAAAATAGACCCAGAGACATGGAAGTAGGGAACAGACGACCTCAGGGTGGGGGTGGGGGGAGATAAACCAAAGACCTGACACGCGCGTGTGCACGACCCACGGACACAGACTGCACCGCAGAGGGTGGCGGCGGGAGTGGGGGACAGGGGTCAACGGGGAAAGAGGGCCGCCTGTAAAACTTCCAACAGTAAAGAAAAAAGATCAATAAAAAACTATCCTCGGGTGAGGAGTCAAAAAAAATTAAATAAGAAATAAATAAATAAAAATAAAAAAAGATATATATATATATATATCTCATGAGCCATTTTCAGCATGAAAGATATCACACAGCTAAATGCAACAAATCTGTATTTTTTTTTTTTTCAAGATTCTTCAACATATATTCTTTTCCCTCCAAGAAGCCAGATAATTATAAAGATTTCTTTTGGAATCTAAATTTACATTATTATTATTATTATTTTAATCCTCACCCAAGGATATATATATATATATATATATATATATATATATATATATATAATCAACTTTTAAAAAGTCCTCGGATGTATTCTAAAATGGAGAAAACTCCTCTGGTCGATTACGAGTGGACATTGATAAGATGCCGAGAACCGTCATAGAGCCCAGCTGGATTTCCCGGGCCGTTCCAGCAAGAATGTATGTTAGAGAAGAACCAGCAAAATGAAAGAAATATAACATGTTCACTGTTGTAAGCTGCTGCCTCCATTCCTGCTTCCTCTTCCGCTATCGAATTACATTTACAAAAGTTTTAGGAGAGACATGTTAGTTTTATAGAATTTACTGAATTATAGAATACCTGACTTTTGTGTCAGTGTGGAGATGCATGAGAGCATGAGATAACCCTAAAAGGTAGCTGTATCTGGTAACTCTTGTTCCATTCAAGTTAAAAAAACAAAACAAACAAACAAAAAACCCAGCACAAAACCGTATCCACACTTTCCTTATAGTTTGCCAGTTTGCAGACTTTTACTGTTTTCCAAAAGTCATTTGCTCTAGATTTCTCCCGTATTTCACATGAGCCCTTTTCAGCATGAAAGATATCACACAGGTAAATGCAACAAATCTGTATTTTTTTTTTCAAGATTCTTCAACATATATTCTTTTCCCTCCAAGAAGCCAGATAATTATAAAGATTTCTTTTGGAATCTAAATTTACATCATTATTATTATTTCTTTAATCCTCACCCAAGGATATTTTTCTATTTATCATCAGATAGAGTGGGAGGGAGAGAGGGAGAGAGAGGGAGAGAGAGACACATCAATGTGACAGAGACACATCGACTGGTTGCCTCCCAACAACCCGACCAGGGCCAGGGACAAACTGCAACAGAGGTACGTGCCCTTGATCGGAATTGAACCCATAACTCATTGGTCTGCGGGCCGATGCTCTAACCACGGAGCCAAACAGGCCAGGGCTAAATTTACACTCTCATAAAGGTCTACCAAATTGTCCACAATGACGCAGACTATTTCTCAGTCCTGCCTTAGCCGGGGTAAATGACAAGAGACCTTACATCACTTTAGAACACTTGGTCAGTAGCTACAATGTATCCAGAGAAAGAATAAAAGACACAGAGTACAATGGAAGTAATGGAGCGATGGGGGCGGGGGAAAGGCTAATAGAAGCCTCTTCACATTGACAAGAGGGAGGGAATATCTAATTGTTCTACATTGGACTGGAACGTCTACCCGGACTTTCAACTTTCCGTCGGAAAACTGCACTAGAAATGCAGCACCGTGGAGGACACGGGAGAAGTGGCTGATGCTCCCAACCACGGCCCTCTTCCGTGAAGATGCTTCGTGGTGCGATGTCATTGTCTTCTCCGGGAACAAATGTTCCTGGGGAGTTTTGGGGAGCCCTCTTGCCCAGTACCGACGGCATCTTTACAATCTTCTCATAGAAGGGAAGCTTTTTCCCGAATACTCTCCAAATTTTACCTTATTCCTCAATCGCGCCTTTTAAGTCAACACACCTACCATATAATCCTCTCAGAAGCTTGGCTTTCTTCTGTTCTGTCTTTGCGGAGCTGACTGTTCTTTATTTCCTTGAAGAAAACGAGCACTTGAGAACCCTTTTCTAACTCTTAAAAAGCAGCCTGGCTTTTTCTTTCACTTTCTTTCGTATTCTGACTCACATTGCATTGAGATACTTAATGTAGAATGTAGAAATTATTTTCTGATTTTGTTCAATCATGCCCTTTTTTTTTTTTTTCTTTTTGTACTGTTACTAATGGTTTCTATTAAGGCTGAATGCCCAAAGGGGATAAAATGGCCAGGTGTTTCTGCGTGTGCGCAATAAAGCAACTATTCGTCTGTTTTATGAACCTAGAGAAAGCGGCATCTGTGACACGCAGGAGTAGGAGTTCACGTATCATATTATTTTGTTGTTAATGGTTTAATGGCAGCAATAAAGCAAGACGCTGAGCGATTGCTACATTGTTTCCTCGGAGCGGCCTGGGCCTGGGCTTGTTGCCCTTCCCGTGTTTGCTGACAGTTTGAGGAGGGAGAGGCTGCTTCTCTGGTTCGCTTTTTCCATGCGATTGTCGGGAAGGGGCGAAGAACAGTGACAGAACGGGTCCCGCGAGGTTGCTGAGGGGCACACCTTCCATTTGGGGGTCTCGTCTGGGTTTAAATATTTTCCCTCTTCTCAGCCTCCCCCGTGTAGCACCCCTGGGCTGAGCACCCCTGGGCAGCACCCCTGGGCAGCACCCCCGAACAGCACCCCTGAGCTGAGCACCCCTGGGCAGCACCCCTGGGCTGAGCACCCCTGGGCAGCACCCCTGGGCAGCACCCCCGGGCAGCACCCCTGAGCTGAGCACCCCTGGGCAGCACCCCCGAGCAGCACCCCTGGGCTGAGCACCCCTGGGCAGCACCCCCGAGCAGCACCCCTGGGCTGAGCACCCCTGGGCAGCACCCCTGGGCTGAGCACCCCTGGGCAGCACCCCCGGGCAGCACCCCTGGGCTGAGCACCCCTGGGCAGCACCCCCGAGCAGCACCCCTGGGCTGAGCACCCCTGGGCAACACCCCCAGGCAGCACCCCTGGGCAGCACCCCCGAGCAGCACCCTCGGGCAGCACCCCTGGGCAGAGCACCCCCGAGCAGCACCCCCAGGCAGTACCCCTGAGCTGAGCACCCCTGGGCAGCACCCCCAGGCAGCACCCCCGGGCAGCACCCCTGAGCTGAGCACCCCCGGGCAGCACCCCCAGGCAGTACCCCTGAGCTGAGCACCCCCGGGCAGCACCCCCGGGCAGCACCCCTGAGCTGAGCACCGGGAGATGTTAAACAAAATGTGATTGGAAAGGAAGGATGCTGCTGACGCGAAGATTGCATTGCTCAAGGTAACCCTCCGGGCGATGTCTTCCCTGAAGGATCCCACATCACATCCCTTTACCAAATGCTGCTCATTTGTGAAGCGCAGAAGGAAAAGCTAATCAGAAAAACAGGGGACTTCTAAGAGCTGGGTGGGCCCTGGCCGCTTGGCTCTGGGGTTAGAGCATCGGCCTGTGGACCGAAGAGCCAGAGGTTTAATTCTGGTCAAGAGCACACACCTTGGTTGCAGGTCAGCCCCGGCCCCAGTCGGGGTCATGCGGGAGGCAGCCAATCGATGTGCCTCTCACACTGATGTTTCTCTCTCTCTCTCCCTCCCACTCTATCTAAAGATCAATGAAACAATATCCTCAGGTGAGGATTAAAAAATAATAAGTAGCCCTGGCCAGTTTGGCTCAGCGGTTAGAGCGTCGGCCTGCGGTCCGGAGAGACCCGGGTTCGGTTCCCTCTAAGGGCGCGTGCTTCGGTTGCAGTTTGTACCCGGCCCTGGTTGGTCGTGCGGGTGGCAGCCACTCGATGTGTCCCTTCACGTCGATGTTTCTCTCTCTCTCTCCCTTCCTCTCTCTCCCTCCCACTCTATCTGTACAAAAAATGGAAAAATATCCTCGGGTGAGGATAAAAAAAATAATAATAATAATAATAAGTAAATACATGACATAAAAGCTGGTTGGATGGAATTTTGGTGAATCAGAAAATGTCTACACTGGGTAACAAGTGACTAGGCTATGCCCTAAAATGAGTTCTTGTTGAACAGAATTCTAGCTAAGGCAAGTCCCACAGAGAAAAATCGTGCACGCGAGAGATCACAGTAAAATGTGAAATAATGATGATAGCTTATTTTAATAGCTGAAACTGAACATCTATAAATAGCAAGTACATGTGGACTTGTGATAGACTTTAAATATTGTTGATTTGGTATAATTTTTTCTAGAGTGTAGTTATATTATTATTATTGTTATTATTATTATTTTACTTAATGGTATAACTACATAAAATGTCTTAGTTTTAAGGTTCTTGTCTACAGAGGGTATTATATCTATTTTTCCCTTCAGTACTAAGCATTGAATACATAGCAAAAAATAAATACAGCTCTAGGAGAAAAATATATAGCTTTATTAACTGTGATGAGACAGAGAAGAGTTAAATGTCTCAAAGCCACACTTCCTGTTGGTAATAAAACCTGGGGCTGTCAGCATCTAGTCCCGTGCGAAGGATCCGTAACTGTCACTACCCAGTGCTCATCTTAATGATCTTTACAGCTGAAGAAAAAAGAGAAAGAAAAAATAAGCCCCTCTGATGAGCTGCAGAATAATCAGTCGGCCAGCTTTATGCGAATCCACGTTCCTGTTCTAGAACGCGAAGGAAATCACGTTTACAAAACAGACATTCATTTATTTCAGGCTGGGGACAGGGGAGTCACCCTGGGGGTGCGGTACTACTTCTCCCTCCACCCTGCCCCAGTCCAGACCCACGCTGTCATCTGGGGCAGCTCAATAGCGTTGATCAACATTTATAATTTTCCAGATTGTGCACACATGATGTACTGTAGACTGGAAATAGCCCGGCTGCGTCGATACTTCCTCTCCCAGGTTACAGACGATTCAGACATCTGAGAGTCAGCACCTAGGGCACAGTCAGGCCCCCCAGAAGCAGCGTGACGCCCTCAGTGCCCAGTGCTGTCTGTCTGTAACCACTCCCTTACAGAAGGATGGATCTCAGCCCGACCCTGTATTAGAATCACTCGGTTGGGGAGCTTAAAATAAGATTAAAAAAAAAAAAGTTGCTCCAGACAGCCCCTCACCTACGACTCATTAAACAGGGATCTCTGTGGGTGAAGCCTGGGTACCAAAGGTCAACAGATGATGCTCGCGTTCCCCCCACTTCACGACCTTTGCTCTGGAAGATAATTAGATGCTTTCCTGGCAATTACTCTTATGACTCGTTTCCTTTCTTTGCCCTAATTTTATTTAAAAAGCTGTCAGATTTTTTTCCCCTTAGGAAATAAGAGGTACCTTAGCTTAATGAATGTACAGATTATATTAAACTACTTTTTACCGTGTAATGTAGAGTGCTTTAATGAAAAGAAAATATCTGGGTTTAGCCGTAGTCTAGCGGGGGTCACATTAAAATGGAAAGCAGAATCATACAATCACTGACTGTGGTGAGAGTTCGTTCATTTACTCGATGTTCAGGTTTTATGCCTAGCCTAGTGTTTTGTTATCAAGCCACATGAAGGAGTCTATCAAGACAACACCATTGACTACTCCATGGACCAATATTGCCCGACAACATGTGGACATTAAAAAGTCAAATAATAGCCCGGCCTGTGTAGCTCAGTGGTTGAGCATCGACCCTGCACCAAGAGGTTGTGGGTTTGATTCCGGGTCAGGACACATGCCCAGGTTGTGGGCCCAATCCCCAGTGGGGGGCCTGCAGGAGGCGGCCAGTCCATATTCTCTCTCATCGATGTTTCCATCTCTCTCTCCCTCTCCCTTCTTCTCTCTCTAAAACCAATAAGAGAAAAAAAGTCAAATGATAAAACCCTGCTACTATCTTTCAAGGTAGCAAGCCAAGTGACTATTTCTGCAGAGGCAGAAGGACTTTTCAGACATGACTTCGCCTGGAAGTTGTGCCCCTTCTCCATCTATTTAATCTGAAACCCCACTGCGCAAAAATAAGAAGGGCATATCTGCCAATATGTGTGGTGGCAGGGAACATGTCGATGAGAAAGACAGAGAGATCTCTAAGTTCCCAGAAATGCATTGATTTGTCCAGTATCTGATTAAGAGGATGGATCCATTCTGATCAATAAAGCCATCCTGTAATTTAAAAAATTAATAAGAAAGATGGATGGTAAGGCTAGATACATAGAGGACGAAGACATGAATGCAACAATGTTCCGCATGTCTCTCTGTTCCAGGTTCACATTCCATTTCTGTTCACCACAAGGTGTATCCAAAGTTTGTATCATAGTGACTGGCGCCTCACAGGCACTAAATAACTAGCTCTAAGGGGATACTGAGAATTTTCTATAGATAAGGTGCAGGTTCTGATAAGGAGGAAGGACCGCTTCTGCCGTGGGTGACACAGAAGAAACTAGAAGCAATACAGAAGCCGGTGACAAAAGGTAGAATAACTGCTCTGTGGCCCTTGCTATCGCTAGCTGAGGTAGCAGGTGCATCTCAATGTATTCAGTTCTCTTGATAAGACTCTGTGGCAGGTACTGGTCTAGCAGAGAAAAAAAAAAAGAAAAGTCCAGAAAATAAAAGCAAGAAGGTGAAATATTTTAGCTTACAGAGGACATGATTGTCGTATGAGAAATAAGAAATAAATTATTAAGACCTATTTAAAGAGAGAAGTTATTGACTAAGTCAAATAATTGATATACACTAATGTATAGTATCCATGTATTAAATAGTATCTTTATAGCACGTATAAGGAAAGACAAGGTCATTTCAAATATAGACAGTCTTTTTTTTTTTTTATCCTCACCCGAGGACATTTTTCCATTTTTTGTTCAGATAGAGTGGGAGGGAGAGAGAGGAAGGGAGAGAGAGAGAGAAACATCGACGTGAAGGGACACATCGAGTGGCTGCCACCCGCACGACCAACCAGGGCCGGGGACAAACTGCAACCGAGGTACATGCCCTTAGCGGGAACCGAACCCGGGTCTCTCTGTACCGCAGGCCGATGCTCTAACCGCTGAGCCAAACCGGCCAGGGCTATAGACAGTCTTGACTGTTTCTGTCTCTCTCTTCCTCAAATCAATAAAGAAAATAATAAATAAATAAAAATAAAGGCTACATCAACTCTGAACGTCTGAATTCTAAAGTCTCCGAGACCACATAAGAACCAAGAGCCACTGTTCTGAGTATGAATTGAGAGTAACACGGGAACGGGACCCGTGGGGTCAAAGACGGAAAGAAGACTTTCCTTTTTCTTCTCTTTATATGCTGTTTGGTCTTTGAAACTACCTGTGTCTCACCCACGGAAAATGTAAGTTAAGGAACAAGTTTCTCCAATGCAGGAGCCTCTATTTCATCTTAATGGAAAAAGAATTCTTCATATACGTATCATCTCACAAATGCCCCCAGTTCGCCGTCAACCTCACACAGTTTCATGTGCCTCTACTACGAGGAATGTTGTAGGTGATGGCGAAAGTGTTCTACAGGGAGTGGATGGAGACACATCTCAGAGAACATCGCTGGCATGCGGGCTGCACAGAAGTCTTCGTGCAGAGAGCCCAGCACAAATTCCCTCCCTGTGAGATGAAGCAAAAAGCTGGAATCTAAAAGGACGTATCACCGGAAGATCACGTGCTACAGATGTCCCTCCTTTTCCCCCTGTTGGAAGAGCGACTTTGCAGGTCTTGCTCGAGAAGAAATGATTGAAGACAAGCCTGTTGGAAGATGTCGGCCGGAGCCTGTGACTATGTCTGAGACGCCCCAGCCGTCAGCCGGACCAGGTAAGTATCCTGTCGTTAGTAATGGCAGATTTATGACCACGCATCAGACAAAGGCACTCGGTGCTGAGCGTCGAGTTTTTCATTATGGTTTGTGCATCAATAATGAAATGACTCCTACTCAGAAACAGCCCAGCAGGGTGAAGCGGTGAAAACTGGGCTCACAGTTCTGCAGGCACCCAGGGGGACAGGGGGGTCCAGCGGTCTTCAGGGCCGGTGGTCTGAGGCACAGTCTGGACCTGTGATCTCGCAGCGGAGCCTGGAGGCTGGCAGCCTGCTGGAGAGACAGCCGTCCCCCTTCATCCGCTTGCACAGACGGACCATGTGTTTCCACGTTAATGAGCGTTCCATCAAATTGACGACTGCCGCATAATAAGCCTGGTTCATTATTTGGTCGAGAAAACAAATCTCTTCCCTGTTATCTTGTTACTCCACACCGGAGGATGTTTTTTTAGAGACAGCGGAAGGGAGGGAGGGAGAGGGGGAAGTCAGAGAGAAACGTTGATGTCAGAGACACAGCGATTGGTTGCCTCCGAGGTGCGCCCCCACCGGGGCCGGAGATCGAACTTGCAGCCCAGGGACATGCCCTCATCCGGGAATCGAACCTGTGACCTTTTGCTCCGTGGCCCGATGCTATAACCACTGAACCACACAGGCCAGGGCACACATTTGTTTCTTTAAACACGTACCTTATAGGGAACTAACAAAGACGAATGTGAGGACCATTGAAAGAGCAATGTAATTGTGACATATTTATTCTCTAGTTCAGTGAAGGCCTTGATCAGTTCAGTACAAAACCGAGACACCATCTACGAAAGGAGACGCATTCGGACCACACAGAGTGGAGAGAGACACTGTTCTGAGGGCTGCGTAGCACACCACTCGGAGAGTTCCGATGTGGAGTATGTTTCGAAGTCAGCCTGTTCAAGTGATTCCTCACATGGATTTGCCAGAGAATTATTTAATGGCTAATCGGCCGTAGAACCCCATGCGCTTCAGTGACAAGCGGGTTTCGGGTGACGCTGTGCCCGGGGCCCTGGAGAGAAACAGCTCGGCCTCCACCTCTGCGTCGTCCCCCAGCAGGTGCCTCTGGAGAAAGTTGTTGAACTTCTCGGTGCCTCTCTGTCCTCACCCACCACAAGAGGATGATAATCAGCTCCTTTTATCATAGGGTTTTTGTGAGAATTCAATGAGACTTTTTATTACTAAGAAATTACTTACGGGTCCAATAATCACAGTGTTACCTGCAGCTCCGAGAGTCCGTGCAGCACAAGGGCTCTCACCGGTGTGCGTGCATTGAAATCGGGGTTACTCGGGGTCACTGTGCTGGCTTGGTGGGTGCTTTGGGCAATTTGCTTAGCATCTCATGTGCAAAACACATCTGCAGTAGCGACCTCATCACCTTCCTCAGAAAATTAAATGCATTCATCCGTGAATGAACACACGAACGCGTGCGAAGTCTGCTCCATGGAATAACTGACGTGCAAATAAACAACACGGGAAGGGATTGCGGGGCCAGAGCGCCGGGTTCTAATACAGCTCTTCCCTCTTCTACCTCTGGAATTCTGCACCCGAGGTTCCGAAAGCAGCCCCAGAATGAACAGCATGAGCGTCACCTGGTAATTTGTTAAAAATGCAAACTCTGGAGCTCAAGCCACAGGTCCTGAATCAGAAAGGCGGAAAGTAGCCTCCAGGCTCCAGTTTAAGGAGTTTCCAGGTGAGCTGGACATACACCAAAAGGCACGTGCCGTTGTCACGCACCTGAAATAAAGAGGTTAATTACTTCCCTCCTTCATTCACTCTCTCCAGGAAATGTTGGGTCCCTAACTATTCCCATCAGTATTTCGGTTTAGGCATTGTTATATATTGATAAAATGTCTCAATCAGGAGTTGTCCTCTTAACGAGTAGTTTCAAATTTTTATATTTGGCATTTCTGCTCTGTCTAAAGCATCTCAGGAAGGTAAGGAGTTTGAGTTGATTTCTACAAAACCATCACTAATTATTGTTGTCAAAGTAATTGCTTCTGTGTGAGAGATTGCTTGCAAAACTATTTGAGGACAACATGTAGAAAACGCGAGAATTAAGTTTCAACATGAAAATGAATTGTGAATGACACATATTGTAGAGACTTAGAGTTAGGAGTCTAACAGCTGTCATGGGGAGGGGTGTTGGAGGCCGGGTCCTGGGGTGGAGGGATTGGGAATAAAAACAGAAAAGAAAACAACTCATGGACAGGAGCATCAACATGGTAATTTCCAGGGGAGAAGGATGTTGGGGACATTAATGGTGATGGGAGGAGACTTGACTGGGGTGGTGAACACACAGTTCAGTGTACCAATGATGTGTTGTGGAACTGTGCCCCTGAAACTATTTTTTTTATCCTCACCTGAGGACAATTTTGCATTCATCTTCAGATGGCAGGAGGGAGAGAGTGAGGAAGAGAGAGAGAGAAATATCGATATGAGAGAGACACACCGACTGGTTGCCACCCACACGACCCCAAGGGGCTGGGGACAAACTGCAACCGAGGGACGTGCCCTTAGCGGGAACCGAACGTGGGCCTCTCTGGGCCACCGGCCGACACTCAGCCGCTGAACCAGACCAGCCAGGGCCTGGCAAAGCTGTCTTAAAAATCAGTGGAAAATTTTGCAGGTGTCCCATGGCTTAAAAAAAAAAATTTTTTTGAACATGT
The DNA here is from genome assembly GCF_014108415.1 of Molossus molossus. Lineage (NCBI taxonomy): Eukaryota > Metazoa > Chordata > Mammalia > Chiroptera > Molossidae > Molossus > Molossus molossus. The sequence continues at coordinate 109,623,657 of NW_023425403.1, read as the reverse complement.
GAAAAACTCCCCTAACTCTGATAAACAGATGAGGACAAGTAAATAAATTAGCGATGACTTAAATTATTTAAGACTAGAGAACAAAACTCTTTTAAGAGATGCAATAATGAATACCTTGTGCCCTTTCCCTCGACAAGCCCCTTCAATTCCAAACCCCCCATCTGGTCTCTGCTGCTGAACCTAGAAAATGCTCATGTGTTTCACTCTGTTCTTTCCCAGACCCCTAGAGAACAAATCAACGATGCAGCCGGAACCCAATCATCAGTTAGAAATTTATCGCGGGACATCTGTCTAACACGACCCGAGTTAGAATCCTACCTCTCAGTGCGGGGGACACTACCAGTTCTTTCCCGGGCAGAGTCCTCCCAGACAAACTGCCCCAAATTCAATTAAATTGACGTTTGTAGCTTCAGCGGCAACCCTGAAGCTACTGCCGTCCACCGGCGTTCGCACAAGGAGCTCAGACGAAAAGGAAGTCACACCTTGGCCTTACTGGTATCCGATCAAGCGAACAGTCCGGCACATTAGACAAAAGAGAAACTAAATTAAACAGCGAGGCCTCGGAATAGTGGATTCAGATAAAACACGACCGCCGTCATAGAGGGACTTTTGCTCATATCCGGGGAGAAACAGTGATCGAGGAAACCAACGTGAAAGAAATACATGAGCAACAGACATGGAAATCTAGTACTCTTTGTGTGTGGGAGAAATAATACACACTATGTGTACTATTTATATGTTCACAGGAAAGGAAATTAATGGTGCTTTAAAGGGTGGTTGGTTGGCTGGAGCATCATCTCTTACGTTCCTGGTCCGGCATATGAGAGGCAACCGATCGTGCTTCTTTTACACATTGATCTCTCTCTCTCCCTCTCTCTTTAAAATCAATAACCATGTCACATATCCTTGGGTGAGGATTTAAAAAAGAAAGGTATAGAAAGACTCTTCTACCCATGGTTCTGTGTGGAGATGCGGCTATGAATGTATTTGACCAACACGTGTTGAGTGTTGTGCATCCGGCACCGTTCAACTACCAGCGCCGCTGGGTGAACTGGGCAGAGCAGACGGTTGCTCTCATCCAACTTCTTCTCCCGCGGGAAGGACAGAAGAATGGAAGTCAGCAAAGGTTTAAAAGGATGTTTTAAAAGCTGGAAGTGCTAGCCCTGGCCGGTTTGGCTCAGCGGTTAGAGCGTCGGCCTGTGGTCCGGAGAGCCCCGGGTTCGGTTCCCGCTAAGGGCATGTACTTCGGTTGCAGTTTGTCCCCGGCCCTGGTTGGTCATGCGGGTGGCAGCCACTCGATGTGTCCCTTCACGTCGATGTTTCTCTCTCTCTCTCCCTTCCTCTCTCTCCCTCCCACTCCATCTGTACAAAAAATGGAAAAATATTCTCGGGTGAGGGTTAAAAAAAATAAAAAAATAAAATAAAAGCTGGAAGTGCTATGAAGGTCACCGTGGGCCACGGAGCTGGAGGTCAGTAAGGTGCGTAGGAGACTGCTTTGGATAGGTGGTCTGAGGGGGCCCCTCGGAGGACGTGAATTTGAGCCTGTTTGCTATTACTCGGGGCTCAGCTTGAAAATGTAAAACAATAGTTTCTTCCAGGGCCAATTTGAGATGGAGGGAGGTACTGAGGTCAGTTTGCGGGAAGTTTTAGGGTACAGGCGGTTTCTGGGGTTGACAGAGCCTTTTCTGCAGCAGAGGTGGACGCAAGTAGTCAGAAGCAAGTGGTCAGGGGAACAAGAGAGAATGGCTTCGGTCGGATCACCTGCTCCTCTTCATCTTTTCTCTGAGACCTTTCGACAGTAGGTCTTCGATCAGTGTGGCCTTCACCAGGGTTTAGGGAGAACGTCCCACCCGTCAACTCTCAGGTTCCAGAGCATCATTCCAGCATCTAGAAGGACACGTGGCCACAGGAGCCACAGCGAAAGGGGCTGTACCACAGGCTGTGGCTTCTAATGGACCCAGTGACCGAAGTCTCCGTGGGGCAGACTCTAAGTGACTTGGAGAACGAGACTATCAGGCTTTTTGGAGACTTAAAAAAAATTGCTCATCCGTTGAAAAGGTCATTTTGCTAAAAGGAGACCATTTAATTAATTGTGAGCTTGCCTGGATGATGATTGTGTCCATAGGCGTGCAAAGACATAAACAGGAAATTTTTTTAGGTTTGCGACTGTCAAGTGGAGTGATGTGTCCCCTTTTAGAGAGAGGGAGGGATTTGCCAGACAGAGAGGCTAAATATCATTTTTAAAATAAGCTTTAAAAATGCAGTGCAATAAAAAACCAGCAAATGGCCAGGCTCTCCATGATGTCACTCAAAAAGAATGAGAGAAAACAATTTTTTTTTATTATTATGTATTTATTTGAGAGAGAGAGGAAGGGAGAGGGAGAGAGAAATGGAAATATCGAGGAGAGAGGACATCGACTGGCCGCCTCCTGCACGCCTCCCGCTGGGGATCAGACCCACAACCTGGGCATGTGCCCTGCCCGGGAATCGAACCTGCAATGCTTGGTCTGCAGGCCAATGCAGTAATGACTGAGCACGGACATTGTAATCACACTATTTAAGTGAAGCACATTGTGTTCAATCAATTACTCCATCTGATGTAGTAGCCAGGAGAGCTCTAACAGACACAACGATAAAAAATAATTGTATAAAACAAAGAAAAATAATTTTGCGATTCTGGCTCCGTGAGACTGATTTCAGATTTCTGACCTCCAGAGCTATAGGAGATTTTAAAATAAATGTGTTCTGGTCACTAAGGGGGTGGGTTTTTATAGTAGCAGTAGGAAATAAATAGTATTTTAAAAGTTCTACAGTGAACTGGTAGAGCTTTAGGAATCAGGATAAATTAAATGTGTTTTATTAAACAGTGGGCATATATACCACCTTATTATTTTTTTTTTGTGGTTGTTAGTCCTTACCTGAGGACACTTTTCCATTAATTTTTTTTTTTTTTTTTTTTAGAGTGGAAGAGAAGGAGGGAGAGAGAGAGAGAGAGAGAGAGAGAGAGAGAGAGAGAGAGAGAGAGAGAGAAACGTCAGGGAGATTGGTTCCCTCCTGCATGATCCTGACTGGCCGGGGATCAAACCTACAACCCAGGTTCATGTACTTGACCTGGAATCGAAGCCGAGATCCTTGGGCCCTCAGGCCGATGCGCTAACCACCAAGACAAACCAGCCAGGGATGTACGACCTTCTCCATTGTTTTTTATTTATTTTTTCTTTATTGATTTTAGAGAGAGAGAAAGGGAGAGGGAGAGAGAGATAAAAACATGGATGAGAGAGAACATCGACTGGCCGCCTCCTGCACGCCCCCCCTGGGGATCAGGCCCACAACCTGGGCATGTGTCTTGACTGGGAATCAAACCGGCGACCTCTTGGTGCAGGGTCGACGCTCAACCACCGAGCCACACTGGCCGGGCTATATCACCTTTTCTTTATCCATTCATTTATCAAGGTTCCTTAAGTTGTTTCCATATCTTGGCTCTTGCAGATGACGCTGCAGTGAAGATGGAGGTGCATATATGTCTTTGGATTCACGTTTTTTGTTTTCTTCAGATAAATACACATAAGTGAAATTGCTGGACCACATGCTAGTTTCATTTTGAGAAACCCCTATGTTTTCCATAGTCGCTGCACCAATTCATCTTCCCACCAACAGTATATGAATATTACCTTTTCTCCACATCTCACAAACATTTAAATCATTTTTTTGTCTATTTGATAACAGCCGTTTTGACAGGTGTATAGTGATAGCTCATTACGGTTTCGATTTACATTTCTCTGATGATTAATGATGTTGAGCATCTTTCCATGTGCCCATTGGCCAAAAGTATTCATTCAAGTTTTCGGTCCATTTTTAATTAGGTTGATTTTTTTTTTTATAAAGTTGTTTATATATTTTGGATATTAACCCCTTATTCGATGTACAATTTACAAATCTTATCTCCCATTTAGTTGGTGGCCTTTTGCTGATAATGACGGTTCATTTTGCTACATAAAGACTTTTTAGTTTAGTTTGATGTAATCCCATTTGCTCGCTGTTCGTTTTGTTGCCCTTGCCTGAGACAATTGGTCCAAGAAAAAACCTCTAAGACCAGTTTCAGAAAGGTACTGCCTGTGCTTTGTTCTGGGAGTTCTGTGGTTTTAGAAGGTACACTGACGGCTTCAATTTATTTTTTAATTTACTTTTGTGTACAGTGCAAGGTAGTGGTTCAGTTTCATTCTTTTGCAAGGGGCTATCTAGTTTCCCAACATTATTTATTGCAAAGACTGTCTTTTCCCCATTGTATGTTCTTGTCTCCTTCATTATAGATTAATTGACAGACAGGCAGGAGTTTATTTCTGGGCTCTACACTGGATTTTGTTCATCTTTGTGCGGGTTTTTGAGCCAGTACCATAATGTTTTTTAAAATATTTATTTTTTATTGTTGACATTATTACAAATGTTCCCCATTCCCTCCTTTAACCCCCTCCACCCAGCCCCTAACACAACCACCCTTCACTATAGTATTGTGTGTGTGTCCCTGGGCTGTGCATGGAAGGATATAAGTTCTTTGGTTTATCTCTCCTCATCTCCCCTCACTCTGAGATATGTCAGCCTGTTTCATGCCTGTTTCAACAACTTATTTTGTTGGTCAATTTATTTTCTTCATTAGATTCCACAAATGAATGAAATCACATGATATTTATCTTTCTCTGGTCTGCTGATTTCACTTAGCATAATAATCTCTAGGTCCCTCCATGCTGATGGACCTGGGCAGGACTGACCCTCACACACACTCACACACCCACACATGTCCACACGCTCACCCTCTCACCCACTTACTCACTCATTCACTCACACTCTCACCCTCACTCCCGTCCTGACCACCGCTGTGCTTTTCTCTCAGATTTTTCCCAAGATACCATAATGTTTTAATTACAATAGCTTTGTAGTATAGTTTACTCAATCATAAAAAAAAAAAAAAAATGAAATGTTTTCCCTAGCTGCTTTATTTTTTATTTTTATTTACTTGCTTACTTATATTTATTGTTGACAATATTACAGATGTTCCCCATTTTCTACCTACTTGCTCCTCTCAACCCAGCCCCCAACCCCTCCAGGCCATCACCACATTATTGTCTGTGTTCATAGGTTATAGATATACACATATATGTTCTATGGTTAATTTCTTCCCATCCTCCCCCACTCCACTCCCCTCTACCATCCATCAGTCTGTTCCATGTATCCATACCTCTGGACCTATTTTATTCATCACCTTATTTTGTTCATTAGATTCCACATATGAGAGAGACCACTGACTGGCCTACTCCATTTAGCATAATAATCTCCAGGTCCCTCCATGCTGTCTCAAAGGGTAAGAGATCTTTCTTTCTTACAGCTGCATAGTACTCCATTGTGTAAATGGACCACAGCTTGCATACCCACTCAGCTACTGATGGGCCCTTTGGCTGTTTCCAGATCCTAGCTATTGTAAATTAAGCTGCTGGGAACATGATAGGTGTTTGGGGATTGTTCGGATGTATTCACAGAAGTTGGATCACTGGGTGAAATGACAGTTCTATTTTTACTTTTTTGAGGAAACTCAAGTTTATCTGGTTTTATAATTTTAATAATTCTGGGCTCAAAAAGGAGATAGGAAGTTTTTCTTCCTCATATTTTTTTGAATAGTTTAAGGAAGATATTAGTTCTTCTTTGAATGTGTGATGAAACTCACCAAATGAAGCCATCCAGTCCAGCAATTTTGTTTTCTGAGAATATTTTGATTACTGTTTTGATTTAATCAGTTGTTATCATTTTATTCAGATTTCCTGATTCTTTCTGATTGAGTTTTGGAAGGTTGTATATTTCTAGGAATTTGTCAATTTCACCTAGGTTGTCCAATATGCTGGCATATAGTTATTCATTGTATTTTCTTATAATCCTTTGTATTTCTCTGATAATAGTTTTTACCTCACCTATTTCATTTCTGATTTTATTGATTTGGGTCTTCTCTCTTTGTTTCTTGGTGAGTCTGGCTGAAAGTTTATTGATCTTATTTATCTTTGCAAAGAACCAGCTATTAGTTTACTGATCTTTTGTATTGTTGTTTAGTCTCTGTGTCATTTATTTCTGCTCTTATCTTTATTATTCCTTATTTCTACTTACTCTGGGCTTTTCTTGTTTGTTTGTTTGTTTTTTTTGTTTGTTTGTTTTTATAGCTGATTTCTAGTTTCCTGCCACTGTAATCTGAGAAGATGCTTGATATGATTTCAATCTTCTTAAGCTTGTTAAGATTTATATTGTGTTTTAACATGTGGTCTATCTTTGAGAATGTCCCATGTGCACTTGCAAGAATGTATATTGTGAAGCTTTGGGGTGAAGTATTATGTAAATATCTATTAAATCCATCTGATCTAGTCTGTTTTTAAGGGCTCTGTTTCCTTGTTGATTTTTCTGCCTGGAAGATCTATCCAATGATGTCAATGGGGTGTTAAAGTCACTACTATTACTGTATTACCATTGATCTCACCCTTAAAGTATTCAAATTTTTAAATTTTATTTTGAGGTGCTTCTGTATGGAGAGCTATTATGTTTACTAGGGTCATATCCTCTTGTTGGATTGATCATTTTAGTATTATGTAGTGACTTTCTTTGTCTCTTGTTTTGGCTTTTGATTTGAAATCTATTTTCTCAGATATAAATATTGCTACCACAGGTTTTTTGTTTTATTTTTCTCCATTAGCATGAAATATTTCTTTCCATCCCTTCACTTTCATCCTCCGTGATTCTTTTCTTTATGAAGTCGGTCTCTTATAGACAGCACAAACATCTGTCTTGTTGTCTTATCCATTTAGCTACCCTATGTCTTTGATTGGAGCATTTAATTCATTTACATTGAAAGTTATTAGTGATAGTTACTTATTTATTGTCCTTTTATGCTTTGTGTTTATGTTCCTTTCTTGCTATATTTCTTCATCTTCTTACAGCAGTATCTAAATTATTTGCAATGCTAATTTGGAAGTATTAAATGCCTTTAACTCCTTCCTTCCTTCCTTTCTTCTTTCCTTCCTTCCTTCCTTCCTTCCTTCCTTCCTTCCTTCCTTCCTTCCTTCCTTCCTTCCTTCTTTCCTTCCTCCCTTCCTTCTTCTCTTTCTCTCTTTATTTCTTTCTTTCAGTCTGGGAAGCTCTTTATTTCATCTTCAATTTTGAATGATAGCCTTATTAGATAGAGTAGTCTTGGTTTAAATCTTTACTTTTTATTACTTTGAATACTTCATGCAATTTTCTTCTGGCCTGAGGTGTTTCTTTTGAGAAATCAGCTGACTGTGGGAACTCTCTTATATATAACTGACTTTCTTTTTTTCTTTACCCTTTGTCATTTTAGTTATTAGGTGTCTTGTTGTGGGTCTCTTTAGTTTATCTTGATTATATCTCTCTGTGCTTCCTGGACTTGTGTGACTTTTTCTTTTATTATGTTAAGGAGGTTTTCTGTCATAATTTCTAGAAACAAGCTCTTTATCTCTAGTTCCCTTTCTTTTCCCTTTGATACTCCTATGATGCAAATATTGTTATGTTTCATGTTTTCCCAATGTTTTTTAAACCATCCTTAATCTTTTAATCTTTTTTCTTTTGCTGTTGTGATTGAGTTATATATATATATATATATATTTTACCATGCCATCTAATTCACTGATTTGATCCTCTGCTTTCTTTAACCTACTATTTATTTTTTCCTGTGTATTCTTTCGTTCAGATATATCTTTCTATATTTCCAACTGATTTTTTTCATGGTTTTTATGTATTTTTCATGAAGTTAAGTGTAATGTCTATACCTTAATGATGTTTCTTTTGTTTTTGTTTTTTTTGTTTTTATTTTATTTATTTTTATTGTTGAAAGTATTTAAGAAGTCCTCCCTCCTTTTCCCATTAACCCCCTTCTCCCCACTGTCACACCCTCCTGCTTTCCCCAAACTAATGTCTGGGTCCACTGGTTATGCATACATGCATATAAGTTTTCTGGTTTATCTCTTCCCACCCCCCATGCCTCTTCCCTCTGCGGTTTGTCAGTCTGTTCTCTACTTCTATGACTCTGGGTCTATTTTGATCATCAGCTTATTTTGTTCATTATTGTCTACAAATACATGAAATCATGTGGTACTTGTCTTTCTCTGACTGGCTTATTTTGCTTAGCACAATACTCTCCCAGGTCCCGCCATGTTGTTTCAAAGAGTAACTTTTTCTTTTTCACAGCTGTATAGTATTCCATTGTGTATGTGTATCACAGCTTTTTTATTCACTCATCTACTGATGGACACTTTGGATGTTTGCATATCTTAGCTATTGTAAATAATGCTGCTATGAACATAGTGGTACATATATTCTTTCTGATTGGTATTTCAGGTTTCTTAGGACATATTCCTAGAAGTGGGATAACTGGGTCAAATGGCAGTTCAATGTTTAATTTTTTTGAGGTAACACCATACTGTTTTCCATAGTGGCTGCACCAGTCTGCGTTCCCACCAGCAGTGCACTAGAGTCCCCTTTTCTCCACACCCTCTCCAACACTTGTTGTTTGATGATTTGTTGATGGCGGCCACTCTGACAGGTGTGAGGTGATATCTCATAGTCATTTTAATTTGCATCTCTCTGATGATTAGTGACACTGAGCATTTTTTTTATATGTCTATTGGCCATCTGTATGTCCTGTTTGGAGAGGTGTCTATTCAGGGCCTCTGCCCCCCCCCCCTTTTTTTCTTTTTATTGAATTGTTTGTAGTCCTTTTGTTTAGTTGTATAAGCACTCTATATATTTTGGATATTAAGCTCTTATCTGACATATCACTGGCAGATATGTTCTCCCAAAGAGTGGGTTCCCTTTTCATTTTGATACTGGTTTCTTTTGCCATGTAGAAGCTTTTTTGTGCGTGTTTTTGGTTTTTTATTTTTGTAATTGAAGAATAAATGAAGTAAGATTTCTTGCATCCATACTGTGAGATTCTCTCACTCAGATGAAAATCAAATTTTAAAAATCCAAACATCTAAGATTAGTTTAATAGGGCATGAAATGTTCTATTAACTGTACTGAAAAAAATAGTATTTCTATAAGCTGTTCTGCTCTGGAAATTATGACTATTTCTCAAATGCAAGATTAGTGTCTTGATGTTTTGTATGGATGATTAAGTCAAATAAATTTAAATATAAGTGAAAAAAGAAACTTTAAAACAGCTGTAGTAATATTCGTTTTGAAAACTCAAGAGATAAATCTGCATCTAAATGCATCATTGATCAGTCTGCTTTTCTTCATCTCTAGACAGTTAAATTATCTTGTTGGAATAAAAATAGCTTAAATGGCAAGGCTAAGTAAAAATATTTAGCTTAAAATTGCTCTCCATATTTGATATTGCAGCGTGTTACCCAAAATTACACTTCTGACCCCTTTATCAGCTGTAGTTTTTCAATAGAACTTATTATCTTCTAATACACAATATGGTTTACTTTCTTACCAGGGTAAAAATAAGAATGTTATAAATATTAAGGCAGACCATAAAATCAACATAAGCTGGTATAGTTGTCTGATTTTATTGAGTGATACATCCCAAGCACCTTGCATTTAATAAAATCAGCATGAGATGAATCAATGAATGAACATATACTATTGAAAGCCAAACATTATTATAGGCATTAGAAAAAGAGTAATGAGCATAGCGTAAGAACAGAAAACAGATTTTTCTTTTTTAATGATTTTTTCCACGATTTATGAGACGCACCTGGTGATTAAACATGGAGATGGCAGCTGTCTGCAGTCAATCCACCTTCCTGCCCAACTGAATGTGGGAATTAATAGGAAACGTTAGAAGAGCAAGAGAACTAATCACAGGGGGGCACCAGTCATAGTTAGAAATATGTTACTCATCCTCTACAATGGTATTCGTGGTTGCTGTGTTTGATTAAAGAAAAGCCCCCTCTGACCCGGCTGGGAGGTGGGCACGTTGGGAGCTGACCATTCTTCTAATCAGAGGACAAGGGGACCACCTGACCTCAGGGAAAGATTAACAACCTGATTATCGGAACACTGGACCCCTGACGGTGACTCACTGCTGACCAGCCCCTGCAGCCCCCGGCCCATATTCTTCCCCTTTATCTGCAGAGGAAGAGATAATTAGTACCTCCCTGGTGCCCTGGCCGGACTGTCTCCTGAAGAACCAACAAACCAAAACTCACGGCCACCAACGCCCGGCATCTGTGTGACTTGAAATGCGACCCTTCCTGTAAAAGGGCAACTCGCCTCTCTTGGTGCCCAGGGCCACCTGGCACTCCGCCCTGTCCCTGTCTGTGGGGAAGACAAAATAAACGCCCTCCCTTTCCTCTCTTCACTCAGGGGTAAAGTCTTTCACCAGCCATGTCACCAGCCTAAACAAAACCCAAACACATGGCAGACACATGTTTTCCTCATCCAGTCAGATTAACAATGTTCTAAACTGTTCTCAACAACAAAAGACCTTTCCGATTTCTTAACAGAGGTGAAAAAAACGGAATGATGGACAGTAACTGGCCATTTGGGTGGCTCTGTTCCTTGAAGAATTAGAGGGCTCAGTGAAGAGGTGATCTTTAAGCTAATCCTCGAATAATAATAATAATAATAATAATGCCCAGCTGGTGTGGCTCAGTGGTTGAGTTTTGACCCTGCACCAAGAGGTCACCAGCAAGAGGTCATCAGGTTGTGGGCCTGATCCCCAGTGGGGGCATGCAGAAGGCAGCCAGTCAATGTTCTCTCTCATCAATGTTTCTATCTCTCTCTCCCTCAAATCAATAAAGAAATAATAATAATAATAATAATAATAATAATAATAATAATAATGATAGAAGAAAGCCACAGAAAGAGCATTTCAAATAGAAGTCTCAGCTAGTGCAAAGGCCTTGGAGAAAGGTAAGAACGGGGTGTAGGAGAGCATGTTAGAAAGGGTGAAATGAGGTGTCAAGGGAGACCTGTAAGTAGGCAGAAACCAGAAGAATAATCTTCAGGTCAGGAGTGAGTGATGAGAGAGTTATCAAAGATAGAGAAACCAGCCAGAAGAAAAAGAGAAAAGTATGATGATGGGAGTGTGGAATGTAAAATGATATGATCTAGAGATGAGTCTGAACAATTAAGTTATAGCCAGATCATGAAATTCTTCTACATCATGCTAAGGTTTGGAATTTATTCTAAACAAAGGGGGAAAATATTGAGAAAATTTAAACAAGGCAGTAATATGATTTAAAACTTTTTTTTTTCTTTATTGATTTTAGACAGAGGAAAGGAGAGGGAGAGAGAGATAGAAACATCGATGAGAAAGAACATTGATTGGCCGCCTCCTGCATGCCCCCCACTGGAGATTGGACCCACAACCTGGGCATGTGCCCTGACCGGGAATCAAACTGGCAACCTCTTGGTGCATGGGCCGATGCTCAACCACTGAGCCACACCAGCTGGGCAATAATATGATTTTTTAAATTATAAGATAGACTTCTGTTTTCACTAAGCACAACTAAAAGGATGGCACTTTATAGAAGCACACTTAATGAGATTATGTAAGAAGGCAGCAGACCAGCTAGGAACATCAGGACCCAAGAAACAAACCTTTTGAGAGTTCCCTGCGTTTACTTTCCACCTTATGTAGAACAGACGTCAGGCTGTGAACCTGTAAAGTCCCATTGAGGCAGGAAAGTAATAAGTCAGGAAAATTCCTGGTCAAAAGGAATGGGGCAGCTGAAACACAGCTGATTCAAACTGGCCTCACCCAGCACCCTGATCACCTGCCTCCTTCTCCCTTGCATAACCACTCAGGAGGCATTAAGCCCTCAGACAAAGGGGTTCTGAACAGCATCAACTAATCTTAGGAACAACGCCTCAGTCTGATGACCACAGAGAAAGAGTTTTAGTCAAACCAGAGATAACATCTAAGCCTCAGCTGTGTTTCAGCCTCAGGCCCAGTAAAGAACAAAACTAGGCAGGACGGCACCATGGCTGACATCAAGGTCAAAGGCAGAGACTGATGACTCCCTGTCCTAGCACCGACCAGTTGGTAGAGACCACAACGCTGACCCTACATGCTCATTGGATGACTCAGCACGTTAAGGACCAACCTGGAAAGCTGAGGAATATTCAGTTGTGATCCTCCCCTGGGACCTCCCCTAATATTCCTGCATTTATGAAACGGATAAAAATCCTTAAGACAAAGTGCCCAGTGCATGCTTTCTCTCTGGAGCAGTCCCCCACCTTCTCTCTTCAGGCGTGCATCTTTGTTTCCTTTCCCCTGAGCTCTAAGGGTCCCCACGAGACTTGCAACCAGGGGAACAGCGAGCAGTGGCAGCTTGTCCTGGGTGAACCCCCTGAACTGGTCTCCAAGGGCTCTGTAACTTTTTTCCTGAGTCCAAGCAGCCCCATTGTCTCCCTTACGCTGCCTCTGTGGCTTTCTTTCTAAAAGGCCAAGGCAGTTCTCTGAGCAACCCACTCGATTCTTCTCCTTGAGTCTATTTTTTGCTTTGTTTGCTCAATGAACTTTCTCATATGCTAGCGTTCTTGGCTCTGAATTCCTTCTTTGCCTAACTCAGGAACGGAGGTCCAATATCACCACTAACATCACAAGCAAAGAAAAATTAACTCTCCCAATAGCTTCATTTCTCTAGCAAAAGGTCCAGGAAAAGACTCGCCTAACAAGACAAACTCTCTTAGAAACCAATCATGCTGCTAAAGTCAAATAACAGGGAAAAACCAGCCCACCGTTCACCCTACCAGGAAAGGTCGAGTGAGGTGCTTAGACGTCTACTCTAGCCAGACTGCAGTGAGACCCTCCAACACCCTTTCTGCTGAGTAGCAAAGGGACTTTATTCTTGCAGGGGAGCAGTGCCTACTCCCTCTTGTTGTTTGAGACCAAATGGGGATCACTGACCTCCACCCTTCTGTAAAGATGCCACCTCTCACTCCCAGCCGTGGTGCAGTCAGGTTTGAGACTTTCACTATCAGGAAGTGGTGAAGGAAACCCACATTGGAGCCAATGGAAGCTGAGTGGGGTACTGAACCTCTGCCTCCAATAGGCAATGACAAGAAATTGCTTCCCTTTCTTCTGCACTTATGAGGAGTGAAGGGGAAATCAAGATATATTTGGATGAAAAAAAAAAGTTTAAAAACTAAGAAAAATTGCATCAACAAACCCACCCTACATGATTCGTTAAAGGGAGTCCTCTAAACAAAAAGAGAACCACAAAATGAGGAACATTAGAATATTAGAAAGAACAATGAATAGAGTAAAAATATAGATAAGTGTAGTACATTTTCTTTCTATTCTTGAGTTTTCTAAACAGTGTTTGATGGTTAAAGCAAAAATTATACGACAGCCTAATTTGGTTATAAATGTTTATAGAGAAAAAAATTGTGAAAATTATATCACAAATGGTAAAATTAAAAGGATGTAAAGGAAGGTACTCAAACTGGTACAAGGTCAATAGCATTAGACAGTGATGAATTATATACAGCAACTACAAAAAAAAGCTATACAAAGAAATAAAAAATACAGACAAATCAGAATTATATTCTAAAAATATATGCGAGAAACAAACAGGAGGATAGAAAAAGGAAGGGAAGAATGTGAAAAACAGTTCCGGTCAGGAGGTGGGTAGGTAAACGCGGTATCCGTCCTCCCACAACCACATCAAAGTTACAACCAAACTACAGAACAACCATCATTCAAAACCGCCTGACCCCGAGCTAAATGTAAGTCCTACAACTACAGAATTAAAGCAGCAGCCACATCGAGACTGGTAGGAGGGCGGAGGGGACGGGCTGGCCCCACACCCACGTGTGGCGGATAAAAATCAGGAGGCTCCCGTGGCTGGGAAGGTCCTTCCTGAGGACAGAGGGGTCCCCGTCCCACACCAGGTGCCCCGCTCAGGGTTCCAGTGCCAGGAAGAGAATCCCCATCACTTCTGGCTGGAAAACCAGCGGGAACTGAGGCTCAGGGAGGCTGAGGCGGCTAGAGCCCCAGGCAGCTCCTTAAAGGGCCCGCGCACGGACTTATCGGACTCACTCCCTCTAAGCTTGGAGGGGAGGCAGCTTGAGGGGCACCAGAGACATACAGGGAAGAAGTGAACTGTTTGGCACTGGAGCGAGGGCTGGAGAGGGGGCTCTCTCCGGGACAAACGTGCTGTCAGAGGCCTTTGTTCCTTTGGTGAGCCCTTCCCTGGGGCAGCAGACAGTCCCCATATCTGGGACTCCAGCAACCTGGCTCACACTGGTAGCCCCGCCCTGGTGATTCCCTGAGGCCCCGCCCCACCCAACGTTCAGGCCCACCCAAGCTGTTGCCAGTTACTTAACCATAGGATTGGCTTGTCTTGGATTCTGCTTCAGGTTTTTCCTAAATTCTTTCAAACAAGCAGCACCGGGTCTCAGCGAGCCCCATACCTCTCGTTAAGTAATACACAGAATCAAACACAGGGAGGCAGCCAAAATGAGACAAAGAAACAGGTCCCAAATGAAAAAAACAGAACAAAACCCCCAAAAAAGAACTAAGCGAAATGGAGATAAGCAACCTAACAGATGCATGAGTTCAAAATACAGCTTATAAGGATGCTCAATGAACTTAGTGAGAACCTCAGCAAACTTAGTGAGGGCCTCAAGAGCATAAAAAAGGACTAGTCAGAAATAAAGGATGCACAGTCAGAAATGAAGGAGGCACTAACTGAAATAAAGAATAATTTACACAGATTCAATAGTAGAGTAGATAAAGCCAAGAAGCAAACCATCAATTTGGAATATAACAAAGCCAAAAACATCCAATCAGAACAGCAAAAAGAAAAAAGAATCCAAAAAAATGAGGATAGTATAAGGAGCCTCTGGGACAACTTCAAGCATGCCAACATTCGCATCTTGGGGGTGCCAGAAGGAGAAGAGAGAGAACAAGAAATTGAAAACCTGTTTGAAACAATAATGGCAGAAAACTTCCCTAACTTGGTGAAGGAAAGGGACATACAAGTCCAGGAAGCATGGAGAGTCCCAAACAAGATGAACCCAAAGAGGCCCACACCAAGACACATCATCATCAAAATGCCAAAGGTTTAAGACAAAGAGAGAATCTTAAAATCAGCAAGAGAAAAGCAGTTAGTTACCTACAAGGGAGTTCCCATTAGACTGTCAGCTGATTTCTCAAAAGAAACTGTGTAGGCCAGAGGGAGTGGCAAGAAATATTCAGAATGATGAAAAGCAGGAACCTACAACCAAGATTACTCTATCCTGTAAAGTTGTTATTTAGAATCAAT
Organism: Molossus molossus; assembly: GCF_014108415.1. Taxonomy (NCBI): domain Eukaryota; kingdom Metazoa; phylum Chordata; class Mammalia; order Chiroptera; family Molossidae; genus Molossus; species Molossus molossus. The sequence goes on along the minus strand of NW_023425403.1, from coordinate 109,608,385 downwards.
GCCATATAAAGAGTTTCCCAGAGAAGATCAAGCTAAAGGAGTTCATCACCACTAAACCATTACTATATGAAATGATGAAGGGTCTTCTTGAAGAAAAAGATAAAAAATATGAACACACAAAATGGCAATGAATACATAGCTATCAACAATTGAATCTACAAAAAAAATGAACAAGCAGAACAAAAACATTCTCATAGATACAGAGAACATTTTGTTGGTTGCCAGATGGGAGGGGGGTTGGGGAAATGGGTGAAAAAGGTGAAGGGATTAAGAAGTACAAATTGGTTGCTAGACTGGCAAACCTCAAAGGGGAGGGAGGTTGGGGGAGGGGAAGAAATAAACCAAAGAACTTATATGCATAACCAATGGACACAGACAACAGTGTGGGGAAAGGCAGGAAGGGGGTAGGAGTGGGGAGGAGGGGGTCAATGGGGGAAAAATGAGGAATGTCTGTAATACATTCAACAATAAAGATAAAAAAAAGAATGAAAAACAGAAACACAAAAAGAAAAGAAAAAATAAAGTGGAACACATAAGCTATATGAATAATTATATTATGTAAATAGTATAAATATTAATTAAAAGACAAAGATTGGCACAATAAATTAAACACAAAAACATTAAATGATTATGTTTTCTATGAAAAATTTACTTCTCTCCCAAGGCAAAATTTCTAGGCAGGGCTGTAGAACTGGGGGTAGGACAATGGCAAGGTTCTCTGAGCAACACCTCGGCTCTAAAAACGGAGTCCTCAATGGGGGTGTCACAGGTACTTGGTTGGTATGTTTTAATAAAAGACTAACAACAATGAACTCTCAGAAAGAGAAACTAAAAAATCAATCCCATTTACCATTGTAGCAAAAAACAGTATAAGATACCTAGAAATGAATCTAACCAAGGAGATAAAAGACTCAAAAAACTACAGGACATTGAAAAACTAAATAGATGATGACACAAACAGTGGAAGCATATACCATGTTCATGGATTAGAAGAATTAACATTATTAAATAACTTGGTCTCAATTTGGCTCTAAGTAATAATAATGGAGGCACTTTTAGAGTGAAAAATTGTGTTTCAATATGATGCACAGTTGCAAACATTAGACTCTAATTCAATTAATTATCTTCAAAGATTTATTTGTCACCTATGAATTGAGCAGAATCCTGAATTTTTAGTTTTCTTCAAGATTCCATACAATTCTCCAAACTAATGTTTCATTTTCCTCTCATACTTTGACTTGGAATGATTGAGAACTAAGACTTTTCTTGCATCAGATCATTCATCATCATTCTTGCCCCAGTGATATAATTTTTAATACCATTTGTATCCACCAGGCTACAAGCCCTACTGGTATTCAGAGAATAACACCTCTAGACACCCTCACCACCCCATCCATGCCCAGGCCTCATTGTCCCTCTGACAGACAGCAGGATCTCTTGGCTCTGAAGGAAAACATCGCCCCTCTTCAGCGGGAAGCAGCTACAGAAAAGATCCTGTGCCTTTTTTCTCTGAAAGAATTCAAAGCCAAGATCTTTGGGGGTGGGGGGGGGGTAGTAGAAAGTTAGAGACATGAGCAGAGCAAGGATAGTGGGCCAGCTACAGAGGGTCTCTGGGGTGGAAATCTCTAGGTGCCTAGCAATGGACAGTTGTAGGGTGGAACCTCATCCCCAGGGTGACCTTTCTTCCTTTAGCATATTGATGGTCATGCAGTTTGTACCCCCTGACCTTTCTTCTTCAGAGATCCCATCTAGGCCTCAGCAAAACCAGACAAGTGATGCCAAGGCTGACCTCATGACCAGCTGCATTGAATAATGACGTCCTAACTTGGCACCGGCCAATCAATCAGTGGAGAACAAAACCATGAAAAGAAAGCTGATTGATATTCTACTGAGACCCTGTTCTGGGACCTCCTCTAAGATTTCCATTCTTAAAACCCTTAGGATAGAGGTCCCAGCAGGCTCTTCCTCCCAGGGGCATGCCTGCCCCTTCTTCTTCCTCCTCCTCATCACCATCCCCCAACCCACATTACCTTCCTCACTTCTGGGGTCTCTGTTCTCTTCTGTGCTCAGAGGAACCTTACTTTGCCTCTATAAATTGTTTACCAAGCTCATTTCTTTTACAAAGTACATCTTGTACCTCTTTGATCTTCTAAATAAATATTCTCCTATGGGTTAAAAGAAAAGGCCATAGTACCCAAAGCAATTTTTAGATTCAGCACAGTCCCTCCTGAAATACCAATGGCATATTTCACAGATCTAGAACAGTATTCCAAAAATGTATGTGAAGCCAAAAAGACCCTGAATGACTGCAGCAATCTTGAGAAAGAAGAATAAAGTTGGAGCGATCACAATGCCTGATATCAAAATATACTAATAAGCCACTGTAATCAAATGCACAAGAATAGGTATATAGATCAATGGAAGAGAACAGAGAGCCCAGAAATTGACTCATGCCACTATGCTCAATTAATATTTGACAAAGGAGGCAAGAGCATACAATGAGTAAAGACAGTCTCTTCAATAAATGGTGTTGGGAAAATTGTACAGGTAGATGCAAAAAAAATTAAACTAGATCACCAACTTACACCATACGCAAGAATAAACTCAAAATGGATAAAACACTTACAAATAAGTTGCAAATCATAAAAGTCCTAGAAGAAAACATAGGCAGTAAAATCTCAGACATTTCACATAAAATAACTTTTGCCAATACATCTCCTAGGGAAGAGAAACAAAGGAAAAAATAAACAAATGGGACTACATCCAACTACAAAGTTTCTACACAGCAAAATAAACCATCAACAAGAGTCAAAGGGGAACCCACTATATGAGAAACATATTTACCAATGATACATCTGAAAGGGGCTATATTTCCAAATTATGGAAATAACTTGTACAACTCAACACCAGTAAGACAAACAATCCAATTAAAAATGGGCAAAGGGCTTGAATAAACACTTCTCCAAAGAGGACATATAGAAGGAAAGCAGACATATGAGAAAATGCTTCATGTCACTAATGACAAGAGAGAAGCAAATTAAAACTACAATGAGGTATCACCTCACACGTGCCAGATTGACTACCACCAGTAAACTAACCAACAGCAAGTGCTGGTGAGGATGTGGAGAAAAGGGAACCCTTGTATTCTGTTTATGGGAATGCAGACTGGGGAATAACAGTATGGAGTTTTCTCAAAAAATCACAACTGAAACTGCTATTTGAACCAGTGATCCCACTTCTGGGACTATATTCTAAGAATCCCAAGACATCAAGCAGGAAGAATATATGCACCCTATGTTCATAGCAGCAGTGTTTACAATAGCTAAGATATGAAAACAGCCCAAGAGCCCATCAGTAGACACATGGATAAAAAAGCTGTGGTACATGTACACAATGGAGTACTATGCAGCTCCAACAAAGAAGGATGTCTTACCCTTTGGCACAACATGCATGTCAGCTGCACTGGGGGTCAGCAAGATCAGCTTCTTGCCTCTCAGGAAGGATTTCAACACGAGAGATGGAAAACTGCAATTTAGAAACGAGTGCACGTCTCAAGGACAGTCAGATGGGCAGCTTGAGTGGGGGTTGAGGGCCTGGAATGGGTTGAGCTCCTGGCTTTTTATCTTATTTTTGCCCCCCCCCCCCCCCCCAGTGTTCTGTCTTCATCTTTCTATGACTCCTCCTTTGCTGGTGGGCTTCCTTGAATTCTGTTTGTTTGCTTAACTGGTGGGCTTGTAGGATTTGTGTTTTTGGTGCTGTGGGTCGTTTTAACTGTATTTTTTTCTCCTGCTTTTTTTTTTTTTTTTCTAATTGTGATGATTGTTTTTAAACTTCCCACTCCTCTGTTTTATTCAAGCAGGACCCATAGATCTGTTCCTGCTCATATCTATCTAACCACCTGCTCTAATATTCCCCTCCAGAGTTTGAGACCCAATTCTTTGGGAGATTATGGATGTAGACAATCATCTGACTACTTCTTGCTGTCAAGTGGGCAAAATTGGGGACCAGGTCACTTTCCAGGGTGAAGGGCAGGCTTTTAGGAATTTCTGGCCAGCTTGATCAAGGGGTCTGCTTATTTCTTCAGTGGGGGTGGGTTGAAACCCTTGGCAAATCATGATATGGAGATGGAATCACTGCCTTGTTGGAGAAACAAATTTTACAAGTAGGTTAAATAAGCAGGGACCAAATAGTAGTACAGCATCCCTATTAGGATGAGGAGGGAGATTGCAAGGGGGGTTACGGTTCAAGGGGAGACCATAACCAGTTTTTCCAATTTCAAGAAGGTGAGGTTGCCATGCCAGGCAAAAGCTGGGTTTCTCTTGGGCCCTTTAAGCAGGTTGCACAGTTTAGAACTTTATGTATCCTTCTCTGTTCTTCTGTGGAGTTACGGCTATAGGTGCGGCATGCCGTGTTTTAGGTAGCACAGAGTTCTTTTTCTGCAGCTACTGGATAGTCTTGGCAACATGACTGTCTAAGACTATTGGTTAATGAGTTGAGGGACTGTTGTAGTTCATGGGGGGCTCTCCCAGTATCATTGAGAGTTTTTCTAATTCAGTTATGAGATTAGAAAAGATGAATTCATGTTCTATGTATCCTGCCCAAGGGGTGAGGGAATAAAGGCTTTTCTTCTCCAAGTTGAGGTGTTATCTAAGAGTTCTCTTTTGTAACAGGGAAGTGTTGACACATCACTGTAGATGGCCAGACTGGCGTTCAAGTATCCTAAGGGACATATTCCATAAATAAGATAGGGATTCACACAATGGAATACTATGCAGCTGTAAAAAAGGAAAGATCTCTTACCCTTTGCGACAGCATGGAGGGATCTGGAGAGTATAATGCTGAGCGAAATAAGCCAGTCAGAGAAAGACAAGCACCACATAATCTCACTTATATGTGGAATATAATGAACAAAATAAACTGGCAAACAAAGTAGACCCAGAGACATGAAAACATGGATCTGACTGACAGACCTCAGAGGGACAAGATTAACCAAAGAACTTACATGCATAGAGGCATAGCCCATGACCACAGACAGTGGGTGGGGAGGGCCTGCAGGTCAGGGGCAGATGGAGGGAGGCAATGGGGCCAAAGAGGAAACATCTGTAATACTTTCAACCATAAAGATACATTTTTTTTAAAAAGCCAACCACAAAAGGTCACATATTGTACGGTTCTATTAAGAAATAAATAAAGCCCTGGCCGGTTTGGCTCAGCGGTTAGAGCATCCACCTGCGGTCCGGAGAGACCCGGGTTCGGTTCCCGCTAAGGGCATGTACCTCGGTTGCAGTTTGTTTCCGGCCCTGGTTGGTCGTGCGGGTGGCAGCCACTCGATGTGTCCCTTTCACGTCGATGTTTCTCTCTCTCTCTCTTCATCTCTCTCCCTCCCACTCTGTCTGTACAAAAAATGGAAAGAAAGAAAGAAAGAAAGAAAGAAAGAAAGAAAGAAAGAAAGAAAGAAAGAAAGAAAGAAAGAAAGAAAGAAAGAAAGAAAGAAAGAAAGAAAGAAAGAAAGAAAGAAAGAAAGAAAGAAAGAAAGAAAGAAAGAAAGAAAGAAAGAAAGAAAGAAAGAGCCCGGCCGGTGTGGCTCAGTGGTTGAGCGTCGACCCTGCACCAACAGGTCACCGGTTCAATTTCCAATTCCCGGTCAGGGCACAAGCCCAGGTTGTGAGTCCGATCCCCAGTGGGGGGTGTGCAGGAGGCGGCCAATCGATGTTCTCACTCATTGATGTTTCCATCTCTCTTCCTCTCTCTGTAACATCAATAAAGAAATAAAGAGAGAAAAGTGTAAACAATAACAGGAGTCGAGACATGAGCGTTTCTGGGGTTGCGTTTTCCTTGATGAGACACCCAAGAGACACCCCGGTCTTCTCTGGGCTCACAGCCCACTCGTTGCTGATTTCATGAGGTCCAGACGAACCGGTAGTTACAGGAAGGGTTATCCCCGTGCGGTGTGTCCAGGAGAGAGGCCAGGGCCTTGGCTGCGGGGGAGTGGAGGACAGGGCAGTTCACTGGGGTCCTGGAGCCCTTTTCCCGGTTTCCAATGTGTACGGGGATCCTGGCCGACGCAGAGATGGGGAGGTAGTGTGCTCCCCCTGGAATTGCTTTGCATGCACAGTCTCACGTTGCGCGCTGGAACGCAGAGGGAGGCGCCAAGATCCGAGTCTGGAAAAGGCCACCGTGTAATGACTCGCAGGGCTCTGCTGCAGCTGAGTTCGGGGGCAGTTTGGAGGAAGGGCCAGAGGGGGTGCGTCTCACCAGCTGAGGGCATCTCCGGCAAAGCCTGCTGAGGGTTTATGGTTTGATGTGCGCTTTCAACCTCTCCAGCGGACGGAAACTTCGCGGCGGGCTGAGGTGCATCGCGTGCCCCGGGCTTTGCAATGCGCCCTGGGAAGGACATGCCCGTCGTGGGCGCCCTGCCGGGACGGGGGAGCCCCGACCTGGGCATGCTCTCCCTCAGGAACGTGTTCGCCACCTCTCCTGCCCTTCCTGCCCCGGGCGCATTCCACCCCGTGAGGTCGTCTGCAAAGACCGGGAAGAGTTTGCGCCTTTGCTTGGAGGCAGCTGAGTAGCGTCTGGCCAGGTTCTCCTGCAGGTGCCCCTGCCCGGGACAGGTTGAAAAGCGCAGGTGGAGGTTCAGGTCCTGGGGGGTATTTCGGGCGCAGAGCGAACCAGCCTGACAGAATTGCAGAATTCAGCCTGTAGCAGGGTCTTGGTGAAGCCCTTCTGGGGAAGAGTTGTCTCCATATTAGGGTCATACGCTCTCTCCCGAAGTGAAGAGTCATGGAAGTTGTTATGATTTTCCTTTGCAAGGCTGAGGGGCTATACCGGCGTCCCCCTGACTGGGACCATGGGGTGGGTCCCTGGTGTATTCGCGTTGGGGTGCCCGATGTATTTCTTCTTGGCCGTAGCTAGGGCGGTGGTTCCATAGGTAAGGATGGAATTGGTGCCCCCGGAGACGGTCCTCAGAGGTGGCAGCTGCTTTGGCAAATTTATCAGCGTATTTGCTTCCTTGAGCTGTTTTGTCTCGGCCCTTCTGATGCCCCTTGCAGGGTATAACTGCTATTGCTTTAGGGAAACGAATTGCCTGTAATGCTTCGAAAATGTGAGGCCTTTTCCTGAAATCTGGTAATGTAATCCCTCCAACTTTGTCCTTCTTTTTCCAGATTGCTGTGGCTATTCGGGGTCTTTTTTGGTTCCATATGAACTATTGAAGTATTTGTTCTAGTTCTGTGAAGTATGTCGTTGGTATTTTGATGGGGGCTGCATTGAATCTATTCATTGCTTTGGGTAGTATGGACATTTTAATGATGTTAATTTTTCCAATCCATGAACGAGACATCTGCTTCCACTGTTTTATATCTTCCTCTATTTCTTTTTTCAATGTCCTGTAGTTTTCTGTGAATAGATCCTTTATTTCTTTGGTTAAGTTTATTCCTAGGTATCTTATTTTTTTGCTGCGATGGTAAATGAGATTGTTTTCTTAGTTTCTCTTTCTGTGAGTTCATCATCGGTATACAAGAATGCCATCGAGCCCTGGCTGGTTTGGCTCAGTGGTTAGAGCGTCGGCCTGCAGTCCAGAGAGACCCGGGTTCGGTTCCCGCTAAGGGCATGTACCTCGGTTACAGTTTGTCCCCGGCCCTGGTTGGGTCATGTGGGTGGCAGCCACTCGATGTGTCCCTTTCACATCGATGTTTCCCTCTCTCTCTCTTCCTCTCTCTCCCTCCCACTCTGTGCAAAAAATGGAAAAATGTCCTCGGGTGAGGATAAAAAAATAAAAAATAAAAAAAAAAAAGAATGCCATCGATTTCTTGACATTAATTTTGTATCCTGCCACTTTGCCAAATTCATTTATTAAGTCTAGCAGATTTTTGATGGAGTCCAAACACTATGGTGTTGCCTCAAAAAATTAAAAATTGATCTGCCATTTGACCCAGTGATCCCACTTCTAGGAATAGACCCTAAGAAGCCTGAAACACCAATCAGAAAGAATATATGTACCCCCATGTTCGTAGCAGCACTATTTACAATAGCTAAGATCTGGAAACAGCCCAAGTGTCCATCAGTAGACAAATGGATAAAAAAGCTGTGGTACATATACACAATGGAGTACTATGCAGCTGTAAGAAAGAAAGTTCTCTTATCCTTTGAGATGACATGGAGGGACCTGGAGAGTATTATCCTAAGCAAAACAAGCCAAACAGGGAAAAACAAGTGTCATGTGATCTCACTTATTTGTGGAATATAATGAACATAACAGTCTGAGGAATGGGGTAGTCCCAGAGACGTGGAAGTGGGGTACAGACTGACAACCCCCAGAAGAAGGGTTGGGGGCGAGAGAGAAACCACAGAACTTATATGCATGTGTGCATGAACAAAGGTCATGGACAACAAAGCTGGGGACAGGGCGGGGAGGGAGGGGGAAGGGGGTGTCAATGGGGGAAAAAGGAGAAACATCGGCAACAAAAATAAATAAACTAAAAAATCAAAACAAAATGTGAGGCCTGCAGTTAACAGTGCATCCTTTGCTGTGAGTACCCCTGTCCTCCCCATCGCCGCACGAGCATGAAGCATTAGAACAGCACGGAGTCTGTGTGTTTGTTCCGTGGTTTGTCGTGGGCTCATTCTTGGGTCCTGCTGAGAGCTCTTTGCTCAGCTGGTTTGCAGAGGTTTCTGAAGGAAGAGCTTGGCTCTGTGATGTGATGTGCAGGGGCTGTGGCGTCCCTCTGCACGCTGAGTCCCATCTGGTGCAAACCAGCTTCTGTCTGTAAATCAGTTTTCCCTCAGCCTTAGCTAAGGGCTCCTCCTTAAGGTCCTGCTGGCTTGCATACGTTTGTTCAAGGGTTTCACACCAGGAATGTACAGGTTGGCCCTCCTCACGGAGAGGCCTCCGGGTGGCAGGATTTAGGGGGTCACACTTTTCTATGTTAACCTGCGGATTTTCCAGGAACAGTATCAAACTATCTGTGAGCCAAGGGGGTCCTTCCAGGGCTAACAGGGGACCCGTCTGAGGAGAGGTGGGAAGGACAAACTGTGGCCTAAAGGCATTTTAGAGGCTCCTTCTAGCCAGAATGCAGCGGCTGCAATGATTCTGAGACCACACGGCCGTCCCTGTGCTACGAAATCCAACCTTTGGGTCGGTAGCCACTGGCCTTCTGGTTGGGTCGGACCCTTGTCAGGACTCCCAAGGCTATGCCCTTTTTCTCTGTTACCTATGGTTGCAGTGGCCTATCTGGTACTGGGAGTCCAGGGCTGGGCCTGTTGTAGCTACATTTAGGCCTGTCTTTGCTCTTGGTTGCAGGCCAGGGGTCGTTATCTGTCCCTCCCCTTAAGGCAGAGTATAGGGACTTTGCAGTGTCCCTTTATCCTAAAACCCAGAGTCTGCAATTACTGGTTGATCCCGGAGAGGCCCGGAGTTTTTTCCGGGTGATCAGAACAGGTGTCTGGGCAGTTGCTTGGATTCTCCGAAGAGAAGCTCCTCCCTCCCAGTGTGCAAACGGGTCCGAGGTAGTTCAGGTTGTTCCGGTCATTCAGCCTCGACCTCAGATACCTGTATGCTCCGTCCGCCAGGAAGTTCACCGTCATGTGAGAGCATTTTTTTGTTTGTTTGTTTGTTTTTGTTTTTTATCCTCACCCGAGGATATTTTTCCATTTTTTGTACAGATAGAGTGGGAGGGAGAGAGAGGAAGGGAGAGAGAGAGAAACATCGACATGAAAGGGACACATCGAGTGGCTGCCACCCGCACGACCAACCAGGGCCGGGGACAAACTGCAACCGAAGTACGTGCCCTTAGCGGGAACCGAACCCAGGTCTCTCCGGACCGCAGGCCGACGCTCTAACCGCTGAGCCAAACTGGCCAGGGCTGTGAGAGCATTTTATGTTCTTTTATCCTTGGAGGAGAAGCAAAGAAGGAGATCATCCACATATTGTAGAAGCTTTGTGCTCTCTCAAGAGTCAGACCCCTAAGATCTTTGGCCGGTGCTTGACCGAATACGTGAGGGCTCTCCTTAAAGCCCTGGGGTGGTATTGTCCTCCCTGGTCCATCCAAAAGCAGATGGGGATTGAGGTCAGGGGCTCAGAGGACTAAAAGAAACCCATCCTTCAAGTTTAAGGCTGAAAACCACTGGGTCTAAGAAGGCATTCCTCCTGGGAGGGGATGGGGATTAAGAACTATAGGATGAATGGAGACAACGGCCTCAGTTATGGTTTGTACGTCTTGGACTAATCTACAGTCTCTGTTTGACTTTTTAACAGGGAGATGAGGGTTATGCAGGGTGGATTAGTAGGAATCAATAGCCCTTGCTCTAGGAATTTATTAATTATCATTGGAAGGTCTTTGGTTGTCGCTGGTTTAATAGGATATTTTTCCTATGGGGAACATGTGTGGGGTCTTTTAGTTTTATTGTTATATATATTGATGTTCTAGCCCGTCGTAGTACTCCATCCGCCCAGATCTCTGGGTTCATGGCCAAATGTATGGAGTAGTCTATAATTTCCTTGGTTAAAGGGACCTGTTTGGAGAAAAAAATATTGGCTTCAGTGGGTGTTGATATGCGTGTCCCTAGTTTACTGAGTGTCTCTCCTTAAAGTGGGACCGGGCATCTGGACATCACCTGGGGCCAACGGTAAAGACCGTTTGGTCCCACATTCAGCAGAGGGGGGAGCTGATCTCTGAGAGCAGGTTGTCCACTGACCCCAATGGCCTGGCGGGCATCAGGAGTGGGGGTGCAGAGACGTTGTTCAGCACAGCGTAGGTGGCTCCCATGTCTAGGGTGACCCTTGGCTCCATCACATTTAAGTGGACGGTCCTTGGGGAGCCAGCCAGAGTGGAGGGCCACCTCTGTCAAAGGCCATGAATGGTTCCAACTCATGTCCCCATCGGGACCCAGGGCAGTCACAGGCCCGGTGACCAGGTTCCTCACATTTGGGACGAGGTGTTTTGGGCTTCACCTGACAGTCCTGTTTCCAGTGGTCAGACAGAGCTCCTGAGTGATGACCCTTCTGATGGGGGCCTGTGGGTTCCTCCCTTTCTGAGAAGGCTGGGACCCATGGGCAGCACGTCGCTGTGTGTGCCTGTGGCTTCGCACCTTCCTGTCCGTCTGTCCTTCCCTCGTCCTCTAGGTCCCTACTAGAGTGAGCTGATCAGAGGACCTCGGTCACCGGTGTAACTTGTCACTTGTGCCGGATGTCCGGGCGGCCTGAGTCGGGAAGTGATCCTTGGAAATGAGTTGTCCCACAGCTGAGTTGGGGTCTAGGTTGGTATGTTCAAGAAGGACCTCATTAATCTTCCTGACAAGGCAGAGGGGTTTTCTTGGGGCCCTCGATCAACGGTTGATAGTTTGTTAAAATTTATGAGTTTTCTTTTAATTCCCTCTCTTAAGCAATGTAAAAGGTGATGTCTATGCACCCCGTCTTGTTGGTGGTTATAGCTCCTACGAGGTATGTTTGGGGCTGAGCTTGATGAGTGTCATCCCCAGATCTCTGAACCACTTCAGTTATTTTGGTTGGTTGTTCTAGGGGGAGTGTTGGCCCCATAATCCTTGCTTGGTCTTTCCATTTAAAATCAAAGGTTCAGGTGAGTTTAAGGAAGTTGTCAATGTATTTCTCGGGATCATCTGCAAAGTTTCCAAGGTCAGATTTCATCTCCCTAAAGCCCTGGAGGGAGAACGGGACCTCACCCTGCATGTCCAGCAGGTCCGTCAACCTCTTGCAATGGGCACAGTCGGGAAGTTGAGGGCCCTCCGGAAGGCAGTACAGGATCTTGACTGGGGTACTCGGAGTCATAACCGGGGCTCCTGGCATCGTCTGGGGCGTGGGCTCCAAGGTGTTCATTGCTTTGGATTGGGGGACCTGGCTACTAACCCCAACGACAGCTGGACCTCGTCTGCGAGGGCAGGGGAGCTGAGAATTGTCTCTGAGGGTCATGGAGGCCGTATGTGCGGGGCCTCCGTCCATCTCCTTGTCAGTGACAAGACAGATCCACCTGGACAATCGCATTGTGATTTGTGCTTCCATCTCGGGGCCAGACCATTTGGCCATCTCATTTATACTGTGGCCAGGCCGTATTACAGAAGAAGATTAATCTTCTCTTTTTAAGGGTCGGGGGGGTCAAGTGTACCCCAGGTCTTGAGAATGTATCTCTGTGGTATAGACAGAGGTGGTGTTGCCCACACGGAAAATAGAAAAGAGAGAGGAGACTGTGGACGGACCATCGTTACTGTGTTCACACGACAGGCTTGGGCACCCCCTCTACCGTGTCCTGTCTGCACAGTATTTCTGGACATCTTCAAAAGTATCTAAAGCCCTGGTCTTAGCGCACCTTACCAGAGCTCCTCTAGTGGCTCAATATTTCTAGGTTTTAGATTTTTCAGGCTGCATAATTTTAAAGTTCTAGTCGATTCCATCCCATCCCTTGAGTGCCCCAATTTTTTTTTCTTTACTGATTTTTAGAGAGAGGAAGGGAGAGGGAGAGAGAGAGATAGAATCATCAATGAGAGAGAACATCGACGGGCCGCCTCCTGCACGCCCCCCACTGGGGATGGGCCCACAACCTGGGCATGTGCCCTGACCAGGAATCGAACCGGCCACCTCTTGGTGCAGGGTCGACGCCCAACCACGGAGCCACACCGGCCAGGCCAGTGCCCCATTTCTTAGCTAGCGTATCTAACCACCAAAATCTAGGCTCCCCAGCTGAACAGAGGGATCGTATTTTTAGGATTTGAATTCCTGCTAATTCTTGAAGCATCAGTGGCTTGCTGTGTCTTCTAATTTGTCTGTAATAAAGATATTTTTTTAAATCTGACCCAATTTTCTACGTTTGTGGAGTCTATGTGGGGTCCTCCTTGGGACATTCGTGTCCCAGTAGGGCCTTATTCCGGACAATAAAGTGTGTGGGTGGGTAGGAGAGCCCCTTCCTGGTGAAGAAGTCTGTGGGAAACCTCTCCCAGTCCAGCAGGGGTAGGGACAGAGGTCCTCTCGGGAGTGAAGGTGGCAAATTCTAAATATTTCAAAAGGCAGATCCTTGACTTTCAAGAGAGACAGTCAGCTGCTAAGGTGCCTGAAAAAGACACAAAAGCTAAGACCGTGGGCGACGGTGAGCCCGGCTGGGTAGACGTGGCTGAACCTGGCTGAACAAGAAAAATCCTTCAGGGGTGGTGGTACATGGAGCCTCTGGGCATCTGAGAAACCAGGGATAAATGATGAACCACTTCATCCCAGAACTGGGCAAGTGTTCTCTCCTTAGGTGGTAGGACGGCCCAGGAAAAGGGGGACCCTCCCCTTCCTCTCCCCCTTCATCCGAGGACCCAGGAAGCCTGAGGGCCACATGCGGACCGACTCTTGGCAGGTAGGGCAGGAGCCCGGCTGCAGCTTGAAGTCAGGTGTGAGGGATGAGAAGCAAAACGAAGAGCTCAGACTGGTAAACAAGATTCAGGAGACAGAATACAAGGGCTTCTGGCAAAAGACGTGTGGAAGAACCGGGCATCTGGTCACCCGGGGAGGCGTACCTGATGATGATGGACTTACTGAGCCTGAGCCACGTCCTCCAGGGCTGAGCCCAGGCGGCACCTGCTCCTGGTGGGCTCCCAAGGGCTGCTGCATCCCCGGCCATCACACTCCCTTCGACGCACCTCATTTTCCCCCAGGCGTTTAAGACGGCGGGGAGGCCTCAGAACGCTGGATGGTCAACCCGTACACACCTGTTAGACCAGAAGTGACATTTTAGTGACAAGTGATAACTGACTTCCCTGGAGAGATGCTTCTTCAAGCTCAGAGCCTGGGCCTCACCAATTACGATGACAGGGATACAATGTGACGACGAAGGTAAGAATCTCCTCTCCCTCCCTCTCTCTCCATCTCTCCGTCTCTCTCTCTCCATCTCTCTCTCTCTATCTCTCTGTCTCTCTCTCTATCTCTCTCTCCATGTCTCTCTCTCCCTCTCTCTCCATCTCTCTGTCTCTCTCCATCTCTCTCTCTTTCTTTCTTTCTCTCTCTCCCTGTCTCTCTCTCCCTCTCTCACTTTCTCCCTCTGTCTGTCTCTCCATGTCTCTCTCTCCCTCTCTCTCCATCTCTCTGTCTCTCTCCATCTCTCTCTCTTTCTTTCTTTCTCTCTCTCCATGTCTCTCTCTCCCTCTCTCTCCATCTCTCTCTCTCTCTCCATCTCTCGCTCTCGTGCTCGCGCTCTCTCTCTCTCTCTCTCCCTCTCTCTCCATCTCTCTCTCTCTCTCTCTCCATCCTAAGCAGGATTGCCGCTGGTTGGGGACGCATTGAGACATTCTCACCCTTACTCTTCTAGGCGGTGGGTTGTCTACCCCAGGCTGAGGACCACCTCATCCCATCCCCAGAGTCTTCAAGTGGAACCCACCCCGGTGGCATTTCACTGTGTGGCCCCCGAGAGCACAGCTTAGAGCCGAGGGTGAAGCTCCAGCCCCCCGCGCAGAGCCTGCTGGTACCCCTCGCGGCTGGCCCCCCAAGCTGCCCGCGGTGCTGGGGTCAGCCAGCAGATTCTTGCCTCTGGGAGGAAGGTTCCTCACGAGAGAGGAGCAGTGGCAGCAAGTGCCAAGTTTCATTTAAAAGTGAGCGTGTGTCAGGGACAGTCAGGTGGGCAGCTGGAGGGGGTTTGAGGGCCCGGGTTGGGGCGAGCTCCTGGACTTGTATCTTATGTTTGCCCCTCCAGGGGTCTGTCTTCACCTTTTTCACTATCCTCCTTCAGCTGGGGGGCTTGCAGGCTGTGCCCTTTGGGTGCTGTGGGTCACTTCAAGTGCATTTCTTTCTCCCTGTTTTTTTTTTTTTTATCTAATTGTGATGATTGTTTTCAACTCCCTACCCCTCTGTTTTATTCAAGCATGATCCCTACATCCTGTCCCTGCTTCTATCTACCTAACCACCTGCTCTAACGGAGGGCCCTGCAGAGTGTTATGCTAAATGAAATAAGCCAGCCAGAGCGAGAGAAATATCGCATGATCTCAGTTATAGGTGGAATCTGATGAACATAATAAACACCGAACAAAATAGGTCCAAGAGGCTGAGGTACATGGAACAGACTGACCCGTCTCGAAGGGGAGGGGGAGGGGAGGGAAGCGATCAAGCAAATAATTGATATGCCCTTAAAACCATTTATTTTTTTTCTTCTACTTGTCCTCAGGACCATTTCCAGAGCCTTTGAATGGAAGTTTTAAAAATGATGCACGACCAGTGGACGCAGACGTGGTGTGGAGAAGACCTGGGGTGCAGTGGGAACTGGGTGAGCGGGAGAACATCAGGGGACACCTGTAATACTGTCAATAACAATAATACTAAAAACACTCTTAAAAAGACCAGTGTTCAGTAGGTCAGAGTGTGGAGTGAGGAAATGTGTATTGATCAAGAAGGCTTCTCTGGAGAAGATGAGAGAACTCATTCTCAAATCCATCTTCAGAGAGCCCCGAATCCAGGCATCTTACATATTAGGGGAGGCAAGGTGGCCAGGTACCAGAAATGGAATCCCCCCAAACCTTAGGCAGGACATTTCCAAATCCCTTTGCTCCCTGTCATTCCGTGGAT
This sequence comes from Molossus molossus, assembly GCF_014108415.1. Taxonomy (NCBI): domain Eukaryota; kingdom Metazoa; phylum Chordata; class Mammalia; order Chiroptera; family Molossidae; genus Molossus; species Molossus molossus. The sequence goes on along the minus strand of NW_023425403.1, from coordinate 109,592,847 downwards.
CCCCCACTGATTTTAATCCCGTCTGGGGACTCCTGTGAATCTTAATGGCACAGTCATTGCTTTGTGCTCCTGTGCCCCCCTCTTCACGGACAGAGGGGCTGCTCACGCCTCAAGCAGAGTGTCTTAGTTGATGAGCATACCTGCAGCAGGTGCAGTTAGCTTGAAGCCTGTGAGAAGAAACATTTCCCCCTCTCCCGGGGGGCAGGACGGGGGCAATGGTAACCCAGACTTCAGTGTTCTCAGGAGGCTGCACCAAGGGCAGAGCCCCAGGCTTCACAGTTAGGACAACAGCTGAAGTCCCTTCCTTCCTCACAGATACCACTCCGCCTGGGAGCTGGAGCAGATGGGGACAGGGAGCCCCGAGTTCTTGGCTGCAGCTGTACCTTGCTGGTTTGGGAGGGTGGGACAAGGTCTTTTTTCAGATCTCACACATCGTTGTCTTCGTACGCTTTCTTTATTGGTTATACAGAGATTTCCTTTTTCTGTTTGCCTTTAGAACCATTGCCAGAGCCTTCAAATGCATGTTTTAAAAATAATCTTTAGTTTCGCTGGGGAGCAAATCAGTGGAGATTCCCATACGTTCATGACTCACTGTCTTGTGGTAAACTGATCATCGATGTGTTATTTCTTTTTTTTTTTTTTTTGTTTAATCCTCACCCGAGGATATTTTTCCATTTTTTGTACAGATAGAGTGGGAAGGAGAGAGAGGAAGGGAGAGAGAGAGAGAAACATCGACGTGAAAGGGACACATCGAGTGGCTGCCACCTGCCCGACCAACAGGGCCGGGGACAAACTGCAACCGAAGTACGTGCCCTTAGCGGGAACCGAACCTGGGTCTCTCCGGACCGCAGGCCGACGCTCTAACCGCTGAGCCAAACTGGCCAGGGCCATCGATGTGTTATTTCTTACAATCGTATGTGAATCCATAATTGTACCATCGAATAACAACGGTCAACTTAAGAAAGGCCTACACCTCCAGAGAACTTGTATGAGTTGATTTAAGCCACACTGACAACAGCTGCCAGGAAGCAGCTTATTTTATACATTACCATCGAAAAATGCCATGTGAGGAAAATTATGTGAAGTCCATTGGTGGTAGACAAGAGAACCGGGGATTCTCTGAGATGGGATAGATCGTAAAATGGAGAGAAACATGCACTTTTTTTTTAACATTGGTGAGTCTAGGTCGTTAACAATATTTACAGTTCAGATTTTAGCAACAAGATAACGAGGGGTCTCATGCTATAGTGGAAGATTGTCCCCTGAAGGGTCTGGGAAAAGGGGAATTACTCTGACATTCCAAATGCATGTTATTGTAGATGCATAAAAAGTAAAAGAAATACAGAGGCTTCATAAGGTAAACATTGATCTTTGTCAAGGACAGGTACCAGGGACATGACTACCCGCCGTGACTTGCTTTTGGTTGGGAAGTTTCGATGTCAGGTTGTTCCGTGGGCTCCATTCTGCTGTGCACAAGGGAGCGTGCCAGAAGGGAGCCACTCACACGCTGTGTCTTCCCACGATGCCGGTTTCAGTAGGAGACTGCCCAGAGTGGACAGCGGCCAGGATGCCCGGGACGCTGGCAGCATCCGCAGGTGGAGAGGCAGGTGCCGGACTCCAGCATGCCTCCGGGGTAGTGACGTCCAGCAGGGCCTGCAGAGTGACCTGTGGTACAGCCAAGGTCCAGCGCTGGGCGGTCAGAGCTCTTTGTCCTCGAGGCCACAGTGGTGGAGGTCTCACTCGTTTGTGTCCAGACAGAGTCCTCATCCAGGTGCTCAGACTTGTGGTCTGGGGTGTTCCAGGCCCTTCCTAAAGGTGTCGCTGTTACAGCCCATGACCACGGTCTTCACATAACACGTGACATATGTCATGGCTGACAGTGACTCCGTGTTGCATTGTCTGCGGTAGATATCGTCAACCTTTTTTATCTCACAACACACATAAACGAATTACTAAAAGTTCTGCAGCAAGCCTGGCCGGTGTGGCTCAGTGGTGAGCGTCGACCCTGCACCAAGAGGTCACTGGTTTGATTCCCAGTCAGGGCACATGCCCAGGTTGTGGGCCTGATCCCCAGTGGGGGGCGTGCAGGAGGCGGCCAATCAATATTCTCTCTCATTGATGTTTCCATCTTCTCTCTCTAAAATCAATAAAGAAAATTTTTTTAAAAAAGAAAGAAAAAAGAAATCACTTAAAAAAATGAATAAAAATAAAAAGCTCTGTGGCACACCAAAAAACATATTCTACTTTTTGTCAATCTGACGAAAAAAATAGATGTCATTTTTATTCATTCAGACTGGACCACTCTTGTTGTGTTGGCTGTTGTCATCTTTTTATTTGCTGGTCTAAAGGAAAAGAGGTCAGGGATCCTGACGGAACGGTCAGGTCTTGCATGTCTTTAAAATTCTTGCAGTTCACCGGGTGAAAATTGCTGGTCTAAGGCGTCCGACATGCCTACTCTTGCTCTATAAACTCTGCATTGGCGAGACCTGCCCTGCAGGCCTCCCGGAGCTGGCCAGATTTATTACATGGCCTGTTTCTTTTTTGTCCACACAACACAAGTAGTTATGCAGAGTAATTATTCAGCTCATTTCTCTGTTTCTAAGAAAGCTTTAAATAGGCAAGCAAATTAATTCTCCTCTTCTGGAATCTGAGCACAGCAAGGAGGTCTTGTTCCACTTTCTGTAGCCCGTTAATACACTGCAAATAGCAAGCCACTTTTTTGAGGTGATGTAAATAGAGTTGACAGTGTGAATGCAGGCAGCCATCAGTCAGAGCATGGGCCCGGCTGACCACGTTAGAGGGGTGGGCAGGGTAGGGGCTGCATAGAGGTTACAGGGGCACCAGGATCCAGGGGTGCCCCATAGACTCCAGCTGGCTCCCCTGGATGTGCAGGCACCATGTCCAACATTCAGAGGTGGGAGGGGGGCTGCAGCATCACCAGGCTTCTTCATGTTGGGTCCTGCAGGACCCCCTCCTCACTGCCATAGACAGTCAGGGAGCTCTGGGGCGTAGCCCCTGTTGGCCAAGATGATGTAGAAGGAGGTTCTTACACCCAGTGCCTTACAAGCGAGACAGATGAATGGACAGGACCCAACCTCTCTGAAAGCTGGAGAAATGAATGGATAGGACCACAATGTGCCAAAAGCTAACAGGATAAATGGATAGAAGTACAAAAGCCCTCCCCTCTCTGTCCCTATAGAACAGTGGGCTTGAGCAGGAAGGGGGGGGGGGGGTTGGTCTTTGAGATGGGCATCCACCATTCTCCCAGGTCACACGGCACCTGAATAAATCTTCTTTCCTTTCCACCAGCACCTGCCTCACGAGTGTGGCTTTTATTTCAGCAGACAGCGGAACCTGTGATTTGCAGTTCCCATATTATGATAAAGCTTATTGATGACAGGCTGAAGGAGAAGATTAAAGCATGTATACTGAACACCCAGCACTTAGTATTTTTATCAGTTGTTTGTTAAGCGAGTTACGGAATGCTCATGTAAAGAAATAGAGTACGTCTGGGACAGTACAGGGCTAACCTTGGACTTTGTCGTGCCTGGAAGTCCTTCACCTTAGAGGTCTGACTACGATGCCTGGCTTTCATTAAAATTCTGTGGTTGAAGTGAACTTCACTGCATCCTTAAAGGAAATACTGTATGACAACATTCTTCTTAACATTATGTTCTGTGAAATTGTTGTTTTGTAACTGGACTGGTTTTGTGCTGGAGGCTGGCCTTGTCCTGGCTCAGTCTGGGACCTCCAGTCTGTTGACTCATGCAGGAAATATTTCTTTTTTAAAATTAATTAATTTATTTTTGTTACAGATGTTTCTTCTTTTTCTTCCACTGATTCCCCCCTCCCTCTCCCTACCCACCCTGTCCCCAGCTTTGTTGTCCATGACCTTTGTTCATGCATACATGCATATAAGTTCTGTGGTTTGTCTCTCCCCCACCACCCCCCTCTTCTGGGGATTGTCAGTCTGTACCCGACTTCCACGTCTCTGGGACTACCCCATTCCTCAGACTGTTATGTTCATTATATTCCACAAATAAGTGAGACCATATGATACTTGTCTTTCTCTGTTTGGCTTGTTTCACTTAGGATAATACTTTTCAGGTCCCTCCATGTCGTCTCAAAGGATAAGAGATCTTTCTTTCTTACAGCTGCATAGTACTCCATTGTGTACATGTACCACTGCTTTTTTATCCATTCGTCTACTGATGAATATTTAGGGTGTTTCAAGATCTTAGCTATTGTAAATAGTGCTGCTATGAACATGGGAGTACATATATTCTTCCTGATTGGTGTTTCAGGCTCCTTAGGGTATATTCCTAGAAGTGGGATCACTGGGTCAAATGGCAGTTCCATTTTTAACATTTTGAGGTAACACCATATTGTTTTCCATAGTGGATGCACCAGTCTGCATTCCCACCAGCAGTGCACTAGAGTCCCCTTTTCTCCACACCCTCACCAACACTTGTTGTTTGATGATTTGTTGATGGTGGCCATTCTGACAGGTGTGAGGTGATACCTCACTGTTGTTTTAATTTGCATCTCTCTGATGATTAGTGATGTTGAGTATTTCTTCATATGTCTCTTAGCCATTTGTATGTCCTGTTTGGAGAGGTGTCTATTTAGTTCCTCTGCCCATTTTTTAATTGGGTTCTTTGTCTTCTTTTTGTTGAGTTGTGTAAGCATGCAGGAAGTATTTCAAGAACAAGTCCCAGCCCTGGCTAGTTTGGCTCAGCAGTTAGAGCAGTGGTTCTCAACCTGTGGGTCACAACCCCTTTGGAGGTTGAATGACCCTTTCACAGGGGTCCCCTAAGACCATCGGAAAACACATATTTCCAGTGGCAATTCATAACCGTAGCACAATTATAGTTATGAAGTAGCCACAAAAATAATTTCATGATTGGGGGTCACCACAACATGAGGAACTGTATTAAAGTGTCGCGGCATCAGGAATGCTGACTTAGAGCATTGGCCTGAAGACCAAAGGGTCACAGGTTTGATTCTTGCTCAAGGGCTTGTACCTGCTTTGCAGGTGCCATCCCCGGCCCTGGTCGAAGTGATGTGGGAATCAACCAGTCGATGCGTCCTTCACATTGATGTTTCTCTCTCTCTCTCTCTCTCTCTCTGTCTTTCCCTCCTTCCCTTTCACTCTATCTAAAAATTAATGGAAACATATCCTTGCATGAGGATTAACAACAAATATTAATAAAATAAAGTGAAATACAAAGAACAAGTCCAGGAACAGTCAGGGTGAGAGCGAAAGCATGCTGTGCTCAGGTAGAGACAGAGAGGCCAGGGCTGTGGCGAGTGAACGCACATAAGCTCACGAACGACCTGCCGGCCAGGTCAGTCAGTCCTTGAAATGTTATGTTTTCTCAAAGGTGGGTTGTTTCTCAACTTTGTGGTGCCAAATTCTGACTCCACCTTCTGTTTGTGGGTGGGTCGGTCATATTCTTAACATGGTCCCTTCTGGAAGTGTCATAGCATTTATCCCCCCGGACCCTCTTCAAATTGTGGTATCACTTTTCATTATAACGATGGTGTAATGAGCTCTGGGTCGATCTCTGGTTAATGTTTTTCCTTTGTCTCGGGTTGATCTGCTTGTAGCCAGTCCTTGATGATGTTGCCGTCTGTAGCCACCCCAGTGGTCTCCTGCCATGAATGGCTTCCTTTGATCATGCGGGGAGGGGGGGCTCCTGGGAAAACCGAGGGGCGCCTTGGCCTGTGACGCCCGCCCTACTTCCTCATGCCACGTGTCGGCACTTTTCTCTGACTTCTTTCCATCCTGCATTGGTTTTGTCCATTCAGAGTCAGCTAGAATATCGGTGCAAGCGACATTTTACAAGGCCTCTGAGTGGTCCACTGACCACAGAAAACATCTGTGAGTCTCCCCAGATCCACTGCCACCAGAAGACAGTAGTGGGACGGCTACCTCATTCCTCATCACCATCATCATTTAAAACTTATTTAGGCCCAGCTGGTGTGGCTCAGTGGTTGAGCATCGACCCTGCACTAGGAGGTCACTGATTTGATTCCCAGTCAGGGCACATGCCCAGGTTGTGGGACCGATCCCCAGTGGGGGGCATGCAGGAGGCGGCCAACTGATGTTTTTATCTCTCTTTCCCTCTCCCTTTCTTTCTTTCTAAAATCAATAAAGAAAAAAATTAAAAAAAAAACAAACTTATTTAGCCCTGGCTGGTTTGGCTCCACAGTTAGAACGTTGGCCCAAAGTTTGCAAGTTCAATTCCGGTCAAGAGCATGTACCTCAGGTGCACTTTGCCCCAGGCCCTGATTGGAGGCAACCAATGTGTCTCTTTCACTTCGATGTTTCTCTCTCTCCCTCTCTCTCTCTCATGCTATCTGAAGATAAATGGAAAATATCCTCGGGGGAGGGTTAAAAAAAATCAGCGTATTTAGAATGTCACGGGTATGGCACGGTGCACAGTCCCACAGAAGCATCTAGAAGTGATGCTGCTGAGAAGGGTGTCAAGGTCTGATTCATAAGTGTCCTGTATGAAGTGAAATGGCAGAGGTGCTGTGTTTTAGATTTGTAGTCAGCGCCTCTTATTTCATGTGTCAGCGGCAAAACGTTTTTCGAGGATTCGTATTTTACGGCTTTTACATCGTTTTCCTCTGGCCAGAAAGGCAGGGGGTTGGCAGGTGTAATAAAGTGCAGAAGTGGATTAGACACGGAGTGTGACCTGAGAGGTCGCTGTAGCAGGGAGGAGAGGCCCCGCTAAGGTAAACACGGGAGTCCCAAGGTGCCGCCCGTTGCCGAATCAGAACGGGACGCCTCCTGTGATTTTGCTTTAAAAAATAAAATAAAATAAATTGAGCACAGCCTAGTTTGCTTTGTGAAATTAAAAACTAGCCTGCTTAGAACATGACACCGCATACCACGTGGAGGGAGAAAGCACACAGAGGAGAAAGGGCTGAATAATTTCTAACGCAGGGAAGCAAGCTGCTTTGGAAATCCAGGCGCTCACGCTGAGTAATTTCATCTCACCAGACTGAGCACATTAACGCAGAAGGCAAGTCGGCCGGGAAGAGCTTCCCAGTGTTCGCTTTATCTCTTTTTATGGAGATATGTTCTTTGACTGCGGCATGACGGACGAACGGTATGGAAATTCAGCGCACGCTCATGCGATTCCTTGGCGGCCTTACTCGTTTAGCGCAGAATATAAAGTTGTAAGATGAAGGTCAAGCGTCTGTGTTGTCCTAGGACTCTGAAGAGCTCCCTTGGAGAGCCACATCGAACAAACTAGGTCATTCTCAAATCTAATTCTGCTCTCCATAGACACGTCATGAATGACTGGAAATGGTTTCGGCCGGAACAGTAATACATCTCTTCTCCAGAAGGATTGTTATTAAAAATAGTGCCTGCTCTAAATTCGGAAAATAGTGGAAGATAACAAGAAAATGAATACTTTAATTTATAGATGGGAAAGCCCTAAGGTTGTATTCACAGTCTCCAAGGCTATATATTCAACGCAAAAACCTTCGACATGGTATGCCCTATGCTAACTGCTCAGGAGACACTGGGACTCAGAAGAGGCGCCTGGACATTGTGGGACAGAGACACCGAAAGGCAGAGGAGCCAACCGGCTGTGCTCTGATCTCAGGTCATTTTTAAATCTTCCGTCTAAATATTTGTTAAGTCTGTGTCCTCCCTGTCAGGTATTAAGCTCACAGATTCTCTCGGACTCATTGCTGAATCTACGGCTCAAAATGCACAGCCTAGAACATTTCGGCTATAACCAAAAAATGAATCCCATTCCAAGATTTTGTGCAAGGGATTTGGTGTGGGGTGAAGTGGCTGCTCGCGTGTCCCTGGGTGTTCCGGAGTCAGCAGTACAAGGGCAGGGGAGTTGGGGTCCCAGGGGGTCAGAGTGCCAACGTCCAGGTTGTAACACCGGGGTTGTGGTCATCAGATGACCTCTCCTGCGGCCAGGAACGTGAGAGGTCTGCACTCTCTCGCTTTTCAGAGATGCGATGGTTTTCAGCAATGACTTGTGAGCAGACGTGCCACGCGGTGCTTCCGAGACCCGTGCCCAGTTCCGCGCCATGGTCGTCCTGGAGTCGCCAGCCGCACTGGGGACCCCACCAGCCAAGGCCACCGACAGCCTCCCGACCTCTGTGACCTTGAATACGCAGAAAACGTGTCCTGGTTTCAGTTCTACACTTGAAAACACTATTATTTTCTCAAAATTATACATGAATGGGTCTGGCTGGTGTGGCTCAGTGGGTGAGCATCAACCCTGCATCCAGAGGTCACTGGTTTGATGCCCAGGTTGTGGGCCCGATCCCCAGTGGGCGGCATGCAGGAGGTGGCCATTCGATGTTCTCTCTCATCCATGTTTCTCTCTCTCTCCCTCTCCCTTCCTCTCTCTCTAACATCAATAAAGGAAAAAAAAAAAAAGAAGAAGAAGAATGAATGGAATGTTAGAACAGTACCACAAAGCCAATGCTGACCATGTAAGTCTTCCAGATCTCTCTGGATGACAGCCAGAGTTCTCAATTGGCGATTTCGATGGTGTGTCAGATTGTCGAAAAGAAACTGCTGTTCTGCGATGAAATCGTGCGAAGTCCAGTTTCACAACTTGCCTTGCATTTTCGAAATATTGTCACAATTAAACCTCGTACATCAGTGACGTTTCTAGGAAATGCTTTTTAGCTAATAAATGTAAGAAATACTATATATAGGAAACAGGATGAGAATGAAAATGCCTGAAATATAGCAACATAAAATGTTATTATGAAACAATAGATACACTATAGAATTTAATGGTCTTATTCTTTATTCTTAGAGTATTTTGCAAAGTTGAGAGACAGAGACGAGTATAAATATATACCAATTTAAGAAAACAATTAAAATATATATAGTAACCAAACAATAATTTAAGAACTTGTTCATTTAACATGAAAAATTCAATTCTTTATTGATTTTAGAGAGAGAGGAAGGGAGAGGGAAAGAGAGATAGAAACATTGACGAGAGAGAACATCGATGGGCCGCCTCCTGCACGCCCCCCACTGGGGATCAGGCCCACAACCTGGGCATGTGCCCTGACTGGGAATTGAACTGGTGACCTCTTGGTGCAGGGTCGATGCTCAACCACTGAGCCACACCGGTCGGGCCCCTTTCCATTTTGATGCTTATTTCTTTTGCTGTGCTTGATGTAGTCCTATTTATCAATTTATTAAAGCTTTTTTTTTTTTTTTTTAATCCTCACCCGAGGACATTTTTCCATTTTTCACTCAGATAGAGCAGGAAGGAGAGAGAGGAAGAGAGAGAAACATCGATGTGAAAGGGACACATCGAGTGCCCGCCACCCACACGACCCAACCAGGGCCAGGGACAAACTGCAGCCAAGGTACGTGCCCTTAGCGGGAACCGAACCCCGGTCTCTATGGACCGCAGGCCGACGCTCTAACCGCTGAGCCAAACCGGCCAGGGCTATTAAAGCTATGTTGACTGCATATTATTTTGATCCCTCACACACTTGTGATTTATCAAGTGGTCATTACCTGTAATTACAGAACCATATATGTTTGTCCTCTGACACGAACATTCTCAAGGACGGGCCTGCTGTCCTTACCACATCCTGTCAGAAGCACACATGTAGACGAAACAGCACTGGTGCAAAGTATAAACATGCTGCTCCGTTGCAGCCGACAGAAGCAGAAACCAACAGACATCCTTAAGACGTAAACTAGGGCCCTGCCCGGTTTGGCTCAGCGGTTAGAGCGTCGGCCTGCGGTCCAGTGAGGCCCAGGTTCGGTTCCCGCTAAGGACACGTACCTCGGTTGCAGTTTGTCCCCGGCCCTGGTCGGTCGTGCGGGTGACAGCCACTCGATGTGTCCCTTCACATCGATGTTTCTCTCTTTCTCTTCCTCTCTCTCTCTCCCTCCCGCTCTATCTGAACAGAAACTGAAAAAATGTCCTCGGTGAGGATGAAAAAAAAAAAAGACATAATTTAGGCACTAAAAGAGAAACATTAATAAAATAAAATAAATAATTGTGTGCATGAAAGCAGTCCTTCGTTTAAGAAACTCTGGTGATAGGAAGAGCTACGCCATCTGTGAAAATAGAGTCTCCAGCCCTGTTTCCATGCAGTTGCAAAACAGGTTGTTTTTAAACCAGCATGTTTTTTTTCCCACGAAAAAAATGAAGTCACTCTCTGTACGATCAATTAGAGCCGCAGCCTGCCTGACTCTATTAACAGGGACAAATAAATGACACAGGTTCTCTGGTCCTTAGAGGAGGTCATAAATTACGCTAAAATCTTACTTGGAGGCCTGACTAGTGTCTGGAGCTAGATTGTATCTAAATATTTCCATGTGCATCATCGATGTTAAATACGTTTCCTCTGAAGTCCCATGAGCTACAGATGCAGAAATCTCCACGACCCGGCAAAACGTACGCCCTGGGGGTAGCTGGAAGGACTCAGGGTAGGAGATGAGGTTTCGGGGCAGAGCTGAGAGAGGTCGTGCGCAGCGTCCGGTGCTGCCTCACCTTTGGGGCGCCCGTGTCAGCTCAGCTGGGAGACACAGTGCAGGCCCAGTACTTCGTGCTAATGTTCGTCCTCGGAGCCAGTAAATACAGCGTCTTCCAACTTCACTCAGGCTGCCGCGTTTAAACATCTCAACCATCCCACTGTATAAAAAGGGACACAAACAACTGTGAAGACGAAGAACACACCCCGAGTCCCTCCAGGACTCCCGGCACCTTCTGTTTTGCTAGCGTCCAGCCAAGGTCTGTACTTACCAGCACGTCTGAGCAGCTCTCTGCGGTGCAAATGCTTGCAAGGCTGGTTCGAAGGCGCCACAGGTGCTGAAGGGCTTGGGACAGGGCAAAGTGCAGGCATTTTGCAAGACACACCACGTGCACCTCTTTGGAGCTCAGTTTTGCACAGCACTAAATTGCATAAAAGAGACAGAAGCGGAGAGTCCGTGGCAGAATCCCAGATGTCAGCTGTGGAACACCCCGGAGGAAGCTCTGGGCTCCCTGAAACTGCGCAAACCCACCAGGAGCACCAAGGAGGCGACAGGCATCACGATCAGGGACGTGGTCTCTGGAGCGAGGTTGTCTGGTTTCCAAGCCAAGCGACCCCATTTCTGCCTGTGTGAGGACACTGAACGTCTGCATTCGCTGTCTCGGCCTCCTCACCTGTAATATAAAGTCCTGAGAATTAAGTGAAGTAACATTTGTACAGCGTTTAGAGTACTCGTATACAGCCGTTCGTTTTTCTGAGTCTTCCCTAATCATTCACGTCAGGGTTCTTTGCAATGAGCAGTGAGCAACGTGGTATTACAGGACAATTTCATTGCCTGGGATATTGTACTTTCTTTTTTTCTTAACAGATTTTATTTTTTTGCATTTATTTGCAGATAGAGTAGGAGGAAGAGAGGGAGGAAGAGAGAGAGAGAAACTTCGATGTGAGAGAGACACACCGACTGGTTGCCACCCACACGACCCCAACTGGGGCCCGGGACAAACTGCAACTGAGGTTCGTGCCCTCAGCGGGAACCGAACCCAGGACTCTCTGGTCTGTGGGCCAACGCTCTGACCGCTGAGCCAAACCGCCAGGGCTGGGGTATTGTACTTTCTAACCAGATTAGTACTCCGTCATTATATTCCTTAACTGGTGTTATCCTGGAGAACTCAGTGACCACGGCGATTTCAGACCTGGACTTACATGTTTGATACGTATTTCTTTTTTATCTTTTTATAGTGAGACACATCACATTCCATTTATTTATGAGGGTTAATGAAAATTTCAAAATAATGATAAAGGTTATTATTTATAATTTAGGATTCGTTTCTCAATCTGCTCTTCTTTGATTTGATCTACATATGGCTTCAACTAACACCTAGACTAACAGAGCTTCATACCCTCTCAAAAACATCCCAAGCCCAGCCGGTGTGGCTTAGCAGTTGAGCGTCGACCCTGCACCAAGAGGTCGCCAGTTCGATTCCCGGTCAGGGCACATGCCAGGTTGTGGGCCTGATCCCCAGTGGGGGGCATGCAGGAGGCGGCCAATCGATGTTCTCTCTCATCGATGTTTCTGTCTCTCTCTCCCTCTCCCTTCCTCTCTCTCTAAAATCAATAAAAATAAAAATAAAAATTATTTTAAATATCACAAGACAGCCCTGGCCAGTTTGCTCAGCGGTTGGAGTGTCGGCCTGCGGTCCGGAGAGACCCGGGTTCGGTTCCCGCTAAGGGCATGTATCTCGGTTGCAGTTTGTCCCTGGCCCTGGTTGGTCGTGCGGGTGGCAGCCACTCGATGTGTCCCTTCACGTCGATGTTTCTCTCTCTCTCTCTGTTCCTCTCTCTCCCTCCCACTCTATCTGTACAAAAAAAAATGGAAAAATATCCTCGGGTGAGGATTAAAATAAATAAATAAATAAATAAATAAATATCACAAGACATTTTCAGTGGCGTCAGCAATTATGAAGTACAATTTTTATTTAATCTGAAACAGAAGATGGCCAAGCCCTAGTCTTCTGCCAATGAAGCTGTGTTTTCTACTTCTTTAAATAAGATTTGAACAAAGCCGTTGTAAATCAGAAAGGATTAAGATTTAGGAAGTGATCATCATTATACTAGTTTTCGTGAGTTCTTTTAAATGATTCGTAAGAGGAGAGATGAACATGACAATGCCAGCCACAGAGAAACAGCCACGACTCGTGACCGCTTCATGCCAGGAGTCTGGCTTACTCCTGGCTGACAACGTCGACTATTTGGGGTTGGTGTTTCTGGCTCACAATGTAAGTTTCTAACTTTGAAAAGAAAAAAAAAATACAGCCAATGGCGGAGTTTAACGTTCCTGACACATGAGAGAGAAATGGGGCGTTTAATAGCATTTATTTCTGGGGGAAATTACAAGAGTTTGCATTCAATTGGAGAAAATGACTGTAAGGAGACACACACTGTGCTCCAAGGGCAAAAAGCACTGTGCGTCCTGGTACGGCCATTACCCGCCGAGTGCGGCAGGAACAGCCAACCCACGATTAGGCCTTGAAAGGCTGGTGCCGCAGGAAAATAAGAAGCTGATTGAAAAAATTGCTAGTTTGGAGAATGCACTTTTTTTAGACGCATTGCTGATAATGGGCTTACATAATGCCATCATTACCTGGGACTACATCTGAGCATGTTTCGTTAGAAAAGGTCATTTAATTGGAGTGTTCTAAAAAGAAAAAAAATAATGAAACTTGTTAGAAGAATAAGACGGACACGTTGGCGGAAGGATGGCGATAGCTTTTGAAAAGGCTTTTCGTTGCCTGAATACGTGGGTTCTGGGCTCAAAACAAACACTTTCCATTTCACACCCCTTGAAAGACGCGTTCGTGATGGGACTAAGCAAGCAAACAGGCAAACCCAGGTACACGACAGACAAAGGTTAGTTTTCAATCGTCATTTTAGAAGAACGGTCACTTTTCTGATTACAAAGTGATACGTACATTGTGCAACACACAGAAAAAAATCATCATAAGCACATGGAAACAACTGTGGATCTACGGGTGATATTTATTTATTTTTAATTTTTTTTTTCTTTAATGATTTTAGAGAGAGAGGAAGGGAGAGGGGGAGAGATAAAAACAGCAATGAGAGAGAACATTGATGGGCCGCCTCCTACATGTCCCCCACTGGGGACCAGGCCCACAACCTGGGCATGTGCCCTGACCGGGAATCGAACCAGAGACCTCTTGGTGCAGGGTCAAAGCTCAACCACTGAGCCACACCAGCCAGGTATCTACTGGTGATATTTAAAGCAGGTACTTCCCTCCATTTGTGTGTGTGTGTGTGCATGTATGTGTGTAAGTGTTAGGGAGATATGAGAGCCAACGTTTTTACATTTTTATATTTTACTTAAATTATACCATAAAACATCCACACATATATATTATACACATACTTTTATTATCGATTTTATTTATGGACATACTAAAATTTATTTTATTTATTTAGCTTATTCTGCAATTATCAGCATATACTTTAAAATAGTATTATAATAAATAATGACACACACCTCTTCTGTGCACAATGTGATTACCTAAGGTGAAGTTTTAGGGGTGTCAGTGCACAGTTAAAGGGATTGAGCGTGTCGCAGTCTCAACAGCGTGACACCACGTTCCAGCACCAACAAAATGTGCCCCAAGTTTAACCATGTCAGCCAACTAGTATGATGAAATGAATATGTATTTTACATGGAAAATATTTATTTTTCCATTTGGAATGAACAACAGCCAATATCGTCTTGTTGTAATTGGTGCTCGATTGTGCCCAGATCTGTATCTCTCGCGCACAGGTACTGTGAACGGCGGGACCATCTCAGGCACTCTCGCAGGGTCCTGTGGAGTCTTTCTTGGTACGTGGACGATCTCCTTAACCACTGGTTATCATGACATAAGAATGCTATACCTGAGGTAGATCGGAAGAGACTTCTATTTTTACTGGTATTATAGTTTTTCCCCGTTGATCCCTCCTGCCTTCCCCAGGCGAATGTCCATGTCCATTGGATGTGCATACGTGCATATAAGTTCTTCGGTTTATCTCTTCGTACCCCTCCAACACCCCCTCCCCCTGAGGTTTGTCAGTCTGCTCCCTACTTCCATGATCTGGGTCTCTTTTGGTCTACAGCTTATTTTATACATTATGTTCCACAAATAAGTGAGAAGATATGCTATTTTTCTCTGAATTGCTTATTTCACTTAGCATAATACTCTCCAGATCCCTCCATGTCATCTCAAAGGGTAGGAGGATCTTTCTTTCTTACAGCTGCATAGTACTCCATTGTGTACATGTACCACAGCTTTTTTATCCATTCATCTAATGATGGGCACTTGGGCTGTTTCCAGATCTTAGCTCTTGTAAATAGTGCTGCTCTGAACATGGGGTACATATATTCTGTCTGATTGGTGTTTCAAGCTTCTTGGAATATATTCCTAGAAGTGGGATCACTGGGTCAATGGCAGCTCCATTTGTAATTTTTTGAGGAAACACCATGTTGTTTTCCACAGTGGCTGCACCTGTCTGCATTCCCACCAGCAGTGTACTAGAGTCCCCTTCTCTCCACACCCTTGCCAGCACCTATTGTTTGAGGATTTGTTGATGGCAGCCATTCTGGCAGGTGTGAGGTGATATATCATAGTTTTTTTAATTGTCATCTCTTTGATAATTAGAGATAATGAGCATTTTTTCATATGTCTCCTGACCATTTGTATGTCCTGTTGGGAGAAGTGTCTATTCAAGTCTTCTGCTTATTTTTTAATTGGATTGTCTTCCTTTTGTTGGGTTGTGTGAGTACTCTATATATTTTGGATATTAAACCCTTATCCAATCTATCATTAGAAAATATGTTCTCCCAGCAAATGGGTTTCTTTTTCATTTTGATGTTGGTTTCTCTTGCCATGCAGAACCGTTTTAGTTTGATGTAGTCCCATTTATAGATTTTTTTTCCCTTTGTTTCTCTTGCCCTAGGCATTGTATCAGTAAAAATTTCAGTAGATATAATGTCTGAGATTTTTCTGCCTACACTTTCTTCTAGGGTTTTTATGGTTTTAGAGATTACATTTAAGTCTTTTATTCATTTTCAGTTTAGTCTTGTGTATGGTGTAAGTTGGAGTCTGCTTTTGTGTGTGTGTGTGTGTGTGTGTGTGTGTGTGTGTGTGTATAGTTGTCCAATTTTCCCAAATCCATTTACCCAAGAGACTGTCATTTCTCCATTGTATGCTCTTACCTTCCATGTTGGATATTAATTGTGCCTACTGTCTTGGGTGATATCTGGGTTTTCTGTTCTGTTCCATGGATCCATATGCCTCTACTTTTGCCAGTACCAAACTGTTTTGATTACGATGTCTTTGTAGTATAACCTGATTTCTGCAATTGGGACAGCCTCCCACTTTGTTCTTCTTTTTCAAAACTGCTGTGGCTATTTGGCGTCTTTTATTGTTCCATATAAACTTTTGGAGCATTTGTTCTAGATCTGTGAATTATGCCATTGGTACTGTATTTGATTTATTTTTTGCCAGTGGTACTTTAACACAGAATGCATTGAGTCTGAAAATTACTTTGTGTAGTATGGTCATTTTAATGATGTTGATTTTCCCAATCCATGAACATGGTATATGTTTCCACTTTTTTGTATCTTTCTCTATTTCCTTTTTCAGTGTCCTGTAGTTTTCTGAGAACAAGTCTTTTACCTCCTTGGTTAAGTTTATTCCTAGGTTATTTTATTTTATTTTTTTGGTGCAATAGTAAATGGGATTTGTTTTCCCCTTTCTAAGTGTTTATCATTAGTGTATAAAGAATACCATCGATTTCTGGATGTCCATTTTGTATTCTACTTCTTTACCAAATTTATTTATTAAATCTAGTAGATTTTGATGGAGTGTCTAGGGTTTTTTATGTACAATACCATGCCATCTGCGAATAATAACATTTTCAATTCCTTCTTTCCAATTTGGATTCCTTTTATTTTTTCTTCTGTTCTAATTGCTATGGTAAGACATCCAGTAATATATTGACTAAGAGTGGTACATGTGGGCATCCTTCTCTTTTCCTGTTTTTAAGGGAAATGCTTTTAGTTTTTGCCCATTGAGTATGATGTTGGCTGTAGGTCTTTCATATATGGCCTTTATTATGTTGAGATATGATCCCTCTATACCCACATTGCTGAGTGTTTTTTTTTGTTTTTTGTTTTGGAAATGGGTGCTGGATTTTGACATATGCTTTTTCAGTATCTAGTGATATGATCACATGGTTTTATTTTTTATTTTGTTTATGTGGTGTATCACATTTATTGATTTGCAAATATTGTAATAGCCTTGAATTCCTGGGATTAATCCCACTTGGTCATGGTGAATAATTTTTTTGATGTATTGCTGGATTCAATTTGCTAGTATTTTGTTCAGGATTTTGGCATCCATGTTCATCAGGGATATTATCTGTATTTTCTTTCTTAGTAGTGTCTTTATCTGGTTTTGGAATTAGGATTATGCTAGCCTCATAAAACAAGTTTGGAAATCTTCCTTCTTCTTCTTGAATTTTGTGGAATAGTTTGAGGAGAATGGGTGTTAGTTCTTCTTTGAATGTTTGGTAAAACTTCCCTGTGAAGCCATCCGGGTCTGAGCTTTTGTTTCCTGGTAGTTTCTTGATTACCTCTTCAATTTCCTTAGTTGTTATTGGTCTATTCAAGTTTTCTATCTCTTCCCAGTTCACTTTTGGGGAGACTATGTGAATCTAGGAGTTTTTCCATTTGGCCTAGATTGTCCAATGTGTTGGTATATAATTTTTTGTAGTATTTTTTTAAAATCCTTTGTATTTTTGTGGTGTCAGTTGCTACTTCTCCTCTTTCATTTCCAATTTTGTTTATTTGGGTTCTCTCTATTTGTTTTTTGGTGAGTCTGGCTAAAGGTTCATCAATTGTGTTTATCTTTTCAGAGAACCAGTTCTTTGTTTCATTGATCTTTTATATATATATATTTTTAAGTCTCTATGTCATTTAATTCCCCCTCTGACCTTTACTATATCTTTCCTTTTACTGGCTCTTGGTTTTCTTTTTTGTTTACTTTCTGGTTCTTTAGGTTGTAGGGTAAGATAGTCAATTATAATTTTTTTTTTGTTTCTTGAGCTAGGCCTTAGTGCTATGAATTCAGCTTTCGCTACATCCCACAGATGGTGTATTTCAGTGTGTTCATTGTCATTGATTTCCAGGAAGGTTTTTATTACTTCCTCAATCTTATTGGTAACCTATTTATTGTTTAATAATATACTATGTAGCATCCTTGTGTTTGAATGTTTTTGAGTGTTTTTATTGTCATTCATTTCTAGTTTCATGCCATTGTGATCTGAGATAATGCTTGACATAATTTCAATCTTCTTGAACTTGTAAAGACTTAGTTTGTGTCCTAATATGTATTCTGTCTTTGAGAATGTCCCATGTGCACTTGAGAAGAATGTAAATTCTGCAGTTTTGGCATGTAATTCTCTGTAAATATCTATTAAATCCATTTAATTTAGTGCATTATTTAGAGTGTCTGTTTCTTTGTAAATTTTTTTTTTTGTCTAGAGGATCCATCCAGTGATGTCACTGGGGTGTTGAAGTCTCCTGTTATGATTGTATTACTGTTGATTTCTCCTTTGAAGTCCTCTAGAAGTTATTTTTTTTTTAGTCCTCACCTGAGGATATTCTTTCATTTATCTTCAGATAGGGTAGGAGGGAGAGAGAGAGAAAAACATTAAGGTGAGAGAGACACATGGATCGGTTGCCTCCCACACAACCCCCACCAGGGCCTAGGAATGAACTGCAACTGAGGCACATACTTTTAACCAGAATCTAACTGGTGACTCTCTGGTCCCCAGGCCAATAAACCAAACCAGCCAGGACTCTGTTTTGATTGGAGCATTTAATCCATTACATTTAAGGTGATTATTGATAGGTACTTATTTATTGCCATTTTTATTTATTATGGTTCTGTTTCTCTCCCTATTTCTTCTGCTTATTACAGCAGTCCCTTTAACATTTCTTGCAGTGCTTGTTTGGTGTTAATATATTCCCTTAGCCTTTGTTTTTGTTTTTGTTTTTTTGTCTGGAAATCTCTTTATTTCACCTTCTATTTTGAATGATAGCCTTGCTGGATAGATTTTTAAAAAATGCTTTCATGCTTTGTATGGAGAAGTGTTTCTCAACCAGGAGCAACCTGAGCACCTTCCTTCCTGTGGAAAGACCTGTGGTGACGACGGCAGACCCTGGACCCTGGGGGGACAGTCCTGGAGGTGCCTAGTGGGTGGAGGCCAGGGCTGCTGCTGAACACTCTGCAACACACAGAAGAGCCACCTGCAGCTAAGAACCGCCCAACACAAACGTCAGCCGTGCTACAGCTCAGGAACCGTGGACGTCCTAGGTTTTCCCTGAGAAATGAAAACAAAACAAGGGACAGTTTTTAACATATCACGTCGTAGAACCAGTTGAAGGTCCTGTGCTGTTTTGAAAAGAATCTTGGAGGTCCCAAAGTGGAAAACCATCCATTTTCTTAAAATCCGTTGTTTATTAGAAATCACGCCTCTTTGTTTCCTACTTGGATCATAACTTTTTTGTACATGTTTGTGATTCATGGAATTTTTAATTGCTTATTGAATCCCTTCCAAAGAAGAAACATGCACTTTGTTTCCCCTGCACAGAGGATTATACCGTTTCTTGATAAAAGGCCAGTTTTAGAGAGACTGTCTTTATGATGCATAGTTGTCATTCAGGAGTTTTCTCTCTCTCTCTCATGTCCCTCCTCAACCTGTCTTAGGTTTGACAACTTCATATCTTAGATTTCTTTTTCATTGTGCTTATAGGTGTCCTTATTTAATTATTTCAAGAAAGGTGTAGGAAAAATAGAAAGGTGGGAATCCCTTTAGATTCGATGGTTTAGCAAACTATAAAGTCCCAGGTTTAAATCAATAAAAATATATAATAATTTTACCTTTAATACATTTTATAAAAATAGTAATTGAAAAAAAATTAATGTAGTAAACTTCATAAAAATAGTATGTTATTGTCATCGCTTTCTAATTCTTTTGGGGATACCCTCTTCAAAACTTCTGGGGCTTGTAAGTCCTGCTTGTACTTCTCAGATTATTATCTTTGGCGACAGTTAAAATAGTACAGAAATAAAATAACGTTATAAGGTGTTTATATTTTTCATGTAAGAGAAAATATAAAGATAGTGCTTCTGGACTTGACGTGAAGGTGTTCAGCCAGCTTTTCGGAGACCCTCTCGGCTGGTCCTGTGGTGGTAAGTCGACGGCGGCTGCCAGAGGCATCGCAGCTGCCTGAGCACGGACGGAAACAGGACTTCTCTTCCTCACCTCCTTTTCCTCCTCTCTCCCCTTCATCTTCCTCCTTTCCCTGTCCTCTTCCTTAACTTGCTCCCCACCACCCCTCTCTTCCTCTTAATCAGAAATAAACTTTTCCTCAAAGCTCCTTTTAGCCAATGTCCTCTTTGATTGTGTTGGCTGTAAGTGCACCTTGTCACTGATGAACTAGGTGGCATGTGGCTGAGCTCCTGTGGGGGGGACCTTCAACCTCTGTCACGATACTGCCTCCCGATACATCTGAGCATATTCGAATCCCTGTGAGCAAACAGAGTGGACGCCCTCTCACGTGAGTAAATGATAATGTCTGCTGAGAAGCATTTTGAAATTTCACCTGTCACGTCATGTATGAACTTTTCTTCTTCTTCTTCTTCTTCTTCTTATTATTATTATTATTATTATTATTCTCCCTTGGTATCCAGTGGTTCCATTCAATTTAAAGATATTTTTATCAGACTTGGAACTTTTTTTCCAACAATGAATCCCCTGATAATTTCTTTCTCCTCTTTTTATCGATAGATGCTGCCCTCTTGGCTTGACTGTCTTCAGCTATTATTTTTTTCTCAAATTGTGTTTATGTCTCTTTTGTGAACTATGTTCTGAAAAGTTTTCCACTGCTTTTTCTTACTTTCCCATGATGTTTCATCATGAGACACATTTCTAGTCCATATAGTCCCTTCATTGTTCTTTTTCTTTTCTTCTTCTTCTTTTTTTTAAATTAATTTTTGTTACAGATGTTTCTCCCTTTTCCCCCACTGATTCCCCCCCTCCCTGCCCTGTCCCCAGTTTGTTGTCCGTGTCCACTGTTCATGCATACATGCATATAAATTCTGTGGATTATCTCTCCCCCACCAACCCCTCTTCTGGGGATTGTCAGTCTGTACCCCACTTCCACGTCTCTGGGACTACCCCATTCCTCAGACTGTTATGTTCATGATATTCCACAAATAAGTGTTTTGCTTGTTTCACTTAGGATGATACTTTCCAGGGCCCTCCATGTCGTCTCAAAGGATAAGAGATCTTTCTTTCTTACAGCTGCGTAGTACTCCATTGTGTACATGCACCACTGCTTTTTTATCCATTTGTCTACTAATGGACTCTTGGGCTGTTTCCATATCTTAGCTATTGTAAATAGTGCTGCTACAAACATGGGGGTACATATATTCTTTCTGATTGGTGTTTCAGGCTTCTTAAGGTATATTCCTAGAAGTGGAATCTCTGGGTCAAATGGAAGTTCAATTTTTAATTTTTTTGAGGTGACACCATATTGTTTTCCACAGTGGCTGCACCAGTCTGCATTCCCGCCAGCAGTGCACTAGAGTCCCCTTTTCTCCACACCCTCGCCAGCACTTGTTGTTTGATGATTTGTTGATGGTGGACATTCTGACAGGTGTGAGGTGATACCTCATTGTTGTTTTAATTTGCATCTATCTGATGATTAGTGATGTTGAGCATTTCTTCATATGTTTCTTAGCCATTTGTATGTCCTGTTTGGAGAGGTGTCTGTTTAGTTCCTCTGCCCATTTTTTAATTGGATTCTTTGTCTTCCTTTTGTGGAGTTGTATGAACACTCTATATGTATTGGAAATTAACCCCTTATCTGATGTATCATTGGCAATGATGCTCTCCCATACAGTGGGTAGCCTTTCCATTTTGATAATTGTATCTTTTGCTGTGCAGAAGCTTTTGAGTTTGATGTAGTCCCATGTGTTCATTTTCTCCTTTGTTTCTATCGCCTTAGGTTATGTGTCAGTAAAATTCTGCTGCGTATAATGTCTGAAATTTTGTTGCCTACAGTAACTTCTAGGATTTTTATGGATTCATGAGTCACATTTGAGTCTTTTATCCATTTTGAGTTTATTCTTGTGTAGGGTGTAAGTTGAGGGTCTAGTTTCATTTTTCTGCAAGTAGCTCTCCAATTTTCCCAGCACCATTTATTAAAGAGGCTGTCCTTACTCCACTGTATGTTCTTGCTACCTTTGTCAAATATTAATTGAGCATATTGCCTTGGGTCCATTTCTGGGTTCTCTGTTCTGTTCCATTGATCTATCTGCCTGTTCTTGTGCCAGTACCAGGCTGTTTTGATTATGGTGGCTTTGTAGTATAACCTGAAATCTGGTATTGTGATCCCTCCAACTTTGTTCTTCCTTTTCAAGATTGCTGTGGCTATTCGAGGCCTTTTTTGGTTCCATATGAACTTTTGAAATAATTGTTCTAATTCTGTGAAGTATGTCGTTGGTATTTTGATGGGGATTGCGTTGAATCTATAGATTGCTTTGGGTAATATGGACATTTTAATGATGTTAATTCTCTCAATCCAAGAACAGGGTATGTACTTCCACTTTTTTATATCTTCCTCTATTTCTTTTTTCAATGACCTGTAGTTTTCTGCGAATAGGTCCTTTATTTCTTTGGTTAAGTTTATTCCTAGGAATCTTAAGTTTTTCACCACAATGGTAAATGTTTTCTTCGTTTCTCTTTCTGTGAGTTCATCATTGGTGTATAAGAATGGCATTGATTTCTTGATGTTAATTTTGTATCCTGCTACTTTGCCAAATTCATTTTTTAAGTCTAGTAAACTTTTGATGGAGTCTTTGGGCTTTTCTATGTATAGTATCATGTCATTTGCAAATAATGACAATTTTACTTCCTCCTTTCCAATTTGGATCCCTTTTATTTTTTCTCCCTGTCTGATTGCTGTGGCTAAGACTTCCAGTACTATGTTAAATAGGAGTGGCGAAAGTGGGCATCCTTGCCTTGTTCCTGTTCTTAAGGGAAATGATTTTAGTTTTTGCCCATTGAGTATGATGTTGGCTGTAGGTCTTTCATATATGGCCTTTATTATGTTTAGATATGATCCCTCTATTCCCACACTGCTGAGCATTTTTATCAGAAATGGATGCTGGATTTTGTCGAAGGCTTTTTCAGCATCTATTGATATGATCATGTGGTTTTTATTCTTCATTTTATTTATGTGGTGTATCACATTTATTGATTTGTGAATATTGTACCAGCCTTGCATCCTTGGGATAAATCCCAATTGGTCATGGTGGATCATTTTTTTGGTGTATTGCTGGATCTGATTTGCTAGTATTTTGTTCAGGATTTTGGCATCTATGTTCATCAGGGATATTGGCCTGTAGTTTTCTTTCTTTGTAGTGTCTTTTTCTGGTTTTGGATTTAGAATTATGCTGGCTTCATAAAACGAGTTTGGAATTTTTTGAAATAGTTTGGGGAGAATGGGTATTAGTTCTTCTTTGAATGCTTGGTAAAACTCCCCCGTGAAGCCCTCCGGGCCTGGGCTTTTGTTTACTGGGAGAGTCTTGATTACATCTTCAATTTCTTCTGTTGTTATTGGTCTGTTCAAGTTTTCTATCTCTTCCTGATCCAGTTTTGGGAGACTATGTGTTTCTAGAAATTTGTCCATTTCACTTAGATTGTCAAATTTGTTGCCATATAATTGTTCAAAGTAGTTGTTAACGATCTTTTGTATTTCTGTGGTGTCAGTTGTTATCTTTCCTCTTTCATTTCTGATTTTGTGTATTTAGGTTCTCTCTCTTTGTTTCTTGGTGAGTCTAGCTAAGGGTCCATCAATCTTGTTTATCTTTTCGAAAAACCAGCTCTTTGTTTTATTGATCCTTTGAATTGTTTTTTTGGTCTCTATGTCATTTATTTCTGCTCTGATATTTACTATTTCCTTCCTTCTACTTGCTCTGGGGTTTTCTTTTTGTTTGCCCTCTCGTTCTTTAAGTTGTGAGGTTAGATAGTCTATTAGAGATTTTTCTTCTTTTTTGAGGTAGGCCTGCAGTGCTATGAACTTCCATCTCAGAACTGCTTTCACTGCATCCCATAGATTTTGTGTTGTTGTGTCTTCATTTTCATTGGCTTCCAGGAAGTTTTTGATTTCTTCCTTGATCTCCTCGGTGACCCACTCATTGTTTAATAACATGCTATTTAGCTTCCATGTGTTCAAATGTCTTTGTATGTTCTTCTTGCAATTGATTTCTAGTTTCATGCCATTGTGATCTGAGAAGATGCTTGATATGATTTCAATCTTCTTGAACTTGTAGAGACTTAGTTTGTGCCCTAACACGTGGTCTATCTTTGAGAATGCCCCATGTACACTTGAGAAGAATGTGAATTCTGTCGTTTTGGGGTGTAGTTCTCTGTAGATATCTATTAAATCCATTTGGTCTAGTGCTTCATTTAGAGTCTGTGTTTCCTTGCTAATTTTTTGTCTAGAGGATCTATCCAGCTTTGTTAGTGGGGTGTTGAAGTCCCCTACTATGATTGTATTGCTATTGATTTCTCCTTTGAAGTCCTCCAGAAGTTTTTTAATATATTTTGGTGCTCCTATATTGGGTGCACATATGTTTATCAAGGTTATATCTTCCTGTTGGTTAGAACCTTTCAATATTACATAGTGGCCTTCTTTGTCTCTAGTTATGGCCTTCATTCTAAAATCTATTTTATTAGATATTAGTATTGCTACCCCAGCTTTTTTTTCTTTCTTTTCCGTTTGCTTGGAAGATTTTTTTCCATCCCTTCACTTTCAATTTATGTGAGTCTTTTGTTGTGAGGTGGGTCTCTTGTAAACAACATATAGATCATTCATGCTTTCTTACCCAATCAACTACTCTGTGTCTTTTTATGGGAGCATTCAATCCATTTACATTTAAGGTGATTATTGCTATGTACTTATTTATTGCCATTTTTCTTTAGTGTGGCTTTTGTTCCCATTTCTCCTGGTAATTACAGCAGTCCTTTTAATATTTCTTGCAGTGTGGGTTTGGTGCTAATGTATTCCCTTAGCCTTTTTTTTCATCTGGGAAGCTGTTTATTTGACCTTCTATTTTGAATGAGAGCCTTGCTGGGTAGAGAAGTCTTGGATTCAGATTCTTGTTTTTCATGACCTTGATTACCTCGTGCCATTCCCTTCTGGCCTGTAGTGTTTCTTGTGAGAAGTCAGCTGAGAGCCTTGTGGGGTTTCCTTTGTAGGTAACCTGTTGCTTATCTCTTGCTGCTTTTAGGATTCTCTCTTTGTCTTTAATTTTGGGCATTGTGATTACTATGTGTCTTGGTGTGGGCCTGTTTGGGTTCTTCTTACTTGGGGCTCTCCGTGCTTCTTGAACTTGAATGCCTTCTTCCTTCACCAAATTATGAAAGTTTTCTCTCACTATTTCTTTGAATATATTCTTTAACCCTTGCTCATTTTCTTCTTCTTCAGGGACTCCTATGATGCGAATATTATTACGTTTCCAGTTGTCCCACAGTTCTCTTAAGCTGTCTTCCTGTTTTTTAATAGTTTTTTCCTTTTGGTTTTCTGATTGGTTGATTTTTTTCTAGCCTGTCTTCTAATTCACTGATCCGGTCCTCAGCTTCCCCTACTCTGCTTTTTAGACCTTCCAATGTGTTTTTCATTTCTGATATGACATTTCTTCTTGTTGGTTTTTAATTTCCAACTGGTTGATTTTCAACATTTCTATGTCTTTACTCATGGTGCTCATATCCTTACACATGCTGTTGAGCTTCCTTAACATCATGGCTCTAAATTCTAGTTCTGTTAACTTGCTTAACTGCACCTCATTTATCTCGTCTTCGGTAGAGGTCTCTTTTTCTTTCATTTGGCTTTTGTTTCTGTTTTTCACAATTTTGGCTATCACAGTGGGCTTTGGAGTCTGCCAAATTTTTCTTGTGGGTGTTGGTGTTCAGCTGTTTGTGGCTCCCTCTCCTGGGTTTGGATGAGTCAGGGAGGACTCAGTTTAAACACCACTGTCAAGTCTTAGCTTTTCTGGTTAGTGTTGCACGCCCAGGGAATGGTAGTTATCCTCTAGCTTTTTTTGCCTGGAGGCTATTAGTAGAAGTCACCTGAAGCCCCTTGGTTTCTGAGTTGCCTGAAAAACTCCCTCAGGTGCTCAGTGTAAGAGGATTTCCCGAGGGTGGGGCAGCTGCTGGTTGTTAATGGGCCTCAATTAGCATTTCAATGGCCACCTGGTGGGGTTGAATCTCCGAGGGAGGGGCCGCCACCTCTCCCCAGGGCCCTGGGAAGGAGTAAGATGACCACAGTCCTGCGTGGCTGCACTCAGCGAAAGCTGTTAGCACCCTCCAAAACCCGAGTGTCCCCACACAGTTCCAGTCCAGTCTACCTTCCCTCTGCCGGAGCCCAAGGTGAGTAGCTGCTGCCAATTTAGCCTCTGTCTGTGCTCTGCGTCCTGGAGCCGCCCGGGACTTTTAACCCGAGGGCACTGCTTCCAGCCAAGGGCGGCCACTGCTGTGGCCCAAGCCAAGGGCATCGCACTCAGCAGAAGCCCCAGGACTGAGCCGCGGTAGCGGGACACTGCAGAGGTGGCAGCAGCGTCCCACCGAGTCCGCTGGTCGCAACCAGTCCATGTGTCACCAGCCGAGGGCTTAGCAAGCAGCAGAGTTCACAGGACTCAGCTGAGGTCGCAGCCGAGGCGGCGGCAGCAACTTCCCGCCAAGCCCCCTGGTCCCACCCAGGTCGCTGCGGACCGTGGGCTCCCGGCCCCTCTCGCATCCTCGCAAGCCACCAGGATTGAGTCAGTGTCCCTGGTTATGTGGTCCTCCAAGGTGTCTTTCGGTTGTCCCTTCCTGATGATTTGCCTTTATTTTCATTGTAAATCCAGTTTGGTCCTGGGAGATGGTCTGTGTCGCTCCATTCACTCCGCTGCCGTTTTCCAGGTCTCTGGAGCAGTCATTTCTGTTCCGGGAAGGGTCCGGCTGGGGCCTCCCGGGTCTTATTGTTCTTCTTTAAAATGTAAGCTGTTCTCATGCTAATGAAAGTGCTTGAATCTGTCATAAAATAGAGATGACAATTTTTTAAGATTTCATTTTCTTCTGAAATCATTATTATTTTTGGGACAGAAGGCCATCTGTCTTGGTTATCTAACACCTGATCATATTTTTTCGTGCTGAGAATTTTTCTGATATCTTTGAAACATTGGCCCTGTGACCATGTGTCCTCCCCACACCCCCCGCCCCCCGCAACCCTGACCTCGGCCTTGAATGAGAACGCTCGCTGCGAGCTCGCGGCACCAGGGCGGCCCAGAGCATGCGGCAGACGGCCCCGCACCGCCCCGGAGCCGAGGGCTAGAATCCTATCCCGGGCAGCCAAGGGCCACTTTGAAGATGTTATCCACTTCCAGAAGACCACTCTGCTTTTATGGAGGGTGTTTCTTCACTCAGGCTGAAACCAAATTCTTTCTCTCTCCATGTATATTACGTTTGCTGATTTGGGGATGGTTTCAAGGCTGTGGGAGACAATAGTTCACCGGAATCACTTCCATGTCTACCTTTTCCCAGCCCCCTCTGTCCATACCACCTGAATTTAGGGCAAGAGTACGAAGGAGGCTTCCAGCCCCCAAGACTCCTCTGCATGCAGCTTCTCTGTTACTTTCTGCACTATCGTCATCCCCAGAGTAGGTATCATAGTAGTCTTGTATCTTCCTGAAATGTATCACAGTCTTCGTTTCATTCACGGCCTTTCTGCAATCACATTAAAAAAATAATAGTAATAATAAAAGTACATAATTTTTTTTTTACTTTCTAATTACTACTTCAACGATTGTTTGGGAGACTTGAAAAATAAGAACGGGTGTTTTTCTGCAGTGTCGAAAAGGAAATCAAATGAAATTGTGTTTTACTGGCCGCATGGCCGACTGAGGCAGCTTGCTGGACACGCAGGTCACAGTGTCCCATGGCGGTGCGTGAGCAGGTGTGACGGCATCGTTCCGGTCCTCGCTCGTATACAAAGCCCGCGCAAGTCTCATCTTCGTACGGTGTCCTCGCTGCATCCTCTAGGGTGCGGACGTTGTACACCCAGGCTGCCTCTCCCAGCAGTAATTGGCGCAGGTGAAGACTCAGCATATGATCTGTATTCCTGGACGAAGGAATGCTCACCAGTCCCAGAATGTTCCAGAAGAAAGGCAAACGCGCACGGTTGCTCAGAAGCAAAACTGAAGTACTAACTTAATTTTTAGAAACTCATTTGTGTGCCCTGTAACTATCCACCCCTGTCCTTCCTCATTCTCTGTCAGGTGTCTAATTACTGGTCCGCTTTGCTCCACAGGCGTTTGCACAAAAAATCCCTCTTTGTCTTTAACCCAATACGAACTACGTGTCCCTGAATCTGACAAAATGCCCCAGACTGTATCCTGTTGGGGAGTTCCACTGTCTGCTCTATTAAATTTCCAATATTTCCAGGAAAATGGAGGTGGTTCACAGGAATATTTCTATGGCAATAGGGCCTTTTAGTCAAATAGCATTTGTTTGTCCACACGGCCACAGGCTAACTGTGTGAATCTTCTTAGTGAACCTTTCTCCGCTTCAGCTCGTTGTCCTGCGGAGTGTGGGTACCAGTAACGCTTTGTGGTACGTCGCTTAGGGTGGGAGAACCCAGCGAGATGTGGAATGCAGCGCACGCAGAAGTTTTTACCGAAAAGATGTCAGAAATCGATAGAGCAAGTATTAAGGCAGTTCAGAAAGAGGGGAAAGCCATTGTAACATCTCTAGCATCAGAGAGGTAAAACGTTTGGCGAGTTCGAAGCTAGTTGGAAGCATGAAGGGCCTAAATGGAATAGATGCTCCTAAATTAACAGTGTGTGTCTGTAACTGATAAATACAGTGTGTCCAACACACGAGGGTACCTACTATTAGTATAGACAGTAAGGGTATAACATTCGGACAATGTTACATGTGGTACATGAGAACAGGCATTTGTAGATGTGAACTCATTAGACTACACAAGCAACATTAAATCTATTCATGCTTCCATCTGAACTACTTCTCATAAGTTTTTATCTTTGGTATCCTTGGGACACTTATGCAATATCTATAGGGGAATCAATTGAAGTAAATAGTCCTCAAGATTTTATTGCATACTTAAGTCATAAAAAATTTTCAGGACCTCTAATCTCTGAATATATATGCTTATTTGTGGATTTTATGTATTTAATATTGCTCTCGACCTGCGTACAATATAAAAGAACAAAAACAAGAAAGTAATACATATGGATTAAAATGTGCCTTTCTATGTCCAAAAGCATCATGTTTATATGTACATTCCCCAAGGGAAACAAAAATAATGCAATTCTCAAAAATGTGATGAGATTCACACACACACACACACACACACACACACACACACACAACTGGGCAGGTTGGCTCTGCTGTTGTTGAGCATCAGGCTACGTGCAGTTCTGTGTGTCATACCTTGTGTCCCCGACGCCCACTGGAATTGGATGCCCTGCGGGTAGAGGTGTAGCATCTCCTTCATCCTTTGCCTGAAGCAGTGCTGCTTGCGTCATTAGCACAGATCAGGAGTTACAGCAACACTGCGAACGTTAGCAGTGCCTGATTGGACCCCGAACGGTTTCATGTCTTGTGCTCGTAGAAATGAAAACAATGAAGCGTTTGGGGTAAACAGTCAGCTTGCCTGCTGCCAGGGGTGAATGGCCACAGGCCCCTGTCCACGCTTACCCTTTGGCCTGCCCCAGGGCTGACACGCGCGGCCCTGGACCCCATTTCTAGGGGAGCAGCTCGGCCGGGGATCATGGGCTGCTCCAATGAGACAGGGATTACTAAACGGTGCTCTTACTTCACTGTTTATTTATTTGTTTTTATTGAATTTATGGGAGTGACATTGGTTAATGAAATTGTGCAGATTTCAGGAATGAGTTCTACAACATATCATCTGTACAGCATCGTGTCCACCACCCCAAGTCGAGCCTCCTTCCGTCACCACGTACCCCCCTTTCCCTTCGTCGGCCTTTCCGCACCCAGCTTCCCACTGACAATCACCCTACTGTTGTCTGTGTCCGCGAGTTTTCTCCGTCTTTGCTTCATCCTTTCTCCCTTCCGTCTCGGCTCCAAACCCCGTCCTCTCTGACAGCTATCTGCCTGTTCTCTATAACCTCGAGTCTCTCTCCACTTTGTTTATTATTTTGTTCATTACACTCCACATATAACTGAATCCATAAGGTAGTGGCTTCCTCTGACTGGCTGATGTCACTTCGCATAGTCGTGCTTTTGCAATAAGTACCATGTTCTTCTTTCTTACAGCTGAGTAGTATTCCAGTGTGTAAATGCACCGCCGCTTGTTTTATCCACTCGTCTTCTGATGGGCTCTTGGGCTGCTTCCAAATCTTGGATATTGTAAATAAAACTACAGTGAACATATATTCTTTCAAGTTAGTGTGTCGCGTTTCTTTGGATGTAGTCCCAGAAGGGGAATTATTGGGTCATAGGCAGTTCCATTCTTACTTTTTTTAGGTAAACTTCATACTGCTTTCCACAGTGGCTGCACCAGTCTGCGTTCCCACCAGCAGTGCACTGGAGTCCCCTTTTCTCCACACCCTCGCAAACACATGTTTTTGCTGATTTAGGGATGATAGTCATCACTCCAGGCAAGGGAAACAAAAGAAAAAAATAAGCAAATGGAACTACATCAAACTAAAAAGTATTGCACAGCAAAGGAAGCCAACAACAAAATGAAAAGACAATTCACGGAGAACATATTCATCAACACACCTGATAAGGGCCTGCCTGACCGGTGTGGCTCAGTGGACTGAGCATCGTCCCAGGGACTGAGAATTCCAGGTTCCATTCCTGGTCAGGGCACGGGCTCCGGCTGCAGGCTTGGTCCCCAGTAGGGGGCGTGCAGGAGGCAGCCAATCAATGTTTCTCTCTCACATCGATGTTTCTATCTTCTCTCCCTTCCTCCATCTCTAAAAAATCAATACAAACATATTTTAGCTCGGACAGTGTGACTCAGCGGTTGAGCATTGACCCATGCACCAAGCGGTCCTGGTTCGGTTCCTGGTCAGGGCACAAGTTGTGGGCCCAATCCCGGGGCGGGGGGGACATGCATGTTCTCTCTCATCGATGTTTCTATCTCTCTCTCCCTCTCCCTTCCTCGCTCTCTAAAATCAATAAAGAAAAATAACATTAAAAAACATATTTTAAAAAAGTAATATACATCTGATAAGGGCTTAATATCCAAAATTTATAAGGAGCTTATAAAACTCAACACCAGGAGGACCAACAATCCAATTAAGAAATGGACAAAGGACCTGAATAGACGCTTCTCCAAAGAGGACATACAGACGGCCAACAGACATATGAGAGGGTGTTCATCAACACTAATCAGAGAGGAGCAAATTAATACCACAGTGCGATGTCACCTCACACCTGTCAGAATGGCTGTGATCTGTTTTTGTTTTTTTAATCTTCACCTAAGGATATGTTTTTCATTAATTTCAGAGAGAGAAGAAGAGAGAGGGAGGAAAATAAGAGAGGGAAACACCGATGTGAGAGAGAAACATCCATCGGTTGCCTCCTGTACGTGCCCTGACCGGATCCATGCTTTGACCAGGAATCGAACCCATGACTCTTCGGTGCATGGGAGGCCACTCTAACCACTGAGCAACAGTGGCCAGAGTGAGCTGTGTTTTCCAAGACATGAGTCAAAACTGCTTTTTTAGTACTTACGACATCGTCCATGTGTTGTGCACTAATAGCATTTTTGGATGTGATTGTTTTTGTATCTTTGTGATCACCCTCTTCTGACTGGATGTATTCTAGTGGATTCTGAGCTATGTGACCCTCCTGACACTGTGCCCCCCCAGTCTGCTCCCCGTACTACAGCCAGATGCGCCGTTCAGCCTTCTTTGCATCAAGTCTTTTTATTGCTTCAAAACCTCAGCGCCAGGCTGGGTCCTGGTACATCCCCTTCGAGCACATCCGTGGTTCCTACGTCTCCGAAGAACATGGGTCCGTCTCCACACGCGACTTTGTTTCTCAGACTTTTCATGCAGGCGTCTGTTCACGTGTTAATGCAACGCACATTACTGAACACGCGTGCATTCGTGTGGTCGGCATCTGGGGCTTGTAAAGTACTGAGACCCACCCGTGATGAGGTAGCAGTCGAGTGTGGGACAACAGTGTGCTGAGAGATTGTCACACGCAGCGTGGTCAGTGTTCAAGTGCAGCAGCAAGGGGCTGACCTTCATGGACCAACGCTCTAGGGTACATAATGCCACCTTACTAAGGGCTTTCGCCGTCTTTGGCATTCAAGAGTCTTTTGTGTTTCTTAAAATGTCAGCCAGTGGAAGGGTTTGCGCCCGAAACAGATCTGCGGTGACATTGTCCCCAGGAAAAGGCGGCAGGCGGTGAGGTGCGGACCGCGAGGGGCTGGGCTTCATGGGCCATCCGTGCACTTCATGCCGGAGGATAAATCACTTTCCTCCTTGGGGCCTCAGGCGCCTCATCTGTAAAATTAGGATTTGGCCTAAGTAACCTCTGATGACCGTTTCCGTATTATCCGTTTGTGGCGGTGCGCTCGGCCACCGTGGTATCTGCCCTGCAGATGTCCAGGTACGGATGTTCATACTCGCTCCAAACAGGTGGATTTGGAATCCGAAGTCCTTAGGCAAGGGCGCGTTTGTACACTTTATTCTTGTATTGGATTCTGGTGTACTGCTTCGTCCTCAGACAGTCATCTACTTCACATAGAGTTTCCCTCGATATTCCCAGCACCACGGGGCATCATGTATAGTTATTGCAATATTATCGACTCTGTTCCCTAAGCTCTGCTGACATCATAGTGACTGTCTTGTACCTACAGATCGGTACATAATCTCTTCGCCGTTTTCACCCATCACTCCCCTCTGGCAAACACCAGACCACTTTCTGTGAGTGCGTTTCCATTCTTGCTTGTCCTCTTGTAGGCGAAGCACATTATTTTAGTTTAGTTTCACTGCAACCCAGGACGGCTGCTGTTTTTATTGATATTTATTGAATTTATTGGGATGACCACGGTTAATAAAATTACGTAGGCCTTAAGCGTGCAGCTCTATAATACGTCATCTGTATATGGTACTGCGCGTTCACCCTCCCGAGTCAAATCTTCCCTGAGTGCCTGTCCGCCACTCCTTCACATTTTTCAAGCAGCCCCCAAGTCCCTCCCCTTTAGCAGCTGTCAATCTGTATTCTGTATCAAGGAGTCTGTTTGTATTTTTTGTTTGTTAGCTGATTATTTTTTTCATTAGACCCCACATATTGGTGAAATCATATGGTATTTATCTTTCTCTGACTGCCTTATTTCACTGAGTATAAGACCCTCTAGGTCCATCCATGCTGTCTCAAATAGTAAGATACCATTTTTTATGGCTGAGTAATATTCATATATATATATATATATATCTATGTATATATATATATATATCTATGTATATATATGATCACTCATTTTTTTTCACTCATTTATTGATGGGCACTTGGGTTGCTTCCATATCATGGCTATTGTAAATAATGTGGCAACTAATATAGGGGTGTATATATTTGTTCTAATTAGTGTGTTGAGTTCTTAGGATAAATCCCCAGAGGGTGAATCACTGGGTCATAAAGCAGATTGATTTTGAAATTGTTGAGGAAACTCCATACAGCTTTCCTCCAAACAACAGCGGCTGCAGCAGTCTGCGTTCCCACCAACAGCGCACAAGGGTCCCCCTTTCTCCACTTGCTCGCCAACACTTGTCATTGGTCGATTTATTGACAATGGCCATTCTGACAGGTGAGCGGTAATACCTCATTGTGGTTTTGATTTGCATTTGTCTGACAATTAGTGATGATGAGCATCTTTTCATATGTCTATTGACCATCTTTATTTCCTCTTTGGAGAAGTGTCTGTTCAGGTCCTCTGTCTATTTTTTTAATTTATTTTTTAGCCATTGAGTTGTATGAGTTGTTTACAAATTTTGGATTAACTCTTTACCAAATGGGTCATGAGTGAATATGTTCTCCCATTCAGTAGGGTGTCTCTTCATTTTGTTGATGGTTTTCTTTGCTGTGAAAGAAATTTAAATTTGATGTAGTCCCATTTGTTTTATTTTTCTCTTTTGTTCTTCTTGCCCTAGAAAATATATAAGAAAAAAAACATATCACTACAAGAAGTGTTCGACAGACTGACAGACCTCAAAGGGGAGGGGAGTGGGGGCCAAGAAGAGATAAACCAAAGAATTTAAATGCATATGTGCACAACCAGAGGACACAGACAACAGTGTGGTGAAGGCTGGTGTTGGGGAGGGTGGGGGCTGGGAGGAGGGCACCAATGGAAATAAAAGGACGGACGTCCGTAATACTTTCAAGAATAAAGATAAAAATTAAAATAAAATAGAATAATTAATGTTTGAGATTTTACTGCCTATGTTTCTTCTAGAATTATTATGGCTGTGAGTCTTACATTTAAGTCTTTGCTTTGGATTTATTTTTGTATATGGTGTAGGAAAGTGGTCTGGTTTAATTTTTTTGCATGTATCCGTCCAAATTTTCCAGCAACATTGATTGAATAGACTGTCTTTACCCCACTGTATGTTTTCGCCTTCTTTGTCAGATATTAATTGAGCATATGATGTGGGTTTATTTTAGGGCTCTTTATTCTGTTCCATCGACCTATGTCTGTTTTTATGCGAGCACCATGCTTATTTGATTA
Organism: Molossus molossus; assembly: GCF_014108415.1. NCBI lineage: Eukaryota > Metazoa > Chordata > Mammalia > Chiroptera > Molossidae > Molossus > Molossus molossus. Next base: position 109,558,472 of record NW_023425403.1, on the reverse strand, counting down.
CTATGGCCTTGTAGTATAGTTTGATATCAAGTAGTGTAATACTTCGAACTTTGACTTTGCTCATTATTGGTGAAGTTATTTGGGGTTCTTTGTGTTTCCATATAAAATGTTGAATTATCAGTTCTAGACCTGTGAAATATGCCACTGGCATTCTGACAGGAATTGCATTGGGTCTATATTTCTTTCAGTAGTACGAACGTTTTAATGATGTCGATCTTTCCAGCTTGGCATGTGCTTCCATCTACTTGAATCTTCTTCACTTTTTTTCTTCGGTGTCTTATAATTTTCTGAGCACAGGTCTTTTACCTCTTTGGTGAAATTTATTCCTAGGTGTTTTATTTTTTTGATGCAATTGTAAATGATACTGTTTTCTTAGTTTCTTTTTCTGAGAGTTCATTATTGCTCTATAAAAATGCAACTGATTTATGAATATTACTTCTGTTCCCTGCTACTTTACCGAACTTATTTATCCGTTCTGGTCAGATGCTTTTGGTGGAATCTTTTGCATTCTTAATATGCAGTCGATGTCATCTGCAAGTAATGAGTTTTACTTCTTCCTTTCAACTTGGACGCCTTTCATTTTCTCCTTCCTCATGAATATTTTAATGATTGGAGGGTGGTTCGACAGAGCTCAGCTTCTTTACCTAGGTTTTTCACTGAACGTAGGTGAGTGTTGGTCACAGTTGTCTTCCATGTAGACAATTCATACTCAGGAAAACAAGCGGCTCACACCCCTTTGTCACCAAGATGTCAGAAATTCCTTGTCCATGTCGACCTTATCCAGACTGCATGGCTCGATCCCCAGTGCTAAGACTTTAAAATGGAAAAACAAACAAACAAACAAAAAACACTGGATAAGTATTTAAGAAAAAACAAGTCCAAAATTGAGGTGAAGGCCAAATAGAGGGCTGTCTCTTTCCATCTTTCTTATGAAAGTTTCCACTATGAGCTAAAAAATAGATAGGTCATAATGAAGGAAGGAGAAAAATGAAATGGGAAGGAATTATCCAAGACTTCACATACAGAGAAAGATTGTTTTCATTTATTTAATTGTTTTTATTGATTTTTTTTTTTTTTTAGAAAGAGCAAACTTCACATACAGACATACAGAGAAAGATTGTTTTCATTTATTTAATTGTTTTTATTGATTTTTTTTTTTTAGAAAGAGGAAGGGAGAGGGAGAGAGAGATAGAAACATCGATGAGAGAGAACATCGATTGGCCGCCTCCTGCACGCCCCCCACTGGGGATCGGGGCCACAACCTGGGCATGTGCCCTGACCGGGAATCAAACCCGCGACCTCTTGGTGCAGGGTCGATGCTCAACCACTGAGCCACACTGGCCAGGTGAGAAGGATTGTTTTATATAAAATTTTATACAATGTACTCAATTGAAATGAACTGACATATCAGTATGTCACCTGTTGACATGATGGTGCTAGATTTTATGAGGTTAGTGATTTTTTGTAAGATTCTGGCCACTGTCCTGATTAGTTCTCTCACTGCGTTCCTTTAAGAACTCCTAGGAAACTGTAACCCTTTTGATAATGTGCTATAACCAGCAAAATCCATACTGATCCTGTTCCAGACTGTGACAGAAAGGCCGTGGCTGGCTCAGCTGGCTAACAATGCCTCTTGGGAGAGAAGCACCACTTAGATCTGGCCCGAGGGAGACTTGATGGGGAACACAGGATGTGAACACATTCTCGGGTTGGGTCTGGGGAGGGAGCAGGACCAGGCCAAGTCAGGGCCACAGCAAAGGCCCAAAGAAGTGGCAACACCCATTGCCAACACAAGAGTGAGGAACGGAGACAGATATTTATAACTGAAATGCAAATCGAGAAATAGAAGAAAAATGATATGTGACAAGCTGACCTGGCTTGGGGACGGACACGCAGGAGGCTAAGGTTGAATGCCAGGTTTAGCCCCTTTTCAAAGCCCACCTTCCTATACTCCCTTAGCCTGGCTGACTCCAGGTAGGAGGCCAGAAGACATACCTACAATGGTGTCCCCAGGCCCCGTGATGAGAGGAGTAAATGCTATGAGGATAATCCTCCCTGGGAGAAGAAAATGTCCTGGAGTCTCACTTAGTAGAAAGCTCTGATGAGTAACAGTTTTACCAAGTATACATTTGTATCATAATGGAACAAAATGGATTATATTGGTTGCAGAGAACAATGTCTGCAAAAAAGAGAGTACTGAAAGTATCTCAGGCAGAAAAAGTCAGAAATATTAATGGACAAGCAAAGGTCCAACTTCAATGAGATCAGAGAAATAACAAGACTAGGATCAGGGATAGAGATATCAAAGGTGAATTATTTTCTTCTGTCTTTTATACTTCATTTTTCTTTGTTTTTCTTTATTGACTTTAGAGAGAGAGGAAGGGAGAGGGAGAGAGAGAGAAACATTGATGAGAGAGAACATTGGTTGGCCGCCTCCTGCACGCCCCCCACTGGGGATTTGGCCCACAACCTGGGCATGTGCCCTGTTCAGGAATCGAACCAGCAACTTCTTGGTGCAGGGTCGACACTCAACCACTGAACCACACGGGCCAGGCTGTGTGGTTTCCTTGTCTCACCGGCATACTGATCCACCTCTACCAACCAATCAGTGCTGCATCACCACTACTAATTTTGGATGGTCTGTGTGACTCCAGAATACCCTAGTCTCCTGGGATTGACATAGGACTAGTATATAATTTAATCCAGGCCAATCAGGACCTTTTTCTAGATGTTCCATACTAGCAATTGCAAGGACATCTGCTGCACCCCATCCAGCGATACCCTCAGGCCGAGCTGAACAAGCATCGTTTGCTAGTGGGGATGGGGTAGTTTAGGGCTGCCTGTAGCTATGCTCCAATCCAGGGTGTAAAACTGTGCTGAAGAACATGGTCAATGCCTGGTGCAGTAGGGGAAGACCCAGGGAGCAGGTGAATACAAGCTAAAGCGCCTCAATCTCTAGATACAAAGTTTCTTCTTCTATGGTTTTCCTTCTTATTTAATCAAAGACGGGTAAATAAATGTAAACACAACACAGTTACTTCAGATCACTCTTCATGCTGCATACGCATGGACGGATGAGCGTCATCTGAGAGAACCAGCAGTCAGAGACATTCAGTTGCAGAACCAGCTCTTCTCTTGAGGGCATTTTAAGAAAAATTGTTGTGCAGAAAAAAAGCTGTATACACACACATAATGAGAAAATTAACTTCAAGATTAACACATGCATGTTTAATACTGGGAAAAATCACAGCCCCTCAAAGTTTCTCCATGTCTGTTATAAACCCCTCAGCATTCAACTACAATTAAAATGGCCTTAGAAGGATAATACTTGTAAAGTTTACCTAAGTCTTTGCATTCACAGAAATTGCAATGAAAATAAATGTTCAGAATCATTTTCTTTTTTAAATTAATTTATTTATTTTTGTTACAGATGTTTCTCCTTTTCCCCCCACTGATTCCCTCCTCCCTACCTCCCCACCCTGTCCCCAGCTTTGTGTCCATGTCCACTGTTCATGCACACATGCATATAAGTTCTGTGGTTTATCTCTCCCCCACCACCCCCTCTTCTGGGGGTTGTCAGTCTGTACCCCACTTCCACATCTCTGGGACTACCCCATTCCTCAGACTGTTATGTTCGTTATATTCCATAAATCAGTGAGATCACATAATACGTGTCTTTCTCTGTTTGGCTTATTTCGCTTAGGATAATACTTTCCAGGTCCCTCCATGTCGTCTCAAAGGATAAGCGATCTTTCTTTCTTACAGCTGCATAGTACTCCATTGTGTACATGTACCACAGCTTTTTTATCCATTCGTCTACTGATGGACACTTGGGCTGTTTCCAGATCTTAGCTATTGTAAACAGTGCTGCTACAAACATGGACAAAAACATAGTCTTCCGATCGCATGTATGATGACAGGGTTTATGGAAGATACAATGTTCTCTGTCCCCAATAACTAGGAAAAAACAACAACAACAAAAAAAACTCAAGTCAATTTTTAGTTCACAGATGGTCAAAGTTCCAATCTTCTGGATATTTTCTCCAACAGCTGCTGGATTCTCTCAAGAGCATTGGCTCTGTCATTGTAAGAGCAGTTGTGTACACCTGGGGAGCGGTTGTGTACACCTGGGGAGCGGTTGTGTACACCTGGGGAGCGGTGTGTACACCTGGGGAGTGGTTGTGTACACCTGGGGAGCGGTGTGTACACCTGGGGAGCGGTTGTGTACACCTGGGGAGCGGTTGTGTACACCTGGGGAGTGGTTGTGTACACCTGGGGAGCGGTGTGTACACCTGGGGAGCGGTTGTGTACACCTGGGGAGCGGTTGTGTACACCTGGGGAGCGGTGTGTACTACAGAAGCATTTCCACACCAGCATCCAAGCCCAGGAAATCCCTTTCTTCCTGCACATGGAACAGCAGTCGTTTTTCTGTTTTGGTTTTTCAAGAGGCTTGCTTTGCTCTGTGGAGGCCTGTGGAGCGGTATCCAATGCTGAGGCTGCTGGGCCCTGCTTCAGGTATTGCTTTGTCTGTGGATGTACCGTCCACTTGGGAAGATGCCACAGATTCTGATCACAGTGACTGAGCTGATACAGGGTTGGTTGGCTGCGTGGATGAAGCTGGAGAGTCTAACGCTGACTGGGCACCTGGGAGCGTGTCCTCTGGACACTGAGCTGGTGAAGCGTCAGACACACAACTGACTGGGAAGTTGCAGGTGGGCTTAGTCCACCGTACGGCTGTTGTGTCATTGATGATGTCCTTGTTGGCATCTGGGACACGGCCGTTCGTACGAGGGTTTTCCTAAAATTGGCAGCCAGGGTGAAAAGCAGTGGCTCTGGATTCTGATGAGTTTCTTGAGCTGTGGTCGTTGATGGCACAGGTGGGGCAGCCTGCTCCCCCGAACCCCGCTGGCTCGCCAGGCTGCTGCTAGATCCTTGTGCTTCTTGTGTATTTTTATTTTTAACTGTTTTTCTTTATTGGTTTTAGAGAGGAAGGGAGAGGGAGAGAGAGATAGAAACATCGATGCAAGATCATCGATGGGCCGCCTCCTGCACGCCCCCCACTGGGGATGGGCCCACAACCTGGGCATGTGCCCTGACCGGGAATCGAACCAGCGACCTCCTGGTGCAGGGTCGATGCTCAACCACTGAGCCACACCGGCCGGGCGGTCTTTGTGTTTCTTAAAACCAACACCACTCCCATTCTTCAGTGTTAATGAAGCTCATGTTCATGGGGGAAGGGGAGGAGGATTATAAAAAACAAACAAAAAAACTGTATCGAATTATTTGTAAATGAAAAGAATTGTAAAAACATGGTACCTTGAAGGCAAATCATTGCTTCTGAAGAGATTGCATTTTGTGATTGACACCAGAGTAAATATGTACCGGCAACTATGTAAATATGAACAATTAGAGTCACTAGAATATAATGTCTTTATGATACTATGTAATCCCACTAGTAAACATATTACTTTGATGCCTTGTGTAGGCTGGAGGGGGGAGTAAGGAGGCAGACACACAAATGAGGAGACACAGAAACGAGAAATCATTTTCTTACCCAAAGAACCAGCTTGTTCACCTCGAAATAAATGATTGAGGACAAGGGTTCTTCCTCCAGAGACCTCTTAATTACCTTGCTGTGCCCCAACCATTTGCACATCAGAGACAAAGTGAAACATGGTTGAACCATTAATTCACACTGAGCCTCTCTCCACTGTCTAACACAGATGCTCCTTCCTGGTTGCTGCCAACAGGCCTTCTGCGCGGTTAACGGTCAGCGCTGTGTCGCGGGGGCAGTGGTCTGAGCCCATTTAATGAAATGCCTGCTCAGTGTTTCGCAAGCGAGACTTGTCTTCAGGACTTTGCCCCTCTGGTTTAGAAAATTAATGAGCAACTATGACATTCAAGTTCCTATCAGACAAAGATATTTTTTCATCTCGTGTTTTATCCAGAGATAAAGAGAGTTTCATACCTATCAAATGTGAGCATGTCAATTTCTTCTATATCTTTCGGATCGGCTCCATGCCGAGCCTTCTGAGATGGACACTATCGGGGGGATGGCAGAGAAGAGGGGGATCGGAAGAAGCACTCTGTGCGCTGTTTATTTGTGACGGCTTCACGGTTGCTCTGTCTGTTCCCATCACGGCACACCCGGGGCTTAGTGCAAGGTGGCTATGCACACGCAGGGACTTACACATGCTCACTGGCCTGCAAGGCCTGAATCGGCCGTCGCACCTCTTAGGTGGTGTTCTTTCCCTTCCTGCTGTTCTGCTTTCCCTGGTTGACCCATCCGAGAAAGCCGTGCTATTTCTGCACAGGACGAACCCCTACCCGGAGCGACACGATAGCGTTGTGTGTTCACGGGACTACTGTGACACGGACAGTCATGAGAGAAGGCAGCGTTTGGGTTGGTCCGTCATCGAGGCGCTGGGAGGTGACCTCCGGAGGACCACGGAAGGCATCCTGCAAGTCCTTTCTCAAGACATTCATGGCTAGGTGTAGTTGGAAAGGGGAGGAAGGAATACGTGGACACAACATCAGGATGAAAAACGTCATGATGCTGGGTAACACACCGTACAGAGTGCGTGAGTTAGAGTTCAAGCTATATCCAGAAGTCGCTTGACGGCTGAGAGAACAAAGTTGTCATTAACTGAAACAGAAAGCGCATGTATAGGAGGAAAGGTGCAGAGGTTTGTTCTGAGGGTCTAACCAGCTGTCTTGGTAAAAATATCAGAAGGTGCCCGGCTGGTGTGGCTCAGGGGCTGAGCATCGACCCTGCACCAAGAGGTCTCTGGTTCGATTCCCGGTCAGGGCACATGCCCAGGCTGTGGGCCTGATCCCCAGTGGGGGGCATGCAGGAGGCGGCCAGTCGATGTTCTCTCTCATTGATGTTTCTATCTCTCTGTCCCTCTCCCTTTCTCTTTCTCTAAAATTGATTAAAAAATATATCAGGGGAACACTCAATAAAGTACACAATTGTCTAACGACTGCGCTCTACCCATGAAATTAATACAAAATGATACTGAACCTCCGCTGTAATTAAATGTGTGATCTATGGAGAGAGAGCACTAAAGAAGACGGGGGCGGGAGAGCAAATGAAGCAACAAAGCGACTTGCTACTTGTTATGGAAGGAGATTTTAAGAACAAGGTGCTTTTAGGTCAAAACATGCAGAAAGTTCAAGTAACACATTGTCAGAGGCAAGACCCATGGGCTCTTCGTGTTTCAGGCAGGAGGACCTATAAGAGAACTAGTTGGTGGAATGAAGGGTTAGGATCAAGACCGAAGACAAAATGGAAGAAAGACAACAAGGAGCAGAGGACGCAGTGTAGTCTTTCCAAAAATTTTGCAGCGAGATAAAGAGATGAAATGATCATTCAGACAGCCGCGGGATCCTTAACGATGCTCTATTCTTGCCTTACTGTTAATTTTAAAGTACAGGATGATTGAAATGCTATGTACTCTACAAGGAAGATATCCAATATAATAGGAGAGGCTGACACTCAGGAGAAAGAGACACTTGGGGGAGCAACATCTCGAAGTATGTTCAGGAGGAGAGGGATGCGAACCAGGGGGCGTGGGGGTTGCTTGGCTTTGGAAAAAAGGAAAGATTAACTCTTTGACATGGAAAGAAAGAAGAAATAGTGAAAGCAAAGGGACGTTTTTCTCCCTTGGAAGAAAACATTGAGGGCATTGCATGAAATAAGAATTTTTAAAGTCAATGTTATCAGATTGGCACAATAATTCTATCAGTGTCAAAAAGATTGAAAAGTTAGATGTGAACATAAACCAACACATCACGTCTTCTTACAATGTAATTGAGATACAGTAAACATTGTGTGGAAATCTACAAATACCCAGAAGCTCCGAATACCCTTCTTGAGCCCTTAATTACCTTAGTAATTTAATATTATAATTACAGCATGCCAGTACTCCACTTAAAATGCGGTTCTAGAAGCTCGGAGGAAGCTGATTCTGGTGCATCCATAATGTCACACAATGTAATTTTAGAGCTTGAGCTATTTTTACGTTATGATTTTAGTCACAGAGACACGGCTGAAAGTCGAGGGGCTTGCGTTTTTGTTTTTCAATGAGCTTTCAGAGCTCATCTTCGCAAGAGAAGTGGCCTCGTCCCTGAACACAGGTGTCTCTGACGTCAATCAATTTGCTTCCAGTGGAATTAAGTGGTTCAAGTTGTTTCCGTAAACATGTAACAAGACAACTTTATCCTCCGGAAATTGTGTATTTGTAATTTAGGTCTTATTGCTGACACTTTTGCAGAAGTTCTCCATTTCCCTCTCTCTGCCCACCTCCACCCACCCCCACACCCCACCCTTGTCCTTCGACGCACTGCTGTCTGTGTCCATGGATACGCATGTATTTTCTTGGACCAACCTCTTAACCTTCTTTTATCCAGTTCCCCTCCACCCCATCCCCTGAGATCTGTCCGTCTGTTCCATGTATCAATGCCACTGGGTCTATTTTGTTTGTCATTAGATTAGACTCCAGATATAAGTGAATTCATAGGTATTTCCCTTTCTCTGACTGGCTCATTTATCTTAGCATAATAATCTCCAGGTCCACCCATGCTGTGGCAAAAGGTAAGAGTTCCTTCTTTTTTACAGCTGCATAGTACTCCGTTGTGTAAAAGTACCACCGTTTTTTATCTATTCCTCTATTGATGGGCACTTGGGCTGCTTCCAGATCTTAGCGATTGCAAATAGTGCTGCTATGAACATAAAGGAGTATTTGTTATTTCTGTTTGGTGTGTCGGATTCTTAAGATATATTCCCAGAAGAGGGATCGCTGTATCAAAAGGGAGTTTAATTTTTAATTTTTTGAAAAAACTCTACATTGTGTTCCACAGTGACTGCACCAGTCTGCATTCCCACCAACAGTGCACCAGGGGTCCCTTTTCCACGTTTACCTGCATTTGTGGTTTTCTGATTTATTGACAGTAGCCATTCTTGCAAGAAAGAGGTGATACATCATTGTTGTTTTAATTCCTATTTTGTTTATAATTAGTGATGTTGAACTTTTATATATATATATGATATATATATGATATATATATATATATATATCATATATATATATATATATATATTTGTCATCTGTTTGTTCATTTTGGAGAAGTGTCTATTCAGGTCCTTTGCCCATTTTTTACTTTAATTGTCTTCCCGGTGTTCAGTCTCTTAGTTGTTTACATATTTTGGAGATTAACTCCTTATCAGATGAATCATTCGTGAATTTTTCTCCAATTTACTGGGTTCCCTTTTCATTTTGTTGATGGTTTCCTTTGCTGTCCAAAAGCTTTTTAGTTTGATGTCGTCCCATTTATTTATTTTTTCTCTTGTTTCCCTTGCCCCAAGTGGTATATTGGCAAAATTTTTGCTAATGGAGATGTTCGAGTTGCTATTGCCTATGTTTTTACCAGGGTTTTAATGATTTTGTGACTTACATTTAAGTCTTTAATCTTCTGTAAGTTGTAAGTTGGTGATCTAGTTTAATTTTTTTGCATGTATGCGCCCAAGTTATTGAAGAGAACGTCTTTGTTTGATTGCATGGCTTTGCCTCCTTTGTAAAATATTAATTGAGCATAATGTTTTGGGTTCATTTCTGGGCTCCCTGTTCTGTTTCATTGATCTGTATGCTTGTTCTTCTGCCAGTAACAGGCTGTTTGATTACAGTGGCTTTGTAGTATAGTTTGATATTTGGTATTGTGATCCATTCAACTTTGTTCTTTCTCAAGATTTCTGAGAATATTCAAGGTCTTTTTTGGCTCCGTATATATTTCTGAATATTTCTTTACATCTGTGAAGTAATCCATTAGCAATTTAATAGAAATTGGCATTGAATCTATAACTTGCTTTGGGTAGTATGGACATTTTAATGATGTTGTTTCTTCCAATTCATGAACAAGGTATATGCTTCCAATTTTTTTATATCTTCCTCTACTTCTTTTTTCAATGTCCTGTAGTTTTCTGAGAACAGGTCTTTAACCTCCTTGGTTAATTGTTTTCCAAGATATTATATTTATATTGTTGCAATGGTGAACAAGATTGTTATTTTAGTTTCTCTTCTTGAGTTTTCATTATTGGTGTATAAAAATGCCAATGATTTCTGTATGTTAATTCTGTATCCTGCTACTTTGCCAAATTCATTTCTTAAATCTAATAGACTTTTGTAGAGTCCTTAAGGTAATCTATACACAATATCATGTCATCTGTGAATAATGACAGTTTCACTTCCTCCTTTACAACGTTGATGCTTTTTATTTTTTCTTATTGTCTGATTGCTGAGGCTAAAACTTCCAGTACTATGTTAAATAAGAGTGGTGAAAGTGGGCATCCCTGTCTTGTTCCTGTTCTTAAGGGAAATGCTTTTAGTTTCTGCCCATTGAGTATGATGTTGGCTGTAGGTCTTTCATACATGGCCTTTATTATAGGTATATATATTGAGGTATGATCCCTTTTACTCAGCAAAATTCTCATTTTGCTGAGCGTTCTTATTATAAATGGTGCTGGAATTTATCAAATGCTTTTTCTGCATATAGTAATATGATCATGTGATTTTTACCTTTCATTTTGTTTATGTGATGTATCATATCTATTGATTTGCAAATATTTTGTGAACTTTGCATCCTTGGAATAATTCCTACTTGGTCATGGTGTATGACCTTATTAATGTATTACTGGATCCAATTTGCTGATACTTTTTTTGAAGATTTTAACATCTATGTTGATCATAGATATTGGCCTATACTTTTCTTTCTTTGTATTGTCCTTATCTGGTAGTGGAATTAGGATAATGTTGGCCATACAAAAAGCTTAGAAGACGATACTTCTCTTGAATTTTTTGGAATAGTGTGAGGAGGAGAGATGTTAGCTATTTTTTGAATGTTTGGTAAATTTCCCTGCAAAGCCATCCAGTCCAGGACTTTTATTTTCTGAGAGCATTTTTCTTACTGCTTCAATTTCATTAGTTGTCATTGGTCTATTTAGGTGTTCTGCTTCTTCCGTATTGAGTTTTGTAAGATTGTATATTTCTAGGATTTTGAACATTTCACCCTAGTTGTCCAGTATGTTGGCATATAATTCCTTATAATATTATCTTGGTTTACGAAGATAGTATCCTAAGTACTGGATGACAAAGTCCAAGAACTTTTCCAAATGGTGCAGATTTCAAAGGCAGCTTTAATGGCTGCAGCAGGTTTGTCTTACCACTAAAGGGGTAGTAGTCCCCTGGCTAGTTTTGCTCAGTGGTTAGAGTGTCGGCCTGTGGTCCAGAGAAACCCAGGTTCAGTTCCCGCTAAGGGCATGTACTTTGGTTGCAGTTTGTCCCCAGCCCCGGTTGGGGTCATGTGGGTGACAACCAGTCAATGTGTCTCTCTCATGTCATTGTTTCTCTATCACTCTTCCTCCCCCTCTCCCTCCTGCTCTGTCTGAAGATAAATACAAATAAATAAATAAATAAATAAATAAATAATAAAGAGGTAGTAGTTAATCACATTAATGAATTATTTCAAGATTCCCTGTAACTAACATTTTTACAATGAAGTGCAAATTTATGAAACAAGTATCTTCCTTTTTATTACCAAAGAGGACAAAACATATATAATGATATTTAAGTGCACTAGGACTTGTTTAATTTTATATCTGCTGACTTCTAATTTACCAATTTAAAAAGTTGGGTGGAAAATGGTGGCAGAATGAATAGAAGCTACAAAGACCATCTCCCAGGACCAAACTGGAATTACAATTTAAATAAAGACAAATCACTGGGAAAAAACAACTGAGAAGCAGCTGGAGAGAACCTGTACAACCGGGCACAGAAACAGGATGCAGAACTGAGCCTGATGGGAACTGTGGAGGTGCCTGAGGGTGGGCTGGGAGCCCAGGGACAGCAGTGGAGAGCTGTGTTAGCTGAGTGTGGTTCTCGCTCAGAAAGCAGGGATTTTAAAAAGCACCAAATAAGCTGTAGCCACTTACCTTGGGCTTCTGCAGAGGGAGGGTGGACTGGGCTGGATCTGTGTGAAGAGAGTCAGAGGCTCCTGGCTTAGGAGAGAGCTGATGGGAGGCCACTGGGAGTTTTGTGTTGAATCACTCCCTCACAAGACAGTAGGCATCTTACTCAAAGAGCTCCTGCCCAGAAGAAGTAACAGCCTCTCCTGCAGGAATTCAACACCACCAGAACAGGCCAGAGAAATGCAAATTGAGGCTCAATAATATTGAGTCTGGTAGCAAGCAAGAGCCCCACCTGCTGGAAATCCTCTTACACCTGAGGGATTTTCCCCTCAGCTGATCACTACAAATCGAGGCTCATCAAGTAACAGAGACTAATACTCTCCAGGGAAAAAGCTAGAGGATAACTGAACCTTTGTTGGCCTGCAAGTCTACCCAGAAAGTAAAACTTAAAGTGGTGTTTAACAGGGGTCCTCCACACTCACTCAAACCAGTAGAGGGAGCCACAACCAGCAGAACACTAAGACCCACAGGAAAAATTTGGCTCCAAAACCCACTGAGATAACCAAATGGTGAAACAAAGAAATAAACCACAAATGAAAGAATGAGAGTATTCTACAGAAGAAGAGATAAATTAAATGGAATTACATAAGATGTTAGAGGAAGAGTTCAGAGTAATAATCATGAAGAAGCTCAGCAGCCTGAGTAAAGATATAGAAATATTGAAAAACAACCATTTGGAAATGAAGAATGACATACCAGAAATGAATAACACATTGGAAGGAAATACTAGCAGAACAGAGGAAGCCGAGGACTGGATCAGTGAATTAGAAGACAGGGTAGAAAATATTACCCAATCAGAACACCAAAAATAAATAAATAAATAAATAAATAAATAAATAAATAAATAACAGGAAGAAAGCAGAAGAGAATCATGGGACAGTATGCAACATAATAACATCTGTATCATAGGAGTGCCAGAAGAATAAAAAAATGGGCAAGGGTTAGAGAATATATTTGAAGAAATACTGAAAGAAAACTTTCCTAGCTTGGTGAAGGAAAAGGCATACAAGTTCGAGGAGCACAGAGAGCCCAAGTAAGAAGAAACCAAAGTGAGCCACACCAAGACACATAATATTATAATGCCAAAAATTAAAGACAAAGGGAGAACCCTAAAGGCAGCAAGAGATAAACATTAGGTTACCTACAAAGGAACCCACATAAGGGTATCAGCTGACTTCCCAACTAAAACACTACAGGCCAGATAGAAATGGCATGAAGTAATCAAGGTCATGAAAAACAAGAATCTAAATCCAAGACTACTCTATTCAGCAAGGCTATCATTCAAAATAGAAGGTGAAAGAAAGAGCTTCCCAAAACAAAAGAGGCTAAAATAATATATTAGCATCAAACTAGCATTCCAAGAAATGTTAAAAGAACTGCTGTAATAAGCAGAAAAAACAGAAAGAGAAACATAAGCCATAATGAACAAAAATGGCAATAAATAAGGACATATTAATAATAACCTTAAATGCATATGGATTAAATGCTCAAATCAAGACACAGAGTAGCTGATTGGATAAGAAAGTATGTGGTTTACAAGACACCCACCTCACAACAAAAGACTCACATAGGTTGAAAGTGAAGGGATGCAAAAAAATTTTCCAAGCAAACAGAAAGGGAAAAAAAAGCTGGGGTAGCAATACTCATATCTGATAAAAATAAACTTCAAAATGAAGGCCATAACAAGAGACAGAGAAGGCCACTACATAATATTGGAAGGATCTATCCCACAGGAGGATATAACCTTGGTAACCACATCTGTACCCAACATGGGAGCACCAAAATACATTTAAAAACTTCTGGAGGACTTCAAAGGAGAAATCGACAGCAATATAATCATAGCAGGGGACTTCAACACACCACTGACATCACTGGATAGATGCTCTAGACAAAAATTAACAAGAAACAGACACTCTAAATGATGCACTAGATCAAATGGATTTAATAGCTATCTACAGAGAATTACACCCCAAAACTGCAGAATTCACATTCTTCTCAAGTGCACATGGGACATTCTCAAAGATAGACCACATGTTTGGACACAAACTAAGTCTCTACAAGTTCAAGAAGATTGAAATCATATCAAGCATCTTCTCAGATCACAATGACATGAAACAAGAAATCAATTTCAACAAGAACGTGCAAAGACATTTGAACACATGGGGGCTAAATAGCATGTTATTAAACAATGAATGTGTTACCGAGGAGATAAAGAAAGACCTTAAAACTTCCTGGAAGCCACTGAAAATGAACACAAAATCTATGGGATACCATGAAAGCAGTCCTGAGAGGGAAGTTAATAGCATTACAGATCTACCTGAAGAACATAGAAGAAACTTATAATTAACTTTCTAAACCTACAACTTAAAAAACTAGAAAGCAAACAAAAGGAAAAACCTAGAGCAAGTAGAAGGAAAGAAATAGTAAAGTTCAGAGCATAAATAAATAACATGCAGACTAAAAAAATAAAAATAATTTGACAGATCAATGAAACAAAGAGCTTGTTCTTTGAAAAGATAAACAAGATTGATGGACCCTTAGCTAGACTCACCAAGAAATAAAAAGAGGACCCAAATAAACAAAATCAGAAACAAAAGAGAAGAAACAACTGATACCACAGAAATACAAAGGATCATTTAAAATACTATGAACAATTATACGTCAACAAATGGGACAATGTAGACAAAAGGGATAAATTTCTAGAAATACAAAGTTTCCCAAAAGTAAACCAGGAAGAGATAAAAAACTTGAATGGACCTATAACAACTAAGGAAATTGAAGGTGTAATCAAGAAACTCCCAGCAAATAAAGGCCCAGACCCAGATGGCTTCATGGGGGAGTTTTACTGAACATTCAAAGAAGAACTAATACCCGTTCTTCTCCAACTATTCAAAAAAATTCAAGAAGAAGAAAGACTTCCAAACACATTATATGAGCCCAGCATAATTCTAATTCCAAAACCAGAAAAGGACACTAGAAAGATAGAAAACTACAGGTTAATATCTCTGATGAACATAGATGCCCAAATCCTCAACAATATACTAGCAAATCATATCCAGCAATACTTAAAAAAAATTATTCACCATGACCAAGTGGGATTCATCCCAAGGATGCAAGGTTGGAACAGTATTTGCAAATCAATAAATATGATACACCACATAAACAAAATGAAAGATAAAAACCATATGATCATATCAATAGATGCTGAAAAGCATTTAACAAAATCCAGCACCCATATCTGATAAAAACACTCATTTATGTGGGAATAGAGTGATCATATCTCAATATCATAAAATCCATATATCAGTAATCTACAGCCAACATTATACTCAATGGGCAAAAACTAATAGCATTTCTCTTAAGGACAGGAACAAGACAGAGATGCCCACTTTTACCACTCTTACTTAATATGATACTGGAAATCATAGCCACAGCAATTAGACAAGAAGGGAAAATAAAAGGGATCCAAATTGGAAAGGAGGAAGTTAAACTGTCATTATTCGCAGATGACAGAATATTGTACAAAGAAAAGCCTAAAGACTCCATCAAAAATCTTCTAGAGCTAATAAATGAATTTGGCAAAGAAGCAGGATACAAAGTTGATATCAAGAAATCGACAGCATTCTTATACACAAACATAAACTCACAGAAAAAAAATTTTTTTAAATCCAATTTACCTTTACAGCAAAAAATAAAACTAAGATACCCACGAATAAACTTAACCAAAGAAGTAAAGGACCTGTTCTCAGAAAACTACAGGACATTGAAAAAAATAAATAAATAAAAAGGAAGATATAAAAAAGTGGAAGCACATACCTTTTTCATGGACTGGAAGAATTAACATTATTAAAGTGGCCATACTACCCAAAGCAATCTATAGATTCAATGCAATCCCCATCAAAATACCAATGACATATTTCACAGAACTAGAACAAATACTTCAAAAGTTTCTATGAAAACAAAAAAAGACCCCAAATAGCCACATCAATCTTGAAAATGAAGAACAAATTAGGAGGGATCCTAATCCAGATATCAGGTTATACTACAAACCCACTGTAATCAAAACAGCCTGGTACTGGCACAAGAACAGGCATATAGACCAGTGGAACAGAACAGAGAGCTCAGAAATTCACCCAAGACAATATGCTCAATTAATATTTGACAAAGGTGGCAAGAGCATACAGTGGAGTAAAGACAGCCTCTTAATAAATTAATAAATGGTGTTGGGAAAATTGGACAGCTACATGCAAAAAAAATGAAGCTAGACCATCAACTTACACCATACACAAGAATAAACTCAAAAGGGATAAAAGACTTAAATGTGACTTGTATATTGATAAGAATCCTACAAAAAAAAAATGTAGGCAACAAAATTTCAGACAAAACACACAGCAGAATTTTCACTGATATAATGCCTAAGGCAAGAGAAACAAAGAAAAAAATTAATACATAGGACTTCATCAAACTAAAAAGCTTCTGCACAGCAAAATAAACAAGCATCAGAATAGAAAGGGAACCCACTGTATGGGAGAGCATAATTGACAATGATACATCAGATAAAGGGTTAATTTCCAAAATATGGAGTACTCATACAACTCAACAAAAGAAAGACAAATATCCAATTTAAAATGTGCAGAGGACCTAGTCCTTCTTCAAAGAGGACATACAAATGGCCAGGAGACATATGAAGAAATGCTCAACATCACTAATCATCAGAGAGATGCAGATTAAAACAACAATGAGGTATCACCTCACACCTGTCAGAATGGCCGCCATCAACAAATCATCAAACAACAAGTGCTGGCCAGGGTGTGGAGGAAAGGGGACTCTAGTGCACTGCTGGTGGGAATGCAGACTGGTGCAGCCACTACAGAAAACATTTTAGTATTTCCTCAAAAAATTAAAATTGAACTTCCATTTGACCCAGTGATCCCACTTCTAGGAATATACCCTAAGAAGCCTGAAACATCAATCAGAAAGAGTGTATGTACCCCTACATTCATAGCAGCCCGATCAACAATTGCTAAGATCTGGAAACAGCCCAAGTGTCCATCAGTAGATAAGTGGATTAAAAAAGCTGTGATACATACATGCGATGGAGTACTATGCAGCTGTAAGAAAGAGAGATCTCTCATCTTTTGAGACGACATGGAGGGACCTGGAGAGTATTATGCTCAGCCAAATTGCCAATCAGAGAAAGACAAATATCACATAATCTCACTTATTTGTGGAATATAATGAAGAGAATGTGCTGATGAACAAAATAGACCCAGAGACATAGAAGTAGGGTTCAGAATGACAAACCTCAAATTAGAGATGTGATAAACCGAAGTACTTATATGCACGTATGTGTGACCAGTGGACATGGACCACAGTGCTGGGGGTGGAGATCGTGAGGAGGGCGTCAGTGGGGAAAAAGGAGAACCATCTCTAACAACAATAAATTAAGAAAAAACAAAACAACAACCACACACACACACACACACAAAACTATAACAAGAGCTATGGCCTTGAGTGGGAATCAAACCCATGGTCCTGTGGTGTTAGGGCCGACTCTCTAACCACTGAGAAATTCTGACCAGGATGTGTTCCCATGTTTTAATAGATTCTTCTCGTTAAAGATGTTATACAGTAAAAACAAAGAGAAAAGGGTGAGCTAATCCTCATGAGAAAGGTGATTGCGTAACGACTAGAACCACTTCCAGTCCCCCGAAACTGGGAAGAGGGGTGTCAGGGGCCAGGTGTGGTTTTAGAAATCTCCGAGGAAGAAGATGGGAGGTGGGGAAATACGCTGATGATTAGTACTTCAGGGGGAAAAAAAGAAAGAAAATACAATGATAGAATTTTTTACGGAGTTTTGCTGGATGTTGGCAAAAGAATTCTCCCCACACCCACCCCCTCTGCTGCTGGTTTAAAAGACTTCAGGAAACATCTCCCCTAATTATTTTTCAAGACTTTGGAATGAGATGGATGTTTCATTAAAGGCACCTCCTTAACTGAGACTTGCGGAAACACAGTCACATTTTATTCTGGTGTTTACTCATCAGAACTCAAATAAAAATAGATTGCACATGGTTAGTTCACGGATGAAGTAGAGAGAACAGACACATCCTGGAGAAGTGAGATACTAACTGTTTGGTGCCAGATTTAATATAAATATTAAATCTCTATGATTTAATATGTTTGAAACATAAACATGGTTGCATACTTTTTATTCACCTTATTTTAATTATAAAGGAAGGATTTTTACGAGACTTCCAAAGCATACATATTACCGTGGCAGTTTTCCTTGAGCTTTATACTTGGCATGTAATTAAAAGTAACACACACAGAGCTTCCCCTTCTTTCCCGAGTAGCATAATATATTTCAGTTTAGGCGAAATATAAAGTTCCTTACCGTTTGCTATTTTACCAATGTTATATTCTGTTTAAGCTTTTTTGGCTTGTTAGTTCTTGAATATATTAGATTAGTTATCAACCAGAAATTCTCGGTCATAACAAAAGAGGAATCCCACCAACTTTCCTCAAATAGTAATATTTATAGACTTGAATGTGTCATATTATAAGTCTGAGAAACGCTGACCTCGGAGAGATCAATGCTTTCTGGTTTATTTGGGCACATGCAATGATTTTGCATCAAGCTGATTAAAAGTGGTTCATGGGTTTCCAAAAGAGCTTGTTTCGGGTTACATACATTAACCGATGTCAATAGGATTTAGAGTCCAAAGACCTAATGAGATATCAAACAGCAAATATGAATGAACATAATCAGCACGTGTGTTTTTGTCTCCAGGGCATATTTTCTTCACAGACACCCAAGAGGGAAACTTACATATCTTACCCACTGAAACCAGTCTTAGATTTTGTCTTAGATTTCTCCTAACCTTAGCCTCACTGCAGCATTTGGGAATGTGTCTAGATTTTCTGCATAAAATGGAAAGAACACCAGAGAAACCTAAATTCTCTGCATCTGGGAGTAGTATGCTCTCCTGGGAGTTATGCTGTATATTGAGGGCATTCATTATCTGTGAAAATATCTGGCCAACATTTTCCCCTTTTTATCCCTCAGATGAAACTTTGAACACGAGTCTACATCCAGTGTCTATTTTACAGCCAGCTGGTAATGGAGACACCAGGAAATAGATATCTAATAATGATAGCAGTTTTAATTAGAGGCCCACACCCACAAAAAGATGTCCCTCCATTTTTCCCCCATTGATATGTTGCTCCCTGCTCCCTCCCTGCCTCCAGCCTTCACCTCATGTTGTCTCTGTCCATTGGCTATGCACATATGCATATAAATTCTTTGTTTTTTTTCTTCCCACCCCCAACCCCTTCCCTCTGAGATTTGTCAATCTGCACCCCACTTCCATGTCTCTGGATCTATTTTGTTTATCACCTTATTTTGTTCATTATATTCCACAAATAAGTGAGATCAAATGATACTTGTCTTTCACTGATGGGCTTATTTCTCTTAGCATAATACTCTTCAGGTCCTTCCATGTTGTCTCAAAGAGTAATAGATCCTTCTTTCTTACAGCTGCATAGTATTCCATTGTGTATATGTACCACAGCTTCTTTATCCACTCGTCTACTGATGGACACTTGGGCTGTTTCCAGATCTTAGCTATTGTAAATAGTGCTGCTACGAACATGGGGGTACATACATTCTGATGGGTGTTTCAGGCTTCTTAGGGTATATTCCCAGAAGTGGGATCACTGGGTCAAATGACAGTTCCATTTTTAATTTGTTTGAGGAAATACCTTATTGTTTTCCATAGTGGCTGCACCAGTCTGCATTCCCAGCAGCAGTGCACTAGAGTCCCCTTTTCTCCACATCCAATGGCTGTTGATGGCAGCCATTCTGGCAGGTGTGAGGTGGTGCCTCATGGTTATTTTTAATTTGTATCTCTCTGATGATTAGTGATGTGGAGAATTTTTTCATGTCTCTTGGTCATTCATTTTCTTAATCTTCACCTGAAGATATTTTTCTATTTACCTTCAGTGTGAGTGGGAGGGAGGGAAAGAGAGATAAACATTAATGTGGAAAGACATGTCAACTGACTGCCTCTTGCACAACCCCAACCTGGGCTGGGGACAAACCATAACCGAGGTACATGCCCTTGACTGGAATAGAACCTGGGAATCACTGGTCCATGGGCCAATGCTCTAACCACTGAGCAAACTGGCCAGTATGTCTTGGCCATTTTTATATCCTCTTTGTTATATCCTCTTTGTTTAAATGTCTATTCAGATCCTCTGCCTATTTTCTAGTTGGATACTTTGCCTTCCATTTGTTGAGTACTTTATATTTTGCACTTTAAGCCCTTATCCGATGCATCATTGGAAAATATGTTCTCCCATAGAGTGAGTTCCCTTTTCATTTTGATGCTGGTTTCTTTTGTTCTGCAGAAGATTTTTAGTTTGATGTAGTCCCATTTATTATTTTATTCCTTTGTTTCTCTTGCCCTAGACAAAGTATCAGTGAAGATTTTGCTATATGTGATGTCTGAGATTTTGCTGCCTACATTTTCTTCTAGGATTTTTATGATTTCACAAATTACATTAAAGTATTTTATCTATTTTGAGTTTATTCTTGTGTGTGGTGTAAGTTGGTGGTCTAGTTACATTTTTTAGATGTATCTGTACAATTTTCCCAACACCACTTATTGAAGAGACTATCTTTACTTCATTGTATGCTCTTGCCACCTTTGTCAAATATTAATCATGCATAATGCCTTGGGTCTATTTTATAGGTTCCCTGTTTTGTTCCATTGATCCTTCGCCTGTTTTTCTGCCAGTACCAGGTTGTTTTGGTTACAATGGCTTTGTAGTATAACTTGATATTTGGTATTGTGATCATTGCCACTTTGTTCTTCTTTTCCAAGATTGCTGTGGCTATTCCTGGTCTTTTTTGATTCCATATGAACTTTTGGAGTATTTGTTCTACATATGTAAAATATGCTGTTGTTGGTTTAATAGGGGTTGCACTGAGTCTATACATTGCTTTGGATAGTATGGAAATTTTAATGATGTTGATTCTTCCAATCTATGAACAAGGTATGTTCTTCCACTTTTTAATATCTTCCTTTATTTCTTTTTTTAACATCCTGTAGTTTTCAGAGAACAGGTCTTTTACCTCCTTGGTTGAATTTATTCACAGGTATCTTAATTTGTCTGTTGTAACAGTGAATAGGACTGCTTTTTTAGCTTCCCTTTCTGAATATCATTATTGGTGTATAAGAATGCCATTCATTTCTGGATGTTAATTTTGTGTCCGGTTGCATGGCTGAATTCATTTATTAAATCAAATAGGTTTAGGTGGAGTCTTTAGAGTTTTCTGTGTACAATATCATGTCATTTATGAATTATGACTATTTCACTTTCTTTTTTGGGAGGTTTTGATGCCATTTATGTTTATCTTTGTCTGACTGCTGTGGCTGAGTCTTCCAGTACTATGTTCAATGTCAGTGGTAAAAGTGGACTTCCTGTCTTGTTCCTGTTCTTACAGGAAATGCTTTTAGGTTTTTCCATTTGAGAATAATGTTGGCTGGCCCTGACCAGTTTGGCTCAGCGGTTAGAGTGTCGGCCTGTGAACCATAGAGTTTCAGGTTTGATTCCCACTAAGAGCACGTACCTCAGTTGCTGTTTGTCCCCAGCCCGGGTGGGGTTGTGCGGGTGGCAACCTGTCAATGTGTCTCTCTCACATTGATGTTTCTCTCTCTCTCTTCCTCCCTCTCTCCCTCCTGCTCTATTTGAAAATAAATGCAAAAAAAAAGTCCTTGGGTGAGGATAAAAAAAAATTTTAAAAGAGAATAATGTTGGCTATAAGTTTTTCATATATGGCCTTAATTTGTTGAGCTATGATACCTCTATTCTATTCCCTCTTTGCTGAGAATTTTTATCAGAAATGGGTGCTGGATTTTGTCAAATGCTTCTTCAGCATCTATTGATATGATCATATAATTTTTATCTTTCATTTTGTTTATGCGTATATCAAAATTATTGATTTTCAAATATTGTACCAACTTTGCATCCCTGGGATAAATCCCATTTGTTTGTGGTGAATAATATTTTAAAAATAAGTTGCTGAATCTTATTTGCCAATATTTTGTTGACAATTTTGGCATCTATGTGCATCAGGGATATTGGCCTGCAATTTTTTTTTTTTTTTTAATGCCTTTTTCTGGTTTGGGGATTAGGATTATGCTGACCTAATAAAAAGAGCTTAGAAATCTTCCTCTTAAATTTTCTGGAATAGTTTGAGGAAACTAGGTATTAGTTCTTCTTTGAATGTTCAGTAAAATTCCCATGTTCCTCTCTCTTTGTTTTTTGATGATTCTGGATAAAGGTTTATTAATCTTGTTTATCTTTGGAAAGTACCAGGTATTCGTTCACTAATTTTTTATTTTGTTGTTTAGCCCCTAGGTCATTTATTTCCACTCTGACCTTCATTATTTCTTTCTTTCTAATTACTCTGGGTTTTTCTTTTTGTTCTCTTTCTAATTTTTAAGTTGTATCTTTAGGTAGTCTATTAGAAATTTTTGTTTCTTGAGGTAGGGCTGTATTGCTGTGAACTTCCCTCTTAGGACTGCTTTTGCTGCATCCCATAGATTTTGTGTTGTTGTGTGTTCATTTTCATTTATATTCAAGAATTTTTTTTTTTTCCTTGAGCTCATTGGTAACCCATTCATGGTTTTTGTTTGTTTGTTTTTGTTTTCTTTATTGATTTTAGAGAGAGAGAGGGAAACCTTGATGAGAGAGAACATGGATTGGCCACCTCCTGCACGCCCCCCACTGGGGTTTGGCCCACAACCTGGGCATGTGCCCTGACTAGGAATCAAACTGGCAACCCCTTGGTGCAGGGTCGACGCTCAACCACTGACCCACACTGGCCACGTTCATTTATTGTTTAATAACATGCAATTTAGCCTCCATGTGTTTGAATGTTTTTCAGTGTTTTTAGTGTAATTAATTTCTATTTTTATGCTATTGTGTGATCCCAGAAGATGCTTGATATGATTTCAATATCCTGTACTTATAGAGACTTAGTTTGTATCTTTATTTGTGGTCTATCTTTGAGATGACCTGTATGCACTTGAGATATGTATATTCTGCAGCTTTGTAGTGATAGTCTCTATAAATATCAATTAGATCCATCTGATCTAGTGTGATGCTTAGGGTCTCTGTTACCTTGTTGGTTTTTTTGTCTAGAATCTATCCAGTGATGTCAGTGGGGTGTTGAAGTCCCCTGCTATGACTGTATGGCTGTAGATCTCTCCTTTGAAGTCATCCAGGAGTTTTTTAATATATGGTGATGCTCCTATATTGGGTGCATATATGTTTACCAGGGTTACATCCTCTTGTTGGTTCAATCCCTTTAATATTTTGTAGTGACCGTCATCGTCTTTTATATGGATTTCATTTTGAAGTGTATTTTATGAGATATGAGTATTCCTAGCCCAGTTTTGTTTTGTTTTCTTTCATTTCCTTTTCCTGGGAAAATTCTTTTCCATCCCTTCACTTTCATCCTATGTGAGCCTTTTGTTCTGAGGTGGGTCTCTAGGAGACCACATATACAGAGCAAGCTTTCTTATCCAGTCAGCTACTCTGTGTCCTTTGATTGGAGCATTTAATCCTTCTACATTTAAGGTTATTATTGATATGTACTGATTTCCTGCCATTTTTGTTCATTATGTCTCTGTTTCTCTCTCCCTCTCTTTTTTTCCTCTCTCTCTCTCTCTATACATACATATATATGTGTGTGTGTATACATATATAATAATCTTTTTATTATATATATCATATTATTATAGCAGTTCCTTTAAAATTTATCCCAGTGCTGATTTTTGGTAATATATCCTTTTAGCCTGTTTTGGACTGGGGAGCTCTTTCTTTCATCTTCTATTTTGAATGATAGCCTTGCTGGATAGAGTAGTCTTGGGTTCTGATTTTTGTTTTTTATTACCTTGAATACTTCATGTCATTCCCTTCTGGACTATAGTACTTTTGTTAATACATACTTTGTAGGTAACTCATTGCTTTTCTCTTGCTGCTTTTAAATTCTCTCTTTGTCTTTGATTTTTGGCATTTTAATTATGATGTGTCTTGGTGTGGGCCTCTTTGGGTTCTTCTTGCTTGAAACTATGTGCTTTCTGAACCTGTTTGACATTTTTCTTCACCAAGTTAGGGAGGTTTTCTGCCACTATTTCTTCAAGCAGGTTCTCTAATCATTGCTCACTTTCCTCTTCTGGCATTGCTATGATGCAGATATTGTTACATTTCATATTGTCCCACGGCTCACTTAAACTTTCCTCCTGTTTTATAACTTTTTTAAAAATTTTAGTTCTCTGATTGTTATTTTCTACCCTGTCATCTAATTTGCTAATCTGATCCTCAGCTTCTTCTAATCTGATTTTTATTCTTTCCAGTGAATTCTTTATTTTGGCTATGTCATTCTTCATTTTCACTTTGTTGTTTTTATTTCCAATTGTTTGGTTTTCATTGTTTCTATATCTTTTCTCATGCTGTTTAGCATTCTTATAGTCATTACCCTGAACTCTACATCTGTAAATTGCTTATTGACATTTTATTAGGCCCTTCTTTTGGAGAATTATCTTGTTCTTTCTTTTGGATTTGTTTCTTTTTTCACTGTTTTGGCTCTCTCAGTAGAGTTAGAAGCCTCCCAAAATCTCCCTGTGGATTTCAATTATCTGCAGTTTGTGGCTTCTTCTGCTGGGTTTGGATGTGTGTGGAAGGGACCAAGCTGACCTCCAATGTCTAGTATTACTCCCAGGGCAGAGTCACGGGCTAGGCCAAGACTCAAATTCCCCAGAGATTTCTCTCTGCCTGAAGCTTGACTGTTAGTCCCAGTCACCTAATGAGCCTCAGCTTGTAGTCCTCAGGTAGATGTAAATTACACCTGGTGGGTGGGGTGAGAGAATTTCCAGCAGATGGGGCAATTGCTAAGCCCCAATCCAAAGCTGCTTTCAGAGGGAAACTGCCTGAGGAAGACGGTGCTGCAGCACAGGTTCGTAACTCGGCACAAAGACCCAGGCAGCAGCCTTCCCACCTCAGTCACCAGGGCCATGGATAACAACCACCACCAGCCAGGGAAAAGACTCAAAGCACCCAGAAGTTCCTCTCTGCCTGCAGGCTGGCTGGTAGACTGAGCCACTTAATGAGGCTCAGGCTGTAGTTCTGTGCTAGATGTAGTCTCCTCCTGGTGGGCAGGGTGGGTGAAATTGCAAAAGTGTGGCAGTCATCACCCCCCAGTATAAAGCTGCTTTTCTGGGAAAACTCTGCCTAAGAAAGATGTTTTATGAAGTGTTTGGTTAATTACCTAGTACAGGGACCCAGACAGCAGTCCCCAGAGCCATGAATCCCAATGAACACAGCCAGGCAAAAAACTCAAAGCACCCAGACACCTATCTCTGCCTGCAGGCTGGTAGGTAAACTTTCACTCTTAATGAGCCTCAGGTTGTAGCTCTGTAATAGAAGTAATCTCCTCCCACTGGGTATGATGAGAGAAGTTATCATGGGCGGAGCAGGGGCTTCTCCACCCACCTTGGCTAAAACTGCTTTGATGGGAAAACTCTGCCTGAGAAAAATGGTTTCTGTAGCTTGGGTTGATGACACAGCACAGGGACCCAGACAGGAGTCTTCACAACTTGGTCCCCAGAGCCATGAGTCCCAATGAACACAAGGCAGGTAAAAGATTCAAAGCACCCTGAGATCTATTTCTGCCTGCATGCTGGCTTGCGGACTCTGACACTTACTGTGCCTCAGGTTGCTGTGTTGTGCTAGGCACAGATTTCTTTCAGACAGCAGGGTGAAATAAATCCCAACAGGTGGAGCAGGTGGTTTCCCACCCGCTGTGGCTAAAGATGTTTTGATGGCAAAACTCTGCCTGAGAAAAATGGTTTCTACAGTCTGGGGAAATGACTCCGCATAGGACTCCTGATGGCCCCCTTCTCAGCTCTCTCCCCAGCACCATGAACCCCCAACTCTCCTCATGCAGCCCAAGTCCACTCAGCCCTCCCTCTGCTGGAGCTCCAGGTGGCCGGCTGTGGCTGAAATCCAGTGCATTGGCCCTTCAGGTGGGTGCCTGTGTGATTGGTGCCACTTCCCGCGGAACAGAACCTCTGCACTGGCGCCTGCCACAGCCAGGGGTTACGTGTGCATGATGGCTGGTCCCGCAAACTGTGCTGGGGAGCCCGGCTTTGGGTTTCAACCCCAGACTTCCCAGGGGAATCTTCTCACAGCTGAATTACCCACCAACTGCAGCCTTTGGGGGCCCCACCAGCCCTCTCCTCCTTCCACACCTCCCGCCAGACTCAGGTGGGCTCCTCTCTACATCCTTGGTTTCAAGGGTTCTTTTCAGGTGGTCTTCAGCTGGCTGTTCTGGGTGACTTTTCTATATTTTAGTTGTAATTCCAATTTTTTCCTGGGAGATGGTCAGTGTAGTTTCCATTCGATGCACTGCCCTTTTTCTTCCTTTTTGGTGAGTATTTTTGTAGGGACGAGGTCAACTTTTATTGACAAGTCTTCTGAATCAAGCCTATGACTTTTTAAAATATGTATTAAGACACTATAAATCGAGTGTTTACTATATTCCAACACTGTGCTGGACATTTTTATAACATTGTTATTCATTCTTTTCTTATGTGGTAATATTAAGTAGCAGTTTAGAAGTTGTCTGTTCTTTTTATTTTATGGATCGCATCACATGGAACATGATCAAGAGTCCTTAGGACTAGAATTAAAGTTCACTTGAGGCTGCTAAAGCCACATCCAAAAACTTCTTGGTGACACAGACCAGGATGTCCACTAACTTGAACTCTGGGATACAGACACATCATTATTATTAAGGCCATTTCAAGTCCTTAATAAATTGTTCTGCTAAACTGATGTTCATATGAAGGAACATTGGGAAGACCAACATTCAGAAGCTGAGTTTTCCAAGACGTTCCTTCTGAAGCAAAACAGTGTGTTAATTACCAACTCAATACCCGCTGGGATTCAGTGTGTCTTTTTTTTTTTTAACTGCAAAATGAATCGTATAATTACTAACGTTTTATTTAACTATAACCTAAGCTTCTAAAAGATCCTTTGATTAAATAATGCATTTAATTTGCATGTCCTCATTTTGTTATTGACCAGGCTTAACCATAAATACCTCCTCCGGGTATATCAGGTGGCCCATAGACATACAACAGTCTCTGCTTATCTTCTCTCTGAACTTGATCAAGTTGTGCAGTTCATCAGGACAATGGCAATAGCTGAAAATTAAGCCTGAGATACTCTGTTTGACTTTCTGTGATATTTTTGATATGTTTTAAGGTAACCAAACACCTCGTCTGGATTTGCCAAAGGCTATTCTCCACCCAATGCAACTTTACAGGAAGGGGTGACTCTGGCCAAAATAAACAATAACCTAAATATTTCAAGGTCTTGTCTACACCATTTCACAAGACACGTTCTCAGCTTGCAGATTCCTAGAGGTCTCAGGATGACCCACATGCTCCCGATGACGTTAGTTCCAGCCACGTGTTTGCCTTGTCCTACCCTTTCACCGGCATTGATCCCAAGTACACTCACTAATTAACATGCTGAATGCTAAACTCCATGTCGGAGTTCTCCTCCAGGACTCCAAAATCACACACCGATAAGCAAACGAGAATGGAAAACTCAGGTGTTAGAAAATTCGGAGAGCTACGGGCACTCGGAGAAGTGGGGATAGCGCTGCCGTGGTATAATTTTCCAGTTGGAGGAGCTTGTCATTGCTGCTTTCCCTGAGTCTGAATTCCTGGTCCTTCTTCCCTCACACAGATTTTCAGTACTAAAAGTACCAAAGCAAGTCAAAACAAAACCCCCAAATCAGAAAAAAAAAAAAAAAAGCCATTCCAAAATAATTTCCTCCCAACATACACTTCTTCAAGGTAGGTGTTAGAAAAAATCAATGTAGGGGCCTTCATTATTTTGTTAACATGTGATGTATAATGAGAAAATGTAGCAATTCACTACCGTTTATTATAATGATGTATATTATAGTACCTTATATCTCTTTCCTGTTATTATATTGCTACTTTTTCTAGCTGTTGCAAAAGCAGCTGAAACTTCAGCTACATCCCAACTTCTTGTCCTGTTCCCTGTGACTTCTGAGTTTTGGAAAACCCTGCAGGGTCTTTGCCTAGCCTCCTGTCATACCATACAGAGGTTCACCTGTCCCCTGTGTCTCTTAATGGAACCTGGGATTAGTTTCCTAGAAAGTTATTCTTTCCTTCTCTTTTCAGAAACAGAACAGCCCTTCAGTAGAGTCTTGCTTTCTTCCAAAAGCTCAGCATCCTAGCAGATCCCAAATGGAACTTGCCATCATAGCACACGGTATCCTCCGTGTGCAAGAGGAGACTTTTGTTTTGCCCTTCATACCGACATTGCAAGGCCGTATTTGAAATGCACAGAGAAAGAAATTCTGGAGTCATGTCATTCTTGTTCGAGGTGAAGCTAGGAGACAGGGGAGTGTGCAAGTATGTTTTCTGTTCACTGCAACTCTTTGATTTCAGCAAAGTCTTACCACAAAGAATCTTGGTCATTGTGTCTGTTCTATTTTTGTGATTTAGAGCTGTTGGAGACTTTACACAGGGTAACTCCACCTTACAGTTTCAAGAACAAGTGTTTTTTTCTTTAATAAAATAAATCTTTAATTGAGAATTTTAGGAAGCTGGAGAGAGAGAGAGAGAGAGAGAGAGAGAGAGCAGTATATGTGAGAATCTAGACCAAAATCATTTCTGTGCATAATCTTAGCCGAAGAAGGGAAAAGAGAGAAATTAAGCTGAAGCAGATGGGACAGAATCTGTTCTGAGACACCCTGTGTATAACAAAGAAAAACTGATGTATCAGAGTTTCTTGGGTCCAGATATCTTAGGTACCATCAGTAAAACAGACAATTCATCTTCTGGTATTGGGAAATAGGAAAAAAAGATACTGACATATATAATTAATTATACGAACCTTTGCTGTTTGAGGTTTATGCGTATCACTAAGTAAGTTAGATTAGTTGTGTTTTAAATCAGACTTGCAGAATCCATTTCGTCATGCACCAGGCATGGGGCAAAAGTCTCACTGTGTGTTAAATACTCTAGGAGAAGGCTGGAGAGACGCCCATAATTCACCTCATGAGGTTTAGTTCTTAACTACTCAGCCTTAAGAATAAACTGAGTTGCACAATTTAATGCATTTGTTTTGTATTTGATAATCTTTATAATCTATATTTAGACATTCAAAGGATGATAGGCTCAAAAAATAAGAGCTTATGACAAAGAGTATTTATACTTTAGCATTATCACTAAATTCTTATACCACAGTTATCAAAGACTCCGAATAAAAGATATATTTATAATGTGAATTTTTTTGATATTCAAGTATAGTTAGTATACAATATCATATTGGTTTTATTAGTTTCAGGTGTATAATACTATAGTGATTTGACTTAAAAAAAAAAACTCCTAACCTGAGAATATGTTTCCATTTATCTTCAGATAGAGTGGGAAGGGGAGAGAGAGGATAAAAAGAAGGAGAGAGAAACATCAATGTGAGAGAGACACATCAATTGGCTGCCTCCCAAATGACCCTGGCCAGGACCGGGGACTGAACCATAACCGATGTACACGACCTTGACCGGAATCAAACCCACGACTCTTTAGTGTGCAGCCGACGCTGTAACTGCTGAGCCAAACCTACCAGGGCTGATTTGACATTTTTATGCCTCATAATGTGATCACCCCACTCATTGTAGTCACCTTCTGTCACCATGTCAACTTATCAAAATATTATTGACTGTCTAATCCTCACCTTTTGCACTCTCCCTCCCCCCTCCCTTCTGGTAATCATCCTGCTGTTTCTGTTTCTAGGAGTCGTTTTTATTCATGTTCTTTCTTTTAGATTTCACATAAAAGTGAAGCTATGCAGCATTTGTCTTTCTCTGTATTATTTCATTTAGTATCATACCCTGTAGGTTCATCCATGTTGTTGCAAATGGTAAGTTGTATTTTTTTTTAATTTCTGAGTAATATTTCATGGTGTGTATAGATAGATGATAGATGATAGATAGATAGATAGATAGATAGATGATAGATAGATAGATAGATAGATAGATAGATGTATAGATAGATAGATAGATAGATAGATAGATAGATAGACAGATAGATAATGTTCAGAGTAATATTTTTGTTATCTTCAAATAAATACCCAAAACAGAACTGCTGGATCGTGTGGTAGGTGTGTTTTTAGTTTCCTGAAATATCCCCATACTGTCATCCACAGCAGCGGCATCAACGTGCAGCCCCACCAAGAGGACACGCCCTTTCTCCACACCCTCCAACACAGGCACTTGTGGACTTTTTGATAATAACCATTCTTGCTGGTATCTCATTATGGTTTTGATTCATTTTTCCCTAATGACATCTGTAATACGGTCGACAATAATAGGAAAGAAAAGAAAATGTGGTTGAAATAGTATAGTGTTTTATCACTTGTTTATTTTTTAAAATTTGGCTAAACTAGAAATATAATTCTAGATCTAAATCAGTATTATAATATTTGGTATATAAAACAGTCTAATACATCAACACAATTATCCTTAATTTAGTTCAAGTAAAATGATAATATGTATATTAAGTGTGTTTTGCATATTATGTCACATTTCACAGCATGAAAATGAAATTAAGATGTTATATTTATATTGATTTATATTATAAGCCATAAATCAGACACAATTTCTTGTTTAAAATAATAAATGTATTTGGATTATGAATATAAATTTATCTAAAGTGGTTTTTAAAAGATAATGATATGAGAGAGTTTACGTGTACTTTGTTAATGTACATTACCGACATCTGCAAATTCAATGCATTAAAATGTGGCTGACTATTTCCCTGTGTACACGACCCAGTTCTGAAATTTAATTGAGGCTCACTAGTGTACTGTATTTCTGGCTTTTTAAAATAATTACTCTAATGTGAAAGCAGAGGTAAATTGTATTTGAACATGACTCTAGCTTTTGAAAGTAGAATTATGTTGTGTTTATAATGGAAGAGACTTTCTAAAGGAAATAACATTTTTTAAAAAAATCTAGGTTTCTCATTTTCTAGTATTAAAATTTGAGCTCTGTATAAATCTCATTTAAAAGAGAAAAACACAGGAATCCAAGTTGGCTCCAGGGTAGGTAAAAGCTATACCCACCGCCTCCTGGCACCAGACTTACAGCTAAATTTTATTTTATTTTTATTTATTTTTATTTATCAATTTTAGAGAAAGGGGAAGGGAGAAAGAGAGAGATCGAAACATTTATGAGAGAGAACTTCAACTGGCCGCCTCCTGCACGCCCCCCACTGGGGATCAGACCCACAACCTGGGCATGTGCCATGACTGGGAATTGAACCAGTGACCTCTTGGTGCAGGGTCGATGCTCAACCACTGAGCCACACCAACTGGGCATACAGCTAAAATTTAAAGCCACCAATCTGAATGACCAACTGAAGGACAGTTGAACAGGAATATTACCTACAAGGATTCCTATAAGAAAGTATTCAGAGACTGGTATGAAGGGCAGAAATGGATAGGGTTGGCTGCTGCACCCACTTGTGGTGGCTGAGAAACTGAAGGGATATTTCTCTTGTAAACATACCCTCTGAAGAGAGTGGGGTCTCAACTTCATGCCAGGACCCCCATACCAGTATACCTGTATAGCATCTGGCAGCAAAAATTAATGGGAACTCTGGTCGGCTAGAATTCTAGGTGTTCTCCTCAAGGCTCATTAGACAGGAGCTTGATCTTCAGTAATCACCTGGGGCTCTGTTAGAGGAAAGGTGACTCAGAGCATATGGGTGTCCTGAAAAAAAAGCTCTGAGTGGTGTGACTGTGGAGACAGATATGACAGGTTGGCTACTGATGTCCTGGTCCTAAGCCAACATCCCACACACCCTCAGGGGCCATCTCCCATGAGGGAGCACTTCTATCCATACAGCACCAGCTGGGGAGTATACTGACTTGATCCTCCAAATACTGGTGACACCAGAAAGCCTGCTGGATGTACACAACAGGAATCTGTGGTGTGCACTTTTTCTTGAGAAATAGTGTGACTTTGAATGAAGGCCAACATTGTCCCCCTTGTGTGGGTACAAAAGGCACCCCACAACTGAAAACTTTCTTGTAGGGTCTCTAATGGGGTGGCCACAGAGCTGAGGGGAGTTGTGCAGCTGGCTCCCTTCCCATGGGCTGGTGCAGAACTCCAAGGGAAGACTGCCTTGACCTGTTTCTACAAGTCCTGTTGGTCCCATTCACTTGGGCTCAGTTCTGTGGGGCAAAGGAAGCTGGGACCTCAGAGCTGGTGGCTCCACTGGGGTCTCCACCAGCGGTGGCTGTGGAACTAGCAGTAGGCGTGCAGCTTGCTCCCCTCCTGTGGACTAGTGCCACTTCCGACAGACGGCAACCTTGATCTGTATTTCCAAGTCCCACAGGCTCTGTCCCATTGGGCTAAATTCCATGGGGAAAAGAAGCAGAGTGTAGAGTTGAGATCTTCAGAACGCAGTTCCACTGGGGTTTCTGATGGCACAGCAGCAGAGCTCATGGGAGGCAAGCAGCTATACCCTCCAGTGGCCAAACTGGTGCCATCTCCAAAGGAAGGCTTTCTTGATATCTTTGCCCAAATCTTGGTAGCCCTGCCCTGCTGAGCTTGCTCCTGCTCCCGCCCCTGCTCCCGCCCCTGCTCCGCTCCTGCTCCTGCTCCCGCTCCTGCTCCCGCTCCCGCTCCCGCTCCCGCTCCCGCTCCCGCCCCTGCCCCTGCTCCTGCCCTGGCTTCCGCTCCCGCTCCTGCTCCCGCTCCTGCTCCCGCTCCCACTCCCACTCCCGCTCCTGTTCCCGCTCCCACTCCCGTTCCTGCTCCCGCTCCTGCTCCCGCTCCTGCTCCCGCTCCCACTCCCGTTCCCGCCCCTGCTCCTGCTCCCACTCCCGCTCCCGCTCCCGCTCCCGCTCCCGCTCCCGCCCCTGCTCCCGCTCCCGCCCCCGCTCCCGCCCCCGCTCCCGCTCCCGCTCCCGCCCCCGCTCCCGCCCCCGCTCCCGCCCCCGCCCCCGCCCCCGCCCCCGCCCCCGCTCCCGCTCCCGCCCCCGCTCCCGCCCCCGCTCCCGCCCCCGCCCCCGCCCCCGCCCCCGCCCCCGCTCCCGCTCCCGCCCCTGCTCCTGCTCCCGCTCCCGCTCCCGTTCCCGCTCCTGCCCCTGCTCCTGCTCCTGCTCCCGCTCCTGCTCCTGCTCCTGCTCCTGCTCCCGCTCCTGCTCCCGCTCCCGCTCCTGCTCCCGCTCCCGTTCCCGCTCCCGCTCCCGCTCCAGCTCCCGCTCCTGCTCCAGCTCCCGCTCCTGCTCCAGCTCCAGCTCCTGTTCCCGCTCCTGCTCCTGTAGTAAGGATAGCTGGCTACACCCAACCTGAATACGTGGTGCACTCTTTCTGCAGGAGCTAGTGTTAAAGTTTCCAGCAGAGACTGAGTGGTGTGGCTTTGAAGGAATGGCCACCTTCTCCACATTGAATACCTGAACATGCTGCCCCAAGTGGGGCAACCACTAGCCCAACCTCCTGACCTAGTTGCTGTGCCCTACTGAGCTCGAGCCAATGTGGAACAGTCAGTGGGCTGCTGCCAGTAAGGCTGACTCTAGAGCCTTTTTCATTAGACTCTGAAGGAAATCCAGGCAACCTCAGGAAGAAAGGGTGGAGCTGACAAGTGGATGCTGACCTCAGGGAACCTTGGACTTTAACTGATCTTTCCCCAGCTCAGAGCATCAGGATGCTGATAAACATTGAGGCCCACTAGACAAAGCCAAAAACAGTGAATACCATGGTAGCTTAGATAAATAGCCAAAAGCCAGTTACACACAACATGACATTGTCCCTCACTGAAACCTTGACCAAGTAGACCCTAAAACAACACAACTAGTGGTAAGCTTTAAAATACACAAGAGCTTGACCCACTAGTCACACAAATGGCAGTCAAAGAGGGACTCCAGCAGACACCAGACACTGCCAGAAGCAATTCCACCTTGGAGGCAGCCCCTGAGCAGTGAAACATACAGAGTGAGTGAGGTCTATCCTTACAGTCAGCCAGTCTGAGGATAACTCTACCCAGAATGCTAATGGGACAATAGCATTCAGTTCACAACTGAGCTCTGCATAAATCTCACTCAATTTTCCCAACACTATTTATTGAAGTGGCTGCCTTTACTCCATTGTATGCTCTTGCCTCCTTTGTCAAGCATTTTCTCCCATACAGCGTGTTGCCCTTTCATTTCGATAGTGGATTCTTTAGCCGTGCAGAATTTTTTTAGTTTGTTGTACTCCCATTTGTTTATTTATTTTTTCTTTGTTTCTCTTGCCCTGGGATATGTAATAGTGAAAGTTTGCTACATGCAATGTCTAAAATTTGGCAGCCTATGTTTACTTCTAGGATTTTAATGGTTTCATGACTTACATTTGTCTTTTATCCATTTTGAGCTTATTCTTGTGCAAGGTAGTAGTTGATGGTCTAGATTCTTTATTTATTTATGTTTAGTGTACCTGTCCAATTATCCCAACACCATTTATTGATAAAACTGTCTTTAGTCCAGCACATACTGTTGTCTCTTTTGTCAAATAGTAATTAACCATTGATGTGGATCAATTTCTGGGGTTTCTTAATGCTCAGTTGATCTATATGTTTTTTCTTGTGCCAACACCAGACTGTTTTTATTACAATGGCTTTGTAGTATAGTTTGATATCTGGTATTGTGATCTCACAACTTTGTTCTTCTTTCTCAAGGCTGCTGTAGCTATTTGGGTCTTTTTAGGTTCCATACAAATTTTTTAAATATTTGTTCTAGATCTGTGAAATACACCAATACTATTTTAATAGGAATTATGCCAATCTATGGATCACTCATTTCACTGATGTTTATTCTTCTAATTCATAATAATGCAACATGCTTCTACTTGTTTGTATCTTCCTCTCTTTCTATTCTCAATGACCTCTATTTTTCTAACTACAAGAATTTTACCTTCATGGTTACGTTTTTTCACTGCATTTTATTTTTTATTTTTCCAATGGAAAATAGGATTTTCTTTTTTAGTTTCTCTTTCTGAGGTTTTATTATTGTATAAAAATTGCTATTGATTTCTGGATGTTGATTTGTATCTTGCTACTTTGCAGAATTTATTTATTGATTCTTATAGTTTTTTGGTGGCGTCTTTAGGTTTTTCTATGTAAAATGTCATATTATTTTCAAATAATAACAATTTTACTTTCTCCTGTCTTGTTTGGATGTCTTTGATTTTTTTTCTTCTTCTTTGATCACTGTGGCTAGGACTATGTTGAATAAGAATGGTGAAATTGGACATTTTTCTCTTGTTCCTGGTCATTAGGGAAATACTTTTAGTTTTCACCCATAGACTATGATATTATCTTTCATGTTGTCATATAAAGCCTTTATTATGTTGAGGTATGATCCCTGCGTTTCTCCTTTGCTGAGTTTTTGTAGAAATGAATGCTGGATTTTGTCAAATGCTTTTTCTTTATTTATTGACAGGATCATGTGATTTTTATCCTTCATTTTGTTAATGTGATATATCACATTTATTGTTTTGCCACTCATGTATTAGGCTTGTATTACAAATTTAAATCACACTTGGTCGTGGTGTATGATTTTTTAAAATATGTTTCTATTGATTTTTTTAGAGATAGAATAAGGGAAAGAGATATGGAAACATCAATGTAAGAGAGAAATATTGATTAGCTGACTTCTGCATGCCCTCTACTAGGGGTCAAGCCTGCAACCCAGGCATATGTTCTGACTCAAAATTGAACCAGGACCTTTCAGTCCCTGGGATGATGCTCACTCCACTGAGCCACACCAGCCAGGCTATCTTTTTAATGTGCTGCTGGATACTGTTTGCTAATATTTTGCTGAGGATTTTACCATATATGTTCATCAGTGATATTGGCATGTAATTTTCTTTCTTTGTAGTGTCTTTGTCTGGCTTTAGAATTAGAATAATGTCGGCCTCATAAAAAAAGCTTGGAAGTGTCCCTTCCTCTTGGATGTTTTAGAATAGTTTCTATAGGACATATGCTGGTTCGTCTTTAAATGTTTAGAAAAACTCACCTGTGAAGCCATCCAATCCAGGACTTATGTTTTATGAAAGCTTTTTGAATACTGCTTCTATTTTGTCAGTTGTTATTGGCTTATTGCACCTTTTCCTATTCCTGATTAGTTTTAGAAGATTGTATTTTTCTTTTTTCTTTTTCATTTTATTTTTGTTACAGATGTTTCTCCTTTTTTTACGCCTTTGACACCCTCCTCCCCATCCCCCCTACCCCATCCCTGGCTTTGTTGTCCATGTCCAGTGGTTATGCATACATGCATATAAGTTCTGTGGTTTATCTCTTCCCACCCCCTTTTCTGAGGGTTGTCAGTCTGTACCCTACTTCCGTGTTTCTGGGTCTACCCTATTCCTCACTGTTATATTTATTATATTCCATATATAGGTGAGATCATGTGGTATTTGTCTTTTTCTGCGTGGCTTGTTTCACTTAAGATAATACTTTCCAGGTCCCTCCATGTCGTCTCAAAGGATAAGAGATCTTTCTTTGTTACAGCTGCATAGTACTCCATTGTGTATATGTACCACTGCTTTTTTATCCATTTGTCTATTGATGGACACTTGGATCCCTTTTATTTTTTCTTGATGTCTCATTGCTGTGGCTAAGACTTTCATTACAATGTTAAATCAGGGTGGCAAAAGTGGCATCCCTGTCTTGTTCTTAAAGAAAATGTTTTCACTGTCTGCCCATTGAGCATGATGTTGGCTGTAGGTCTTTCAAATATGGCCTTTATTATGTTGAGATATGATCTCGGCATTTATTGATTTGCAAATATTGTACCAGCCTTGCATCCCTGGGATGAATCCCACTTGGTCATGGTGAATAATTATTTTTATGTATTGCTGGATCCGATTTGCTAGTATTTTGTTCAGGATCTTGGCATCTATGTTCATCAGGGATATTGGCCTGTAGTTTTCTTTCTTTGTAGTGTCTTTTTCTGGTTTTGGAATTAGAATTATACTGGCCTCATAAAACAAGTTTGGAAGTTTTCCTTCTTCTTGAATTTTTTGAAATAGTTTGAGGAGAATGGGTGTTAGTTTTTTTTTTTTAATGTTCGGTAAAACTCCCCTGTAAAGCCATCTGGGCCTGGGCTTTTGTTTGCTGGGAGAGTCTTGATTACATCTTCAATTTCTTCTGTTGTTATTGGTCTGTTCAAGTTTTTTATCTCTTTCTAGTCCAGTTTTGGGAGACTATGTGTTTCTAGAAATTTGTGCATTTGACTTAGATTGTCGAATTTGTTGCCATTTAATTGTTCATAGTAGCTGCTAATGATCTTTTGTATTTCTGTGGTGTCAGTTGTTACTTCTCCTCTTTCATTTCTGATTTTGTGCACTTGGGTTCTCTCTCTTTGTTTGTTGATGAGTCTAGCTAAGGGTCTATCAATCTTGTTTATCTTTTTGAAAAACCAGCTTTTTGTTTCATTGGTCCTTTGAATTGTTTGTTTGTTTGTTTGTCTCTATGTCATTTATTTCTGCTCTGATCTTTACTATTTCCTTCTTCTACTTGCTCTGGAGGTTTTGTTTGTTTGTTTGTTTGCTTTTTAGTTCTTTAAGTTGTTAGGTTAGATAGTTTATTAGAGATTTTTCTTGTTTCTTGAGGTAGGCCTGTAGTGCTGTGAACTTCCCTCTCAGAACTGCTTTTGCTGCATCCCATAGATTTTGTGTTGTTGTGTGCTCATTTTCATTGGTTTCCAGGAAGTTTTTAATTTCTTCCTTGATTTCCTCAGTAACCCATTCATTGTTCAATAACATGCTATTTAGCCTCCATGTGTTGAAATGTCTTGCATGTTCTTGTTGCAATTGATTTCTAGTTTCATGCCACTGTGATCTAAGAAGATGCTTAATATGATTTCAATCTTCTTGAACTTGTAGAGACTTAGTTTGTGTTCTATCATGTGGTGTATCTTTGAGAATGTCTCATGTGCACTTGAGAAGAATGTGAATTCTGTAGTTTTGGGGTGTAATTCTCTGTAGATATCTATTAAATCCATTTGGTCTAGTGCTTCATTTAGTGTCTCTGTTTCCTTGCTAATTTTTTGTCAAGAGGATCTGTCCAGTGATGTCAGCGGGGTGTTGAAGTCCCCTGCTATGATTGTATTGCTGTCAATTTCTTTTTTTGAAGTCCTCCAGAAGATTTTTAATGTATTTTGGTGCTCCTATATTGGGTGCATATACGTTTACTAAAGTTATATCTTCCTTTTGGATAGATCTTTTCAATATTATGTAGTGGCCGTCTTTGTCTCTAGTTATGGTCTACATTTTGAAATCTATTTTATCAGATGTGAGTATTGCTACCCCAGTTCCTTTTTGATTGGAAAATTTTTTCCATCCCTTCACTTTCAACCTATGTGAGTCTTTTGTGGTGATGTGGGTCTCTTGTAAACAACATATAGATGAGTCATGCTTTCTTATCCAATCAGCTACTCTGTGTCTTTTTATGGGAGCATTCAGTCCATTTACATTTAAGGTGATTATTGATATGTGCTTATTTATCGCCATTTTTGTTTAGTTTGGTTATGTTTTTCTCCCTATTTCTTCTACTAATTACAGCAGTCCTTTTAACATTTCTTGTAGTGCTGGTTTGGTGCTAATATATTCCCTTAGCCTTTTTTTTTTTTTTTTTGCTCTGGAAGTTATTTATTTGACCTTCTAATTTGAATGACAGCCTTGCTGGGTAGAGTAGTCTTGGAGTCAGATCCTTGTTTTTCATGATCTGGATTACTTCATGTCATTCCCTTCTGGCCTGTAGTGTTTCTTGTGAGAAGTAAACTGAGAACCTTAGGGGGTTTCCTTTGTAGGTAACCTGTTGCTTATCTCTTGTCACCTTTAGGATTCACTCTTTGTTTATAATTTTTGGCACTTTGATTACTATGTGTCTTGGTGTGGGCCTGTTTGGGTTCTTCCTACTTACTTGGGGCTCTCTGTGCTTCTTGAACTTGAATGCCTTCTTCCTTCACCAGATTAGAAAAGTTTTCTGTCGCTATTTCTTTAAATATATTTTCTAACCCTTGCTCATTTTCTTCTTCTTCGGGGACTCCTATGATGCGAATATTATTACGTTTCCAGTTGTCCCACAGTTCTCTTAAGCTGTCTTTGTGTTTTTTAATCATTTTTTCCTTTTGGTTTTCTGATTGGTTGATTTTTTCTAACCTGTCTTCTAAGTCACTGATCCAGTCCTCAGGTTCCTCTACTCTGCTCTTTAGACCTTCCAATGTGTTCTTTATTTCTGATATGTCACTCTTGGTCTCCTCTTGGTGGTTTTTAATTTCCAATTCGTTTATTTTCAGCATTTCTCTGTCCTTACTCATGCTGTTGAGCTTCCTCAAAATCATGGCTCTGAATTCTAGCTCTATTAACTTGCCTAACTGCTCCACATTGACCTCATCTTTGGTGGAGGTTTCATGTTCTTTCATTTGGCTTTTGTTTCCATGTTTCACCATTTTGGTTATCACAGTGGACTTTGGAGTCTTCCAAGTTTTCCCTGTGGGTGCCAGTGTTGTGGCTCCCATGTTAAACACCACTGTCAAGTCTTACTTTCCTGGTTAGAGTGGCTAGCCCAGAAATGGTACTATTATCCTCTAGCTTTTTGCCTGGAGGTTAGCAGTCCAGGTTACTTAAAGAGTTTTGGGTTGTTAGTTGATTAAAAAACTCCCTCAGGTGCTCAGCATAAGGGGATTTCCCGAGAGTGGGGCAGATCCTGGTGGTTAGTGAGCCTCAATTTGCATTTCAATGGCCCACAGGGTGGGGTTGAATCTCCCAGGGAGGGGCTGCTGCCTCTCCCCAGAGCCCTGGGAAGGAGTAATATGGCCACCGTCCTGCATGGCTGCAACTCAGGAAAAGCTCTGAGTGCCCCTCCAAATCCCGAGTGTCCCCACACAGTTCCAGTCCAGTTTGCCCTCCCTCTGCCGGAGCCCAAGGTGAGTGTCTGAGGCTATTTTAGCCTCTGTCCCAGCTCTGCACTGTGGAGCCACTTGGGAGTTTAACCCAAGGGCACTGATCCCAGCTAAGGCCGCTGCCAAGCTCCTGACAGTGGGCTCCCAGCCCCCGTCTTATGCTTTTGCAATCTTACCAGGATTGAGTCAGTGTCCCTGGTTATATGGTCCTCACAAGCTGCTTTTCTGTTGCTTTTTCCCATCAATTTGTCTGTGTTTTAGTTGTAATTCCAGTTTGGTCCTGGGAGACGGTCTGTGTAGCTTCCATTCACTCTGCCACCATTTTGGAATAAAGATTGTATTTTTCTAATAATTTGTCCATTTCTTCCAGATTGTCCAGCTTTTGGTATTAAGTTGATCATTGTATTTTCTTAAATCTTTTGAATTTCTATGGTGTCAGGTTGTACTTCACCTCTTTCATTTCTGATTTTATTTAATTGGGTCTTCTTTCTTTGTTTCTGAATGAGTCTGGCTAAAGGTTTATGATTTTTTTTTTTTTTTTTTTTTAAGAATCAAATTTTGGGTTCCTTGCTATTTTGTATTTTTTTAATTTCTCTATTATTTATTTCCACTCTGATCTTTATAATTTTTTTCTTCTACTTTGAGATTTTCTTGTTGTTCTGTTTCTAATTCTTTTAGTTGTATTGTTTATTTAAACTTTTTCTTGTTTCCTGATGTGCGCCTGTAATGCTATGAATTTTCATCTCAGGACTGCTTTTTCTGTGTTCCATAGATTTTGGATTGATGTGTGTTCATTTTCATTTGTTTTCAGGAAGATTTTTATGTCTTCCTTGATCTCATTAGTAATGCATTCACTGTTTAATAACATGCGATTTAACCTCCATGTGTTTGAATAAGTTTGAGTGTTTTTATTGTAGTTGATTTCTAGTTTTATGCCATTGTGATCTGAGAAGATGCTTGATATGATTTTAATCTTCTTGAATTTGTTATGGTTTATTTTGTATCCTAATGCATGGTCTATCTTTGAGAAATATCCATGTGCACTTGAAAAGAATTATATTCTGCTCTCTTTGGAATAAATGTTCTGTAAATGCCAATTAGATCCAACTGGTATACTATGTCATTTACTGCCACTGTTTCCTTGTTGATTTTTCATCAAGAAGATCTATCTAGTGATGTGAGTAGGGGTGCTAAAGTCTCCTACTATAACTGAATTGCTATCTATCTCTTATTTAAAGTCTATCAAGAGTTTTTAATATATTTAGGTGTTCCTGTACTGGGTGCAAATCATATATGTTAACATAAGTTATATATTTTTTGTTGTTGAATTGATCCTTTTAGTATTATGTCTTTTGATTGGAGCATTTTGTCTATTTACATTTAAGATTATTATCAATAGGTAATTATTTGTTTCCATTTTTTTATACCTATTTTGCTTTCTGTCTTGTTTTGTTCTTAAAACAGTCTTGTAGCAATGAACTCCTCCAGCATTTTATTTATTTTATTTTTATTTTTATTTTTTGTGGTCTGGAATCTCTTTATATCACCTTCAATTTTAAATTATCATCTTACTGGATATATCAGATTTGGATTCAATCCCATGTTTTTTATTACTTTGTATACTTTATTTCACTCACTTCTGGCTTGAAGTGCTTCTATTGATAAATCAGCTAACAGTCTAATGGGAATTTCCTTGTAGGTAACTTTTTGTCTATCTCTTGCTGCCTTTAAGATTCTATCTTTGTCTTTAATTTTGCCATTTTAATGAGATGTGTCTAGGTGTTGGTCCTTGGAACTTCATTTTGATTTGGCATCTCTGTGTTTAGTGAACTTATGTGACTTTTCCCTATAAGATGTTAGGAAAATTTTCTGTCATTATTCCTTCAAACAGGTTCTGTATTTCTTGCTCAGAGTCTTCTCCATCTGGTACCCCTATGATGCAGATATTGTTATGTTTCATATTGTTCCCAAGGTCTCTTAAACTGTCCTCTTGCTTTATTTATTTATTTTTTCTAATTGCTGCTTTTATTGGGTATCTTTTTCTGCCTTGTCCTGTAATTCTTTTTATCTACTTTTAATTTCTTCCAGGTTATTCTTTATTTCAGCTATGCCATCTTCATTTCTGATTGGTTCTTATTCATGGTCTCTACATATTTTTTTATGCTGATGTACTTCCCAGAAAGTTCCTCATAGTTTTCATTAAGTTGCTTGTATTTCTCACTAAGTTGTTTGAGCATCTTTATAAGCATTGCTTCGAACTCTATATCTGATAAAGTGCTTGCCTCCATTTTATTTAGATTCTTTTCCCCAATTCCTCCCTTTTTTTCATTTGGATTGTTTCTTCATGTCCATATTTTCAGCTGTCTCTTTGTGTTGGTTTCTATGTATCAGAACTGCTGCACTTCTCAGTCTTCATGAGGT
Organism: Molossus molossus; assembly: GCF_014108415.1. NCBI lineage: Eukaryota > Metazoa > Chordata > Mammalia > Chiroptera > Molossidae > Molossus > Molossus molossus. The sequence goes on along the minus strand of NW_023425403.1, from coordinate 109,515,958 downwards.
GGCCTTATATAAAATTTGTCTTGTGGTGGAAACTTTTTGGTCTGCAGAGCTGAATCCATTTTTGTCTTGTAATTTCTTTGTGTGTGTGTGTGTGTGTGTGTGTGTGTTGAAATTACTCAAACAATGACACAGTTCTCAAGCTGAGGATTTTGTATCACAAACTTTTTATTCTAAATTACTTACAACATATGTTAAATATTCTTGGTTCTCCTTATGTCATTCCATATGGGATCCCATTTAAATAAAAACTATAACTCTGAAATGTGAGCATTTCCCCAGGTGATGCTGATATACATTGGAAATCGCAAACTATCAAGAAGATGGTGACAGGCAGGCCAGAGAGAAGGTGAGTGAATGAGAGAGTGAGCTAGTGTGTGAGAGAGAGTGACTGGATGTGAAGGTGGACAACCAAACTTTTGCAGTGCAGAGACACAGAGCAGAAGATTCCTGTGCTGTGGACAGGGAGCAGTAGGCTATTGTGGTAAGTGGCTCTTCAAGGTGCTTCTCCCTGTGCCATGCGGAGGTCCCACCATTTGGGAAGATCCCAGGTCTTCCCTGGGAGGAGGCAGTGGGAGTGATTAGGGCCTAGCAACCTGAGCCCACCAGCGCACCTGGCACCATCAGACCAGTGGACATCCTATGTCAGCACAGACCAGTGCACAGTAGTGGAGCTGTCAAGGTGCCTGTTGTGGAAAATGCAAACAGTCAGGAGCCCAGCACAATGCCCCACAGCCCAATCAGAGTCAAGATATATCCCCAGCCACAGAGGCTGGGGAGCAGACATCTATCCCCAGGCAACAGAAGCACAGAACAGCAGCAGAAAGCCCTCTCCAAAAACTGCAACAAAGGCTGACAGAAGCTGAGCCCCACTGGGCAGCAGCACTTCCCAGCTGCCAGCAGTGGGACCTGGGGCTCCATAGGGGCCTGTGGAACACAGCTGCCCACAAGAACAGTGGGGAGCCAGGGAGCCACAGAGGCCTGTATGACCCAGCAGCCCAAAAGAGAAGTGGGAAGCTGGGGATCATTAGGGGACTGTGTGACCCAGCAGCTCACAAGAGCAGTGGGAAGCTGGGGCTCCATAGAAGCCTGTGTGACCCAGTGGCCCACAGAACAGTGGGAAGCCAGGGATCCAGAAGGACCTGTGCAACCCAGTAGCCAAGAGTGGTGCAGAGCCAGGGCTCTGGAATAACCTGTGCAACCCAGCAGCCCACAAGAGTGGTGCAGAGCTTGGGCTCAAGAGGGGACTGTGCCATCCAGCTCCCCACAGGATCAGTGGGAAGCAGGGGCCCCAATGAGGCCTGTGCAACACAGCTGCTCATGGGTCTAGCTGAAATCTGGGGCTCAAGAGGGGCCTGTGTGACCCAGCTGCCCATGGTGTGGGCAGGGAGTGCAGCTCTAGCAGGGCCTGAGCAAAACAGCTACAGGAGGCACCAGCAACCAGCTGGGAACACAGCTCCAGAGGGGCCCACACAACCCAGCAGCAACACCTACCAGGACACACCAATATAAGCCCCCAGTAGTCAGTCCTCCAGGATCCACAGCAGGCAAGAGGTGACACACGACAGAACAGTCTGGGAAGCACAGTAGCCTTATTTGATATACAGTAAGCTGCCTACACATCCAAACATTTCTCACCAGGTCTAGAGTTACCAGATGGCTAAAATGGGGAGACCAAGAAACAACACCCAAAAGAAAGAAAAAGAGGAATCACCAGAAAAGGATCTACATGTGATGTCTGAAATTTTGCTACCTACATTTTTTTCTAGGATAGTTATGGTTTTATGATTTACATTTAAGTCTTTTATCCATTTGAGTTTAATCTTGTGTATGATGTAAGTTGCAGCTCTAGTTTCATTGTTTTGCATGTACATGTCCAGTTTTCCTAACACCATTTATTGGAGAGACTGTCTTTACTCCATAATATACTGTTGCTTCCTTTGTCAAATATTAATTGAGCATAATGCCTTGGGTTGATTTTTGGGTTCTCTGTTCTGTTCTATTGATCTATATGCCTGTTCTTGTGCCAGTACCAGGCTGTTTTGATTATAGTGGTTTTGTAGTATAACCTGATATCTGGTATTGTAATCCTTCCTATTTTGTTGTTCTTTTTTTTTTTTTTTTTTCTTCCCAAGATTGCTGTGGCTGTTTGGGGTCTTTTTTGTTTCCATATAAACTTTTGAAGTTGTGCTCTAGATCTGTGAATTAACCATTGGTACATAGTAAGAATTGCATTGAATCTATAGATTGCCTTAGGTAGGATGGGCATTTTATTTCATTTTAAAAATGTTTTTCTTTATTGATTTCAGAGAGGAGGGAAAGCAGAGGGGGAGAAATAAAGAAATATCAATGAGAAAGAACATTGATCAGCTGCCTCTTGCACACCCCCACTGAGGATCAGCACACAACTTGGGCATGTGCCCTGACTGGGAATTGAATCATTGACCTCTTGGTGCATGGGTCAATGCTCAACCATTCAGCCACACCAGCCAGACTAGTATGGACATTTTAATGATGTTGATTCTTCCAATCTGTTAACATGGTGTACATTTCCACTTTTTTATATCTTCCTCTATTTCTTTTATTAATGTCTTGTTGTTTTTTTTGAGAATAGGTCTTTTACTTTCTTTGTTAAGTTTATTTCTAAGTATCTTTATTTTTGTGCTGCAATGGTAAGTGGGATTTTTTTAAAATTTCCCTTTCTAATTGTTCATTGTTGGTGTGTACAAATGCCATTGAACGCTGAATGTTAGTTATGTATCCTACTATTTTGCCAAATTTATTTATTAAATATAGTAGGTTTCTTTAATAGTGTCTTTATGGTGTTCTATGTACGATATCATGTCACCTGCAAATAATGGCAATTTCATTTTCTCCTTTCCAATTTGAATGCCTTTTATTTTTTCTTCTTGTCTCATAGCTGTGGCTCAGACTTCCAGTACTATATTGAATAAGAGTGGTAAAAGAGGACATCTCTGTCTTATTCCTGTTCTTAAAGGAAATCCTTTCAGTTTTTGCCCATTGAGTATGATGTTGACTGTAGGGTTTTCACTGTATGACCATTTTTTTATGTTGAGATATGATCCTCTGTTCCCACTATTCTGAGCACTTTTATCAGAAATAGGGGCTGGACTTCATCAAATGTTTTTTTTAGCATCTGTTGATATGATCACAGGATTCTTTTTTTTTTTTTTTACTTATTTATAATTACTGTCTGACATGGCAGTGGGGTACAGACTGACAATCCCCAGGAGAGGGGATGGTGGGGGAGAGATAAACCACAGAACTTATATGCATGTGTGCATGAACAATGGACGTGGACAACAAAGCTGGGGACAGGGCAGGGAGGGAGGGGGAGGGGGGATCAGTGGGGGGAAAAGGGGGGACATCTGTAACAAAAATAAATTAATTAATTTAAAAAAATAATTAAAAAATAAAATTACTGCCCTGGCCGGTTTGGTTCAGCAGTTAGAGTGTCGGCCTGTGGTCCTGAGAGACCCGGGTTCGGTTCCCGCTAAGGGCGCGTACCTCGGTTGCAGTTTGTCCCCGGCCCTGGTCGGTTGTGCAGGTGGCAGCCACTCGATGTGTTCCTTTCACATCGATGTTTCTCTCTCTCTCTCTGTTCCTCTCTCTCCCTCCCACTCTACCTGAACAAAAAAAATGGAAAAATGTCCTCGGGTGAGGATAAAAAAATAAATAAATAAAAAATAAAATAAAATTACTGTCTGAAAAGCACTTTTCATTGCTTGGTAATTCCAAAATACTGAATCAATCAGAAATTAAAGAAACCTCAGGAATGTTTCCCACTGATTATAAAAAAATTCAAATCAAGCTCATTAAATATTCAAAATTAACATAAAGAAAAACATGATGCTTTTTCGAAATACTGTTGTGTTATGTTTTATTTTGTTTATGTGGTGTATAATATTTATTGATTTGCAAATATTGTACCAACAACCTTGCGTTTCTGGGATATATCTTACTTGGTAGAACTGAATACCTTTTAAAATATATTTCTGGATCCAAATTCCTAATATTTTGTTAAGAATTTTGGCACTTATGTTCATCAGGGATATTGGCCTGTAATTTTCTTTCTTTGTAATGCCTTTATCTGGTTTTGGAATTAGGATAATGCTGGCCTCATAAAAAGAGCTTAAAAGTCTTTCTTCTTGAATTTTTTGAAATAGTTTGAGGAGAATGAGTGTTAATTCTTCTTTTAATTATTGATAAATCTCTCCTTTGAAGAATTCTGGACCCTGGCTTTTGTTTGCTGAGAGTTTATTGATCACTGCTTCAATTTTGTAAGTTGTTATTGGTCTGTTCTGGTTTTCTGACTCTTCTCAGTTGAGTTTTGGAAGACTGTGTGATTGTCCATTTTGCCTAGGTTGTCCAATTTATTCACATATAATAATTCATAGTATTTTTTAACAACTCTTTTCATTTCTGTGATGTCAATTGTTACTTCTCCTCTTTTGTTTCTGATTTCGTCTATTTAGTTTCTCTCTATTTGTTTCTTGGTAAGTCAGGCTAAAGTTTCATCAATCTTATTTATCTTTTAAAAGAACCAGTTCTTGGTTTCATTAACCTTTGAAATGTTTTTTTTTTTCAGTCTCTATGTCCTTTATTTCCACTCCGACCTTTATTATTTCTTTTCTTCTACTTACTCTAGGTTTTTCTTTTTGCTCACTTTCTGGTTCTTTAATTTGTAGGGTTAGATAATATAGTAAAAATTTTTCTTGTTTTTTTGAGATAAGCTTGTAATGCTATAAATTCTCACTCAGGACTGCTTTCACTATGTCCCATAGATTTAGTGTTGTTGTGTGTTTATTTCTATTGATTTCCAGGTGTTTTATTTATTCCTCAATCTCCTTGGTAACCCATTTATTGTTTAATAACATGCTATTTAGACTCCATGTGTTCAAATGACTTTGCATGTTCTTGATGCAATTGATTTCTAGGTTCATGCCATTGTGATCTGAGAAGGTACACGATATGATTTAAATATTTTTGAATAGTTAAGACTTACTTTGTGTCCTATCATGTGGTTTATGTTTAAGAATGTCCTACCTGCACTTGAGAAAAATGTATATTCTTCAATTTTGAGGTGTAATTCTATGAAAATATCAATTCAATCTATTGGATCTAGTGCATTATAGGGTTTCTGCTTCCTTGTTACTTTTGTGTTTGGAGGATCTCTCCAGTGATATCATTGGGGGTTGAAAGTCACCTACTATGATTGCATGCTGTTAATCTCCTCGTAGAAGTCCTGTAAAAGGTTTTAAATATATTTTTTTTCTTCTACATTGGGTGCATGTATGTTTACTAAGGTTATAACTTCTTGTTGGATTGATCCTTTTAATATTATATAGCGGCTTTCTTTGTCTCTTTTCATGGTCTATATTTTGAAGGCTATTTTACCAGATATGAGTATTACTACCCCAGTTGTTCTTTTCCTTTTCATTTGCTTGGAATTTTTTTTCCATTCCTTCACTTTCATCCTGTGTGAGTCTTTTGTTCCAAGGTGGGTCTCTTGCAGACAGCATATATATGGGTCATGATTTTTTATCTATTTAGTTACTCTGAGTATTTTTATTGGAACATTTAATCCATTTATAATTAAGGTTATTACTGATATGTACTTATTTATTGACATTTTAATTTATTGCACCTGTCTCTCTCTCTCTCTCTCTCTCTCTCTCTCTCTCTCTATATATATATATATATATATATATATATATATATATCCTTTCTTTCTCTCTCTCTCATCTCTAAAGGGATGCTTATTACAGCATTCCTTTTACATTTTTTGCAATGCTGGTTGGTGGTAATATTTTTCTTTACCGTTATTTTTTTTTTCTCTTTTGTCTGGGAAGCTCTTTATCTCATCTTCTATTTTGAATGGTAGCTTTGCTGGATAGAGTAGTCTTGGGTTAAGATCCTTGTTTTTCATTACCTTGAATACTTCATACCATTCCTTTCTGGCCTGTAGTGTTTCTGCTGATAAATCAGCTGATAGCCTTATGGGTCTCTTTTGTAGGTAACCTATTGCTTTTCTCTTGCTGCCTTTAAGATTCACTCTTTGTCTTTAATTTGTGGCATTTTATTTCTTTATTTCTTTATTTATTTTTTTATCCTCACCCGAGGACAATTTTCCATTTTTTGTACATATAGAGTGGGAGGGAGAGAGAGAGGAAGGGAGAGAGAGACAGAAACATCGACGTGAAGGTACACATCGAGTGGCTGCCACCCGCATGACCAACCAGGGCTGGGGACAAACTGCAACTGAGGTACATGCCCTTAGCGGGAACCGAACCCGGGTCTCTCCGGACCGCAGGCCAACGCTCTAACCGCTGAGCCAAACCGGCCAGGGCAATTTATGGCATTTTAATTATGATGTGTCTTGGCATAGCCTCTTTGGGTTCTTCTTGCTTAGGACTTTCTGTGATTCCTGAACTTGTATGCCTTTTCCTTTACTAAGTTAGAGAACTTTTCTGCCACTATTTCTTCATACATATTTTCTAATCCTTGCTCACTTTCCTCTTCTTCTCGTACTGCTATTATGCAGATGTTGTTACATTTCATGTTGTTCCACAGCTCTCTTAAACTGTCCTCCTGTTTTATAATTTTTTGGTCCTCTAATTAAGTTTTTCTATCCTGTGTTCTAATTCACTAATCCCATCCTTGGCTTTCTCTAATCTGCTGTTTATTCCTTCCAATGTGTTTTCCTTCTGTATGTCACTCTTGGTTTCCAATTGGTCATTTTTCATTGTTTCTATATCTTTCCTCATGCTGTTGAGCATCCTCATAATCATTATCTGAATTTTATATCTGATAACTTGCTTACTCCATTTCTATTTGCCCTTCTTTTGGAGAAGTCTCTTGCTTGTTTCTCTGTTTCACCATTATGGGGGTCTCAGCATTGTTTGGAGCCTTCTGAAATCTTCATTGGACACCAATGTTCCACTGATTGTGGTTCTATCTGCTGGATTTGGATTTTTATGGCAGGGGCAAAGCTGAACACTAATATCTGGCCTTATTCTTTCATGTAGAATCCAAGGTCAGGCACACATTCAAAAGTCCCAGAGATCCACCTCCATCTGCAGGCTGATTGTTAATCTCAATCACTTAATAAAGCTCAGATTGTAGTCTTCAGCTGGACTTATCCCCCCACCCCATACCAGTTGGTAGGATTAGAGGATTTCCAACAGTAGGTTCAGTTGCTTTCCCCTAGGATAAAGCTGCTTTGAGACAAAAACTCTGCATGAGAAGATGGTTTCTGCAGTGTGGGTTAGTGACTCAGCCCAGGTACTTAGTCAGCCACCTTCACAGCTTGGACTCCAGAGCCACAAAACCCGATAACCATGAGCCAGGTCCAGGGCTCAAAATACCCAGAGACTCTTCTTTGCCTGCAGGCTGGAGATAGCCTCCAACAGTTCATGAGCCTCAGGCTGTGGTTCTGTTCTAGGTGCTAACTTCTCCTAGTGGGTGGGGCAGTTGCTTCCCTCACAGGCTATAGCTGCTTTGATGGGACCACTATGCCTGAGAAGAATGTTTTCTGCAGTATGGGTTGGTGGCTCAGCACAGGGACCAGGCAGCCACTTTCACAGCTCAGACCCCAGAGCAATAAAACCCAACAATTCTGGGCCCAGTCCAAGGCTCAATCCATTCAGAGACGCATATCTGCCAGCTGGCTGGTAGTCTCTGACAGTTAATGAGCCTTGGGTTGCAGCTTCTGTGCTAGCTTCAAAGTCCTCCCAGCATGCAGAATGAAATTCCAACAAGTGAGACCGTTGCTTCCCCCCTTGGCTAAAGCTGCTTTGATGGGAAGAGTCTGCCCATGAAAAATGGTTTCTGTAGCGTGGGGGAGTGTACTCAACAGAGAGCTCCTGATGGCCTCCTTCCCAGCTCTTTCCCCAGGGCCACGAACCCCCTACTCTCCTTACGCAGCTCCAGGGAAGTCAGCTGTTCCTCTGCCGGAGCCCAGGTTTCCACCTGCTGTAGTGAACATTCAGTGAGCTGGCCTTCAGGTGGGTGCCCATGTTTGCAGTGCCTCTCCCTGCCAGACAGGACCTCTGCTCTGGTGATTTTCTCAGCCAGATGTTATGTGGGTGCCTTTCCCTGTTCCACCGTCTGTGCTGGGGAGATGGCTTGGGGTTTAAACCCCAGACTTCTCAGAGGGACCTTCTCACAGCTAAGACAGCTCATCTGCTGCCTGTAGGAGCCCAGCCAGCCTCTCAGGCCTCTGCACCTCTTGCCTCTCGAGATTTGGGCTCCTCTGTATGCCCCTGGTCATAGGGCTTCACTTCTGCTGGTGCTCAGGTGATTTCTCCAGATGACTTTTCTTTATTTTAGTTGTAATTCCAGTTTGGTCCCAGGGGACAGTCTGTGTAGCTTTCATTCACTGCACTGCCATTCTTTATTTTTTTATCCAAGGTTCTTTGTCATTTTTGGAAAATTCAAGGAAGAAGTCCTCTGCAGGGGCCAAGCCCGCAATGCCATAACAAGCCTCCTTTTAACAAATCTTCCTTTTAGTTAATTTAATCTTCTTAAAATGATTTTAGTAACCCAATTAAATGAAAACAGTGCTCCATTTTTTAAAATAAATTGACAACGTCCATCAAATATATTTAAATGAAAGACAAATTCATAAAATTAGTTCTGATATAACCACTGTATTTGAAAAGAATGACTGTTGTAATTTTGGAATTGGGCTGAACATAAGAATATAATAGAGTTTAGCAGGAGGTGAATAAATACAGTTTGTGTATCTCTGATGAGAATGAGAGATTCTCTAAATGTGGTTCTTTAAAACATATATTTCACACGCTGTCAGAGTTACATGAGCTTAGTTATAAGAAGCAGCTACAGGAGACAAGAAATCTCATCTCCCTTTACATTATAACTGTGATTTCTTTGAGTTGACTCTAAATAAAATGGGGTCTCCTTAGATTCCTCAACACATATTATTAATTGCTTTATAGTTACATGACACTAAGCTTCTGTGATTTGTGAAATGGGAAACAATCTACCACAGGCTCTAATTATTTAAAATTATGGAGGTGGGGTTAATATTCAGATTTTATCACCTACCAATTATATAACTATGATAAATTATTTAGTTGTCTTAGCAGTTATGGTTTTTTTATGTGCTTATTGTTGCCTTTTTGTTTATTTATTTATTTATGGTGAAAATTAAATAGCATTATACAAGTAAAAAGTTTATCACATTATGCATACTAAAAAGAAGTTAGCTGTTATTATTAATGACATTATTAGTAGAATTATGATCAAAGTGGCAGAAAATTCTAAAACAGAGTGTTTGGAAATCAAAACACTATGGATAATAAAATATACTTTTTAAGAAGGAAGACATGGCCATAGATGAATTATTGGAAGAAAACTCCTGTTGGCCTTTATTCCAAGGAAAGTCTATTGAAGCTAAAGTACTTATGTTTTATTTATCCTGGTGTATTTTTTAATTACCCTTTTTAATCCTGCAAATGCATAGTCTCTTTATTCCTTACTCCCTTGCATCTTGGAGGAGGAAGAATGAGAACATTTATGACTCATTTAGCTTTTCTTTTTAAATCAATCTAGAAAATACTTCAAGACTTCTACAAGTCATCTTACCAAAGCCAAAGACTTAATAAATAACACATAACCTATTTGAAGGAATTATACGGTAGAAATCAAAGCTGCTTTCAATTCTCCCAAACACTTACATCATGAAAAATGATAACATAGACCCCTGGCCGGTTTGGCTCAGCAGTTAGAGCACCAGCCTGTGGATTGAAGGGTCTCGAATTTGATTCCTGGGTGGCAGGTTCCATCCAGAGCCCCACTGAGGTTGTGTAGGAGGCAATTAATTGATTGTCCTTCCCCCACAAATGCTCCTCTCTCTTCCCCTCCTTCCCCTCCACGCTATCCAAAACCAATACAAAAATATCCTTCAGTGAAGATTAACGACAACTAAAACGATGATAACATAAATGACATTAAGCAGATCAAAAGTGATTTGTCGCCCGGCCAGTGTGGCTCAGTGGTTGAGCATCAACCCCTGCACCCAGAGGTCACAATTCCGGGTCAGAGCACATGCCCAGGGGGGATCCCCAGTGGGGGCCTGCAGGAGACGGCCAATCGATGTTCTCTCTCATCGATATTTCTATTTCTCTCTCCTCCTCCTTCCCTCTCTCTCTAAAATCAATAAAGAAAAAAAAATTTTTTTAAGTGATTGGTCACTGCCAGTGTATACAGACTGAAAAGAGAGAAAAGTGCTTGGTAATTAATCCGAATACAGTACTGGTATATTATTTTGATTCAATGATTAACAAAATGAAAGGGACGTTTGGACTCTACGTGTAAGTATTACAACAGTATCAATTCTAGCTCTGCCCTCCCATAAGTAAACCCTACTCTGTCCAGCAAGTGACCTCCTTCCTAGGCTACTTTGTTTCTCCTTTAGGTCTATAAATACACTGGTTCCTGGCCTTCAATGCTTATTTCCCTCCATTTTTCCTCTTCACACTCTAGCATCACTATCTCCTATCAACTAGACTTCCAGTCCTCCAAGAAGCCGACTGGGGTCATGCACCTGCTCAATGCCCAGCAGCATCGAATATTTTCCCTACCAGAATATACATCCCTATTTTGTAATTGCCAGTTAACTTGCCATTTCGACTCTCCAGATCAGTGAGTTTCGATTTCAGCCTTATTGGCATTTCGGGTTGGGTGGTTCTTAAATGGGGTAAGTTAGGGAAGAACTACCCTGTGCATTATAGGATGTTCATCAATATCCTTGGCTTCTAACTAGGAGATCCTGGCAGAAATTGCTTTCATTCTTATTGAGACATCCAAATAAGTCTCCAGTCATTGCCAAATGTCCCTGGGGAGAAAACTGCTCCTGGTTGAAAATCACTACACTAGAAAAATGAAGCTCAGTCTTGGTCAATAATTAGAATTTCCAGGGGAAATTCAATGTCTGGTTCTGTCTTACGAGAATCTGTTTCAATTGACTGGGTTTGAGATGAAACCTAATCAGAATTCAAAGTAAAGAATAAGACGAAAGAAAAAACAACAACAAATAAATCGAACTTCACACTTAGCTGGTTTTAACCACAAAAGCAAAGGCTCTATATTAGTTATAGACTATTATGAGCATATAATAACACTGGACACTGTTGGGGGGCAATCATTAGATATTTTGGCATGATGAAATTAATAAATGATGGATGCATTTAGCTAGCTTAGCTGTATCACCCACGATTCCACAGGTCATTGCAGATTTCTATTTTCTTATTATCTCTAGTATACATTCTTTGCAGGAACTTTTCTCTATATTTCCACTCTATCACAGTACTTGGTATATATTTAACAATTAATAAGTAGTTTGGAAAGGATACAGTGAGGAATAAATAAATAACTGCAAGAACCTTCTTATTGTGGCAGAGACAGATGGATGGTTTGTTATTATTTATAAAAGTTTGGGCCATTCAATATCTAGTCTCTTTTTCTCAAGCAGAAAAAAAGTGCCTATTTTTATTAGGGAAAGAATGTTCCCATTAAGGACTCCATTTCCCAGCCTTTTTGTAGCTGGATGTGGTTATAAAAATATATCTGGCCAATGAGCTGTAAGAAGAAATTGTTGAAAGAGGTTTCTGCAGAATCTCATTAAAAATGGGGACAGAGCAACACATTCCTTTCTGTTTTCTCTTCTTATTTTCTTGCTCCCTCACACGGGTGGCTGGGGATCCGAATGCTATCTTGGACTACAAGATGACCTCAGAATAAAAGCAATTTGCTCGAGATAGGAAGCAAATACCCAAATCAGGCTTTGCCCTAGCAGTTCTGCCTGCTCACCTTTAGATTTATTTGAGAGAAAAATAAAATTCAATCTAGTTTCTGAACTTGGCTCCTAGCAGCCTCCTGCAATTCTTAATGATTACAATAGTCGGTAAAACACTGTTGAAAAGCTTGTTTTCTTTATCTCACATTATAGTAAGTATTTTTCAGGAGAAAAGGGCATATATGTTAATTATTCCTCATTTTATCATAATGTTTATGAGGATGGATATATCACCTTATGATATAGGCATATGCAAAAATATGGTTTCTCATGGTAAACTACTCTGTTCCTTTATAAAAATTAAGTTGGAAATTTTATATATATATATATATATATATATATATATATATATATATATTCATAATGTGCCTTCAATACATGTCTAAATCACACTTCATGTTGTTCAATTGCCTTTAATGGGAATTTTCTTGCTGTGAACTTGATGTTCATGAAAAATGCCTTTTTTCAGAGATTTTATTAAGAATTGGAAAAAAAAAAATGACTGACAGGCCTGCTGTTAAAAAGATGTTTTTGAGAAAAATACATATTTTCCTTTCATCAAGATTCAGTTACCCAAATTCACCCAAATGGAATGAAAATCGTTTTCAACAAATTATACACTTGAAAATGTTCACTTAAGGATAATTGTCTATTGGTAATTACACTCACAATTCACCATCTTTAAAAGATAAAGTAATTGTGCAATATTCCACTGAATATTTGAGTGGTAAAATAGTGAAAATATTTTAAGCTTTTAGTGAGAGAATTCTAAAATACGTGTAGACCTCAGATTCTCCCCCGATTGCTTAAAAGTACGCATTCATTGCCTGATCCCCCATTTCCTCCCAGCTCCCCAACATATAAAAGTAATAAGAAACCTTATCAATTTATTACCTCATAAAAGGCACATTTTCAACGGCGTGAAAGACAGCTACATTTTTGTTTCTTACTTGTATCTCCTCCATGTGTTTGGGTCTTGTTTTATCTTGCATAGGCAAGTAAGAAATATGTTATTCTACAAAGAAAAAATAAGAAAATTCTTGAGAAGAAAATTAAATTTGAAACAATTCCATCACAATACAGCAGTAATCATTAGAAAGGCAGATTACTTAGTGGATGGGACAATATGTGAATATATTACCACCTTACAGTCATCGTCAAAAAGTAAACGTAATGGAATATACTTAATCCAGCTGTTTTTATTTATTTATTTTTTTTATCCTCACCCGAGGATATTTTTCCATTTTTTGTACAGATAGACTGGAAGGGAGAAAGAGAGAGAAACATCGACGTGAAGGGACACATCAAGTGGCTGCCACCCGCACGACCAACCAGGGCCGGGGACAAACCGCAACCGAGGTATGTGCCCTTAGCGGGAACCGAACCCGGGTCTCTCAGGACCACAGGCTGACGCTCTAACCGCTGAGCCAAACCGGCCAGGGCTAATCCAGCTGTTTTTAAACCAGATCAAAACAATTCTGTGGCACTGGTAAAAGATCTTAAGTATAATTTTGTTATTAATCTATTGAAAATATAATAGGGAGACCACTTCAACTTTTAAATCTCTTACTATTCCTTGAAATATATTTACAATTCATGCGAATGTTACATTCTATTAGATACTTAAAAGGGATTTTAGTTTTTTGAAAAACGTGTACCTTGCTTCAAAAAACTGTATACATTAAAGTCTTCTGTGTTTTTCTGATGACTGTAATTAATGCTTTTTAAAATATATTCCCTCTAGATTAAGTGAGACTCATTAGGGAGAGTGTGTGGCATAGTAAGTGGACCAAAAAGGCACAAGTACAGAAAGAAACCACTGGAAAAAGATGTTATAGAGGCAGCGAGGAAATTAGAAACGGTGGACTAAAAGTATTTGGGGAAGCGAGTTCTTAACACTGTCAAAAATAGCTGAAAAGATAAATAAGATTGATGATCCGTTAGCCAGACTCGTCAAGAAACAAAGAGAAGACACAAATAAGTAAAATTAACAGAGGGTAAAAACAACTGACACCAGAGACACACAAAGGATTGTAAGAAACTACTGTGAACAACAAGATGCTAACAAATGGGACAACCCGGAGGAAAAGACAAATCCCTAGAAACATACACTCTTCCAAAACTCATCAGGAAGAATCAGAGAACCTGAACAGACCAATAACAACTAATGAAAGTAAAGCAGTAATAAGAACAGTTCCCAGCAAGCCTAAGTCCTGGACTGCAGGGCTCAAAAAAGGGAGTTTTACCAAACATTCTAAGAACTGTGTGGAGAGGTGTCTCTTTAGGTCTGCTGCCCATTTTTTACTTTGGTTCTTTGTTTTCCTTTTGTTGAGCTGTATGAGCACTCTATATATTTTGAAATTAACCCCTTACCTGATGTATCATTGGCATTTATACTCTCCCCTAGAGTGGGTTCCTTTTTCATTTTGATGCTGGTTTCTTTTGCTTTGCAAAAGTTTTTACTTTGATGTAGTCCCATGTGTTCATTTTTTCCTTTGTTTCTGTTGCCTTAGGTGTTGTATTAGTGAAAATTCTGCTGCGGGTGATGTCTGAAATTTTTCTGCCTACATTTTTTCTAGGATTTTTATAGATTCATGAGTTACATTTAAGTCTTTTATTCATTTTGAGTTTATTCTTGTGTATGGTGTAAGTTGGTGGTCTAGTTTCATGTTTTTGCATGTAGTTGTCCAATTTTTCCAACACCATTTATTGAAGAGACTGTCTTTAATCCATTGTATGCTCTTGCCACCTTTGTCAAATGTTAATTGAGCATAATGTCTTGGGTCAATTTCTGGGTTCTCTTTTCTGTTCCATGATCTACATGCCTGTTCTTGTGGCAGTACCAGGCTGTTTTGATTACAATGGCTTTGTAGTATAACCTGATATCCGATATTGTGATCCCACCTACTTTGTCCTTCTTTTTCAAGATTGCTGTGGCTATATTGGGTATTTTTTGAATTCATATAAACTTTTGGGGTATTTGTTCTTGATCTGTGAAATATGAAGTTGGTATTTTCATAAAGATTACATCAAATGGTTCGCTTTGAGTACTATGTACATTTTAATAATATTGCTTCTTCCAATCCATGAACAAGGTATATGCTTCCCCTTTTTATATCTTCCTCTATTTCTTTTTTCAATGTCTGGTAGTCTTCTGAGAACAGGTCTTTGCCACCTTGGTTAACTTTATTCCTAGGTATCTTAATTTTTTTGTTGCAATGGTAAATGGGATTTTTTTTTTCAGTTTCTCTTTTTATGTGTTAATTATTGTGTATAAAGATGTCAGTGATTTCTCGATGTTGATTTTGAATCTGACTTCTTTGCTAAACTCAATTATTAAATCTAGTTGTTTTTTGGTGGAGTATTTATGGTTTTGTATGTACAATATCATGTTATCTGTGAACAATTATAGTTTAATTTCCTCATTTGTCTCTGATTCCTGTTCTGTGGCTAAGACTTCCAGTACTATGTTAAATAAGAGTGGCAAAGGTGGACATCTCTGTCTTGCTCCTGTTCTTAAGAGAAATGCTTTTAGTTTTTGCCCATTGAGTGTGATGTTGGTTGTAGGTTTGTCATATGTGGCTTTTATTGCGTTCAAGTATGATCCATCTATTTCTACTTTGCTGAGAGTTTGTATCAAAAATGGCTACTGGACTTTGTCAAGTGCTTTTTCAGCATCATTGATAAAATTATATGGTTTTTATCTTTTATTTTGTTTATGTGGTGTATCACATTTATTGACTTATAATCCCTGGGATGAATCCCACTTGGTCATGGTGAATCATTGTTTAAATATATTACTGGGTCAGACTGGCTAATATTTTGTTTAACATTTTGGTGTATATGTTCAGCAGGGATACTATCTTTATCTGGTTTTGTGATTAGCATATGCTGACCTCATAAAAGGAGTTTTGTTGTCTGTTATTATTTGAGGTCTATTTTATCAAATATGAGTATTGCAACACAAGATTTTTTTCATTTCCATTTGCATAGAAAAAATTTTCCATCCCTTAACTTTCATCCTGGGTGGATTTTTTTTGTTTTGTTTTGTTTTGTTTTCCTGAGGTGGGTCTCTTGTAGATAGCATGCATATGGGTCATGTTTTCTTATCCATTCAGCTACTCTATGTCTTAATTGGAGCATTTATGCCATTTACATGTAAGGTTATTATTGATAGATTCTTATTTGTTGCCATTTTTCTTCTTTGTGCCTATGTTCCTCTCTCTTTATTTCTTCTTCCTCTAACAGCCCATTTAGCATTTATTTTGTACTGGTTTGGTAATGGCAAATTTCTTTAGCCTTTTTGTCTGTGAATCTTTTTTATTTCACCTTGAAGTTTGAATGCTGGATAGAGTAGTTTTGAATTCAGGCCCTTGCTTTTCATTACTTTGTATACTTCATGCCACTGACTTTTGGCCTGCAGTGTTTCTATTGAAAAATCATTTGACAGTCTAATGGGAGCTCCCTTGTAGGTAACATTTCGTCTCTTTCTTGCTGCCTTTAAGATTGTTTCTTTGTCTTTGCCATTTTAATTATCATGTGTCAGGGTATGGGTCTTTTAAGGTTCATCTTGATTGGGGCTCTCTGTGTTTCCTATACTTGTGTGACTTTTTTTCTTCACCAGTTTAAGGAAGTTTTCTGTCATCATTTATTCAAACCAGTTCTCTCTTCATTGTTCAGATTCTTCTTCTTCTTCTTGTACCCCTATGATACAAATGTTGTGATGTTTCATATTATCCCACAGGTCCCTTAGACTCTCCTCCTGCTTTTTAATATTTTCTTCAATTGCTTCTGTGAGTGGGAGTTTTTTCTACCTTGTCTTTTAACTGGCTGATTTGATTCTCAGCTTCTTCTAATTCAATATAGATTCCTTCCAAGTTATTCTTTATTTCAGCTATGTCATTCTTCATTTCAGATTGATTCTTATTCACAGCTTCTACATCATTTTTCCATGCTGGTGTAGTTTCTCCGGGTTTTGTTTGTTTATTTGTTTATAGTTCTCGTTAAGTTCCTTGAATTTCTCACTAAGATGTTTGAGCACACTTACAACCATTTCTTTGTATTATTTATCTGACAACTTGCTTGCCTCCATTTCATTCAGCTCTTTCTCTGGAGAGTCCTCCTGTTAATGTATTTGCAGTATTTTTATTTGTCTTCCCATTTTGGCTGCCTCTTTGTGTGTCTATGTACTGCATGGATCTGCTCTGACTCCCAGTGTAATGCAGGACCCAGTGGTGCAGAACCGTTTATCTTCTGTGCTGGGTTCTCTAGGAATGTCCTTTGTGTGCGTTATGTGTGTCTTCCTGTTGTAATTGCATTTTATTGCTGTCGGTCTGTTCATGCATAGGATCCACCCCCAGGACGGCTGACTGTGAGGCTCAGTTTTAACCACAGTGTGTAAACAGCTGTGCAGGTGCTGACCAATGTAATAGTAACAAAAAGTAAAAAATAATAAAGAAAGAAAAGAGACAAAAGAAGGAATAAAAATTTAAAAGCAAAGAAAGAGAAAACAAGAAAAACGGAAAAAAAAGCAGAAGAAATGAGGGGGAAAGAATTTGCCTCAGAAAAGTGCAGTGCCTGCTGCAAGTTGTGCAGTTCACTGGACTCTGCTCTGATGTTCGCTGAAGCTGGCCTCTCGATGAGTTAGTCCAGGGCACCTTGGGAGAGAATGTGGTTCAGGCTAATGTCGGTGCTTTCTGTGCCTGAACCTCAGCATCGTGTTTGATACTGTTTCAATGTGGCTTCGGTAAATCCTTGGTTATGAGATTCCTCTTCAGCTATTCTTATGTTGGTTATTCAGGATAATTGTTCTTTTATTGATTTTTTTTTTTTTTTTTTTAGAGAGAGAGAGAGAGAAATATCAATGAGAGAGAACACTGATTGGCCACCTCCTGCATGCCCCCCACTGGGGATGGGACCCCCAACTTGGGCATGTCCCCTGACCAGGGATCAAACAGGCGACCTCTTGGTGCAGGGTCAATGCTCAATCACTGAGTCACACTGGCTGGCTTTGAATAGACATTTTCTAAAAAACACGTAGAATGGCAAATAAATATATGAAAAGTTGCTCAACACTATTAATCATTAAGAAAATGCAAATCAAAACCAAAATTAAATATTACCTCACACATTTCAGGATGGCCATCATCAAAAAGAAAATAAACGTTGGCAAGGATGTGGATAAAAGGGAGTCCTTGTACATTGTTTGTGGGAATGTACATGTAGTGGAATATTATCATCCTCAAGAAAGAAGGAAGTCTTGCCTTTTGTGAAAATACGAAGACCTGGAGGTCCTTATGCTAAATATAACAAGCCCGACAGAGAAAGAAAAGTACTTCACAGTAACATTTCTGTGGAATCTAAAATATACAAACCAACAAAAACACGGCAAACTGACAGAAACATGGTAGAATGGGGGTTGCTGGGAGTGGGAGGGTACAGTGAATGGGGAGAGGTTAGTCAAAGGATACAAAATGTCACTTACAAGATGAAGACGCTTTGACGTTCTAATGGACAGCACCATGAAAATTGGTAATAATCCTGTATGGGATACTTTAAATCTGCTAAGAGAGTAGCTCTAATATGTAAATAAATAAACTGTGTGAGGTGGTGGGTATGTACATTAACTTGATTTTGAGAAACATTTCAGAAGGCATATTTCTAGCACATTGTACACTTTACATAAATTCCAATTTTATTCATCAATTATACCTCAATAAAACTAGAGAAAGAAAATATTGAAACATGATGATTGTTCTAGATTCATGTGTTAGGGGGATTTGCAGGAAAAGGGGTTTATCTCTGCTGTGTTGATTAGTTGACTAGCAAATGGGGGTGCCTCGGGGAAGGGACGTATCTTAGGGAATGGGGATTTCTTCAATGAGGCAATTCCCAAAGAGGGCGGACAGCTCAGGACTGAGGGCTTGCTGTACTCCCAGGAGCTGGTGATAAATCCTTTATTTCTGAACTGCCATCTCTGAGGTGTTTCACAGTGGTTCCTACAACAGTGGCATATTTTGTCGTGTACATGATAAAATATATTTGAAATATTTGGAAAGAAAAAACAGCAACATTTTGTAATATTTTCAGTTAAGTTACAACTATGTTACCTCTGTTTTGGAATGGTTCTAGACCCTTCCACATCTAGTTTATCCTTTTGAAGTGTGCTTTAGTTTACTTACACCCTTTTTAAAATGAATTTTTCTTAGGACAAAAACATATAGGTGAAGGCAAACTACTTTGACTAAATTAGTGATATTTTTCTATACCTTTTTCCTAAAGAAATAATCACCATACATCTCTCTTCTCTAAGCAAGCAATTACATACCAGTTCATAAATGCGTAGATTTCTTTATTTTTCTCTTCTTAATAAAATGAGATTATGCACACTCTGCTTTGAAATTTTAAAAATATTACAAATGATATTGATGCCTATAGAACTTTTTCAAATTCTATATTATGTTCCAATTTATAAGAATTTTTGTTATTTATTTCATAATTATTCAAGGGAGGCTGTTATGAGAAATCTATGGTTGAACTTCCTCATATTTAGATGTTCTCAGGTTTGTTCAAGTATCTCTATACACTCAATGAGTAGAAGGGAGATTGTAGGGAAATCTATCCTCCAAGGTATGTTCTTCATCCCGATTAGGAAGAGGTTTAGTTAGGCAGAAAAACACTTTATCATAAAGATATTGCGTGGCTCAGAGCATCATCAGGGATTTTACAGAACCAAACGAAGGGGGAAAAGTCAGAAAATTAAGAAAGGCAAGAAAAGCAAGGTCCCACCACAAGTCTGTGCCTCTTTTCAGACAAATAATCTGCATTTGGGCGTTTCTCTGAACATAAAACATTACAGACATTGGGACTAAACGGCGGTGAGCAGTCTTCCCCGTGACACCGACCCCTTCACCGTCCCCGCCCCCCGGCCCCCGTCCCCCGTCCCCCATCCCTGGGCACCAGCTCTCCCCGGGCTCAGCGTCCTGCACACCGGGCAGCCTGGCCCAGGGCCCTGGCGCTGTTGCGCACGGTCCAGAAAGGGCGTCGGCCTCACTGCCTCCTGCGTGGCAGGCGTGGTCCCGGTGCCCTCTAGTGAAGAAGCCCTTGCAGCCCCACGGGGTGGCTCAGTGGCTGAGCATCGACCCTGCACCCAGAGGTCGCGGGTTCGATTCCCGGTCAGGGCACATGCCCAGGTTGTGGGCTGATCCCCAGTGGGGGGCACGCAGGAGGCGGCCAATCGATGTTTCAGTCACTCTCCCTTCCTCTCTCTCTAACATCAATAGAGAACAAATATTTTTTAAAAAAGAAGTCCATGCAAATATTTAGGAATTATAAGCCAATTTCCAAAGTATACACACCATTTCAATTTTACTAAACACCATCAAATTTCACTCTGAATAAATTGTATCCATTTTCACCCTTATCCAGGAAAGAGGAGACTATCCCCTTCCCCATGAGCACTGAAAATGATCGGTTTTTAGATTATTATTACATGTTGCAATTTGGATTTCCCCGATTACTTATGAAGATTAGCACCTTTCACCTTATTTTATAATATTGATCTTCTTAATAATAAATGTAGCATATTTCTATATGTTTATCTTTTTTTTTTATAGACTCAGGACCTATTTTTATTCTGAGATGTTAAATTTCTAATTTAGTGGTGTGAATATTTATTGAAATCTCTGATTCTTGGTGACCTCATCCAATATATTTTCTACTTTTCTCCAGTTTAAGTGGTCTTACATTTGGGGAGGATATATAGTTATTTGATGAAAAAAAAAATCAATGATTAGCTTATGTTTACATGACACAGTCTAGGAGCAGAAAGTCTCTGATGAGTTTGGAGGTCAGGAATTAATATTCCCAGGTAATGAGACCAACTATAAATCCATCACTAGGACTAACATTTCTAAATTTACTAGTTGATTGTCACGAAACACTCATGACCCCTTCTTGCTACGTTAACAATACACCGTTGTACCATTAGGTCGATTCGAATCTCTGTCACTGAAGACTGGGAGGGCCCTTCTCAAGGCGTATTGATATTCGTTATCTTACGTAAGTGCTACAGATTTTGGATACACTTCATTTCACTTTTATATTCTAGGATCACCCAAAGCTATCTGTAAAACAACCAGGAGCAACTACTTTTTTATGGGTGCGGTTCTCAAGGGCGGCGGAGGCAGCAGCGAGGTAGCGGGAGGTGAGCCTCGGTGGCCTGGGGTTCTGTAGGCTGAATTCTGCAGAAACGGGAGACAAATACACGCTTGGATCTCTTAAGCGCTGTGAAGGAGGATGAAAGCCGCCAAGGGCAGGGGGTGCGAGGGGAGCGGTGTGTGCGCTTCTGCACACGAAGGGCCAGGGGAAGCCGGCCGGGTGGTGTGTGCCCAGTGGCTTGAGACAGGTGAGGGGGTCTCCCGGGAAAGGCGCTGGGCGGCTGGACAGCGCCCTGGGGTGGTTCTCGGACACGGACAGAAAGGTGGGCCCCTAGGCCGCAGGGCCGCATCCACGCGCCAAGGACTCGCTTGGGTTTATACTCAGCAACATGGGCAGCTTTTGAACTTTTTATTTTTAATTTTTACGTTTACCAGTCTATTAGAGGATGGAATAAATGCTAAAGATAAACAGCCCAATAAAAGGGAGACGCATGGTGAGGTCCGGGGTCCTGGAGCGGGCCGTCCGGCGGAGCGGGGTGCGTCACGCAGCCCGAACCTTCTCTGGAGGCTTCGCCACAAAGCATGACCGCCTTCTGTTGACTTTATTATTTTTTTAACAAATGGAGTGATCTATCTTGACGTATGTTGTTGGTTTTTAAATGCGTTCACTGTTTGGCGGAGAAGAGACCTCGTCAGAAGTGGAGGCCGAACCAGGGGGACCATCTAGAACCCCGCTGCGGCAAGTGAGGCGGGTGACCAGGCTCCGAGTGACGGAATAGTTCTGATATGTTAAAATGAGATGAGAAAGATGTCCGAGGGCAGGTGACTTCGTGGGCAGGCCTTCCTCTCTGCTCGAACCACGTGAAAGCAAGGACTTCAGAACCACTCCCGGTTCCACCAAGTATTAGCTGTGGGATCTGCCAACTCTCCCCTCGGTGTCTTCACGCACAGATGGGCTTGTGGCCAAGGTGAAACAGTGTAAAACAATGTATCCATGTAAAGTACTGGCACACAGAAAAGTCTGTGTAAACATCAGCTTATCATTGTGTTTAATTCTGGCAACTCTTTTACCAAGATTTCCACAGAATTCTTTCTAGAGAAACTGGATGGCTATTGATCTGTTACATTCGCAAAAACATGATTTCACTTGAACAAACACAAGTGAACAAAAATATTTTAATTATATATAAAGCAATGGTTCACAATTTGGGGTTCTTTTGCCCATCAGGGGACATTTACCAATGTTTGGAGACTATTTTAATTGTGACTTGGGAGGGAGGAAGGAGAAGGAGAAGAGGGAGGTTTGAGACCTTGAGAAACATGCTGGGATGCACAGAACAATCCTCTACAACAAGGAACTATCTGGTCTAAAATGCTAATAGTGGCCGGCTGGTGTGGCTCAGAGGTTGAGCATTGACCCTGCACCAAGAGGTCGCGGGTTCGATTCCCGGTCAGGACACATGCCCAGGTTGTGGGCCTGATCCCCAGTGAAGGGCGTGCAGAGGCGGCCAATCGATGTTCTCTCTCATCGATGTTTCTCTCTCTCTCCCCCTCTCTCTCCCTTCCTCTGTCTCTAAAAAGCAATAAAGAAAAAGAAATGAAAAATATAAAATGCTAACAGTGTCCGGTTGACTAGGCCTGGTATAAGTTCTGGAAACATATTAGCATACGTATTCAAACTTTTATGTTTTCTTAAACGTATTTCAACTTGTTAAATTGTTCTGCACCAGACAATCACAAATACACCTCTCTTCCTTTCTTTAAATCTGTTCATCTCTCAGAAGTTTATCTCCAAATCACTATAGCTTTTAAGATTGCAAAAGATTTCCTATTTTTAAAATGTAAACCTAGTCACACGGTTAGGAAAACGATTAGAGCCGGAGTTCTTGCTACCTGCTGCCTGTCCTCCCGGCCTGGCCCAGTCTTCCCGATAACATCTGAACTTGGCCGTGGGATTTGATTCGTGTGTATTTACCTCGTCCTGCTTGGAATACATTCCCGTGTAACGAGCACCAGGTTATTCATTTCATTTCACACGACATCTTCCTCCCTGAAAAATTTCGTTGGCCTGTCCCGTTGGATTTACAGGAGAAGGAGCGTAAATCTAGGGCAGCCTCGGACCGCGAACCAGCTGCGACCTGAAATGCAGCGAGGTCTCCTGGTTGGCCCGGCTGCTGCATTCGGGGACGTTTTCTCGCTGAAAGGGGGGTGGAAAAGATGGAAACCTCGCTGAAGGGGTGCTTGAATCACCCATCTCTTCTTCTGACTATAACCCATTTTTTTCAAGACACACTTCTCAAAGTGTTTGCAGACATGCCTGGCTCATCTGTGTCCTCTGTCAGCGAACGTTGAATCTAGGTCACCGGGGATCTGAAAACACTCAGGCCTGGGAGGCTCCTTGCTTCCTATTTAGGGAAGGACTTGCAATTTGTTCCTCTTTTACTGCTCAAAGACTAGCACTCACATAACCTGTGAGGCAGTCCAGCTGGGGCGATTTTACTCTTGTGTTTGTTTTTTTTTCCTTTTGTTTTTTTTACTAGTGACTTTGTTAAGGGCACAGCTGGTTCTGCGTGGTGGAAAGGGCTGGATTTTACCGCTCGGCAAGAATGACCTGTGCCCGTTCCCCGCGGTCCTTACACTTAGTGATGTCCTTCTGCTGGCTTGTAGCAGCCTGTGGTGGGAGAGGCTACGCCGTGGACATTGGCAGGTGCCATGAGCAAGGGTTTCTCCTCACAGAACCAGCTGCTAGCATTAGACACCCCTGGAATCCAACTTGTTCTGCTGTTTTGTTCGAAATTCGCAGTAGGGCTACAGAGGCTCCTCCAGTGGTTTCAACTCAAATGTTTGGGAACACTACGGCCAAGCGTGGAGTTTTAGTTAATTTTAAAATAGGTTCTCTCATTTTACACATGATAAACATATTCCTGTCAGCTGATGAGTTAGCTTGGCCAGTCAAGGGGATTTAAGCAATCCCTATTTAGTTCTATCATCGGATTGATTTATGTCTTCCTTGCTAGATGGCAGGCAAACCACATACTCTTTAGAGGTTCTAGCTAGGTGTTTGGGGTAAATATGTCCACAGGTACATCTTAGGATAAATACTGTGTTTGCCAACTTGTTTTAGAACCTCTAAGAATTATGTGGGGACTTTGTTATTCTTTTTTATTTTTTATTTCATTTTATTTTTTTAGCATTTACTGAAATTGCTGGACTGCACGTTGGAATTTGGGTTTATAATTTTTAATAATTATATGTTAGTATTTAATTGTATAAACTTCAGAAACAAAGATTTGAAATTTTATGTTACATCTGTCATTAATTATGTATCTGAAAGGGACTTTTCATTTTGGGTCAACATTGGTCTCAGCTGTTCTATCAGCGAGGCCAGAAATTTGGGTAGACGCTTTCATCCCAGGGTACATGTCTTTGCCAGCATGTTTGGTGGGGACACCGGCATTTCGTAAACATGGTACCTCACGTTCCAAAAGCACATTTCATAGATGCAGCGTTCATGTGTAGCAATTGAAGACTCGTGTGCTATAAGCTATAGAAGGTTTGTGAGGACTTAGGCATCAAGTAGCTCGGTAGCCCTCAACACATTCCCAAACTCTGGTGCCCTCCCCAAATCCCATATTTTGAAGCTTGGAAAATATTTTGAGTATTCAGATCTTAGTGGAATGTATTTGTCAGCACACAAATTATATAAATTTAAAGAACCATTAAATCATAAGAAACCACATAATGGTTCCCCCAATTCTCAAGCATAAACCTGCCTTTCTCCACACAGAAATCCCCTTTATAGAAACCTGTAAGTAACAATATTCCGCTGCGTCTCATTACGTGACGTTTTATTCTCAGCTGGAGGAATCTGATTTCGTAGACTTTTAATCTGTGTTCGATACTTCAGTATCCACTTGCTGGAGCCCTAGGGTTGGTGTTAGGAGCCTGGTCGATGTCCACTCACAGGTGCCCACTCACCTCTGGGTGATGGGCGAGGACAAGAGCAGGTTGCTCAGCTGTTCAGGAGGGGAGACTACACAGGACCCTGATCATTGTGATGTGATGTCTGTAAATTGTGCAAACCTGTCTTCCATTTGACATTGCATACGTATTCCTCTACATCCTGTAAACTCTTTGTACATATTCTTTATACCACTTTCAAACATTTTTTAAATACAGAAGAAATAAACACTCAGGGCAAACAACTTGAAAGAAATAGATAATACAAAAAAAAACCAAAAAACAGTAACACACGATATCATCTACTCGTAACACTTTACTGTCTTTTTTTTTTAGTATTGTATTTCCATATTTCTCTGTTTTTCACTTTTCATTGTACAATAAACACTTTCATGTGATAATTTGTTTTTCTCACTATGATTATTTTTAGTGTTGGACTATCAGCAGAGTATCTATTGTTCACTTTTGCCATAATTTTATCATTGATCAAGTGTTGGAATTTAGATTTTTCAATTATTATTTATTTATTCATTTATTTTATCCTCACCCGAGGACATTTTTGTATTTATCTTCAGATACAGCAAGAGGAAGAGAGGGAGAAAAAGAGAGAGAGAAACATCCATGTGAGAGAGACACATTGAGTAGTTGCCACCCACATGACCCCAGCCTAGGCCAAGGACAAACTGCAACCGAAGTACGTGCCCTTAGCAGGAACCGAACCCTGGTCTCTCTGGACCACCCGCCGATGCTCTAACCGCTGAGCAAAATCTGCCAGGGCTAGATTTTTTTAAATAAAAAATTACGATGATCATCCTTACTCATATCATTTTGTTTGTTTGTTTGTTTGTTTTTTAAGAAAATTGCCTTAAAATCATATTACTGAGTTCAATGAAAATTAAAGACCTTTTCAGGCCTTTATAATATTTTTTCCAAATTATTTTCTATACAGTTTGATACAATATACAGTCCACTGGTGATACATGAAGGTACCTACTTTTGCACATGGTAGTTTCTCAATAAGACTACTCAAATAATTATAATTCTTCATGAAGAGAGAAACTTAAACATTTCCACTTATTTTGCTATGAAATACTTGCATTTAAGTCTGTCTGCACTTAGGTTGGATGCCTAAGGGGACAGTGCTGACATTTTAATGTAACAAGAAGGGCTAGTGTTTCCAAGAAATGACCACTTTGCAATGTATGCAAAAATTCTCATATTTTGTTTATTTTCCCCCATAGAGTATTTTTTTGGTTCCTTGAAGAATATTATTAGGAAATTTAGACTAAAGTTGTTTTATATAGCTGATAAGTGATAGCTTAATAAATGATGACAAATTTTGATCATCCTTTTTTTTTTTTTTTGGTACGTACCCCTAGAGGGAACCAAACCCAGGACTCTCTGGTCCGCAGGCCAATGTTCCAACCGCTGAGCCAAACCACCCAGGGCTGATCATCTTGATGTAATATTGCAATATGTGATGCAGGATTTTTTAAACAATTCATAGGTTTTATTTTTTTATTGAATTTATTGGGATGGCATCAGTTCACAAAATCATGCAGGTTTGAAGTGTACACCTCAACAAAACATCATCTGCACACTGCATCGTGTGCCCATCACCCTGTTTATACCCCATTCACCTCCCTCCACCTATTCCCACCCTCCTTCCCTCTGGCTATCACCACACTGTCGCTTGTGTCTATATGTGGTGTGTGTATGTGTGTGTGTGTGTGTGTGTGTGTTTGCTTAATCCCTTCAGCTTTTTTCATCCACCCACATTCCCTCTGGCAGCCATCAGTCTGTTCCATGCATCCACACCTCTATCTATTTTGTTCATCAGTTGATTTTGTTCATAAGATTTCTCGTATAGGTGAGATCATGTGGTATTTGTCTTTCTCAGACTGGCTTATTTCAATTAGCATAAAAATCCCCAGGTTTATCCATGTTGTCACAAGAGGTAAAATATCTTTATTTTTATGGTCGAGTAGTATTCCACTGTGTAAATGTACCACATTTTGTTTACTCAGCGTGTCCTGATGGCTATTTGGGCAATTTCCAGATCTTAACTACTGTAAATAAAGCTGCAGTGAACATAAAGGTGCATATATTTTTTCGAACTAGTGTTTAGAGATTCTTAGGTTATATTCCCAGAAGTGGGATCACTGGGTCAAAAGGCAGTCTTATTTTTAAATTTTGAGGAAGCTCCATACTATGTTCCACAGTGTCTGCACCAGTCTGCATTCCCACCAACAATGCACAAGGATTCTCTTTTTCCACATCTTTGACCAGCACTTGTTGTTTGTTGATTAATTAATGATAACCATTCTATTAGGCATGAGGCAATATCTCATTGTGGTTTTTAATGTGCATCTCTTTGATTATTTGTGTATATTGGCCATCTGTATGTCCACTTTGGAAAAGTTTCTATTTAGGTCTCTTCCTCACTTCTTAATTGGTTTGTCTTCTTGGCGTTGAGTTGTATTAGATCTTTATATATACTGGAAATTAATACTTGATCAGATGTATTGGCAAATATGTTCTCCAATTCAGTGTGTTCCCTTTTCATCTGATTGGTGACTTCTTTTGCTGTGCAAAATATTTCTGGTATCATGTTGTCTCATTTGTTTGTTTTTTCCTTTGTTTTTCTTGCTCAAGTAGATATATTGGCAAAATACTTCTGTGATAAATGCCTGAAATTTTACTGCTTAAGTTTTCTTCTAACTGTTTATGGTTTTCTGACTTACATTTAAGTCTTTAATTTATTCTGAGTTTATTCTTGTGTGTGGTGTAATTTGGTGGTCAACTTTCACCTTTTTTGCATGTTTCTGTACAATTATTCCAACACCATTTATTTATTTGAAAATGTTCTTATTGATTTGTTAGAAAGAGAGGAAGGAAAGAGAGACAAAAACATTGATGTGAGCAAGATACATATACTGACTGCTTCCTGCATGTCCCCCAGTGGGTATGGAGCCCACACCCCAGGCATGTGCCCTGATGGGGAATCAACCCAGGACCTCTCAGTCCATGGATGACACCTAACGAATTGAGCCACACTGGCCGAGCTCAACACCATTAGTTAAAAAGACTATTTTTAATGATGGGAAAATTGGACAGGTATGTGCAAAAAATGAAACTAGACCACCAACTTACACCCTACACAAGAATAAACTCAAAATAGATAAAAGACTTAAATGTGACTGATGAATTTATAAAAATCCTAGAAGAAAATGTAGGCAACAAAATTTCAGACATCACACACAGCAGAATTTTCACTGATACATCACTTAAGGCAACAGAGACAAAGGAGAATAAATGAACACATGGGGCTACGTCAAACTAAAAAGCTTCTGCACAGTGAAAGAAACAACCATCAAAATGAAAAAGGAACCCACTATATTGGAGAATATTATTGCCAAAGACACATCAGATAAGGGGTTAATTTACAAAATACACAGAGTACTCACACAACTCAACAAAAGGAAGACAAAGAACCCAATTAAAAAATGGGCAGAGGAACTAAACAGACACGTCTCCAAACAGGACATACAAATGGCCAAGAGACATATGAAAAAATGCTCAGTGTCACTAATCATCAGAGAGATGCAAATTAAAACAGCAATGAGGTATCACCTCACACCTGTCAGAATGGCCGCCATCAACAAATCATCAAACAACAAGTGCAGGTGAGGGTGTGGAGAAAAGGGGACTCTAGTGCACTGCTGGAGGGAATGCAGACTGGTGCAGCCACTATGGAAAACAATATGGTGTTTCCTCAAAAAATTAAAAGTGGAACTTCCATTTGATCCAGTGATCCCGCTTCTAGGAATATACCCTAAGAAGCCTGAAACACCAATCAGAAAGAATATATGTACCCCCATGTTCATAGCAGCACTATTTACAATAGCTAAGATCTGGAAACAGCCCAAGTGTCCACCAGTAGACGAATGGATAAAAAAGCAGTGGTACATGTACACAATGGAGTACTATGCAGCTGTAAGAAAGAAAGATCTCTTATCCTTTGAGACGACATGGAGGGACCTGGAGAGTGTTATCCTAAGTGAAATAAGCCAGATAAATACAAGTATCACATGATCTCACTTATTTGTGGAATCTATTGAACAAAATAAGCTGTGAACCAAAAGAGATCCAGATCATGGAAGTAGGAACAGAGTGACAAACCTCAGAGGGATGGGGGTGGGGGGGTGGGAAGAGCTAAACCAAAGAAGGTACATGCATATGTGCACGACCAATGGACAGGGACACTAGGCTGGGGAAGGCAGGAGGGGGTGAGAGTGGGAAGGAAGAGGGTCAATGGGGAAAAAAGGAGGACATCTGTCGTATTTTTAACAATGAAAAAAAAAAGTCCCACCCTGGCCAGTTTGGCTCAGCGGTTGAGCGTCCGCCTGCGGATCAGAGTCCCTGGTTTGGTTCCCGCTAGGGGCACGTGCCACATAAAAAAAAAAGAAAAGAAAGAAAGAAAAATATGTCCCTGCTCTGGGTGTCTGTCAGATTCCCCTACAGGACTGAACTAAGGGGGGCGGGGGGGGGGGGTCCCAGAGACAGAGGACGGGCCACATGATGTGGGCTTTGGCTCCAAGTGGGTGAGTGGTCCCCTCTCTTCAGCCATACAGTCCAACACGTCCAAGCTTCTGCCAAGATCTTCTCCAGAGAGAGATGCCCCCAGGCCCCCCGCGCCCCCCGGGCCCCCCAGTCCTCGTCGGGTGCAGCCGGGGGAACGCTGCAGGGCTGCAGCTTGGCCGGGCGGCGTGGGCGCGGCCCCCACAGGAGTGTCCCCTCCTGAGACGGCGGCGCTGGGTGTCCAGCGCTCATGTTCTCCCAGGCGAAGTGCATCCCCAGCGACGCTCACCGCCAGGTGCCGGCGGCTCCTCGTCCGTCTCTGGCTGGGCCCGGCGCGGGGTGGCGGCTGAGACACCACCGCTCTGCCGGCTGAGCCGTGGCCGCGGGGCAGGACAGCCCTCTCTGCGCCTCTGCCCTGCTTTTTCTTCCGTTTTTATTTTTCCTCATTGATTTTATTATTATGTTTTTCATCCTTTTATTTTTATTATTTTTTATTAATTTATTTTTGTTACAGATGGTTCTGCTTTTCCCCTCACTGACACCATCCACCTGACACCCCCACCCCCGCCCCAGCACCGTTGTCCACGTCCATTGGGGTTGCACACACATGGGTATAAGTTCTGTGGTCTAACTCTTCCCTCCCCCCCTCTCCTCTGAGGGTTGTCACTCTGCACCCCACTTTCATGTCGCTGGGTCCCTTCTGTTCATTGATTTTAGACAGAGAGGAAGGGAGAGAGAGATGGAAACATCGATGAGAGAGAACGTCTACTGGCCGCCTCCTGCAGGCCCCCCACTGGGGACCTGGCCCACACCCTGGGCATGTGCCCTGACCGGGAATCGAACCTGCGACCTCTTGGTGCAGGGTCGACGCTCAGCCATGGAGCCACACCGGCCGGCATCTCTGCCCTTCTTACCAGTCTCTATGTGCTTCCTCTGTCAAGTCTGGGTTATAATATTCCCAGTAGCTTTCGGTTGGTTATCCCTGTGGGTTGCTCTATGGTTTGACTGTGGCTGTGTTGGGGCCCAGGAGCAGGGGGAGGTCGCTCCCACCCATCTGCCGCCATCTGGGAGATTTTTGACTTAGGATTTTATATTTGGGGGTATATTACTTACCCAAAAGCAGAACAAAATAATGTTAGTAGAAGACGTCATATGTGTTTTTTAGCACCATAATAACCGTGATGTAACATAAAGAAGGTTCTACATAAGAAATTTAACTAGAATTATTACATATAAAAGCATTCGAGGGGAAATATCTTCACGGACCGTCAATCAGAAAGTGCACATTGAACACTGATACGGGTTTAGATAAGTAGCATACGTTTCGGTATCTGCGATTTGCTTTTCAGAGTATACATTTTCTGGATACTTTTATGGTGTCTTTCTATTAAAGAGCAGTCTTTTCCTTCTTAATATTTTAAATGATGTCAGATGTAAGGCATATGGGATCATCAACAAGACTTTATTTTATATCGGTAACCTACATGCTGGAAATAACCCCTCACAGTGTATCCAGCTTAAAATGTGGTTCATAGGCATGAAAATAACCTACTAGGGCCTCACTCGGTTTCCTTAGAAAACACTGCTGATCCCCCTCCTAATAAAGAAACTGCTTTGGACCTTCAGGGGAGAAAGCACATGTTTCCTTGGAAACGGAGCCCGGCACGGGCTCTAAGAACACCTCCTCCTACACTCGAGTTTCCTAGGTAGCAGGATATGCACGGATTTTATCCAGACAACTGGGGTAACGGGGCAGACACCCCCGTTCTGCCCGGAACGTCCAAAGCTGCAGTTGGAAACATGCCTTTGCAGGAATGACTGGTAACTGGGGTGAAAATATTGATCGTGTGATGAGGTTTCTTTCTCTCATTCGGGATCTAATTCAGTCAAGGTCCAAAATATACTTTGCGTTTATAAGAAATTTCCACAGGTGGAAAGTAACTCCTCCCGCCTGTATCACCCGAACCACCACGTCAACCAACCAGCTTGTATGTGTTTCCAGTTCAAGTTTCAGATCAGCATTATCGAGGTAAACAGCCTCACTTCCTACTAATCGGGGTTCTGCAGAGAGCAGAGAAGCAAATCTTTTCTATCACAGGGATGGAAAGAAACAAAATTTTTCCTGAAATTGACTCGAAAGGGTCAAATTTAAAACCTCTAAACAAAACCTGTCTATGGACCTAAAAATATTAGAAAATAAATTATTCAGGACATAGAGTTAAATAATACAATAAAATAAAACAATTAAAAGAGAAATTATTGAGAACAATTAATACTTACAGTATATACACAGGGTTATTTTCTGGGTGTGGGGATGGGTGGGAAAATTAAATTTCTTTTGTCATTTTTCTATTTTGCTAACATGAAAACCAACAGAAGAGGCCAAATTAAAGAGCAGATGTTTATTATTAAATGTGGATAGAGCCAATGCAAAATTTTCTGGCTAATTTGGAATCTTAAAAAGTCAAACATTTTAAAAAATCATTTTTGAAAACTTCAAATTCCAAATTTCATATAATAGGAGCTGACTCCTCTTCTCTCACTGTGCAACTGAGTTGTGAGTGTGTCTAGTTGTATACACCTAAAATATAATTTATATATAAATAGTCAGCTTTGTAACATTTCAAATTTTAAGCTGTGTGCATGCAGAGGACTATTGATTACATTGTTTAAAACAGTTTTCCTGTATACTTAGTAAAACACCTACAACTAAAACTTAGATTATGCTACAGTCATTTTAGTGCACTTATGACAATATATGTTATGAAGTATTCTATATATGTTTATTTTTGAACCAATATTGGGACAACTTTTTGAATAAAAACTTACATATTGTAAATATTGTAGATTACTTTTTCAAATACAATCTCTTTCAATCACACACACAGGCACAAAAACACACACATTCTTTTTATCCAGTCACTTTTACTGGGTTAATCAAAATACTTTTTTTTTTTCTAAAGCATCACTGGCATTTTTTCAGGTAAATGTGTAACATAATGTAGCTATTTTTGATATATATTGTTTAGTGTATAAATTACTTAAGTATTTCTTCTCTGATAGTTTACTTCATTTACTTCAACTATATAGACAACACATACATGGAGAGACATTCTGTTTCTAAATAGTTGTGTGATCCCAATCCAAGGGGGATGCAAGATTTACGATTAGTCTTGCAAAGTGATTTTGAGATTTCAATAATGGATAATAAGTAATTTATGACAATAATAGCACAAACTTCTTATATTTGGAATTTTGGTTTAGTACACAATATGACGTGACAAAATCCTCCATTTGAAGGTTCTCTTGTATCTCCACACAAATTTGCTAAGCTAGTGTTCAACAACCACCTCTTTATTTTTTTGGCTTTGCAAGCTTTTAATGAATTACAATGACTAAAAACAACACTTGCAAACAGGAAGACACCAAAATGTATTATTACAGAGAAAAGGTGGAAATGAGTTAAAGGATGATAGCTTGAACTGTGCAAAACTTTTAAATTTTAAATTCTATAATTGCAGTTCAAGATACCTTGATTTGTGAATTTATTGATGGATCACCAGTTTTTAATGGCTACATTTACATTTTGTATCAGAATGGAATAAAATAAAGGATATGATTTGGCAGCATCTAAATTTGGTAAAACATTTCAAGGGTTCATAAAGATAAACTTTTTGATGAATTTTGTCATGTAAAAAAAAAATGTTGAAGAAATATACTCTAAACAGAGGGGAAAATAATGTATTTAAGCAACACCTTTTTCCATTCTTGTTCTTACACATGCATACCTTTCTTTTCTTCTTCCAATTCTAAATACAAACTTCCCTCTTCCATTTGCACAAACAAAAATGTAATGGCCACAATAGACATTTACTCAGTTAATTACCTAGTTAGCTGTGGTTTTGTATGTACCAAGCAATGAGTTTTTGACATACATCAGGGGATCAAATACCAATTATTAATATCTGTAACATGATTATTTTGTTATACTTTGAGTCCTATTTCCAACATAATTTTATCAGACACTTCTGTTTACATTTTTCTTTTTATGTAACTACAGTTTAAATGCCTTCTGGCTAGTCCAGAGATATGTTTTGTTTTTTAAATAAGGAGACAAATATGCATGAAAACATGAAAATGAATAAAACAAGAAGAAAAGAATTCTAGTCACTCATTGCACGATGACAGTGAAGGCCACTTGTGGATGGCAGTCCCATAAGGTTGTGATGGAGCTGAGTTTCCTGTCACTATTAGAAGGATACGTGGTTTAGGGTAACATTTTTCCTTTGATGGGAGCAATACGCAGGGGCGTGGCTACAGGTTTCCTCTGTCTTAGAGCACCTCGATTTGCTGTGCATAATTACATCCGTGTGCTCAGTCACCCACGAGCCTGTTTTAGCACAGAGGTGCCTGTCCCCAGCACTGCACACGACACTGTGCAAAAGCTCTCCCAGGTCTCGCTTGGTGGTTCTTGGGGTATCATGCTGTGAACCCTTCCTAGGGACCTCAGACCCTGCCCCAGGCACCGGTCCATGGGAGTCACCTAAAGAAGAGTCAGTGCTCCTGCAACTACAGCAAGAGTTTGTTACACTGAGGAGCCAGGTTTTCCCTGGACTTTGGAAATATCTTTCCGATTGTAATGATGGGGACTGAGCATAGATAAATGAAGCATAGATAGGTTTTATTTCTTCTATCAAGTCAATGCCAGAGCGAGTTCTTGGTGCCAGGTTGGGTCAATGGAATAATGAAAAAGAATGTCAAGTAAAATTATTGGGGTGTACGATCTTTCATACCATATTTTTACTGGACCTTTTCAATGTTTAGATTTATTTATTTTATTTAATTGTTTTTAGTTTTTCTCCCTTTATTGATTATAGGGAGAGAGAGAAACATCGATAAGAGAGAACATCAATTGGCCGCCTCCTGCATGCCCCCCACTGGGGATCAGCCCACAACCTGGGCATGTGCCCTGACCGGGAATCAAACCAGCGACCTCTTGCTGCAGGGTTGATGCTGAACCACTGAGCCACACCAGCCAGACTCAATGTTTAGATACATTTAGATGCACAAGTAATTCAAGTGTGTTACAATTGCCTACAGAATCATACTCTAGCCCTGGCCAGTTTTGCTCAGTGGTTAGAGCGTCGGCCTGCGGTCCGGAGAGACCCGGGTTCGGTTCCCGCTAAGGGCACGTACTCGGTTGCAGTGTGTCCCCGGCCCTGGTTGGTCGTGCGGGTGGCAGCCACTCGATGTGTCCCTTCACGTCGATGTTTCTCTCTCTCTCTCTCTCTCTCTTCCTCTCTCTCCCTCCCGCTCTATCTGTACAAAAAATAGAAAAATGTTCTCGGGTGAGGATAAAAACAAAAAAACAAAAAAAAAACATACCCAAGTGTGACGTGATGTACGACTCGAGTAATAGCTGGTTTGGTCATGTGGAAGCAGTGCTTAGTTCGATGAGCTATAAAATTTCTCATTGTTTATGATGAATAACTAGTTTCCATGCAGCACAGACGCTGTGAAGGAAGAAGGTCAGAGCAATCTGTGTGTGTCCTGCCATAGTCGATGTGACCTCACACTGAATGACACTAAAACCAAGGCCGCGTCGGATAGATATCTTTAATTTAATACACTTCTAACTTTTATTATTTGGTTATATATTACTATACTATATTTAAGAAAAAGATGTTTGAACTGGTCCAGCAGGTGTGGCTCAGTGGTTGAGCATCGACCCTGCACCAAGAGGTCACTGGTTCGATTCCTGGTCAGGGCACATGCTTAGGTTGTGGGCCCGATCCCCAGTGAGGGGCGTGCAGGAGGCGGCCAGTCGATGATCTCTCTCATCGATGCTTCTATCTCTCCGTCTCCCTTCCTCTCTCTAAAAAAATCAATAAAGAAAAAAATTTTTAAAAAGATGTTTGAACTGAACAAAAGCTATGAATTTAGTTTGATAAATGAATGGACTTACATGTGATGTTGCAAACACAATCTCTTGCTTGGATAGATTAGTTAGATAATGTTTTTTTTTTCTAAACCGGATTCCATCTCTAAGATAAATTCTCATGCTGCATTCTTACAACTTCATCATTATTAAAGTCTTTGTATGGTGCTCAGCTGTGTCTGTCTTAAATCATAGCAGCTCCATCAGCCCCAAAGGGGACCTTTTCACTCCTCGGGCAGTATGGTTAATCTTTAGCTAAAACTGGCAGAGCAATATTCTTTGTTTATTCTTTTTTATTGTTCACAGTAGTGCAGATGTCCCTCGATTCCTTCCCCTTTACCTGCCTCCTCCCAGCCCCTGCTGCATCTGAGGTCTTCACCACACTATTTCTGTGTCCATTGGTTTTGCATATAAGCATATAATTCTGTGGTTAATCTCGTCCTATCTCTCCCCCTCCCTCTGAGATCTGTCAGTCTGTTCCAGGCCTCCAGGCCTCATGACCTATGTTGTTCAAGAGTTTATTATGTTCATTAGATTCCACTCATAAGTGAGATGATGTGACATTTGTATTTCTCTGGCTGGATTATTTCTCTCAGGATAATACTCTAGGTCCATGCATGCTGTCACAAAGGGTAAGAGTTCCCCCTTTTGGTTGTTGTTGTCAATCCTCATCCAAAGATATTTTTTTCTATTTTTTTTTCTTTAGAGTAGAAGCAAAGGGGGAGAGAGAGAGAGAGATGTCAATGTGTGAGACACATTGATTGGTTGCATCACACTGGGGACTGAACCTGCAACCCAGATAAATATTCTTGACCGGGAATCAAACCTGCAACCCTATGATGTGTGGGTTGAAGCTCTAACCACTAAGCTCCACACAAGTCAAGGCAGAGATCTTTCTTTTTTACAGCTGCATAGTACTCCACTGTGTACATGTACCACAGCTTTTTTATCCATTCATCTACTGATGGGCACTTGGGCTGTTTCCAGATCTTAGCTATTGTAAATAGTGCTGCTCTGAACATGGGGGTACATATATTCTTCCTGATTGGTGTTTCAGGTTTCTCAGAACTGGGATTGCTGAGTAAACAGTAGTAACTAGAATGTCCATAAGGTTATCAGCTGATTTTCAACAGAAACCTTGCAGGTAAAAAGAGATTGGCACAGAATTTTCAATATAACAAAAGGGAAAGCCTACAACCAAGAATAGTCTGCCTGGCAAGATTAGCATTCAGAACTGAAGGAGGGATTGTTTCTCAGACAAGCAAATGCTAAGGGGTTTATCACTGCTAAATTGGCATTACCAGAAATATTAAAGGTAGTTTTAAAGTAGAAAAGAAAAGGTGAAACTAGAAATAAAATATATGAAATTAAAACATCTCACTAGTACAGGCAAACATATAGTAAAGGTAGTAGATCGACCACTTATGAAGCTAGTATGCAAACAATGGAAATGGCAGAAGGTACATACTTATTAACAATTACTTTCAGTGTCATTCAAACAACATAGGGCGACTGAATGGATGGAAAATAAGACTCTTTCATATGCCGCCTACATGAGACTCACTTCAGATCAAGAGGTACACAGAGACTAAAGCAAAGGGATAAAAAAAATATACTTCATGATGGAAACAAGGGGGCGGGGGGAGCTGGTTTAGCAGCATGTACACCAGACAAGAGAGCTTGTAAAACAAAGGGTATAACAAGAGACAAAGAAGGACCCAGCAATTCCACTTCTGGGCTCTTATCCAAAGAAAACAAGACGCCGATTTGAAAAGATATATGCACACCTGTGTTCACAGCGTCATTTCCAGTAGTCATGGTAGGAAGGCACCTAGGTGTCCACTGACAGGTGAATGGATGAAGAAGTGGTATATATAAAT
This sequence comes from Molossus molossus, assembly GCF_014108415.1. Classification (NCBI taxonomy): domain Eukaryota; kingdom Metazoa; phylum Chordata; class Mammalia; order Chiroptera; family Molossidae; genus Molossus; species Molossus molossus. The sequence continues at coordinate 109,478,602 of NW_023425403.1, read as the reverse complement.
ATGAAAAATTTGGATGGACCTAGAAAGTATTGTGCTAAGTAAAAAAATCTCAGAGAAAGACAAATATTATAGGATTTCAATTACACGTGGAATCTAGAAAAACTAAATAGATGGACAAACAAAACAAGTGACTCAGGGATTAAGAGGTATAAACTTAAAGTTATAAAATAAAAAAGTCATGTGGATGTCAAGTGCAGCATGAGTACAGTCACGAATATTGCAAGAAATGGTGACAGGTGCTTACGAGACTTCCTGTGGCGATCCCTTCACAAGGTATATAAGTGTCAAATATCACTGTTGCACCCCTGAAAATAACATAAGTGCATGTCAGCTATACTTTTATTAAAAAGAACTTTGCATTTTAGAATGAAAACTTTAAAAAAATACATACTAGGTTGATAAAAATCTACACCCAAGAATTCTTCATTTTCACAAAAATGTGCGTTTCTTCTCTGGGAAGACACATCTAAAATAAATGTTCCATGTGCTACAAGGTATATGAAGGGAAAAGTAATCAACTACCTTTTTCTTTGCACAACATCAGACTGTGTTTTTAAAACCTAGTATTCAGAACATTAAGTTCTATGTAAAAAAAAAACAACTCTAATCTTATAATCAAGGCTTTCTTATTTGATTTGTTATTTGCTTAATAGAAGTCATAAGAAAATTGAAACAATGTCTTCAAAAACCAGCGAGTGTACTTTGTCTCAGAGCTTGTGAGGTGAACTCTCTGACTCGGCAAGTTGTCATGGTCTCCGTGTTAAGAAAACAAAAGGTGTACATAGTTCTTTACAATGTTCCCTATTTTTTGTCAAATCAAAGTTCAATGTATCGAGTCACTGCAAGGATGTAAGTAACATAAAGTAAATAATAAACAAAATCAATGATACAATGAAACAACCACGAGCCTCGGTCCAGTCCAAGCCTTAGAACACATTTAAGGGCTTCCGTGACCTGTTGCTGCTTTCTCTTTGCTCCCTGCCTCCGCATTGACCATACCTGAGTTTGGATGTACGTATATTAAAACAACAAGTTGCTTAATTTTGTTTTGTTGTTGTTGTTGTTAAATTAGTGGAAAAGCATGCTGGAAGTGGCCAGTCGATGTTCTCTCTCATCGATGTTTCTCTCTCTCTCTCCCTCTCCCTTCTTCTCCCTCTAAAATCAATAAAGGAAAACAAAAATTAGGGAAAAAAGATAACATGCCATAGGTAGCCTTATGGGGCCTAATGCTTTTACCCACCAATATGCTTCATAACCCATCCATGTTTCTCTGAGCAACTATAATTGATTAATCTCTCTGCTGTATAATGTTTTATTAGGTTAATGTCCCGCAATGCATTAATTTGGATTGTTTCTAGTTGGATTGTTTCTAGTCAATGGGAAAAGGTTTTAGGATAGGTCCATGAATATAGTCACTGGGAATGGGGTCTGCAAATATTTAGCTTTATGAAATAGTGCCAGATTATTGTCCAAAATGGTTGTACTGATTTACATTTTCTCCAGAAATATATAAGATCATGGTTGTAATATTTGACACCATTTCCAAAGCCTAGAGTGTATCCTTTTTTTTTTTTTTCCTGATTTTTGTTTTAATTTATATCTCCTAGTTTAACATTTATGTTTGGCAGCTTTTTGAATGCTGACTGACCTCATGTATCTCTCTCATGTGTTTGTCCTGGTTTTTTATATATACATATGTATCTTCTCCTAGTTTGTAATTTATAATGTCTTTCAATTAACAGGACTTGTAAGATATTATTTGAGTGAATTATTAGCAACATTTAGACTCTCGGAGTAGCAAGCTGAGTGCACAGTCGCCGTGGTTTCTTTCTTGCATCAGGCGAATGACCGGAGTGTGCAGCCCATGGGGAATAAGGAAGTTGGTGAGTTTGCATGGACTAGCCAAACAGTATGATTATAAATCTTCTTGTCATAACCTGACGCCAGGAAATTGCAAACAAGCAGTATTTGCTTTGCAGTGAATGGTTGTAGGCTGTAATAATTTTCTGAGAGATTGATTACGTCCTCCAGCAGGTGATCGTACGGTGCAAAGTACTGTTTTTTCATAATTAATCAGGCTGTTTGGGGCATGGCTTTCTACAGCACCTCGTTGTAAAAAATTACACGTGTTGATAAAAATCACTGCCGTGAATTTCATGGTGTTTTTATAATACTGCTTAGTGCGGTGAACATACTTTGCAAAATTTCTAAGAGTCTGGCTTCAATACTATAGATCAGAATCTTGCCCTGGCCGGTTTGGCTCAGCAGTTAGAGCTTCAGCCTGCAGACCAGAGAGACCCAGGTTCGGTTCCTGCTAAAGGCACGTACCTCTGTTGCAGTTTGTCCCTGCCCTGGTTGGGGTCGTGGGGGTGGCAGCCAGTTGGTGTGTCTCTCTCACATCGATGTTTCTCTCTCTCTCTTCCCCCCTCTCTCCCTCTTGCTCTGTCTGAAGATAAATGCAAAAATGTCCTCGGGTGAAGATTAAAAAAAAAAAAAAAAGAATCTTGGCAAAATTACTTTTTTTTTTTCAAAAAATGGTTTTTCATTGTATCCATAAAATATTCCTCAGCCCTGGCCAGTGTGGCTCAGTTGGCTGAGCAACGTCTCATGCACTGAAAGGTCGCCAGTTCGATTCCCAGTCCGGGCACCTGTCCAGGTTACAGGATTGGTCCCCAGTGAGGGTGCTCATGGGAAGCAATTGAATGATGTTTCTTTCTCAAATCTATGTCTCTTTCCTTATCTCCCGCTCCCTAAAAATCAATAAAAACATATTTTCAAAAATATTATTCAATTCAAATGCTCAGCTAACACTATAAGTTGGCCTGGCATCTGGGTTAATCTTTTACTTATCACAGGCAGACATTCCGATTTTGAATCTCATGCATACTTATTCTCTGAATCACACGCTTTTGATCCTTTCAACATCAAATGTCAGATTTAATATAGAAGGCTATATGGCGTGTTTTATAGCCAGGTATTTTTCTTTGACGAAAGGAGATTGATACGGGATTTGGGGGAGAGCTGTCGTGTCATTATTCTTTCAATACAGCCTTCATCAGATGTTCTTTCTGTGTTTCGTACATCGCCCCCAAGTTAGTACCTGGCTGGAGAAAGTCACAGGTTTTAGTTCCCCTCGTAATGACAAGGACTTCCTCCACATGGCATGTCTTCCCCTGCAGCACTGTGACATAGGGAGGAGAAGTGGAGTGACCGTGAATTGCAGCAAACTGAACTTTCCTAAACCCACCCCCACCCCTAGTCCTGAATCTTGGACCTTGCATTAGCAAAAAAAACCTCTCTGGACTCTCCACCTTAATTGACCCTAGTCTAGTCCTTTTAAAAAATGTTTTTGTTAATATTTTGTAAAGAGAGAGGGAGAAACATCAGTGAGAGAGAAACATCAATTGGCTGCCTCCTGCGTGCCCCCTACTGGGGATCCAGCCTGCAACCCTGTGCCCTGACCTGGAATCGAACTGGGACCTCTCAGTCCGTGGGACATCGCTCAATCCACTGAGCCACACCTGCCGGGCTAGTCTAATGCTTTCTACAGGGGTTCCCGAGGAAACATGGGACCTGAATTGAAATACTAGAAAGTTATCAGTGCTGAAGTGGGTTTAGTGTGTGACTTAATGTAAGGATAAGAATAATAGGACCAACTCTTAATCCATACAAAGAATAAGATTACAAATTGAAGGTAGTCACTTACCCAGTTAGCCAAGGGTCCACCTGCTTAGTTCCTGCCATCCAATCCATTGTCATATGTGCTGATTCTATTACATCATTATTGTTTATTTTTACTTTCTATTTTTGTTTCCAGCAGCCTCGTTTAAGTTAGATTGACTTCTTGCTCAGGTGTTCTGAATTACACCTGTCTGGGCCTCTCTCTTCCAGGCGCTGTGTTCTCTAGTTCAGCCTACAGTCTATTGCCAGCTTAGGTGTCCCCAGCTCTAGTCATGTCATTTTCTACTTAATATTTCCTGAGTGATGCCTGAACATTGACTTCTGCTGGGTGTGAGACAGAAAGTGCAATGACTTCTCTGTAGACTTACAACTCCGACAGTGCTCCAGAAATCTACACATGAGAATTAAGCACCTGAAGTAAAATCTTGCTCTTACTTTGAGCTATTACGATCATTTATTTTTACATTGTTTTAAATTAAATCATATATTCTAATGACGTCAATGTGCGTAATGTTGTTTTTCAATAAATGACGGGTCAAACCAAACCATTAAGCAATGTATCATCAAAAATAACTCTTCAGATATGTATTTATTTACAATCTTTACATATGTGGCATTTCTATAGGTGCCACTAGCCTGCGTACATCTGTCTGAGAGGAGATTATTCTGCCGTGACAGATGATTTCAAGGATCCGGTCATTACAACCAGCAGTATTTCACTGCAGTCTGACAAGTGCAAACCTTCTTACGGACAAAGGAACAGAGAGTTGTCTCTCCTAAGGGCGAGAATAGGGAAGTTACAAGCCATTGTATATACAAACATAAGACAAATATACCTCATTATCAAATATAAAATTTTGCCTAATTTTGGATTTTCACATACAAAATAGCCATGTTCTTATTCTTATATGACATGTTTGATTGTTTTTATTAGGAATCAATCACCTGTATTAATAACACAGTATTTGTTGCTGTTGTTTAATTTATTGGGAAACCTTGGTAAATAACATTGTATAGGTTTCGAGAATACATTTCTGTAATACATGATCTGTATGCAATTTGCTCACCACTCAAAGGCAAATCATCTTCCATCACTAGGTGTTTGATCCCCTTTACCCTGTACTACCTGCCCAGCCCCTTCCCTCTGGTGAACACCATACTGTTGTCCTTGTCTGTGGGTCTTTGTTTGTTTGTTTTTCTTGTTTGTGCATTTGTTCATTTCAGGTGTTTATGCATTCAATAAAACCCAGCACCCATTTATAACAAAAAATCTCAATAAAGTGGGAATAGAGGGATTATACAGCAACATAATAAACACCATATATAGAAAACATACAGCTGCCTGGCTGGTGTGGTTCTGTGGTTGAGCATCAACCCTGCACCAAGAGGTCGTGGGCCCAATCCCCAGTGGGGTATGCAGGAGGCGGCCAATCGATGTTCTCTCTCATCGATGTCTCTCTCTCTCTCTCTCTCCCTCTCCTTCTTCTCTCTCTAAAATCAATCAAAAAAGAAAAAAGAAAATACAGCCAACATTGGGGAAAAACTAAAAGTGTTTCCCTGAAGATCAGAAACAAGGCAAGGATGTTTTCTTTTATTACTCTTATATAGCATAGTACTGGAAGTTACTGCCATAGCAATCAGACAAGAAGAAATAGGCCTGGCCGGTTTGGCTCAGGGTTAGAGCGTCAGCCCGTGGACCAGAGAGTTCCAGGTTCAGTTCCCGCTAAGGGCACGTACTTCGATTGAGGTGTGTCCCTGGCCCCGGTTGAGGTTCTGTGGGTGGCAGCCGGTCAATGTGTCTCTCTCACATCAATGTTTCTCTCTCTCTTAAAAAAGAAAAAAAAAAAAAAAAAGAAGAAGAAGAAGAAGAAATAAAGGCATCAATTCCCTAAACATTTAATATGTTTATTGCCTTGATGGTATCACCAAGTGTGGGTTTAAGTAATCCATTTTTCTATTAAGCTATTTGCATTTGTTCGTTCGTTTGTTTGTTTGTTTTATTTATTTTTTTAGTGATTTGCAGACCTTTGTAGAGTCTAGATAGGACTCTTTTGCCAGATACATAAACACCAAATATCTTCCTCTGTCTCTTGCCTTTCCAGTCTCTTTGTGATATCTTTTGGTAAACTTAGGTTCTTAATTTTAATGGAGTCCAATATATCATTTTTTTCTTTTATACTTAGGGATTTTAGTGTCTTATTTAAGAAACCTTTGCCTACCTCCGTGATGTGAATATGTTCTTTGGGGTGTTCTCTGAGACTTTATGTAGCTATGTTGGGGGCAGTGATAATGGATCCAGGTGTCAGACCAGTGGGGTGAGACTGGACCTGGCTTCAGCAACCTCAGTACTTGAGTCTAACTAAGAAAGAATTCAGAGCCAAGAATCAGACTATAAGAGAAAATTCACTTGGAAAATCACAGAAGTTGAAAAAGTAATTCATAGAAGCAACTGGCTCAGGAAACAAGTTAAAAAGATAAAGGAAGGGCCACTGGAGCTGAGAAGAGAGGAAGGTAAAGGTGACATGCTGGTCTTCAGTCTATTGGACTGGAGGTCAGTCCATCCCAGTGACACCAACAGCAAACGAGGTTTAACCACACAGGACAGCACACACTGTCCACACAGGTGTGCACCTGGAGGGCCCAGCTCAGGTGACTTCAGAGACTGTGCTACTGGGCCCCACAGGAAACTTACCACACAAGGCCACTCTACCACGTCCGGGAAACACAGAAGCTCTACCGAGTACATAGACACAAACACAGAGTAGCAGCCAAAATTGCAGACGAACGTATTGCAAATGAAAGAACAGGAGAAATCTCCAGAAAAAATAAATAAATAAAATGGAAGCCAGCAAAATACCAGATACAGAGTTAAAAAAAAAAAAAAGTTATAAGGATACTCAGTGAACTTACTGAGAACTATGAGGAACTTAGTAAGAACTTCTAGGAATTTAGAATATCAACAACATAAAAAAGGACCAGTTAGAAATAAAGGATACACAAATTGAAATGAAGAATAACCCACAGAGACTCAACAGTAAAGTAAAGAACACTGAGAACCAAAAATTTGGAATATGAGGAAGCAAAGAAACACACAATCAGAACAGCAAAAAGAAAAAATAATAATCTAAAAAATATGAAGATAGTGTAAAGAGACTCTGGGACAACTTCAAGTGTACCAACATTTGCATCATGGTGATGCCCAAAGAAGAGGGAGGGCAAGAAATTGAAAACCTGTTTGAAAAATAATGACAGAAAACTTCCCTTACCTGGTGAAACAGACATACAAGTCCAGAAGCACGTAGAATCCCAAAAAAGGTGAACCCAAAGAGGCCCACAACAAGATACATCATGATTAAAATGGCAAAGGTTAAAAACAAAGAGAGAATCGCAAAAGCAGCAAGAGAGAAACAGTTATTTAGTTACAAGGGAGCTCCCATAAGACTGTCAGCTAATTTCTCAACAGAAACTTTGCAGACTAGAAGGGAGTGGCAAGAAATATTTAAAGTGATGAAAAGCTAGAGCCTACAACCAAGATTATTCTATCCAGCGAAGCTGTCATTTAGAATTGAAGGTCAGATAGTTTCCCAGACAAGATAAATCTAAAGGAGTTCATTCCCACCAAACCAGTATTATATGAAATGTTAAAGGGACTTATTTAAGAAGAAGAAAAAAAAAAAAAGATAAAAAATATGAATAATATGTCTATCAATAATTGAATCTAAAAATCAAAATAACTAAACAAGCAGAACAGAAGCAGACTCATAGATACAGAGAACATTTTGGAGTAATGGGTGAAAAAGATGAAGGGATTTAGAAGGACAAATTAATAGTTACAGTAAAGTCATGGGGGTGTCAGGTACAGCATGGGGAATATGGTCAATAATATTCTAATAACTATGTTTGGTGTCAGATGGGTATGAGATTTATTGAGATGGTCACTTAATAAGTTTTATAATGTCTAATCATTGGAGTATACACCTGAAACTAATATAATATTGTATGTCAACTGTAATTGAAAAACAAAAAATGATTTAAAATTTAAAAAATATATATTAGTTGTAAATCTGTGAATTATGTCATTAGTATTTGAACAAAAATTGCATTGAATCTATAGAGAGCTTTCAGTATTATGGACATTTTAATAATGTTAATTCTTCCAATCCATGAACACAGTATGTGTTTCCACTGATTTGTATTTTCCTCAATTTATTGCTTCAATGTCCCACAGTTTTCTGAGCACAGGTCTTTCATGTCCTTGGTTAAAATTATTCCTAGGTACTTTATTTGTTGCTGTTGTTGCAATGGTGATTTGGATTGCTTTCTTCCTTTCACTTTCTGTTAGTTCATTACTGATGTATAAAAATGCCAACAATTTTTGGATATTAATTTTGTATTCTGCTCCTTAGCCAAATTCATTTATTAGATCTAGTATTTTTGTTTTGTTTTGTTTTGTTTTTGTGGAGTCTTTAGAGTTTTCTACGTACAATATCATGTCATCTGTGAATACTGAGAGTTTTACTTCCTCATTTTTTAAACTTAGAGGCTTTTTATTCCTTCTTCTTGTCTGATTGTTGTGGGTAGGACTTCCAGTACTATGTTGAGTAGGAGTAATGAAAGTGGCCCTCTCTGTCTTGTTCCTGATGTTAAGAAAAATGCTTTTGTTTTTTCCCTTTGAGTACGGTTTTGGCTGAAGGCTTTTTACATACATCCTTTATTGTGTTGAGGTATAATTTCTTTATTCCCAATTGCTGAGAGTTTCTATCATAAATGGGTGCTGGATTTTATCCGCATGTATTGATATAATCACATGACTTTCATCTTTCATTTTGTTTATGTGAAGTATCACATTTATTGATTTGAGAATACTGTACCAAACTTGGATCCCCAGAATAAACCCTACTTGATCATTAATATGATCTTTTTAATGTATTGTTGGATTTAGTGTGCTAATATTTTCTTGAGTATTTTAGCATCTGTGCTCATCAGGAATATTAGCCTACAATTTTTTTTCTTTGCAGTGTCTTTATCTGGTTTTGCAATTAGGATAATGCTGCCTTCATGAAAATAATTTGGACATCTTCTTTCTTCTTGAATTTTTTGGAATAGTTTGAGAAAGATCGGTATTAGTTCTTCTCAAAATGTTTGGTAAATTTTGCCTGTGAATATGTCTGGTTCAGGCCTTTTGTTTTTGGGGAATTTTGTTTGTTTGTTTTGTTTTATTTTTATTGTTATTATTAATGCTTCAAATTCTTTATCTATAATTGATCTATTCAAGTTTTCTTCTTCTTCATTCAATTTTGGGAGATTATATGTTTCTAGGAATTTATCTATTTTCTCAGGTTTTTCAATGTGTTGGCCTATAGTTGTTCATAGTATTTTCTTACCATCCTTTGCATTTCTGTAATGCCAGTTGTTACTTCTCCTCTTTTGTTTCTGCTTTTATTTATTTGGGTCTTCTTTCTTTGTTTCTTGATGAGACTGGTTAGATGTCCATCAATCTTGTTTATCATTTCAAAGAACCAGCTCTTGGCTTCATTGATCTTTTTCATTGTTGTTTTATTCTCTCTGTCATTTATTTCTGCTCTGATCTTTACTTTCCTCCTACTTACTCTGGGCTTTGCTTGTTTTTCTAGTTCTTTTAGGTATAATACTAGATTGTTCATTTGAGACTTTTGTTGCTTCCTGAGGTAGGACTGTAATGCTATGAACTTCACTCCCAGGACTGCTTTTATTGTGTATCATTGTTTTTGTGTTGTGTTGTGTACATTTTCACTTATTTGAGGTAATTTTTTATTTCTTCCTTGATTTCATTGATAACTCATTTATTGTTTAACAACATATTAATTAGCTTCCATTTGAATGATTTTTTTACTTTTTTTATTGTCATTGATTTCTAGTTTCATGACATTGTGATTCAGGGAGATGATTGATATAATTTTAAAGTTATTAAATTGGTTAAGATTTATTTTTTATCCTATTATAAGATCTATATTTGAGAATGTTCCATGCAGTTGAGAATAATGTATATTCTACTGCTCTGGAATGAAATGTGAAATGTTCTGTAAACATCAATTAAATTATTCTGATTAAGTATTTTGTTCAAGATCACTGTGATTTTTGTTTGTATGTTTTTCCTTCAGAAGATCCACTGATAACTGTGTGATGTAAAATTTTTCTACTATGACTTTAGTGCTGTTGATCATTCCCCTAAAGCCCACCAATGTTTTCTTTCTATATTTAGGTGCTCCTATATTGTATGCATATATGCTTATGAGGGTTTTATCTTCTTCTTGGAACAATCCTTTTAGTATTATATTTTGACCTTCTTTGTCTCTTCTTACAGTGTTTAAGTTTATTTGGTCAGATATAAGTATTGATACCCCAGGTTTGGTTTGGTTTTAATTTGCATGCTATATATTTGTCCATTGCTTTACTTTTAACCTGTGTAAATATTTTGTTTTGAGGTAGGCCTCTTGTAGATAGCATAGATTTAGAACATTTCTTGCAATACCGGTTTGGTGGTAATTAAAATCTCTCTCTCTCTCTCTCTCTCTCTCTCTCTCTCTGAGAAGCTTCTTATTTTATGTCTTTATTGATTTTTTAGAAACAGGGGAAGGGAGAGGGAGAGAGAGAGATGATGTGAGAGAAAAACATCGATCATTTGCATCTCATACACATCCCAACAGGGGATAAACCACAACCTGGGCATGTGCCCTGACTGAGAATTGAAATGGCAACATTTTGGTGCCTGGGAATGTGCTCAACCAACTCTGCTATCCCAGCCAGGGCTGGGAAGCTCTTTATTTGGCTTTCAATTTTAAATAATACCCTTGCTGGTAAGAATAGTCTTGGTTGCATATATTTCTTTTCATCACTTTAAATATATCTTGCCAAATCTTTCTGGCCTGAAGTATTTCTGTTAAGAAATCAGCTGACAGCTTTATGGGAACTTCATTATAGGTAATTAACTGTCTATCTTTTGCTGCCTTTAAGATTTTGTCTTTGTCTTTAATCTTTGCTATTTTAATTATGATGTTCCTTGGTGTGGATCTCTTTGGGTTCATCTTGATTGGGACTTACTGTACTTCCTGAACTTGTGTGAGTTATTCCCTTACCACATCAGAAAGTTTTCTATCATTGTTTCACCAAACAGGTTCTCTACCCCTTGCTACACTCTTCTCCTTCTGATACCTCCATGATGTAGATGTTATTACACTTGATGTTTTTCCAGTGATGCCATATAATTACCTATTTTCTGATCATTTGTTTTTTTCTTTCTTTTGCTCTGCTTGGGTACTTACTGTTATCATGTCACCTAATTCACTGATTTAATCCTCTGCTTCATCTTATCTATTCTTGATACTTTCTAGTGTATTCTTTATTTCAGATATTGTAGTATTCACTTCTGACTTTTTTTCCCATGGTTTCTCTGCATTTTTAAAATATTTTACTGTCTTTCTTTTTGTAAATTCTCACAGAGATTATTTTATATTTTTCCTAGGCTTTTTTAGTATTCTTATAAAATAATACTGTTTTTAAATACTCTGCATCTGGTATTTTGGTTGCTTTCATTTATTTAATTCTTTTACAGGAGATTATTTTTATTATTTTTTGTTTGGGGTATATTTGTTTATTTCTTTCTTCTTTATTTATTATTTATTTATTGTTGTAACAGATATTCATTCTATTTCCCTCATTAACACCCTCCTGCCCATTCCAGTGCCTGCACTCCAACCTCACAGTATTGTTATCTGTGTTCATGGATATATGCATATAAGTTCTCTGGTTTATCTCTTTCTGCCCAACCCTCAGAGTTTTGTCAGTCTGTGCCCTACTTTTATGTCTCTGAGTCTATTTTGTTCATGAACTAATTGTGTTCATTGTATTCCACAAATAAGTGAGATCATGTGATACTTGTCTTTCTTTGACTGGCTTATATCACTTAGCATAATACTCTCCAGGTCCTTCCATGTTGTCTCAAACAGTAAGAAATCTTTCTTCCATACAGCTGCATAGTATTCCACTGTGTACATGTACCATAGCTTTTATATCTATTCATCTACTGATGGACACTTGGGCTGTTTCCAGATCTTAGCTGTTGTAAATAGTGCTGCTATGAACATAGGTGTACATATATTCTTTCTGATTGGTGTTTCAGGCTTCTTAGGATATATTCCTAGAAATGAAACCAAGGGGTCAAATAGCAGTTTAATTTTTAATTTTTTGAGGAAACACCATATTGTTTTCCACAGTGCCTTTACCAGTCTGCCTTCCCACCAACCGTGTACTAGAGTCCTTTTTTCTCCACAGCCTCACCAGGATTTATTTGATGATGTGTTGATGGCGGCCATTCTGGCAGATGTAAGGTGATACTTCATAGTTGTTTTAATGTGCATCCTTCTGAAGATTAGTGACACTGAGCATGTTTTCATATGTCTTTGGGCCATCTGCATATCCTGTGGAGAGGTGTTTGTTCAGGTGTCTGGCCATTTTTAATTGCATCATTTATCTTCCTTTTGTTCAGTTGTATGAGTACTCCACATATTTGGGGCTTTGAACTCAGCAGGTGGTGCTAAAATTCTGGCTTCCCCATACTACCAAACTCTGCAGGACCAAATCAAACGTCCCAGCCCTGCCCAGACCCCCTGTGCCTCTGTGGAACCCAGCAGTATGGGGTAAGTTGAGCAGCTTAGCAGGTGGGAGGAAGGATGCTGGAGGTGTGCTGGAGGTGCGGGAGACCGGTCGTCTTTCCCAAGTCACACAGTTTTGTCACTATCTGGTTCTCCACCAAAAGCAACCCCAGAAATGTACAGCCCCTTAAAGTCGCTGCTGGGTGTGGGCTGCAGACCCTTCTCAGGACCTGCGTATGGCAGGGTAGCCCCTCCAACAGTCGGAGTCTGGAATGAGCTCCCCAGGCTGGTGCTGTAGCATTAGACGTGTTATTTCCCTGGGAGGGTGTAGTGTGAGTCTCCGAGGCAGACTGAATCCCCACTGACTCCCATCTGCAGATGCCACGTGGACTCCTGTCCCCATCTCTGTTGCTCTGGCTGTCGATCCCCGTGTGTGGTGGGGCCCTACGCTCCTAGGGAGAGGAAGCTGCATATCCCTCCTGTTTCTCAACCACCACCGCACCTGCATGAAAGGGTCAACCCTTTCTGCATCTCTGCGCTGCTTCTCAGTCTCTATGTGGCTTCTTCTATACTCCTTGGTCACGATATTTCAGATAAGCTAGACTTCCGTTGGTTTTTCAGGTTGATTGCTCTGCAGTTTTACTGTAAATCGGGTTTGGGGCTGAGAGCAGGTGGACTCAGCTCCCAGGTACCCTGCAACATCTTGGAATCTCTTTAATTTTGTATTCATTTGGGTGCAGTGTACTTTTTTAAAGAATTTTTCTCATTCCATTTAAGTTGTAAAATGTATTCACCAACAATTAGTCGTACCATTTCTTATTGTCCTTTTATTGCCTGAGGCGTCTATCATGAATCTCTAGCTTTTATTCCCAAATAAGTAGTTTCTCCTCAGCCTCGCTAGTGCATCAGTCTTATTCCTTTTTCATGAAGCCATGTTTGGTTTTGTTAATTGTATATATTATTCATCTATGATTGCTATCTCTATCATTCATCTATTTATTTATTATTTGTATCTATTTTTATTGTGATGAAACACATATAACATACAACTTCCATTTTAGTAAGTGTAGAATTCAATAATATTAATTACTTTCATAAGGTTATACACCCATTAACACTATTTCAACATTTTTGATCATCCAAATAGAAATTCTGTACCCGTTAAGCAATAACTCTCCACTTTTTTCTTCCCCATAGTCCCTGATAACTTCTAATCTACTTTCTTTCTATTTATTTTTTTTGTGCTTATCTTTACTATTTCCATTTTTTTCTGTGTATTCAGCATGTGCTTTGCACACCTGTATCTAAAGCCATACATGTTATCTCAAAGCTTTGCTTCTGTCTTGCAAAATTTGAATTCCATTTTCAGTATCATTTAACTCAAAATACTATCTAGTTTATTCTCTGGCTTTTTAATTTCTTTATAAATTATGCAGAAGTGTATTGTTTTATTTTAAAATACTTTATGTTTTTTTTCCAGATATTAAGTTACTGATTTCCATTTTTATTTCATAGTGTTAAGAGAATATCATCTGTTCATCTCCAACCTTTGAAATGTATGGATGTGTTTTATGGCTCAGCTTATGGGCTTTTTTTTTGTTGAATACACTATGTACTTTTGGAAAAACATTTTCTTCCTGCAGTTCTTGAATGTATTTACCATCCTCTAATGTTGATTTAGGCAGTCTTGGTTAGATCATTCCTGTCTTAATGTTTGTTTATTTTTCATTTAACTGCTGATGATAAAGTGCTAAAGTCTCCAACAATAATTGTAAAATAGACTGAGTGAAATTTTTTTATATTTGTAACTTTGATGTGTTTTAAAGTTATTTCTTTAGGCCACAATCTTTATGGTTTTATGTCTTCTTGATGAATAAACTGTTTGGTCATTATAAACTGTTTCTTAGTTACTATCATCACATACTTTGTCTTGGAGTCTTTTTTATCAAATATCAACATAGACACGCCTTATTGTCATATTTGTATGACATACCCGTCCACCAATTTACTTTTAACCTCTATGTGCCCTTATATTTAAAGTCCATTTATGGCAGAAACCATATTGAGTACTTTTTTTCTTGTTTATCAATTTATTTTTGTTACAGACATTTCTCCTTTTCCCCCAAAGACACCCTCCTCCCAATCCCGCCCCCCAACCCCAGCACTGTTGTCTGTGCCCATTGGTTACGCACACATGGGTATAAGTTCTGTGGTTTCTCTCATCCATCATCCCTGCCCCCCTCCTCTGAGGTTTGTCAGTCTGAACCCTACTCCTTTGCATGTCTCGGAGTCTATTTTGTTCATCAGCTCTTCCTGGTCCTTATATTCCACAAATAAGTGAGCTCATGTGGTAATTTTCATTCCTTTTGTCAGGTTCTGCCTTCAGATGCTGTGTTTATCTTATTAACATTTTATGTGATTATTGATAAAGTTGGAGTATGTTCTACGATTTAATCACTGCCTCCCTTTGTGATTCCTCTTTTTCATTTCAACTCCGTACTTGGACGGTTGATAATATAAATGATTTATTAATTTTTCTTGCCAAGTTTCTTAGTTTCTATTAAGTCCTTTCTCCAGCTTCCTGACTTAGATAATTTATTTAGATGATTTTTTTCAATTCTTAACCATTTTACAGCTATTTAACTTAGAATTTAAATAACAGCGTATTCTGAAAAACACTTATTGTTTTTGTCATTATACTTGAGACCTTCTGACAGTATATCTCAGTTACCTTACAGTACTTGATCATACCTAGTACTGAGATTTAACCAAGATTTTTAAAGGAATTTGTTAGAATTAGTCACAAAACCAACTAATTTAAATTATGGAATTACAAATTCAGTATTATGATCCTCTGGGTACAAAAAGAAGCATCGATAATTAATAGAAAGCACAATATTTCAAGCATTATTTTTTATGTTGATTTACAGAATATGTCCACAAAAGCCACTGACTTGCCCTAGGTTCTAACCGTCTGCTACATAATTTATTTTTTCCTGACCCCCTTTTTCTCCTTGGTTCTTACATCATTTAAATACTCAGTGATTAGCACCATCATCAACTCTTTTTCGCCCAACATGCTGATTAAATTTTGCATGTGCAGTTCACAGTTGCATGTTTATTGATAACAGTTTGAAAAACAAGAAAATATACTTTAGTACTGTGCCACCAGTAGGCACTTTAGAGTTTTATGTGTTTACTTAGAAAATTAACTGCCCCAAAAACAATGTTCCCATGGCCTCCGTAGTTCATCTACCAGGAAGATGTAGAACATTCCAAAACTCAGCTAAATAATATGGTCCCTAAAAATGTTACCTTTGAAGTTAAAAATAGTATAGACACCTCTGCCAGATTATAAAAATCATTTAGCAACAACAGATTTTGGTCAGCAGTGCAAGAAAATAATTTATTTATTTATTTTGTAATGTGTTAATTGCTTATACATTCCTTAAGGGATTATGGTCAATACTTTACTAATTTTTTGTGAGTTTTTTAAAATTGCATGTAGAGTACTTATCACCTCAGTAATTCCAAGAAATAAGAAAGGGAGAATATTATTTATTACATTTGGGTGAATAAAATATGACATACAGTAGAATGAACAAGTTGTTGAATGAAAATCAACACCGATTTTAATCTCTCAGATTTTACAAAGTCCATCATTATTAACAGATTATTCAGCACTGCTTCTGAAAATACACTTTGTAATGCTTAAAGTTTGGAAGCAAAGAAAAAATTAGAAGAAAGTGTTCAGTAAATTAGGAATTCAGAAATACTTGGATTTCACTATCACTTACATTTTGATCTTGTTGAAGTGTTTTTCTTTTTACTTTTATTTCAACAAATAAGAGTGTCAACCTAGTACTTCATGAATGATATTTTATGTTGTCATTATTTATTAATATAAAAGTATATTTAGACATCACTATAATAGAAAACTCATGCAAAAGTATGGGCTAGGAGAACAACAAGGTAAGATCACATGTAAATGCCTTACGTGTGTTTGTTCTACATTTTCTCAAGGTAATTTTAAAAATAAGGAAAATTTATAGATTAAAAAATAGATGTGATACAGCACAAAAAAGAAATGATAAAAATTAACACTTCAAATGATTCAAATGTATTTTTATATTCCTGGCATATTACCTAAATAATAATAATAATACATTAAATAATGATACAGCCATATTTCATGTAGTTCAAGTAATAAGTTCAAGATCACATTATTGACAAAATCAGGATTCGAAACAAGGTCTTGCGTCTCCAACACGCATGGTGCGTACACTGCACTATACAGAAAGGAGTTCCGGGAACAGAGAAAAGACGGAGTGTACAACTGAAACCTAAGTGCACTGCTAGCCAACTTCACATACAATATTTCATTATTTGCAACCTAGTTTGTTAGTATTATCTCCATTTATTTTTAACAAGTTATCAAACCAATTCAGAAGTCAACGACTGTGTCCTAGGTCAATGGGTGTAGCTAAACTTCAAAAATGGGTATAACCGTTCCTACATCTAAATGTCCTTTTCCTAAGTTCAAGACCCACAGAGCACCTGTTAAAACCGTGTACAATGCCTCAGGTTGCTCAAAATAGATATTCTCTAAACCATCTCATCATCAGTAATGCTCCCCAACTCTAGTGTGTTTTCTCCTATTTGGTGAATCATACCATTACTTACCCAATAATAAGAAATATGAGCCTCAGATAAATTCTTTGCCTATACATTTTAGTACCATAGTTTCAGAATTTTAAACTGCATAAGATGATATAATATATGAATCCAGATCTCTCTCACAAAGTATAAAATATGTCTTTCTTTTAAAAACCAATCAAATGTTCAAGTAGTATAATCACTATACTTTATAATAACAATAGCTAACATTTGTATATGGTTTATTAAGTTCCAGATATCTGTCCATGCCCTTTCAGAGTTTCACTTAGTTTTTATGTTATCACTATGTTGCAGATAGGGCCACTGAGGTAGATTGAGTGTAAGTAGTTTGCCGAAAGACATGCTTCCCAGGTGGTAAGCAGCCAGTATGAAAACTGAAGTAATGATTCTCAAGAGCCTACTTTCTTGACCTCTATTCCATATTGATTTAGCGATTCGAAACAGGTGCGGTTGACATACAATGGTACATTCTAGTCACAGGAATGTAAGGAATGTGCACTCTTGAACTCTACATTCTGAGCGGAGGTCTGGAGAAAAGTCAGTATAACTACAGAGTGATTACCTGTGCGACCGTCGGCAAGCTGCTTGATATTTTTGGTTGTCACTTTCATCAGACATAATATGAGGGATTTGATCTGCTAACTTTTCAGGTACCTCTGTCTATTAAAATTCTGTATTAAATTATATAGATATAATTTATAATTACATATTAAATTATATATAATTATGTATTAAATTATATATATCACCTATTATTCTCTTGAAACCAATAAATATATTAAAATATCAGAGTTTTAATTGAAATGACTTTTAAGGCAAAGCATGTTTAACTTCCTATATGGCATATTGTGGGAAAGTCACCTCAGATCCAAAAAGCACCTGGATAACTCTAAATCCCATTTGCAAGCTACTCTGTGAGATGGAGAAATGTGTGAGTATTTATTCATCAACACCCTCCTAGTATCTAGATCAATGCCTGGAAAAAAAAAAAAGTCTGTCAAATCAATGTATAAAAGACCAAAGTCTACCTCTCACGTGATTGCTTTCGTCTGTTTGGCTGCTATAAAAACACACCAGACCAAATGTCCATCAGTAGACGAATGGATAAAAAAACTGTGGTATGTGTACACAATGGAGTACTATGCAGCTGTAAGACAGAAAGATCTCTTATCCTTTGAGACTACATGGAGGGACCTGGAAAGTATTATCCTAAGTGAAATAAGCCAAACAGAGAAAGACAAGTATCATATGATCTCACTTATTTGTGGAATATAATGAACATAACAGTCTGAGGAATGGGGTAGTCCCAGAGACATGGAAGTGGGGTACAGACTGACAATCCCCAGAAGAGGGGGTGGTGGGGGAGAGATAAACCACAGAACTTATATGCATGTGTGCATGAACAGTGGACATGGACAACAAAGCTGGGACAGGGCGGGGAGCGACGGGGGGGTGTCAGGGGGTGGAAAAGGAGAAACATCTGTAACAAAAATAAATTAATTAAATAAAAAAAATAAAAAAAACCACCAGAGAGAGGACAGGCTACAGCAACAGAAAATCATTTCTCTCAGTTGTGGAGGCTGAGAAGCCCAAGGGCAGTGTGTCTGGGTGACCTCGCGGCAATCGCTTGCCTAGGTATTTCTGGTCTCTACGCTCTCCGTCAGAGAGATTGTTCTGGAAGCAGATGGGAAAGGTGGGTTTACAGGAGAAAGCACTATGGGTCACGTCCCACTCACTGCTCCCTATTCCCAGCCCTTCAGTGACAGCCGCCCCGAGACAAGCTCATAAACTGATGGATACGGTTTTGCATGAAGTCGTGAACACATTTTGGGCTAAATAACATGAACCTTTCATAACAATGCCTCTTCGCATTTGTAGAGCTGACTAAACTGAGCTCACAGACATCATCTCAGAGATGAGAAAATGAGGTGCTTTAATCCTTTGTCTTAAACATAAAAAAAGAAAGAAAAGACTTGGGAGACTACTCCTGTGCACCGGGCATAGTTGCTGTAGAAGAAAAGAACAAATTAAATATGAGTTAGAATATTTACTAATCCTGGGAGCAAAAGCACTCAGTTCACGCTCTGCTGGAAGTTTGGTGGGAGTAACAAGACCCACAAGGGAGCACACAGGTCTCGCATTGCTTCCCGTGTTCCTAGCACAAGGGACACACAAACCCTTCGTAGAAATCAAGGAGGTCACGCCCCACGCACCCCAGGACCTAGAGCACTATTAGACAGGTATGTGGGCAGAGGCACACGTGAACCTAAGAACATGGAGAGAAAAAATACATTGTGTTTGTGTCTCTACACACTCAAGGGTGCTCAAAACATGTAGGTTAAAAATGAGAGATCACCCAGCCGGTGTGGTTCAGTGGTTGAGTGTCGACCCTGCACCAAGAGGTCACCAGTTCGATTCCCGGTCAGGGCACATGCCCAGGTAGTGGGACAAATCCCCAGTGAGGGGCGTGCAGGAGGCGGCCAATCCATGTTGTCTCTCATCGATGTTTCTATCTCTCTCCCCCTCTCATTGCTTCTCTCTCTAAATTTAATAAAGGAATAAAAATGTTTTAAATAAAAATGAGAGATCAAATCTGTGAATGGTGGAAATAAACATGAAATTCACTGAGAGTTTCAAAACAATATATTTTGTATAAATATTATGGACTTACATCCTATGTATATACACTGGTAATAATAATTATGAGATGTCAAGTATATATGTTAATACTGTTTTCGATGTTTATATACATTAAGCCATAAGAAAAGGAGAAATTTGTTTTATAATTTCCCAATTTTATTTCTACATTTAGAAGTGATTTATTGTTTTTATAATATTATTTCATAGTCTACCCTTTTTCAAGGGAGATTTTAGAGTTTTAGTATGTGCTCAATGTATATTCGTATGTTGTATTTAAAACAGACATATAATGGGACATCACTTTCATACTTAATGGTAAGGTCTTTTAGCTGATACACTTTGCATTATTCATATCTTCTTCACCTGCATTTAAATGTAACAGTTTCTAATTGACAGTAAGAAGCCAATCACTTGTTTTTTATAATTTCATTTTGTTCCATATGAAATTAGATTATAATTATCCCCAAATGTCTAATAGGTTACTATATTCTCTCTGTCTGACATACTTAAAATTGTGATTTTCACATATTTAGGTAGTAGGAAAAAAACATAAATAAACAGTCTTTTTTAATTCAAAATATTTGTAACACAAAGGCTTTGCCTTTTACAACAAAGATTTAGATTTTTTTCTCTCTCTTGGATGTCTGTGATTAAAATGTTTTACCTAAATGTGTTCTAGTGCGAATCCAGCTGCTGCAAGGAATTTAGGGAAAAACAGTTCCCACGCTCTGGCTTAAACTGAGCCCTGAGTATGACTGAGCCATTTTGCACAAAAAAACATGTATATAGACCAGTGAGAGGCTCACACAGATGTTGGTATTTGCCCAGGTGGGGCTGTGTTGGGGTGTTTCCTCTTGTTTCAATGGGTCTTCAAACCAACCCTGAAAGATGAATAAATGTGCCTGTTTTTCAGCACGAAGCGAGGCTTAGAGACATACGGGCCTTGTCCAAGGTCAAGCGGTTGTCAGGCTCAGAGGAAATTCAAACACAAGCTCTTAGAACCCAGAGCATTTCTGGCTGTGCCGTAGCCTCCTCGGTGAACTGCTCAAACGAACTGCTGTCTCTCTGTGTGCATGAAGATACTCAGCTGGAGCTAAAGCATGATACTTCCCAAAACTGAATGAGGGCAGAGAGCCTTCTTTAATTAGAGTATAAATGCAAATATCTTTTCCAAATCATGCACCACCGAGAGGAAGCTGGCAGAGCTTAATCACTGTGCCTGCTGTCAGTCTTCCCATGCACGAAATTCAAAATTCAATGCTTTGCCAGCAGATGAAATGTCATTTTACAAAAGGCTAGCATGTGCCCAGAGGTTTCCTGTCCACACCCGGGGACGTTAGGTACAACACTGAAATTGTTTGAGCATACTTGTTATTTATTCATTCATTTATTTATTTTAATCCTCACCCCAGGATATGTTTCCGTTTATTTTCAGACAGAGTCTGGGGGAAAGAAAGAGAGAGAGAGACATTGGTTGGCTGCCTCCCGCACCCCCCGGGCGGAGACCAGACCGCAACCGAGGTCCGTGCCCTGGACGGAATCAAACCCGCGACTCGCTGGTCCGCGGGCCGACGCTCTAACACGGAGCCAAACCCGCCAGGGCTGAATATAGTTTTTAAAGCTGCTGAGAACCGATAGAATTTAGTTTCAGGGTGAACAGGGGTTTGCAGTTTGAAAAGTGTGGATAGTTGGATGGACATCAGAGCTCATTCTGACGTCTTGGCCGCTCAGACAAGCACCCCGAGGGCCAGAGGCGAAGGGAGGTGCTCCCGCCTGGGCGCGGTGCGGCTGGCACCCCAGGGAGCACCCCTACTTGGTCCTGAAGGCCCAGTCCGCGCCGAAGCCGGACCAGGATGCTTTCTTCCTTCCTTTGTGTCCCTTACAACACGTTTCTGGAAATAACCGAGATGGTTTACACCCAGGATGTTAAAAGTCGGAATAAACGAAAAGTGTAAGTAAAGAAGAAATGAAAACAAGGATGGACTTACAAACGGACCTAGCGATGAGACAGGAAAGCATACCGTGAAGACCTAACCATATATATATATATATTTAATCAGCTTTCCAGAGGACTAGTTTGCAGTGCACATCCAAGAACTAACATGGGATCTTGAGTAACGCGCGGTGTGGTGAGCTAAGCAGTGGTTAACCCCGGAGGGGGGGCGCTCCGGAGCTGTCCCTCAAACTCAAACCACCTCAGGGGGTGCAGGTACAGGCGTCCCTTCCCAGCTCCGAGTTCAGGGTTTTCACATGGGCGTCTTGAAACTAGCCACAGTGGAAGAATGGACAACGCGGGAACCAGCACAGGACGCACCTGAGGGTGCTGTGCCCCCCTGGAGAGCTGGCAGCACACATTCACCTGCTCACCACGACTGAAAACCTATCCAAGGCCCAGGCAGGCGCGCACCTCCTCAGGGTAGCAATCGTACATCAAAGATATGATCCAGTTTTTTAGAAATCACATGGGGTTACATTGCAGTCTGGATACCTTCATCTTGGTTGAAATAATTAACTGATCAAAACATAAAAATGAGCGTCTGCAGAAAATGTGATGGACTTTGTCTGCTTCGTGCCACCTTCGTT
Source organism: Molossus molossus (assembly GCF_014108415.1). Classification (NCBI taxonomy): domain Eukaryota; kingdom Metazoa; phylum Chordata; class Mammalia; order Chiroptera; family Molossidae; genus Molossus; species Molossus molossus. Next base: position 109,456,391 of record NW_023425403.1, on the reverse strand, counting down.
AAGTACTTTGTTCTGAGCTGAGGATCAACTGAGAAGGTGTCATCGGGATCTACTTGGAATCTAAGCGGAGAGAATAAATCTGAGAGCCGAGGCAGCTTAGAAGGACAAGTAACCAAGGCTTGCTTTCCACTCACTCGGTCCGGGATTGTTCCCACGCCTTCAGATTAGGTATCGAAGCCCTTAAACTTAATAAGGCAGGGCTGTGGGAAGGCAGGTGTTATGTAAAACCCAGAAAACAAGCCAATGACTGGGTTTTCAGTTCCACTACACAGCTTCCTTGACTTCGTCGTATTTCGCTGGTCTTAAGGTACCTGCTGGTCTCTCGAGCAGAGATGCATAGGGCTCCTTGTCCTGTGTTCTCAGTCTTTTCCCTCTGTGTCTGCTAATTCCCATTCCTTCTACGTGAGCATATGGTCAATTCATACTCACACACATATAATTCACACTCCTAATGCACCCCCGTCCAGGGTTAACCACTTGCCATATATAATGCGTAAATGTATACATTAAATTCTAGAGTCTGATATACTCTTCTATACCTTAGACAGAATGCATTAGGCTAATTAATTTTGAAGGTCATTACATTTATGTCCCGTGATGATTGACTATGAAGTTCGGGGACCTGACCTGAGCTCTGCATTCTACAGCAGGGGTTCAGCCTTTAGTCTTCCTTTTGTTTCTTTCATTTGCACATAAATCACGACTGAAATGTGACTTATAAAAATAGATGCCACTGTGCTTTTAAAGAATACCATCACAAATGTGCAGACAATCCAGAGTGGGAGCAATCATTGCACATTTTACATCTGATATGGGACTTGTATTAGGATATATAAGGGAAACTTGTATCTCAATAATAAAAATATATAAAACCCAATGAGTCACAGGTTCAGTTCCGGTCAAGGGCACATACCTCAGTGTCCCTGGTAGGGGCTGTGGGGTCATGCAGGAGGCAACCAGTCATTGTGTCCCTCTCACATAGATATTTCTCTCTCTCCCTCCCTCCCTCCCACTTTATCTGAAGATAATGGAAAAATATTCTCTAGTAAGGATTACAAAAAAAACAACAAAAAACTTAATATTAGACATCAAAAAATATAAATCAAGACTATGCAATACCACTTCACACATACTAGGAGAGCTATAATAAAAGAGACGGACATTCAGTGTTACAGACGCAATAATATTTTTATTAAGAAATTATTCGTATACCATACTATTTATGCATTTAAAGCATGCTGTTCAGCCCAGCCGGTGTGGTTCAGTGGTTCAGCATTGACCCATGCACCAAGAGGTTGCTGGTTCGATTTCCAGTCAGGGCACATGCCCAGGTTGTGGGCCAAATCCCCAGGAGGAGCATGCGGGAGGAAGCTAATCAATGGTAACTCTCATCGATGTTTCTATCTCTCTCCCTCTCCCTTCCTCTCTCTAAAATAAATAAAGAAAAAAATATTTTTAAGTGTACTGTTCAATAGTTTTTAGTATATCATCCTCAAGAAAACCTCATACCCATTAGCAGTGGTTCCTCACTTGTACCCAAACTCTGTCTTAGCTTTAGGAAATCACTAATCTACTTCCTGTCATATATTTGCTGATCCTGCGGATTTAATATAAATGAAATCATATAACGTGTTTTGTTTTGTTTTCTGTCATTGACTTCTTTCATTTAGTATAGTGTTCACAAAATTCAGCTATGTTATAGTAGGCATCCGTTTTTCATTTCTTTTTACTGATAAATAATATTCCATGTAACATTCAAGGTCCAGTTACAACAGGGAAGCTCAAATAACTCACACATGGGCAAATCCTAAAGCACCTACCTCAGGACATCTAAAAGCCTGTGCCACTCACTGGGTCCTATGAAACACTTACCTCAGGCCACCCATGAAGACTGGAGGCATCGCAGTTTGATCTAACACACAGACACAAATACAAAAGGACAGCAAACATGGGGAGAAAAAGCAACAACACCCAAATGAAAGGAAAGGAGGAAATTCCAGAAAAAGAGCTAAACAAAGTGGAGGCAAGAACTGTATCAGATAAAGAATTCAAAGTAATGGTTATAAAGATGCTCAAGGAACTAAGAGAGAAGTTCAGAAAACTTGGTGGGAATTAACAACAGCATGAAACAGGAAATAGAAATCACAAATAAGAACCAGTTGCAAAGAAAGAATAACGTATCTGACATCAAGAACACACTAGAAGGGCCCTGGCCAGTTTGGCTCAGCGGTTAGAGCGTCAGCCTGTGGTCCACAGAGACCTGGGTTCGGTTCCCGCTAAGGGCATGTACCTTGGCTGCAGTTTGTCCTCTGCCCTGGTTGGGTCGTGTGGGTGGCGGCCACTCAATGTGTCCCTTTCACATCGATGTTTCTCTCTCTTCCTCTCTCTCCTTCCCGCTCTATCTGAGTAAAAAATGGAAAAATGTCCTCGGGTGAGGATAAAAAAAAAAAAAAGAAAGAAAGAATAACGTATCTGACATCAAGAACACACTAGCAGGAATAAAAAATAGATTGAATGAAGCAGAAGATTGAATCAGTGATTTGGAAGTTAAGGTGGAAAAAATACCCAGTTAGAAGAGCAAAAAGAAAATGAATTATAAAACAGGAAGATAGTTTAAGGGAACTTTGGGACAATATGAAACGTAACAACATACACATCATAGGGGTACCATAAAGAGAATAAAGCGAGCAAGAAACAGAGGACCTGTTTGAAGAAATTATGACAGAAAACTTCTATAGCCTGGTAATAACAAAAGTCACACAAGTTCAGGAAGCACACAGAGTTCCAATCAAGATGAACCCAATGAGATCCACTCCAAGACACAGCATAATAAAAATGACAAACATTAAAAACAAAGAAAGAATCTTAAAGGTAGCAAGAGAGACACAGAAAGTTAACTACAAGGAAATGCACATTAGAATGTCAGCTGATTTCTCAACAGAAACACTTCAGGCCAGAAGGGACTGGCATGAAGTATTCAAAGTAATAAAAAACAAGTACTTGAACCCAAGAATACACTATTCAGCAAGGCTATTTATTAGAATTGAAGGTAAATGAAAAACTTCTGAGATCAAAAAATAAAAATAAAAAAGGCTAAAGGAGTACATTACCACTATACCAGCATTGCAGAAAATATTAAAGGGACTGCTTTAAGAAGAGATAAAGGGAGAGAGAGAGAGAGAGAGAGAGAGAGAGAGAGAGAAACATAGTTATAAAAAAATGGCAGTAAATTAGTACCTATCAATAATAACCTTAAATGTAAATGAAATACATGCTCCAATCAAAAGACATAGGGTAACATAATTAATAAGAAAACATGACCCATCACCCTGGCTGGTTTTGCTCAGTGGTTAGAGCATCAATCCATGGACCAAAGTGTCATGGATTGTTTGAATCCTGGTCAAGGGTACATACTTGGGTTGCATGTTTGATCCCTGCCCCTGATTGGGATAGTGTGAAAGGCAACCAGTTGATGTGTCTCTCTCACATTAATGTTTTTCCCGCTCTTTCTCCATCGTTCCCTTTCACTCTATCTAAAAATAAATGAAAAAAATATCTTTCGGTAAGTTTTAACAACAACAGCAACAAAAAGTCACAAAACCGTAAAAAACCTAGAAGAAAACATAGGCAGTAAGATCTCAGACATCTCTCATTGCAATATATTTGCCAGTGTATCTCCTAGGGCAAGGGAGACAAAGGGGAAAAAATAAATAAACAAATGGGAATGCATGAAATCAAAAAGCTTCTGCACAGCAAAAGAAAACATCAACAAAATAAAAAGGTAACCCTCTGTATGGGAGAACATATTCACCAATGATACATTTGATAAGAGGTTAGTCTCCAAAATATATAAACAACTAACACAACTCAACACCAATAAGACAAACAATCCAATTTAAAAATAGGGAAAGGATCTGAATAGACACTTCTCCAAAGAGACAGGCACACAGCTAAAAGACATATGAAAAAATGCTCAATGTCACTAATCCTCAGAGAGATGCAAATTCAAATCACAATGAGGTATCACCTCACACCTGTCAGAGTGGCTGCCATCAATAAATTAACAAAAACAAGTGCTGGCGAGGGTGTGGAGAAAAGGGGACCCTCCTGTACTGTTGACACAGCAATCTCACTTTGGGGATTATATATTAAGAATCCCCTCCCCCCAAAAAAAAACAATTCAAAAGAATATATGCAACCCTGTGTTCATGGAAACAATATCTACTATAGCTAAGATCTGGAAACAGTTCAAGTTCTCCTCAGTAGAGAAGTGGATACAAAAGCTGTGATTCATTTACACAAAGGAATCCTATGCGGCTGTAATAAAAGAAGGGCCTCTTAACTTTCACAACAGAATGGCTGGAACTGGGGGTAATTATGCTAAGCAAAATAAGCCAGACAGAGAATGATTAATATCATAAGATATCACTTGTATGCAACATTTAATGAACAAAATAAACTGATGAACAAAATAGAATCCGAGGCATTGATACAAGGAACTGACTGAGAGAGGCCGGAGAGGGGACAGATGTAGGGTACAGGAAGAAAGGATGGGAAGAGATTTGCATGCATAACTGGGGGACACAGACCACTGAGTCGTGATGGACAGAGACATGGAGGCAGGGCCTGGGGGAGGTGGGAAAGGGGCGGTGGTACTTCTGCAACAGTGTCAACAATAAGTTTTTTGTTTGTAAAGAAAGAAAATATAGGAGTTGTCTTGGTGTCCAACATCTACATAAGAAAATTTTTTGAAAAAGAGAAAAGATCAGTGGAAGGGAAGGAATCAATAACACCAAGGAGGATAATCGTCGGAGGCTTCAAACTATGTTTCAAAAAGTCATACCGGGAGCTGTTGTCACCATGGTTCCCTAGTCCTTGTGCCGCCTTTAAGCTGGGAACGTTAGTTTTGACACGGAGTGGGTGTGGCCACGTTTGGTCCTCCCAGTCCCCAGCATCTTGATCAGCTGAAACCATTCCTTTAACCCCAGAAACTACATATTTTGACCTTCTCCTGAGATCTGGTGTATGTCCACGTAAAATAAAAACATGCACAATTGCCTACAATGTCTAACTTATTAGGACAGAACCTTCAGCATTTAGCTGGCACTATAGTCCTGATAAATGTTTTTACTGTGAAGAAGCATATTTCACAAAACCATTAACTTTCCCAGAAGAGGCTTTTATCAATCCTGAGGGACCCTAAACACAGAGTGTGGTTCAAATAATCTGTGTGACTATCTTCGTGTGGGCGTGGCCATTTGTTATTTTCTTACAAAGTTAAATTTGTGATTGTCACAAATTTATATTCGTGACTGAACAATGTATCGTGCATTTATAACTACGTTGGCTTTAGTATAAAGAGTATCAAAGAAATTATTAACATTAGATTACTAGTTGCCTCTGGGAATAGGAGAGGGATGTCAGAAAAAGGCACAAATGCTTTTAAGGAATTGGTTACATTTTAATTCTTAACTTGCTTAGCAGGTCTATGTGTACATTAATTAAACAGTGCTTATACATTTATATATTACATGCTGTGTATATAAAGTATTTAAAACAAAACTTTAAAAAAACCACTAATTTTCTGTTTTTTAAAAAATCAAGAAGGTAAATTAGGCTATTAAAGTATGCCACTTTTTAGATTCTATAATTATATTAAATAAAAATTACAAGTATGTACTGGATTGCACACTTACCAAAAAAATATGTTGAGGATAAAAGTTAATCTATTTAATATATATGTTTTCTTCCATTAATTTTATCATGTGTGTATCTACAGAATTTGTTTTGTTTTCAAGCATTTATTGTATATGAAGAGTAGTTCTTCTAAGAAGGTGGTGAACACTCTGAGGAAGGAAGAGAGTAGCAAGTAGAATCAGGGCCATAGATTTCAAAAGTTACAATTTTCCTAAATAATGTTTACTTTTTAAAATATTTTTATTGATATTAGAGAGAGAGGAAATGAGAGAAAGAGAAAGATAGAAACATTGATGAGAGAGAACATCGATTGGCCGCCTCCTGCATGCCCTCCACTGGGGATTTGGCCCACAACCTGGGCATGTGCCACGAACGGGAATCAAACCAGCGACCTCTCCATGCATGGGTTGACTCTCAACCATTGAGCCACACTGGCTGGGCAATAATGTTTACTTTTTTGTTAAAAAATTAATTTTCATTCTATATTTTAGATCTATTCTGCACTAAAAACTATATTTTTTAATTATTAAAAAATATTTATATGTGTATAATCAACCATTGCTATAGACTAATTCTGTCACAATTTGGTAAATATACATAAATGTAATTATTCTGATTTCTATATAAACACATAATTATCTCATTAAAAAGAGCAATGATTCATTAAGCAATGCAAAACTCCATGTCTTTCTAATTTATTAAAAATGTGTTTTATTTTTACAAAGAGTTGATTCAAATGCTATCACAACGTTTTAACATAGTTAGAAATGCTATTGTCATTTTAAAATAAGTCCAGAAGAAAATGGATTTGTCATTGATAACAAGTTTAAATCATGAGATGGTTTTCAAAAGTTATCTTGTAGGTGACAAAAAAAAAAATAGATTTGTATCTATGGTGCCAAATGCTGGCTGTGGTTGAAGAAAAAATGAAATATCAAAGTATTAGGTCTTGAGGAGAGGAAAATAAAATTATACATTATATAGTGAGAGTAATTCAAACTAGAAAGAACTTGGAATAGCCCCTCACAAAAAAAATAATTATTTCCTTATGCTACTTGCAAGGAGAAATACATGGGGCCAAATGATATTTAACTGATGATGTGAGCGGGGAAAATTGAGGGCTAGGGGTAAGGTGAGAGGGGCTGTACCCATTTGGGTTTGGTCAGGAGAAGGAACTTAGATAATATAAGCAGGAAAGAGTCTTGGTTTATAATTTAAAAGAAAAGGAGAATTTAAAGCTGCTGGTTTTAAAGTTTCAGAGGAACAGGGATTGGTAGAGAGAGACACAATAATCTCAACTTCAGGTCAAAGGACGATGCTGGAAGAGGCTGGTGAATCTCCACCTCACCAGAGATCAAGTTCATGCCCGTCATCGTTTCTTTGTCTGACTTCCACAATTCATGTGACGCACATAATGGAATAGAAACGGGACCATGTTGGCAAGAGGCATATAATCAATTTTAAGACGTCGAATATACAATGATAAGGTATAATTCACCCCCCACAGGGAATTGAATAGTATCTAGGTTACGTCTAACAATCCATCACTTATCAAGTGTTGCCGTGTGTAATCATGTAATACATCAGCTGTATATCGCATGTGTGCCCACCACCCAAAAGCATATCTCTTTCTGTCACCATACATTTGACCACCTTTACCCCTTACTACCTTCCCTCAGACCGCTGCCCCTCTGCTGACCACCATTCTGTCGTTTGTGTTAATGAGTGTTTGTCTATTTTGTTCATGTTTGCTTTCAGCTTCATATCTCACATACGAGTGCATTCGTATGGACCTTGACTTTTCTTGTCTGACCTATTGTGCTTAGCATAATATAACCAAGATCCACCCATGTAGTCCCAAAAGACAGTATTTTCTTTTTTCTTACAGCTGAGTAGTATTCCACTGTATATATGTACCATACTTTCTTGTCCAATCATCTACTGAAGGATACTTTGGTTATTTTCATACTCTGGCCACCATAAATAATGTTGCAATGAACATAAAGGTGCATTGATACTTACACATGAATGTTTTCAATTTGGGGGGTAGATATATATAAAAAGAATTCCTGGGTCATAGAGCAAGCCCTTCCTAATTTTGAAGGGACTCCATACTGTTCCCTATAGGCTGTACCAATTCACATCTGACAGCGGTGATAGGCTTCATTCTTGTCTGCAACCTCTGCAATATGTGTGATGACCCGTCTTGGTGATAACAGCCATTCAACAGGTGTGAGGTGGTATCTCATTTGGTTTTGGTTTCCATTTTCCTAATAGCTAGTGAAGTTATGATCTTTTCTATTTGTTGGCTATTTGAATATCTTCATGGCTAAGTGTCTGGTCAGGTCCTCTGCACATTTTTCAACTGAATGTTTTTTATCAAGTTGCATTAGTTATTTATATATTTTGGATTTTTTTCTCTTTTTTTTTTTTTTATCCTCACCCGACGACATTTTTCCATTTTTTGTTCAGGTAGAGAGGGAGGGAGAGAGAGGAACAGAGAGAGAGAGAGAGAAACATCGATGTGAAAGGAACACATCGAGTGGCTGCCACCCACACAATCGACCAGGGCCGGGGACAAACTGCAACCGAGGTACATGCCCTTAGCGGGAACCGAACCCGGGTCTCTCAGGACCGCAGGCCGATGCTCTAACCGCTGAGCCAAACCGGCCAGGGCTTTTTCTCTTTTTTTATTTATTTATTTCTTTATTTAATTTTTAATTTTTTTTTGTTACAGATGTTTCTGCTTTTTTACCCCATTTTCACCCCCCTTCACATCCCCCCCATCCCGTCCCCGGCTTTGTTGTCCATGTCCATTGGTCATGCATACATGCATATAAGTTCTGTGGTTTATCTCTTCCCACCCTCCTCACCCCCTCTTCTGAGGGATGTCAGTCGGTGCCCTACTTCCATGTTTCTGGGTCTACCATATTCCTCAGACTGTTATGTTCATTATATTCCCTATATAATTGAGATCATGTGGTATTTGTCTTTTTCTTCTTGGCTTATTTCACTTAGGATAATACTTTCCAGGTCCCTCCATGTTGTCTCAAAGGATAAGAGATCTTTCTTTCTTACAGCTGTATAGTACTCCATTGTGTATATATACCACAGGCTTTTTTATCCATTCGTCTACTGATGGACATTTGGGCTGTTTTCAGATCTTAGCTATTGTAAATAGTGCTGCTATGAACATGGGGGTACATATATTCTTCCTAATTGGTGTTTCCGGCTTCTTAGGGTATATTCCTAGAAGCGGGAACACTGGTTCAAATGGAAGTTCAATTTTTAATTTTTTGAGGTAACACCTTATTGTTTTCCGTAGTGGCTGCACCAGTCTGCATTCCCACCAGCAGTGCACTAGAGTCCCCTTTTCTCCACACCCTCGCCAGCACCTGTTTGATGATTTGTTGATGGCAGCCATTCTGACAGGTGTGAAGTGATACCTCATTGTTGTTTTAATTTGCATCTCTCTGATGATTAGTGATGTTGAGCATTTCTTCATATGTCTCTTGGCCATTTGTATGTCCTGTTTAGAGAGGTGTCTATTCAGCTCCTCTGCCCATTTTTTAATTGGGTTCTTTGTCTTCCTTTTATTGAGTTGTATGAGTACTGTATATATATTGGAAATTAACCCCTTATCTGATACATCATTGGCAATGATGTTCTCCCATACAGTGGGTTGCCTTTCCATCTTGATGATTGTTCCTTTTGCTGTGCAGAAGCTTTTTAGTTTGATGTAGTCCCATGTGTTCATTTTTTTCTTTGTGTCTGTTGCCTTAAGTGATGCATCAGTGAAAATTGTACTGCGTATGATGTCCTAAATTTTGATGCCTACATTTTCTTTTAGGATTTTTATGGATTCACGGTCACATTAAATCTTTTATCCATTTTTGTGTATGGTATAAGTTGATGGTCTAGTTTCATTATTATTTTTTTTTTTTTGCATGTAGCTGTCCAATTTTCCCAACACCATTTATTAAAGAGGCTGTCTTTACTCCACTGTATGCTCTTGCCACCTTTGTCAAATATTAATTGAGCATATTGCCTGGGGTCCATTTCTGGGTTCTCTATTCTGTTCCACTGGTCTATATGCCTGTTCTTGTGTCAGTACCAGGCTGTTTTGATTACAGTCACTTTGTAGTATAACGTGCTATCTGGTATTGTGATCCCACGTACTTTGTCCTTCTTTTTCAAAATTGCTGTGGCTATTCAGGGATTTTTTTGGTTCCATATGAACTTTTGAAATATTTGTTCTAGTTCTGTGAAATATGTCGTTGGTATTTTGATGGGGATTGCATTCAATCTAAAGATTGCGTTGGGTAGTATGGACATTTTAATGATGTTAATTCTTCCAATCCATGAACAAGGTATGTGCTTCCACTTTTTTATATCTTCCTCTATTTCTTTTTTCAATGTCCTGTAGTTTTCTGGAAATAGTTCCTTTACTTCTTGGGTTAAGTTTATTCCTAGGTATCTTAATTTTTTTTGCCACAATAGTAAATGGGATTGTGTTTTCAGTTTCTCTTTCTGTGAGTTCATCACTGGTGTATACAAATGCTGTCAATTTCTTCATGTTAATTTTGTATCCTGCTACTTTGCCAAATTCATTTATTAAGTCTAATAGATTTTTGATGGGGTCTTTAGGGTTTTCTATGTATAATATCATGTCATCTGCAAATAATGACAGTTTCACTTCCTCCTTTCCAATTTGGATCCCTTTTATTTTTTTCCTCATGTCTGATTGCTGTGGCTATGACTTCCAGTACTATGTTAAATAAGAATGGTGAAAGTGGGCATCCTTGTCTTGCTCCTGTTTTTAAGGGAAATGTTTTAGTTTCTGTCCATTGAGTATGATGTTGGCTATAGGTCTTTCATATATGGCCTTTTTTATGTCGAAATATGATCCCTCTATTCCCACATTGATGAGCATTTTTATCAGAAATGGATGCTGGATTTTGTCGAAGGCTTTTTCAGCATCTATTGATATGATCATGTGGTTTTTATTCTTCATTTTGTTTATGTGGTGTATCACATTTATTGATTTGCAAATATTGTACCAGCCTTGCATCCCTGGAATGAATCCCACTTGGTCATGGTGAATAATTTTTTTTGGTGTATTACTGGATCCGATTTGCTAGTATTTTGTTCAGAATTTTGGCATCTATGTTCACCAGGGATATTGGCCTGTAGTTTTCTTTCTTTGTAGTGTCTTTTTCTAGTTTTGGAATTCGAGTTATGCTGGCTTAATAGAACAAGTTTGGAAGTCTTCCTTCTACTTGAATTTTTTGAAATAGTTTGAGGAGAATGGGTGTTAGTTCTTTTTCGAATGTTCAGTAAAACTCCCCCATGAAGCCATTTGGGCCTGGGCTTTTGTTTGCTGGGAGAGTCTTGATTACCTCTTAAATTTCCTTAGTTGTTATTGGTCTGTTCAAGTTTTCTATCTCTTCCTGGTCCAGTTTTGGGAGACTGTGTGTTTCTAGAAATTTGTCCATTTCACTTACATTGTCGAATTTGTTGCCATATAGTTATTCATAGTAGTTGTTAACAATCTTTTGTGTTTCTGTGGTGTCGGTTGTTACTTCTCCTCTTTCATTTCTGATTTTGTGTATTTGGGTTCTCTTTCTTTGTTTCTTGGTGAGTCTAGCTAAGGGTCCATCAACCTTGTTTATCTTTTCGAAAAACCAGCTCTTTGTTTCATTGATCCTTTGAATTGTTTCTTTGTCTCTATGTCATTTATTTCTGCTCTGATCTTTACTATTTCCTTCCTTCTACTTGCTCTGGGGTTTTCTTTTTGTTTGCTTCCTAATACTGTAAGTTGTGAGGTTAGACAGTTAATTAGAATTTTTTCTTGTTTCTTCAGGTAGGCCTGTAGTGCTATGAACTTCCCTCTCAGAATTTCTTTGGCTGCATCCCATATATTTTTGTTGTTGTGTGTTCACTTTCATTGGTTTTCAGGAAGTTTTTAATTTCTTCTTTGATTTCCTCAGTAACACATTCATTGTTTAATAAAATGCTATTTAGCCTCCATGCGTTCAAATGTCTTTGCATGTTTTTGTTGCAATCTTTTCTAGTTTCATGCCATTGTGATCTGAGAAGATGCTTGATATGATTTTAATCTTCTTGAACTTGTGAAAATTTAGTTTGTGTCCTATCATGTGGTCTATCTTTGAGAATGTCTCTTGTGCACTTGAGAAGAATGTGAATTCTGTCATTTTGGGGTGTAATTCTCTGTAGATATTTATTAAATCCATTTGGTCTACTGCTTCATTTAGAGTCTCTATTTCCTTGCTAATTTTTTGTCTAGAGGATCTATCCAGTGGTGTCAACGGGGTGTTAAAGTCCCCTGCTATGATTGTATTGCTGTCAGTTTCTCCATGGAAGTCCTCCAGAATATTTTTGATATATTTTGGTGCTCCTATATTGGGTGCATACATGTTTATCAAGGTTATATCTTCCTGTTGGATAGATCCTTTCAATATTATGTAGTGGCCTTCTTTGTCTCTAGTTATGGTCTTCATTTTGAAATCTATATTATCAGATATGAGTATTGCTACCCCAGCTTTTTTTGCTTTCCGTTACCTTGGAAAATTTTTTCCATCCCTTCACTTTCAACCTATGTGAGTCTTGTGTTGCGAGGTGGGTCTCTTGTTAACAACATATAGATGAGTCATGCTTTCTTATCCAATCAGCTACTGTGGATCTTTTTATCAGAGCCTTCAGTACATTTACATTTAAGGTGATTATTGATATGTACTTATTTATTGCCATTTTTCTTTAGTGTGGTTATATTTTTCTTCTTATTTCTTCTAATTACAGTAGTTCTTTTAACATTTCTTGCAGTTCTGGTTTGGTGCTAATGTATTCCCTTAGCCTTTTTTTTGTCTGGGAAGCTCTTCATTTGACCTTCTATTTTGAATGATAGCCTTGCTGGGTAGAGTAGTCTTGAATTCAGATTCTTGTTTTTTATGACTTTGATTACTTCATGCCATTTCCTTCTGGCCTGTAGTGTTTCTGTTGAGAAGTCAGCTGAGAGCCTTATGGGGTTTCCTTTGTAGGTAACCTGTTGCTTATCTCTTGCTGCTTTTAGGATTCTCTCTTTGTCTTTAATTTTTGGCACTTTGTTTACTATGTGTCTTGGTGTGGGCCTGTTTGGGTTCTTCTTACTTGGGGCTCTCTGTTCTTCTTGAACTTGAATGCCTTCTTCCTTCACCAAATCAGGGAAGTTTTCTGTCACTATTTCTTTGAATACATTCTCTAACCCTTGCTCATTTTCTTCTTCTTCAGGGACTCCTATGATGCGAATATTATTACGTTTCCAGTTGTTCCACAGTTCTCTTAAGCTGTCTTCCTGTTTTTTAATCGTTTTTTCCTTTTGGTTTTCTGATTGGTTTACTTTTTCTACCCTGTCTTCTAAGTCACTGATCTGGTCCTCAGCTTCTTCTACTCTGCTTTTTAGACCTTCCAATGTGTTTTTCATTTTTGATATGTCATTTTTTACCTCTTCTTGGTGGTTTTTAATTTCAATTGGTTTATTTTCAGCATCTCTATGTCCTTACTCATGCTGTTGAGCTTCCTCAAGATCATGGCTCTGAATTCTAGCTCTGTTAACTTGCCTAACTTCTCCACATTGATCTCATCTTTGGTGGAGGTCTCTTGTTCTTTCATTTGGCTTTTGTTTCTGTGTTTCACCATTTTGGCTATCACAGTGGGCTTTGGAGCCTGTCACGTTTTCCTTGTGGGTGTTGGTGTACTATTTGTGGCTCCCTCTCCTGGGTTTAGATGAGCAAGGGAGGACCCACGTTAAATACCACTGTCAAGTCTTACTTTCTTGGTTAAAGTTGCTAGCCCAGGAAAGGTACTGTTATCCTCTAGCTTTTTGCCTGGAGGCTAGCAGTGGAGGTTACTTGAAGAGTTTGGGGTTGTCAGTTGATTGAAAAACTCCCTCAGGTGCTCAGCATAAGGGGATTTCCCGAGGGTGGGCAGATGCTGGTTGTTAATGAGCCTCAATTAGCATTTCAGTGGCCCCCAAGGTGGGGTTGGATATCCAGGGGAGGAGCTGCTGCCTCTCCCCAGAGCCCTGGGATGGAGTAAGATCACCACTGTCCTGCGTGGCTGCAACTCAGCAGAAGCTCTGAGTGCCTTCCAAATCCCGAGTGTCCCCATACAGTTCCAGTCCAGTCTGCCCTCCCTCTGCCGGAGCCCAAGGTGAGTGGCTGTGGCTGTTTCAGCCTCTGTCCGGCTCTGCGCTGTGGATCCGCCTGGGAGTGTAACCCGAGGACGCTGCTCCCAGCTGAGGCTGCTGCTGTCTGTGGGCTCCCAGCCTCCGTCTCGTACCTTTGCAATCCTACTGGGATGGAGTGAGTGTCCCTGGTTATATGGTCCTCCAAGCTGCTTTTCTGTTGCTTTTTCCCGTCGATTTGTCTGTGTTATGGTTGTAATTCCAGTGTGGTTCTGGGAGATGGTCTGTGTAGCTCCGTTCACTCCGCCGCCATTTTGGAATCTCCTATTTTGGATATTTTTAACGCCTTATTGGAAGTATTGTTTGCAAATACCTTCTCCCACTTCGTTGATTGTTTTTCAATTTTGTTTATGATATGTTTTGATGTGCAAAAATTTTTGAGTTTAATATAGTCCCATTAATTAAATTTATAATTTTTTTCTCTTGCCTTTGAGATCAAATTAATAAAATATTCTCTAAGATAAAGGTCCATAAAATTGGTACATATGTTTTACTATATGTAGGATATTATTTAAGTCATATTTTGGTCTTTGTCCCATTGGAATTAGTTCTTGTACTTGGTAACAGATAGTAGCCTAGTCTCGTTCTTTGGCATGTGACTTTCCAATTCTCTCCATGTCACTTACTGAAAAGATTTTCTTTTCCATATTGTAATTTTTTGCTCATTTCTCAAAAATTGTGTGTCTATATGTTTGTGGGTTTAATTCAGGCTCACAGTTTTGTTCCATTGCTTTGTGTGTCTGCTTTACCGTCAATACCATCATGGTTTTTACTATTGTCTCCCTGTGGTATAATTTATAGTTAGGAAGGGTGACAAGTATGATATTTCAAGTTTTGTTTTTTTTCCTCATGATTGTTTTTGCTATTCAAGGTCTTTTGTGATTCAAAGAATTAATTTCAATGGGTCAAAGACCAAAATATGACTTAAATAATATGCTACATATAGCAAAACATATGTACCAATTTTATGGACATTTATCTTAGAGAATTTGTTTTGTGGAACAAATATAATAATTTTTGTTCTATTTTTGTAATGCCATTAGGATTTTGATGAGGATTGAATTAAATCTGTATAATGATTTGCATAATGTGGCCATTTTTACTATTTTGAATCATCCAACACATGATCACAGAATATCATTCCATTTCCATGTGCCTTCCTCAGTTGCTTGTAATAATGTCTTGTAAATTTAAGTGCAAATGTCCTTCCTATTCTTTGTTAAGTTTATTCATAGTATTTTATTCTTCTGTTGCAATTGAAAAATAATTTTTTTTCATTTATTTTTCTAAAATTTAATTGTTAATATACAGGAACACGATGGATATTTTAAAAAATGTGTCTTCATTGTTGAGAGTATTATAAATGCCCCTCTTTTTTTTTCCCCATTGACAACCACCATCCTGCTCCTGCCCCCAAACTGCCTTCACCACACTGTTGTTGGTTTGCATACATGCATATAAGTTCTGTGGTTTATCTCTTCCCACCCCTCACCTCCTTCACCTCTGAGGTTTGTAGATCTGTTCCCTACTTCCATGTCTCTGGATCTATTTTGTTCAACAGCTTATTTGCTCATTATATTCCACAAATAAATGAAATCATGTCATACTTATCTTTCTCTGACTGGCTTATTTCCCTCAGCATAGTACTCTCCAAAACTCCCCATGTCATCTCAAAGGGTAAGATAGATTTCTTTTTTACAGCTGCATAGTATTCCATTGTGTAAATGTACCACAAGTTTCTTATCCACTCATCTACTGATGGACACTTATATTGTTTCCAGATTTTAGCTATTGTAAACAGTGCTGCTGTGAATATAGGGGTGCATATATTCTTTCCAATTGGTGTTTCAAGCTTCCTAGGATATATGCCTAGAAGCGGGATCACTGGGTCAAAAGGCAGTTCCAGTTTTACTTTTTTCATGAAACACCATATTGTTTTCCATAGTGGCTACACCAGTCTGCATTCCCACCAGCAGTATACTACTGTCCCCTTTTCTCCGCACCCTTGCCAGCACTTGTTTGATGATTTATTAATAATAGCTGTTCTGGCAGGAGTCAGGTGATACATCATAGTCATTTTAATTTGCATTTCTCTGATGATTCATGATGTTGAGCATTTTTTCATATGTCTCTTGGCCATTTGTATGTCTGTTTGGAGAAGTGTCTGTTTAGGTCCTCTCCCCAATTTTTAATTGGATTGTTTGTCTTTATTGAGTTGTATGTGTACTTTATATATTTTAAATATTAACACCTTATTTGATATTTCATTGGCAACTCTGTTCTCCTATAGAATGGGTCTTTTATTATTTTGATGCTGATTACTTTTGCTGTGCAGAAGCTCTTAAGTTTGATGTAGTCAAACTAATTTTTTTCCTTTGGTAAAATACTGTTTCATGTGATATCTGAGATTTTGCTTCCTACATTGTCTTTTAGGATTTTTATGGTTGCAGTCTTTTATCCACTTTGTTTATTCATGTATAGTGTAAGTTGGTGGTCTATTTTCATTATTTTTGCATTTTTCCCGGCACCATTTTTTGGAGACTGTCTTATGTCCATTTTATGCTCTTGCCTCCTTTGTCAAATATTAATTGAGCATAATGTCTTGGGTAGATTTCTGGGTTCTCTGTTCTTTCCATTGATCTATATGCATGTTATTGTGCCAGTACCAGGCTGTTTTGATTACAGTGGCTTTGTAGTATAACCTGATATCCAATATTGTGATCCCTCCAATTTTGTTCTTCTTTTTTAAGATTGATGTTGCTATTCGGAGTCTTTTTGGTTTTATATAAATTTTTGGAGTAGTTATTCTAGATCTATGAAATATTCATTTGTATTTTTATAGGGATTACATTGATCTATAGATTGTTTTGGGCATTTTACCAATGTGTATTCTTACAATCCAAGAACAAGGTGTATGCTTTACTTTGTCATATCTTCCTCAACTTCTTTTTTCAATGTCCCATAGTTTTCTGAAAACAGGTCTTTTACCTCCTTGATTAAGTTTATTTCTAAGTATCTTAATTTTATTATTCCAATGGTAAATGGGATTGCTTTTTAGTTTCTCTTTGTGATTGTTCATTATTGGTGTATAAAGATGCCATCATTTGGATGTTAATTTTGTATCCTGCCATATTGATTTATTAAAACTCATCATTTTTTGGTGGCGTCTTTAGTGTTTTATATGTACAATATCATGTTATCTGCAAATAAGGGCAGTTACTTCCTACTTTCCAATTTGGATGGCCTTTATTTTTCTTCTTCTTGTCTGATTGCTGTAGCTAAGACTTCCAGTACTATGTTAATAAGAGTGGTGAAAGCAGAAATCTCTGTCTTGTCCCTGTTCTCAATGGAAATGCTTTTAATTTTTGCCCATGGAGTATGGCACTGGCTGCAGATTTTTTGTATATGGCCTTTGTTATGCTGAGGTATGATCCCTGTATCCTCAATTTACTGAGCGATTTTATCAAAATTAGGTGCTGGATTTTGTCAAATGTTTTTTTATCATCTTTTGATATGATCACATGATTTTTATCTTTCATTTTGTTTATGTGGTGTTTCACATTTACTGGTTTTTGACTATTGCACCACGCTTACATCCTAGAGATAAATCCTACCTGGTCATGGTGAATAATTTTAAAAAAATATATTACTGGGTCTGATTTGCTAATATTTTGTTGAGGTTTGGCATCTACGTGCATCAGGGACATTGGTCTAAATTTTTTTCATTGTGGTGTCTTCATCCAGTTTTCAGATTAGTATTATGCCAGCCTTATAAAAAGAGCATGGGGCTCTTTCTTCCTCTAGAATTTGTGGAATAGTTTGAGGAGAACAGGTGATTGTTCTTCTTTGAATGTTTGGTAAAACTCCTTTTTGAAGCCATGCAGAACAGGGCCTTTGTTTTCTGGTAGTTTATTGATTACTGCTTCAATATCCTCAGTTGTTATTAGTCTGTTCATGTTTTCTGACTCTTTCTGGCTAAGCTATGAGAGATTGATTGATTCTAGGAATTTATCCATTTTTTTTTTTTTCTAGCTTGTCCAATTTGATGGCTTACAATTGTTCAAAGTACTTTTCTAAAAACCCTCTGTATTTTTGTGGTGTCAGTAGTTATTTCACCACTTTCATTTCTGATTTTATTTATTTGGGTCCTCTCTCTTTGTTTCTTGATGAGTCTGGCTAAATGTTCCTCAATCTTGTTTATCTTTTTAAAGAACTAGGTCTAATTGCACTGATCTTTTGTATTTTTTTAATCTCTATGTCATTTATTTCTGCTCTAATATTTATTATTTATTTTCTTCTACTTACTCTGTTTTTGTTTTGTTTTGTTTTGTTCCCTAATTTTTTAAGTTGTAGAATTAAATAGTTTATTAGGAATTATTCTTGTTTCTTGAGGCAGACCTGGAATTCTATGAACTTCCCTCTCAGGATTCTGTTTGCTGTGTCCCATAGATTTTGTGTTATTGTATATTCATTTTCATTAGCTTCTAGTAAGTTTTTTATTTCTTCCTTAATCTCATCAGTAATCCAGTTGTTATTTTAAAACATGCTATTTAGACCCCGTGTATATAAATATTTTGTGTTTTTATTGTAATTAATTTCTAGTTTTATGCCATTGTGATCTGAGAAGATGCTTGATATGATTTCAATCTTCTTGAACTTGTAGAGATTTAATTCATGTTCTAACATGTGGTCTAACTTTGAGAATGTCCTGTGTACACTTGGGTAGAATGTATATGCTGCAGTTTTGGGATGAAATATTTTGTAAATATCAATTAAATCCATCTGACCTCATGTATTATTTCGGGTTTCTGTTTCCTTGTAAATTTTTTGTTGACAAAATCTATCCAGTGATGTCAGTGGGTTTTTAAATTTTCCTAGTATGATTGCATTGCTGTTGATCTCTCCCTTAAATTACTGCAGGAGTTTTTTTTATTATATTTTTGTGGTCTTATATTGGGTACACATAGCATACATATTTACCAGGGCTATATCTTCTTGTTGGATTGACCCCTTTAATATTGTGTAGTGACCTTATTTTTCTCTTACTGTGGCCTTCATTTTGAAGTCTATTTAATTAGATATGAGTATTGCTACCCAGCTTTTTTTGTTGTTTTTGTTTCCATTTGCATGGAAAATTTTTTTCTATCCCTTCATTTTATGCTTTGTGAGTCTTTACTTCTGAGGTGGGTCTCTTGTAGACAGCATATATATGGGTTATGTTTTCTTATCTATTCTTTTGATTGGATCATTTAATCCATTTAAATTTAAGGTTATTATTTATGGGTACTCATTTATTGCCATTTTAATTCTTCATGCATATGTTTCTCTCTATATATTTCTTATTATATACAGTAGTCCTTTTAACATTTCTTGCAATACTGGTTTAATGGTATTAAATTCCTTTAGCCTTTTTGCCCCCCCCCCTTTTTTTTTTTTTTTTTTGGTCTTTTTTATTTCACCTTCTATTTTGAATGGTAGCTTTGCTGGATAAAGTAGTATTGGTCTTTGATCCTTGTTTTTCACTACCTTGAATACTTCATGCCTTTTCCTTCTGACCTGTAGTGTTTCTGTTGAGAAATGAACTGACAGTCTTATGAGAGCTCCTTTGTAGGTAGCACAGTGCTTTTCTCTTCCTGCCTTTATGTTTCTCTCCTTGTCCTTAACTAGAGTCGTTTTAATTATAATGTGTCTTGGTGTGGGCCTCTTTGGTTTCTTCTTGCTTGTGACTCTGTTTTTCTTTAACTTGGGTGTGTTTTTCCTTCTCCAACTTAAGGATGTTTTCTCCACTATTTCTTCAAGCAGGTTCTCTAACCCTTGCTCACTTTCTTCTACTCTGGTACTTCTATGATGCCAACATCATTATGTTTTATGTTGTCCCATAGTTCTCTTAAACTGTGTTCCTGATTTTTAATTTTTTTTCTGGTTCTATGATTGATTATTTTTTACCCTGTCCATTTATTTATTTATTTATCTATTTATTTATTTATTTATTGAGAGAGGGAGAGAGAGAAAGAGAGGAAGGGAGAGAGAGATAGAAACATCGATGTGAAAAAGAAACATTGATTGGCTGTGGCTCAAGCCCAGAACCTGGGCATGTGCCCTGGCCAGGAATTGAATTGGGACCTCTCAATCCATGGGATGACATTCAGTCCACTGAGCCACATCAGCTGGGCTCTACCTTGTCTTTTAATTAACTGATCTGATCCTCAGCTTCCTCTAGTCTGCTGTTTATTCCTTCAGTGTATTCTTTATTTCTGCTATGTCATTCTTCATTTCCATTAGGTTGTTTTCACTTTTCATTGTTTGTTTTTTATGGTTTTTATATATTTTTTTATGCTTTTTAGCATTCTTATAATGATTATTGTGAACCTCATATCTGATAACTTGCTTATCTCCATTTTATTTATCATTTTTTTCTGAAAATTTTTCTTGTTCTTTTTATTTGGGGCTTGTTTTTTTTCTTTTCTTATCCTCACCTGAGGACATTTTTCCATTTTTTGGTCAGATAGAGTGGGAGGGAGAGAGAAGAAGAGAGAGAAACATTGACGTGAAAGGGACACATCGAGTGGCTGCCACCTGCACAACCAACCAGGGCCAGGGACAAACTGCAACGGAGGTACATGCGCTTAACAGGAATCGAACCCGGGTCTCTCTGGACTGCAGGCTGATGCTCTAACTGCTGACCCAAACTGGCCAGGGCTTGGAGCTTGTTTCTTTGTTTCACTATTTTGTCTGCCTCAGAAGGGTTTGGGGGCTGCCATTGTCTCCCCGTGGATATCAATAATCCAAAATTTGGAGTCCTTCTGCTGGAAATGGATGTGTATGAAACAGACCAAACTGAATACAAGATCTGGTTTTACTTTCCCAGAGCACGACAGCTAAAGACTGAAAGCACCTCCTCGCCTGCAGGCTCACTGTTAGTCTCAGTCACTGAACGAGCCTCAGGTTGGAGTCCTCAACTAGATGAAAACTTACCCAGGTGGGCAGAGTGTGAGAATTTCCAACAGGAGGGGCTATTGCTCACCCCTGGGCTATACTGCTTTGGTGGGAAAACTCTGCCTGAGAAAGATGGCTTCTGCAGCGTGGGGTAATGCTGCAGTGCAGAGATCCAGGCAGCAGCCTGCACATCTCTGTTCCCAAGCCCCAAACCCCAGAGACCACAGGCCAGACAAAGACTCAAAACACTCAGAGATCCATCTCTGCCTGCACACTATTAGTCTCAATCACTTCATGAACCTCAAGTTGTAGACCTCAGCTAGATGTAAACTCCACCTGGTGGGTGGGGTGACAGAAAATTCAGTGGGTGCGGCAGTTGGTTCTCACTGGGCTAAAACTGTTTTGATGGAAAAAACTCTGCTTGAGGAAGATGCCTTCTGCATCTTGGATTAATGACTCGATACAATGACCCAGGCAGCACCCTGCACAGCTTTGCCTCCAGCACCACAAATCCCAGCACCTGCTGTCCAGGCAAAGACTCAAAGCACCCAGGTATTCATCACTGCCTGCAGGCTGAATATTAGTCACAGCCACTTAACAATACTCAGGTTGTAGTCCCCAGCTAGCCATACTTCATCTGGTGGGCAGTGTGGCAAAAATCCCAATGGGTGGGGCAATTGCTTTCCCCCAGGCTAAAGCTGCTTTGATGAGAAATTTCTGCCTGAGGAAGATGGCTTCGCAGTGAAGGGGAATGACTCAGCATAGGGCTCTTTGTGGCTGTTCTACCAACTCACTCCCAGCACCACGAACACCAGCTTTCCTCAGGCAGCCCTTGCTCTGCTGGGTCCCTGGGTGTTCGTTGTAGATAAAATTAAGTGCCCCCATGTTTCCAGCCAGCTCTCGCTGCTGGACAGAACTTCTGATGCTTTTCACAGCCAGGTGTTATGGGCACCTTTTCCATTCGACTTCTCTGGGCTGGGGAGCCCAGTTTGGAGTTCAGAACCCAGACTTTTCAGGGGAATCTCCCATAGCTGAGATTTCCCTCTGGAACTTTTGCTGCTTCCTGTAAGAGCCCAGCCCTCACATGCCTCCACCCTTCCTATCAGTATCATGTGGGTTCTTCTTTATGTCCTTGGTTATAAGGATTCTCACCAACTGTGCTTCAGTTGGTTATTCCAGATGAGTTTTCTATATTTTAGTTATTCCAGTTTGATCCTGGGATAACGTCCTGTAGCGTCCATCTGCTGCCATTTTGTAGCCCCCCCCCCCTTCCCCGAAAATGGACTTTTATCCATTGATTTATTCCCAGAATAAATCTCACTTGATCATGGTGTATTTATGCATTGCCTGATCCAGTCTGCTAATATTTTGTTGAGAATTCTAGTGTCTATGTTCATGAGGGATATTGGTGTAGAATTTTCTTTTTGTTTTTAGTGTGTTCATTTGAATTCAAAATAATGTTGGCCTCCTAAAATGAACATGGAAGTTTTCTCTTGAATTTTTTTGGAATAGTTTGAGAAGAATAGGTGTTCATTTTTTGAATTTTTGTTTAAATTCTCCTGTGAAGCCATCTGGTCCAGGACCTTTGTTTGCTGGGAGATTTTTGTTTTTGTTATGGCTTTTATTTTATTCATTGTAATCGGTCTATTAAAATATTCTGATTCTTT
Organism: Molossus molossus; assembly: GCF_014108415.1. Classification (NCBI taxonomy): domain Eukaryota; kingdom Metazoa; phylum Chordata; class Mammalia; order Chiroptera; family Molossidae; genus Molossus; species Molossus molossus. The sequence goes on along the minus strand of NW_023425403.1, from coordinate 109,433,849 downwards.
CTGATTAAGTTTTAGAAAATTAGATGTTTCTAGAAATTCATCCATTTTGTTCAGGTTATCAAATTTGTTGGCATACATTTGTTCATAATATTTTCTTACAAGTCTTTGTATTTCTGAGGTGTCAGTTGTTACTTCTCTTTATTTCTGATTTTATTTAATTGGGTCTTCTCTCTTTGTTTTTTGATGAATCTGGTTTAAGATTTGTTAGTCTTTTTTTTTTTTAATCTTTAAAAAAACATCTCTTGGTTTCATTGTTCTTTTGCATTCTGTGTGTGCACGTGTGTGTGTATAGTCAGTAGTCTCTATGTCATTTATTTCAGCTCTAATCTGTACTATTATTTTCTTCTACTTACTAAGGAATGTATTTGTTGTTCTTTTTTTAGTTCTTTTAACAGTAAGTTAGATTGTTTACTTGAGATTTTTCTTGCTTCTTGAGGTAGCTCTATAATGCTATGAATTTCCCTTTTTTGAATATTTTCTGTGTCCTATAAATTTTTGGTTCTTGTGTGTTCATTAATTGTCTCAAGTTATCATTTGATTTTTTTTTATCTTGTAGCTGACCTGTGCTTTGTTATTGCCATGTTATTTAGCCCCATGTGCTTGTGTGGGTTTTTTTTTTTTCAGGGTTTTTTTCTTTGTTTTGTTTTGCTTTTAACTGCAATTGGTTTTTAGTTTATTCCATTATGATCAGAGAAGATACTTTATATAATTTTAATCCTTTTGAATTTATTAGACTTGTTTTATTTCCTCACATGTGGCCAACACTAGAGAATGTTTCATGTGCACTTAGAAAGTATGCATATTCTGTGGCTTTTGAAGAAAATGTTCTGCAAATATCAACTATATCTGTCATGTTCAAGGTGTCATTTAAAACTGCTGTCACTTTTTGATCTGGAAAGTGTACCTGTTGATGTCAGTGGGGTATTATAATCCCTTACTATGACTGTGCTACTGTCAATTTATCCATCTACATCCAGCAAGATTTTCTTTATATTGTAGGTGCTCCTATGTTGTGTGCATGTATGTTTGCAAAGGTTCTATCCTCTTGTTGAATTGATATTTTTAGTATCATGTAATAACTTTTTTAATTGGCCTTTGTTATGGCCTTTGTTTTGAGTCTATTTTGTCTGCTAAATATTATTACCCCAGGTTCTTTTTTTTGTTTTTTTTTGTTTCTATTCTCATGAAACATCCTTTTCTATTCCTTCAGTTTCAATCTGTGTGTATCTTTTATTTTAGACAGTATATATATATATGGATCTTGTTTCCTTATTGATTCAGCTACCTTATGTCTTTTGATTGGAGCATATAATCCATTTACATTTAAAGTTATTATTGATATGTAGTTATTTATTTCCATTTAATTTTTTATATCTCTATCTCTCTCTTTCTTACTCTCTCTCTCCTTAAATCCTTACTCTTGGGGTCAGGAGAAATTAATCTTCTTTTTAACTTAAATATGTTTCCTTTAATCTTCATTGCAATCCCGATTTGGTGGTATTGAACTTCTTTTGCTTTTTATTGTCTGGAGCTCTTTATTTCACCATTGATTTTAAACGATAGTCTTTCTGGATAGGGTAGTCTTGGTTGCAGAATTTTGTTTTTCTCACTTTGAATGTTTCATGCCAAGCCCTTCTGGCCTGAGGTGTTTCTGTTGAGAAAGTAGCCTTATGGGAGCCCTGCTGTAAGTAACCAACTGGGCTTTCTCTTGCGGTTCTTATGATACTATCTTTTAACCTTTGCCATGTTAACTGTGGTGTGTCTTGGTGTGGACCTTTCTGGGTTGATCCTGTTTGGGACTCCCTTTGCTTCCTGAACCTGTGTGTCTTATTTCTTCACTTGGTTAGGGAAGATTCTAATCATTATTTCTTCACATAGTTTCTCAATTCCTTGCTCTCTCTCTCCTTCTTCTGGTTCCCTGTGATCAGATGTTATTCTTGATGCTGTTTCAGTAGTCCCTTTGCATTTCCTTATTTTTATTCATTTTTTTGCCTTTTTTGCATTTTTTTTTTTGCTCTGCTTGGGTGTTTTCTGTTAATTTGTCTTTGAATTTGTTGATTTGATCCTTTGCTTCATATAACCTGCTACTGATTCCTTTTAGTGTATTCTTCATTTTAGATATTATATTATAATTTTTTGACTGGTTCTTTTTATTGTTTGTATGTATTTTTTTTAATCCTCACCTGAGGACATTTTTGCATTTTTCTTGAGATAGAGCTGGGGGGAGAGAGGGAGGGAGAGAGAGAGAGAAACATTGATGTGAGAGAGACACATCGAGTGGTCACCACCCACATGACCCCAACCGGATCCGGGGACAAACTGCAACTGAGGTATATGCCCTTAGCGGGAACTGAACCCGGGACTCTCTGATCCGCGGCTGATGCTCCAACTGCTGAGCCAAACTGGCCAGGGCTGTTTGTATGAACATTTTAATGCTTACTATCTCTTTAATTGTTGACTGAGATCCTCCATTCTTCACCTGTGGTCCTTGTCTGGAGCTACTATGCTATTCACTGTGTGGCTGCATCCACTGGGCCTGGGTTTGCAGGGAAGGGGCCACGCTGTGTACAAGGCATGGCTTCCTCCACTTTTTAGCCAGGGCAGATCAACAAAACACCTAACGCTCCCTGATGTCTTTCTCCATCGGACAGGCGTCAGGGTGGCTACTCCGCCACCCCTGAAGTTGCCTGGTCTTTCTCCACAGCCTTCTGAAGAAAGACTGTAGAGTACACCTAGGTTGACCACAACCACAGGCCTTTTCATAAGGTTAGTGATTATTAAGGGAGACCACCCTTGGTTAGGAGGATGGGACCAGTGGATCTCCTGGTTGAGGGCAGACTCTATGGGAGGAAAGCCATGCTCCAAGGCCATGCAAGTCAATTTCTGCCTGAGTCTCCCACCCTGGCTTCCCATGAGGGGTGCGCCACAAGCTCAGGTTGGGTGCCGCCAGCTGACCCCAATGCAGGAGGAGCATGATCAGCATGGTGAGGTCCCCAAGACTGGGTCTTCTCAGGAAGGTGGCACCAGTCACGTTTTCAGGAGTTATAAGAATATCCCCTAATAAACCAGTGCCCGACTGGGTTCTCAACGAGGTCCTCCGTGGAAGACACACTCCTGAAGCCCCAGGTCGGAGCAGCCCTCTCTTCCCTTCCCTTCCGGGAACTGAGCTCAGGAGGGTGGGGCCACCAGGAGTTGAAAGAACAGGTCTGAAAAAATCACCAGTCGTGTGCAAGCGTGTGGCCAAAGTTGTCCCCAAAGCTACACAGCTCAGTGACTGCCTGAGTGTGCAGGGGGAAAACGCACACTAAAGGTCCCTGTTGGGTGCAGCCAACAGACATTTCTATGACACTTGAGCTTGGCAAGGTGGTGTCACCTGGAATCGGAGGACTCGGTTATTCTCCGGGCTGCTGTGTGCATAGGGGTGCTCAACCCTGGGTGGATAGCCTTTGTGGGCAGGGTGGGGTAGGACTCAGCACAGAGGCCCCCGTGGATGATCTTCCTGATCTCTCCTCTGGTCCCCTTTTCTCTAGTGGGCATGTGGGTGAGGGTCTGAGAACCAAATGCTGTGAGTTAGCCCTTTAAGGGAGCCCCTGGGTTTCTAGCATACTCCCTCTTTTTCTAGGCAGACAGAGTCCCCACTAATTTTCGCTGCTAGCTTTCATGTGAGCTACTCCTTCTCACTCTGGGTCTCTGAGTTGGGCACCCCAATGTGGGGTTGAGACCCTTCGCTTCTTAGATACCCCTCTGGCTTCTCAGCTGCTATACATGGGTGGAAGGGCAAGCCCTTTTCATGTCTCTGACCTTCTTACCAGTCTCTGTGTGGCTTCTGTAGACCCTTGGTTACAATACTTCTGCTCATCTGTCCCTCCGTTGATTGCTCTGTAATTTAGCTGTAAATCCAGTGTGACTCCAGGAGGAGGTGCGTGTAGCTTTAACCCATTCTAAGATAATCTTGGAATCCCTCTTTGTGAGGGGGGATTTGGATGACTGTTTCAATTTCCTCACTGATGATTAATCTATTTTGATTTTTCAGTTCTTTGTGACTCAGTCTAGGATAGCTATATATTTTTAATGTTTCCTATTTCTGCTAGGTTATTGAATTTGATAACATATGGTCTTTCTTTTTTTTTTTTTTTTTTAATTTTTTTTATCCTCACCAGAGGACATTTTTCCATTTTTTGTACAGATAGAGAGGGAGGGAGAGAGAGGAAGGGAGAGAGAGAGAGAAACATCGACGTAAAGGGACACATCGAGTGGCTGCCACCCGCACGACCAACCAGGGCCGGGGACAAACTGCAACCGAAGTACGTGCCCTTAGCGGGAACCGAACCCGGGTCTCTCCGGACCGCAGGCCGATGCTCTAACCGCTGAGCCAAACCGGCCAGGGCTCAAAGGATTTTTGTATAGCTCATTTTATTTCTGTGGTGTCTGTTGTAGCTTCTCCTTCATTTCTAATTTTGTTTACTTGATTCTTTTCTCTTTTTTTATTAGTGAGACCAGCTAGAGGTTTGTCAATTTTATTAGTCTATTCAAAGAACCAGATTTGTTGCATCAATTTTTTCTGCTGACTTAGTGTTTTATATTTTGTTTAATTTTGCTCTTCTTGCCCTGACTGATTTGGCTCAGTGGTTGGAGCGTTGGCCTGCAGACCAGAGAGTCCTGGGTTCAGTTCCCACTAGGGGCACGTACCAAAAAAAAAACAAAAATCTTTGCTCTTCTTTTATTATTTCCTTCCTTCTACTGAGTTTGACCTTTGTTTCTTTTCTATTTACTTAAGGTAAAATATGAGGTTGTTTATTTTCTGCTTCTGTTTGTCTGTGTATAATAATTTTGTAGTCTTTGTCTTTTGTTTCTGGTATTACTTTCTCCTTGGTAATTTATGTAAAGTAGATTTTGAACTGATAACTTTTCTCAGCTTCTATATTTCTAGAAAATATTTATTTTTCTTTCATATCTAAAGAATAACTTTGCTGGATATATTATTCTTGGCTTTTCATTTTACTCGTTAAATAGTTTGACTCTCTAATTCCACTCTTTCTTACATTTTAGGGTTTCTGCTGAAAAATCCAGTGATAATCTAGTGGGGATTCCATTATAGGTTACGGGTTCTTTTCCCTGGCCGCCTTGAGAATTATTTCTTTGTCGTTAATTTTAATACAGTCAAAGACCTTTTTGGATTGAAATAAGCAGGTGATTTCTTCGCTTCTTGGACTTGCGGATCCAGTCATTGTCCACAGGTTTGCAAGTTCTTGTCCACTATTTGTTTGAACAGGTCCTCCATTACCTTCTTCCTCTCTTCTCTTTCTGGTGTACCTATTGCCTCTATATGGCTATTTCTGATGGAAACATATACTTTTCGTAGAGTTATTTAATTTATTTTTACTCTCAATCGTTTCTCTTCTTCCATCTGCATTATTTCCAGTAGTCCGTGAGTAACAGTGTTCGCTAGTGGGACTGCTGTGTTGATTTGCGGCACGCTATGTGCCGAGCACCTACAGCAGGAACAAGCACGAGAAAGAGCTCCATGCTGCCTGGCTCCTTTGACCGTTTTCTTCTTTTTACCCCAAATTATCCTATTATGAAGCCTCATGGGAGATAGTCTTGAAGGTTCCAGAAACCTCCTATTTTCATTGCTTCTGCTTTAATGTATCTGTGAAATTCATTATTGCAAAAAGTATTCAGCATTAGGTCAGCATGTTCAAGTTAAAAGAAAATTAAGAATAATGAGCTCTCCAATTTGATATAAATGAATCATACAATGTGGTCACAGTAAGGGTAATTTGTTTAGAATGTCACAATATGGATAACTGTTGCTCTTTATTATTTTAATATCTTGACTTTGAAGTATACGTATGTTTTAATTCCTGTAATCCAATGGGAGGATCAGAAAATTAAATCAATACATAGGTGCAAAATGGTTGATGTATTTAAATATATAATGCACTTCTAAAGAGATTCTCATGTTATCATGCGAGTAGAAACTAGAGAAATCATAAAATCGAGTATAGAAGACTTCATGCAAGAGAAGCGTTTGAGACAACTTGTATAGGAAGGGAAAGATATTCTTGTGCAATAAATAGTGACAAAGTCATTTCAAAGCCCTTTTGGTCATGATGATTGGGAGAGTCATAGCAGAGAATGTCTTATGCCAGAAAACATGTGGTGGTGTCCTGGTGCATTTTAAGCTAAATCTCACTATAAAATAGAAAAAAGAAAAAAATATATAGAGAGATGTATACAGATGTATACTTTTCATATATATATATATATGAAAAGTTCACACACAGTAGGATTCTTTTACCAGATATATTTTAGGAAAAATAAAAATAAAAAACAACAGGTTCTCTTTCATGAGTTTGAGCTCACAAGTGAGTCACATTCTTTTGTTCAAAAAGTGCTTCATTTCCTTTGAATTTCATGTATTTGTCATTTCTCAGAGTTAATGGTTCCTTTGGATGACTAAGAATCATGGGCTATGAAATGAATGTGACAGTTCCTTCAGACACAACATATCTTTCTCTGGATATGATTAATACTGAATGAATCACTGATATTAGATGTAGTACATATTAATCAGTAACGTTCCTTTGAGATGACTTTCATGAAGCCAAAATAAAATCATTAGTTATCAGTCAAGTATTCCCCCCCTGACACCAGCAGACAAAACTAGTTGAAATTGGGATACACAATCATATTTTTCATCAAACTTCCAATTCCATTTCTATAATTATTTTTATTTTGCCCCAAAAACTAAGAGAGGGTAGCCTTTATTATTTACCTACAAACCAGTTCCATAATTCTGCCTTTTCCTCCATCAGAAAAAAGGAGACATCTGTAATACTTTCAATAATAAAGATAAAAATTTTTTAAATGTACTACCATATGTCCACTTGCTAAGCAGTTCTGCTCCATAATAGCTAAAACTTAAGCTAAGGTAGAAAAACCAGTAACAGGATTTTATTTATTCTATATAAAGGCATTGTATCCATTCTATAACTATTGTATACCTTTTTCTATATTTTTATTCAGTAAACATTTATTGAGAATTTATAACACAGTGGAACCATAATGATGTTGCTCTTTTGATCAAAATTGATTGTATAACTTTTAAAAAGTTTTTACAGCAGAAGACCTAAAGAGACACCTCTCCAAACAGGACATACAAATGGCCAAGAGACATATGAAGAAATGCTCAATGTCGCTAATCATCAGAGAGATGCAAATTTAAAAAATTATCAGGTATCACCTCACACCTGTCAGAGTGGCCGCCATCAACAAATCATCAAACAAGTGCTGGCGAGGGTGTGGAGAAAAGGGGACTCTAGTGCACTGCTGGTGGGAATGCAGACTGGTGCAGCCACTGTGGAAAACAATATGGTGTTACCGCAAAAGTTAAAAATGGAACTGCCATTTGACCCAGTGATCCCACTTCTAGGATATATCCTAAGAAGCCTGAAACACCAATCAGAAAGAATATATGTACCCCTATGTTCTTAGCAGCACTATTTACAATAGCTAAGATCTGGAAACAGCCCAAGTGTCCATCAGTAGACGAATAGATAAAAAAGCAGTGGTACATGTACACAATGGAGTAGTATGCAGCTGTAAGAAAGAAAGATCTCTTATCCTTTGAGACGACATGGAGGGACCTGGAGAGTATTATGTTAAGCAAAATAAGCCAGTCAGAGAAAGACAAATATGACATCATCTCACTTATTTGTGGTATATAATGAACTAAACAAACTGATGAACAAAATAGACTCAGAGACATAGTAGTAGAGTACAGACTTACAAACCTCAGAGGGGAGGTCAGGGGGGAGGGGAGGGAAGAGATAAACCACAGAACTTATATGCATGTATGCATAACCATAGACATAGACAGCAAAACTGGGGGTGGTGCTGGGGAGGGTTGGGGAGGAGGAGGTCTATGGGGGGAAAAGAAGAAACATTTGTAACAAAAATAAACTAATAAAAAAAATAAAATAAGAGGCATAAATGCTTAGGAAATAAGCATTCCCCCTCCCCCAAAAAACTGTTTACATCTGGATTTTTGTATGGTCAACATAAATAAAAGAGGAAACTTGAGTGGTAGACTGTTAACTGGCGTGGTTACTCCAACCCACAGCACACGGGGACCTGGGGTCAGTCTCTGCTTAAAGAGTTAGTGAATGAATTTCTGCATAAAAAAAAAAAAATGCACCATTTCAAGAGCAAAAGAAGATGTGTCGATGACATTCAAACGTAAACATCTATAAACTGTCGCTGTTTGGCAATGCACTTGCACTTTTTGTAAAAAATCATGTGGAGAGGGAAGTTCAGTCACCGTGCGCTGATATGTCATACTTGTCAGTGCTGGGAAACCCCGGTTTAAATCCATTCTCCCATATTTTAGACGGTCAATATTAAATATCAGGGATTTTCTCTATTTCTTCATGAACTGTTTTGTTTTATGGCTTTTTAATGTATAGGTGCTTTAACATGTTTAATTGTTTTAACAGTCTAAGTGGCAGGATTTTCTTTGTTTAACGATCTGTGTGGCTCGTAACACAAGAAATCTCAAAACCATGAAAATCTGAATCTACCATATATTATTTGTCATTAAAATTAAACAAACAGGACAGGGACAACTGAAATTAATATTCTACATTTTAGAATTATGTAGCTCTTAAAATAATGAATATACTTAGCCAGATAGAATTAATTGCAAAGTTTATTTTCTTCTCTGATTAGCACAAAATCTACCAGATGCTTACAAATTTCCTTTATTTTTTCTTTCTTATTAACTTGGCATAATAGGACAATCTGCTTATGTCTTTTTTTCTGTCCTTTCTAACTCATAATATCTTGGATACATGCAACTTTTAACATTAAACGTTTTATTCATTTTTACACTTCCCACGTATATTTTCTTGTCATATGTAATAAAGCTGTGTAATATCAAGGTTTTATAAAAGTATAATAACTCTTTAAATACTAATTTTTTTAAATGAATACTTGTCAATGTTTACAACCTATCTATAATTTTCACAATTTAACATACATATTTGCTATTTATAAAAATGTGAATGTTATTTATAACAGCAATTATTTCTATTTATAATAGATACTTGCTAAAATCTATTATTCATAACTTGAATCATCTATTTTTGTATTTCTTGGGGAAACTATATGTGATCAGATTATATGACACAAAGAAACATTTTTGTTGAAGCCAATTTACTGTACTTTTTTACGTTAAAAACACTTTTCAAAAAAACACACCCTCGCCAGCACTTGTTTGTTGATTTATTGATGATAGCCATTCTGACAGTTTATATTAATTATTACTTCGTACTATTTTGGGGGGCATAGCACATTGGTTAGGCAGCCCTGGACTTTACGAAGTGTTCCCCTGATACTTCTAGTGCCCAGCTGGCACCATACATAGTTATCACAGTATTAACTGTAGTTCCTGTGCTATATTTTATATCCCCATGACTATTTGCTAACTACCAAATGTATTTCTCAATCCTTTGAGCTTCTTCACCCAAAACCCATCTCATCTGACAATGATCAGTCTATTCTCTTCATCTATGAGTCTATTTCTATTTTACTCATATTTTTCTTTAGCTTCCACGTATAAATGAAGTCATACTGTATCTGTCTTTCTCTCACTGACTTATTTCACTGAGCATAATTCCCTTTGGGCCCATTCATGCTGTCACAAATGGTAAGATTTATGGCCAAGTACTATTCCATTATATATATATATATATATATATATATATATATATATATATATATATATATATAATTTCTAGTATCCAACTGGCATCATATGTAGTTATTACAGTATTATTGACTATATTTTCTATGCTTTTTTATGTCATATATATGGAGATGATACATATATATCATATATATATATATATATATATATATATATATAATCGCCATGTGCATATATATATGCCGCTACTTCTTTATAAACAAATCTCTTCATGTCACTTGAGTTGTTTCATAGCTTGGTTATTGTAAATAATGCTGCAATGAACATGGGGGTGTGTATATTTTTTCTAATTACTGTTTTGGGTTTCTTTGAATATATACTCATAGATGGAATCACTGGGTCAAAGGCACTTCTTTTTTTAATTGTTTGAGGAAACACCATAGTGTGTTCCATAGTGGCTGCACCAGTCTGCATTCCCACCAGCAGTGCACTAGAGTCCCCTTTTCTCCACACCCTCGCCAGCACTTGTTTGTTGGTTTATTGATGATAGCCATTCTGACAGGTGTGAGGTGATATCTCACTGTTGTTTTAATTACAATTTCTCTGATGATTAGTGACACTGAGTATCTTTTTATATATCTGTAGGTCATCTGTATGTCTTCTTTAGAGAAGTATCTTTCTAGGTCTTCTGCCAATGTTTTTTTTTTAATGTTTATTTTAGTGTTGAGATGCATGATTTTTAAAAAATAAATTTTAGGTATTAACCCCTTAAAATATAAATGATCGGCCAATATGCAATTTGATTCAGTGGGTTGTCTTTTCATTTTGTTAATGGTTTCCTTTGCTACGCCAAAGCTTTTTAGTTTGATGTTGTCCCATTTGTTTAATTTTTTTCTTTTGTTTCCAATACCCAAGGAGATATTTCAGAAAATAAATTACTAAGAAAAATGTCTGAGATATTACTGCCTATGACTTTTTTTTCTGTGATTTTTATAACATCAAGTCTTACATTTAAATTTCTAATGCATTTTGAGTTTATTTATGTGTATAGCTTAAGTAGGTCATCTAGTTTCACTTTTTCAATGTCTCTGTCCTATTTTTTTTAACACCATTTATTGAATGGACTGTCTTTCTCCCCATTACGTATTCTTACCTCTTTTGTCAAATATTAACAATGTAGTATGAGTTTATTTCTGGCCTCTTTGTTTTGTTCTATTTATATTTGTGCCTATTTTTAGTCCAGTACCATGCTGTGTGGATTACTTTGGCTTTGCGCTGTAAGTTGACTTCAAGTGATGTGATTCCTGTAATGTTGTTCTTTCTCAAGATTGCTGTGGCCATTTGGTGTCTTTTGTTTTTCCATAAAAATCTGGAATTTTTCCCTCGAGTTCTGTGAAATATTCCATTGGTATTTTAATAGGCATTGCATCGAATCTACGGATTGCTGTGAGTAGTATGGAGATACTAACAGTGTTCATTCTTTCTATCCATAAGCACCGTGTATGCCTCCATTTACCTGTACTGTCTTCAATTCCTTTCTTCAGTGTCTTATAAATTCCCGAGCAGAGGTCTTTCACATCCCTGGTTTAATTTATTAGTACGTAATCTATTTTTATGGGGAAATTCTAAAAGGGAATGTTTTCTTAATGCTTATTTCTAACAGTGCATTATTGGTGTTTAAAAGGTAACCAAATTCTGGAAATTTGTTTTGTATCCTGCTACCTTACTGGATTTATTTATTAGTTCTAGTTTGTTGTTGTTGTTGTTGTTGTTGTTGTTGTGAGATATGTAGGGTTCTCTATATACAGTATCATGTCATCTGGAAAAATGACAGTTTTTCTTCCTCTTTTCCTCTTGATGCCTTTGATTTCTTATTGTGGTCTAATAGCTGTGGCTACAGCTCCCAGTAATATGTTGAAGAGTGGAAAGTAGGCATCCTTCTCTTGTTCCTGATCTTAAGGAAAATGCTTTCAGTTTTCCTGTTGAAACCTGTGGATTTCTGGTATATGGTCTTCATTACTTGAGATATAGTCCACCCATTCCCACTTTGCTGAGGAGTTTTTATCATTAAGGTATGCTGGATTTTGTCAAAAGCCTTTTCTGCCTCTATTGCTGTGACCCTATGATTTTCATTCCTTTCTTGTTTAGGTGGTGTATCTTGTTGATTGATTTGTGGATATTGTAACCGTGCATCCCAGAAATAAACCTTACCGGATCATGGTGCATGATCTTTTCAATGTATTGTTGGGTTCGGTTTACTGATATTGTGTTGGGAATTTTTGCATCTATGTTCATCAGGGATATTGGCCTGCAATTTTTTTCTTTGGAGTGTCTTCATCTGGTTTTGGTATTAGGATACTGCTGAACTCATAGAATGAGCTTGGTAGTCTTCCTTCTTAAATATTTTGGATTAATTTGAAAAGGATGGGTGTTACTTCTTTTTGGAATGTTTGTTAAAATTCACCTGTGAAGTCTTCAGGTCCAGGACTGTTGGGGTTTTTTTGATTAGTGTTTTGATTTGATTAGGCATAATCAGTCCATTCAGATGTTCTGATTCTTTCTGATTTCATTTTGGAACATTGTTTCTAGGAATTTATCCATTACACCAGGATAGTCCGATTTTTTGGCATACACCTACTATATTCTTATAACATTTTGCATTTCTGCAGTATCAGTTGTTGCTTCTCTTCTTTCATTTCTGACTTTATTCATTGTGGTAATCTGTTTTTCTTGATGAGTCTCATTAAAGATTTATCAATCATGTTTATCTTTAAAGGAATCAGCTCTTTGTTTTATTGATATTTTGTACTTTTTTAGACACTTTTATTGATCTATTTTCTGGTCTTTGATATTTTTCTTCTATTCACTTGGGCTTTGTTTGTAGTTCTTATTTTAGTGATTCGTTTGTTTTTTGTTTTGTTTTTTTAATATTTTTTCTTTTTTGATTTTAGGGAGAGGGAGAGAGAGATGGAAACATCAATGAGAGAGAATATCGATTGTCTGCCTCCTGCACCCCCCCTTCCGGGGATCGGGCCCACAACCTGGGCATGTGTCCTGACTGGGAATCAAACCAGCGACCTCTTGTTGCAGGGTCGACGCTCAACTACTGAGTCACACTGGCCACACTCATTCTAGTTTTGTTTTGTTTTTAAGTGTAAGGTTAGATTGCTTATTTGAGATTTTTCTTGGTTCTTCAGATAGGCCTGTAATGCTATAAACTTCCCTTTTAGGACCCCTCCCACGATGTCCCAAGGTATCTTGCGGTTTCTTCCTTGATCTTATTGATAACACATTCATTGTTTAGTTACTGTTAGGTAGGCACATGTGTTTGCCCTATTTTTAGTGTTTTATTTTTCTTGTGATTGGTTTTTTGTTTCACATCTTGTTTCATGCCTTTGTCACAATCAGCTGCTTGATATAATTTCGATCTCCTTGAATTTGTTAAAACTTATCCAGTGTCCTAACGTGGTCCATCCTAAAAAATGTCCCTTGTGCACTGGAGAAGAATATATATTCTGCTGCTTTGTAGTGAAATGTTCTGAAGAAATCAAATGAATCTCTTTGGCCGACTGTGTCATTTAAGGCTGCTGTGTCCGTGTCTTCTGGTCTGGAATATGTGTCCACTGATGTCAGAGGGGTGTCAATCCCCTACTATGACCATATTTCTGCCAGTCTGTCCCTTTATGTTCATAAAGATGTGCTATGTTTAGGTGCTCTTATGTTGGGTGCATATATGTTTAAACAGTCATGTCCTTTTTTTGGATCAATCCCTTTATCATTTGGTAGTGTCCTTTGTGTTAAACTCTATTTTTTCTGATGTAAGTATTGCTACCCCAATCTTTTTTAAAATTATTTCCGTTTTCATGAAATATCTTTTCTCATTCGTTTAATTTTAGTTTATGTGTCTTTTTTTCTGTCATTGGTCCATAAGCATACTTATGGTTCTTTGTTTCTTATTCATTCAGCGACTACATGTCTTTTGAATGGAGCATTGAAGGCCATTTACATTTAAAACAGATATTGAGCCCTGGCCGGTGTGGCTCAGTGGTTAGAGCGTTGGCCTGCGGTCCGGAGAGACCCGGGTTCGGTTCCCGCTAAGGGCATGTACCTCGGATGCGGTTTGTCCCCGGCCCTGGTTGGTCGTGCGGGTGGCAGCCACTCGATGTGTCCCTTCACATCGATGTTTCTCACTCTCTCTCCCTTCCTCTCTCTCCCTCCCACTCTATCTGTACAAAAAATGGAAAAATGTCCTCGGGTGAGGATTAAAAAAAATAAATAAATAAATAAAACAGATATTGAAATCAGCCAGCGTGGCTCAGTGGATGTCCTCCAGTGGACTGAGAGGTCTCAGTTCAATTCTTGGTCAGGGCACATGCCCGGGTTGCAGGCTTGGTCCCCAGTAGGGGGTGTGCAGGAGAAAGCTGGTCAATGTTTCTCTCTCACATCCATGTTTCTATCTCTCTCCCTTCTTCTCTCTATAAAAAAAAATCAATAAAAATGTATTTTAAAAGTAATAAGAAAAATTAAATAAATAACGTGGATATTGATAAGAACAAATATATTGCCATTTTATTCTTTATAACTAAGATTTTCTTTTTCATCATCTTAAAGTAGACTCTCTAACATTTGTTGTGTGACTGGCTTGGTAGTAATGAATTCCTTGAACTTTTTTTTTTTTTTTTGGTCTGGGAAGCTCTTTATTTCTCCTTCAATTTTAAATGATAGCTTTGCTTGGTAAAGTAGTCTTGTTTGTAGGTTCTTGATTTTTATCACTTTGAATATTTCATGTCATTCCCTTCTGCCCTGACATGTAACTGTTGAGATATCAACTGACAGTCTTATGGGAGCGTCCTTGCAACTAAATTACTGTTTTCCTTTTTCTTCTTTTAAGATTCTCTCATTTTATTTAACCTTTGCCATTTTAATTATGATGTGTCCTGGTGTGGTCCTCTTTGGGTTAATCTGTTTGGGACCCTCTGTGATTCCTAGTATCTGTTTCCTTCACCATGTTTGAGAAGTTTTTAGTCATTATGTCTTTAATAAATTTTCAATCCCTTGCTCCCTTTCTTCTCCTTCTGGTACCCCTATAATGCAGATGGCGTTATATCTCAATTTGTCCCAAAGATCCTTTTAACTATCCTCTATTTTTTTAATTACTTTTTTTTTTCTTTTTGCTGTTTTGACTGTGTGTTTTCTTCTACTTTGTCTTCCAAATCACTATTTTGATCTACTTTTTCACATAACCTAATGTTTTGTCTTCATATTGTATTCCTCATTGTAGATAGTGTATTCTTCCTTTCTGAGTATTTGTATATTCTTTTTTATGCCTACTGTTTCTTTGTTTAAGTTCTCACTGATTTTATCCATTCTTCCCCTCAGTTCCTTGAGCATCCTTACAACCATGGTTGTGAACTCTCCATATAGTAGATTGCTTACCTCCATTTCATTTAGCTTGTTTTCTGGAGATTTGTCCTGTTCATTCATTTGGGACATGTTTTTCTGTCTCCCCCTTTTTTGGTTGCCTCTTGTTTGTTTCTGTGTATTAACTAGATCTGCTATGTCTCCCAGTCTTTTTAGGGTAGCCGTATGTAGCAGTTGTCCTGTTGGACTCAGTGGTGCTGTCTTCTTGATCACCTGAGCTGGGTCCACCACAAATTTCATTGTGCGGGTAATGTGAGCCTTCACACTATAATTGAGGCTTGGTGGTTGTTGGTCTGTCCATGCACGGCTGGCTGTGAGGATGTACCCCAACCCCAGGGTATAAACTGCTCTCTGGGTGCTGACCACATGAAGCGGATCTCACCTAAGCATGGTTTAGAACCTCTGAGATCTCCCCTTGGATGTGCAGCTGTGAAGTTAATTGGATCTGGGTCTGATGTTCTATGAAGCTTGCCACTGTGGGTGTTGATTTGGAGGCCTCTTGGAATGGGCTACTGTGCAGGTCAATATCAGACAGTGCCTGTTACTAGCCCTGGGCAACCTGCTTGTAGTTGCAAAGTGATCCACAGTTTGTGGCTGCCTCTGCTAAGCATGAAAAGGACCAAACTATGTACAGGGCTGGCTTCCACCAGCCCTGAGCAAAGCATCAGTTCAGCAAATGTCCCAGGGCACCCCAAGATCTGCCTCTGCCAGTCCCCACCAGCCTCTGCCTGACCACTGCCCATTAGGTTCAATCACTGACAGAGCCTCTGGCAATACTCAAGTTGCCTGAGGTTTAAAGTGAGTCCCCAGGTTGAAGCAAGAGGTGTTTAGAAGATTGATGCAGCTTCAAATTCAGTGTCAGTGATGGGTCTGCAGCAACTCAGCTGAAGTCTCAGCGTACACCAAGGCTAGCTGCACCCACCGAGTGCTGCAGAACCTTTGCAGTAGGGTGGGGTCTCCAGTGGTCCACAGGGTGAGGCCAGGAGAGTTTATGAGGCCCAAGAAGACTAAGATTCAGCTGTATGAAGGGGAGCTCTGCACTGGTTGGGCATACTATTTTTTTTTCCATTTGAGATATAATTGACATACATTAGTTTTAGATATGTATTCAGCATAATATGATATTTGTCTATATTGTGAAATGGTCATAACAATACATCTAATTAACATGCATCACCACACAAAGTTACAACTTGTGTGTGTGTGTGATGAGGACTTTTAAGGTCTACTCTCGTAGCGATCTCCAGAAGTCTGCGTGATCACAATGAAGCTGACATCCCTGAGACAAACGCCCGTCTGGTCTCTTCTCGGTCTGGCTCGGTGAGATTCTGGGAGGGACCAGAAGAGCCCAGGCCCATGGTGGTGTGAGGGGCTGCTGCTGGCTGTGGTAAGCACTGTGGTGTCCACAGCCATTGTGAACACTCCTGCAACAGGATGCAGAAGAGGCTTTGTGTGGTTTGGGACCAGGAACATGAGGACGTGGGCTGGTGTTGAATTTCACCTCCACTTAATTCTACCAGGTCATCAAACCCTCAAATATTCACCTGCCATATACCTTAAACTCCCTTTTACTGAATATAAATAGGACAAATACGGCATTTTCCCTCTGGTAATCACATCTCTCAAGGCATAGCACTTTGTGGAAATGATGCAATTTTCATCATCATCTCTATTTAAACTGAAACTCGGAAAGGTCATTTCACACTTGGGTGGCAAAGCTGTCAGCCCCCGAAACGGAGCCGTATCTTCTTTTGCCACATGTCGTCTGGACGGAAAAATTAAATGAGAATCCGACCCAAATTTCAAAACTTGGTAAAAATGGACATATTGATTACATAAGGATCTCTGACAGTATTATACAACTGGTAAAGTATTTTATCAGCATAATTATTGCTGTATAGGCAATCTCTCTTTTTTTTTTTTTTTGGTGGGTGCTTTTAAGTCTTCTTTATTTATCTTTCATGTGTATGTGGTTCAGCAAAAGCAGAGAGAGGAGGAAGGCAATGACATAAATGATGTTACTGGTTTTTGGAGAAATTTGTTCTTGAAACTATTTAGCACACAATAATTATTAGTTTAATTGGGTAGAAGGGTCATTAAAAAGGTCAGTGTTATTTCTTAAAAGAAATCATGGCAGGAATGGCAGCAACATTCATTAAGAAAAAGATTCTTCAAACAAAATATCATATCTACAACTTCTAAAAATCAGCAACGATTTGGAAATCACTAGTACTATTAATGAATGTTGCGCTATAAATTATAACATTTGGTAATCAAATTTTAACAGTGTATAGTTTAATTTAGATAATAAAAATATATTTTTTAAGATTTAATTTATATGTGGATTTAAAATCTCAAACTAGTTATGGAGTAGTTTGACCATAACACCAGAATTTAAGGATAAAAATTATCTTACCATTTATTAAGCTATTAATTTCTGGTATTCATTAGTTTTAAATATTCTTCAAGGTAGTCAAGTGTTAGTTGCCTTATTGATTTTTTAAATAACTCTTATTTAGATGTAAACACACACACACACACACACACACAATCATCTTTCTTCCTGAAGTAGATATTTAGTAAGTCTTTCATGAAAATCATATAATTTAATTTTTTTAAATCTCTGTTGCATTCCTTGAAATTATCTATATTTTCCCCTCACTTTTCTTTCTTTCTTTTTTTTTTTTTTAAATCTTTATTGTTGAATATAGAATGTATTACAGATGTTCCACATTTTTCCCCCATTGACCCCCTCCTCTCCACTCCCACCCCCCTCCCACCTTTTCCCACACTATTGTCTGTGTTCATTGGTTATGCATATAAGTTCTTTGGTTTATTTCTTCCCACCCCACCCCCAATCCCTTTCCCTTTGAGGTTTGTCAGTCTAGCAATGAATTTGTGCTTCTTAATCCCTTCACCTTTTTCACCCATTCCCCCAACCCCCCTCCCAACTGGCAACCAACAAAATGTTCTCTGTATCTATGAGAATGTTTCTGTTCTTCCTGTTCATTTTGTTTGTAGATTCCATTGTTGATACATATGTATTCATTGCCATTTTGTTTGTTCATACATTTTATCTTTTTCTTCGAAAAGACCCTTCATCATTTCATATAATAATGGTTTGGTAGTGATGAACTCCTTTAACTTTTTCTTGTCTGGGAAAGTTTTTGTATGTCCATCGATTCTAAATGACAGCTTTGCAGGATAGAGTAATTTTGGTTGTAGGTTCTTGGTTTTCATCACTCTGAATATTTCTTGCCACTCCCTTCTGGCCTGCAAAGTTTCTTTGAGAAATCAGCTGACAGCCTAATGGGAACTCCCTTGTAGGTAACTAGCTGCCTTTCTCTTGCTGCTTTTAAGATTCTCTCTTTGTCTTGAACCTTTTGCATTTTGGTGATGATGTGTTTTGGTGTGGGCCTCTTGGTGTTCATCTTGTTTGGGACTCTCTGTGCTTCCTGGACTTGTATGTCTGTTTCCTTCACCAAGTTAGGAAAGTTTTCTGCCATTATTGTTTCAAACAGGTTTTCGATTTCTTGTTCTCTCTCTTCTCCTTCGGGCACCCCCAAGAGGCGAATGTTGGTACGCTTGAAGTTGTCCAAGAGGCTCCTTACACTATCCTCATTTTTTTGGATTCCTTTTTCTTTTTGCTGTTCTGATTGGGCATTTTTTGCTTTCTTATATTCCAAATCGATGGTTTGCTCCTTGGATTTATGTACTCTATTATTGAAGCTGTGTAAATTATTCTTTATTTCAGTTAATGCCTCCTTCAATTCTGTGTATCCATGATTTCTAACTGGTCCTTTTTTATTCTCTTGAGGCCCTCCCTAAGTTCACTGAGGTTCTCACTAAGTTCACTGAGCATCCTTATAAGCAGTATTTTGAACTCAGTATCTGTTAGGTTGGTTATCTCCATTTTGCTTAGTTCTTTTCCTGAAGTTTTGTTCTGTTCTTTCATTTGGGACCTGTTTCTCTGTCTCCTCATTTTGGCTGCCTCCCTGTGTTTCTTTCTGTGTATTACTTAATGAGAGGTATGGGGCTCGCTGAGACCCGGTGCTGCTCGTTTGAAAGAATTTAGGAAAAACCTGAAGCAGGATCCAAGACAGGCCAATCCTATGGTGAAGCAAGTGGCAACAGCTTGGGTGGGCCTGAAAGTTGGGTGGGGTGGGGCGGGGCCTCAGGGAGTCGGCAGGGCGGGGCTACCAGTGTGAGCCAGGTTGCTGGGGTCCCAGATATGGGGGCTGTCTGCCGCCCCAGGGAAGGGCTCACCAAAGGAACAAAGGCCTCTGACAGCACGTTTGTCCCCGAGGAAGCCCCCTCTCCAGCCCTCGCTCCAGTGCCAAACAGCTCAGTTCTTCCCTGTGGGTCTCTGGCGCCCCTCGAGCTGCCTCCCCTCCAAGCTCAGAGGGAGAGAGTCTGATAAGTCCGTGCGCGGGCCCTTTAAGGAGCTGCCTGGGGCTCCAGCCGCCTCAGCCTCCCTGAGCCTCAGTTCCCGCTGGTTTTCCAGCCAGAAGTGATGGGGACTCTCTTCCTGGCACTGGAACCCTGAGCGGGGCACCTGGTGTGGGACGGGGACCCCTCCGTCCTCAGGAAGGACCTTCCCAGCCGAGGTGTCCCCTGATTTTATCCGCCACACGTGGGTGTGGGCCCCGCCCCGCCGCGCCGCCCCCGCCCCTCCTACCAGCCTGGATGTGGCTGCTGCTTCAATTCCGAAGTCGTAGGACTTCCATTCAGCTCGATGTCAGGTGGTTCTGAAGGATGGTTGTTCTGTAGTTTAGTTGTAACTTTGATGTGGTTGTGGGAGGACGGATACCACGTTTACCTACCCGCCATCCTGACCGGAAGTCTCACCTCACTTTTCAATGATAGTTTAGTTGCTTTCTGACGCAACATTAACATACCATGTTATGTTTCTGGTCTCCTCTTGCCATTAAAAAGTCTTGCATCAGTATACTTGATGTTTGTATTTTCTTTTCCCTCTTACTTTTTAAATTTCTTTCTGGGTCCTTAAAAGGCCTAATTGTCATTAATTTGCTACAGTTTTATTATCTTGTGCTTTATTAGGGCATTAAAAAAAATTCTTCTCAATCCGGCCAGTGTGGCTCAGTGGTTGAGCGTCAACCCTGCATCAGGAGGTTGCTGGTTCGATTCCTGGTCAGGGCACATGCCCAGGTTGTGGGCTGGATCCCCAGTGGGGGGCGTGCAGGAGGCGGCCAGTC
Organism: Molossus molossus; assembly: GCF_014108415.1. NCBI lineage: Eukaryota > Metazoa > Chordata > Mammalia > Chiroptera > Molossidae > Molossus > Molossus molossus. The sequence goes on along the minus strand of NW_023425403.1, from coordinate 109,413,503 downwards.
AATGTTCTCTCTCATCCATGTTTCTATCTCCCCCTCTCCCTTTCTCTCTCCCAAAAATCAATAAAGAAAAAAAATTTTTAAAGAATGTTCTGATATCTAATGACTTAAAAAAAAAAATCTGCTCAAAATGTGGAGTGCTCTCCACTTTTAAGATGCATGTCTTTCCCTTTTCTGGAAAAAAGCAAATATTGCTTCATATCCATTATCTCTATTCCTTTTCTCTCCAATGATTTTTGTAGACGTTTCACATAATCTTTGCATATTTCGTTTTTGTTCCTAGCTTGTTCTGCAGTGGCCATCCAATAGTGTTATTATTATTTAAACTTGTATACGTCCTCCATGTTTTTATCTGTCTCTCTGTTTTTTTGTTTGTTTGTTTTTTTATTGTTTTGTTATTTAGGGGAGACATACCCTTGCATTTCTTCAATCACTTAAAATAAAATTTTACTATAATTTTGAGATTGACGTTTTCAAGTCTTCAGCGTTCGAAGAACACAGTTTCCGTCTTGTAACTCTTGCCCTTGATGACAGTGCATCGTTTCCACTTTTCTTTGTGATATTTTTCATGGTCTCTGGTTATAGGTGACGTTGCTCCTTGATCGCCAGGACGTGAGGCAGTACCCGTCTTTCCAAACAGCTGTGTCCCCTTTGCCAGAGGCCCTGCACCTGACCCACTGACCCTGAGGGTCTCCCTGCGCTGTGCTGTGTGGCTGGTGGCAGCTCTGCCTCAAATGCCTTAGAGAGTTTTCATCCTGAGAAACACTCTCCTGGGCCCAAGGGGAGGCCCGCCTCCCGTACCTCCCTGAGCAAGGACCGGAGGGTAGCCCCTCCCAGCGGGTTCAGCCCTGGGTCTTCAGCTACGATGGTCGCAGCCCCCCCCTGGCCTGAGCCCCCCAGGCCCCCGCAGCCCTCATTCCGGGCCCAGCATCCCCATCCTGGGGCAGTTCTGTCGCTGCTCCCGGTAAAGACACGACTCGAGGCTACGAGGCTACGCTGCAGAACCTTCAACTTGAAACCCACCTGAGACGCTGAAGAGAGATTCTGCAGGCGGGGGGCGTGGAGCGGGGCGCGGGGCGCGGGGAGCTGGGGGGGGCGGGGGGCGGGGAGCGGGGCAAGGGGGGCGGGGGGCGGGGCGCGGGGGGCGGGGGGCGGACAGGAGAGACCGAGGCGGGCGCGCACCCTCCGCAGCTGCGCCCCTGGGAAGCCAGGGAAGGTGGGCGCAGGCTCCTGCCCTGCGAGGGGCTCGGCCCACACAGAGGTGCCCACGAGAGCCGCCGAGGAGGGAAGGGGCGCCCCTGCACCTGAGGCAGAGTCAGCAGTGTCCGGCCCACGCCAGGGGTCCCAGCTCTGTCCCCTCGGGGGTCCCAGCTCTGTCCCTCGGGGGTCCCAGCTCTGTCCCCTCAGGGATCCCAGCTCTGTCCCCTCGGGGGTCCCAGCTCTGTCCCCTCGGGGGTCCCAGCTCTGTCCCCTCAGGGGTCCCAGCTCTGTCCCCTCGGGGGTCCCAGCTATGTCCCCTCGGGGGTCCCAGCTCTGTCCCTCGGGGCTGCAGACCCGGAGCGCAGGGCAGTGACTCGGAAGTGACTTCAAAGGGGGAGTCACAGCGCCTGGGGGACGAGGTGCATTTCTCCCACCTGCAGTGGAGGAGTCACCTCCCCGCCTGGGGAGCAGCTCTGGGCTGGAAGTGGGCGCCCGGGGCTGGGTCTGGGGGTGCCGGGGAGTCACCGTCTAGCCAGGTGGAGCCCGGCAGAGGCCCGTCCAGGAGGAGGTGGCTCTGCAGACATTAAAGAGCCAAGCAGGGCGTTGTATTTCCCTTTTTGTTGCTGTGGTTTCTCCTCTCCCTGCTAAGGGTGGTGGCCGGGGTGCCAGCAACCCAGGCCGAGCTGGGGCCCTGGAAGGAGAGGAGGAGACTGTGCCCCTCCTGTAAGCTACAGGCCCCGCCCCACCCGGATCTCTGTAAGCCCCCCTGACCCATCTGGTACCCACGGAGCCCAGTGCCCGGGGAGGGCAAGCAGCCCAGAACCAGTACTTACAACTGGACACCCCAAAGGTGACCCCACTCTGGGTAGGGAAGCCCCGCCCATAGGACGACCTGGGACCCGCCCTGCAGGGCTCCAGGAGACCACTCCACTGGGCCCCAGGAAGGCCACCCACCAAGACAGGGCCGCACACCAGCCTTATCTGATACACACCAACCTGTCTGCACACCCAAGCTCACGTCCTCTGGCCCCAGCTACCAGAAGCTAAACGGCGAGACAAAGAAACAACCCCCAAGTGAAAAAAAGAGGAATCACCAGAGCAGGAGCCGCATGAAATGGAGGCTAGCAAGTTTCAACACGTTTTGAAAAACAGTCAAAACACATTTTTTTTACCTTCAGAAAAGGCAGAATGGTGACCTCTTTAAATATGGTTATACAAAAAAAAAAAAAAAAAAAGCAGCAAAAATACTGACAAAAAATTGTCTAGTTCAACTATTTGGAATTTTGAAAATTATCCAATAAATTACAACAATTTCAAGAGCATTTCTGTGTTTGAAATGCTGCTGACCCTGGGTGAGAACAGCAGAGCTGTAATATTCTAACTTGAACTATTCTCGCCTCAAACACCTCAAATCTAGAGTTGTCTTGAAAACTGACAGTTTGCCATTACTGAGCTGTAGAAATCATTAGTGTTGAAGCTGGCGTAGAAGATGATACTCAAAATGAATAGCATGTTGGAAAAGTGTACGTAGGTGAATGTATATCGGAGAAAATAAACTTGAGGATAAAATAGGTAACAAAAGACAAATAGTGGACATTTTATAATAATAAAGTGAACAATTAATCAAGACATCCAAAACTATAGAAAACAATTACTGACACATCTAAAGGGAAAAACTGACAAAAATACAGTTGTAGTAGGATACCTGAATACTCTATTGTGAGCAATGAATAGATCAGTCACAGAGAAAATCAGTATTTTATATGGAATCAAAAAAGACCCTGAATAACCACAGAAAACTTGAGAAAGAACAACAATGTTGGAGGTATCACAATACCAGGTATCAAACTATATACTATAAGACCATGGCAACCAAAACAGCCTGTCACAGGCATAAAGACCAATGGAACACAACAAAGAGCCCAGAAATCAACCCTGCCTTTATAGTCAATAAATATTTGACAAAGGAGGCAAGAACACACATGGAGTAAAGACAGTCTCTTCAATAAATGTTGTTGGGAAAATTGGATGGTCACAGGTAAAAGAATGAAACTAAGCACCAGCTTACACCATACACAAGAATAAACTCAAAACGGATAAAATACTTACATCTAAGTCATGAAACCATGAAAATCCTAGAGGAAAGTACAAGCAGTAACATCTGAGACATCTCTTGCAGTGGATTTTTGTCAGCAGGGGCAAGGAAAACTCAGGAAAAGATGAACAAATGGCACTATATCAAACTAACAACTTTATGCACAGTGAAAGAAACCATCAACAAAATGAAAACGGAACCCACTCTATTGAGGAACATATTCCCCAGTGATACATCTAATAAGGAGTTAATTTCCAAAATACATAAAGAACATATACAACTGAACACCAGGAAGACAAACAATCCAATTAAAAAATAAACAAAACACCTTTATAGACCCTGCTCCAAAGAGGACACACAGATGGCCATAGACATATGAAAAAAATGTGGAGTCGTTGATCATCAGAGATGCAAATTAAAACCGCAAAGAAGTGTCACTTCACACCTGTCGGAATGGCTACTGTCCGTAAATCAACAGCCAGGAAGTGCTGCTGAGGATGTGAGGATGTGCACTGCCGGTGGGGACGCAGGCTGGTGCAGCCACTATGAAAACAGTATGGGATTTCTTCAAGATTTAACAATAAAACAGCCTTTTGACCCAGCAATCCCACTTCCGGGAATATATCCTAAGAATCCTGAAATGGCAATCAGAAAGAATGTGTGCACCCCTGTGTTCCCAGCAGCACTATTTACAGTCGCTAAGCTCTGGGAACCCCCACGTGCCTGTCGCCGATGAGTGGATAACAGCTGTGGTGCATGTACCCCACGGAGCACTGCCTGGCTTCAAAGCAGAAGGAAGTCTTGGCCTTTGCGACATCGTGGCTGGACCTGGAGAGAATTATGCTACGTTAAATAAACCAGTCAGTGAAAGACAGATACCGTGTGACCTAACTAATATGTGGACATAATGAACAACATATACCGACAAGCAAAATGAAAACGAAAGCACGGACACATGGAACAGACTGGCCAGAGCCCAAGGGGAGGGAGGGGAGGGATGGCTGGATGAAGAAGGTGAAGGAGCCCTGGCCAGTTTGCCCAGTTTGGTCAGCCCACAGACCGAAGAGTCATGGGTTCGATTGTGGTCAGGGGCAAGTACCTCGGTTGCAGTTCAGTCCGCAGCCCTGGTCAGGGCCATGTGGGAGGCAGCCGATCGATGTGTCTCTCTCACATTGATGCCCCCCCCCCACTCTATCTGAAGATAAAATGGAGGAGTATCCTCAGGTGAGGATTAAAAACAAAAGATGAAGGAAATAGCTAAAGAAGAAATGTGCGTACCCCATGGTACAGACAATGATTTGGCAAAGCACGAGGAACAGGGAGGCAGGGAGGGTGGAGGTGGACCCTGCAATGATGTGAACACGTAGTACCGTTTACATAAAAATAAATAAATAAAGATGCTGATATTTGACACGAAAAATGAACTATCAGCCTCAAATAACATTGGAATGGAGGCACGTAATCAACATTTGCAGAACTTTCCACCCAACAACACAGAATATACATTTTTCTTAAGTGCCCACGAACCAACCATACGGACTGACCGTATGTTGGGGCACAAAACGATTCTCCGCACATTTAAGATTGAAATCGTACCGAGGATATTTTTCTGCCACAACAGTATGAAATAAACTCAATACAAGAAGAAAGCTAAAAATGAAAAACTCCAAGCGTGTAGAGATTTAACAACATGCTACTGAGCAACTAATGGGTCAAATAGCAGAAGACGGGATCAAAGATACACAAAGACAAATGGAAATGATGACATGACATACAAAATTTGGGGGTGCAGAGAGAGTTGTGCTCAGTGGCAACAGGCAATGTTATACATAGCAGTACAGGCCTACCTCAACAACCAGAAATGTCACAAATAAACAATCTAATATTGAGCCTCAGTGATGTAGATAAAGAACAAATAAAGCCCAAAGTCAGTAAAAAAAATATATATATATATATACTAAAATACAGAACAGAATTAAATAAAATAAGGAACAAAAACACAATAGAAAAAATTCATTGCCCTGGCTGGGTTTGCTCAGTGGTTAGAGCATCGGCATGAGGTCCAGAGAGACCCGGGTTCGGTTCCCGCTAAGGGCATGTACCTCGGTTGCAGTTTGTCCCCGGCCCTGGTTGGTCGTGCGGGTGGCAGCCACTCGATGTGTCCCTTTCACATGGATGTTTCTCTCCCTCTCTCTCTCTTCCTCTCTCTCTCTCCCACTCTATCTGAACAAAAAATGAAAAATTTCCTCGAGTGAGGATAAAAAAAAAAATTATTAAAACCAGAAGTTTGATCTTTGAAAAGACAAATAAAATTGAAAAATATCTTGCAAGGCACACTTAGTAAAAAAAAAAAATAAAATAAATTAAATCAGAAACAAAAGAAAAGTTACAATAGACACCAGAGAGCTACAAAGGAATATATAAGAATATTATTAAAGCCTGCACATCACCAAATACCAAATGGGATCCACTAGAGTAAATGGACACATTCTTAGACATATATAAGCTTCCTAGATGGAACCATAAAAAAATAGTGGAAAACCTTTATAAATCAGTCACTAATAGAAAAATTGAAACAGTAATCCAAAACCTTTAAAAAGCTCTCAACCAAATGGCTTCACTGGTGAATTCTAACATCCAAAGAGGATTAAACTCCTATCCTCTGAAGTGCTTCCAAAACACCGAAGAAGGGGGAATACTTTCTAACTGGTTTTATCTACCCAGCATTACCTTGACACCAAAAACCAGGCAAATATAATAGTGAAAAAGAAAATTACGGAACAAGATATCTGATAAATACAGAGGCAGAAATCCTAAACAAAATACTAGCAAGTTAAATACAACAATGTATTAGAAGGATAATAGATCACAATGAAGTGGAGTTTATTTCAGAAATGCAAGTGTTCAACATATGCAAATCCATCAATGTCATATATTACATTAACAAAATATGTGATATAAATCATATAACAAAATATATGATATAAACCATGTAATTATAAATGTAAAATGCATTTGGCAAAATACAACATCCATTTATGATGAAAACACTCAATAAAATGTATATAAAAAAAAAGTACCTCAATATAATAAAGGCCATATATGACAAGCCCTCCGCTAATATCCTATTTAATGGTGAAAATAGAAAGTTTTCCCTCTAAGATCAGGAACAAGACAGAGATGCCCACTTTCAGCACTGTTATTCAACATAGTGTTGTTAGAGCAATTAGAAAAGAGAAATAAATTTTAAAAATTCAAATTTGAAATGAAGGATTAACTGTCACTATTTGCATATAATGTGATTCTCTGTGAAAAAAAGACTAAAGACTTCACCAAAAGTCTATTAGAAACAATTAACACATAAAGTTGCAAGATAGAAAATCAATAAACAAAAAATAAATTATTTCATTCTTATACAGTAACAATAATATATTGAAAATACAGTGAAGAATACAAGATCTCCCTGGACAGTTTGGCTCAGTGGTTGAGCATCAGCCTGCAGACTAGAGAGTCCCAGGTTCGGTTCTCGCTAGGAGCATGTACCACAAAAAAAAAAAAAAAAAAAAAAAAAGAAGAAGAAGAAGAAGAATACAATATCAATTACAATTGCAACAAAAAGCATAAAACACACAGGAATAACCATAACTAAGTAGGTGAAAGACCTTTACACTAAAATCAACAACAAATTTTTGAAAGAAATTATAGACAAAGAAATGTAAACATTTCATGGATTGGAAGAATTAACATTGCTAAAATGATCATATTACTTAAAGCAATATACATATTTAGTGTAATCTGCATGATAAATAACTTAAATGTAAGTCACAAAACCATAAAAATCCCAGAAGAAAACATAGGCAGTAAAATCACAGATATCTTATGCAGCAATATTTTTGCCAATACATCTCCTAGGACAAGGGAGACAAAGGAAAAAATAAAAAAATAGGACTACGTACAACTAAAAAGCTTCTGCACAGCAACATAAGCCATCAACAATATGAAAATGGAACCCACTCTGTGGCAGGACATATTCATCAATGAGACATCTGATAAAAAGTTGATTTCCAAAATACATAAAGAATTTATACAACTGAACACCCAAAAGACAAACAATCCAATTAAAAAATAGACAAACACCTTAATAGGCACTATTCCAAGAAGAACATACACATGGCCAAGAGACATATGAAAAAATGTGCAACATCATTAATCATCAGACAGATTTAAATTAAAATCACAATGAGGTACCACCTCACACCTGCCAGAATGGCTGCTATCAATAAATCAAACAAATGTTGGCAAGAATATGGAGAAAACAGAACTGTTGTGCACTGCTGGTGGGAATGCAGACTGGTGCAGCCACTGTGGAAAACAATATGGAGTTTCCTAAAAAAATTAAAATTGAACTACCTTTGACCCAGTGATCCCAATTCTGGGAATATAGCCTAAGAAGCCGGAAACACCAATCAGAAAGAATATGTGCACCCCTATGTTCATAGCAGCACTATTTACAATAGCTAAGATCTGGAAACAACCCAAGGGTCCATCAGTAGACGAATGGATAAAAAAGCTGTGGTACATGTACACAATGGAATACTATGCAGCTCTAAGAAAGAAAAATCTCACACTGTGCAAGAGATTGGATGGACCTGGAGATTACTACGCTAAGCAAAATAAGCCAGTAAGAGAAAGACAACTATCATATGATATCACTAATAAATGTAATCTCATGAACAAAATAAATCCATGGATACATGGAACAGACTGGCAAATGGCAGAGCGGAGGGGTGTGGGATGGACAGGAAGAGATTAACCAAAGAATATATGTGCATAACCCATGGACACAGATACTAATGGATGAAGGCTTGGGATGGGGTGCAGGCTGGGTAGAGGTGGGTAAAGTGTGGGAAAATGGAGATATCTGTAATACTGTCAATAATAAATATATATGTATTCCAATGGCATTTTTCAATGAAATACAACAAAGATCCTTAAATTTGTATGGACTCAAAGAAGACTCGAAAAAGCGAAAGCAATTCTGAGGTGGGGCAAAGCCAGAATGTGTTAACACTTTCTGACTTCAGACTATACTACAAAGCTACAATAATTAGAAACTGGTGTTGACAGAAACACAGAGCGATGGAACAGAATGGAGAGGCCAAAAATAAGCCCACAAACATATGAGAAACTAACTTTTTAAAAGTTACCTTTATTGTTGAGAGTATTATAGATGTTCTTCTTTTTTTTCCATTTGACCCCCTCCACCCTGCTCCTGCCCCCCACCCAGGCCTTTACCACACTATTGTCTGTGTCTGTTGGTTATGTAAATATGCACATATATTTTTTGGTTAATCTCTTCTGACCATCCCCCTTCCCCCTTCCCTCTGAGATTCCTCAGTCTATTCCCTGCTTCTATGTCTCTGGATCTATTGTGTTTGTCAGTTTATTTTGTTTATTAGATTCCACATACAAGTGAGATCATAAAACCAATTTTTTAAATATGTTCACATTTTATTTTTTTATCCTCACCTGAGGACATTTTTACATTATCTTCAGATAGCGTGAGAGGAGAGAGGGAGGAAGAGAGAGAGAGAAACATCGATGTGAGAGACACATCGAGTGGCTGCCACTCACACCCAGGGCTGGGGACAAACTGCAACTGAGGTACATGCCCTTAGCGGGAACCGAATCCGGGTCTCTCTGGACCGCAGGCCGACGCTCTAAGTGCTGAGCCAAACCAGCCAGGGCATGAAATCAATTTTTGGTGCAGGAGACAAAAACATATAATGGAGAAAGAAAGGCCTTTTTAGTAACTGGTGTTGAGAAAACTGAAAAGTTACATGCAAAAGAATGAAAGTAGACAGCTATTGACACACCCCCAAATTAACACAAAGTAGATTACAAACGTTAATGGAAGAGCTGAAAGAATAAAATGCGTAGAAGATAACACAGGCATTGAATGGTGAAACTTGCACTCAGATTGGCAATGAGCCTCCGGAACCGGACTGCCGTAATGTACTGCCCAGGACACAGAAAGATGGGCCCAAACTCAGGGAAACCAAACTGCTGATAAAGCAGCAAGACAAGCTGTCTGGGGGCCGCCGCCCTTTGGGGTTCTAATTTCCCACCTGGACTTGCCAGAGTGTAAACCCCGTTGCACAGAATGAGATGAGACACAGGCACACAAACGGAGATTCGCTAACACTGACTCGAATTCTACACGGAGGATCAGCACTCGTGATGTGATCTTGCTCTTTGAAGCTTTAGCGTCACCCATCCTCAAACACCTCCATGAAGGGACCCGTTATGAAAGGGATGCATGAATGGGCCTCATTAAACCACATGTGAAGGGCCCTCATTTACAATAGCCCATTCAGAAAATTATCCGAACCTGTCCGCTATGCACCAAAAATATTCCTGAGAGAGAACGTGTCCCCTCAGCAAAAGCAGTACAATATAAAGGGATGGGCTAATTTGAGGACTGTCACGTTGACTTTACACAGATGTCTCGCGCCACAGAAAACTTTAAATTTCTATTAGTTTTTGCAGACACCTTTACTGGAAGGGCAGAGGCACACCCCACTGAAATAAGGAAGACAAGGAAGTAGCAAAACTTCTACTGAAAGAAATAAGCCCTAAGATTGGACTTTAAAAAGTCCAAACATTCAAAAGGACAGTAAGCTGCTGTTCACTTCAGATCTTTCCCGGAGGGAGCGCGGGCACTACAGATCCTATGGAAACTATATGCGACGTGGGGACCCCAATCTACAGGGAAGTCTGAGAAAAGAAGCCACATGATGAAGAAGGCCCTGGCGAAAATATGCCAGGAATCACGTTTGAAAGGGACCAAGCCCTCCTTATTGCCTTGCTCCAGAATAGGGTCGTGCCCTGAAGTCGGCCTAAATTAAACCGTTTGAAATAGCGTAGGGGAGACCCTTCCGAGTTTCTGTTTGAGAAACACCCCCTGTAGATTTAGAACAGGAATAAAAAATCAAACACTGTGTACAGCATCTAAGGCAGACACTAACAACTTTGGACAAGTTTGCTCCTTGCGAGTCTACTGACCCATCTGACGAGCCCCTACACCCTTTCCAGTCGGGAGACTGAGTGTTACTAAGAACCGGGAAGACTCAGTCCCCGACAGCAGCGAGCCACGCAGCGGACCAGTCCCCGTGATGTCCTGCTGATGTCCTGACCAGTCCCCGTGATGTCCTGCTGACGAAAGCAGCAAATCCAGTCTTGGATCCACCCCACATGGATCAGGTGGGACCTACCTGAGAAGGACCTGGCTTTGCTGGTGCTGTTTATACTGGAAAAGAAAGCTGGACCTACAGTCCTAAAAGAGATTTAAAATTCCTCTTTTGGAGAGGAAGAGAGTAGCCCCAAACCATGTACACGTAGCCCACGGACACAGACAGCAGAGTGATGAAGGCCCGGGGCAAGTATCTGGCTGGGTTTGAGGTTTGCTAAGGGTGGGGGCAGGGAACAGGGGACATCTGTAACAGTGTCGACAACAACAATGAAAGACAATAAAAATTCCTTTTCTGAAAAGGGCAGTACCTCCCAAAACTAAGTGAAAATGTTACTATTTGTTTTACTTTATTGTTTTGATAATTGCTCTACTTCACGCCCGTCTTGGACTGATCACGTCTTTGTCTGCGTTTCCCAGACAATGACTTCCTCTGTAAACATATCCTGCTGTTGGCCACGCAAACCCCACTCGAAGTAGATGACAGGGTCCTTTAGTCCCTTCAGTTTCTGGCTTCATTGCGACTTCCCCTGCACTACTAGCACACACCTCACTAAATCCTTGACTGCTTGTCTGCACAATGGCCTCACTTTGGAAGCTCACGTGCAAAATCGCCTTTTGAAAAAGGAAGCGATCTACTAGCTTTGCTTGTTCAGCAGGGCCGTCCTCTAGACATTACGTATGCCACCTTCCAAAGACAGCAATCCCTCTCGCTTGCAAAAAGTCTTCCCCCTATTCGTGACCCTTTACTTTTTTAATAGGCAGCAAGAATCTCTGGATTTGGGGATAAGAAAGACGATGCCACTTCACAACAGGAAGAAACTACAAAAGATTTACCCTTGTAAGATTTCAAGGTACCAGCCCTGGCCAGTTTGGCTCAGCAGTTATAGCATCAACCTGTGGACCAAAGAGTCACGGGTTTGATTCTGGTGAAGAGCACGTACCTCAGTTGAGGTTCAGTCCCCAGCCCTGGTTGGGGTCGTGCAGGAGGCAACCAATCGATGTGTCTCTCTCACATCAATGCCTCTCCCTCCCACACTGTCTGAAAATAAATGAGAAACTATCCTCAGGTGAGGATTAAGAGAGATTACAAGGCTCTAGAGCTCTGAAGGGGGGATTGGTTACCATAGGCAGTCATCAGCTGGAGTGCAGGTATGCCTGGCCACTTCACAGGGGCAGATTCCAAGGGGGCTACACAGAAGACGTGGGCCTGCTTGGACTTAGGGGTGCCTTGCAGACTCCAACTGGCTCCCGAGGATGTTCAGGTGCCATGTCCAGCATCACGAGGTGGGCTGAGGGCTACAGAATCTTCAGGCTTCCTGACAGTGGGTCCATCAGCCACCTGCCCCTACTGTCCACTACCATAGACAGTCAGGGAGTGACTGGGAGTGTCCCCCGTTGTCCAAGACGGTGCAGGAGATGGCTTTTACACTGAATGCACCAAAAGTTAGAAAATGAATGGACAGATGCCTCAACCTGAGCACACCAAAGGCTAGAAGAATGAATGGACAAGGTCTGACTGTGCCAAAAGCTGAAAAGTTGAATTTACAGGACTTGAGAGCACCCGAAAGTTAAAAAGATGAATGGATAGGGTCCCTGTGCACCAAAAGCTAGAAAGATGAATGGACAAGACTGGAGCACACCAAAAGCTATCAAAATAATTGGAGATAGATGATAGATAGATAGATAGATAGATAGATAGATAGATAGATTTTTTTTTTAAAGCCCTCCTCTCCCTATCCCCATAAGAACTGTGGGCTTGAGCAGGAAGGAGAGATGACCTCTAGGCTGGAGTTCACCATTCTCCCAGGTCACATGGCACCTTAATAAACTTATTTTCTTTTTCATAAGCACCTGTCCATTGAGTTTGGCTGTTGTGGCAGGAGGCGGCCAAACCTGCATTTTCAGTTACCCAATGAGGTGTTCTTAGAATATATCCACCACGGTAGAGGGGGTTTGTTGTAGCTACTGGACTGGCTAATATGTAGAAAACTGTAAGAGAACAATTCAGTCGCTTTCTCCTCGGCCAAGGAGAGCGCTGGTTGTTGCTGGTGTCTCTTCTCTCAAGAGCGGACCTAGAAATTGCCTGAAGGAAAAATTCCTCAGAGGAATGTAAAGGTACATGCTCTGCTTTTGTCCCTTAAAGGCCCTAATTGCCTAAATCCTACTGTGTTTCTTCCCATTATCTAAAGTAGAGTACCTTTCTTGCTTAAATTTTGATTTGTGACAAAAATGTATTATAATTATTCTAGTTTTAGCAACCTGGCAGTATATTTAAAAGGTTAGAGTTGGAGTGTCCAATCGCATTCAGATCTGCCTGATTATAACTACGTGTTTTCTTGTATTGTATCTTACCTAACTAGGTGGCCTACAGTAATGCTCAATCTTATGCACTCTTGTGCTAATACAGGCATCACCTGTTGATAAATCTGGGCACAACATTATCTGGAATAAATAGGTATTGGAGAAGAAAATGATAATATAAAGATATGGGGTGCAGATGTAACATAGTGATGAAGCAACGACTCGAGGGAGATGGAATAACATGGGATGAGGCAAAAACTAAAGAAGATGAGAGTCAGCTTCACCAAAGATGAGTGAAACTTCCTCCTGAAGGAGAGACACATAAAAGAGAGGGAAGGTTAATTAATTAAAGCTAATTACAGAAAAGTTGAGAACGTTTTAATTGGCTGTATACGGAGTCATGTACTGAGAAAAAAAGAGCTCATGGACGGAGCTGAGGGTTTGAGAACAGTGGAGAAACTTGGGATAATTATAGTGTGGAAAAGAATAAATAATAATATTTCATTTTAAGAATTATCGAAGTGCGTTAAAGATGCCTTCCATCGGATAGCGTAAAGCAGAGCAGGTACCACAGACAACAGGAAATTTAGACCAGATACATCGTAACATCAAGGAATAGGAGGGCTGAGGTTTCAGTGGAAGTCAACATGAACTGTGATCGTCGCCTACCCAAAGTGATTATATATGCGATACTAGAAATCAACTGAAATGGAAAAAACTAGCTGGGTAGAGAGCATGATAAAGACAACCTGCAAAATAAGAACACTTTAAGAGAAGATTCTTTGTTAGAGAAGGAGCTAGAAAGTGAAAAATCTGAAAATCCTGTGTTCAGAAAGGTATATACTTTGTGTAAAACATCTAAAAATGGTAAAAATAGGTAATTTAACCAAATTGGGAGTGACTGAAGTGTAGAGTAGGTAGATGACCTCATAGGGTTAAGAATCTATGAAATCAGGTTTTGCGTTAGTGTTATTTTTTTTAAAAAAAATGAATAAAATTTTATTTTATAAGCACCAATATTTTTTAAAGAACAGCCTTGATAATCCTGCATAAATTCTGGATTATATTTAGAAAAATGTGATAGTATCGCTGGGCCCCTTGTGATTTTAATGCCCCCTGTATTTTTGAAAGTTAGAATTTTTTTATCTTAATTAGAGTAAGTTTTAACTAAGTGTTTCAGTTGCTTTGGCTGTCATAGCTTATGATCAAAGATTAAGAAATTATGTTAGTCCTGTGCTGAAGAACTACCTTTGAAGAAATTTCCAAAAAAAGATTTGAAAGTACATTTTGCTTGGGAAAATAAAAAGGTGTAGCTAGCGAAGCCCAAAACAATGAGCGCTTACACAATGGCAACAGGCACGCTATGTCTAGCGTCTGCTTCACTGTGAAGATAATACCACTGAGATGCATCATTATAGGATATTTTGCAGGATGTTGGTTCTTCGAGCCGGCGTCCCTTGTTCCCACAACGTAGTTTTGTGTTGCTGAAGTGCTGTTTCTTTGTGAAGCAGGAGTCAATCATTTCAGGACCTTGCACAGAGCTAATGAGTGTATTTTGCAGAAGGAAAAAAAAAATGTCTCCAAGGAAACGGAAACCAGTGGCTGATGCTTAGGAGTCTTCTGTCTCAGTTCCAGAATCTCTCCAGCTACTTGAGGACTTAACACTTTTGCTTTTTGAAAGAGAAGGATTTGAAATATCTTGCTCCCCCATCCCCTCACCTCCGTCAAATTGAATAAACATTTGTCTTTAAGCGCCGGTGTCTCAATGTTTTGGCCAGTAACACATCACGTATATGAATGTGAATGTTAGGAGGCAATTACACAACAAAAACATTGATTAAAATTAGTAAATGGCGTTAATTATTTTAGGATTTCAGTCATCAATTTTGAGCATCGCAGTTGCAAGTATTCGGCCATTGACTTGATGCTCTTCATTCAATATTTTTAAAAGTCCTCTATATTTCAAACAAAATATCTATTTCAGAGATTTGATGCAATGAATGTTGTTATTTTTTATCTATAATTTCAGTACATATTTTTCACTTACAAATGTTTTACAACTGCAAATTACCCGAATAATGCTTTTTTCTTAATTTAGGAAAAGGTACTTATCTGCGTTACAAAAAGAAGACATATATTTTTCTTAATAGTCATACATCAATGTAAAGGTCAGTTCTAAATATCAGTCTAGTTTCAGTGAACCAATAAACAGCTGGCTTTCAGTGCATCACATTTAGCCTTATTTATTTGTTTTTTATATGTCTTTATTCATGGTAGTTACCAGAGTATTTAACGGCAGCAGCAGCGAGTGTTGGTTTGACGAGTACATTCTCTGAAGACCCAGGACCCGTATCACGGAAACAGCTTTTCCCTGAGCAGCAGGTGCATCTGCGACGAACTCCAGCATCAGGTGAGGACAGGGAGAGGAGGCCACTGAGGTCGGCCAGCACCATTCCTGGGTGTAGAAGGCAGCAAAGGCGTCCACTGGCCTCTCCCAGGGGCCTCAACACTACCCATCTTGGCTGCACTGCAGGGAACCGCACGGGGATTCGGGGATTGGGGGACCCACCGCCCACCACATTCCCCGAGCGGTTGGCCCACTGAGACCAAAGCACCTGGTCCAGAGGAAAGGCCCCTCCCGGGGACACGGACAGCTTTCAGCACCCTGCAGAGCCCTGCAAAGGGAGGGCAGAGCAAGGGAACTAACGGCTTGGGCTTCGGGGCTACTCACCAGACAACAGACTCTTTGCCAAGTTCCTGACTAGAAGAGCGTGAGTCACACAGAGATGCTGAGACAGAGAAGGAATCCATCAGAAACGGAGTAACCAAGGCAACAGGGCAGCTCGGAAAGAAACATAGAATAAAATAAAAAATAAACACAAGAAATAGATATATGTAATTTAAATGACAGAGAATTCAAGATTGCAGTTCTGAACAAAAGCTCGACAGAATAAAGAAAACTCAGATAGGCAGAATTATGAACTAAAAAAGCAAACAAAACAAAACAGTGCTTTATCAAAAAGATTGAAACTTTAAAAGAGAACCAAATAGAAAGTCTGAAGATAAAGAACTCAGTGAGAGAGATAGAGATTAACTCAGGAAGCTCAGAAAATAGAACTTAAGATGGAAAAAAGAGTTAGTGGTATCAAACATACAATGACAGACATGACACAGAGGGAAGAAGAAAGAGACTTGAAAATAAAAATAGTAAAATAACTCTACGGGAAAAATCTGACTCCAAAAGAAAGAGTAATATAAAAGTAATAGGTATACCAGAAGAAGAATAGAAGGAGAAAAAAACAGAAAACCTTTCAAACAGAGTTGACAAGAGCCTCCCAAAATCATGAGCAAAGCTCAATCCTCGAATCCAAGAAGCAAACAGAACACTTAATTATTTCAACCCAAAAAGGCTTTCTGCGAAGTACATTATAATAAAATTGTTAAAAATTAATGAAAAAAAATTCTCAAGGCAGCCAGGAAAGAGAAGACAGGAATATATATATATATATATATATATAAATATATATGAAAACCCATGAGATTATTATCAAATTTCTCAACAGAAACTGTACAAGGTAGAAGAGAGTGGAACCAAATATGCAAACTACTGAAAGACAGAACTTAGCAGTCAAAATTAATATATTCAGCAAAGTTATCTGTTACATGTAAATGGGAAATGAAGACTATTTCTGACATACAAAAGCTGAGGAAATTTACCACCAGGAGACCCTCGTTGCGAGAAAACCTCATGGAGTTATTCAACCTGAAACAAAACCCAAAGGTTATAGTACTATAAGTAGTACCACCAACAAGCACACAAAAGCAGGGCATTACCTTATAGAATAGAGTAGTAGATGCTTAAAAGTCACAAAAAGGTTAAAAAAGCTAATAACATTTTTTTTTTTTATCCTCACCCGAGGATATTTTTCCATTTTTTGTACAGATAGAGTGGGAGGGAGAGAGAAGAAGAGAGAGAGAGAGAAACATCAACGTGAAAGGGACACATCAAGTGGCTGCCACCCGCACAACCCAACCAGGGCCGGGGACAAATGGCAACCAAGGTACAAGCGGGAACCGAACCCGGGACTCTCCGGACCGCAGGCCGATGCTCTAACCGCTGAGCCAAACCGGCCAGGGCTAATAACATTTTTTAGAAGAGGAAGAAGACAACAGCTAATGAAATGAAATTCTGAAATGAACACAACACAAATACGGATAATTTGTGACAACAAAAACAGAAATGGGAGAAGGTTAAAGTCTGAATTCACAAAGGGGGATGGAGATTACATACATACATTGAAGAAAAAAATATTTTAATAAATAAAGCTTTCTTTTGCCTAAAACTAATGGTAACCACACCAACACACACACACACATACATACACACAACTGAGACATGTAGCTTGAAAAAAAGAAACAGAAAAAAATATATAGAATACAACCAAACAAAAACAACAGATATGAACAGAATTTTTATAAACGGAGGCAAAGAAATACCAGAAAACAAAAGACAAAGTGGCTATAAGAAATCCTCACACATCAATAATTATCCTAAATGTAAATGGGATAAAATCACAAATAAAAAGGCACAGACTCGCAGGTTGGATTAAAAACAAACAAACAAAAAACTATGCTGGCATCTCAGCTGCAAAAACAAATACGTGGACTCGAAGTGAAAGTGTAACTGAAACACAGATCTGACTGCCTGCGAAAACAAGTCAAACTCATGAGACAGGAGCAGATGCAAAAGGAAAGAGGTTTACTAAGGTGCTGCAACCCGAGAGGATGGTGAACTCCCATCTCAAAACCACAGCCCCTTCCAGCTCAAGATTGTTCCTAATCCTGTTCGCTACGACTGGGTTTACATTCTTACATGCCCATGTGGGAAATTAAAGCCCCAATGAGGGGCAGCCCTTGGGCAGCTTGTTCTGCTGCTTTATCCAAAGTTTGGTTTAATTGGTTCGTTTGGGAGCTTCCTGGTGTCCTGAGCATTGCATTGTGGCAATTCAGTTCAGTAGATTCACTGTCTCTAGCTATTGAAATTCTGTTTTGCATGATCAATATCCTCATTCCCCAAGGTCAAGAGCCTTCTTTTTGGCACATTGCCCCCTGGGCATGGACTACCATGATGGCATATTTAGGGTCAGTGTAGATGTTAACACTCTTTCCATGGTTAACGCCAAGGCTTTGTTGGGGCTATGAGTTCAGTCTTGCGTGCTGAGGTCATTAGAGCACGGGCCAGGAGTCCGCTACCTTGTGTATGTGACTGCTACGTACCCGGCTCATCGCTGACCTTTCTCCATGAAGCTGCTCTCCTCTGCGTATCATTTCCAGTCAGGACAGTTCCGTGCCTGGTCCAGTTCGTTGTGTCTGCTGGGATAAACTTTGTCAGTACTTTCTAACCAGTCGTGTTTGAGGTATGTGCTTCTCTCTGTGTTCGGGGGCAGGGCCGCTGGGTTTAAGATAGTGGGGGTCAGTAAGGTAATATTTGGGTTGTCTAATAAAATGGCCTGGTATGTACCCGTGGGCCCTGCCACCTGCCAATACTGTCTTTCTGTCCTAAAAGAGCAAGGACTTGTGGTGAGTAGGGACTTGTGGTACAAATACCAGAGTGGTTTGCTGCAGAGTGAATTGCTCTGTTAGCTGTAGCATCTCACAGGTAGTTGCTATTGCCCAGAGGCAGGGTGGCCACCTCTTCATCCTGGAATCTAGTTTCTTTGAAAGATAGGCCGCGGATTGGAAGGTATTTCCCAGGGTCAGTGTTCGGTCCTCAAGTCAAGTTCCTTGACTCTCCTGAATGTATAATTTGAAAGGCTTTTTGTAACTTGAGCAACCCTACTGCAGGATGAAACTGGTTTTTTCTCCACTGTGTCAAATGCTGCCTGACCGTCTCTTGTCCATTCAAGTGGTTCAGACTCTAGTCCTTTCAAAAAATTACACACTGGTTTTGCAATGAGGCCAAAGTTTAAAATCCAAATTTGTTAAAGCCCTGTAATTTCTAAGAATCCACTCAGCTGCCTCCAGTTCTCTGTGATGTTACTGTAGCGATGTCTTGCTTTCAATCAGCCATCAAGCTCCTACTGCCATTGTAGTTGAAACCCCATATACGCCACCTCCTGTTTCAAATCCGGGCCTTGCAAGGCAATAGTCTACATCCATTTTTTTCCCAAATAATTCAAGACTGTGATGGTGTTGAGCAAAAGGTGTTCATAAGGATTGCTAACTATTAGTAAGTCACCTACATATTATAAAATAATTTCTAATTTCAATGAAATATCTTTTGCTAATATATCCCCAAATATAGTCAAGGGATTCTTAAATCCTTATCATAACACAGTCCGAAAGTATTGGACTGTGGCTTTAGATTGTGGGCCCTTCCATTTAAAGGCAAATCATTGTTGAGCCTGTTCATCTATTGGGGTGCAGGAAAAAGACACCCTTCGAGTCTAGAATTAAAAACCATTGTGATCCCCAGGCAATGTAGTAAATACAATAAAAAGGTTGAGCATTGTCGCATGAATTTGCTGGACAATGTCATTTGTGGCCCTGATGTCCTATACAAGCTTATATTTATCAGAGTGAGGTTATTTGGCTGGCAAATGGGGTAGTATAGGAAGACTGGCAGGACCAACGTAATCTTTATTTTAAAAATTTCTGCAATACTGGTCAAATCTCTTCTAACACTTTATTTTTAAAGTAGTATTATTTCTTCCATAGGCTATCTGCCCCTTCTTTTAGGTTAATTTTTATGAGTTGATGTTAATCACTCTACCTGGGGTGCCATCAGCCAAAATGTCTCAATCAACCTCAGGCAGGAAGAGTTTACCTCCAGTTCTTCTGGGCAAGTCAGGAGCACCTGCAGCTGGATCATGTCACGGCAGAACTCCTAAACACAACTGCTGCTTCAGAGGAGAAAACGTTATTTTGCAAGCAGTTTACAAAGTCAATCTCAGCCTGACCCT
The DNA here is from genome assembly GCF_014108415.1 of Molossus molossus. NCBI lineage: Eukaryota > Metazoa > Chordata > Mammalia > Chiroptera > Molossidae > Molossus > Molossus molossus. The sequence continues at coordinate 109,393,696 of NW_023425403.1, read as the reverse complement.
GTGACGGGGCAGTCTGGTGTGTAGAGAAAACTATGCATGCGTTTTAATTTATTTTTTTTAATTAATTTATTTATTCATTTATTTTTGTTACAAATGTTTCTCCTTTTTTCCCCACTGATTCCCCCCTCCCTCTCCCTCCCTGCCCTGTCCCCAGCTTTGTTGTCCATGTCCACTGTTCATGCAGACATGCATATAAGTTCTGTGGTTTATCTCTCCATCACCACCCCCTCTTCTGGGGATTGTCAGTCTGTACCCCACTTCCACATCTCTGGGACTACCCCATTCCTCAGACTGTTGTGTTCATTATATTCCAGAAATAAGTGAGATCATGTGATATTTGTCTTTCTCTGCTTGGCTTCTTTCACTTAGGATGATACTTTCCAGGTTCCTCCATGTCGTCTCAAAGGATAAGAGATCTTTCTTTCTTATAGCTGCGTAGTACTCCATTGTGTACATGTACCACAGCTTTTCATATGCATACGATTTTGATCCCCAAGCTGGCATTCTAGAGGTTGAAGGACTGCCTATTTGTGTAATTGTCCAGTCACTCTCACAACCAGCCCTGCAGCGACACTTTTCTTGGCTAGTTCTGTATTCAGCACGGAGCTCCCGTATCGATGAGGAAGTCGGTTGTCTTGTTCCCCACGGCCAATCGTACCCAGGGCTCCTGTGGGAAAATAGTGGTAAGTCAAGAGGTGTCTTGAGGAGCCCTTGGGCCTCCTCATTTCTCCTCAGATTTGTCATTCCTTCTGAACATTTTTCAGTGACCATTTCTATCCTTTTTATGTCTCAAGTTCTGGGCAGTCCGTTCTACAATGGCTTCCCCTTTGCAGTAGCTGCACTGATGGGCGTCCAGAGGGTCTTCCCTTCTCCTTTTGGGTTTCGCCATTTTCCCTGGGTTTCCCACCCCCTTTTGAAGAAAACAGTGGCCTGCTCTAATTTTCTTGTTTTTTTAGGTATGATCAACCTTGAAAGCTATGTCCATCAGCTGGGAGAGATTTCTTCCCAATGTCCTCTCTAAATGTTGGAGCTTCCTTCTGATATCCAGGGCACTTTGTCCATCAAAATTCATGTTTGCTGTCCGGACATTTTCCTGTGCCAGTGGGTGAGCATCAGTGTGACTTCAATAGGCCTGTTAGATCCTTTTTGAAAATTGAGAAAAATCTTGGTTTGGTTTCTGTTGAACAGCACATATCATATTTATGCTCTTTTGTTTAGGGACCCCTTTCTTAAACCCTTCTCATATGCCACTTTTGTGATGTTCTGAGAAGGTTAGTTTCCCACCATTCCAATATCGGTTGAGCTCTGTCAAGAGAATCACTCTTTCTGGGATCCCATTTGGATTCTCTTGATGGAGGGGATGAACCTTTTTAGTTGCCTTATTCATAACGAACTGCCTTCCATACTCATTAGAAGGGTGTTAAGGAAATCCTTTACATCTGCCCAGTTTGGATGATGAGTGGCGAAAGTAGAGGTGACAAGACCATTTTCTGAGAACCCCCCGTATACGAGGAATTGGAATTCTTCCAGCTTGGTAAATCTGAACAGAGAGTTGAGTATGAGCCCAGAACTGGCCAGTGGGCTGGCCTTCCCAGTTTATCCTTCCTATGGGGTATTGCCTTGAAGGAAATGACCTTGCTCCAGATTGGGGTGCTCCCTGGCATAACTGGCTGCCCTCTCTGTGTCTTCAAGGGAAAGACCATCCACTCATCATACAGGGATAGGGCTGTAACCCCTCTGGGCCCTGTTTAAGGGGTATCTACCAGTGGAACTGGTGGCCGGGAAAACCTTTCTTCTATCAACACTGGATCCCTCAGGTTTGGTGCTTTAAGGAGACATATACCTTTATTTTTTTTCCTCCCTGTATTTTACCATCATGGAAGGGTTTAGAAGCCAACAAAAACAAATCAATAAAAAAAATGAAATGAAATAAAAATCAATATAGAAAAATAAATAAACAAATTAAAGACCTGAACACCAGTTGGCTGAAAAGTGTACACATCCATATGATGTACTACTGATAACTCACCTCTTTAACGCTTGTATGTGTTAAGCCATGGACCCCCCAAACTTGAATGGAAAGAGCCCCACCTGTGGAGGAAGAGGAAAGTCATTCAACAGCTTACCCCCTGGCTATTAAAGATGCCACGGCTATAACAAGCACTAACCATGTTATTCAGTATGCCCCAGGATGTTACATGTTCATCTGTGGTTCACAGGGCCTGCCCTGGGCCCATAACTGTTTATGGAGCAAGACTAATACTGGGCAATGTTTCCTAGGATTATTACTTACTCCTGAATTAGTCCACCAGAAAATGAACCCTCCACTGGGCTACCTCACTCAAGCTAGTCACTCGAGCAGGTTGAGATCTTTCAGGATACATTCCCAGTGGGGTGAGGTGCTTCTTTGGTTATACCCTCCTGCTAGGGTGGGGAATGCTGGCCCATCAGCATGTTTTACATAACCCACCTAAAACATTAATGACTATAGTAAACAAAACTGCTCTTCACTTGTTAATCTGCAAAAATCTGTACGTTCTCTGTCTAACGTCGTCTTAGAATTTCAGATTGCCTTAGACTACGGCTTGGCAGAATGAGTAGGAGCAGGACATCAACACCTTGGCTCAAGTAGAGATAAGCATCACTAGGATCAGACAATAAGTTATCTGGCTTCTGCAAAAATCAGACCATCACACCCCACCTTTTAAAGAAACCGAAGATTGGTTTGTCAACCTGTTGCCATAGATATCTCAAGAATTCAGGTACATATTAGCATACATTTTCATTTAGGTTTAACAATTCTTTTCTTTATAATGCTTGTCTTTATTGTTTTAAAACTCTTATGACTTTTTTTCCATACCAGAAAACTGTACCTGCCCAGTAGGAGCTGCTAGGAAATATACCTGCTTTTAACTTATGAGATAATGCTTTACAACAGGCTCAAGTTTTTATTCTCTGAGATGATTCAGAAGACATCAACAGCTCCATAGATATGGAGAAAAAAATTGACAATGGGGAACTGCAACAGAAATAAAACCACAAAATGGAATCAGAATAAAATGTACTAACAAACTGATGAAAGGAACTCACATCCTGACAGTTTCCTTATAAGGGTATTGCAGGTGCAGCGGTTGCAGATCCTGCCTGACGAAGGAACCACCTTGACCACAAGAATCGGGCCAGCATCACAATCCACATTGGAACCAGCAGAAAAGATTCCCGCAGGTCTTATTTACAGACATCAGCAGTAAATCTGCAGTTGGAGCAAGGAAACTACATGATGATGCCCACAGGAGATAACATTGAAACCACCCAAGAGCATAGCTGAGAAACTGTGTATCACCACAAATTCCTTAGTTTTCCTCCCGTGTTCCCCCTGTGGTGCCTGAGGTGCTAAGATGGTTTTAAAGACATGAGCCAGTAATCCTCTCAGTTGTCAGCATCTGAATAAACCCCTTTCCTTCTCAACCAAAACTTATCTGAGTTTGGCTTTCATGACACCAAGCAGCTGGGCCTCTGATTTCAGTGTTAACACTTGCTATTCTCTAGCCTGTAATTTACTATTCATTTCTCTCTCTCTCTCTTTTTTTTTTTTTTTTCTTATTGATTTTTTTTTAGAGAGAGAGGAATGGAGAGGGAGAGAGAGATAAAAACATCAATGAGAGAGAACGTTGATTGGTTGCCTCCTGCACGCCCCCCACTGAGGATTGGCCCACAACCTGGTGGGCATGTGCCCTGACCAGGAATCGAACCGGCGACCTCTTGGTGCAGGGTCAACGCTCAACCACTGAGCCACACCAGCCGGGCTCTTTTTTTTTTTTTTTTTTTTCCCATGGACTATGTTACATTCCTAGAAAATAACTTCCCTGATAATTTCACTACTTTTCTCAACTTGTTCTCACTACCAGAAATGTTTTCTCTTCAATCACCTGGATACATTCTTATGTTAAAGGCAGTTTAGCCATCAGTTCTCCAATTCAATCTTATTAAGTTTTCTTTTTCAATTTTCATCCTCTGTCTGGATTAGTTTTCACTCCTATGAGCACCTGTCTTTCAGAGTGGTTCTGCAGATATTTATAGAAAACTACAAATCTATGTATGATTAGAGATTTCCTGTGATTACAATAGCTCGGGAAGGTGTAGGGAATGGATATAATGAAGAAAAGTATCTCTTTCCCTTTTCCTTCTTTTCCCTTACTGACGGAGAAAAGGGAACTTTTCTGAGCATTTCTATTCACAAACCCTACTCTCCCCATAAAGCCAATGGATGAGTCACTGTGTTCCCTTTTTTCCTTTCTCAGTTTTCTAATAAAGAATAGGTAAAATGCATGACAGCAATAATTCCACTGCCTCATACTATGGTATTCAGGAGATGTCTTCTCCAGTTCTTAGTAACCGTCTTTATGATGGGACTACCAACTGCTCACTCTATCATTTGATCTCTAAAGCCTCCTTCTTGGTTCCTGTCTCCTTAAGTATCTTTTTATATTTTTTGGTACATGCCCTTAGCATGAACCGAACCTGGGACTCTCAGGTCTGCAGCCCGACGCTCCAACCGCTGAGCCAAACCGGCCAGGACTCCTTAAGTGTCTTATTAGTGCAGAAGTTTTTCCTTCTACCTACAAAATATTTCTCAGTAACGCTTGTATCTAGCTCATGAGGCTGGATAGTGAACACACACTAAGCTATCCGAGCCTCCTGCGCCATTCTTTCCTACAATATCCATGCACAAACATTTCCGTCTTCCCTATGTTCAAACCCAAAAACTCCCATGCATATTAATTGGTCAGATTTTTTCTGTTGTTTTTTTTTTTGCAAAAATTTTCAAACATTTATGAAATAGAAATGGAACAAACTAATCTCGAACCCAGCTCCTTGCTATTAGAGCTGTTAACATATTTGCAAACAGCAATGTAATTATCTACCTGTTTCACAAATTATGAGCTCATTAAGACTAACAACTTTGTATACTAACTCAATATTCTAAATCATCAAGCACATAAGTGTTAGTGGTTAGAAACATGTTGTTGGTAAAACTAAATAAGATAATGATTATAAAATCAGTATATGATACATAATGAACATGCAGTAAATGTTAGCTTATTAGAGTTGGCAATGCTTAAATGTTCACTGATTCTCAAGGATAAGTATAAAAGGAAAACCTTACAATATCTTTTAGCTCTTAAAATGATTATATAACTGCAACAATATCCAAACCATATTTTTTCTGACTCTATTTTCCAGATGTATTATTTCTTTAGTACTCCAGGTGTCCGTGTGTCTTAAATAGAGACATTTCTTGGTAGGCATTCCTGTAAAATTGAGGTGTCTTACTGAGAAATATAAAAGTCTAATAGCCTACACATTTTTACAGCTGAGGCTATATTCTGTGCACTGCGAAGAGAGGAATAGAAATAAAGCTGACATTCTTAAAATTATATCACTAAAAATATTAACACCCTCAAGCAAAGAACAAATGGAAGTTATAATGTGCCTACGTACACAGTAAATTGAAGACTTCATGAGAAATAATAATAAAAGCCCAAGAATTACAGAGCACCTTAGCCAACATTCATGTATTCAATGCAGAGAATAACTTAGACACCTATGAGAATGCACAGCAGAATATCTTTTGGTGTACAGATGAATGTTTTTGTAACTTTTATATAGACCAGAATTGTGATTTTTTTTTTTACTATGTTTTCTTTTTTCTTAGTAGCATAACTCCAAAAGTTATGGTAAAATTTATATACTGTTTCACTATATGACAAGTATATAAGACTTCTATAGATTCCTTCTTTCTTATATTTCTACTGCCCCCCTCAAAAAAAGTCTTCCATCTTCTCCTTCTTAATCCTGTCCAATAGATTTGTTATATAGCTTTGTTTCATCCTATGTATAGGATAAAAAGTAGACATTTCCCATCAGTAGATGAATGGATAAAAAAGCTGTGGTACATGTACACAATGGAGTACTATGCAGCTGTAAGAAAGAAAGATCTCTTATCCTTTGAGATGACATGGAAGGACCTGGAAAGTATCATCCTAAGCGAAACAAGCCAAACAGAGAAAGACAAGTATCACATGATCTCACTTCTTTGTGGAATATAATGAACATAACAGTCTGAGGAATGGGGATAGTCCCAGAGACGTGGAAGTGGGGTACAGACTGACAATCCCCAGAAGAGGGGGTGGTGGGGGAGAGATAAACCACAGACCTTATATGCATGTGTGCATGAACAATGGTCATGGACAACAAAGCTGGGGACAGGGCGAGGAGGGAGGGGGAGGGGGAATCAGTGAGGGGAAAAGGAGAAACATCTGTAACAAAAATAAATTAATTAATTAATAATAAAAAGAAAAGTAGATATTTTTCTCCAGCTTACAGAGCCTCGTGAGATCTCGTCTCTGTCAACCTGTTGATTTCATATCATCCCACCTGCCCGTACCCACGAGCTACAGGCACCTTCACGCACCTCCTCTGTCATTCCACGGCGCAAAGTGTGTTCAGGATTTTACAATGTTCTCCTCTGCTTGAAACACTGCTCTACCTCATTTGCATACAGCTCGGTTATCCCTGCATGTGCATTTTTCACGTACGTGTCACCTTCTCAGAGAAGCAAGCCATTCCTCACCAAAATAACGTAGTCTCGCAGTCATTTCATCACAGTTCCCTGTTTTAGCTCTTCACATGGGACTTCCCACTGACATCCTTTTTTATTTTTGTATTTTTGTTTTAATAAAATGTGTTCTTCCACTAGAACATATATTCTACAAGAACAGAAACGTATTTTTCTGCACCGGTCTAGCAGCAGCATTTTAAACAGTGCCTTGCACAGCGGATACTGGTGGAAGGAAGGAAGGAAGGAAGGAAGGAAGGAAGGAAGGAAGGAAGGAAGGAAGGAAGGAAGGAAGGAAGGAAGGAAGGATGGAAGGAAGGGAGGGAGGGAGGGAGGGAGGGAGGGAGGGAGGGAGGGAGGAGCACATCCATCTCAACTGTTGTGTTTAACTGTTATTGAATTCCTTACAATAATTTACTCTTCATCCAATTTTCTTCCTTAAGAACCCTAAACCACTTATTATAACAAATTATTCGGCAATATACTTGATCCTGCCAACGGTAATTTGTTTTGCTCAGTTGGTTATATTTTTGTTCGCATTCTATATAACAAAGGAAATCTCTTCCCATGAGTCCTCGGTTCCACAAACTCAAGCTCTCTCAAAAGTCCACTAAGAGCTATAACTTTCTTTCTGTTTTTTTAAACTCTCGCACTGGATTTGACTGCACCCATCACCATTCGGACACGCTGTAATAGTCCCCTTCCTGAAACACGTACGAGCACGTACACGTTAGGAGATTTCCACATCTCTCTGATTCCTCTCCCAGGTGACTTTTCTAGTTGGCTGTTCAGTAGCATGTGCACCATTTCACTTAAACATCTCTTGTTCAAGCTTCAGCGATGATTTTCATGTCACCATTCACAGCATCATTTATAAATCTCTTCTTGATTCCTTAACATGTGACCTATTTACCTGTATCTCCCTGCACTGATCCTGACCTCTGTGCACGTAGGGTTCGTCATTCTACCATTTCTTAGTCTCTCTACTCAGCACCTGAAGCCAGTTTCTTCTCTTCTCGGTGTCCAAGTATGACAGGTCCCATTGCCTTGTTTTACGTCTTTTTCAGTCTCCACTCTTGTTCCAAGTTCATCCACCTCCTTGACTTTATTTATTTATTTATTTACTAATTTATTTTTTATCCTCCCATGAGGCATTTTGCCATTTTTGTTCAGATAGAGTGAGAGGGAAAGAGAGAGAGAGAAACATCAACGTGAAAGGGACACATCAAATGGCTGCCTCCCACATGACCCCAACCAGGGCCGGGGACAAATTGCAACCGAGATATGTGCCTTTGACCGGAATCAAACCGGTGCCTCATTGGTCCGTGGGCCGATGCTCTAACCACTGAGCCAAACCAGCCAGGGCGCACCTCCTTGACTTCAACGCTACTCATACTGACTTTCAGACTTACATCTCGAATATCGTCCTCCTTTCTAACCCTATGCAATGAATCGTCCACCTACACCTTTACTTCAATGTCTCACCGGTATCTCAAATCTAACATATTCAGAAGTACACTTTCTTGTTTTTCTCCAAACCTGATTCTTCTGTAGTCTCATTTTCTTTTTAAACTGCACCACTGTCCATGCTCATACGCGATTCTTCCAGTTTCACAAATCTCTTCTGCTCGAAGAGCGGAACTTGGCCGTGTGATAGCAAAAAATAAATAAAACCTGTATTCATGTTCCCCAGCCCCTAATCAAATCTGATATGTCCTCCAGGCCCTTTGATTGACATCTCAGCCAAATCATAACTAATTAGGTCACTTACAGTTACTAGAACTCCTGTAATTATTCATTCTCATAAGAAGCTCCCTTTGGTAACTGTATACGCAATTTAATAAAACAGTAAGACTAGACATTTTATCAAGTTTAAACTCTCCCTCCCTTCTCCTCAGACCGTAGTCTAGATGGAAGTCTGCCTTGGGAAAGACTAGGGTAGGCTTTCCCCTCGTCCCTGTACGCATTTCTCGTTCCCCTCGGCCCCAGGCTGCTGAATGATCCTCTGGGTTTGGAAAATAAAAGGGTCTGGAGGTAACGGGAAAGAAAGATTGACTGCCGCACTCACGGATGGCTTTGTTTTCTGGAATTCCAGGTGTACGGAAAGCAGCGTTCTTAACAAAATCTTTAGGGACACACTACTGCTTTTTATGTTTGCTTGTTTATTGTGTGTGTGTGTAAGCATAAGAAATTGAATTTTTCCAATGTACATAGAAAAAAAAACATTCTATACTATTTATTACTACCCAGAAATAGCCATTGCTAATATCGTTGCAGAAAGTTTCCTATGTATGTAAAGAAAAAGACTGAAAGCAGAATTTTCTGTTCTTAATTATTTACTCAGCATCCATTACTCTCTCATTCTTTCTAAGAGTACACTGTGTTCAAATAACCACTGATCCTTCAGACAAATAACACCTTTATGTTATTGTGATCATGTTTTTTTTTACAGATTCCAGAACATACATGGAGAATCACTAACCCAGATGTTTCAACACGTTCTCTGAGTTGATACCTGAAGATCCGAAGCATCATTATGGCATCCCTGTTAGAGGGCAGATATATAAGGTCTAGGTATTATATGGGGTACTGGGGCTACTCGATCTGAGGAGCCATGCATGTAGAGTAACCCCTTTATTTGGATCTCTGACCTATTTTTTAAGAGTTACTACAGTAGAAGGGTCAAAAGAAATCTCTAAACATGAACCATGGTAGAAATAAGAATCACCCTTAAAGACCCAAAGTTTGCAGGGCAGAAGGCCCCTTGCCTAGATTCATTTAATTTGCCAGCCTGGCCCTTAATAAACGAGGTGGGCCATTGAGAATGACTGTAGACTAGTGTGGGAGACTGTTTGCATGGCATCAATTTTGCTAAAATCTGCTCTGCCATCACCTGCCCCAAAGCAGGATATCGCTGCATTTCGCATTTCTTTAAGTAACCATTTACTCAAGAAGCCAGTCTTTGCTGACCTTTTGTTCCTTTGTAGTATTTCCTAGATTTGCCTCGGGCAAGCCTGGTGCTTGGCAACAGGTGCTTCTTGCCCTACATATTGTGTGAATTACCCCTGAATAAATGAGACTTGATCAGAGCCCTGTCTTGTCTCCATTTCTCGTGTCTCTTGTCCCTCCTCATCCTCACTCCCCCTCTAGAGTCCTCATTGCTCGACCTGTGGGACGGGTCAGACTAGCATGAGCTCAGACGAGTGGCAGTCCTGATTGAAGCTCCCAAAATGAATAGTCTCAGGTAGATCGTGTGACTATCTAAATGTAATGACTTAAGCCCAGCCAGTGTGGCTCAGTGTTTGAGCATTGACCCTGCACCAAGAGGTTGCCAGTTTGATTCCTGGTCAGGACACTTGCCCAGGTTGTGGGCCCGATCCCCAGTGGGGGGGCGTGCAGGAGGCGGCCAATCGATGTTCTCTCTCATCGACATTTCTATCTCTTTCTCCCACTCCCTTCTTCTCTCTCTAAAATTCAGTAAAGAAAAATTTTTTTAATATAATGACAATATATTCTAATACCGAAGAGTATACTTGAGCAGATTAGCTAGAACTTCAGACACATGGTGTGATTTGTGAGTGTGCTCTCTTCTCTCCCCAGCAGAAAAGAGAAATCATTTGCTTTAACATGAAATTGACAACTGTGTTTATACGCTCGACCTCTGCAGTAATACAGTCTAAAGAAATGTGGGTGGTCTGAACAGCCCAAAAATTATCACATGGATACATTGTATCTAGGACAGCATGTGGATGGAGGCGGTCAGCAAGGTGGAGGCCGTGATAAGACAGGTGTACTCCAAAGCGTGGGAAATAGACTATATAAAAACTCCAGGACCCGCCGTTTGGTCAAGGTTTTAGGCGCCCACCAGTCAGCTGCATTACAAAAGACGTCTTTCCCAAAGTAAGTTCCATTTCATTACACGTTATGGCTCCTCTGTGGTCCTTTTAACCTTCCTGGGCCCAGGAAGTCACAGGTTGGAATCAGACTCACCATTTCTCAGGGATAAGGTAAGACTATTGTCACAAAGCAGAAGAAGGGAGGGATGCAGGTAGAACGTCAGTGGTCCTTCGATGCTCCTCTGCCGAGATGCAGCTTCCAACTCACAAGTGCAGCAACACGAGCCTGAAAAGGGTGTGGGCACCATGCTGTTGTCCTCTGAGGAATGAGAGTTTGGGTTATACCACTGGATATGCCACAAACACCTACAGAGGAAGCAGTTTAAAATAAAGGAAAAGGATAGGAGAGGCGGGAATTATTAAGGACCAGTTATGGACCTGAGACGCACTGAAGCTGTAGGGACTATAGTTCACTCCACAGACTTCCCTCTTCTAAGTATTTCTTCCCAAAGGGGAGCCACCAGGAGCCATGGAACAGCTGGGTTTGCATGTGGCAAGGGGTCAGCCTTGACCACTACGCAAATGTGCGCCTCCGATCTTCTTCGGAGGGTGGACCTACTAGGAGGAGTGGTTACCTGACAGTCACAGGGTGACGCGCTGCAAGGGCCCAGCATCTGAGCGGGGCTGTGATCATCCACGGCCTTCGTGACCCTTCAAGACGAAATTCATTGCACAGAGGTTCCCAATGGACTGGCGCAGACTTTCTCAAAGCTGCTCTGAAGCCTGAGGTTTTTCTCTACCCAATCTTCCTTTCTTCTCCCTCGCTTTTCACACGTGTTCAACGTGAATTGCCTTCGGAAGGGTTTCGTTGACGACTTCTCTTCCCTGTTCCCATTTGCCTTCACAGCCATTAATCCTAATTAATCTTCAGAAGTCAGACTCTGTTCTGGGGTATGACGTCTGAAATACCTGGACATGCACAGATTTGGTTCTTCCTTAGAGAGAGACCCATTGAACAGTGCTAGCTCGATGAAGTAAGACTAGATACCACAGCGTGTATTAGGGAACAGGTGCATAACCATTCTTCCAATTCCATATCCAAGAGAAATGTTCTATCAGAAACCAACTAAATACCTATGATAACCAAAGTGCAAATTCTATCTATAGTCAGAGAGCATGTTGGAGCGACCACCACTTATTCAACTTGTAGTAAACAGTTCATGTTGTTTTCTCCAATATACTACGATCAGCTGGAAAAAAAAAAAATGTTACAAATTAATTATTGAGTCTGAATTAATTATTGAGTCTTTGAATTAATTATTGAATAAATGGAAAAGGCTATGAGACTATAAAAAGTATTTTGTTACATAAAAGGATTGAAACTTTGCAAACAAAATGCTCCAAATTCACTGCAAGAAATACATTCTTTTGCACAGGCTCTATTATTTTTTAATGGACAATTCTATGAAGCAAATTACAGATGGAAAGTGAAGACAACTGGAGTCAAAGGGAAATTGGATAAGAGATGGAAGAAGAAAAGGTACTTTATGAGAAAAAAAAATCATAAAAATGTAAGACTGTAATAGATTAATTAAAACTTACCAATTTTGCCCTGGTCAGTTTTGCTCAGTGGTTAGAGCTTCAGCCCACAGACCAAAGAGTCATGGTTTCGATTACGGTCCAGGACACCCACCTCAGCTGCAGTTTGGTCCCCAGCCCTGGCCTGGGTCGTGCAGGAGGCACATCAATGTCTCTCTCTCCCTCGCACTCTGTCTGAAGATAGATGAAAAGATCCTTGGGTGAGGATTAAAAAAAGAAGTTGCAGATTTTTAACCCCAAAGATAATGATGAAATTTTGCAAGCATCCTATGAGTGATGAGAACGAGGATTAAAAATGTAAATCAAGCGGACCTTACCCTTTCTTCCATAAAATTAAAAATACAGCATAAATGGAAACACATCTATTTGTTTTGTTTTGTTTTGTTGTTTTGTTTTGTTTAGAGGAACATACACCGACTCCCTACACAGGGGGAAAGTATAAATGCTCAGAAAACAAACAGAGGTTTCGCTGGTCAGAAGTGATGCCGCATCCTCACTTCACTATTTCCGGTAGCAGTGGTTAGCAAACAGCATGAAAAGACAACGGATTGTGTATGCCAGTTCTTAAATATTTCCATTCTGAAGTCACTCGTGTAAGTTGCACTGTCATTTCCTGGGCCACCGTGAGCAATGGCCTCATCGGTAGGGAGATGTAACCTCCATAATGCGGGAAACAGAGAGGACTGAAGACTGGAAAATAGTGGTAACACCGCCTCGGTGCGTAACTGAAGTTTCTTGCTAATATTTAAATGAATGGAAAAGGGATGCACCATAAAACTAGTTTGAGAAACTTAAACTGAACCTAATGAAACAGCGGGGAACATTGTCGTTTTGAAAGAGAATGTCATCTACAAGTGAATCCCTTTTATCGTTTTATCAAATACTTTGCAATCATGTCCTCATTTTAAATGTCCTTATTGTTACCCTTGGTGGTGAAAATAACAACAGAGGCAAAAATACCACAAACAGTTAATACACACGATTAAATACGATTTTTTATTATTATAAGACATGTGCAATGTGCCTATTATCTGTAAATCAGCAAATGTCTTAGTATGGACTGGTTCAATAGAACAGATCATTGAAAACCCTTAAATTTTTCAAAAATAACTCCTTTTGACTTCCCATCAGGATGGTGGCATAGGTAAATGTGGTATCTCCTCCTCCCACAACCACATCAAAATTACAACTAAACTCTAAAACAACCATCATTCAGAACCACTAAAATTGAGCTGAATGGAGGTCCTACAACCACAAAGTGAAAGAAGAAACCACATCGAGACTGGCAGGAGGGGCTGAGGGGCAGACGGGCTGGTCCCACACCCACAAGTGGCAGATTCAATCAGAAGGACATCTCAGCTGGGAAGGTCCTCCCTGAGGAGTGAGGGGTCCTCGTCCCACACCAGGCTCCCAGCTCAGGGTTCCAGTCCCGGGGAGAGAATCCCCATCACTTCTGGGGGTAAAACCAGCAGGAACTTAGGATGAGGGAGGCTGAGGCTGCTGGAGCCCCAGGCAGCTCCATTTTCTCTTTTTTCCTTTTTGATTTGGCAGAGAGAGGAAGGGAGAGGGGGAGAGAGAGAGAGATAGAAACATCAGTGAGAGAGAACATTGATTGGCCGCCTCCTGCACTGGAGATCTGGCCCACAACCTGGGCATGTGCTCTGACCGGGAATCGAACCAGTGACCTCTTGGTGCAGGGTCGACGCTCAACCACTGAGCCTCATCGGCCAGGCAGGCAGTTCCTCTTAAAGGGCCCATGCACGAACTTATTCAGACTCACACACTCTAGGCTCCAGCTTTGGGGAGGCAGCTTGAAAGGCACCAGAGACATATAGGGAAGAATTGAGTTGTTTCGCATCTGGTGAGAGTTGAAAAGACAGGTGTCTCTCAGACAAATTTTCTGGTGAGGCCTTTGTTCCTTTGGGGAGCCCTTCCCCCTTGGTTCCAGCAGACAGCAGCCACATCTGGGACTCCAGCGACCTGGTTCACACTGTTTGCCCTGCCCTGCTGATTCCCTGAGGCCCCGCCCCACCCAACTTTCGAGTTCACCCAAGCTGTTTCCAAAGGCTTTACCATAGGATTGGCCTGTCTTGCCTCCTGCTTCAGATTTTCCTAAATTTTCTCAAACAAGCAGCATCTGGTCTCAGCGAGCCCCATACCTCTCGTTAAGTGGCCTAGGATTGATACAAGGAGCAACCAGCCTTGGTTCACAACTTTCCTTTGCCTGGGCACCTCCAAGCCCAGCACAAAAAGAAGCCATCTTCAGATTGATTTGTAGCTTATGTCTGGTGGCCCCAGGGTAGAACACAGGTAGTGGCTGACCTTGCCCCAGAGCCAGCACACCTGGTGGACAGCTTCAGACAACGTCAAAACACCACCATCGAACTACCTCCACAAGTGACACACTCAAGGAATGGACTCAGTGGGTACCAGAGCCCTGCTGAAGTAAGTCTTGCTCTGTGTGGTGGGCCCCTACACACCTGATCCTTCAAGGTAGTCAGAGGTCAGTGGTCAGTGGGCATAGCCAGTCCTTGAAGCTGATCAACCTGAGTAAATACTTCCAACTGATGTGCTAACAGCAATCAAGACTCAATTACAACAGAAGGGTATACAGTCTACACTAAGGCTGTACCTCAAGGGCCCAGCTGGGGTGATCAGGGAGGCTGTGCCACTGGACCCTACAGGACACCTACTACAATAGACCACCCTACGAAGCCTAGGAGACATAGTAATTCTACCTAATACATAAAAACAAACACAGGGAGGCAGCCAAATGAGGAAGCAAATATGTCCCAAATGAAAGAACAGAACAAAAATCTAGGAAAAGAACTAAACAAAATGGAGATAAGCAATCTAACAGATGCAGAGTTCAAAACACTGGTTATAAGGATGCTCAATGAACTTAAGGAGAACTTCAAGGAATGTATTGAGAACTTCTAGGAACCTAAGGAGGACTCCAGGGGACTTGGTGAGGACCTCAACAGCATAAAAAAGGACCAGTCAGAAATGAAGGATGCACTAACTGAAATAAATAATAATTTACAGAGAATCAATAGTAAAGTAGATGAAGCCAAGAAGCAAACCATCAATTTGAAATATAAAGAAGCAAAAAACACCCAATCAGAATTGCAAAATAAAAAAAGAATTAAAAAAAAATGAGTATAGTGTAAAGAGCCTCTGGGACAACTTCAAGTATGCCAACATTCGCATCATGGGGGTGCCAGAAGGAGAAGAGAGAGAACAAGAAATTGAAAACCTATTTGAAAGAATAATGAGAGAAAACTTCCCTAACTTGGAGAAGGAACAGACAAACACGTCTAGGAATCACAGAGAGTCCCTAACAAGATGAACCCAAAGAGACCCACAGCAAGACACATCATCATCAAAAAGCAAAAGGTTAAAGACAAAAAGAGAATCTAAGAAGCAGCAAGAAGAAAATCAGTTGGTTACCAACAAGGGAGCACCTATAGGACTGTCAACTGAATCCTCAAAAGAAATTTGCAGGCCAGGAAAGACTGGCAAGAAATATTCAAAGTGATGAAAAACAAAGACCTACAACCAAGATTACTCTACCCAGCAAAGCTGTCATTTAAAATCGATGGACATACGAAGAGTTCTCCAGACAAGAAAAAAACTAAAGGAGTTCATCACCACCAAACCACTATTATATGAAATATTGAAGGGTCTTCTTGAAAAACAAAGATCAAAAATATGAACAATAAGATGACAATAAATACATATCTGTCAACAATTGAATCTACAGACAAAATGAGCAAGCAGAACAGAAACAGACCCATAGACACAGATAACTTTTTTATTGCAACTTCTTTTTTGTTTGGTACATGCCCCCAGTGGGAACCAAACCTGGGACTCTCTGGTCTGCAGGCTGATGCTCCAACCACTGAGCCAAACAGGCCAGGGTGACACAGAGAACTTTTTGATGGTTGCACATGGGAGGGGCCTGGGGGGATGGGCAAAATAGGTGAAGGATTTAAGAAGCACAAATTGCTTGTTAGACTGATGAATTTTAAAGGAAAAGGGGAGAGGGTGGAAAACTTATATGCACATATGCATAATCAATGGACACAGGCAATAGTGTAGAGAAGGCAGGAGGGAAGAAGCAGGGAACAGGGGATCAATAGGGGTAAAAGAAGTGACATCTGCAATATATTCAACAATAAAGATAATTTAAAAAAATAATAACTCCTCTTTGTTTTGCTCCTTATTTCAATTTATTGTATTCAGTGCATTTTAATATTTGCAGCTAATAAGCCCTTTTTTTTTGTATAATGGTTCTCAGTCTCACTCATATGATAAACATTTACTTAGTTCTTTCTTTGAGCAATGCATTTCTATCTGGGTAAACTCTGGGGATTCAGTGGAAGCAAAACATATTAATGCTTCAACAAGAATATATTCTTAAGTTGATCCAGATTTTGTGTTTGTTCAGAAATAATTACATTTTCTGAAATCAGTTTTATCCCAAATAATTGGAAAAACCAACTAAAGAGCAGCTGTCAAGAACCCTTATAACTAGGGACATAAAGAGGACCCCCAAATTGAGACTGGTAGGAGCTGCAGAGGCACAAGAGGGCTGGCTGCGTGCCCCAGGGCCGCAGCAGAGGGCTGTCTTAGCTGTGAGCAGTTCCCTCTGAGAAGTCAGGGGTGAAAACCCCAAGCCAGCTCCCCAGCACAGAGTGGCACAACAGGGAAAGGTGCCCACATGACACCAGGCTGAGAAAATCACCAGAGCAGAGATTTGTCTGGCGGGAGAGGTGCAAGGAACACCCACAACTCCCAGAAGGTCCAGTGCACTAAATCAGAGCTACAGTCATTCACCTTGGGCTCCAACAGAGGGAGGGCAGACTGGAATGGAACTGTGTGAAGAGAGTTGGGCATTCATCGCACTGGGAGAGCTGGGATGGAGGCCATCAGGAGTTTTATGCTGAATCACTCCCGTGTAGGACAGTAGCCATCTAACTCAAAGAGCACCTTCCCAGAGCCCCAGGGAGAAGCAACTGCCACTCTCTCAGGAATTTAACACCATCCTGTGGCTCTAGGGACTGAGCTATGAAGGCAGAGGCCTGGATCACTGTGTTGAGCCAATGACCCAAATTGCAGAAAACACATTCTTATCAAAGCAATTTTAACCCAGGGGAAAGCAATCACTCCACTCACTGGAAAGTCTCTTACCCTGTCATTCAGCTGAGGGCTACAACCTGAAGCTCATTAAATAACCAAGCCAAATACCAGCCTCCAGGCAAAAACTCTAGGATAACTGAATCTTTGCTTGATCTGCAAATCTACCCAGGAAAGTAAGATTAGACATTGGGGTTTAATGTGGGCCCTTCCATACTCATCCAATCAGCCACAGTCAGCAGAACACCAACACCCACAGGGATAATTTGGCAGGCTCCAAAACCCATTGAAACAGCCAAAATAGTGAAACAAATAAAAAATCCTAAATGAAAGAATAACAGAAGTCTACAGAAGATGGGATAAATGAAATGGAATTAAGCAAGTTATCAGAGGTAAACTTCAGAGTAATGATTATGAGGAGGCTCAACAGCATGAGTAAAGATATAGAAACAATGAAGATAACCAATTGGAAATAAAAAATCACCAAGCAGAAATGAAGAATGACTTAGCAGAAATAAAGGACACATTGGAAGGAATAGCCAGCATAGTAGAAGAAGCCAAGGATAGGATCAATGAATTAGAAGACAGAGTAGAAAAAAATCAACAAATAAGAGAGCCAAAAAAAATAAATAAATAAATACAATTAAAAAACAGGAAGCAGCTTAAGAGAACTGTGGGACAACATGAAAAGTAACAACAGCCACATGCTAGGTATTCCAGAAGAAGAAGAAAAGGAGCAAGGGTTAGAGAATATGTGTGAAGAAGTAGTGACAGAAAACTTCTGAAATTTGGTGAAGGAAAGAGGCATACAAGTTTAAAAAGGACAGAGTCCAAAGTAAGAAGAAACCAAAGGGGTCCACAGTGAAACATATAATAGTTAAAATGCCAAAAATTAAAAACAAAGAGAGAATCCTAAAGGCAGCAAGAGATAAGCAACAGGTTACCTACAAAGGAACCCCCATAAGGCTATCAGATGATTTCTCAACAGAAACACTACAGGCCAGAAGGAAATCGCATAAAGTATTCAAGGTCATGAAAAACAAGGATCTGAATCCAAGACTATTCTATCCAGCAAGGCTATCATTCAAAATGGAAAGTAAAATAAAAAGTTTCCCAGAGCCTCCCTTCAAAAAAAAAAAAAAAGGCTAAGGGAATATATTAGCACCAAACCAGCACTACAAGATATCTTAAAAGGACTGCTTTAATAAGTAGAAAAAATATAGAGAGAAACATAACCATAATAAACAAAAATGGCAATAAACAAGTACATATCAATAATAACTTTAATATGAATTGATTAAATATTCCAATCAAAAGACACAAAATAGCTGAATGGATAAAAAAGCATAACTCATATATATGTTGCTTACAAGAGACCCATCTCACAACAAAGACCCACATAGGTTGAAAGTGTAGGGATGAGAAATTGATAGGAATACAATAATAGCAGGGGACTTCAATACCCCACTGACATCAATGGATACATCTTCTAGACAATAAATTAACAAGAAAACAGAGACTCTAATGCATTAGATCACATGGATTTATTAAATATCTAAAGAGAATTACACCCCAAAACTGCAGAATTCACATTCTATTCCAGTGCACATATGTCATTCTCAAAAACAGAACACATGTTAGGACACAAAGTAAGTCGAAAAGATTGAAATCACATCAAGCATCTTCTCAGATCACAGTGGTCTGAAACTAGAAATTAATTACAATAAAAACACTAAAAAACATTCAAACAAATCAAGGCTAAATAGCATGCTATTAAACAATGAATAGATTACCAAGGAGATCAAGAAATAAATTTAAAACTTCCTGGAAATCAATTAAAATGAACACAAAACAACACAAATCTATGGGATGCTGCAAAGCAGTCCTGAGAGGGAAGTTCATAGAACTACAGGCCTACCTCAAGATACAAGAAAAATTTCTAATTGACTTTCTAACCCTACAACTTAAGAACTAGAGAGTAAAGAAAAAGAAAAACTAAGAGCAAGTAGAAGGAAAGAAATAGTAAAGATCAAAGAGGAAATAAATGACATAGAGACTAAAAAAAAAGAAACAATTTAAATGATCAATAAAACCAAGAGCTGATTCTTTGAAAAGATAAACGAGATTGATGAACCTTTAACCAGACTCACCAAGAAACAGAGAGAGAATCCAAATAAACAAAATCAGAAATGAAAGAAGAGAAGTAACAACTGACATCACAGAAATACAAAGGATTGTTAAAATATACTATGAACAATTATTCGCCAACAAATTAAAATATCTAGATGAAATAGACAAATTTCTAAAATCACACAGTCTCCCAAAACTGAGCTGGGAAGAGACAGAAAACTTGAACCG
Organism: Molossus molossus; assembly: GCF_014108415.1. NCBI lineage: Eukaryota > Metazoa > Chordata > Mammalia > Chiroptera > Molossidae > Molossus > Molossus molossus. Next base: position 109,374,145 of record NW_023425403.1, on the reverse strand, counting down.
ACCAGCAACAACTAAGAAAATTGAAGATGTAATCGATAAACTCTCAGCAAAAATAATGCCTGGGACCTGATGGCTTTATGCAGGAGTTGTACTGAACATTCAAAGAAGAACTAACATTCATTCTCCTCAAACTATTCCAAAAATTTAAGAAGAAGTAAGATTCCCAAACTCTTTTTAGGAGGCCAGCATAATCCTGATTACCAAACCAGATAGACACTACAAAGAGAAAAAAAAAGCCACTACAGGCTAATATTCCTAATGAACACAGATGCCAAAATCCTCAACAAAATACTAGCAAATCAGATCCAGATGTACATTTGAAAAATTATTCACCATGACCAAGTGGCGTGCATCCCAGGGATGCAAGGCTGATACAATATTCACAAATCAATAAATGTGATAAAATAAAATAAATGGAAGGTAAAAATTATATGATCATATAAGTAGATGCTGCAAAAACATTTGACAAAATCCAGCACCCATTTCTGATAAAAATACTCAGCAATGTGGCAATAGAGGGATCACATCTCCACAAAATAAAGGCCATATATGAAAGACCTACAACTAACATCATACTCAATGGGCAAAAAATTAAAGCATTTCCCTTAAAAACAGGATGCCCACTTTTGCCACTCTTCGATAGTACTAGAAGTCTTAGCCACTGCAATTAGAAAAGAAGAAAAAAATAAAAGGGATTCAGATCGGAAAGGAGGAAGTGAATCTCTCATTATTCACCAATGACATGATATTCGACATAGAAAACCCTAAAGACTCTATCAAAAATCTACTAGATTTAATAAATGAATTCGACAAAGTAGCAAGATACAAAATTAACATACATAAACCAATGGCACTCTTATAAACCAATAATGAACACCCAGGAAGGGAAACAAATAAACAAAAAGTTGCATTTACCATTGCAACAAAAAAATAAATAAAATACCTAGGAATATACTTAACCAAAGAGGTAAATGACCCGTTCTCTTACCCTTGAGACGAAATTGGAGAATATTATGCTGAGAAAAATAAGCCAGTCAGAGAAAGACAAGTACCACATAATAGCACTTATTTGTAAATATTATGAACAAAATAAGCTGTTGATCAAAAGAGATCCAGATCATGAAGTAGGATACAGACTAACAAACCTCAAGGGATGGGGGCGGGAGGGGTGGGAAGAGATAAACCAAAGAACTTATATGCACATATGCACCATCAATCCACCGGGGCATTAGGCTGCGGAAGGCAGGACAGGGGGTGGGGGCGGGAAGGAGGGTTCAATGGGGATAAAGGGGGGGACTACTGTAATTCTTTCAACAATTAAATAAAATAAAACTTTGTCATGTTAAAAAAATTAGTTTTCTTACTTTGACAAATTTCAATACTTATTTTGTTTGTTTCTTATGTAGAAAAAAACTAACCCTCAATCTTGAATTTCAGAAAAAAATTTGTTGTCAAAATCTGTACATTCTTCTTAAATAAAAACACTTTCTAAGCATGATTCAGAGTCCAAAACATGTTATTTATTCCTTCCTAGTGACTGACACATAAGAGGAAAACAAAAGGAAACTAAAATAAAAGACAACAATTTTAATTGCTTTAAACAACTACCTCTGAGTGGTTTTACTGAATCATTTAAGTTTATGACTAATAAAAAAATGTTATTTATTTATTCTGCCAAATACATAGAATCAAATATAAAGTTTTATCTCATATTCTGTTAATGTACTATTATAAAATTTAAACTGAAAATTAATAGCAACTAAACAAAAGTAAGACTTGACAACAAATCAAGAAAAATAAAATCAGTCTAAATCAGCAGCTAGAAAGTAAAATAAGTTACACTTCAACAGTAACTGTAATATTTCAGTTGGCAATATTTAGGCGCACACTCTAGACTTCAAGTCCAGACAAATGCATCTGTGGTACATATCGATGATATTGTCACAATAAGCTATGAGAGGGATGTGGGGTCCATCCAAACTATATCCAGAAAGCATATGGAAGAATAATCTCGCCCTGGTTGGGTGGCTCAGTGGGTTGGAGCATCCTTACATACACCAAAATGTTGCAATTTCCATTCCTGGTCAGGGCATATACCTAGGTTGTGGATTCAATCCTTGGCCAAGTCATGCATGGGAGTCAATCAATGTTTCACTCTCATGAGGATGTTTCTCTCTCTCTCTCTCTCTCTCTCTCTCTCTCTCTCTCTCTCCATTGCTCTCTCTCTGAAATCAATAAAAACACATCCTCAGGTGAGGATTAAAATAAAAGAGCCCGGCCGGTATGGCTCAGTGGTTGAGCATCAACCCATGCACCAAGAGGTCGCTGGTTTGATTCCCAGTCAGGGCACATGCCCAAGTTGCAGGCCCAATGGCCAGTGGGGGGTGTGCAGGAGGCGGCCAATCGATGTTCTCTCTCATTGACATTTCTATCTGTCTCTCCCTCTCCCTTTCTCTCTCTCTAAAACATCAATAAAGAAAAATAAAAAATTTAATGAACATTAAAAAAAAAAAAGAACTGGAAACCTTATGTCAATTTCTAAGGGAAATTTATCATAACTTGATCAATTTTGGTCACAACAGCAGAGATATATAAGCAGAATCAATAATTTTGTAGTTAAGTAAGTAACCTTCTCTTGAAAAAGTCTACCTAGGTTGGAGAGTGATCTTGGGCAAGTAGGAGGAAGAATGTGATCAGGGATGCAGCTTAAAGAAGCTTATATGATACTGTCAACAATAAATAAATAAAAAAGAATCATAGAAAATGCCAAGAAGAAGAAGAAGAAGAAGAAGAAGAAGAAGAAGAAGAAGAAGAAGAAGCAGCAGCTAATATGGAGAGGGCCCACTTAAATGAGCTGGTTTCCAAATAAAATGACATTCGAATTTTTAGGATCCTTTGGAAACTGATGAACAATTCTGGCCATAATGCATAAGATAGAACAGGAGGGGATAAAAAAAAAAAAAAATGGCAGACAGCTCTAGACAAAAGGCCTATAAAGAAAAGCTTACATCATAGAACAGGCATTTAGAATATTGGACCTAGAGCAAGAAACGCATGCTTACTGAGATTTAAAAAGGTTCATGCACTGTTAGGGCATTAGATATATTTCACATTTTAAATGCATCAGCCTAGGGATGGTTGAAGTCCAGCATGAGAGAGATGTATGAAGCAGAAACAAAGCCATAACCAAGGAAGGCTAGGAGCTGATAAAGAGAAACCAATAGTAAAACCCAGAAGACAAATGTAAAATTGAAAGATCTCTATTTGGAAGTCATAATAGAGAAACAATAAATAGAATAAGTTACAGTAAATACATGGCAGAAGGCAGGTGATTGCCAGCACAGAAAATCTGTTTCAGGCGGCTGTTGTGTAGATGTAAGACACCTTGGTTCTCTTTTGAATTACATACTATTTCCCATAGATAAGCATTTGCTGCCAATAATTTTTTATCTTATTTATAGATTCTTTATGTTCCCTACCTACAATTTTATGATAAGTAGAGAAGGAGCATCTAAAAGAAAGATTAACAAACCCACATTATAAAAAAAAAAAAAAAAACAACCTTAGTTTTTCTCACATTTTCAACCTGGTGAGCTTTAATGATAAAGAGAAAGAAATAATTTTACTGTGAGTTTTAGAGGGGTAATACAATGTTCTAAGGTCACTTTTGTAAATTGTACCTTTTCCAATTGGCAAAACATTAATGTCATTCCAAACGTTCACAGGGATTTGAAGAGACTCATTTTATATTCTGATTAAATTTAAACCAGCATCACTACTGGGGTCAAAGAGGACATTGAATGGAGTTGGGGGTTATGGGGGGTCAGTGAAAGGACAGATGAAGTAGGAAGACATGGACTTTGAACATCTACAGCAGCTTGCTTTTTATAAAATTAGAAAAAAAAATGTATGTCTTTTTCCTTCATAAAAATTCTCAGCAATGTGGAAATAGAGCAATCATATCTCGACATAATAAAGGCCATATATGAAACACCTACATCATACTCAATGGGCAAAATCTAAAAGCATTTCCTTTAAGAACAGAAATAAGACAGAGATGCCCACTTTACCACTCTTACTTAAAATAGTACTGAAAGTCTGAGCCATAGCAATTAAACAGGAAGAAAAAATAAAAAGAATCCAAATTGGAAAGGAGGAAGTGAAACTGTCATTATTTGCAGAGGATATGATACTGTACATAGAAAGCCCTAAATATTCCATCAAAAATCTACTAGATTTAATAAACGAATTTGGTAAAGAGGCAGGATACAAAATTAACATCAGGAAATTGACAGCATCCTTATACACCAATAATGACAGAAAGAGAAACTGAAAAAACAAACCCATTTACCATTGCAGCAAAATAATTAAGATGCCTAGGAATAAACTTAACCAAAGAAGTACAGGACTATTCACAAAAAAACTACAGGACATTGGAAAAAAAATAGAGAAAGATATAAAAAAGTGGAAGCATATACCTTATTCATGGATTGAAAGAATCGCCATCATTAAAATGTCCATACTACCCAAAGCAATCTATAGATTCAATGCAATCCCCATTAAAATACCAACAACATATTTCACAGAACTAGAACAAATATTTCATAAGTTCATATGGAACCAAAAAAGGCCCACAAAAAAAGATAGTGACAGCAATTTGAAGAAAAACAAAGTGGGAGGGACCACAATACCAGATATCAAGTTATACTACAAGACCATTGTAATCAAAACAGCCTGGTACTGACACAAGAACAGACATATAGATCAATGGAACAGAACAGAGAACCCAGAAATTGATGCAAGATATTATGGGCAATTGATATTCAACAAAGGAGGCAAGAACATACAATGGAGAAAACACAATCTCTTCAATAATTGTTGTTGAGAAAATTGAACAACTACATGCAAAAAAAATGAAACTAGACCACAACTTACACCATACACAAGAATAAAATCAAAATGGATAAAAGACTTAAATGTGACTCATGAATCCATAAAAATCCTAGAAGAAAAAGTAGGAAACAAAATTTCAGACATCACACACAGCAGAATTTTCACTGATACATCACCTAAGGGAACAGAAACAAAGGAAAAAATAAAAACATGGGACTACATCAAACTAAAAAGCTTCTGCACAGCAAAAGATACAATCATCAAAATGGGAAGGCAACCCACTGTATGGGAGACCATAATTGTCAATGATACATCAGATAAAGGGTTAATTTCCAGTTTATATAGAGTGCTCATACAACTCAACAAAAGGAAAACAAAGAATCTAATTAAAAAATGGGCAGAGGAACTAAATAAACACTTCTCCAAACAGGACATACAAATGGCCAAGAGTTATATGAAAAAATGCTCAATGTCACTAATCATCAGACAGATGCAAATTAAAACAACAATGAGGTATCACTTCACACCTGCCAGACTGGCTCCATCAACAAATCATCAAACAACAAGTGCAGGTGAGGATGTGGAGAAAAGGGGACCCTAGTTCACTGCTGGTGGGAATGCAGACTGGTGCAGCCACTATGGAAAACTCTATGATGTTTCCTCAAAACATTGACAATGAAACTGCTGTTTGACCCAGTGATCCCACTTCTAGGAATATATCCTAAGAAGCCTGAAACACCAATCAGAAAGAATATATGCACCCCCATGTTCATAGCAACATTATTTACAATAGCTAAGATTTGGAAACATCCCAAGTGTCCATCAATAGATAAGTGGATAAAAAAGATGTGGTACATGTACACAATGGAGTACTATGCAGCTGCAAGAAAGAGATATCTCTTATCCTTTGAAACAGCATAGAGAGACCTGGAGAGTATTATGTTCAATGAAATACGCCAATCAGAGAAAAACAAATATCAAATGATTGCACTCATTTGTGGAATATAATGAACCAAATGAATTGACCAATAAAATAAGTCCTGAGGCATGGAACAGACTGACCTATCTCAGGGGTGGGGTGGGATAAGAAGAGATAAACCAAAGAACATATATACTCACATGCATGGCCCATGGACCAGAGTGTGGTGAAGTCTTGTGTGGGGGACGGTTCTGGGCAGGGAAATGCGGGAGATCTGCAATACTGTCAACAATAAAAATATATTTTTAAAATATTGGAAAATACCAATTTCATCACAAGTTCTCATAAAAATATTGAAAATCCATGTGGTAGAAAATCATGCAACTTAAAACAATGAGGTATATCTATCAGGTGATATAGAACAGTCTCCAAGATAGCTAAGGTCAAAAAGGAAAGTCAAGGAAACAAAGTATGACTAGGATACTAACAATTGTTTTTGTCTTTCACGGGAAAATAGTTAGTACATACTTTCTTGTCCATGCAAAAAACTGTCTCGGGAAAGAATCTCATGAAGTTTTCACTGGCTGCCTTCAGTGACAAGGAATTTGGGGTTTATATTTTTTATTATGTTCACTTTTTTAATATGTGCATTTGTGACACTTAAAATTATATCAAAATACTGCTAAAATAAAATTTTAAGATGGCTGTAACCATTGTACGTATCAGTTTGGTATCATTTTTGACATTCCACTTAGAAGTAATATGGAAAGCAAAACATTGGTTAGTAATTTATGAAATAGTCGAATATAGGAATATAAAGTGGTCATTTAAAAAATGACTCTATCCCTGGCTGGTTTGGCTCAGCGGTTGGAGCATCGGCCTGCGGTCCGGAGGGACCCGGGTTCGGTTCCCGCTAAGGGCGTGTACCTTGGTTGCAGTTTGTCCCCGGCCCCGGTTGGTTGTGCGGGTGGCAGCCACTCGATGTGTCCCTTTCATGTTGATGTTTCTCTCTTTCTCCCTCCCTACCACTCTATCTGAGGAAAAAATGGAAAAATGTCCTCGGGTGAGGATAAAAAAAAACAAAAAAAATCCGACTCTACATGGTTTTTAATGATACTGGCAAGTCATGGCCCATTTCTTTCTTTATGCAGTAATGTTTCACTGAACACCTATTTTATGTCTTAGAACACATTGCTGAAAACAAAGGCAAGACACAACATCGTCCCTGTCTGACGTAAACGGCTTCAACTGAAAACAGAAATACGAAAGTGAGTAACTGAAATACCGATATCTGTTACCCGCGGGCGGTAAGTTTATTGTTGATGTGGTTGGACATGCTTATTAGACGCGCAAGTGGCGATGGCAGTAGCTGTCCCAACCACTCTGTTCCGAGCTAATTTTGGTTTTCTTTCTGCTCCTCTGTGGAATATTTCCAGGAGCCGATAATAACAATAATAATCATTGTGAGGGTCATTCATGATTCAAGAAACTGGGTCATTGGTGGAAGACTCTTGTTAGGACCCTCGGCTGAACTGTCCAATGCAAGCTCCTTCCTGTTTCGGTTTTATGGGCAGATGCTGCAGAGAACACCTGTGCCATGGGCCCTGCACCGCGGCTCCGGCAGCCCCAGCCTCCAGGGCTCCCTGCTCAGCCGATGGGCCCCCAGGCATTCCCGGCCGCACCGGCCCTCCTGTCCCTGGCTCTGTTCCACCTCTCAGCTCTCTCTGCCGCTCAGCTCATCCTGATCACCATCCAGCAGGAGCCTGGCACACTGGCACCTGTGGACATGGCTTGGCACCACCGTTGTGCCCATTCTGGCTCTCTCCCTGTTCGATGCCTCCCTGGTGGCCCCCCTGGATGCTTTGCTCAGATATATGTCATCCACCGCGTCTCTGGCAGAGAGTCCGGCATCCCCTTCTGCATGCTGGTGGACAGATACATAGCCATCTGTCACCCTCGTCCGTATCCCTTGTCACTGAAGCTTTTATGGTCCAAGTCACAGGATGCATGGGGCTCAGAGGGGCTTGCTGACCACCCCAGTGTCTGCTGCTGCCCAAAGACTCCGCCGCTCCAAGGAGAAACTGACCACGGCTTGTGCCCTGACTTGGGGGTGACCAGCCCAGCGGGGGATGGCATCATTGTGAACCCATTTTACCAACTGTTCTTGGCGTGGGTGCTGGTCGGGAGTGACCCAGCTCTGGTGTTTCCTCCCGACGCCCTCACCCTCCGCAGTGTGCTAAGTCTGAACTCAGCAGCAGCCGGGTCCAAGGCTCTGAACACCTGTGGCCCCACCTCAGCGTCACCCTCTGCTTCTGCACAGGTAGCGCTGTGCCGCCATCGCACAAACTGTGGACGAAGAGATTCCCGATGGTGTCCCCATCCTCCTTACTGTGCTGCGCCGGCACCCCGCTCGGAACCCCATGGGGTGTGCCCTCCGGCTGCCGGGCTGCTTGGTGGGTGGAGAATCGTCCGCCGAGTACACGCAGCTTTTACAAGGTCATGCAGATGTTAGGAAGAAAGAGGCTGTAGCTCCAAAAAGGCTTGGATTGTTTAAAAAAATGGGAAAACATGGCCAATAATACCAGGAGAGCTGTCAGCCCCACTTATGACGACATCTCCTGTGACTAGAAACAAGTGAGAGTGAAAATACATACCTCGGACCACGGTCCCCGCAGAGACTGTGTCTATACACAGCTGCCTCGCTTTGAGATCCGTCGCTCCCAGGGAAAAAACCATCTAACTGTGTGCTAAACCTCTCTACTTAGGAAAAGGAGAAAATGGCCCTAGAACATGCCTTAGAAAGAAGCTCCAAAAAACCAATTAATTAAATCTAAATGAATTTTTACCGTTTGCACATCCTATAAAAGTGCACACGTCTGAGTTCAAGGCCCCTCGACCATGTTCATAGTGTACCTTCTCTGAGCCTAGGACACAACCGTGCACATAGCAGGTGCTTAATAAACACTTCATACATGGTATAGTGTGCTGAGTCCTACCTGTCACAGGAAACATGGACCCTGGTCTGAAGAATGACCTCAGGTTTGCGTATGATTTCACCCTGGAGAGAAACCTCTCAGAAGCAGCCCTGGGGGCCGAGCAATGTCCGGAGCCATGAGCTCGGGCGCTGCCGGTGGGCGTGCGACCTGAGCAGCTGCCTCTGCACAGGGCCCAGCAGCCTCCTCCTACGTGAACAGGAGTTCCCGTGTACCCCAGCAGTGCGTTCTGAGGTCCACACCCAAGACAAACTGAAAGCACGTGTACACACCAAAATGTGGGCATGAACGTTTCTAGCAACATCATCACAGCCGAAGACTGCAAACAGCCCACACAGGCATGGCCTCCTGAACGGGTGAACCAGGGGGATCTGTCCGACAGGGCAGTGGTGTCTGAGCAGAGGACGTGGAGAGTCACTGACACGTGCTGCAGCCTGGGATGATGAAACCACCACGCTAACGGGAACCAGCCAGACACAAAAGGCTCGTATTCTGTGGCTCCATTTACATGAAGTGTCCACAGGAGGCACAACCGTGTGCACAGAAAGCAGGTACGTGATTGCCAGGGTCAAAGGGAAAGGGACACGGGGACGAGTCTTTACTGGGGGTGCTACAATGTCCTATAATTGGAAGCAAGAGCTGCACAACCTTCGTCCTGTACCGGAAGCCGCTTTAAAACGGTCACACTGCGGAATGTTATGTGATGTGAATGTCACCTCAATTAATCTAAAAGCAGAAACAGCCCTGGCCAATTTGGCTCAGCGGTTAGAGCGTCGGCCTGCGGTCCGGAGAGACCCGGGTTCGGTTCCCGCTAAGGGCATGTACCTCGGCTGCGGTTTGTCTCCGGCCCTGTTTGGGTCGTGCGGGTGGCAGCCACTCGATGTGTCCCTTTCACGTTGATGTTTCTCTCTCTCTCTCCCTCCCTCCCACTCTATCTGAACAAAAAATGGAAAAATGTCTTCAGGTGAGGATAAAAAAAAAAAATGAGTCTGTAACTTAGTTGATTATCAGCATGGTTCACACCTTCCATACACATCGTTTTATACACATTTGAATTATCATACAATAAAAACTTGACACTTCTATTTTTAAAGATCCAGCCATTCTTCACCCACAAAAATAAAGGGATTCTCACATTTTCCCCACATTCCAAGATGCACAGTCCTAACCATCAGTGTATGTATTGTTGGGTACATTAGTTATTCCTCAAATTCAGTCAGAATCCTACTGAATCTCCTGAGACCTACAGACTAAATTATAAAGTTAATTTCTAATAACGTCTAAATTATAAATTCAATTTTTAATGATGTCTAAATAAAATGGAAAGGCGAGAAGAGAAAATGGTTAGCACATAGAAATAAAAGTTTGCCTATAAACAGCACATAAAAATAGTCAAGGCTAAAACAACAAAACGTCCGTATCTGAGGATACGCTGGAATAACGTAGGATGTGTACCACCCAAACGAACGGGAGCACTGGTATCTGGGAAGCCTGTGTAAAGGAAGCTACTTCAGCCCTGGCTGGTTTGGCTCAGCGGTTGGTGCATCGGCCTGTGGTCCAGAGAGACCCGGGTTCGTTCCCGCTAAGGGCACGTACCTCGGTTGCAGTTTGTCCCCGGCCCTGGTTGGTTGTGTGGGTGGCGGGCACTCGATGTGTCCCTTTCACGTCGATGTTTCTCTCTCTCTCTCTGTTCCTCTCTCTCCCTCCCGCTCTATCTGAACAAAAAATGGAAAAATGTCCTCGGGTGAGGATAAAAAAAAAAAAAAAAATTAAAGAAAGCTACTTCGGTCAGCCTCCGCCGAGAGACCAAACCACCCGAAAGCTAGTGGTTACAACAACAACATCTGTTTAGCTCATGTGTCCGTGGGTGTGAATTTGGGCGGAGTTCAGCACACTCGCGGTCTCTGTCGTCACTGTGTTCACTCGTGTTCCTCCTGAGCGCGGGGTCAGTGTGAGGACGGCAGGACAGCGGCTGCCTAGGGAGGCTCAGCGGGACGGGTGGTCCCTGCTCCACGGGGTCCTGTTTCCTGGCAGGTTCACCTGGGCTGTTCACAGTGCGGCACCTGTTCTTTTTAAAATGTTTTGTTCTTTATTGATTTTAGAGAGAGAGGAGGGGAGCGAGAGATAGAAACATTGATGAGAGAGAACATCAACTGGCCGCCTCCTGCAGGCCCCCCACTGGGGATGGGCCCACAACCTGGGCATGTGCCCTGACCGGGAATCGAACCAGCAACCTCTTGGTGCAGGGTCGACGCTCAACCACTGAGCCACACCAGCTGGGCATGTAGCACATATGCTAAGAGCACCAGTTAAAAAGTGCAACATCTCGCCCTGGCCGGTTTGGCTCAGCGGTTGGAGCGTCAGTCTGCGGACCGGAGAGTCCCGGGTTCGGTTCCCTCTGGGGGCACGTACCTCAGTTGCAGTTTGTCCCCAGCCCCGGTTGGGGTCATGTGGGAGGTAACCACTCGATGTGTCTGTCTCACATCGATGTTTCTCTCTCTCTCCTCTGACTGGCTCAGAAATTCCCTACAAGCTTGTGTTTCGAGTTTAAAGAGCCAGCAGTCTTGTTACGGACCGGCATGCTTCCTGCCCAGAACGTATCATGCACGGTTCCTGAAGATGTTTGTGGCCACCACTGCGACAGGCAGTCTGTTGGTGGGAGGTAATTCTCCAGAACGGCATTATCTTCATCCATGGAGTCTGCAATCAAAGACCAAGACTCTCACAGATGTGGTGTCCGGTGAGCACCTGCTTTCGGTGCACAAGGTGAAGGTGAGCAGTCTCCACCCCGAACTATGCCTCTGGGGACATGGATGATTTTAAGCTGGTTATTTTTAAGAAACAAGAGACTCAAGAAAACCTTTGACCTTCCCCCTAACTGCCCAACTGGACTTAGATGGAGGACCTGACACAGAAAGGGAGCTGTCACCACAGGTAACTTGACGAGCTTCCTGCCCAAGTGGTGGGCAGAGAGGGACTTAGCGAACCCCATTTGTCAACACTCTCTGTGTCCCACTGTTCAAGACGCCCAGCAAACAGTGATTTACCGAAACACTAGCCTTTCCATCTCATGCGAATTCTCTCTGCTCTTTGAAGTCCCAACCCAACCCCGCCCACTCCCCTAGTTCCACAACGACATACAAACCTCTGCTCTAAATGCCTCCTTGGATCTCAACTTCTTTTTTTTCTTTTACTGATTTTGAGAGAGAGAGAGAGAGAAATATTGATGAGCAAGAACATCGATTGGCCGCCTCCTGCATGCCCCCCACTGGGGATCAGGCCCACAGCCTGGGCATGTGCCCTGACCGGGAATCAAAGCAGCGACCTCTTGGCGCAGGGTCGACGCTCAACCACTGAGCCACACCGGCCCGGCAGGTCCCATATTCTTATGGCATTTCCCAATGTACATCTTAGTAACTTTTAGACATGTTTTCCTGTTCATCTGAGTTATTCATTTTATGGGCAGCCCAGCAGAACGTAGGAAGGGGAGGGGCGATTGCTTTTTACCCCCCCACACTGGTCCTCTTCTCACTGTGTCTCGCGTGGCCGAAGGTTGGAGGCTGTCCGGTGTCTTTTCCTACGAGCACTAACCCCTCTGGTGAGGGCTCCATCCTCGTGACCTGCACACCTCCCACAAGTCTCGCTCCACATACCCGCATGCTGGGGTTAGGCTTCACCGTATGAATTTGGGGAGCCCAGAAGCATGTAGCCTACAGTCCACATTGTAAATCCTATCCATTGTTCAATACTATCCAGGTATTCAAGGACTTCATTAGACGTTGAGACAAGAACCTTCCCAGTAGCAAAGTGTGTGGACTGTTGGGATAACAGGCTCTACGTGGAATCGTAGCAGGCAGCTTTGTCAGGCTGCTCACACCGAAGCGCGTGTCGGATGTACCAGGGCTCTTTCAAAGGCCATCGTATCATAGACAACGACCATCGTGCTACATCGACAGTATTCCTTGGGGACTGACGCTACTTTGTAATAAACAGCCAGCTGCTTACTTATACATTGTTACAAATCACTGGACTAGCTAACAGTGTCCTCTGATGCAACATTCTAACATGACACTGTTGATGTTCCGAAGGCATTATTTGTAGAGAGATTTCTTCTTTTAAGAGACAGGAGATGGTCCCTGAGAAATCAGCAGAGTGCCAACCAAAAGCCCTCACGAAGCGGGACACAGTCTCCCCAAATGCAAGCTGCCCCCTGAACAGGACAGCCTTCGAGAAGATGCTGAGTGTGCCCACCGCGCTAAATATTTGCATCTTTCATTTTGGTGTAACCACCTCATCACTGGACCCTCCAACCTTCCGCGCTGTATCCATTTGCGGTTTCGGGAGAGTCAGGAAGTCAAGAAACGAGTCCTGTTGTTGTTACTGGCGGAAGCCATGGTGCCCGGTCTCCTGCAGCAACAGTAGAAAGAACTCAGCACCCGATATCTAAACACGGGATGACTCTGGGGAGTGTGGCTGCCGTCAGGATGGTCAGCTTGCCTGAGAGATGTACAGATATTTCTTAAGTGGCTTATAGAGAGTTATGACATCCAGCCACAGTCTGATGCTGATGAGTGGGAGACAGTGTGTAGACACAGAGACATTGACAAGACTGACAGTGAGCCGGGGAGGAAGACAAGAGGGTATTGTGTGTATTATGTCCTAGGCTCAGCCCAAGTCCCTTTCCGACATTGTCATTAACCTTCTCCAAAACAGTCCCGCAAACTTGGCATAATTCTATTTATGTATATGTAAGTAAATAAGTCATAGATTTAGTGCTAGGTTAGTTTGACACCAAAATGTGACCTGTTCTATTACCACTTACCACCTTCCTAATTCAGTGACATCTTTACTCCTTCATATTTACCTAGAGTCTCCTTTCTCCATTTCCTTTGTCAAGGTTGTGATTAGAATTATTTGACTACAATGGAGCTGTAATCACACCTTCATGAAAACCCTGAAATTGATGTCAAAATTTTAAAAGACAGAATGGAAACCCCATGTACTAATGTTCCACAATCTGAATTCAAGGGCTATCCTAACTCCTGACCACTTTCTATGAATAGAATCATTTCTTCTCTGCCCCCGTAACTTACCACTTAAAGAGCCTGCTGCAGCCCACTGTGGAGAGACTTCACCCCAGGAACGAACACCTCGGCACATGGCCACGCGTGTCTGCGATGGATGGACTCAGAGAAGACTGAACAAAGGCTGGGCTTCCTGAATTTCATTTCCCAAAGATTTGGAATTGGAACTGGAGGCTCTGACTTGCCTCTTTGAAACTTGGACAATAAAATGAGGTAAAGCTGAGCCCAGCTGGTGTGCTCAGTGGTTGAGCATCGACCCTGCACCCAGAGGTCGCCAGTTCGATTCCCGGTCAGGGCACATGCCCAGGTTGTGGGCTGATCCCCAGTGGGGGGCGTGCAGGAGGCGGCCAATCAATGTTCTCTCTCATGGATGTTTCTATCTCTTTCTCCATCTCCCTTCCTCTCTCTCTAAAATCAATCAATCAATAAATAAAAAGAATAAAATATCTAGGTTTCTTCACCCTCTCTGAGGGTTTGAAAGTCTCAGATTCAGTTATTGCATCTATAAAAATGAAGGAAATAATGTCAAAATATGGTAGATGACATCTTAACCTAAAATTCTTAGTTTCCTTATGATTCTATGACACAACTAAGCAATCAACACATAAGGGACCTCAGTAACTCCTCTTCCCTGTAAGACCGAATGCATCGATATCACCTTGCGATAGAGGCATTTCGCCGTTGGAGAGGAGACCGACATTGTTACTTCAATTTTGTAAGCTGATTACTACTACACTTTATCTGATGTTCAACTGGGTTTTACATGGTGAATGAAGTTGTTTTATAAGTCTTATATAGCCTGGCCGGTGTTGCTCAGTGGTTGGGCATTCACTGTGCACCAAGAGATCACCGTTCAATTCCCGGTCAGGGCACATGCCCAGATTGTGGGCCCGATCCCCAGTGGGGGGCGTGCAGGAGGCGGCCAATCAATGTTCTCTCTCATCGAAGTTTCTATCTCTCTCTCCCTCTCACTTTCTCTCTCTCTAAAATCAATAAAGGGAAAAAAAATGTGTTCAAATTTTATGTCTTATATAATTATACTTTTTTCCAAGACCACCTCATTTTCAATTGGGCAACATTTAACATTTTTAACAACACTTTTGCTTTTCAATAGGAAACAGAAAAGATCAGCTACTAGAAAAGAAGCA
Organism: Molossus molossus; assembly: GCF_014108415.1. NCBI lineage: Eukaryota > Metazoa > Chordata > Mammalia > Chiroptera > Molossidae > Molossus > Molossus molossus. The sequence goes on along the minus strand of NW_023425403.1, from coordinate 109,359,108 downwards.
GGAACATGGATCATGGACAAGAAAACCTTTTCTTCTGTCTCTCTCTCCCCTTTCTCCTCCTTCTCTCCTTCTTCATCAATAAAAGATCCTAATTCTCACATGGCCCCTGTATCTGTGAGGAACATTATTATTATTCTCTCTCTATTTAACCTTGAGAAAAGTGGAACACAGGATATGAAGACACAACAATACGTGAAGTAGCTCATGTCTTCATCATCAGAGCTAAGATTTAGCTGCGTGGCTGAGTAACTCCAAGCAGGTGATCATTTCGACCAAACCACAGTGCCTGCTCGGACTCCAAAGAAAAACACGCCCCCTACAAAAAGGAGACGTTTCTGCTTTTGCTCAAGTTTCTGTGAGACTTGAACTGAAGAAACTAAATTCCTTCCTAGGCTACATTTGCTTCTCTGTTTCGTTTCATTCAGCTCCGAAGAGCAATCGATGTCGAAGCAAGAGTGACATCTGCCCTCACAGTGTTACATGGCAAAGTCATTTCTCTCCGGAGACAGGTAACTTAACACAGGAATTGGAGGCGCTAAGTGAGTTCTTACCTGTGTCCACGCACCAGGGTGAAGTCCAGTGTGAGGAGGGACGTGCCCTCACCATGCACGTCCTGCTACGGCTCATCTCTGTCCGAAGGGGGACGTTTTTCCAAGTCTGCAGGTAGCCAGGCTCGCGGGTCCCCACGAGGTGATCACTCACACTTCCATGCATCTCGCCCAGCATGCGGAAATGTGACCAACAGCGCAGAACACTAGCAATGCAAACCCTTGTCCTAAAACGCAATCACTGATGAACTCTAACCCGACAGGAGCCCACAGGAGGCGGCAGAAACACGAGAAACCCCTTTAAGGACGCGGCCATCTGTCCCGTTCTTTTTTTTTTTTTATCCTCACCCGAGGACATTTTTCCATTTTTTGTACAGATAGGGAGGGAGAGAGAGGAAGAGAGAGAGAGAGAGAAACATCGATGTGAAAGGGACACATCGGGTGGCTGCCACCCGCACGACCAACCAGGGCCGGGGACAAACTGCAACCGAGGTACGCGCCCTTAGCGGGAACCGAACCCGGGTCTCTCCGGATCGCAGGCCGACGCTCTAACCGCTGAGCCAAACCGGCCAGGGCTGTCACGTTCTTATTCAAATCACAAGGCAGATTCTCTGACGCGTCTCAGTGGTGTCGAATTTGAATCTCTGGTTGTGGAGCCTGAGAGTCTGTTCTTGAACAAGCTATCCAGTGGATTCTCATACACATTCATCTACTCTGCAGTCTTCATTGGCTTCTTTTTATAACTCTTAGCATTTAAAGAAAGAAGGATGTTATATCCATTCTATGAGACTAGTATAAACGGATTACTAGTTTATTATGCAGTTTCATGTTAATCTCTGTAGATTTCAGAAATGTCTCTTAAATATGTATTTCAAATATATATATATATATGTGTGTATATATATACACACATATTTATATAGTGGTCGGTCAACTCACCATTCATTATATTACTCATTTCTCTTTTTATGAGCAACTGATGATGCATTTTTCCCTTAATTTTTTTCTATAGAAAAAAAAGAGATACTTCCTGTGATGGGTTAACTGGAACTAGGTGACTCATTACAAAGACAATCATAGTATATGAATCTTCAAAATACGGGTGAACTGGTATTCCAAGTGCTGGCGGTATAAACAATATTCGACGGCGTCTGTGAATGGCATAGGCACACCCACGGGGCAAAGAAATCAGAAAGCGCTTCTCTCAGGTTTGGGCACCAGAAAGGTCAAATGAAGCTGCACCTTCTCAGTGTCTCCCCCGACGTGTGCCGAGCCCAGGGCCATGCACCCTGAAAAGCCCGCGGATTGCTGGAGCCGAGGGTGGACTAGCTGGAGAGCGACTGAACCGTGGAGAACAGTCTGAAGGACCCTCACCGTGTGGTGGGCTGTCTCGGGGAATCCCTCCCGGTTTTCGTGGTGAGAGCATGCCTCTGGCAGGGGGAAGGGAAGCAGCATCCTTGTGATGTCCTCTCCGGAGGGGAATGTCACCAGCGCGGGTCCCAGGGAGGTGAAGGGAGTCCACACCTCAGCGCACGGCAGCCTTGGAGGGTGCGGGAGGGATGGTGACTCTGGACAGCAGCCCGGCTTCAGGAGGGATGGTGACTCTGGACAACAGCCCGGCTTCAACCCACAAGAGCTCTGCAGCCAGGAGGGACAGCAGGCTGAGGACACACTGCCAGGGAGACACCGGGAGGGTCACCCCGCGGAGTGGTCCTGAGACACAGGCCCACTGCCACACTCAGACTGAATGCAAGGTGACAGACTGCTGCCGTTTCCTGAATCCTCCAGCCCAGGAGCAGGCTCCATGATCAGGATGGTGGGTCCCAGAGGAAGGGCTGCCCCCTGAGGACGCTCAGCCACGGCCAAAGTCAGGAGAAAAGGCAGAATCAAGAGCAGTAAAGAAATCTGACATCTCTGACACCTACAGCCGCACCACCTACAGCAAACATCAAGCACAGCCTCCTCCTGGCCAGAGTAACATAAATCCGCATACGAAAGGTACAATGATCTCTTTTCACTTGTCACTACATGCCCAGGATGTAACAAAAATAAAAAGTTTCATCTAAAAGCAAAAAAAAAAAGCCCATCAGGCTGAAGAGACAAATCAACTATTATACTCAAATTCAGATATGGAAATTATCAAACGGGATTTCATTAACTGTGATCAGGATGACATGAAATCTGGTAGAAAAAACAGACGACGTGAGAAAAACAGATTGGTAAAGTAAGCAGAGAAATTGAAGCACTAAAAAAAAATCAACGGAAATGCTCAAAATCAAAACATTGTCATGAAACGGAAGAATTGTTTTCATGGTTTTAAGAGCAGAGTCACTGTAGCTGAAAAAGGAATGAGTGAGTTAGAAGACAGGTCAATGCAAATGAATAAATAAAAGTGAAAATTTATGCAAAATGGAAAAACAACAACAGCTCAATCCCCCGAAGGAATGTCAGATAAAATACCAGGACACCAGAGAAGAAGAAAGCACAGACTATGAGAAATAATCGAAGCAATAAGGGCCAAGAACTTTCCAAAATCAATGTCAGACAGCAAACCACAGATAGAAACTTAAAAAGCACCAAGCCATGAAATACAAAATAAACAAAGCACACATATTATATTCAAACTGCAAAAAAAGCAAAGGGAAGGTAAAATCTTTTTTTTAATCTTTATTGTTGTATTACATACAGATTTCCTCCTTTTTTTCCCATTGACACCCTCCTTCCTGCCCCTCCCCATGGTCTGTGTCCATCGGTTATGCATATACACATGCGAGTCCTTTGGTTTATCTCTGCCCCCAGCCCCCACCACCCACAGACCCTCTGAGGTCTGTCAGTCTGATCCCTACTTCCATGCCTCTAAATCTATTTTGTTCATCAGCTTGTTTTGTTCATTATATTCCACAAATAAGTGATACTTGGGAAGGTAAAATCTTGAAAGAAACCAGAGGGTATTAATACTTTACCTATTGAAAAATAAGTGTAAAAATTATAGCTAATTGTCCGGTGGGTGTGGCTCAGTGGTTGAGTGTCGACCCTGCACCAAGAGGTCGCCGGTTCGATTCCCGGTCAGGGCACATGCCCAGGTTGTGGGCCCGATCCCCAGTGGGGGGCGTGCAGGAGGCGGCCCATCGATAGTCTCTCTCATCGATGTTTCCATCTCTCTCTCCCCTCCCTTCCTCTCTCTAAAATCAGTAAAGATAAAAGGGTGATAATGTGTTTTAAATGTGTGCTGGTTGTTTGCTTGGTTATCGCTGAGAATTGAGGTTGCTACAAGTTCAAATTCAGTTGAAAAGAAATTATATAACTTTGATAATAGAAGTCATAATTTATAGAAATACATTTTTTTATAGGACAAAGATTGAAATTGAGTTATTCTGATGATAGTTATTCCTGAATGAATAAAATGTTTGTGCAAATTATAGAAGATTGTGAACGTTTTAAGTCTATAGAAAACCCAAGTGAGGCCTCAGTCCCCTCTCTCTACCTAATTTCTCTCTGGCAGACCTAAATGTGCTTTTCTTATACTTTCTCTTTCCCTCGTCAGTGTGGGGGGAACCCATCTGTAAACCCTCCATCAAAATGTGTCTCATCACTGCTGAGATGGGAGGTAAACCTGCTCTGTGGACATGGAGTCGCCCACCAACATGACCGTGCCCGGGGACCCCTGGGTGACAGGGTCCAGTGAGCCAGAACCCACCTGATCACCCCTGACACAAGAAGGGACCCCTTCTCTCCTGCCTGTTTGATCAGAGTGGAGTTAGGTCTCCTGCCTGAGTGGGTAAATCCACTCCCAGGACACCTGGCTAATGTCCTGGTCACCAGGAAGGCCAACTTCAGGGTAAGAAGTGAACATGTCCATGGGTCAAACTCTTTCTCTCTCTCAACCAGACTTTCTGAGTAAGCCCCTGCCTAAGCAGAGTAAACCTATCCCCAGGGAGAAAGAGTTAATAATGTTTTAACAAATTTAAACTCCATCCTGATCGGTTATTCCTGCACGTAAACACCCGAGCAGTTTTCTAGAAAACCTGGGACTGACACCCAGAGGAACCGTGGAGATAAGGGGGTGATGGTGGCCTCGGGAAACTCGGAGGGACCATAAAGAAGAAGGACATTAATGGTGGCCCAGACCTCTGCCGGAGCAGACTCCTTACTTCTGAGACAACGTGTATCAACCTTGACACCAATTACACGGTGCCAAGAGAATGTGTGTTTTTTTTTTTTCTTTAATGTAGTTTTCTCAGTTTCTGGAGTTTGGGCCTATAAAAACCAGAGAACAAAGCGGCTTTGATGCTGGGCTCTCTTAAGGAGTCAGCTGCCTGCCCCCAGGCGCGTGCAATAAGTCCACGTGGCTCTGCACCGGCCCTGGTTGTGGATGTGACCTCCTGCCGGCTTAGACCTTTTAGTTCCCAAGTAATTTGGTGGCTGGGTCTGCTCTGGGTCTCATTCTGTGAAGCTCCTTGTCCCGGGTTGCTTTCCCTTCCCGCGGTGACCTGGGGTCTGCGGCGTATGGGGCCAGGTCAGGATGTTCCCACCAGTTAGCGCGGAAGGCGGTGCTCATGCCTCGTCGGAGGTCGGAGGGGCAGGCGCTCTGCCTCCCCTTCCAATGCTTCGGCTCTGCCTGAGATGCTGCACCCCTGGTTGCCACCCCAAGCAGGGGTGACGGAATTTAACAAAATAAAACAGCCCTGCATGGCTCGCTCATCTTCTGGCACAGGTGGCTCTCGGGTTTCTGCCCAGGCCCCCAGCAGGTGAGACGCCAGAGTTCCCTGCGCCTCCAGGCCTGGTAGCCACGTGCTGACTCCCAGCCCAGAGCCTTTCACAGGTGGGGGAAGGGTGGCCTCTGTTTGGCTCAAGGTGGGGAGCAGAGAGCATCACAGCCCTTTCTCAGGGGTCCACTCCTCTTCCCCTGTCCAGTCGGATGTTTCCTGCTGGCTCTTCCAAGCCAAATGTCTGCAGTGTAGCCCCGAGTCTAGGCCGGCGCTAGGAGCAGGAGGATATAACTTCCTAAGCTGCGGCCACCTTTCTTCCCCTGGAAGCATCCCTTCAGTGATCAATATCTCTGTAAGCAAAGGACATTCATCATTGTGGCTGCATTCCTGATCTCAGCCTGCTAACCCACACGTCCGTAGTTCCCAGGACATAAGAGCAGCTCCAATGCATTCTGTGTCACATAGATTTAGGTATTCAGTCTAAATTATACTATTCAGCTAAACATTTAAATCAGCTACTTAAAATAAAAATACCCTTTGGGAAATCTCTAAATCGATCCTCCATTTGCTGCCAAGCAGCTGATGAAGAAATGCTCAATAGTCCACAATTTTTCCAGTTTAAAAGCCCTTCTCAGTGTAGAGGCCTTGGGAATTCAACAGATCTGCAAATTATACCGACAATGGAACAGAGAAATTATTTTTCCCCCTTGTTTCCTGGCAAAATCTAAAATTACAAAAGCGATTAAAAGACCCTTAAGAGATTATGACGCTGAAATCACAAAACAAAGCAAATGCACTCCTTCCAATTTTAGATTTCTCATTCTCTAACCTTTGTATAAGTTCCTCTCAAATAAAAGCATAAAACATATTCATGTGCTGAATGACATTATATATATTTACAAAAGAATTTAGCAATTCCTTCACATAAACATATATGTACTTGATGCCCTGGCCAGCTTGGCTCAGTGGCTAGAGCATCAGCCCATGGACCAAAAAGTTGAGGGTTCGCCCTGGCCGGTTTGGCTCAGCGGTTAGAGCATTGGCCTGCGGTCCAGAGAGACCCGGGTTTGGTTCCCGCTAAGGGCATGTTTGTCCCCGGCCCTGGTTGGGTTGTGTGGGTGGCAACCACTCCATGTGTCTCTTTCACGTCGATGTTTCTCTCTCTCTCTCCCTCCCACTCTATCTGAACAAAAAATGGAAAAATATCCTCGGGTGAGGATTTATAGATAGATAGATAGATAGATAGACAGACAGACAGACAGACAGACAGACAGACAGACAGATAGATAGATAGATAGATAGATAGATAGATGATAGATAGATAGATAGATATGAAATAAGACAACAAATGGGTCTGGGTCATCTGTCACTACTTGAGCCAATTAAGCAGACACAAGTTTGAATGGAATATGAGTATTTATTCCAATATTGCCGGTAGTATGGGAGAGCAGTGGATTATTGTGTTAAATCTGCTCAACCCCCCCCCCCCACCACCACCACTAGCAAGCCATTTTTAAAGGGTTGCTCTATGGGGAAGGGCAAACAGGCCAAAGGAAATACTAAATGAGTAAAGTAATCATGGGAAGGAAGTGGGCTGGGGATGGCAAGAGGTGGTCGCCAGTGTGTTGCCTCCCTGATTCCAATGAGCTGATAACCTTGCGAGTCACCTCCAGGGTTGCATTGCTCCAACGCCCAGGTCTTTCATCTTTCTACACCGTCAAGCAGTTTCACCTTGTTCTCAGATTAAGAGGACAGACAGCATTCCGGAGGCAAACTCCTGGGAGTACAGCTCCCAGACAAGTCAGAAGGGGCTTTCTTTAATCAGAACAAAGCAATCATGATTAACAGAGCAAGGATGATGAACATTCCGTGTAACTATGGCTAGTACCTCACAGCGATTAGTTCTCCATTATCCTATTTTTCTCTCCTTCCTCTTTCATCCTTTCTTATGCAGGCTTCTAGTAGTTATCACAAATTTTCCCGTTTTAGAACATGTACACTGAATATAATTATCAACATGGTTGGGTTTAGCACTACCATCTTAATATTTGTATTCAATTTGTTACATCGATTCTTTATTTTTTTTTCTGACATTTTCTACTTCCTTTGGGACCAATTAAAAATTTAATAAATATCTTTTTATCTCCGTTATTAAGTTATTAGGTATATTTTTATTTTATTTTTTAAATGGCTGTTCTACAGGTGCAATATACATCTTTCATTTGATAATATTATATTGTTTGCTAATATTGAAAGAGCTTTAAAATAGCTTCCATTCTCCATCTACTGCTCATTGTCCCAATGATGTTTTCCACTTTGTTTCTGCATATGCTATAAAAATCACATTTGTGTTCTATTTGCACCAGCTCCCGCTCTGGGAGGTCATGGGAACAGAGGGCATCATCAGAGGTCATATTCCCTTCTTGATATTGGATCTCTCCCAGACTGAAACCAACAGGCTTTACGGCCAGTCCATCCCGATGTGCTACAAATTCGAATGCTTCGCCCTCTCTTATAATCTTACTTGGGGAGATCTCCACATCATCTCCTCTACCCGCAGCACACCAGAGGGGAGAATCCTACCTGGACAAGGCGGGGAACACGCGGATGGTCTTCATCGCAGACAGCAAAACACTCAGGACACTGGCTCCATGGTTGTTCCCAGTCAAGAGCCTACGTGGAACTATCGGCACGGATCCCTACGGGACATGCAGTGGGGTCATGGGCTCACTTGACGGACTGAGGGTATGGAAGGGCCACTACCAAGCCATCAATTATGATGGAGTCAAGGAATTTATTCGGGGGCTAAATGAGATTCCTGCCCCTTTTTCTCATGGCTTTCAGATACCCTGCATCTATAAACCACCTTGGACCCCAAATCTAAAGAGGTCGAGCCCGTTCCGGTGATGCAGTTTATCTCCCGGTCAGCGCCTGATATTGGCACAAGCTGCAAAAGCTTGAGAAGGGACACAGGCCCCTCAATCAGAGCTCCTCGGCCTGGCATTTAAGGTCTTAAATAACACGGATGAGGATGGGATAAAGGAATTAACAAAAAGGGACCAGAAACAGGCCCTGGAGCAGATGGACGCAGTCCAAATGCTGGCCACAACATTAGGCAAGTCCAGGGGCCGCCCTAGCGGAAGGACTCAGGCAAAGGGAGGAACAGGCACTCGACACTGGGGACCAGTCTCTGCCTCAGCTGTGACCGACCGGGTCTCAGGAAGGAGCGCCCCAGGAAGGGACCACCCCCGGGATGGTGCCCACATCGTGAAAGGAGGAGGCACTGGAAGCGGGGTCGCCCTCCCCTCACGGAAGGGGTTCGAGGCTGCAGAACCAGGCGGTTGCCCTGAGATGTCTTCTCCATGCCCGTGGATTTTCTTGGCCTCCGACAGTCTGACTGACAGACCCCGGCACTGGCCCAGCCTCCGTAACTCTCCATGTAGCAGGCAATCGTGTTGACTTTCTGATGGACACGGGCCGTGTACTCTGCTCTTCCTGAGTGTTGGGGACTTCAGTCCCCACCCCATCTTCATCATTGAGGTCGAAGGTGAGGTCCAAAGCCTTCTTCCACTCGACAACTTCTCTGCTCACGGGGGGCTCAGGTCTTCACTCCCTCCGCCCGAGCCCTTCCAAAGTGCCCCCACCTCGGGAGGGGCCTCATGGTTCAGCTAGGCATGCAGTTTCCTTTGCTTCTCAAGCCTCTTTCACGGGTCCTGGGGAAGCCTGTCTAGACTCCCCGGGCCATTACCACCTCCATCGCCGCTGAAATCACACAGCGGGCCCAGCTGAGGTTTGGACACTCGCAATCTGTCCCACACCGAGCTCAGTGGCCTCTCAAACCAGATGGTCTCCAGGGACGTCAACCTCTTATCACTAAGCTCCTCCAATCTGGTCCCCCATGTCCCTCCGACTCCCTCTGCAACACCCCCATGCTACCCGCTGGGACACCAGGTGGTTTTACCGGCTCTTCCCAGACCTTTGAACTATTGACGCGGCGGTTATTCACCTACACCAGGAGCCCCAAATCCCACACTCCTCCCAGCGCCATCCCACCAAATGTGCAAGTGTTCACAGTCCTTAATCTCAGGGGTGCTTTTGTTCACAGTTCCATTAGCCTCTCTCTCCCAGGACCTCTGCTTTCACTCAGACTGGCCCGGACACAAGACACTCTCAACGGCTAGCCTGGACGTGCCTCCCTCAGGGGCTTCGTGAACAGCCCCATCTGTTCGGACAGGCCCCAGCACAGGGTCCAGCCACGTTCTCTCTCCCTGGCCACGGGCTCACCCGGTGTGTTGATGACCTGCTTCTCTGCAGCCTGACTCCCCAACATCCCCTCTCCTCACACCTGGTGCAGTGTGGATACCGAGTCTCGCCGGGCACAGCCCAGAGGGACCAGTGGCTGTTGCACACCTAGGGTTCCTGTTGTCAGCAGGCAGTGAGCTGTTCCTACCCCGCAGAAGGAACTGTTGCCTCTGTAGGGCTTCCACACACGAGGGAAGGCCTCTGGGCCTTCCGGGCGACCTTTGCGTGTGGATTCCTCAATGCGAGGTCATTGCCAAGCCCCCGTGGGAGGCCCTCTGGAGTCTGAAATAGGAGCCTTTAGACTGGAAGGCACCCCTTCAGCCAGCCTTCCCCCAGATGGAGGCGCCCACTGGCACCCTGGCTTCAGCCTCCCCAATCGCAACAAACCCTTTGTCCTGGAGAGAGCAGCCGTTGTCCTTGGGGTCCTAGGTCAGAAGCCGGGCCTGACTTCGAAGCCATGGACTGTTTCTCTGAGGACCTAGATACCGCAGCCAGTGGCTGGCCCTCCTGCCCTAGGGCTCTGGCCCCCACAGCCCTCGTCCTCACTGAGGCCCGCACACTCACCGATGGAGGACCTGCTCGTGTCTGTGCACGTCACCAAGTCATCGACCCTTCAAACGACGAAGCTCGTCAGTTCCGACTGCTGGCCGCATCCCTCATCACAAGACTTTGCTGAGAAACGCCCTCTGAAACTCCTCTCTCGGGCCACGTCGAACCCAGCACTCTCCTCCCGAGTCCGTGGGGATCTTCCACGTAACTGCCTAGAGACGTTAGAGCGTCCACCGCAGTGAGGTGGACTCTCCGGCCCCCGTGTCCTCTCCGGACCTCCGCTGGCTTATCGACGGCAGCAGCGACACATTAAGGGGACGAAGAAAGGCAGGACCCCCTGCAGTTACTACGATCCACCTGGTCCAGAGAGTCCCTTCACCTCCAGGCACCTCTGCCCACAGGGCCGACCTCGCAGCCCTTACCAGGGGCTGCAACTCGGCAAAGACTTAACACTCAACCTCTGCACGGATTCTAAATGTGCTCATCACCTCTTACACCCACATGGAAGGAGCGTGGTCTCCTCACTACACGAGCATCTTCCATCAAACATGCGAAGCTCATTTTACAGCCCACACAGGCAGCCCACCCCCCAGCAGGTGGCCGTGGTTCACGGCAAGGGGCACTGACGAGGCCGTGGGAGACAACCGCGTGATAAGGAGACGAAACAGGTTTGGTCCCTCCTTCCCCACCTCTCCCCTCAGTAACCACTGAGGAGATCGCCAAGCTCACAGACTGGGGCTCCCTGGGAACGGCCTGGCTTTCTGTTCAAGGGAAAACACTCCCACCCACCCAGCGGGGTCTCTGATTCTCAACAACGTTTGCGCCTCCACATCGAGGAAGCAGACCCTCAGGCACTCTCGTCACCGCGTGTCCTTTGCGGTGACTCGGAGGACAAGCTGAAACACATCACAAGTCGGCTCTCAGGGCATCTCAGACTCCGCCATCTCTCCCCCCCATCAGCTCAGGGGCATCTCCCGGGCCAGGGCGGCAGCCAGATTTCCCTCGCACGTCCACTCGGAAGAACTAGGAACACCTTCTTGCATTCACGGACACGTTCTCCGGCGGCTGGAGGCCCTTCCCACTGAGACCGAACAGCTTGCGACGGCCCTCGAGCGCTCCTTCCAGGAATAAGCCCCGGTTCAGGCTCCCGACCTCCCGTCAGAGTGACAAGGTCTTTACTTCTCGAGTCCCCGGCAGGTCTCACGAGCCGTCGCGTCTCCTACAAACCGCTCAGCGTACCCTCCCACCAGCAGCAACTCACAAAACCCACTCTCGACCTTCACCAAGGCTGGGTGAACACCTTCCCCATGCCCCCTTCAGACTCCACGGACCCCCAGGGCCTCTCCGCCCCTGAACTCCTTGTGGGCGGTCAGCCCTTCTCTGAGCCTTCATGTCTGCCCCCCACCTCCACTGGGGGAGCACCTGCCTCCCCTGTAACTCACCGGTCACCAGGCAGCTTCTCTGAGAACATGCCAACGCTCACCTTTCTCAGCCCCTCAGGGTACAGGGCCCCAAACAATTACACCAGGGGACAGGGTCCCCCCTGAGCACCTCCCCGGACAGACTAAACCTCTTCAACCCCCCTGGAAAGGCCCTTCTCAGTAATTCTCACTACCCCCCCCCCGCAGCTAGACCCCCGGACTTCCCTCATGGATACATCTCTGGGCTCAGCCCCCTGACCCACCGGGGGACTTGGAGCCCCCCACATGGGGATCACCCCAGGAGCCGCCCATCTCACCTGTCAACCTGTCACGGACCCCAGGCTTGGGCTCGTCCACCAAAGAATCCCCCGGAACCGGAAGCCCCAACTCATCCTGACCGGCTCCGGTACCTCTGGGTGATGGTCTTATTGTCGTCCTCGGTGTTCTCGCCCTCAACGGATGCCCCACAGACCTGCATACGTCCCGGGGTGATCTCTTCTCTCTCCACGTTGGGCACCCTCGTCTCCATCTTTCTAATCACGGGGCCCACTCGATCACAGTTCCGCACCCTAACACCCACAGTTCAGGGAGCTCTCCACCTCCTCCCAGCTTTAAACCTTCTCAGCCCTGTGCTGACAGCAGGATGTGTCCACCGTCCCCTCGGGATGGACTAGTTGCAGTTCCTATTCTGCCCGGAAATGCAACAGACTTGAAACATATCTAGTCCCTTTTTATTCTGCTGGGCCCGACTGAATAACGGAAGGACAGAAACAGGTTTTTCCTTTATTGTATGATTTTTTCCTACGATGCGTGAGAAACACCTGGTAATTCAACACAGCAACGGCCGGTGTCCGCAACTTCAAACCGCCTCTCTACCAATTGAAAGGGGCAGGAAGAGTATTAGAATTAACAGAAGACATTAGAAGAGCGAGAAAACTAACCATAGTGGAGCACGACACATCATTAGAAAGACGTTAGTCATCCTTTGCAGTGTCAATCATGACTGTAACCATTTTATCCATGTTTTTCCTTTTGGCCCAACTTCCCTTTCTCACGTAGTCATTGTTTCTCTCCCTTTAAAGCAGCTGGCAAGTGGGGGGCAGAGCAGATTTTACGGGCTGACCCACTGCTCCCCACACCGCCGGCAACATCGAAACCAACACTCAGACGGTTCAACCTGGTCTCCGCCGAACGGCTCCCGGGACAGGTGGCCTGGACCAGTTTTACAGCCAGTGAACTAAATGCGGGCTGGGCTCTTCCCAGCCGTTTGGGAACAGAAACTCGCCTTCTTCCTCTTTCGAAGGCGAAGGCATTGCAACCACTTCAGGGGAAATGCCTTTTCCCGTCGCTCCCCAGCGTATTCTTTTTTTTTTTTTATCCTCACCGGAGGATATTTTTCCATTTTTTTGTACAGATAGAGTGGGAGGGAGAGAGAGGAAGGGAGAGAGAGAGAGAAACATCGACGTGAAGGGACACATCGAGTGGGGGAACAACAATGGGTGGACAGTGACTGATTACAGGCGTGGGGAAGCCATGGGCGCTGGGGATGTGGGCCGTCTCAGTGCACTGATTCCAAGACGGCAAGGTTGTTAGTCTTTCCGTTGGGGTCGGGGGTGGGGGCAGCCGTCAGGTAAGGGCCTGGACAGCATTCCCAAGGTAAACTCCGGAGACATACAGCTCCCAGCAAGGTCAGAATGGGTTTTCTTTACTCTGAACAAAGCAACCACATTGAACAACGAAAGGATGTTCAACGCTTCTTCTAACTATGGCGAGTATACCACAGTTCTCCATTATTCTCTTCTGCTTCTTTTAGATCCTGTACCCTTACTTGTATCTCCCCAAATCTGACTCATTAATGAGACTCTACTTCTCCCTACATACTCCCCACATCCCTACATACTCCCCACATCCCTGACGCGAGTGAGGGGCACTAACAGATTTTGCAATCATAGGGGTCACAACCAGTCTTGGTGCAGACACCTCAGGCCTTACCAATTCCATCTTATCTGCAAAAAGGCTGTCCCTAGAAATTAGCTAGCTGTTGATTTTTCAAACCCAATTACCATTTTACAAGAACAAATAACTTCCCGAGCAGGGGTCATTTTTCAAAACCTAGACCTAGTAACCGCAAACCAAGGAGGAGCGCGTGCTGCGCTTGGGGAACTTGATTCTTCTTCGTGCCTCAGCCAGCGAAGATTCATCCAAACCTGCACAATGTTCTTAAAAAGGCTGATGATCTCTATAAGCAGGAACCCAGAGAGGTTGTGACTGGTCGGACTTTAAAATCGACATTTGGTCATGGTTCTCCTGGCTCACTCCCGTTCTGGGACCTGCCCTTCTTACTGCTCTTGTCTGTGGCTGCTGCGTTCTCCACTACATGATCGAAGACCACATACGAGCGCTCCCTGCTTCTTTCTTTGTGTTTGAATCAATTTAAAATTGATTATATAATGTGGAGAAGTATACAGGATTACAACCATATCTCTGTATAGATAATGGCTCCAACATGATTAATTGAATAGACTACTCTTTATCCTATGAATTAAGATGTTTCTTCTATCACGTGCTATGAACTCTCTTTTGTTTGACTGATATATTTATCTTTTCCTATGCTTCCAACACACTTTTTTTTTAGTCCTTTTTTAAAATCTTTACTTATTTATTTATTTTTATTACAGATGTTTCTCCTTTTTCCCCCATTGACAGCCTCCTCCCCATCCCTCCCTGCCCCGTCCCCAGCTTTGTTGTCCATGTCCACTGGTTATGCACACATGCATATAAGTTCTGTGGTTTATCTCTTCCCCTCCCACCCAAGTGTCCATCAGTAGACAAATGGATAAAAAAGCTGTGGTACATATACACAATGGAGTACTATGCAGCTGTAAGAAAGAAAGAGCTTTTATCCTTTGAGACAACATAGAGGGACCTGGAAAGTATTATCCTAAGCGAAACAAGCCAAGCAGAGAAAGACAAGTATCACATGATCTCACTTATTTGTGGAATATAATGAACATAACAGTCTGAGGAATGGGGTAGTCCCAGAGTCGTGGAAGTGGGGTACAGACTGACAATCTCCATGCTTCTTTACAGCAAGGTCCCTACCACACCCCCACGCTGGCCCTCAGGACTGCCCATTACAAACCTCCCCCTCCAGGTGACCCCTATCAGGGGAACCTATGTACCCTAACTGAGCTTGAAGAAGTTACAGAACAATGACCTTTGCCCATGCTCCCTAGTTTTGAGTTCATTATCAAGAAAAACAATACTAGCACTCAGAGGGAGGAGTTACAAGGACAGAAAATAGGTTTTTATTTTATTGTGATTTTTCTTTCAGAATTTGAGGAGCACTTGGTGATTACACACAGAGATGGCTGGTGTCTGCAACCTCAAACCGCCTCTCTACCCACTGCAAGGGGCAGGAAAGGACATTAGAATTAATAGAAAATATGAGAAGAGTGAGAACACTAATCATAGTGGGGGCACCAGACAAAGTTAGGAAAGTGTTAATCATCCTTTACAGTGTTAAGTATGCTTTGTTCTGCTTTTTAAAAGCCCACTCTGACCTGGCTGGGGAGGTGTGCCCCCCGGGAGTTTACCTCAGGAACGCTGTCCATTCTCCTAATCTGAGGACAAGGGGAACTATCTAAGGACAAGGGGGACATCATGGAAAGATTAGCAACCTGATTATGGGAAGATTGGACCCCTGACTGTGACTTAGTGGTGGCCATCCTCTGCAGCCCCCCAGCACAACCCTCCCCCCAGGGGACCGAGGCAGGTCACCCAGGGAGGGATGGGACCAGGGGACATTGGGGACGTTTGAGATGACTTGGAGCTCAGCACACAGGCAGGCCACCCAGTACAGACTACATCCGGAGGTTGATTTGGATTCTCCTGTCTCAAAATAAAAACTAAAATCAACCTGGCAAATTTTTGCCTTCAGGGCCAGAAACTCCCAGCCCCCGTGTATAGAAATGCAAATTAGAAGCTCCGGGAGGAGCCCAGGTCAATTGTGGGACAATAACACAACAACAACAACCCAGCAAGGCTGGTTTCAGGCAAGGGGGGGAACGGTGGTTAATCGTATAATTACTCTTTCTGGGTTTGCAAAGGGATTTTATTTACTGTTGAAGAGTTTAGCGCCGGCGGTTCTGCTGGGAGCAGGCGACAGGGTCGGTGAATGATTGGATTTGGGGGAGACACCAAAAGCCAACAAAAGGTTGTTCCAGGGTGTTTTCTCTCTTTGCATTAACAGTCTGGGAGAAGTTGAAATGATCATAAAAGGGAAGCCACTCAGTCCCTGTAGATGACCTAGGGCTGACCCCAGGCAGTTGGAAAACAATCTTTACAATGTATGGATGTTGCTAAAGTAGAATTCCTTAGAAGGACCAATCCGAGACCAGCAAGACATACGTCTACCCCTAGACAAGCAGAGCCCCATTGACAAGAAGTCTGTTTTTCAAATGAACTTTCCTATCGCTCACCCTTGGTCGGCGAAGTCATTCTTTGATTTCATGAGAACAAACCCGATCACCTCTGCCTGGCTTCGTGCCCTTGCCTATAAAGAGCAGATGATAAATCCCTCCTGTGCATAGGCCTGTGTCCTGAAAAACCAACGCACTGCAGCTCCTCAAGGCCACCAAGCCCCCGGTACTTGTGTGACTTCAAATGAGACAAGGCTTCTGCAGACAGCCCCCTTGGGTAGTGCAGAGACCCCCCCGCCCCTGGCTCGGTAACCCCCTTACATCTGCCAACCGCCTAAACGGCAGCAGAACTAGAAGCCCCCAAATACCTGGAAGCTTATCATGTATAAAAGGTGGCTGGAACCCGGGCTCGGGGCTCAGCCTTTGGAGGGGACTCCGCAGGGCCAGCACCGGTGCACACGAAACAGTCAGTGTCCAATCCTCCGAGTGCTGAAGTCTGTCTTCCCGCGACTGAATTTCTGCCGCAACAAAAATAAAGCCCTTCTCAATAAAAGGCAAGTCGCCTATCTTTAGTTGCCCTAGACGGCCAGGTACTGGGCCCGTCCCCTGTGCATCGGGAAAGGATACATGGCCTCCCGTTATTCTTTTCTCTCAGCTGTAAATTCTTTCACAAGCCCTGTCTGTCACCGGCCTAACCCTAACCTAACCCCACCTGTGCTCGCAGTGGTCTGATTCTTTGCAAGCTTGAGCTCAAGCTTGTCGGTGTGAGCAAAGTGTGACACCATTTGGTCTAGAGTCAACTTACAACCGCTACCAAGGCAGGACCCTTTCGAAGACTTGACCTGGTGGCCTGCGTGTTAAGGTCTTTTCATTGGGTAAGTGGGACCATAAATTATTTCCAGCTCTTTGTGAATACTGGCAATTGTTGGGGTTATTACTTTCCAGTGCCTACCCTCTCTGCCTCTGCTCCTTGCCTTGAGGAATTTCCTCTCATGCTTGTGCAAATCAGAATTCAGAGACAGACCCTCTGACCATCCCAGGGATTTAGGCTCCTTGAATTCTGATCTCTGTATCCTGAGCTAATTGACACCACTGGGCTCTGTTTGAATTTCTCTCCCTGTAAGCAATGAGCTGCAGCAATCAGATAACTCTCCCTGTTTGCTTCTCTTCTCTGTCTTTCCTGCTTTCCATGATCTAAAAATAGTTTCCACATGTTTTATCTGCTTTTCGAGTCACTGAATGCAGGGTAGTGGATCTGCTTCTGTTATTCTACCAGGGACAGACAGAGAAGTTCTAAGGGACGAATTTTGATTTCTACTCATTTTACTTCTCCTTTTCCTGCCCTTTAAAATTTTAATTGAATCACTCTATTTTCACTTTCAGAATGTATTATTTTTCTTGTTCAACAACCCTTATTTTAAAATGCGTAACTCTTCTTTATAGACTTTATGTAATTTTGTTTGTTTGTTTAACTTTTCAACTTCTTGGGAGGCTAAGTTTGCTTGTAAAAGGTCTGAGCCGGCGGGAGATCACATCCACCACACAAGGCCAGTGTAGAGCAAAACCACTTTATTGCCTGCGTCTGGGTGCAGGTGGGCTGAGCCCGAAAAGGGTTCAGCTTCAAATAACAGTTGGAATGTAGGTTACATACTCTGCTTATAACTTCAGGCAATTCCTGCTGAGGTCCTCTGTCTGGCCCACTGTCCACGTTGCAGATGGACTGGTCTGGTATCTCTTCCTGCATCTGCTGGGTGAGTCATTGTCTTGCGAATAATCCAGATAATTCACACTCAACAGACGGCTGAGAAAAGGTCATGCAAGCAACACATTTTTCATAGTTTTGGCCTTTTGCGAGCTTTTACTTTTACCCTTTGAAATGTTACTAATCCATTCATTCTGATCTTATAATGATGATATAAAGGAAAAAGAGGTGAAGTTTCTCTCTGTCTATTTCCTGCAGGTGTGGACTCCTGAAAGGAATTTGTTAGATAACTTCTTGGGGAACGGAGTGATAGGGTCCTTTAACCTGTGCTAGAACAAATTGTCCAACTGTCTGGTTGACTAAAATTTGCAGTCGATTTTGTACAAACCTAGAAATCAGGCACAAGAGGCGGGGTCCAAACAGGAACAATAAGAAGGCTAAACCTAGGGGCCCTATGAAGGGGAGGGGCCAGGTTAGTTTCAGCAAGGCTGCTTCTACTCTGGTCCAAGCAGAGTGGGCTGGGTGGTCCTGACTGAATTCCTTTAGCCACTGGGCACTGTCTGAATTCGTCGTGTCCTCTCCCCGACCTGGCCAGTTGAGTTAGCATAGAAGCAACAAGATGTATTTGCTGTCATGCATACGCCCCCTTCTTGGGCCAGTAGATAGTCTAGTGCAATGCAATGATCTATTACCATGCAGGCAAGGGAGTCGAGGGGTTCCGAAAGAAGTTTGATATTTTCACCTGTATGTCTACCTATATTTGCCATGATGGTGGTTACATTTTTTGCTGTCATGGCATCATAAGTAATGAGTAATTCCTCCCAGGAGGACGCAGTGGTAATTGCAGCTCTGACTTCTACTATGAGGAGTCCGACCCCCCTCTTTGCCCTACGATGGCTTCTGGGCTCAGGGCTTGATGAGGTTGAATTAGGGGTGAAGGAATGGAGTAAGGTATGGGCTGGGGTGACAAATCCTTCTGCCCATAAGCCACCCTGTTTTTCTGGGTTTAGGCATTGAATAGCATTTCCTCGCCTGGGGCCTGAAATGTCTAGTGCCCCTAAAAACATCATTCCCGCCGGTAGGCAAAGCAGCCCAGAAATATTTGGGCCTCGGGAGGTGTTTGATAGACGTGCAGTAAGGCTCCATTCATTAAACGTGTTAGAGGGAGGAGAGGGTTAGCCACCACAGAACGGCACCCTGGACAGCGGCTAATTTCCCTGGGATGATATTCTCGGTATTGCATCAAGTCCCTCGAGCTTGTGCAGACAAACTCCCATTGCAGGGGTTAGACGCGTCATGAATAGTTAGGTTACAGACACCCCTCGTAAGGTTCTAGTGGGAGACAGTATACATGGTGTCCACTTTCATGGCCTGAATTTGTGCTGAGAATCAAGATCAAGGGAGCGTTTGCCCTTCTGCTCCACGGGAGGTGTGCCCCCTGAGCTCACCTTAGGACACCTGCGTTACTGTTAGACAGGTGAACCGCCCCAGTCAAACGCCCCAGCTGGCACTGTCCCTGGAGTGGGTCATGCCTGGCTGGTGCTGGGCACTTGGTGCCAAGAGCCAGAGCCCCTCAGGGCCCTCCCCTCCACCTCACTGGGTCAGTGAAGAAGCTATACGAGTCGTGGTACTTCACCAGCGACCCCGAGGCCGGTGGCCCCTGCCCCAACCCCCCGCAGGGACGGAGGTGCCGGGAGGGGAGTTATGTTAGGAGACAAAGCAGATTCTTGGAGAGACAAGTAAAGAACGAGAGGGGTGTGTGGGGAGGGTAAAGTAGCTTGGGGTTTAGACAGAATGTCCCACCCAAACAAGATAGTGGGGCAGGCTGGTAACACTCAAAAGAGTGGAGGAAGACAGAGGGTCTAAAGAGAGGTGAGTGTCTGGGTTGCTCTGCGTTGCAATACTTGGCCATCAATTCCCACAACTGAAACCCCAGAGTTTCCCTGAACTCAGGGAGGGCAGAGTAGGTGGCCCCAGTATCAATTAATAATGAAACAGCCCTACCTGCTGCCATCAGTTATCTGAGGTTCAGAGTTTCAGGTGATGGTTAGGCATCTGTTCCTGGGCACTTTCAGTCTCCGGCCAATCAGATCAAGGCCTGGATTGCCCGTTTTTCCAGCCCAAGGAGGGGGTGAGGACCTGCTCTGCGCAGTCTGCCCGCAGTCCGACTTCCAGTGGGGCCCCTCACATTGAGGACATGGCTTAGGCGGTGGTCGGGGGTTGGAGCATTGTCTCACCTAATGGCCAGTCTGATTACGCTTAAAGCAGGGACCCAGGGGTCTGCTCTGCTGGTCCTGGCGTGGTGCCCTTCTTCTGTCCCTGAAGGGCGTTTGCTGACCCCTTGATTAGTGGAGGTTCCCGTGGCAGAGGCAGGCATTTGGAATTCTGCTGTTTGCTATGTAGCCTCTTTGTTGCGATTATTAAAAACCTTAAAGGCTACATTTAGAAGTTCCTGTTGAGGGATTCGAGGTGCATCTTCCAGTGTTTGTAACTTTCTCCTAAATCTGGGACCAGCTGAGAGATAAAGCTCAGGTTTCCGATGACAGTCCCTTCTGGGCTAGGAGGATGTCAGTCGGTACATCTGCTCATGGCCTGTGTCGGGTGGGGCAGAAAGGCTCAGAGCTTTCCTTCCTTTCCGGGATTATGTCAGACAGCTTTTCATAGGTGACATGAGTTAATACAATTACATAGGTTTCAACAGTCTGTTTCTAGGATACGTGATTAGTACACTGCATGTGTACTCAGCACTCAAAGTTAAATCATCTTAAGTCACATGTGTTTGGCAGCTGTACCCTTCACAGTCGCCCCTCGACCTTTGCGGCTTCACGATCGCAGTTTTTTCAAATACTATACTATACACTACTATGTCATACTATACTATATACTATACTATACTCTACTTTATACAACATTACACTATACTATACACTACTATGTCACACTACACTACACTACACTATACTATACTGTACACTATGTTACACTACACTATACTCCACTATACTATATGCTACACTCTACAACACTATACTATACACTACTATGTTACACTACACTATATACTATACTATACTATACTATATACTATATTACACTAGACTATACACTACTATGTCACACTATACTATATACTATACTATACTATACTATATACTACATTACACTATACTATACACTACTATGTTACACTACACTCCACTCCACTATACTATATGCTACACTCTATACTATACTATACTATACACTATACTACACTATACTATACTATACACTGCACTATGCTACACTCCACTATACTATATACAACACTATACTATACTATACTGTACACTACTATGTTACACTACACTATACTACACTACACTATACTATACTATACTATACTATACACTACACTATACTCCACTATACTATACACTACACTATACTCCACTATACTATACACTCCACTCCACTCCACTATACTATACACTACACTATACTACACTATACTATACACTACACTATACTACACTATACTATACACTCCACTATACTACACTATACTACACTATACTATACTATACACTGCACTATACTACACTATACTATACTATACACTGCACTATACTACACTATATTATACACTCCACTATACTCCACTATACTATACACTCCACTATACTCCACTATACTATACTATACACTATACTACACTATACTATACTATACTATACTATACACTGCACTATACTACACTATACTATACTATACACTACACTATACTCCACTATACTATACACTACACTATACTACACTATACTATACTATACACTGCACTATACTACACTATACTATACACTGCACTATACTACACTATACTATACACTCCACTATACTACACTATACTATACACTCCACTATACTACACTATACTATACTATACTATACTATACACTGCACTATACTCCACTATACTATACTATACACTGCACTATACTACACTATACTATACACTCCACTATACTACACTATACTATACTATACACTGCACTATACTACACTATACTATACACTGCACTATACTACACTATACTATACTATACACTACACTATACTCCACTATACTATACACTCCACTCCACTATACTATACACTACACTATACTACACTATACTATACTATACACTGCACTATACTACACTATACTATATACTACACTATACTACACTATACTATACACTCCACTATACTATACTATACACTGCACTATACTACACTATACTATACTATACACTGCACTATACTACACTATACTATACACTCCACTATACTCCACTATACTATACTATACACTGCACTATACTACACTATACTATACTATACACTGCACTATACTACACTATACTATACTATACACTGCACTATACTACACTATACTATACTATACACTACACTATACTCCACTATACTATATACTCCACTCCACTCCACTATACTATACACTACACTATACTACACTATACTATACTATACACTGCACTATACTACACTATACTATACTATACACTGCACTATACTACACTATACTATACACTCCACTATACTCCACTATACTATACTATACACTCCACTATACTCCACTATACTATACACTCCACTCCACTCCACTATACTATGCACTACACTATACTACACTATACTATACTATACACTGCACTATACTACACTATACTATACACTACACTACACTATACTATACACTACACTATACTACACTATACTATACTATACACTACACTATACTACACTATACGATACTATACACTGCACTATACTACACTACACTATACTATACACTACACTATACTACACTATACTATACTATACACTACACTATACTACACTATACGATACTATACACTGCACTATACTACACTATACTATACACTACACTACACTATACTATACACTACACTATACTACACTATACTATACTATACACTACACTATACTACACTATACGATACTATACACTGCACTATACTACACTACACTATACTATACACTACACTATACTACACTACACTATACTATACACTACACTATACTACACTATACGATACTATACACTGCACTATACTACACTACACTATACTATATGCTATACTATACTATACTATAGTATACTATACTATAGTGTACTATACTATAGTAATTTTTAAAACCATGATAGAGTGAAGCTGCGAAAGTCTAAGTGCAAGAATTGAGTGTGTATAATAAAGAATCCTACTTCACAGAAATTCATTGATTGCAGTCGAGTCTGGACCTGATTGACCGCGATAATCAAGGGCCGACTGTACTGCCCCGCTCCCCTTCCCACTGGTAACCGCCACACTGTTGTCTGTGTCCATGAGTTCAGGTTTATTTCCTATGTATAAGTGAACCATATGGCTCTTAGGTTATTCCAACTAACTTATATCCCATGGCATGATATTCCCAAGGTCCATCCATGTTGTTGTAAATGCTAGTATTTCATCTTTTCTTATGGCTGAGTTGTATTCCACTGTAAGTATGTACCACCTCTATATTCAATCAACTATCAAAAACACTTTGGTTGTTTCCATGTCTTGGCCACCATAAATAACGCTGCCATAAACATAGGGTGCATATGCCTCTGCAAATAAATGTTCTCACATTTTGGGAGGAGATACTCCAAAGAGGGGTTGCTTGGTCTTATGATAACTCTATATTTAATTTTTTGAGGAACATATTTTTCTGTTTTCCCTCCTCTGTGTCCCTGATAATCACCATTCTATTCAGTGTTTCTATGTATTCAACTTTTTCAGATCTCACATATAAGTGAAAACATAAAGTTTATTTCTTTCTGTGTTAGACTTAATTCACTTAGCATAGTGTCCTTCATGTTTATTCATGTTGTTGAAAAAAATATACATTGAAACACGGACACAGACAATAGTATGTTGATTGCCAGTGGGAAGGGGACATGGAGGGAGGTAGAAGAAGGTCAAGGAATTGTAAACAGTGCTGCTGTGAACACAGGGGTACATATATCCTTTCTAATTGGTATTTCAGGCTTCTTAGGGTATATTCCTAGAAGTGGGATTGCTGAGTCAAATGGCAGTTCAATTTTTAATTTTTTGAGGAAACACCATATTGTTTTCTATAGTGGCTGCACCAGTCTGCATTCCCACCAGCAGTGTACCCCTATGCTCAGAGCAGCACTATTTACAATCGCTAAGATTTGGAAACTGCCCAAGTGTCCATCAACAGATGAGTGGATAAAAAAGGTGTGGTACATATACATGATGGAATACTATGCAGCTGTATTTTATCTTTTCCTATGGCTGAGTAGTATTCATAGTATATATTTGCCTTATCTTCTTTATTTAATTTTTTATCAAAGGACACTTTGGTTGTTTCCATGTTTGGGCCACAGAAAATAACGCTGCAATGAATGTAGGAGTGCATGCATCTTTGTGAATAACTGTTTTCAAGTTTTTCAGGTAGATATCAGGGAGAAGGAATATAATAATTTTACTATTAATTTTTTGAGAACTGACATACTGTTTTTCATAGTGGATGTACCAGTTTACATTTTCACCAGCAGTAAATGAGAGTTCCATTTTTCCACAATTGCTCCATCACTTATTAGTTGTTTGTTAATATCCATTCTAATAGGTGTGAGGTGATACCTCACAGTTTTATTTAAATTTTTTTTCTTTATTGATTAGAGAGACAGAGGAAGGAAGGAGAGATAGAAACATCCGTGAGAGAGAACATCAATTGCCCACCTCCTGCAGGCCCCCCACTGGGGATCGGGCCCACAACCTGGGCATGTGCCCTGACCAGGAATCAAACTGGTGACCTCTTGGTGCAAGGTCGATGCTCAACCACTGAGCCACACCGACCAGCCTCATTGTAGTTTTGAGTTTCATTTCCCTAATAGTTTGTGTAGTTGAACATAATTTCTCAAATCTGTTTGCCATTTGTATGTCTTCTTGGGAGAGGTGTCTGTTCAGGTCCTCTGCTCATTTTCATTGGATTATTTGTTTGTCTGATGTTGAGTTGTATGAGTTCTTTACATATTTGGATATTAACTCCTTCTCAAACCCGTTGTTTGTAAATGTTTTCTCCCATTAGGTTGGTTTCCTTTTTGTTTTGTTGATAGTTTCTTTTGCTCTGCAGAAGCTTTTTAGTTTGATATAGTCCCATTCATTTATTGTTCCCTTTACTTTTCTTGCCTTTGGAGTCAAATTTATAAAATGTTCCCTAAGACCAAGGTCCATAAGTTTAGTAACTATGTTTTCTTCTGTGTAATTTATTGTTTCAGATCTTATATTTAGGTCTTATCCATTTTGAGTTATTTTTTTTACATGGGGACAAACTGTATTCTATTTACCTTTTGCATGGGGCTTTCGAATTTTTTTCAGCACCACTAATTGAAGAGGCCTTCTAATCTTCATCATATGTTTATGGCTTCTATGTCAAAAATTATGTGCCCAAAACATGTAGTTTTATTTCTGGGCTTTCAATTGTGTTCCATTCATCTGTGTGTTTATTTTTCTGTCAATACTATGCTGTTTTAACTATTGTAGCTCTTTGGTATTATTTGAAGTCAGGTGGTGTGATACATCCAGTTTTGTCCTTTTTTCTCAGGATTGCTTTACTCCAGGTTATTTGTGATTCCATATAAATTTAATTATTTTTTGTTCTATTTCTTTAAAAAATGACAATGGGATCTTGATGAGGATTGCAGTACATCTGTATATTGCTTAAGGTAATATGGATATTTTAATTATGTTGATTCTTCCAATCCATGAACATGGAATATCTTTTCAATTAATTGTGTCTTTTTCGATCTCTTTTAATAATGCTTTGTAGTCCAGCCAGTTCGTCTCAGTAGTTGCCTCTGTTGGTCCTGTCTTTTGTGTTTCTATCTGTTGATTTTGTATATGTATACAACATATTTTTCTTTTTACTCTTTTGTTGTGTGTCTCAGCTTTGTTTTTTTATTTGAGCACTTTTTAAATGTTTTTTTAATTGATTTTTAGAGAGAGAAGGAGAAATAGAAACATCGATATGAGAGAGAAGCATCGATTGGCTGCCTCCTGCACTCCCCCTATTGGGGATCGAGTCCACATCCCAGGCATGTGCCCCAACCGGTAATGGAACTGGAACCTCTCAGTCCATGGGACCAGGCTCAATCCACTGAGCGGCACCAGCTGGGCATCAGCTTTGTTGTGTGGAGTGTGTGTGGTTACTGTTGGGGTTATGAAAAACAAAAGTTTTATATATACACTAGTTCTTTTTCTTTTTCTGGAATGCTTCTGAGCTCCATCTTTGTTTACAAATGCAGACCTTTTCCCCACCCCTTTTATGTTTTTGTTGTCGCAAATTATCTCTGTTGTTAATTATCTTAATCATAGTTTGTGACCTTTAGTTCTTTGTTTCAGGTGGAATAACCTCCTTGAGTATTTCTTGCAATAAGCGTCTTCTGGTGGTACATTTTCTCAGCTGTGTATGTCTGAAAATATCTTTATTTTCTTCTTCATATCTAAAGGACAACTTTGCTGGATACATTATTCTAGACTGGTCATTTCTTCCTTGTATTAGTTTGAATATTCGGTTCCACTCTTTTCTATCGGGTAGAGTTTTTGCTGAGAAGTCTGATCATAACCTAATGGGCTTTCCTTTATAGGATACTTTCTTCTTTTCCCCGGTTGCCTCAGAAATTTTTTCTTTGTCATTAATTTTTGACAGTTTTAATACAACATGCCTCGGAGAAGGGTTTTTTTTGGACTGAGGTAGTTAGGTGTTTTGTTTGTTTCTTGGATTTGAGGGTCTAACTCTTTCCATATGCTTGGGAAGTTCCTGTCAATATTTGTTTGAGCAGGCTCTCTGTTTGCTTCCTTCTCTCTTCTTTTTCTGGTTTGCCTATTGTTCTTATATTTCTCTTTCTGACTGAGTCAGATACTTCTCATATACTTCTGTCTTCTTTTTATGCTCAACCTTTTCTCACTCTGCACCATTGTTAGATTGTTATCTTTGATATCATGAATTGTTTCTTCAATCTGGTCAGATCTATTTCCTAAGCTTGCTAGTTCATTCTTAATTTATTTTAGTAAGTTCGTCATCTCCAGAATTTCTGTTTGGTTCTTTTTGAAAGTTTCAAGCTCTTTGGTACTCACTTTGTTCATTAATTTGTTTTCTGATCTCATTAAAGTGCCATCATGTTTTTGTTTTTTGCATCTTATTGATTTTTTTTTTTTTTTCCCTGAACTGCAATCTTGAATTAGCTTTCATTTAAATCACATCTTTCCATGTCCTTAAGTTTGTTTTCTGGATTCTTTTTTTAAAATTTTTCTTTCTGAGCTGCCTCACCACCTTGGTCTTTCATGGTATTTGATGGGTTTCTTCTCTGTCTAGGCATCTATGTATGAGTGGCACCTCTCCAGCAGATTGATCAAATAAGTCTGTTATATTTCAGTAGGTGGCACTGATTCACAAGTTTTTTTTAGCTGTCTTTTATTTCTCTGGCTTTTCAGGTCTCAGTGGGTGGTGGAAAATGGCCTGTGTCCCTTGGAAATTAGCCTTCCCTGTGATCTGGTCACTCTTGTCCCAGGAATCAAACTGGTGACCCACAGTGGAACACAGTGGGCAAAAGGTCTCTAATTCCACATAATCCCAGTGTGGTCCCCCATAGCCAGATGCTGCCATTAGTGTAGCCACAATTTTGGGGGGAACCCAGCTACCTCCTTTGATGTTTTGTCCTCTGGCAGTGGTGACCTGGGAACTCTGCAGACTCCCCCCTGCACCCCAGCTTCAGGACTAGTCACAGACTGGGTGGGCCCTTTGCTCAGGGAGAAAGCAATTCTGCAGTACTAGTTCTCAGGGTGCACATAAGGTGCTCCACAACCTGCCCAGGTCACTGGGCTCAGCCACAGCTTGCACTGCCCACTCTGGCAGGAATGCTCACTAAGTCTCTCTGCTCCTTCCAGATGAAGGGAGCTCCAACCACAACGTGATTGCTCCCCTCTCTGGGCTGAGCCGTGCAGTTCCCTCTCAGCTGCAAGGCTGTGTCCAGGGCTCCTCTGAGCTTTTCTCCCTTCTTGCCAACCTGATTGGCTCCCACTTGTCCACCGTCAGATGTTTCAATGCACAGATCTCTAGGCTTGTTTGTGCATTCAGCTGGGACTCTTTGTTGAATTATAGCTGTCCAAATTGTTGAAACTTCAAGGGGTGAGACCAAGGGAGACTCTCGTGTTGCCATTTCTCTGACATCCAGTTGTAATACTTTAGTGTTTTCACTTTTCTAGCAGAATTAAAAGCATTGATCCATTACTTTTATGGCAATACAGTATTCTGTTTTTGTTCCTTTATTTACCTTTACCAATGAGTTGCATTTCTTATGCTCTTGTAATGATGCAATTCTTATATAATTAAGATGTCACACTGGTTTTAATACTTTTAAAGTCTCTCAGAGACTAATTCATATCATAAAAATTAATAACACTATATAACAACTGAAAACAGGTATGATGACTATGATATTTCATAGGGAAAGTCATAAAAATTCAACATCTAGGGGAAATAAATGCATAACATGTCAATCGAGAAAACTAAAAGGAAAGAGAAAATATTAGTTTGACATAAATCTTACAAAATATATTATACAATAGCAAAATAAGAAACTCAGGAAAAGGCCATTTCAATTTTCCTTTAAGTCACAGAAGTTTTGTCCTGAAAGAACTACTAAGTTCAATTTATAATAATATTAAATAAAATTTTCTATTAAATATGAAAATGAATTTTCCTTATTAGTGACTGAGCAATGCATTATTTATCATTTGAAGACACATGCTTCAGTTTGAGGTACATTTCCATTATTCTATTTGTAAATATTATATCAACTGTATAATTGTTCTTTTATTGGTTCAATATTTTCTTTTTTTTAAGTTTAATGTTTTTATTGTTTTTTTATTCATTAATTAATTAATTTTTGTTACAGATATTTCTCCTTTTACCCCACTGATTTCCCCCTTCTCCTCCCTCCCCACCCTGTCCCCAGCTTTGTTGTCCATGTCCATTGTTCATGCACACATGCATGTAAGTTCTGTGGTTTATCTCTCCCACCACCCCCTATTCTGGAGATTGTCAGTCTGTACCCCACTTCCACAACTCTGGGACTACTCCATTCCTCAGACTGTTATCTTCATTATATTCCACAAATAAGTGAGATTATAAGATACTTGTCTTTCTCTGTTTGGCTTGTTTTGCTTAGGATAATACTCTCCAGGTCCCTCCATGTTGTCTTAAAGGATAAGAGATCTTTCTTTCTTACAACTGCATAGTACTCCATTGTGTACATGTACCACAGCTTTTTTATCCATTGGTCTACTGATGAACACTTGTGCTGTTTCCAGATCTTAGCTATTGTAAATAGTGCTGCTATGGACATGGGGGTACATATATTCTTTCTGATTGGTGTTTCAAGCTTCTTAGGGTATATTCCTAGAAGTGGGATCACTGGGTCAAATGGAAGTTCAATTTTTAATTTTTTGATGTAACACCATATTGTTTTCCATAGTGGCCGCACCAGTCTGCATTCCCATCTCTTTTATTTTTATAAACATAATTTATTTTAATTAAAATAAAGTGGCTTCTTTTATAAATAGCATATTGATCTATCCATGTTTGTCTTCTATTTATTTATTTTTTTGTTTTTAAATCACTCTTTAACTATCATTTTTATTTTCTTATGTTATTATACTTTTATTTCTTAAATGGCTCTGATAATTATTTAACAGGAATAGGACTCTTTTTCACCCTGGCTGGTTTGGCTCAGCAGTTAGAGCACTGGCCTGCAGACCAAAGGGCCATAGGTTCAATTCCTGGCCAAGGGCACGTACCTAGATTGAAGGTTCTATCCCCAGTCCTGGTACAGGTTATACAGGGGGCAACCAATCTATATGTATCTCTCACATCAACGTTTCTCTCTCTGTCCCTCCTGCCCACATTGTCTAAAAATCAATGGAAAAATATCCTTGGATGACAATCAACCAAAAGAAAAAAAAAAGGGGACTTTTACTTTCTTGTATTGTGGTTTTATATGCCATTTTCTTCCTTTGCAATTTCATTTCTACTACATAAGATTATGACATAACTGTCCCATAGATTCATGTGAAAACAATTCAGTAAATTAAGAGTCTTGAACAAGAACTTGAGACAGGAATAAAAGCCCCAGCACCCCCGCTCCTCACCCCGCCACCGCCTGCCCACCCCAGCTGTGTGACCCGGTGCCACCTAGCCGCGAAGGCATGAGCAGCGGTTATTCAGTGAGCAATGACAGGCCCGTTCGACTTAAGAATGATTGTCTGTCAAAATTCATCTACAACTCCACTTTTAGGAATGTGCTTTTTCTTATGTGAGAAACGTAGCAAGAACTAAAGGAGACCGTCTCACCGCACAGCAGAGAAGAAAGTTTTATATTGTACCTACAGTCATCCCCTCGTCTGTGGCTTCACTTTCTGCGGTCTCAGCCCCCTGTAGTCAACCATGGTCCAAACATGTCAACTGGAAAATTCCTGCTATTTTGTGAGAGGAAGAGAGAGACCGCATTAACATAACTTTAATTAGAGTATATATTTATAATTATTCTATGTTTTTATCAGTTATTATTTTTAATCTCTTACTGTGCCTGATTTATAATACATTATAAATATATTTTTTCTATTTATCTTCAGATAGAGTGGGAGGGAGGCCGGGAAAGAGAGAGAGAGAAATATTGATGCATCATATCAACTGGTTGCCTCCTGCATGACCCCAACTAGAGACAGGGATGAACCACAACCAAGATATGTGCCCTTGACCAGAATCGAACCTGCTACTCTTTGGTATGGGGGCCGATACTCTAACCACTGAGCCAACTGGCCAGGGCCAAACATTTTAAAAGGACCGATATCACCAGAGAAGGAGATTCCAGATGTCTCGGATAATGTCAGTGAAAATAAATGTGGTGGGCATCTGGACACACGACAGTGAACCAGATACAACAGTCCTTCGAAAGCTTGTGTTCTACTTACTACTCCAAGAACAGTTATATGGGAGGAATCATTATAGATCTAGAAATCCTGATTTGACTAAGAAAAACTTGATTTGACAGAAATAACTCAGGTTGACTTTGTGCAACTAGCCAGAAATTGGCTTGAAATGGAGACGGAGGTACAGACAGAAAGAAAAAAAAATTTTTTAAACATTCATGAATCTTTTTTATTGATTTTTAGAGAGGAAGGGAGAGGAAGAGATAGAAACATCAGTGAGAGAAAAACATTGATTGGCTGCCTCCTGCACGCCCCCCACTGGGGACCGAGCCTGCAATCCGCATGTGTCTTGACCAGGAATCAAACCAGCCACCTCTTGGTCCATGGGATGACGTTCAATTCACTGAGCTACACTGACTGGGCGTGAATTATAGTTTTAGTACATCTGAGTCTGTGCTGTGAAAAGCTAGTATCTATTATAAAAGTATTGAATTACATAAATTAATGGTTTGCAATGCTTCCTTTTGTCACAAATATTTTAATGATCTCTTTTTAACCCTGAGTATAGAGTCCTGGATAATACGAAATGCCTACACTTTGTAAAAATCTATATTATGTTCTAGCTATAAGATAAACCGAAGTAAATTGTAATATATCATGTTGAAAGGTGTAGGCTTTGCATCCAGCCTGCCAAGGTTCCATTTCTGTCTCTGGCCTTTTACAAGATACATTTTGATCCATTATTATTCTTATTGCCCCGATGGTATTAATGCCCTTATAGGGTTGTAGGGTGAGAAAAAATAATAGAGAAAAAAATGATCAAAAATAAATGAGGGAAAAAAACCTCACTTATTATTAATTGGTCAGGCTACAATTTGTTCCCATTATGAAGTGTTTGGAGTGTAAGATTATAAGATTTATATCCCAGTGTAAGCCTGCCAGGATTATATAATTTAACTGTCTGGTGATTTTAGTCAGTCATAAATACAGTCAAGTTAAGGTGAGAAAGTTTGGAAGCTAATTTGTTTTCGCATCCAAATCTGACATGTTTCCTAATTAAAGCTGGCTAGAGAAATAACTGGTGAGACATGATTGTCCTTATACGTAGAATCTAAAGAACAAAATAAACAAAATAGAAACAGACTCAGACACAGAGAACAGACTGACAGTTGTCAGAGGGGAGGGAGGTTGGGACACTGATGAAAACGCGGTAATTAACAAGCTGTACAAATTGGAAGTTACAGAACGGCCATGGAGATGTGGATCAAAGCACCGGGTGTACATAACTAGGTTGTGATAACTATGTCTGCAACCAGATGGGATACTGAAGCACGGTGCGGGGGGAGGGGGCACGCTATAAAGTATGTGATTTTCTAACCACTTTGCTGAACATCTGAAACTAATACAGAATAATATTGAATGTAAACTGTAATTGAGAAATAAATTTAGAAAAATAACTGGTAAGAGTTTGTATAACTATGTGAGCCAATCACTTTTGTCCTTATAAAATTTAATTTCCCTGTTATCCTCTAACAATGAGAACTTTATATTTTCTTGACATTTAATGAGTTCTAATGTGATCAGGGCACACTTCTACAATCATTTCTGTCTCCACATGATACTAATCGGATCCCTTCCAAAAGAGATTAGGCTATTCATGCTGTTTGTTGTCTTAAAATGTTATATTTGCCAATTACCTCATAAAATCCAGAATTAGCTTTTGTTTAAGCATTAAATATACTTCATTTCAGCACTTGAAGTTTTCAGTAAATAATAAGGTCTTCCCTTTTGTTATATTTCCCAAATTTTCCTAAATTTCATAGTAAAGTTACAAGAACTAAAATATTGAGTATAAATGAATCCATTTATAATTTATGTTCTTGTTCCCGGAAAAATACAACTCAGGAGGCTTTAAAAATTATGCAATGACTGAGGAGACAAACATATGGGGAGGACAGCTAAGGGTTGAGGTGGGAAGGAATTCTAAACATTTAGCAATAGGTAGTTTTCAATATCTCTTGGAAATACGACGTTTTCCCCTTTCATTTTGATATAACACATTCTACTAATATCTTTTCTGAAGAGGCAGCAGGTACGAGTACTGAAGTCATACTGTGTGAGGTTGAATTCTGTCTTCACTACGTTTTATACATACAATAAAAACTCTCTGATCAAAATAGGTTTTTGTTTTTAGGATTTGGCACATGTTTTTATATAGGAGAACAAACAAACAAAAACACTATACAAGTAAGATGCAAATGTTTTTAAAAACTGTAAGTGTCAGCGGGCTCCAGCTGGTGGGTGCAGGGGTCTGTGGCCTCCCCTCAGAACTCATTTGGTGTGGTGGTGGAGTAAGAAGGTATGGACTCTTAGAAATAGAGATTGTAAGTTTGCACTCTGACCTCTTCATTTTTTTTTTTTTCCTTTATTGATTTTAGAGAAAGAGGAAGGGAGAGACAGAATATCGATGACAGAACATCGACTGGCTGCCTCCTGCATGCCCCCCACTGGGGATTGGGCCCACAACCTGGGCATGTGCCCTGATGGGCCATCAAACCATCAACCTCTTGGTGCAGGGGCCACGCTCAACCACTGAGCCACACCGGCGGGACTCTTCGTTGTTATTTGACACTGAGTGAACACAGTGTTCTCCTTATTGCTGTTCTCCAAAATCTTAGTCACAGCAATTAATCCCATTGTTTCAGCTAGTAAAGCTATTACTGCTGATCCCAAAAATCTACCAATCAACATCTGCCTCCATCCCTTTCTATATACGGCAAAGCTAATACTTTTGAAAGTGAAGGCAAGGAGTGTCTGAGAATGTTGCTGGCTTACTTTCCTAGGGTCAGAATCGGCACTCGGTCCATGGGAGACGGGGCCATAAAAGAGCAATTTGCTGCAAAATTACGGCAAGGATGCGATTCCGACTCGATACTTCCCTATTCCTCTCCCGTATATCCATAATATAATCGTCGTTAAAGAAGACTCCATCTCTTTCTACACACACACACACACACACACACACACTAATGTTATTCAGTCATAAAAATAAATAAATCCATTTGCGACAACATAGAAGAAATCTAAGGGATTCATACTAAGTGAACTAAGTCAGACAGAGAAAGACAAATAGTGTGTGATCCACTTACACGTGGAATCCAAACTATAAAACAAGCTCGGAGATATTAAGAACAGATCAGCGTTTGGGGGATGGGGCGGAGGCGTTCAAAGGGTACAAACGTCCAGTTATAAGATAAATAAGTTATAGGGATGGATGTTAACGTAAAGGAAAAGACATTAGCTCACATAATCGTCTGAAGATTAAGCAGATCCCCTCATCAATGCCATAGTTTCCGATCTTTCTGAAGAAGAACACTGCAGACCTTGTAGGAGGAACATCTGTTTTCGAAACACGGATGTTGCGATTGGCAATGATATTTGGGGGACATGCGTCTTCCCGGCTCACCACCCAGGGACGGACAGCTCCGTCCTCCTCACCTGGGTCTCTGGCTTCCAGCTTCGGTGCCGGAGCACCGACAGGATCCCGTGTGGCCGAACCGAACACCTGCGCCGTCGACCCGCCTCTTGGGGCCTGACCCAGCCCAGCGGACCGCGTGCTCCACGACTGAGACCCCGTTCCCGCGCCCCCCTCCCCAGCCAGCCTTCGAGGGGGCCAGGCAGGGATCTGCCTTCGCCCCAACCCAGCGGCTCTTCCCTGGGGGTGTTAGGGAGACACCGGCACCACGGGGTGCGGAGGCACAGGGAGACGTCCACCGTGCCCGGGGCTGGGCGCTGGAAAGGCCGAGGACAAGTGCCAGCGATGCTCGACCTCTCCCCGCTCCTGGGCACAAACCACCAGGGTCCGGGCACGCAAACACCTGTGTACTTGCTGGTCTGACAGAGAAGCAGGTGCAATTCCGATTCCTTCCCAGCAGAAGGCTATTGTGCTCAGTGGCCTTTTCTGTTCTCTTTTTTTTTGGGGGGGGGGGGGGCGTGCGCCTAGCGGAACCGAACCGGGACTCTCTGGTCCGCAGGCCGAGGCGGAGTGTCCTTTTCTATCGGACACTCTCAGGGACAAGCGGCCAGGCCCTGACTGAATAGGTGTTTATCGCAGGTTTTAGATGCTTGGGCAACACTGAACACTGAGGATCCGGTGCCTTCAGCTGTTCAGCGGCCAGGTAGGTGGTCTCGGCAACTTTGGAAATCTCAGCCAACGCTGCGCCCCCCCAGACCCCCCATCGCGGCCCCGCCCCTTCAGGTCCCCCCAACCCCGCGTGCCCGCCTCCTCGCCCCGGCCCCGCCCCTCGCCCTACTGCGGTCCCGCCCTTCAGATCCCACCGCCCCGTCCCCGCCTCCTCGCCCCGGCCCCGCCCCTCGCCCCGGCCCCGCCCCCTGCTGCGGTCCAGCCCACGTCTGGCTCCTCCCCCACACGCTATAGACCCACTTCCGCCCCGAAGGCCGCGGGGGCCTCGAGTCCTGCCGCCTGTGGCGTCGTCCGAGCTGCCTGAGTGAAATGCGGCCGCCCGTGCGGCGCGTGAGAAGCCCCCAGTGCCGCACCGTCCGCACGGGCCTCTCGGGACGGAGACGCTCTGTCAGCCGCTCCTGCGACCCGGAGTCTCCGCCTCGACCAGCACCCGGGGCCGGCTCGTCAGGCAGCGCCGCGGACAGGCCCCGCAGGTCCCCGCGTCCGCCGACGTGGGCCGGGCGGCCGGGCTCGCGGCGGAAGCGGCGCCGAGGGAGTTGGCGTGTCCGCAGCCGGCTGCACCATGTAAGTGTCCGCCGCCCCTCGCCCGGCCCCAGCCCGCCCGCCCGGCCGGCCTGACGCTCCCGCTCTCTCCCGCAGGTCGAAGGTGTCCTTCAAGATCACGCTCACGTCCGACCCGCGGCTGCCCTACAAAGTGTGAGTATCCGCCGCGCGCCCGGCCGCCTGCACCCCCGCCGTCTCCGGGGCCCCCATCCCACCCGGCGGCCTGCACCCCCGCCGTCTCCGGGGCCCCCGTCCCACCCGGGCGCCCCTTCGAGGGCCCGCCCTCCGCCGCGCACCCGGCGGCCTGCACCCCCGCCGTCTCCGGGGCCCCCGTCCCGCCCGGCCGCCTGCACCCCCGCCGTCTCCGGGCCCCCCGTCCCACCCGGCCGCCTGCACCCCCGCCGTCTCCGGGGCCCCCG
This sequence comes from Molossus molossus, assembly GCF_014108415.1. Classification (NCBI taxonomy): domain Eukaryota; kingdom Metazoa; phylum Chordata; class Mammalia; order Chiroptera; family Molossidae; genus Molossus; species Molossus molossus. Next base: position 109,323,247 of record NW_023425403.1, on the reverse strand, counting down.
TCCCGCCCGGCCGCCTGCACCCCCGCCGTCTCCGGGGCCCCCCGTCCCACCCGGCCGCCTGCACCCCCGCCGTCTCCGGGGCCCCCCGTCCCACCCGGGCGGCCCTCCGAGGGCCCGCCCTCCGCCGCGCACCCGGCGGCCTGCACCCCCGCCGTCTCCGGGGTCCCCCGTCCCACCCGGCCGCCTGCACCCCCGCCGTCTCCGGGGCCCCCCGTCCCACCCGGCCGCCTGCACCCCCGCCGTCTCCGGGGCCCCCCGTCCCACCCGGCCGCCTGCACCCCCCGCCGTCTCCGGGGCCCCGTCCCGCCCGGGCGCCCCTCCGAGGGCCCGCTCTTCGCCGCGCGGGGCGGCTGCGGAGCGAACCTTGCTGTGGGGCCGGGGGGCCGGGGGGCCGGGCGCGCGGGGGGCCGGCCCCGGACAGCCCGTGGCGCCCGGCTGGAAAGGCCTCTGCGCGTCCGGACGACGCCCCGGCGCCGATCCCGAGGTCCACGTTGGTCGCGGCCACGCCGCTGGCCCTCGCGTGTGACGGATGCCCGGCCCGGCCGTCGGCGCGTCCTGAGCCCGAAATCGTAGCCTCGCGGAGCCGGGATGTAGGAAGAGGGATGAGGGGAGACGGGACACGCAGAAACGGGGCAGTTTCTTCACGCGGGGCCCTTCCTTGTCCTCGAGCAGTCAGCGTGGGTCCAGCCTGGGCCTCCGGCCCGGATCCTCCGCCTGGTCTGTTACCTGGTTGCGCTCAGCGCGGTTAAGCAGGACGCGGCTGGGGGCGCAGCGAGGGCCGGGTCCGCGATGGAACGTCCGTGTACAAAGTATCACTGAGTTGATACATAGTTGCGTCTGGACCTCCTGGAACTGTAGCAGCTGTCAGCAGTCGCTGTGATTCAGCGCTTGGCGGGCCATGTGACCTCCCGCTTTGTCCTCTGATTGGTTTATCTCCAGGGGGCTCTCCTCACCTGCTCCAGTAACTGCTCCCCTTGTAAAATGTCATTTTTTTAAGTGCTCTCTGAGGGATGGGCACATTCTCTTCTCACAGCTGACTTACTCTAACGTTTCTTCTTTAAAAATGTTTCTTTTAGGTCATGGATTAGACTGCTTTTTAAATTTTTCCTCTCCCCCATGCCTCACCCAGCTTCTTCTCCTTAGCCAGCCTAAGGCCATAGTCTGAGCGGGAGGGAGATAGTCTCTCACATCAGTGTGAGAGATGCACGGAGTGGTTGCCACCCACACGACCCCAACCAGGGCCGGGGACGAACTGCAACGGAGATACTTGACCTTAGCGGGAACCGAACCTGGGACTCTCTGGTCCACCGGCCTCCGCTCTAATCTAACCGCTTAGCCTTTAAATCACTCTCTTGCAAACAGTCCACTCTGGTATCCCCCACCCCTCCCGTGTGTTTTGTTCCAAGCACTTGGTGAGACACCAACCCTGAGCTCAGCCACTGTGTTCTCTGCACATAGCTGAAGGTACCTGGAGAACATTGCACAAGTAGGCGGATAAGTTTTACATAAAGTTAATGAGTATGTTCAGCAGTAGCCAACACTGCTACATTTCCCATGCTTGCTTATTTTCCTCTTTATTCTCTGAAAGGATGTTTAAACAGATTTATCTTCACACTTAGCACAATTCCTTTCCTTGTTTCTTTCAAGCAATCAGAGGAAAATTCTGTCGTCTTTCCATCACCTCTATAAAGCTACTGCTATATCTGTAAATCTGTCATTTCTGTCTACAGTCTTGTTGGAGTGGAAAACATCAGTGACTTTACTCGTGAAAAGCCAATTGTGCGACTTAGGCTCTGCATTCTACCTGTTTCAGTCTTCTCAATATTAAAGCAAAGTCCAAGGTCACCCTTTCTTCATTTTTTATTTCTCCCTTTATACTGGATAATTCTCATTAATATGTAAATTAGGAGGGAAAAAAAGATGGAGCAGGATGAAGAGAGAAAGGACAGGGTAGGACAGCATCAGTATCTAAGAGTGGCTGGAACATTGTACCAGTTCAGTTAATATGGGTGACTGGATGGATTTAATAGGCGTGCATGTTGTTTAGTGTGCATGTAGTTTGTGTGTGTAATCTATAAATGGGTGTGTGTGTGTATAAAATAAGCATAATTTATGTATCTATGTATGTAAACTTAATTGTGCTGTTTCCTTTTCAAAGTAAATAGGAACTAGTACTTGGGTATTACTAAAAGCAACTCTTTTAAGATACGTGGGAAAACATGCTTTAATTTATAAACATACTTTGGTAGAGAAACATCCTTTGACTTTCTAACGTTACTGATAGTTGAATTCTAGGAAGGATGTTTCAGTTCTAAATTTATTCTGGGCAATGTCAGAGTTTTCATTGGTTTGTTTTGTTTGTTGGTCTAGTCTCTGTTGGTACTGCTACTAGGTTGTAGAAATGTTGAAACCAGACATTCTCTTCTATGTAAAGGAAGAGTTGAAGACACCTTTGTCTCTTTCAGTCTGACTCAGCGTTTCCGCACTTCCCACCGCTTCTCCCTTCTCTCTGCCACCGTCCTTTACCCGAGCCTTAGCCTGGTCCCTAAACTGACAAGCTCCTCTTTTAATCCTCCCGCTCCTACACACGTTGGTTTCTCTGCGGGAGTGCAGTCCACTCCCTGGCAGACAAAACCCTTTAATACTCAAAGTTTTACCTCTGAAGATTTCTGTAACTGTCTGGGGAGTTCATTTCATCCTCCTCTAGTTTCCTATAGAAACTTTGTTCTTACTCTTTATAACAACACTCATGTCATAGTTACATTTATATATAATATATGTTTGAAAAAAAGATTTTGCCAGTAATTTATTTTAAAAATTCGCTTTTAAGCCCTGGCCGGTTTGGCTCAGTGGTTAGAGCGTTGGCCTGCGGTCCAGAGAGACCCAGGTTCGGTTCCCACTAAGGGCACGTCTCTCGGATGCAGTTTGTCCCCGGCTCTGGTTGGGTCGTGCTGGTGGCAGCCACTCGATGTGTCCCTTTCACGTCGATGTTTCTCTCTCTCTCTCTCCCTTCCTCTCTCTCCCTCCCACTCTATATGAACAAAAAATGGAAAAAATGTCCTCAGATGAGGATAAAAAAAAAATTTATAAAAATTTACATAATAGTTCCCATTTTTTTTCAAAACGACAGTATAATGTAGAAGGTTATTTTACAAATGATGTGACTGACAAACACAATTCAAACTGAGATAAAGTCTTGGGAGTCATAATAACTCCCAAGTTTCTCTGTAATTTTCTGCCACATAGAATTTGCACTAAAAAATATTTTCATTGTATGCTTTATTGAATTTTCTTTGGATAGTTTCACCAATGTAATGTACAAGTCGAAGTTTATTTTAAAGACTATCAGTATGACGTTTAGTCATGTGTCACAAAGAAGTTTCCAGTCTTCATTTAAAGAGTAAATTGAAACTCTTTAAGATTTTAGAAGTTGTCCTTTTGAGGATGAATCTCAGGATCTAAACTGAATGTAATGCAAAATAATTGCAGTTCTGCTCCTTACTTTGTAAACTCTCACATTGCCAACCTAACTAGATAGTTTTTAAACAAATGACTACCCTTTAGAATTCCCCCCTACCCCCCAGGAAAGTAAAGAAAGGTAAACACAATGATAACTATTCTTACTTTTTAGTTGTAATTTGGAGGAGTAGGATTGGGGGGCGAAGAAATCTGGTCCCGCTTACCGAAGTCATAGTAACGCACGTGTCAGACACTCAGCACCTCGTGCGCCAGGGAATGGGGTCTGCGTGGGGAAGTGCTGCGGCCTGGAAGTCGGTGTGGAAACATGAAGGGATAATGAAACGACGGAAAAGTTTCAAAGAAAAATGCTAGTTTGTCTTTTTTCCTGCTGTGAAAAAGAATCTGTTTTTCTGTCTTTAATGATTGTGATTCATTTTTACTGTAGGACTATTATATTTTTTATTTTATTTTTTGTTATCTCCTTCTATGCCTTTTAACTGTTTTTTGGGGAGGGTATATCATGATAATGTCAGGATTTATTTGTTTTTAGTTTTAGTTTTTAAATTGGAAAATTTATACATTGTCATTTATCAGCAATCTGTAATACACTTGACATTGTACAAGTCAGTAATAAAATCATTCATTACTCCAAAATGTTATTTCAGGTTGTATTAAGCCCTTTATCTAATGATGGTATCAACGTTTTGTGGGAAACAACTTTACATTTTGCTGTTTCACACTTGTCCTCTACCTGGTCTACTCGTCTAGACTTGACTATTTCCACTGTACAGAAAGGGTCGTGAAAGAGTCTCGATCCTGCGCTGCTTCCCAGAGCCCTCTCACAGTGACAGTGACCGTGACACTCCTGCCTTGAGGAGAGAGGTGTTTGCTCCATGTCTCTGAATCTGTTTTGTGTGGTAGTTTATTTTGTTCATTATATTCTACATATAAGTGAGGTCATTTGATACTGACTGGTTTATTTTACTTAGCATAGCAGACTGCCAGATCTCAGAGGGAGGGGAGGAGGAACTAGAAGAGATTAACCAGAGACTTCATATGCACATGTGCATAGCCCTAGGACACACAAATAGTGCCTGTGGGGGTGGAGTGGGGGTGGAGGGGGTCAGTGGGGGAAAAAGGGGGATGGACATCAGTAATACTTTCAACAATAAAGATAAATTTTAAGAAAAGATAAAAAGAGCCCTGGCCGGTTTGGCTCAGCGGTTAGAGCGTTGGCCTGCGGTCCGGAGAGACCCGGGTTCGGTTCCCGCTAAGGGCACGTACCTCGGTTGCAGTTTGTCCCCGGCCCTGGTTGGTCGTGCGGGTGGCAGCCACTCGATGTGTTCCTTTCACATCGATGTTTCCCTCTCTCTCTCTTCCTCTCTCTCCCTCCCACTCTATCTGTACAAGAAATGGAAAAATATCCTCGGGTGAGGATAAAAAAAAAAAAAAAAAAGAAAAGATAAAAAGATATATCACTCTGAACACAGAATGAAAAGGTGTCCGGGCAAGCAGTGGTCAAGTCTACTGAAGACGAGAGAGAGAGTCCACTTTTTGGAATTCATCTCTGGAAACAAGCAGCACCCCATGTGCTAGACCTATTTGTATCCAAATATTAAAGATATATAAACCTGCACCTGTGTAGATTGTTGCTGTTTGAGTGGAGCTGTGGGCAGCATCTCAGCTATAAGGCTAGTCGCCTATTTTTTTTTTTTTAATCTTTATTGTTGGATGTAAAATGTATTACAGATGTTCCACATTTTTCCCCCATTGACCCCCTCCTCCCCACTCCCGCCCCCCTCCCACCTTTTCCCACACTATTGTCTGTGTCCATTGGTTATGCATTTAAGTTCTTTGGTTTATTTCTCCCCACCCCAACCCCTTTCCCTTTGAGGTTTGTCAGTCTAGCAATGAATTTGTGCTTCTTAATCCCTTCACCTTTTTCACTCATTCCCCCAACCCCCTTCCCAACTGGCAACCAACAAAATGTTCTCTGTATCTGTGAGAATGTTTCTGTTCTACCTGTTCATTTTGTTTGTAGATTCCATTGTTGATAGATATGTATTCATTGCCATTTTGTTTGTTCGTACATTTTATCTTTTTCTTCAAAAAGACCCTTGATCATTTCATATAATAACGGTTTGGTAGTGATGAACTCCTTTAACTTTTTCTTGTCTGGGAAAGTTTTTATATGTCCATCGATTCTAAATGACAGCTTTGCAGGATAGAGTAATCTTGGTTGTAGGTTCTTGCTTTTCATCACTCTGAATATTTCTTGCCACTCCCTTCTGGCCTGCAAAGTTTCTGTTGAGAAATCAGCTGACAGCCTAATGGGGACTCCCTTGTATGTAACTAGCTGCTGTTTTATTTTTTAATTGAAGAGTTCAGTAATGTGCAGTCAGAATACACAGTCTTCAGACTAAAGACAGACTTGCTTAGGTGTGCTAAAATTGCTAATATGAGGAGCAAAGGGCTTTAAAAGAGCTTTTAAAACATTGTTTTTGGTTTTTCTTGCAGACTCAGTGTTCCGGAAAGTACCCCTTTCACAGCAGTTCTAAAGTTTGCAGCAGAAGAAGTAAGTGTAGACGTTGAAACAGCCTATGTAGAATGCAGATCGGCGGCGTGTCTCAATCTTTGAACTGTGCATGCACTTTTAACGCACTTCCTGTGGGTTTATTACTAGGTTAATAAAATAAAAAAATTAAGCTTTATTAACAGATATAAATAGAATGAAAGTTAAGACTTACTGACAGATACAGGAAGAATGAATTCAACAAATTGACATGTTTTCAGTGCAGCCATCTACAATTATAGGGGAATTTTTTATTGAAATTGACAAGGTTCAATGATATGTACATATAAAATTTTTTTTCTTTATTGCTTTCAGAGAGGGAGAGAGAGAGAGAGACATCGATGAGAGAGAACATGATTGGCCGCCTCCTGCACGCCCCCCCACTGAGGATGGAGCCCACAACCTGGGCGTGTGCCCTGACCAGGAATCGAACCAGTGACCTCTGGGTGTTTGGGTCGATGCTCAACCACACTGGCCGGGCCATAATTGTCTTTTAGAAGTGCCTGGTTTTTTTAAAAAAAATATGTTGGTTTTCTGTTTTTAAGAGAGAAGAATTTTCTATTCAAAATTGTCATCATTTGAAGCGACTCTTTGGACATGACAGAGAAGAGTAGCTTGGGTAGAGATGGCCCTGATGTGACCCAGGGACTCGGGTTCCTGTCGTGGACGTGTCATTCATGTCTGTGTCATTCATGTCTGTGTCATTCATGTCTGTGTCATTCATGTCTGTGTCATTCATGTCTGTGTCATTCATGTCTGTGTCATTCATGTCTGTGGCATTCATGTCTGTGGCATTCATGTCTGTGTCATTCATGTCTGTGGCATTCATGTCTGTGTCATTCATGTCTGTGTCATTCATGTCTGTGTCATTCATGTCTGTGGCATTCATGTCTGTGGCATTCATGTCTGTGGCATTCATGTCTGTGGCATTCATGTCTGTGGCATTCATGTCTGTGGCATTCATGTCTGTGTCATTCATGTCTGTGTCATTCATGTCTGTGTCATTCATGTCTGTGTCATTCATGTCTGTGTCATTCATGTCTGTGGCATTCATGTCTGTGGCATTCATGTCTGTGGCATTCATGTCTGTGTCATTCATGTCTGTGGCATTCATGTCTGTGTCATTCATGTCTGTGTCATTCATGTCTGTGTCATTCATGTCTGTGGCATTCATGTCTGTGTCATTCATGTCTGTGTCATTCATGTCTGTGTCATTCATGTCTGTGTCATTCATGTCTGTGTCATTCATGTCTGTGGCATTCATGTCTGTGGCATTCATGTCTGTGGCATTCATGTCTGTGTCATTCATGTCTGTGGCATTCATGTCTGTGTCATTCATGTCTGTGTCATTCATGTCTGTGTCATTCATGTCTGTGTCATTCATGTCTGTGTCATTCATGTCTGTGGCATTCATGTCTGTGGCATTCATGTCTGTGGCATTCATGTCTGTGTCATTCATGTCTGTGGCATTCATGTCTGTGTCATTCATGTCTGTGTCATTCATGTCTGTGGCATTCATGTCTGTGGCATTCATGTCTGTGGCATTCATGTCTGTGGCATTCATGTCTGTGTCATTCATGTCTGTGGCATTCATGTCTGTGGCACAGGCGGGCCTCTCGGTTTCTCCCTGAAAGTCTTGATCTGGAAAATGGGAATATATAGTTAATGCCTGTCCTTTCTGTCTGGTTAATTGATTTTGAATAAAAATGTAATAGGATTTACTAAAGTATACTGTAAAATTAAAAGTGCTGTACTGGTACAGAGTAACTCAAATACAAATATTTTGGTTCAGAATCTTCAGAAAAGTTGATAATTATGGAAAAATAATTTTAGTGAAATAAGAAACTAGCTTAACCTATACTCCTTTATATAAGTGTTCAATGGAAAGAAACAATTCATCAGCACTCACATCCCCTCAGAGACTATTGTCAGGACCACTGACATCACTTATCATTCAGCATTAAACCGAAAAATAGTGGTACATATTTCATAGTCAGTTTTTATCTATTTTTCATGTAGAGAGAATAAATAAAAATAAATGGGAAACAAATCGAATATAGCATAATCTTTATTTTTTGCTCCATAGATCACTTGCAAGAAATATACCTGGTCTGGGACATAGCAGATCCACAGATTCTAATTTAAGAAATTGATCTGCATTTATATATAATGCAATAATTTATTTATAACAAATATTTAATAATTTATTATTACATAATTTATACTATATATCTTTCTGTTTTGCAGTATGTGTGTTATAGGGCAGAGGCATGGATGTCATCTTGCTCTTGCATTGGATCCGAACATCCTAACACGTGCAGTAGGAAGTTAGCAAACTTCACACAGTGTACTGGTTAAAATTTTAATACAGCTTATGGTCATTGTGAGTCATGGGTGTCACACTTTAGAAAGGTTATGATTTTCCGTCAACAGAAGGCCTTTCACGTGATGACACTGTAGAATCTTTGGGAACAGGAGTTGACTTAACAAACGAAAGAGTCTATGGATTTAAGTCCCTAGTAAAATCTCTTAATAAAAACAGTAAGACAGTTTCCCGGTACATGACTGGGTTAATTTAAGTAGTGAGTTGTCAGAGCCTGAGAAGAGCCTCTTAATGTCATAAATTATAAGAGTTAAGGAATCTGAGGATGAAAATTGAGGAACATAAAGTATACTTTGCATCCAACTGAAAAATTGTTAGTAATTTGACAAAAGTAGTAGTTAATATATTTTACTTTACTAGAGATGCTTCCCCAAATTTTAGCTTAACTATTACCTTCTGGAAAAGTGGTGTCAGCAGTCGCTTTTGATTTTTAATGTTCATAAATATGTTGCCACTCTTTGGGTTTGGCTAAGAAAAAAACTTACCTTAAAATGGACATATTCTAAGAATAAGACATACTCAGTAGGGTGGCTAGAAACTTTGCAATATTCAAGTTTTGGAAATCTGACATGTCCTATAATTTGCATATTTGATCAGTTTTACAACCTCAAATTAATTTTTGAAGTTATTTTAAATTAGATTTATTTAAAATCCTTATATTTTTGAAGGAACATTAACAACTAAGAATGTACTATATAGACAGTGAAATTATTTATTAGGTACATAATTCTATAACAAGTAATTGTTCTTATGCATAATTCAATATTTATTTTAAAAAGGGACTTTTCAGTTTACAAATTAAAATAAGCTTTCAGTAGTTTTCCTCAACTATGCACATGTGACCATTATGAAACCAAGAGCAGTGTTTCCCGGAGTGTTTCCTGGAGTCTGCAGCCCCCAGGAGGAAACAGCTCCATGACAAACGGATCAGTGGCGAAGAAGTATGGGAAATACTTCGGTCACTATTTTCTTCTTGAAGTTGAATAAGCTGTATTAGCAGCATATTTAAAATTTTTAAAAAGAGCTCAACTATAATATCTTTACAACTTGTCCATTGCCTAGAAGTGCATAGTAAATATTTGTTGGAAAATTAATGAACTATGAAGACATGACTATACTATACTGCTGGTCTTTAGAGCGCGAAAATAGTTCTATCTTTTAGCTACCAATAAGTTTTATATCACATTTTATTGATTTAGAAAACACACCTTATTACAACATCCCTAAAAGTAGGTCAGTGGAGTCTTCACTACCACTGTTAGCCATGTGGCAATTGTCCTCACCTGCACATACTTGAATTCAGTTACTACTTCCTGGTGGCATAATTAGAGTATTTCCATCCGTGAGGTTTAAGTCAACAGTGCGTTAAAGGAGAATTTGAGGAAGGACTATTAGCCTCGGTTGGCCTCCCATTAAACACAGCAGAGCATTTATTTGAACTTACTATTTCTACAAAGACATTTTAGGAATGTTCTAAGCGATCTTTTTGCTTTTATTTTTGCTTATGAAAGGAAGTTGTGTATGATGAAAGCAACATGTCTAAGTCTGAAAGAGTAAACATTGCTTGGGTCATAGATTCATTGATAGTGTTGTGTGTGTGTGTGTGTTTTGTGCATTTTGCAATTCATGGTATGTTAGATACAGTGAAATGTTGTATTTAGAGGACAGTATTCTCAAAAATAAAGCAAATTACAATAACAGTGTTTTTTGTGATGTTACTTGTCCTGAAAGAAAAGTTACATTTTAGAATTATCTGTACACCGTTCTTGGTAAGCTAAGTATCTTTTATAGAGTATGTGTGTTTATAAGATTTGTTTTCTTTTTCTCCCGTTTAGTTTAAAGTTCCTGCAGCCACAAGTGCAATTATTACCAATGGTAAGAATTCATTTTAAAAGAAGTGAAATTAAATAATTTAACTTGATGGTAAAAAGCCCAAAATTTATATCAGCATTAATGATATGCATAATTGTAAATACTCAAGGTTATTGTTCATAATTAGCTTTTTTCAGATCATTTATGCTTCTTGGTATAGTTTAGCATTTGTAATATCTTATATCCTTATCACTTCTTGCCAGGTTATTACTGAAACTAACTTATTTACCAAGCTGTTCTTTTTTTTTTCAAAATAAATTATATTGATAAATGTTTTTAGATTTAGGAGTTTAGCAGGAACGCGCCGTTGCTCCACTTTGTGACGAAGTGGATGCTTCCTGATGAAGCCTGTTCCTGTGTGCTTGCAGAGCGAGGGTTTGTCCGCGAGATGTGTCAGCTAGAGTCAGCTAGCGCTATGAGAAAATACCGAAATAGCGATGAACAAAGTTGGTAGTGAGGGTGAAACCCTGTTTTTCAAGAATACAGAGTAATAATTATGGTTGCTAGTGAGTGGGTATCTGTGCAGTTAGGAGAGGCTGTGAAGATGGCTTTAGTGGTGTGGCGTAGTTTAGATATAACAGTTTCTCATTCTGAAACGTTCTGCGCGCTGTCGCACTGAAGCACTGACGTGTTTCTCCGCGCAGAAGAAAGCTAGCCCACTTTGTAGAAAGCTTTAGATTCGTGGGTACTCTGTACACGCGTATCAAGCGTCAGTGGAACTTGCATTAGACGACTGTGGGCTCCGCTGGCCTTGTGACCGTGCTGCCGGGGCAGTGACCGAGGGCGTAGCTGAGGGGTGTTCCCGGGCAGAGCATGATAGAGTTCTAGAGTTCTTTGTCGTCAGCCTTGTCAGGATTGCCGCACCGACAGATGTTCCTGTCCAATCCAGCATGTGTGTGAATGCACACTAGTCATAGGTCTCAGCAGATCATTTACCTGGAAGGCTGTCACTCATGTTCTTGGATTTAAATGGTTTGGCTTGTGCCTGTATACACAGCAGCACTGTTTTGGCCAATCTCTTATTACTAGTGAACATTTTAGCTTTAGAAAATAACAGATGGTTTTATGATTTGTATTCTAGATGGGATAGGAATAAATCCTGCCCAGACCGCTGGTGAGTATCTGTCTGAAGCTCATGGAGATGTGTGTGGGTGGGGCTGTATTTGTCAGTTGATACTAAATAATTATTTCTAATTGGACCGAGTGGGATATGACCAGAAAATAGCTGTTGTTTTAGGGATTATAGACCAGTCTTTACTTATGTGTCTGAATAATAAATTTTTTCATTATGTGCATCAGTTACGTATGCTTTTGGCTACACAAAGAAACCCAGACTAGTAAACATTAAAGATACTAACACATAACAAAAGTCTGAAGGTAAGATAGTGCTCTTATGGGAAGAACGGTTTTGACCTGCTTCCTAAGGTTGCCGCAAGGCAGCCCCCGGGAGGTGCCGCAAGGCAGCCCCCGGGAGGTGCCGCAAGGCAGCCCCGGTGAAGTGCCGCAAGGCAGCCCCCGGGAGGTGCCGCAAGGCAGCCCCGGTGAAGTGCCGCAAGGCAGCCCCCGTGGAGTGCCGCAAGGCAGCCCCCGTGGAGTGCCGCAAGGCAGCCCCCGGGAGGTGCCGCAAGGCAGCCCCCGTGGAGTGCCGCAAGGCAGCCCCCGGGAGGTGCCGCAAGGCAGCCCCCGTGGAGTGCCGCAAGGCAGCCCCCGTGGAGTGCCGCAAGGCAGCCCCCGTGGAGTGCCGCAAGGCAGCCCCCGGGAGGTGCCGCAAGGCAGCCCCGGTGAAGTGCCGCAAGGCAGCCCCCGGGAGGTGCCGCAAGGCAGCCCCCGTGGAGTGCCGCAAGGCAGCCCCCGTGGAGTGCCGCAAGGCAGCCCCCGTGGAGTGCCGCAAGGCAGCCCCCGTGGAGTGCCGCAAGGCAGCCCCGGTGAAGTGCCGCAAGGCAGCCCCCGGGAGGTGCCGCAAGGCAGCCCCCGTGGAGTGCCGCAAGGCAGCCCCGGTGAAGTGCCGCAAGGCAGCCCCGGTGAAGTGCCGCAAGGCAGCCCCCGGGAGGTGCCGCAAGGCAGCCCCGGTGGAGTGCCGCAAGGCAGCCCCCGTGGAGTGCCGCAAGGCAGCCCCGGTGAAGTGCCGCAAGGCAGCCCCGGTGAAGTGCCGCAAGGCAGCCCCCGGGAGGTGCCGCAAGGCAGCCCCGGTGGAGTGCCGCAAGGCAGCCCCCGTGGAGTGCCGCAAGGCAGCCCCGGTGAAGTGCCGCCCCTTGCTTTGCCCAGAGTGGTACCCGTTGCCCAGAGTGCGCGCTGTTGCTGGAGAGAACTGGGGAGTTTCAGGGGCTCCGCCCACTCGGGTGCGGAGCGAACACTCAGCGAGAAAGCGGCTAACCCTAAACTTCAACAGGCAGCTTTATGTTCTTAAATGTACCCTTTGGGGCCTATGTAAGATATTTTGAAATTAGCGTCTGTAATCTAGTGAACCTCAGTCTTGAGCAGTATTTATGTTTACTAAAGTACTTCTGTCTTAAACAAAACTATGTTTTCCTCATAGATCTTGGGGTTCAAATTCATATAGAAAATGAAGAGGGATTTGAAATTGTACACTTTTAAAATTTAAATCAGTTGTTTTGAGTATATTGTAAATGTTATTAAATTGGAAAAGTTATTCATTGAAAATTATGAGGCAATTTTATAGTATAGACACCTTTAAATTTAGGATTAAAGGTTTGTTCTCACTCTGGACATGCTCAGTTCACATCAGCTGAGTCCTGCCCACTGTGAACACGCGTGTCCTTGGGCACCGAGTGCGGCTCACAGCCCCGTGACTGAAGCAGACCAGGCTCCAGGCTTTTGTCACGTGTGGATGAGATTCATTGTTTTTCTGTCCTCAGACAGTTTACTGTGCACTACAGCAAGTGTTGATGGTCAGATTGACCTACATTGTGGTTTGCTGAATGTGTTAGCAGTTTTGTGGCTAATGTTCTTATTTAAAATTTGCAGACATATCGTTGGGTTGTGAGGATGAGGTGGAATAGGAACAAGGCTTAAAAAGCATGGAATTGGGTTCTGATGATGTTTGTGCTTTTGTACCTACTTACTTTATAGTACTTTGTTTTTCTTTTTTTAACAATGTTACTTATTATATATAATTGTTGATATTTTTAAACACCTAACTTTATGTTTTGTTTGTTTGTGTAGGAAATGTTTTTCTAAAGCATGGTTCCGAGCTGCGAATTATTCCTAGAGATCGTGTTGGAAGTTGTTAATATCCTCTACTTAAATTACCTTTCAAAATAAATACTGGTATTGTTGTAACACTGAAGTCAGGCATTTAAAATACTGTGAAAGCACCAATAATTGATGAAATAATGAAAGGCGACCCTGTCCCTTCTTGTCCCCACTCTTCGTGTGAGGAGGGAACGCTGTGCAGAGGCACCGCTGCTGCAGAAGCTCCTCTTCCCTCCCAGCTCAGCACGCGCAGCTCACGCACGGGGCGCAGCTCACTCCCGGGGCGCGGGGCACCAGCTGCAGCTGCGTTTATTCCTCTGAGAACATTCGGAAGATTAAATGTATTGAATATTTCTATTTGGCTTTAGGTTAAAATTTAAAAAACATTATCAATCATACATGGCAGGTTACTTGACAGGACCTGATTTGCAGAATCAAAAATAGTTGAATTCTTAATTATATGTTGTTTATGATAAGGGATACAGATACATCAATGAATACTTAACGGTCTCAACTTTTTATCATTTAAGTGTATTTTAAGTTTCAGGCTTCATGTGTTCATACAAATTTTAATTTAATCTCAAGAGCCAAAAATGGAATTTTTTATATGGCCCTGTGTAAAATTGCTGTCCCTCACCAGCGCTGTGATGGGACCCTGCGGAATCCGGCACTTGTCACGGTAGAACTGGAGACCGGGAGGTCCCTGCCAGCTGCGCACTGAGGCAGGGAGTCTCAGGAACTTTGTCTTTCTGAAGATGGTATTTCTGATCGCATTCAGGACTGAAGTCACAGCAAAGGTTAAGACGGCGCTCACGGGAAATGCTGGTTAACAATACTCACCCAACATGTAATAAGCAAGCATTAAGATTAGTGAAGTGAATAAGAAGCCAGGACAGAAGATGGGGAAGCCCAGGTGACCAGGCCTCATCGGGAGGGAAGCAGAAGAGACGCCGGAAAGCCAGCCGGGCAGGCAGACCCGAGGCTGGGCTGGGAGGGCCGCAGGGGGCCCGGACGCGCCGGAGCAGCAGAAGGCAGTCGGCAGTCGGGGAAAGCAGAGTACAGGCCCTTTCAACATACACATCTCAGAATTCCCTTTAATATTCATAACGGATGGTTTTATTGCCCTTACAGAGGAAATCGATATCTATTCAAATCTTGAGAAATGAAATGAGGGCCCGTAGTGGTTCGGAATCAGGGCTCAGGGTGCTGCTGTGTTTAGATGGCTAGCTCTCCGCCCAGGCCGTGTGTGTCCTGCTCCTTCTGGGCCGGAGATGCAGTGGGCTTTCGATGGTCCTGCTGCAGTGTGCACGAGTCAGATCTCCGACCAGTTTCCGTCTGTGTCTCAGCATCTTCCCTGTCATAGGCCTCGGTTCATTATGGAAGAAATAGGGAATGTACAATCAGCATCTGCAGTGTGCACGAGTCAGATCTCGGACCAGTTTCCGTCTGTGTCTCAGCATCTTCCCTGTCATAGGCCCTCGGTTCATTATGGAAGAAATAGGGAATGTACCAATCGGCATCTGAAGGGTGACATTGGTAGTTAAGTTTAAGAAATTAATCAGATATCGTTTATATATTTGATAAGTGAACAGCAGAATTCCGAATTTGTAAAAGGAAGAAAAAAATATTTTTGAGGTAGAAGTGTACTTCTGTTGTTTGAGAATTTTTTTTACTTTTATAAACGAAATTTGATGCTCAAACATCCCCTGGCCCTTAACAATAGTAAGCCTCATTTAACCAGAAATCTATGAATACCCATTCCCTGAGTGTTTTGTTTTAGATTTTCTACTTCTGTTTCTAGCACAAAATCTGCCTGCTTTGTTACAGAATAAGTTTATGATGGATGTCCTGTACCATAATGTAATTTGTTTGATATTTTTGGTTTTGAAAATTTTATTGTTCTTAAAGAATTAGACATTTTGTTACTAAATAAACGTGACCTGTAAGTTCTTTGTGCAGCGTGTTTTGAAGTGTTCGGTTCAGATGCGTTATTGGCTCTGTTTTATGAAGTCACTTTGTTTACCATGAAGCATATTTTCTCTCATTTTATTATTAAAGCTTTTAATTAGCACACCTGTTAAGCCAGTGAATAAGAAAAGCAAAAAAAAAAAAAAATTGGGCAAAGGTGATTAGTGGCCATAAAAAAGATTATGTATTTCCAAATGCCAGCCTTATTTCAGGGGGAAAAGAGGTGATAGTGATCGTCCAGGCTAGTCAATTCCAAGCCTGTGTGGTTATGAGTCACTTAGAGAATTGAAAATACAGATTTCTGGAAACTACCCCTGAAGTTCTGATTCATTAAATCTGGAATAATGTACAAAATCTCTGTTTATAAAAAGCCATCCTGGTGAGCTCTGCTGTGTAGCTGGGTTTCAGAATAAGTTAAATGGTTTTGCTGTTTCAGTGAACAAAATGAAGTCTGAGGAGTCAAACAGAAGAACCTAGAATATGTGGCAGAATCTTGGCAAGTATCCATTCCGCTGCTCGTTCTCTAGCTGAGTGCAAAATGCTGCCTGACACTGTTTCACTGACTTGTGTAAAGCTTCCTTTTAAAGGGTTTCAGACTTAGATTTTTTGGATATTTTGATTCTTAAAATTAATTATTTGAAAGAAAAGGCAATGGGAAGAAACTGAGTCTGTGTAAGTTCCCCTTCCCCAAATTAAGATATTAAAAGTACCTTTTACCTAAGGATCATGAAATATTTGTGACATGGAAGCATCAATATACTTTAGTGGACTAATTCTAAGTAAGCTCACTTGAATGTTCTCAAATCTATTTATAAAACTGAAAATTACATGCATAAATTATATATGTATGTGAGCATATGTTTGTGGTTTATGTATGTATGTGATTTATGTATGTAATACATGTACGAATTTTGTATAGATATGAATTGTATATATAATTCTTCCAAAATAAATGTGTTGAACATCTATGTGTCTAGTATTTTGATATATTCACTTATTCTCCATAGTAATGCCAAATTATTGTCATTTTACAGAAGAGAAAAGAGGCTTACTGTGGAAGTCTTAATACTGGGAGAACTTGCAGTGTCTTTATAGCATACTAGAACTGTATTGAATAGTAAATATAAAACAAATGTATAAGGCTTAAATCGTCATTTAAGAGTACTGCATATGTATATGTGTGAGTATGAATATGATCATGAATAGTAATAGTATTCCTTTATACACACATATTGTTGGCAATATTATAGATGTTCTCCATTTTCCCCACTTTATCCCCCTCCACCCAGCCCCTACCCCACCCCAGGGCTTGACCATACTGTTGTCTGTGTCCATGGGCTGTGACATATAAATATATAAGTTCTTGCCCTGAGCATCGGCCTGCAGACCAGGGAGTCCTGGGTTTGGTTCCCGCTAGGGGCATGTACCACTCAATAAATAAATGAAGTTCTGTTTTCTGGTACTTTGTTTTTTCTTCTATTTTTCTTTTTTGTTTTTTTAATTAATTTTTGTTACAGATGTTTCTCCTTTTCCCCCCACTGGTTCCCCCCTCCCGCTCCCTCCATGCCTTGTCCCCATTTGTTGTCCATATCCATTGTCCATGCACACATGCATATAAGTTCTGTGGTTTATCTCTCCCCCACCACCCCCTCTTGTGGGGATTGTCAGTCTGGACCTCACTTCCGGGTATCTGGGACTACCCCATTCCTCAGACTGTTACGTTCATTATATTCCACAAATAAGTGAGATCATATGATACTTGTTTTTCTCTGTTTGGCTTGTTTCACTTAGGATGATACTTTCCAGGTCCCTCCATGTAGTCTCATGGGATAAGAGATCTTTCTTTCTTACAGCTGCATAGTATTCCTTTGTGTATATGTACCACAGCTTTTTCATCCATTCATCTACTGATGGACACTTGTGCTGTTTCCAGATCTTAACTATTGTAAATAGTGCTCCTACAAACATGGGGGTACATATATTCTTTCTGATTGGTGTTTCAGGCTTCTTAGGGTATATTCCTAGAAGCGGGATCACTGGGTCAAATGGAAGTTCACTTTTTAATTTTTTGAGGAAACACCATATTGTTTTCCATAGTGGCTGCACCAGTCTGCATTCCCACCAGCAGTGTACTAGAGTCCCCTTTTCTCCACACCCTCACCAACACTTGTTGTTTGATGATTTGTTGATGGCGGCCATTCTGACAGGTGTGAGGTGATACCTAATTGTTTTAATTTGTGTCTATCTGGTGATTAGTGATATTGATCATTTCTTATATGTCTCTTAGTTATTTGTATGTCCTGTTTGTAGAGGTGTCTATTCAGCTCCTGTGCCCATTTTATAATTGGGTTCTTTGTCTTCCTTTTGTTGAGTTGTATGAGTACTCTATATATTTTGGAAATTAACCCCTTATCTTATGTATCATTGGCAATGATGTTCTCTCATACAGTGGGTTGCCTTTCCATTTTGATGGTGGTTTCTTTTGCTGTGCAGAAGCTTTTTAGTTTGATGTAGTCCCATGTGTTCATTTTTTCCTTTGTTTCTGTTGCCTTTGGTGATGTATCAGTGAAAATTCTGCTGTGTATGATGTTCGAAAGTTTGTTGCCTACATTTTCTTCTAAAATTTTTATGGATTCACGGGTCATATTTAAGTGTTCTATCCATTTTGAGTTTATTTTTATGTATGGTGTAATTTGATGGGCTAGTTTCAGTTTTTTGCATATAGCTGTCCAATTTTCCCAACACCATTTATTAAACAGGCTGTCTTTACTCCATTTTATGCTTTTGCCTCCTTGTCAAGTATTAATTGGGCATAGTGTCTTGGGTCCATTTCTGGGTTTTCAGTTCTGTTCCACTGGTCTATATGCCTGTTCTTGTGCCAGTACCAGGCTGTTTTGATTACAGTCACTTTGTAGTATATCTGCTACCTAGTATTGGGATCCCACCTACTTTGTCCTTCTTTTTCAAGATTGCTGTGGCTATTTGGGATCTTTTTTGGTTAGATATGAACTTTTGAAGTATTTGTTCTAGTTCTGTGAAATATGTCATTGATATTTTGATGGGGATTGCATTGAATCTGTACATTGCTTTGGGTAATATGTACATTTTAATTATGGTAATTCTTCCAATCCATGAACAAGGTATATGCTTCCACTTTTTTAAATCTTCCTCTATTTATTTATTTTTTTCAATTACCTGAAGTTTCCTGCAAATAGATCCTTTATTTCTTTGGTTAAGTTTATTCCTAGGTATCTTAATTATTTTACGACAATGGTAAATGGGATTGTTTTTTCAGTTTCTCTTTCTGTGAGATCATCATTGGTGTATAAGAATACTATCTATTTCTTGATGTTAATTTCGTATCCTGCTACTTTGCCAAATTCATTTATTAAGTCGAGTAGATTTTTGATGGCTTCTCTAGGGTTTTCTATGTATAATATGTCATCTGCAAATAATGACAGTTTTACTTCCTCCTTTACAGTTTGTATCCCTTTTATTTTTCCTTCATGTCTGATTGCTGTGGCTATGAATTCCAGTACTATGTTAAGTAAGAGTGGCGAAAGTAGGCATCCCTGTCTTGTTCCTGTTCTTAAGGGAAATTATTTTAGTTTCTGCCCATTGAGTATGATGTTGGCTGTAGGTCTTTCAGATATGGCCTTTATTATGTTGAGATATGATCCCTCTATTCCCACATTGCTGAGTGTTTTTATCAGAAATGGACGCTGGATTTTGTCGAATGCTTTTTCAGCATCTATTGATAAGATCATGTGGTTTTCATTCTTCATTTTGTTTATGTGGTGTATCACATTTATTGATTTGCAAATATTGTACCAGCCTTGCATCCCTGGAACGAATCCCACTTGGTCATGGTGAATAATTTTTTTGATGTTTTGCTAGATTCGATTTGCTAGTATTTTGTTCAGGATTTTGGCGTCTATGTTCATCAGTGATATTGGCCTGTAGTTTTCTTTCTTTGTAGTGTCGTTTTTTGGTTTTGGAATTAGAATTATGCTGGCCTCATAAAATGAGTTTGGAAGTCTTCCTTCTTCTTGAATTTTTTGATATAGTTTGAGGAGAATAATTGTTCTTTTTTGAATGTTCGGTAAAACTACCCTGTCAAGCCATCCGGGCCTGAGCTTTTGTTTGCTGGGAGAGTCTTGATTACCTCTTCAATTTCCTTAGTTGTTATTGGTCTGTTCAAGTTTTCTGTCTCTTCCAGGTCCAGTTTTGGGAGACAGTGTGTTTCTAGAAATTTGTGCATTTTGCTTAGATTGTCGAATATGTTGCCATATAATAGTTCATAGTAGTTGTTAATGATACTTTGTATTTCTATGGTGTCAGTTAATACTTTTCTTTCAATTCTAATTTTGTGTATTTGGGTTCTCTCTCTTTGTTTCTTGGTGAGTCTCGCTAAGGGTCCATCAATCTTGTTGATCTTTTTGAAAAACCAGCTCTTTGTTTCATTGATCCTTTGAATTTTTTTTTTTTTTTGTGGACTCTATGTCGTTTATTTCTGCTCTGATCTTTACTATTTCCTTCCTTCTCCTTGCTCTGGGGTTTTCTTTTTGTTTGCTCTCTAATTCTTTAAGTTGTAAGATTAGATAGTCTATTAGAGATGTTTCTTGTTTTTTGAGGTAGGCCTATACTGCTATGAACTTCCCTCTCAGAACTGCTTTTGCTGCATCGCATAGATTATGTGTTGTGTGTTCATTTTCATTGGTTGCCAGGATGTTTTTAATTCTTCCTTGACCTCCAAGGTAACCCATTCATTGTTTAATAACATGTTAGTTAGCCTCCGTGTATTCAAATGTTTGCATGTTTTTGTTGCAATTTTTTCTGGTGACATGCCATTGTGATCTGAGAAGATACTTGATATGATTTCAGTCTTCTTGAACTTGTAGAGATTTAGTTTGTGTCCTATCATGTGGTCTATCTTTGAGAATGTCCCATGTGCACTTGAGAAGAATGTGAATTTTGTAGTTTGGGGTGTAATTCTCTGTAGATATCTGTTAAATTCATTTGGTCTAGTTCTTCATTTAGAGTCTCTGTTTCCTTGCTAAATCTTGGTCTAGAGGATCTAACCAGTGATATCAGCAGGGTGTTGAAGTCCCCTGCTATGATTGTATTGCTGTCTATTTTTCATTTGAAGTCCTCCAGAAGATTTTTAATATATTTGGGTGCTTCTGTATTGGGTGCATATATGTTCATAAAGGTTATATCTTCCTGTCGGATGGATCCTTTCAATATA
This sequence comes from Molossus molossus, assembly GCF_014108415.1. NCBI lineage: Eukaryota > Metazoa > Chordata > Mammalia > Chiroptera > Molossidae > Molossus > Molossus molossus. The sequence continues at coordinate 109,302,532 of NW_023425403.1, read as the reverse complement.
ATGTGGTGGCCTTGTTTGTCTCTAGTTATGGCCTTCATTTTTAAATCTATTTTATCAGATATGAATATTGCTACCCTAGCTTTTTTTTTGCTTTTCATTTGCTTGGAAGATTTTTTTCCATCTCTTCACTTTCAACCTATGTGAGTCTTTTGTTGTGAGGTGGGTTTTTTTGTAAACAACATACAGATTAGCCATGCTTTCTCATCCAATCAGCTACTCTGTGTCTTTTTAATGGAGCATTCAGTCCATTTACCTTTATCGATATGTACTTATTTATTGCCATTTTTGTTTAGTTTAGTTATATTTTTCTTCAGTCCTGTTAACATTTCTCGCAGTGCTGGTTTAATGCTAATGTATTCCCTTTGTCTTTTTTGTGTGGTAAGCTCTTTATTTGACCTTCTATTTTGAATGATAGCCTTGCTGGGTAGAGTAGTCTTGGATTCAGATCCTTGTTTTTCATGACCTTGATTACGTCATGCCATTCCCTTCTGGCCTGTAGTATTTCTGTTGAGAAGTCAGCTGAGAGCCTTATGGGATTTCCTTTGTAGGTAACCTGTTGCTTATCTCTTTCTGCTTTTAGGATTCTTTCTTTGTATTTAATTTTTGGCATTTTGATTACTATGTGTCTTCGTGTGGGCCTGTTTGGGTTCTTCTTACTTACTTACTTACTTGGGGCTCTCTGTGCTTCCTGAACTTGAATGCCTTCTTCCTTCACCAAATTAGGGAAGTTTTCTGTCACTATTTGTTCAAATATATTCTCTAACCCTTGCTTATTTTCTTCTTCTTCAGGGACTCCTATGATGCGAATATTATTACGTTTCCAGTTGTCTCACAGTTCTCTTATGCTGTCTTCCTGTTTTTTTTTTAATAATTTTTTTTTTTTTTATCCTCATCCGAGGACATTTTTCCATTTTTTGTACAGACAGAGTGGGAGGGAGAGAGAGGAAGAGAGAGAGAGGGAAACATCGATGTGAAAGGGACACATCGAGTGGCTGCCACCCGCACGACCAACCAGGGCCGGGGACAAACTGCAACCGAGGTACGCGCCCTCAGCGGGAACCAAACCCGGGTCTCTCCGGACCGCAGGCAGACGCTCTAACTGCTGAGCCAAACCGGCCAGGGCTGTCTTCCTGTTTTTTAATTGTTTTTTCCTTTTGGTTTTCTGATTGCTTGATTTTTTTCTACCCTGTCTTCTAATTCACTGATCCGGTCCTCAGCTTTCTCTTCTCTGCTCTTTAGACCTTCCAATATGTTCTTTATTTCTGATGTGTCATTCTTGATTTCTTCTTGGTGGTTTTTAATTTCCAATTGGTTGATTTTCAACATCTCTCTGTCCTTACTCATGCTGTTGAGCTTCCTCAAGATCATGGCTCTGAATTCTAGCTCTATTAACTTGATCCACATTTATCTCATCTTCGGTAGAGGTCTTTTGTTCTTTCATTTGGCTTTTGTTTCTGTGTTTCACCATTATGGCTATCACAGTGGGCTTTGGAGCCTGCCAAATTTTCCCTGAGGGTGCTGGAATTCTGCTGTTTGTGGCTCCCTCTCCTGGGTTTGGATGAGCAAAGGGAGGACCCACATTAAACACCACTGTCAAGTCTTACTTTCCTGGTTAGAGTTGCTAGCCCAGTAATGGTACAGTTATCCTCTAGCTTTTTGCCTGGAGGCTATCAGCAGTGATTACTTGAAGAGCCTTGGCTCCTCAGTTGAGTGAAAAACTCCCTCTGGTCCTCAGAGTAAGGGGATTTCCCAAGGGTGGGGCTGATGCTAGTTGTTAGTGAGTCTCAATTTGCATTTCAATGGCCCACCTGGTCTGGTTGAATCTCCTAGGGAGGGGCCACCACCTCTCTCCCGAGCCTGGGAAGGAGCAAGATGACCACGGTCCTGAGTGACCGCAACTCAGCAAAAGCTCTGAGCCCCCTCCAAATCCCGAGTGTCCCGACACAGTTCCAGTCCAGTCCGCCCTCCCTCTGCCGCAGCCCAAGGTGAGTGGCTCTGGCTATTTTAGCCTCTGTCCCGGCTCTGCGCTGTGGGGCCGCCTGGGAGTGTAACCCGAGGGCGCTGCTCCCAGCTAAGGCCTCTGCTGTCTGTGGGCTCCCAGCCCCCCCCTCACACCTTTGCATTCCTACCAAGATCGAGTCAGTGTCCCTGGTTATATGATCCTCCCAAGCTGCTTTTCTGTTGCTTTTTCCAGTCAATTTGTCTTTATTTTAGTTGTATTTCTAGCTTGGTCCTGGGAGACAGTCTGTGTAGCTTCCATTCACTCCGCCGCCATTTTGGCATCTCCCCCAGGTGCCTTTTGCACAAGCAAGGACCCTGCACGTCCCCGGTGCAGGCAGCAGGGAAAAGGGGCAGGGAGAGGCTGAGTCCCAGGAGCTGGCTCTGTGGGAAAGGCACAGGCCAGTTTAAAAGCCCTCATCTGTACATGTGCATTTCCCTGCTGACCTCTGTGGTTTCTTTTCTGTTCCGTTGGTCTCTATGCCGGTTCTTGGGCCAGTACCAGACTGTTGTTATTACAATGGTTTTGTAGTATAGTTTGATATTCGGTCATGTGATCCCTTCAACTTTGTTGTTCTTTCTCAAGATTGCTGCAGCTATTTGGGATCTTTGTTGGTTCCACATAAATTTGTATAGTATTTGTTCTAGTTCTGAGAGGTATGCCATTGGTGTTTCAATAGGGATTGCATTGAATTTACAGATTGCTTTGGGTAGTGTGGACATTTTAATGAAGTTAATTCTTCCAATCCATGAACACAGTGTATGTTTCCCACGTGTTTATATCTTTCTCTGTTTCTTTCCTCCGTGCCCTATAGTTTTTTGAGTACAGGTCTTTTATCTCCTTGGTTAAATTTATTTCTAGCTCTCTTACTTTTTTGTTGCAATGGTAAATGGGATTTTTTTTTTTTTATCCTCGCCCAAGGATATTTTTCCATATTTTGTTCATATTGAGTGGGAGGGAGGGAGTGAAGGGAGAGAGAGAGAGAGAATCATTGACGTGAAAGGGACACATCGAGTGGTTGCCACCCACACGACCCAACCAGGGCTGGGGACAAACTGCAACAAAGGTACGTGCCCTTAACAGGAACTGAACCCGGGTCTCTCTGGACCGCAGGCCGACGCTCTAACCACTGAGCCAAACCGGCCAGGGCAGATTTTTTTTTTTTTTTTAATTTCTCTTTCTGAGAGTTCTCAACTGGGGTGTAAAAATGCCATCAATTTCTGGATGTTGATTTTGTATACGACTGTTTTTTTGTATTCACTTATTAAATTTAGTACTTCTCCTGGTAGAGTCTTTAGGGTTTTCTATGTACAATATGTCACCTACAAATGAGGATAATTTTCCTTCCTCCTTTCCAATTATGATTCCTTTTATTTTTCTCTCTTATCTTATTGCTGTGGCTAGGACTTTCAGTACTATATTGAATAAGAGTGGTGAAAGCAGACATCCTTGTGTTTTTCCCGTTCTTAAGGGAAAAGATTTTAGTTTTTGCCTGTTGAGTATGATGTTGTTGGCTGTAGGTTTGTCATAAATGGCTTTTATTTTGTTGAATCATGATCCTTCTAGTCCCACTTTGCTGAGAGTTTTTATCCAAAATGGGTGATGGATTTTGTCAACTGCTTTTCTTTGTCTATTAATATGATCATGTGACTTTTATCCTTCATTTTGTTTTACTTTTATTGATTTGCAAATATTGTACCAGTCTTCCATTCCCATAATAAATCCCACCTGGTCATGTTGCAATGGTGATTTAATGGTAATGTCCTCCTTTAAAGCCTTTTTGTCTGAGAAACTTTTTATTTCACCTTCAGTGTCTTCAATTTTAAACGATAGCCTTGCTGGGTACATTTGTTTTGGATTCAGGCCCTTGCTTTTTATTACTTTGAATACTTTTGTCACTCCTTTTGGGACTCTGTGCCTCCAGAACTTGTGTGACTTTTTCCTTCTCTAGATTAGTGATATTTTCTGTCATTATTTCTTCAAACAGATTCTCTGTTCCTTTATCCAATTCTTCTCTGTCTGGTACCCCTGTGACATGGATGTTGTTATGTTTGTAATGTTGTCCCAAAGGTCCCTCAAGCTGTTCTCCTGCTTTTTATTTCTTTTTTCTTTTTTTCTTATTTGCTCCTCTAATTTGGTATTAATTCTAACTTGTTTTTGAAATCGCTGATTCATTCCTCTGCCTCATCCATTCTACTTTTCCTTCCAGTGTATTCTCCTTCCATTCATCCATTCTCCTTCCAGTGTATTCTTCATGTCAGACGTTATTCTTCTTTTCCTCTTGGTTCTTGTTTCCAGTTTCTGTTTCCTTTTTCATGCTGTTGTATTCCCCCACTCAATCCCTTGTAGTTCACATGAGAGTTTTTTGGTTTTTGGTTTTGTTTTGTTTTTGTTTTTCCTTCATTTCATTTTGTGCTTTTTCTGGAGATTCTTTTCGTTCATTTGGGGATTGTTTTGTTGTCTCCCCATTTTAGCTGTTTCTTTGTGTTTGTGTCTATGTATTAGATAGAACTTCTATGCCTCCCAGTCTTTGTGGGATAAACTTATGTAGAAAGTGTCTTGAGGGGCCCAGGGGTGCATTCTCCTTGACCTCCTCTGAGTTGGGTGCTCTAGGAATGTCCCTTGTGTGCATTGTTTGGGCTCTCCTGCTGTCATTGGGACTTGAGTGTTGATGCACGCTCATGGGTGGGATCTCCCCTCTGACTTGCTGACTGAGGCTGAACCCCAACCTTGTGCCAGCCATTGTACAGGTACTGACAGAACAATACAAGGCACAAGAGGACGAACCAAAACCACCACAAGAAGCAAACTGATAAGGAAGACTAAAGAGAAAAAAGAAAGAAAAGTAAAGAATAAGAATACTAAAAGACATGACACCAAAGACTTAGAAAGTACATGAAGAAAAAAGATAAGATGGAAGCAAAGAAGGAAGCTAAAAGAGCTAAATAAGAATATAAAAGGAAACTAATAATTTTAAAAAGTAGTTGTGGACATAATGAAATATAAATAGGAAAGGTAAAATAGGAACAGGAAAGAAAAAATAAAAATTATAACAAAAAGAAGAGAGAAAGACAAGAGAATAGAACAAAAGGAAAGAGATAAATCAGAAATATGCCAGAAAATGGAGAAGGAATAAAAAGTGAAAACAAAACAAGGAACCCCCCCCCCCCCCACACACACACGAAACCTCAGTATCTGCTGTTTGTGGAGCTCACTGGGTTTTGCTCTGATGATGGATCTGGTCCCTTGCTGTGTCTAAGCTGGGCCCCTGGTGCAGGCCAGTGTGAGTCACTGCGGCTGCCTGGCCCTGGGCAGCCTGACCGAGGCCGGGTAGGTCGGAGCCCCAAGTCTGGGGTCGGGGCTCTAGCGCAGAGGCTGGCTCTGGCTGGGGTCTCCCACCTTGAGTGACCCCGTTCTGAGCTGTCTCCGTGCCCCCGCGCCCTGCCCTTGTTTTGTCCAGGACGGTTTGATGAGGTTTGTGGTGGTGGCGTCATAGCTTGTAGAAGGGGGGCCAGCACTTCCTCTCCCCCCAGGGCCTCAGCTCGGCTGCCTTCCCAGCAGCCCTCACTGCACCTGCAGAAGCCAGATTCCCAGCCCTGGCTGTTCCCGCCTCAGGCCCCTGCAGGCAGGTCGGAAGCAGCTGTTCCGGGTGGGAGGGGCACCTGAGAGGCACCGCCCTGCGCCCCGGGTGCCGCGCTGCCCTCCCGCCCTACTGTCTAGTCCTGTTCTCCCCAGTGCACAAACATTCCTCCAAGAGTCCATGTCCCCAGCTCAGTCCCTTCGTTGGTGGCTGGCTCTGAGCTCCACTGCGTGGCCCATCCCCCTGCAGGGATCAGGGTGAACTTCCCAGGCGGGGTGCGGGCGGGGTGCGGGTGCCGCTCCAGCCAAGGATCCCAGCCGGAGGCCCCCGCTGCGCGCCCACTCGGTCTCCGCTGCCAGCCCCTTCCAGCGCCACCTCGCCGTACCGGGCACCCCCACCCTACACAGATTGCAGCCCCTTCGGGCCGTCCCGGGCACCCCCCAGCCCACACAGATCTGCAGCCCCTTCGTGTCATCTGGTCCCCAGTTCGGCAGGCCCAGGGCCAAGGAGGCTGCAGCCCTGCTTGTCCTTCAGGGCAGTTTCTGCCGGACCCTGGCGGTATTTCGGCTCCAGGCGGCGGTGGCAGCGGCGGGGAGCCGGTAAGTCCAGGTGCGATGGGCCGGGGCCGCGTGGGTGCGGCCGGGTCACCGCGGGGCTGCGCGTGGGCATGGGGCGGGGTGCTTGGCCGGCACCTGGGGTCCGGGCCACCGTAGCGAGTCCGGTGGCGGGAGGCTGGGCAGTGACCCACAGCCCACCTGCAGCCTCCTCCTCCGGGCACCTCTGGCCCTGGCCGGTGTGGTTCAGCGGTTAGAGCGTCGGCCTGCGGTCCGGAGAGACCCGGGTTCGGTTCCGCTAAGGGCACGTACCTCGGTGGCAGTTTGTCCCCGGCGCTGGTTGGTCGTGCGGGTGGCAGCCACTCGATGTGTCCCTTTCACATCGATGTTTCCCTCTCTCCCCCTCCCTTCCTCCCGCTCTCTCTGAACAACAACAACAACAAAATAGAAAGTCCTCTGTGGTCTCCAGGCTGGGCTGGGAGAAGCGGCAGCTGCCGGGGGAGAGTCCGCATGTCCAGTCCGCCCGACTGCCCCGCACACACCCACGGGCACACCCACGGGCACAGCCACGGGCACACCCACGGGCACAGCCACGGGCTCACCCACGGGCATACCCACGGGCACACCCACGGGCTCACCCACGGGCTCACCCACGGGCACACCCACGGGCATACCCACGGGCACACCCACGGGCTCACCCACGGGCACACCCACGGGCTCACCCACGGGCACACCCACGGGCACACCCACGGGCATACCCACGGGCACAGCCACGGGCACACCCACGGGCATACCCACGGGCACACCCACGGGCTCACCCACGGGCACACCCACGGGCACACCCACTCACATCTGCAGCACCTGCTCGCTTGCTACGGGCCCACCACACGTTTTCGCTCCCGACGGCGTCGCTTCCTAGTACATGGTGTCAACATGGTATGGAGATGATAAGATTAGAGAGAATTTCGTAAGAACCAGTCCGAGGAAATGATTCTGGCCCTACCCCTTAGGGTGACCTCGTGGGATTGGACTGTGGTCCTGTGTTTAGCCCCATCAGACAATTTGTTTTTTGATCGTGTATCTTGCTGATGTAGCTACAAAGATAAGTCCCCTAATTACCTGTTTTTCCAACCATCCTATCCATCAGCCCCTGTAATACAGAAATTCCAGAACTCCCTCAGAGAGAATGCTGGAGCTAGATAAATCATTGTTTAAACCAGGCTATTTCATTAATCCGTTGAAGTAAACATTCTCAAAAGGCTCAGTCTACCCAGTGTCTTATCTTCAGCCTCCAAATTGCCTAAGCCAGGTACTTGGAACTCATTTATTCCTCTTACTATAGCAAATGAATCACAAAATCTTATTGACTCTTTTTACCAAAATATACCTGGCAGCCATCTCAGCCGTCTGATTAAAGCCTTCATTCTGGTACGTGCTGCTATCAGGACCTCTTGTCTACTTCACACCGTTGTCATGAGCTTGCAGATGTGATCATGTAATCTAACCTGTCGGCACCCTACTGAACGAAAGTCTATACTTTTCATGACCAACGAGGCCCCTCATGAGCTGGTCTTCGCTCAGAGTCGCGTTCCTGGAGCTGCAGGTACCCTGATCCACGAATAGTTTCTCCACTGCATGTTCTTGGGCCTTTGCTTTTCCCCTGTCGGCCTGGGGAACCTGGTGCTCATCCTCCAGGCCCCAGGGACCGTGGGCCTGTCCTTTATGCAGTGAGGTGTCTAAGCAACAATCCCATTGTGTACATTCCTTGATTGTAGCAGTTGTCCAACAGAAAAATCCTAATAGTTGTCTCCTATTTAAACTATAAATGTTATAAAAACAGTAAGATCGTGATTTCCAAATTGCTTTGCCTATAGTATATAGTGAGTACTTTATAACCGAAAAGAATGACAACTTTGAAAGTTGCAACTGTTTGTGAATCAAATATAATAACTTCTTTAACTAGAATATTTGATTAGCCAATATTCTCATATTCCTCACCATTTCTTTCAGCAGGGGATTGACTCTGTCTCAGAAATGAATTAACCACTTTTAAAATTCATAGCATTTCCCCATTTTTAGCAAGTATACTATTAACAATATCATTGATATTGCTGAATACTGGACATGAATTATGGATATAACTCATTCCCTTTTCTTGAGATTCCTAAAATGTATACATATCAAAAACAGCAAAATCTACCAAAGTAATACTCATAGACGTGAAGATGTACATCATACCCTTTGAACGTGCTGGGCACTGTTTTTTAATCATGTATTAAAATATATTATCGTATTTAATTCTTAATCTGTCTATAAAACGCTGGTGTTAACCTTTTCTCTTTACTGTTAAGGAAGCCACGGTTAAGTTAATGTATCCAAAGTTATAATGAGATTGGCTCCTAGGTATATATGATTGAAAAGTCCACCCTGTGAGTCAATATACGTTTCCCATCATTTTCTTAGAAATATATTGAAGTATTTTTCCAAAATGAAGAAAGGATCTGGAGGTGCCTTCAGACTTGCTAGTGAACATTTCTGTGATCTCACTTTGCTTGAGAAATTTAACATTCACTAATCTCCATAAACACACTTATAGACTCTCTTTTAGTAAAAAAGATACATACCTTTATAACAACAAGAGAACTGTGAACATTTGAAAAGTAGGTTTATGGCTCTGTTATGTGCTTTGTTATATAGAGGATGTGATAATTATATCTCTGCATACAGAACACCAGCCAAGGTTGGCAGACGACCACAGAGAGCCCGTTTTTGGCATAAATCTGATTTGCTAGCAAAAGGTGTTAGCAATATAAAAGCTGTTACTGAGAGCATATTGTGATGGTACATTATGTCAATATTTGTTTGTCTGATGAACACTGTGGATTTAATAAATTCTTAAGTGCACAATTTAGCACTGATGAGCTGTTTTAGAAATAAACTATGGGATATTTGCCGTCGGTGCCACAAACATTCTGATGTCTCAAGTGGAGATGCTAGCTTCTCTGATTTTCTAGATAAATGTATGCACAGAACTGGGCTTTATGAATTCTCCTGAGATGTGTAAATTATGTCGGAATGAAACATAAGAGACAATATATGAACGAGTCCCAAAAGTCTTAATCCTTTGTGACTTCTGCCATAAACCTGGATTATCGCTGGTCTGTTTTTTATGCAACTCTGTCAGTTTGACATAGTCTCAAAAGATGCCTGAATAAATTTATTGAACTATTAGATCATTTTTGTTTGTTTTCTGGGTATGCAGGAGAGAGACACCTGGCACATTGAGCCTTAAACATAAAGTCTTATAAAGGAATCACTATTAACATCTTTCTTGCTAAAAAAAGATAGCGCACACACACACACACACACAAAGACAACAAACAACAAACACATGGATAACTAATATTTATGGAGCTTTTAAATATGTATCAGGCACTTTATGTTTTATATTCTGATTTAATCCTCATTCTGGTCTATGAGGTCAATACTTTTCGTTATCTGCACCCAAAGGCATGTTCATTGATGAGAGAGAGAGAGAGAGAGAGAGAGAGAGAGAGAGAGAGAGAAACATCGATAGGATGCTTCTTGTAGCTTCCCGGCCCAGGGATCCACCCACAGCCCTAGGTATGTGTCCTGACCGGAATCGAACCAGCGACCTTTCGGGGTATGGGCGACATTTCAGTCAACTGAGCCACACCAGCCAGGCCTCAATAATATTTTGCATCATCCTTTAGATTAAAAAGTTAGAACTTTCGAAGAGATTTGGTAATTTTTCCAAGGCGACACAATTTGCTGCAAAGGTAGAAGTCAAGGTCTGCCCAGGAGGCCCCGGGGCACACAGCCTCTCTGAGGGGGCCCCCCACTGGGTCTAGTTCACACCCAGCAAGCTGGCGCCTGCTGCTGGGCCACCTTTTCTGCCTTTCTGCCTCATTCTGGCCCCTCTCTCCCACCGGCGTGCGTCTTAAAGCCATTGACAGGGGGGTGGGGGGGGATGACGAATAGAAGCCTCTTCCGTCACCCCCATATTTCTTTTTATTTACCTGTTTGAAATTCTTTCATTCTTGTATTCAGGCATTTATTTATCAAGGTCACAACAATGAATTCGACCTGTTCGCCGCCCTTTGGAGTCACAAGTCATGAGGCTTGGGCAGCGATTTCGAATTATTTCAGCCGTTTCGCGGAGGTTTCACTGGCCGTTCTCATCCCTCATCTAAGGCCTGAGGGGCCCTCACTACAGCTCTCCACACACTACAAGCAGCCGGCTTTGCACCCTTCAGATGCTGCCCCGTGAAGGCCACGGGGTCCTGTCTGAGGCCAGGGCGCCTGAGTCTGGGGACCGGGTGGGAAACCGAGCAGAGCGCAGCAGGCTCGGCCAGGAAGCGAGACAGTGGCGGAGGGAGAGGGAGACACGCAGACCGCGGCCCCGGGGCGAAGGGGGGCCTGCAGATGCCAAGCGGAAGGCTGGTCAGGACCTGGGGATCCCTTGGGTAACAGAGGCGCTGGGCGCGGAGGCTGTTTGGGGGTGTGGAGTATTGAGAGGTAAGAGTGTGACCTGGGTGTAGGTGTGTCTCGGCGGTGTTCAGACATCAGGGATTTAATCTGAAGCTACTGTCCCGTTAGGACGCAGGAGAAAGTCTGAGCGGGACCTGGCGCACCACCTGCGTGTGCCCCGCCCTGTGCAGGTGCGTCCTGTTGAGTCGTCCGCCTGAGGCCCGCGCCCAGCAAACCCCGGGACAGAGCACAGGACAGCGCGGTGTCGGGACAGGTGCAGGCACAGGTACTGGCACTAATCGCCCTTTCTGGAAACTTCACTGAAGATAAGCTACAAGGAGAGTGACCACAGTGTCCTCAAATTAATTTTTTTCATTGAGATCGTTGCTGTGATAAATACCCGCTGACAAAATGTCATTGTACCAGTAGAATAAGTACAGAAAGACCCACTGTGCAGTGTCGCCGGTGCATTTCCCTGCGGCGGCGGCTGTCAGGGCACCAGGCCGGTGGCCCACGCAGGGCAGGTCGCTGCCCCCGTCTGGAGCCGGGGGTCTGGAATCACCGGCCTGCACCGCTCCTCTGTCCTGACGCGAAGGAGAGCTCGGTCCAGGCCTCTGGTTGGCTGACAGACGGAATGTTTTCCCTGCATCTCCTCACACCCCCCATCCCCCCCATATATGCCTCCGTGTTTAAATCTCCTCTTTTCATAAGGACACCAGTCATGTTGGATTAGCACCCACCCTGCTGACTAGAGGTCAGGATTCCAACCTCTTTTTTTTTTTTCCAGAGAAGACACAACTATCCTATAACAGCCCATTTCATGCTATTGATCGGCTACAGCTTGCCAGGCTACAGGCTAAATGCACGGTCTACACAATGTATCCTGACAAGAAGCTTTGAGTGTGTGATTACAGTTCACAAATCCAGTCAACATTGACCGAATAAAGTTCCATACTTTTAAAAAGACAATGGAATGAATTGGAATAAATAGAAGAGAAAATAGAAAAGCAAACTGCAGAAGATGGTGGGTAGGCAATCGCAATATCACCACCTCTCACAACCACACCAAAGTGACAACTAAACCACAGAACCACCATCCTTCAGAACCGCCTGACACCGACCTGAATGGAAGTCCTACAGCTACGGGATTAAAGGAGCCACACGGAGACTGGTAGGAGGGCGGAGGGGACGGGCCGGTCCCACACCCACGTGTGGCAGATAAAAATCAGGAGGACACCTGGGGTGGGAAGGTCCTCCCTGAGGACTGAGGGGTCCCCGTCCCACACCAGGCACCCCGCTCAGGGTCCCAGTGCCAGGAGGAGAATCCCCATGATTCTGGCTGTAAAACCAGCAGGAACTGAGGCTCAGGGAGGCTGAGGCTGCTGGAGCCCCAGGCAGCTCCTCTTAGGGGGCCCACACACGGACTTACTCACCCGCTCCCTCCAGGCTCCAGTGTGGGGGAGGCAGCTTGACAGGCACCAGAAACCTACAGGGAAGAACTGAGCTGTTTGGCATGGGGGCAGGAGCTGGAGGGGTAGCTTTCTCTGGAACAGATGTGCTGGCAGAGGCCCCTGTTCCTTCAGTGAGCCCTTCCCTGGGGCGGCAGACAGCCACCATATCTGGGACTCCAGCAACCTGGCTCACACTGGTAGCCCCGCCCTGGTGACTCCCTGAGGCCCCCCCCCCCAACTTTCAGTCCCACCCAAGCTGTTCCCAGTGGCTTTACCATAGTATTGGCCTGCCTTGGCTCCTGCTTCAGGTTTTCCTAAATTCTCTCAAACAAGCAGCATGTGACCATAGGGAGCCCCATGCCCCTCATTAAGTGGCCCCAGGCCTGGCAGTAGGAGCAGCCATCGGCAGATGACTTTGTAGCTTATGCCTGGTGGCTCTGGGTAGGACACAGGCAGTGGCTGACCTTGCCCCAGAGCCAGCACACCCAGTGGACAGCTTCAGACCACATCAAAACACCATCATCAACCACCTCCACAAGTGACACACTCAAGGAATGAACTCAGTGGGGACCAGAGCCCTGCTGAAGTCAGTCTTGCTCTGTGTGGTGGGCTCTGCACATCTGATCCTCCAAGGGAGTCAGAGGCCGTGGTCAGTGGGCACAGCCAGTCCTTGTAGCTGATCAGCCTGAGTAAAATCCCTCCCACTGATGTGCCAACAGCAATCAAGACTCAAGCACAACAGAAGGGTATAAAGTCCACACTAGGGGTGCACCTCAAGGGCCCAGCTGGGTGGCCAGGGAGGCTGTGCCACTGGACTCTACAGGACACCTACTACAACAGGCCACCCTGGGAAACCCACGAGACATAGCAACTCTAACTCATACATAGAAGCAACCAGAGGAGGCAGCCAAAATGAGGAGACAAAGAAACAGGTCCCAAATGAAAGAACAGAACAAAACTTCAGGAAAAGAACTAAACGAAATGGAGATAAGCAATCTAACAGATGCAGAGTTCAAAACACTACCTATAAGGATGCTCAATGAACTTAGTGAGGGCCTTAAAAGCATAAAAATGAACCAGTTAGAAATAAAGGAGGCACTAACTGAAATAAAGAATAATGTACAGAGATTTAATAGTAGAGTAGGTAAAGCCAGTAAGCAAACCATTGATTTGGAATATAGGGAAGCAAAAAACACCCAATCAGAACAGCGGGGAAAAAAAGAATCCAAAAAAAAAAAAAAAAAATGAGGAGAGTGTAAGGAGCCTGTGGGACAACTTCAAGCATGCCAACATTCGCATCACAGGGGTGCCAGAAGGAGAAGAGAGAGAACAAGAATTTGAAAACCTATTTAAAACAATAATGACAGAAAACTTTCCTAACTTGGTGAAGGAAACAGACATACAAGTTCAGGAAGCACAGAGTCCCAAACAAGATGAACCCCAAGAGTCTCACAGAAAGACACATCATCAAAATGCAAAGAGAGAATCTTAAAAGCAGCAAGAGAAAAGCAGTTAATTACCTATATGGGAGTTCCCATAAGGCTGTCAGCTGATTTATCCAAAGAAACTTTGCAGGCCAGAAGGGAGTGGCAAGAAATATTCAGAGTGATGAAAAGCAAGAACCTACAACCAAAATTACTCTATCCTGCAAAGCTGTCATTTAGAATCAATGGACATATAAAGAGTTTCCCAAACAAGACAAAGCTAAAGGAGTTCATCACCACCAAACCAGTATTATGTGAAATGTTGAAGGGTCTTCTTGAACAAAAAGATAAAAAATATGAACAAACAAAATGGCAATAAATACATATCTATCAACTGAATCTACAAACAAAATGAACAAGCACAACAGAGACAGACTTATAGATACAGAGAACATTTTGTTAGTTGTCAGATGGGAGGGGGCTTGGAGGAATGGGTGAAAAGTGTGAAGGCATTAAGAAGTACAAATTGGTTGTGAGAATGACAAACCTCAAAGGGAAGGAGGGTTGAGGGGTGAGAAGAAATAAACCAAAGAACTTATACATATATATGCATAACCAATGGACACAGAAAACAGTGTGGGGAAAGGCAGGAGGGGGATGGGAGTGGGGAGGAGGGGGTCAATAGGGGAAAAAGGAGGAACATCTGTAATACATCATTACAACAATAATGATAAATTTTTTTATTTAATTAATTTATTTTTGTTACAGATGTTTCTCTTTCCCCCCCCACTGACTCCCCCCTCACCCGCCCTCCCCGCCCTGTCCCCAGCTTTGTTGTCCATGTCCATTGTGCATGCACACATGCATATAAGTTCTGTGGTTTATCTCTCCCCCACCACCCGTCTTCTGGAAGTACAGATGTGGAAGTCTGTACCCCACTTCCATGTCTCTGGGACTACCCCATTCCTCAGACTGTTATGTTCATTATATTCCACAAATAAGTGAGATCATATGATACTTTTCTTTCTCTGTTTGGCTTGTTTTGCTTAGGATGACACTTTCCAGGTCCCTCCATGTCGTCTCAAAGGATAAGAGATCTTTCTTTCTTACAGCTGCATAGTACTCCATTGTGTACATGTACCACTGCTTTTGTATCCATTCGTCTACTGATGGACACTTGGGCTGTTTCCAGATCTTAGCTATTGTAAATAGTGCTGCTACAAAGATGGGGGTGCATATATTCTTTCTGATGGGTGTTTCAGGTTTCTTTTTTTTTTTTTTCCTCACCCGAGGACATTTTTCTATTTTTTGTACAGATAGAGTGGGAGGGAAAGAGAGGCAGGGCGAGAGAGAGAGAGACATCGACGTGAAAGGGACACATCGAGTGGCTGCCACCCGCACGACCAACCAGGGCCGGGGACAAACTGCAACCGAAGTACGTGCCCTTAGCGGGAACCGAACCCGGGTCTCTCCGGACCGCAGGCCGACGCTCTAACCGCTGAGCCAAGCTGGCCAGGGCTGTTTCAGGTTTCTTAGGGTATAGATAATTTTTTTTTTTTTTAAGTAAAGTAAACTGCAGCCCAGCAGTGTGGCTCAGGGTTGAGCATCGTTCGTGGCCTGAGAGGTCCGGGTTCCATTCCCAGTCAGGGCACATGCCCAGGGCACATGCCCAGCAGGGGCCGTGCAGAAGGCAGCCAATCGATGTTTCTCTCACTCTAGAAAAATCAATAAAAACATATTAAGAATTTAAAAAAAGAAACTGCTTACTTCCCCCAAGCTTTCATCATTCACCATAGCATCTTCCAATAGTCCATTCGCGAGTGCTGTTGATCAGCCGGTGCCACTCTGAGTTTCTCTGTTCTTTGTGTCCTTCCCTGGAAACCCAAAGTGCAGCACGACACTGTGGAGATGAGCAGCTGAGCACGATGCCCTCCAGGTCCCGACACATCGTCTCTCATTTGTAACAAAAATAAATTAATAAAAATTGAAAAAAAAAAAAAAAAAAGATAAGCAGCTGAAAGTAACAGTACCTCAGGTTTGTAATTAATGATCTGTAATTAATGATCTGTCCTTGAACAGTCATCAGCCTGAGTCTCCAACAGTGGCTGAAGGGAAGTGTTAGTAAGATTTCTTTGGCCTTTGACATTTTACTGTACACAACCCTATCCTTCAAACAAATTACAAGTTGTATTTTCTTTTTAGTAGCCAGACAGCTTTCCATTGCCTGCACCACTTAACAACGCTGGTACCCAGCATTCAACTACCCATTTGATATTTAAAAAGCGTGAGCCCAGAGTCGCTAAGAGAACAAACTGCAAACAGGCAGAAGCGGTTGACCCGGAGGCTTCGTTCTAACAAGAAGTGGAAACAGCGGAGTCAATTATCGCTACATTTCAGCTTGTTTGTTGAAGAGATCTCAAAATAGAAGGGTTTAAAAATCAGCCTCTAAAGTCCCTCGACTGTAAAATTGGAAAAAATGACGATTTACCATATATAAAAAGGAACATCCATCCTGCCTGCCAAAATCATGATTTCTTTCTCAGACACTAGTCACAGGGTAATTGGCCCTCGGTGGTGCTTAGCTGTAAGTGTTCTAAACAAGCCGCTCTCGGGGGACCCCTAAGAACAGCGCCTCCACTGAGCCTTGAACAATGTCATTTGTCCCAGCTGCTTCCAGCAAAATACATTCTTCCCCGATCTCTAAACTCGGTAATTAAGTGGATTTAGTTAGAGTTAAAAATAATACGAGATGAAAAGTGATCCAGGTACAAATCATCAGCCTGGAGGGATGGCAGAACGGAAGACTTCCAAAACTCATATTTTGGGTGCAGGCCATTGATTCGGTCACTTCGTTCACTGTTCTGTCTAATGTAAAGCTAAGTCTTCACCGTGATCCACGCACCTTTAGTTGAGACAGACGAAATGATCGCTATGCTAAGTGGATGGTAGAAGTGGGGTTCCAACCCATGTTTGATACCCCAGCTTACATTCCTACACTCAGTTCCAGCAACTGAGAAATGGGGACAATGCACAGAGTTGGTGAGTTGGTTTTATTTTTATGAAAATTTTTTGGGTGACATTTGCCAATAAGATGATATAGGTTTCATTTCTATGATACATGATCTTCATATTGCATTGTGTGCCCACCACCCAGAGTCAAATCTTCTGTGACCCTCTATTTGACCCCCTTAGCCTCCAGTCTCGCTTCCCTTCGGTAACCACCATACTTTTGTCCGTGTCCATGAGTTTTTGTTTGTTTTTCTTGTTTGTTCTTTGTCATTTTCAGGTTTTTATCCACATATGAGTGAAATGATATGGTTCTTAACATTCTCTGATTGACTTATTTTGCTTAGTATGATCTTTTAAAGATCCATCCATGTTGTCGCAAATGGTGGTATATAGGTACCCCATCTTTATCCAGTCATCTTTTGAAGGACGCTTTGGTTGTTTCCATGTCATGGCCACTATGAAAAATGTACATGGGGGTGTGTATATCTTTACGGATAAATGTTTTCAAATTTTTCGGGAAGATACTCAGAAGAGTGGTTGCTGGGTCATATGGTAACTCTATTCTTAACTATATTACAAAGCAACAATAGTCAAAACCGCAAAGTAATAGTAGAAAAACACACAGAGACCAAAGGAACAGAATCCAAAGTCTAGAAATAAACCCATGTGGATATGGGCAAATAGTTTTAGATAGAGGAGACATAAGCATACAATGGAGAAAAGACAGTGTCAAATGCCTCTTTGATAAATGGTGTTGGAAGAACAGTAAAGTTCCATGCAAAAGTCCTCATATACAAAAATGAACTCAAAATGGATCAAAGACCTAAATATAAGACCTGAAACAGTAACTTACATAGAAAAAAAAATACAGGAACTAAACTTATGGCCTTGGTCTTAGAAAGCATGTTATGAAATTAACCCCAAAGGCAAGGGAAGAAAGGGCAAATAGAAATGAATGGGACTGTATGCAACTCAAAAGCTCTGCACAGCAAAATATATTGCCAGCAAAACAGAAAGGCAACCAACTGAATGGGAGAAGATATTTACCAGTACAGCTTCGACAAGGGTTTAATATCTACACTATATAACTCATGCCCAGCCGGTGTGGCTTAGTGGTTGAACGACCCTGCTCCAAGAGGTCCCTGGTTTGATTCCCAATCAGGGCACATGCCCAGGTTGTGGGCCAAATCCCCAGTGAGGGGTGTGCAGGAGGCGGCCAATTGATGTCCTCTCTCATCAATGTTCCTCTCTCTCCCTCTCCCTTCCTCTAAAACATTAATAAAGAAAAAAATTAAAAAAATAAAATATGTAACTCATACAACTCAGCAGCAAGAAAATGGAGAAAAAGGAACCTCTTTCGCTGGTGAATTTATTAACCTGTAATCACATTCCGTCCCTGGTGACTTGATCAGAATTACATGCCTCCCCCAGCACACCCGGTAGGCTCACCCGTAAACCCTTCGCGGACTCTCGTGTCCTTGTCTGGTCACGCTGTTCTCTCTTCTTTGCCTGCAGTGTCTCGTCTCTTCTCCATCTGCAAGAGGTCCTCGCCCAGATGTAGCGCCTCTCTGCTGGGAGGTGCTAGGGAGTGTGTGCGATGTTTGCGGGCGTCACGGTGGGGGTGCCGCCGGCAGTGTGCTCCGGAGCGGGGCTGGGTACCTGTTTGCAGTTTGCTCCGCAAGGTCAGCTTCGCACGACAGGCAGCGCTGCGCCCAAGGCCACAGCGCTGGGAACAGTGACCCGAACCGTGTCCCCCCTCAGGCCCCACACCTCAGCGACGTCTGCCTCTGCTCAGAAATGCGGAGAGACTCCTGGGTGTCAGTCTAGTCCATTACTAACGTAGTCTGAATGTAACCTCCGTTGTCTTTGGTCGCACATTCCCTTCCTGGCGGTGTTTCCAATGCCCCTCGAGGGCAGGGGCGTGTGGTATGTTCTAATCGTAACGGCAAATACTTGCAGAGCTGACCTAGAGCGCATTAACCAGCTGCTTCAAGGACCTTCCCAGGAACACGGCAGAGTGGTGTGTTCCCATTTCACAGACGTGGAAACTGAGGGCCAGCGAGGTCGAGTCACCTGCGCGGTCCTACAGTTACCCAGTGTCAGGGTGAGGGGGGCGTGTTCCGAACCCAGAGTCTAACCCTTTTAAGTACCAGGTTCAAGGGCCTTATCTAGGAAACAAGTCCCGAGAAGTTACCATCGATTAAACACGGAAATAAGACTCATTTTTGGAAAATGGTGAAAGTCTGTTACGTGAAGCGACGGAGTCGCAGGTGCTCCAACATGGGTACTTCACCCCGAGAAGACAATCGGGGCCTCCTGAAAGGAAGCCGAAGCAAGGGGCAGCGGGAAGGGAAGCTGGAGCGTGGGCCGACCCACCCACGCGCGCGGAGATTAGCCTCAGCCGCAGCTCTCGGGAGGCTCGGGCAGTGTGACGAGAGACGCGGGTGGGGGCAGATGGTGGCCACTGTGCCGAGAGACGCGGGTGGGGCAGATGGTGGCAACTGTGCCGAGGGTGGCGGAGGTCGGCCTGCCCTGGGACGTCACTGTCACTGCCCAGCCTCCTGCGCTGCCCCGTCAGGGTCACACCGCACCCCACCTTCCCTCGCCGTCTTCCCGCACCAGCGCATGGAACCCCCGTGGCCGACATACCGCGTCGTGGAAGGGCGGCCTGAAAACCGGGGCGACCTCTTCATACTCCCAAGGGGCGGCCGCACCGCGGGGAGCCAGGCCCGGGCTGTGACATTCGGACCCATCGCTGGCATCGCCTCCGCGCGCCCGTGCCCCGAGGTTCCTTATCGGTACCAACGAGACTCCTTCCCAACAGGCCGAGCATCTCAGAGAAAACTGCGCGCGCCCCCCGCGTCCACGTGGCCGGCCGGCCGAGCACCGACGCGCAGCGGCGTAGCCCGGGGCCACTGGACGTTTAGTCGGAGTGGACTCAGACTTCCACGTCCGTCGTTGAGCGGAAGCGCCCTGTCTTGTTGGTCCTTTTCAGTCCGCGGGCGAACCAGGCGTGCGCTCTGATTGCTCCCTCGGGAACCCCACGGGGTCCGCGCGGGGCGGACTCTCCAGCGAACGGCCGCCCGCGTCGGGGTGAGCGGGTGGCGGAGGCCAGGGGAGCTGGGCCGCGAGGGTTGCTGCTTTGAACGGACACGGGCTCGGGAACGCGGAGCGAGGGACGCGATGGCTCGGACCGCCCTGCCTGCCCGCCGCTCCCTCCACCTGCCGGGCAGCCGTCTCTCCGCGGTGCCCCGGGCGTGGGGTGCCCTGGGCGCGGGGTGCCGTGGGCGTGGGGTGCCCTGGGCGAGGGGTGCCGTGGGCGAGGGGTGCCGTGGGCGAGGGGTGCCGTGGGCGTGGGGTGCCCTGGGCGAGGGGTGCCCTGGGCGTGGGGTGCAGGGCGTGTGCGCACTGTGAATACGTCTATCTTCGGGGCAAAGAAGGGTGCAAAGGAGCTCGGTAACACCCCGGGCGCCCCTCCACACAGCGGGCAGATGCCTCCCGCGAACACGTTTTCATGGTTAACTGTTGGTGTGAATTGGCGGACCCCAATCTGCCCTGCGGACCCCAGCCTGCTGCGCGGGCCTGAGCCAGAGGGTCTCTGCGTGCAGAGTGTGCCCAGGGCGGTGCGGGGCACACAGGAAGAGGCGAGATTTGTTGAACGGCTTGTGCTCGAATCAATTCCGATTTGGATATTAATTTGGATCAGTCGCCTATTCTCATTTGAGTTTGCTGCTCCGGGAATTTCACTCACGCGGGGGCAGAAGTTGGTTTTAATATAAATGGCAGGTACAGCGTCGATCTTAACATGTACGGGTCTTTGCAATTGATAAGAAAAAAACACGCATTGATGAATACAAAGTCATAATAAAGGAATTTATATGACTCATAAATGTAATTTATTTTCAAACAATAGAGTGTAATGCTATTTCAGTCTTCAAAATGCAAGAAATTAAAATTAAAGATGATACTCGACCTGGTCTGTTTGGCTCAGCGGTTAGAGCATCAGCCTGCGGACCAGAGAGACCCGGTTCGGTTCTCAGGGCAGGTACCTCAGTTGCAGTCTGTCCCCGCCTGTTGGGGTTGTGTGGGTGGCAGCCAGTCTGTGTCTCTTTCACGGCGATGTTTCTCTCTCTCTCTACCTCCTTCTCTCCCTCCCACTCTATCTGAAGATAAATGAGAAAATGTCCCCGGTGAGGATGAGGGGAAAAAAAGATGATACTCAAAGTTAGCGAAGATGCAAGAAATGGACATTCTTACACAGGGCTGGTGTCAGTGTAAAGTGGTCCAGTCTTTCTGGAGGGTCACTGGTAATATTATCAAAAGTCTTAAATAGGTCTTTTTATCCCGCATCTTCATTTCTAGGAATTTATTCAATGGAAGTTATCAGAGATGTGCAAAAATGTTTCTGCACAAAATATACTTATGATATATTTATCGTAGTATTATTTATAAAATAAAAACAGAAAGCATATTACCTAATTTCCCACAATAGAAATTTAGGCATGATAATATATTATACAAAAATAAGGAATGCCGTAGAGAAATATTCACAAGATATTAAATTAAATTAGTAAATTAGTATATAGGATGGTACATATGACATAATACACATCATATAAATGCTTACATTTTAACAGTGGCTAGATGATTTTCATTTTTATACCAACCGAATTTTCCATAAGGAACATGTGTTCCTTTTGTGTGTGTATTTAACCTTTAAGTTTTAAGAGTTATTTTTATGGAATAGTCAGGACCAAAGGGATAAAGGTTGTTGAGAGTAGGTTAAGATTTGAGAGATCGCCCTGGCCAGTTTGGCTCAGCGGTTAGAGCGTCGGCCTGCGGTCCAGAGAGACCCGGGTTCGGTTCCCGCTAAGGGCATGTACCTCGGTTGCAGTTTGTCCCCAGCCCTGGTTGGTCGAGCGGGTGGCAGCCACTCGATGTGTCCCTTTCACATCGATGTTTCTCTCTCTCTCTCCCTTCCTCTCTCTCCCTCCCACTCTATCTGTACAAAAAAAAAATGGAAAAATATCTCGGGTGAGGATAAAAAAAAAATAAAAAAAAAAAAAAGATTTGAGAGATCCTGAACACTTCGCCGGGAGGAACATGCCACAGCTTCTTCTCCTTCACTTCCCGCGCAGTCCCTAAGGCTTCTTCCGTTCCTCGCTCAGGCTCAAATCGGCCAAGATTTTTCACTGTCAGAAGCTACTTCCAAATGCATTTTTGCTTTTTAAAAAAAATTCCTAAGTATTTTGTTCTTTTGGATACATTTGGGAATGCGATTGTTTCCTTAATTTACCTTTCTGATAGTTTATTAGTATATAAACATGTGTAGGGGTGGGGGTTTGGTGCATGAACAAAATGTAACCTTGAGCTATGCATTCTCTGGGCCTGGCCAGCCAGGGGTCAAAGTACGTGTGTGAATAGAGAAGGTTTGCACGATGGGTTTGGAAAGCATTCCTGTTCAATCAAAGACTGCAGGATAGAGTTGGAACACCACCCTGACCTGAGGGCACAGTGTACTGTGGACAGGGAAGGTATGCATGATGGGTTTGGGAAGTCACCCTGAAGGCACCCAAGGGGTTTATTGCCCAAGCAGGAAAGTATTTGCTATGCATCCCACTGAAAACAGCCAGAGACAGGAAATACACTGGGCTTGGCTGTGTGGTCAGCAGAGATGTGAGCTCAAGGACTTAATTACCTAAAACACCACGTAACGGAGGGAACCACTTTGCAAATAAATCGGGCTGCATCCGAGATCTGGAGCATTTGCTCCCTCGCGATGCTCCCCCCATTCCAAGCCCTGTCTGCTTGTAGTTCATGGTGTTGCAGCGACCCCCCGCAGGCCAAAGAGGGTCAGCAAAAATGAAACTGATTTTTGTTTATAGTAAACCCTCAATTTAACAGACTTTGGATTTTACAGACAAAATTTCCTTTTTTTTTTTTTTTTTTTTATCCTCACCCGAGGACATTTTTCGATATTTTGTTCAGATAGAGTGAGAGGGAGAGAGAGAGAGAGAAACATCGACGTGAAAGCGACACATCGAGTGGCTGCCACCCACACAACCCCACCAGGGCTGGGGACAAACTGCAACCAAGGTACGTGCCCTTAGCGGGAACCGAACCCGGGTCTCTCCAGACCGCAGGCCGACGCTCCAACCGCTGAGCCAAACCGGCCAGGGCCAGACAAAATTTCTTGTCTGTCGATCATATGTGCAAAATTAATACCCTGCTAAATTTAACCACAGTTGGTTATAATTAAATTAACAAGTTACTTTTGTTGTTGTTATTTGTTCACTGTTATTTTAAACAAATATTAGTGAATAGTAATACACTGTAGTAATTTTGCCAACATCAATATTTATTTAAATATTACATATCTACAATTATAGTCTACATATTTAAATCCAAGAGTCACCATTTGTAAACCATGTTCAGTAAATGATTATCACAGCACATGGCCCTTGGGAATTGGTTCTACAGTTGCTTGATGTGATGTCCCCATGTGCATTTGTTTGCTTGAGGTGACTGGTGAATGCATTTTCTAGACCTAGTCAGTATAAATTTAAAATTACTGTAATACATATAGAAAACATTTCTGTGAAATTAAACTTTTTATGCATACTTGATTTTAATTATACAAATGTGTGTACATAAGTAAAAACAGGTAGACTAAGAAATTTGTCAATTTTTTTAACATATACATTTGGAAAACATACTTTATTAGATAACAGACTTTCAGCTTTAACAGACACACCCTAATCTGAGTCTGTTATGTTGAAGTTTTACTGTATTAATTGTGTGTCCTGCATCTTTACTAAATTTTTTTATTAGTTCAGTTTTTTGGTGTAGTCCTTGGGATTTTCTATATATATAATATCATATCACCCATAAATAGAGGCAATGTTACTTCTTTCCAATTTGGATGTGTTTTATTTATTTTTCTTGCCTAATTGCTCTGGCTACGACATCTCCCTGGCAAGAATGTTTATCTGGTCTTGCTATTGCCTCTATCTTCTATATTATTAGTAAAAATGATACTGGTGAAGACTTACCTTTTTTGGTGAGTCTGATTTGACTACATAGTTCTTCGGGTTAGCATTCTGGGTATTTTTATATGTTTCCATGGTTTGCAGATAAAGAAATTAGAAACAGAAGTTAAACAACCTACCAAGGATCTCACCACAAGTTAGTTGCCAGTCAAGGTTTGCACCCATTAAATTTGACAAAAGGTCTCACGATCTCTACTTATTTTGAGTAAAAGTTGTGAGTGTGGGCATCCTTATCTTGTACCTGATCTTAGAGGAAAAGCGTTCAGTTTTCAGCCATTTCGTCCTTGAGTATGATGTTGGCTTGTCATTATGACCTTCATTATGTTCAAATACATTTCCTCTATATCCACTTTGTTGAGAGGTTTTATTTGAATGGATTTTGAATTTTATCAAATACTTTTTCTGTGTCTATTGAGATGATCATATGATTTTTAGCCTTTATTTTGTTAATGTGGTGTAGTACATTGATTGATTGGGATATTGAACCATCCTTGCATCCCTGGGATAAATCCCATTCATTTTTTGTTTTGTTTTGTTTTGTGTGTATGTGTGTGTGTGTGTGTGTGTGTGTTTGTCTGTCTTTAAACAAGTGAAACTAACACATGCTCATAGAAAATTTTTTAAATATTCAAATCTAAAGAAAAATGTAAAAATTTCTTATAAACTTATTTTAAAGTTGTTTTGCTGTTAGTGTTTTATTTTTCTTTTAAAATATTTCTATATGTGTTCGTAATATAATTGTCGCTTATTCATTTCTAACAAATACTTATTTAACATGTCTACAGTCTAAGTCCTGCTCCAGGCACAGAGGACACATTGGCAACAACTATGTACCTCCCCAAAATCTTAGGGCGTGATCAGTGCTAGGAACCAACAGGAGTGAAAAACGGATCCCATGTCTATAGAGCAGAAAAGGACTTGGGATGCTGGGAAAAGGGGTGTCAGCACAACTAGCAGGGATGGGGATGAGATTTAAAAAAATGAGTTCAGAGGGGCGTCCAAATCCAGGGCTTTGGGCTTTATTCTAATGTTAGGGAACGTCATTGGAAGGATTTAGTAGGACAGTGATGTGATCTGACTTTTTTTTTTAATTGATAGCAGAGAGACAAAGGGAGAGGGAGAGAGAAACATCAATGAGAGAGAACACTGATTGGCTGCCTCCTCCATGCCCCCCACTGGGGGTCTGGCCCACAACCTGGGCATGTGCCTTGACTGGGAATCAAACCGGTGACCTCTTGGTGCAGGGTTGACACTCACCACTGAGCCACACCGGCTGGGCTAGTGATCCGACTGTATTTGTAAAGAACACGTTGGTTGCGATGCGGAGACTAGGCAGCAGAAGGAAAAGGTTCCGGAAGGAACAACACCCGTGTAAAGGCTCCTTCACTAGTGCGGGCAGAATAGAGCCACGTGGGTCAGAATTGAAAGCTGTACAAGTAGTTGTGTTTTAAATGTAGACCCAGCAGATCTGTTGAGAAAAAGAGATACATCAGTTATGACTTTTTGCTAAGTCTAAACTGCATGGCAGAGAAAGGGCATTTGGGAGTCTACTGACCATCTCAGATCATCTCCCTGAAGAGAATGCTCACCCGGCCTTGCTATTGCCGCTGTCTCTCAAATTATCGGTAAAACTGGGACTGGGTGCAGCTCTGGCCTACGAGGAGGAGAATTAGGAACCCTAAAGAGAGTCACTCTTACATACTTCTCTTTCTTTTTTAAAGTTCGAGGGTCAAATTTTTTCCAGTTATTCCGAGAGACAAATCTTGTGCTTTTCCATTTAGAAGAGAGTAGAGGAGATTACAGAACAGAGAGCCAACCTCAGGCCAAAGCTCCTGGTCGTGTGATTTCTATTGTAGCCTCGCTGTATTGTCACAGAGAATCAAATGTTTAGACTTGAGGTCGGCACATCCCAGAGCCTCCCACTTCTTAAGGAGACACCCCAAAGGGGAGTCCTAATATGAATGTGCACTTTCCATGATGGAAACCCAGAGGGGAGAGCAAGGAAGGGCTTCTTAGGGCAGTAGAGTCAAGGACTCTAATCTATCATGGGGCACCCACCGCCAGATCCCAGGCTAAGGATCTGTCTCAAGACACCCCAAGACAGATCCTTGGTCTGGTGTCAGTTGGGTCCAGAGACAGCTCCTCAATTTCTCCGTCTGGTCTCTGACACCAGGTGTCCTGAGAGAGATCCTTAGCCTGGGATCTGAAGGCCGGTGCCTGCCACCAGAGACCAGACCAAGGATCTGTGTTGGGGCACCCACCACCAGAGATAAGACCAAGGATCTATCTGGGGCACCCACCACCAGAGACCAGACCAAGGATCTGGCTTGGGGCACCTGCCACCAGAGACCAGACCAAGGATCTATCTTGGGGCACCCACCACCGGAGACCAGACCAAGGATCTGGCTTGGGACACCCGAGAGCAGACTGATCTTGAGAGAAATGGCCGGTAGCATCCTATGCAGTTGAAACCCGAGTGCCGGGTTTCCATCCATTACTGGTCCCTTGCGAGGAAGACCCCTGTCACTGCACCTGGGACGGCTAACTTCCCCAGGTCTGTTAGACTCAGCGGCTGCTGCTGGCCGAGCGCTGGCCGAGGAGAGGGGCTCCGAAGAGAGCAGGCGTTCATGAAGTCAGAGCGGAGAGAGAGGAGGCCAGCTTCCAGGGCCAGGGTTACGGGTCAGCCTGGCGACTGTCACTGCCACCGTCCCTGCAGCCGCAAGTCCCAGAAGCTGGCAGAGAAGAGAGGTCTTCTGTCCCCGTATGGGCCACCCAACATTAGGGTTGTGTTTAGGCTGCTGATGCGGGCGTGCGAAAGGATGCACAACCGGGAGCGGGGAGAAAGGGGTATTTGTCTTCCCCGCAGACAGGAAGGGCCCTGTGCTGACTGCAGTGTAGGGCAGTAGTACAGGGCAGTGCAGGGCAGAGCTGGAAGGTGAGCTCTTCTCTCGGGGCTGGTGGGAGTCAAGAGCAGGTGTACCAGTGCGGTTTCTTATCCGACCTTCTGTAGCCTGTAAAATACGCCTGGGGAATGTGGGCCGGGGGCTGGTTGCCAGTGGGTCACAGTCATGGGTCCAGGTTCCGATAATCAGGTTGTTAATCTTCCCATGATGTCAGGTGGCCCCCCTCGTCCTCTGGTTAGGAGAACGGACGGCCTCCTGCAGGTACCGCAAGGCGCACACCTCCGGCCAGGCAGAGGGCTCCGCCCCAGCCAGAATGAGGCCACGTGAACCACGTGCGAAGGATGATGGACACTCTAACTGTGGCCAGTGCCGCGCTGTGGTTACTTTTCTCTCTCTTCTAATATTTCCTGCTATTCTGATGTTCTTTGCAGCTGGTAGGGAGGCGATGTGAAGTTGCAGACACCAGCCATCTCTGTGATGTAGTACCAGATGCTTCTCATGAATTGTAGGGAAAAAAAAAAAAAAAAATCCTAAAAAAATAAAAGCTTGTTTTCTGTCCTTACAAGTTTAAAAAAAAGTATCTTAAAATGTTGACTTTGGTGAGGTTGTCAAATATACTTAACCAAAGAAATCATATCATAAATATTTTCTAAACCCAGGTAAAACAAACACATACTTCATGCTAATAACTAAATGATATCAGTCAAATTTAAAACAGTTTTAAAATCAAATATTTTGCCTAGAGCATCGGATTCTGCTTAACCGATATAAATATTTAATTACTTTAGGCCAATAAAATACTCCCCTGGTTATGCCACCTGGTTATGCACCAAATGAAATGTATAGACAAACACATATCAAATAATGACTGTACACATAAAGACTAAATTCGTAAAGACCATACACATAATTTGAAATACTAATTTTTGTAGAGAAGGTACAAGGTTTTTCACACCTGCTTTTGACAGATGTAAGAAGACTGTTGCCCACAGGGGCAACTTCAGCTGCTCAAGGTTTTTAGTTGCACTTTTAAAAAGTCTTTTGTTATCTCAGTCTTGTTTACCTTCTTATTAAAAAAATTATTTTGTTAATTTATTTTTGTTACAGATGTTTCTCCTTTTTCCCCAAAGATATCCCTCTCTCTATCACCCCTACCCCCCTGCCCAGCATTATTGTCTGTGTCCACTGGTTACACATACATGCATATAAGTTCTTTGGTTCATCTCATCCCCCCCCCACCCCCCTCCTCTGAGGTGTGTCAGTGTGAACCATACTCCTTTCTATGTCTCTGGGTCTGTTTTATTCATCAGCTTATTTTGTTCATTATATTCCACAAATAAGTGAGATTATGTGGTATTGCTCTATCACTGACTGGCTTATTTCACTTAGCATAATACTTTCCAGGTCCCTCCATGTCGTCTCAAAGGATGAGAGATCTTTCTTTCTTACAGCTGCATAGTACTCCACTGTGTGTATGTACCACCGCTTTTTTAGCCATTCATCTACTGATGGACACTTGGGCTGTTTCCAGACCTTAGCGATTGTAAATAGTGCTGCTATGAACATGGGGGTGAATATATTCTTTCTGATCTTGTTTACATTCTTAATAACCCAGGAGGAAGGCCTGTTGAGACTCTCAGTGACAGACTTTAAGGGCTTGGAGTGGATGGTGGAAACAAAGAAATCTCAGTGTAAGAAAGTAAGCAGCAGGAGTGATCCTGGCTGGGTTTCTTTCTCTATAAACTTCAAAATTTTGCAAACGTTTACAGCCTTCAAAACCTTCTTAGCCATTGAAAAGTAACCATCCTTAGAACAACTTGCTTTCGACCTTTGTCCTTCAAAAAGTATTGCTATACCTTATACCTTCTATTATCAAAACCATACGAACTCTTTCCAACTAAATTAGAATTTCTAACTTTCACAAACCTCAATTTCTGGTGCTAACCAAAAAGGTAAGCAAACTAGTATTCCCTGGGTTCTTGTATGAACACATTTATAACCTTCAGAAACCGAGGTCTCACTGTTGGCAAGCATGCTCGCTTCCCACAAACACACCTCCAACAAAGCTCGAGACATTACCCAGCACCTCCAAGTTCATTCTGCAGCCGTCCTGCCCTCAGAGACCAGAGCAGGCAGACTTCGGGTTTGTCTCGCAATCAGTGTTTTAGTATTTCGTGTTATTTCAAAACATCTAGTCAACACATTTTATCAAATTTCCTAATGTAGAAAGGAATGGTTAAAATGATTTGCTCAGAAATCGCTCAGCTTTATTTTTTAACCCTTTTGATAAGATTTACCTCCCCGAAATTTAAATTTTAAAACATGGCTCAGACAAGCGTTCTTGAGGAAAACCAGGTATTTGCATTTCAAATGCCCCCGGACTTTGGCTCCACAGCCAAATGGGATGGGATGCTAAGACTGGTAACGAGTTACAAGCCTGCCTGGTATCAGAGGCACCTCTGGACACCATCCCCACCTCCTTCCACGCCAGCCCCCCTTTTCCTGTGGACAGAGCAGGACCCCTTGGCTGTAAACAAAATCCTCGCCCCTCTTCAGCAAGAAGCAGCTACAGAAGAGACCCTGCGCCCCTTTTCTCTGAAAGAATTAAAAGCCAAGATCTTTGAAGGGGGATCCAGTGAGACATGAGCAGGACAGGACGGTGGGATGGGAGGACTGGGGTGTTGGAAGGGGAGAGAGGGAAGGAAAACCCTGGTGTGCCCCCAGGAGGGAGAGGACACTGGCCCTCCATCCTAAGGGCCGTCTGTCAGCGTGGGGCTAAGGCCCCAGGGACAGACCTCAGCAGAACACCTAACAGCTTCCCAGGTATGTCCTTTCGGGGTCCAGGTCTCCACGGATCAATCTGGGGACGCCAGGACCCGGGGTCGTTATCCAACGCCGCTGGTTCTGAGGTCAGCCATGGCTTCGTCTGGTTTTGCTGCTTCTCTGGAGCTGAAATACAACTGAGGCCTCGATGTTATTTCTAGGGAGGAAGGGTCCGGGGTCCAAACCTCATGACCAGCAGTGTGCTGTGGGGGGAAGGCCACCCGGGGCGGGGGGAGTCCCACATCCCACGTGGAAATTTCCCTTTTCTAGGCAGCAGGGGCTTCCACCCTGGTGACCTTCTGTCCCTGGTCCACCGTCCTATCCTGCTCATGTCTCACTGGATCCCCCTTCAAGGATCTTGGCTTTTAATTCTTTCAGAGAAAAGGGGCGCAGGGTCTCTTCTGTAGCTGCTTCTTGCTGAAGAGGGGCGAGGATTTCATTTACAGCCGAGGGGTCCTGCTCTGTCCACAGGAAGAAGGTGGGGATGGTGTCCAGAGGTGACTCCGATACCAGGCGGGCCTGTAACTCATTACCAGTCTTAGCATCTGGGGCAAAAGCTAGTATGACGAGAATTATGACACAGAGTCTGGGGGAAGGAAAACGTGGTTAGTTCTCATAAATTCCATGTCAAAGGAGGGGAGAAAAATGAAACATTAGTTTGGAGGGTTATAGCCAAAAACTTAAAAAAACAAAAACAAAAAACTAGACAAATATTGGATCCAGTTCAATTCATAGGTGAAAAAATAAAACTTTGAAGTCAAAGAATTAAATTAGTGTCTAATATTCACAGCTGTGTATTACAGAGTCTATTAAAACACAATTTTCCCCTAAAATCACCCTCATTTTTATTAGGGCGAATTAAGACCAATTCGTTTTCTACATTAGGGCTAGTCTTAAACTTGGCCTGATTATTTGTATGAATACAGTAAGAATAGCAATTGATTACATAGGCTTTTCATTTTATTGTTTTTTTTTGTTTTATTTTCTAATCTTCACCCAAGGATATTTTTTCCATTGATTCTTTCAGAAAGAGTTGGAGGGAAGGAGGGAGGGAGAGAGAAAGAGAAACCTTGATGTGAGAGAGACACATCGATTGGTTGCCTCCTGCACAACCCTAACTGGGGCCAGGGGTCGAACCCAGAACTGAGGTGTGAGCCCTTGACTGGGAATCAAACCCATGACTCCGGTCCATGGGCCTGTGCTCTAACTGGCTACATGGACTCCTAAAAGTTCGCTTTGCTGGAATCTCCTGATTGAGCTTTAACGAGCCCCTCGGGGCAATGGGCCAGCCGCCTGGCTGCCATCCAAATGGCCGCAGAACCCGGAGACCTGTGTGCGTCCTTCAGGGTCCTGAGGTTTCCGTAGGTCTTGAGGTTCCTTTCTCTCCATCTCTCAGGGAATAACCTTTGTTCCTCTCCCGGAACGGCCACCGTGAGCCATGAGCCCAAGGAAGGTGGTAGGCGGTATCGCCAAGGGCTCTTACTTGCTTCAAAGTCCGTTTTCATTTCTTGAGGTTTTGGTGACATCCAGAGTCCAGTCATGTCTCTCGGAGACATGACATTTCAGCCAAGATCTTGGGTGATAAACCAGAATTCAAAACTGGTCTTATTGAATTCATGCAAATAATATGTTGCTATGAAAATGATAATACTTGAGCTTCCAAATTATGGAAGAATTAGGGAGAAAAATATATCATTTACTAAATGGCTTTTAAAAATATCTCTTTCTAGCTGAAAAGCAAGAGGGAAATCTTTGTCCTTTTAACAACGTGGAAAAGAACCAAACTCTGTATTAACTTACTTTTGATCTTTAAATTAACTTACTTAATTGCATTCATTATTT
Organism: Molossus molossus; assembly: GCF_014108415.1. Classification (NCBI taxonomy): domain Eukaryota; kingdom Metazoa; phylum Chordata; class Mammalia; order Chiroptera; family Molossidae; genus Molossus; species Molossus molossus. Next base: position 109,271,407 of record NW_023425403.1, on the reverse strand, counting down.
AGCTCACTTATAATTTTCTTTCAAAATTTCTCTTCACAAACCTTACAACTTTCACAAACCTTTTTACCCATTCAGAAATCACCAGCTTCAGAAGAACTTTGTTTTTCTTTCAAAAAATATCACCATACTTTATATCTACTATCACCAAAACAATACATTCCCCCCCCAATTAATTTGAATTCTTAATTCTTAGAAACCTTAATTATTTTTAGTAAACACTAAAAAGTAAATAACCAAAAAATAAAATGTACTTTAGATTGGCAAGTACATTTCATAACTTCCAGAAATTAGCTCCTCCATTAGTAAACATATTCACACTTTTAAGAGATGTGCTTCTAATAAAGCATAAGACATTCATAGACTTATCTAACAATCAATGATTTAGTATTTCATGTTATTTCAAAACATGCAGATATATAATAACTTTTATTAAACTTTACTAATGACTGAAATAAATTAAGTTGATCTGCTCAGATGGCTAGTAATTTTTCCCCTTTTTGATAAGAATTACCTTCTCAATATTTGCATTTAAGAAAGATGGACCAGAGGAGAGTTCTTGGTAGAGTCCGATATTTGCATTTCAAAGGTCCTGGGACTTTAGTTTTATTTATTTATTTGTTTGTTTGTTTTTTTATAGTTGTTTTTTATAGTTGAATATATTACAGATGCCCCCCCCCCCAACACTGACAAACTTCTCCTCCCAGCAGCAAGGACTTTGATTTTATAAAGCCAATTATCTCTGAACACTTTGAGATGAATACAAGAGGTTTGGGGGAAGGTAGACAAACTTGGTGGGTTTTAATGCATTAAAGATTGGCAAATTTTAGCAAATGACTAACCCATTTATTCGTTCATTTCTGGAATGTTTCTCTCCATCTGGGTATATTTCTTTTCCCGGGCTCTGTCAATGGTGGGGGGCTAGTTTACAAGGACGACGCAGGTATATTTCTCTTCCCGGGCTCTGTCAATGGTGGAGGGCTAGTTTACAAGGAGGACGCAGGTGTATTTCTCTTCCCGGGCTCTGTCAATGGTGGGGGGCTAGTTTACAAGGAGGATGCAGGTATATTTGTCTTCCCGGGCTCTGTCAATGGTGGAGGGCTAGTTTACAAGGAGGACGCAGGTGTATTTCTCTTCCCGGGCTCTGTCAATGGTGGGGGGCTAGTTTACAAGGAGGATGCAGGTATATTTGTCTTCCCGGGCTCTGTCAATGGTGGGGGGCTAGTTTACAAGGAGGACGCAGGTGTATTTGTCTTCCCGGGCACTGTCAATGGTGGAGGGCTAGTTCACAAGGAGGACGCAGGTGTATTTCTCTTCCCGGCTCTGTCAATGGTGGAGGTCTAGTTTACAAGGAGGGCGCAGGTATATTTCTCTTCCCGGGCTCTGTCAATGGTGGGGGGCTAGTTTACGAGGAGGACGCAGGTGTATTTCTCTTCCCGGGCTCTGTCAATGGTGGAGGGCTAGTTCACAAGGAGGACGCAGGTGTATTTCTCTTCCCGGCTCTGTCAATGGTGGAGGGCTAGTTTACAAGGAGGACGCAGTTATATTTCACTTCCCGGGCTCTGTCAATGGTGGAGGTCTAGTTTACAAGGAGGACGCAGTTATATTTCTCTTCCCGGGCTCTGTCAATGGTGGAGGGCTAGTTCACAAGGAGGACGCAGGTGTATTTCTCTTCCCAGCTCTGTCAATGGTGGAGGTCTAGTTTACAAGGAGGGCGCAGGTATATTTCTCTTCCCGGGCTCTGTCAATGGTGGGGGGCTAGTTTACGAGGAGGACGCAGGTGTATTTCTCTTCCCGGGCTCTGTCAATGGTGGAGGGCTAGTTCACAAGGAGGACGCAGGTGTATTTCTCTTCCCGGCTCTGTCAATGGTGGAGGTCTAGTTTACAAGGAGGGCGCAGGTATATTTCTCTTCCCGGGCTCTGTCAATGGTGGGGGGCTAGTTTACGAGGAGGACGCAGGTGTATTTCTCTTCCCGGGCTCTGTCCTTGGTGGAGGGCTAGTTTACAAGCAGGACGCAGGTGTATTTCTCTTCCCGGGCTCTGTCCATGGTGGAGGGCTAGTTTACAAGGAGGACGCAGGTGTATTTGTCTTCCCGGGCTCCGTCAATAGTGGAGGGCTAGTTTACAAGGAGGACGCAGGTATATTTCTCTTCCCGGGCTCTGTCCACGGTGGAGGGCTAGTTCACAAGGAGGACGCAGGTATATTTCTCTTCCCGGGCTCTGTCCACGGTGGAGGGCTAGTTTACAAGGAGGACACAGGTATATTTGTCTTCCCGGGCTCTGTCAATGGTGGAGGGCTAGTTTACAAGGAGGACGCAGGTATATTTCTCTTCCCGGGCTCTGTCCACGGTGGAGGGCTAGTTTACAAGGAGGACGCAGGTATATTTCTCTTCCCGGGCTCTGTCCACGGTGGAGGGCTAGTTTACAAGGAGGACACAGGTATATTTGTCTTCCCGGGCTCTGTCAATGGTGGAGGGCTAGTTTACAAGGAGGACGCAGGTATATTTCTCTTCCCGGGCTCTGACCATGGTGGAGGGCTAGTTTACAAGGAGGACGCAGGTATATTTCTCTTCCCGGGCTCTGTCCACGGTGGAGGGCTAGTTTACAAGGAGGACACAGGTATATTTGTCTTCCCGGGCTCTGTCAATGGTGGAGGGCTAGTTTACAAGGAGGACGCAGGTATATTTCTCTTCCCGGGCTCTGACCATGGTGGAGGGGTAGTTTACAAGGAGGACGCAGGTGTATTTCTCTTCCCGGGCTCTGTCAATGGTGGAGATCTAGTTTACAAGGAGGACGCAGGTATATTTCTCTTCCCGGGCTCTGTCAATGGTGGAGGGCTACTTTACAAGGAGGACGCAGGTGTATTTCTCTTCCCGGGCTCTGTCCATGGTGGAGGGCTAGTTTACAAGGAGGACGCAGGTATATTTCTCATCCCGGGCTCTGTCAATGGTGGAGGGCTAGTTTACAAAGAGGACGCAGGTATATTTCTCTTCCCGGCTCTGTCAATGGTGGAGGGCTAGTTCACAAGGAGGACGCAGGTGTATTTCTCATCCCGGGCTCTGTCAATGGTGGAGGGCTAGTTTACAAAGAGGACGCAGGTATATTTCTCTTCCCGGGCTCTGTCAATGGTGGAGGGCTAGTTTACAAGGAGGACGCAGGTATATTTCTCATCCCGGGCTCTGTCCATGGTGGAGGGCTAGTTCACAAAGAGGACGCAGGTATATTTCTCTTCCCGGGCTCTGTCAATGGTGGGGGGCTAGTTCACAAAGAGGACGCAGGTATATTTCTCTTCCCGGGCTCTGACCATGGTGGAGGGCTAGTTTACAAGGGGGACGCAGGTGTATTTCTCTTCCCGGGCTCTGTCCATGGTGGAGGGCTAGTTTACAAGGGGGACGCAGGTGTATTTCTCTTCCCGGGCTCTGTCCATGGTGGAGGGCTAGTTCACAAGGAGGACGCAGGTATATTTCTCTTCCCGGGCTCTGACCATGGTGGAGGGCTAGTTCACAAGGAGGACGCAGGTATATTTCTCTTCCCGGGCTCTGACCATGGTGGAGGGCTAGTTCACAAGGAGGACGCAGGTATATTTCTCTTCCCGGGCTCTCACCATGGTGGAGGTCTAGTTTACAAGGAGGACGCAGGTATATTTCTCATCCCGGGCTCTGTCAATGGTGGGGGGCTAGTTCACAAGGAGGACGCAGGTATATTTCTCTTCCCGGGCTCTCACCATGGTGGAGGTCTAGTTTACAAGGAGGACGCAGGTATATTTCTCTTCCCGGGCTCTGTCAATGGTGGGGGGCTAGTTTACAAGGAGGACGCAGGTATATTTCTCATCCCGGGCTCTGTCAATGGTGGAGGGCTAGTTTACAAGGAGGACGCAGGTATATTTCTCATCCCGGGCTCTGTCAATGGTGGAGGGCTAGTTCACAAGGAGGACGCAGGTATATTTCTCTTCCCGGGCTCTCACCATGGTGGAGGTCTAGTTTACAAGGAGGACGCAGGTATATTTCTCTTCCCGGGCTCTGTCAATGGTGGGGGGCTAGTTCACAAGGAGGACGCAGGTATATTTCTCTTCCCGGGCTCTGACCATGGTGGAGGTCTAGTTTACAAGGAGGACGCAGGTGTATTTGTCTTCCCGGGCTCTGTCAATGGTGGAGGGCTAGTTTACAAGGAGGACGCAGGTATATTTCTCTTCCCGGGCTCTGACCATGGTGGAGGTCTAGTTTACAAGGAGGACGCAGGTGTATTTGTCTTCCCGGGCTCTGTCAATGGTGGGGGGCTAGTTCACAAGGAGGACGCAGGTGTATTTCTCTTCCCGGGCTCTGTCAATGGTGGAGGGCTAGTTTACAAGGAGGACGCAGGTATATTTCTCTTCCCGGGCTCTGACCATGGTGGAGGTCTAGTTTACAAGGAGGACGCAGGTATATTTCTCTTCCCGGGCTCTGACCATGGTGGAGGTCTAGTTTACAAGGAGGACGCAGGTGTATTTGTCTTCCCGGGCTCTGTCAATGGTGGAGGGCTAGTTTACAAGGAGGACGCAGGTATATTTCTCTTCCCGGGCTCTGACCATGGTGGAGGTCTAGTTCACAAGGAGGACGCAGGTGTATTTGTCTTCCGGGCTCTGTCAATGGTGGGGGGCTAGTTTACAAGGAGGACACAGGTATATTTCTCTTCCCGGGCTCTGACCATGGTGGAGGGCTAGTTTACAAGGAGGACGCAGGTATATTTCTCTTCCCGGGCTCTGACCATGGTGGAGGTCTAGTTTACAAGGAGGACGCAGGTGTATTTGTCTTCCCGGGCTCTGTCAATGGTGGAGGTCTAGTTTACAAGGAGGACGCAGGTATATTTCTCTTCCCGGGCTCTGACCATGGTGGAGGGGTAGTTTACAAGGAGGACGCAGGTGTATTTCTCTTCCCGGGCTCTGTCAATGGTGGAGGGCTAGTTTACAAGGAGGACGCAGGTGTATTTCTCTTCCCGGGCTCTGTCAATGGTGGGGGGCTAGTTCACAAGGAGGACGCAGGTATATTTGTCTTCCCGGCTCTGTCAATGGTGGGGGGCTAGTTTACAAGGAGGACGCAGGTGTATTTCTCTTCCCGGGCTCTGACCATGGTGGAGGGGTAGTTTACAAGGAGGACGCAGGTGTATTTCTCTTCCCGGGCTCTGTCAATGGTGGAGGGCTAGTTTACAAGGAGGACGCAGGTATATTTCTCTTCCTGGGCTCTGTCAATGGTCGAGGGCTAGTTCACAAGGAGGACGCAGGTATATTTGTCTGCCCAGGCTCTGTCATTGGTGGAGGTCTAGTTTACAAGCAGGACGCAGGTGTATTTCTCTTCCTGGGCTCTGTCAATGGTGGAGGGCTAGTTCACAAGGAGGACGCAGGTGTATTTCTCTTCCCGGGCTCTGTCCATGGTGGAGGGCTAGTTTACAAGGAGGGCACCGGTATATTTCTCTTCCCGGGCTCTGTCAATGGTGGAGGGCTAGTTTACAAGGAGGACGCAGGTATATTTCTCTTCCTGGGCTCTGTCAATGGTGGAGGGCTAGTTCACAAGGAGGACGCAGGTGTATTTCTCTTCCCGGGCTCTGTCAATGGTGGAGGGCTAGTTTACAAGCCGCACGCAGCGGAGGGTGGTTTCTGAGACTCGTGGCAGCTTGCGTGTTTGGAAAAGACACACAGACTGAAGTGGCCTCATCTTCCACCCACGTCCCCTGAGAACAGCAAAGCAGGCTTAGCTGTAAAATAGTATCACGTTAATGGTGCCATTGCGTGGCCAAACCTCTCCACTGCCCACTTACAATGGTGGCGGACTGTGTTCAAAAGAAGCTTGAGGGACTCACGGTCAAATGTCTTCCAGTTGGTGAAGAAAAGGGGTCAGAGGCCCTGTGGACTGGTTCTCTGTCTATGGAGAGACAGACACATTTTAAGCCAGTACTCAGAGGCATCCCTGCTAGACTCTGGGGTGCCCTGTGGTCGGACAACCACAGGAGGGCAGGTTCCCTGTTTCCCAGACCTACCCGGGTGTGGATGGTTACCAGTGTCTGAGGGCAGACTCACCAGTGGGCACTGCGACCGCCGGGCTCTGTAACAGTGGGCTCACTCCACTCAGATAGGCGGACGCCACATGAAGTCAACCCCAAGCAAGGCGTACCCGCTCGTCTGCCCAGACTCAGCTGCCTTCCCAGAGGCCTTCCCATCACGTCGGTCCATACACGTTACCTAGGAGACTCGTTCAACAGCTTCAGTGGTTGGGCGAAGGGCATGTACCTCGCTCGGTTGCAGTTTGTCCCCAGCCCCAGTTGGGGTCGTGTGGGTGGCAACCAGTCGATGTGTCTCTCTCAGGTCGATGCTTCTCTCTCTTTCCCCCTCTCTGCCTCCCGCTCTGTCTGAAGATAGATGCAAAAGTGTCCTTGGGTGAGGATAAAAAAATAATAATTAAAACAAACAAATAGTAATATAATGAAAAAAGCTTGCCCTATCAGGGCACTTGGGGCAGATTTAAATAGCAAAGCTATATATTGTCCCATAAAATTTCCTAGTTGGAAGGAAACAAGTTTTGCTTTAAAAACAGATATTGATTAAATATTCCTGCCTTTCATACAGAAGCTTGACTCCAAAGGAGAAGGCATTTTTGGGGTGTGGCTGAGAATATATATAAGGTAGCTCCAGTATCTATGAGGGCTAAGTGGTATTCCTATTATGATGATAATTTTAATAATTTTCCAGGCGTGTCTTTTCAGGGTCCAGGTCTCCACGGATTGATTGCTTGGTGCCGGGGCAGGGGTCGTGATCCAGTGCAGCTGGTTTGGACGTCAGCCATGACGTTGCTTGTCTTTGCTGCTCCTCTGGGCCTGGAGCTGAAATACAGCTGGGCCTCGATGTGATTTCTAGCGGGAGAGACCAGGGTCTCCAATCTGCATGACGAGCCGTATGCTATGGGATGAAAGGTCACCCTGGGGTGAGTCTCACCCTACAGTTGTCCTTTGCTAGGCTCTGGGGCTTTTCAGCCGAGGAACCTTCTGTAGCTGGTCCATTGTCCTGCTCTGCTTGTGTCTAACTGCCTACCATGGAAGCTTCTAAATCCCTCATGAGATACGCTTCCCATCCATCCATCCATCCATTCATTCATTCATCCATTCATTCAAGTTCAGAGCCAGCATTTCTCCAGCTCTTCATGCGAAACCTAACGTAGGCACCCAACGAAAACTGCGTTTTGGCCATTTTCAGTTGGTACTTTTTCTAACCAAACCTTTTCATTTCTGTAAAGTACTTGGACGTCAAGGCTTCCTACCTCTCCAGGAGTCTCCATGAGGACCGGAGTCGGAGAGACTCCAGCTTTGGCGGCATCGTTTTCTAGGTTAATTTCACTTTTATGTTGGGATCTGTACCGTCTGAACACATTTTGAGGGATGTTGCGTAGTGGGTTTAAGTGTGCTGCTCCGGCTGACCTCTGGGACTCCTTCCTGTGAGTCACATCAGCTCTTGTACGTGCTCAGTGTCCTTCCCCCGCGGTCAGAGCAGCGGGCGACCAGCTTCCACGTGCGTCCCCAGACAGGTCAGCTGTTCAGTGACAGCCGACTTGGAATTCTCTGTGGGACTCGTGCATGTTATGGGGAAACGCCCCTCACATTTCCACAAAGATTTCAGCCACCTGATCATCTCTGAGCTCCAGCTGGAGAGAGGAAGGGCCCCAGGCTCCCATTTCAGCCAAGGTCTGTGCAGACACGCGGTTAACAGATTCCCAGGGAGAAGCCGAAATTAAAGCCCCCTGATCATCTCAGCGCCTGTTCTTTAGCACCACCTAATGGATCTTCTAAGAACATTTCTAGTAAAAGCAGACTGGCTTCCAAGCGACAGCTCACCCAAGCACACCCCGTGGAGCAGGGAGCCTGCTGGACCCCAGGCCCGGCCCGGGTCTGCAGGGAGGCCCTGCACGAGCTTCTCTGGACCCTGCAGGCTGCACCAAGTAAATGCCAACATAAGGAACATCCGAGTGTGTGAGGCATGTGTGCAAGTTTGTTGGAGCCAAACGCATGACAATTGTTGGGAAGAAAAATCTCGACAGATTGAGAAAATGCTCCAGAAGAAAATGGCAGTTTTGCACCTTATTTCATATATTACAATAGAAAGAAAGGATGTAAGTGGGGTACACGAAATCCAATGATGATAGAGTAGGGAGGAGGGATGTAGCAAAGTGGGTGGGGGGAACTCTGCGATTGGATAAAAAGTGAAGTGATAGGCACAGTGTTCTTTTACATAAGTGGGTACAGGATAGTTACCTGTCAACAATTAACATGATGACAGTAACAATAAGGAGATCTGTGGCCTCCACTCTGTGTGGTGCCTGTGCTGTGAGGGTCTGAACAAAGAAACTATGACATTTCAGAGGTGTGTTATCTCGTAGGTACAAAAAGACAATAGAAAAGCTCAATTCAGGTAAAATTCGCTTGTCAGGGAAGATTCTAGCCTAAGACCTTGACTACCCGCCATTAACTACTCTCAGTTAGAGTTTTAACTTCAGACCATCGTATGTGGTCACTTCAGGTCTCTGAGTTTGTAAAGCCACCACAAAAGTCTCCCCTGAGCTTTTCAGATTTAGTATGTGGCCCTTTTTTGTCCACAAGTGGAAAAGTCTCCCCACTGAAACTGCATGTATCCACAGACAGAATAAAATTCTATTTAAAATTTTTTATTCTAAAAAAATGGACTTGCTTTCATTAACAAGGTCAGTATATAGTAAAGCCGCCTAACAGTGTTTCATCTATGATAATCCGATCACGGTTTAAAGCTCTTTAATAGAGGAGAACTCGTGAATATATGCAGTACTGGGTAGACGTCCTCCAGGGCCTGGTTGGACAGAACCATGAGCACACCGTCTAACTGATTTACCGTGATTTGTCTAAGCGGGTTCATCTGAGGCAGCATTTCAACTGCTCAAGGCACATTTAGAAAACATGATAAAATAAAATACAAAGATATTTTAAATGTGTGTGTGTGTACTCAGATCAATTTTATATGTTTTTATCTAGTCTCTAGCTAGTCTTTTAGTTGAAAGAAAATATAAAAACCCTAGTTTGGATGAATGACACTTATTTTTCAAGGGGTGTTAGAAGCAACAAAATGAGTACAAGAAATGAATGTGTTCAGTCCACTGTGATTTGCTTCAGATATGAAACATGACTTATTCAGAGTAAAAATCAATGAAAGGTATCTTCACTAATTAAATTATTTTTGTAATTTATTGAACTTGTTGGGGTGATGCGGGTTAACACAGTTACACAAGTTTTGGGGCACAGTTCTACAGCACATCATCTGTACACTGGACTGTGTGTTCAACACCCCAAGTTTTCGTCCATCACCACTTGTCCCCCCTATACCTTCCTTCCCCTCCCAGCAGTCCCCTTTCTCTAAGCTAGCCTTTAGCTGGTTTTTGAGGATGTATTTTTCCATAATTTAGTTGTAGTTCCAGTTTGGCCCTGGGAGGGGCGTAGCTTCACCTACTTGGCTGCCATCTGGAGTAATTGCCAAAGGTAAGTTCTCAACACAACACTCGCCCCACCAAGCGTTTATCACACACAATGGTTTACATTTATTGCACACCTGAATTGTGCCAGTCAATTATGACAGTTTTCACAGAATTTATACTTGCATATGATAGAAAAAAAACACACCATTAAAGTCATTTGCATGAAAACACGCATACACATGCTAAAAATTAAGATAATGAGAAAATTAGAAGATCGAACAGAATGAAATGGAAGGAATTGTATGAAGTCTAGAAGATAAGAATTCAGCAGGATTTGTTACCAATGAAAGAAAGAACACACTATCTCAGTAATTACAGACTATACTGTTTCCAGGTCAGACTTTAAAACACAAGGGTTACAAAATTTCGGCCTCATTGGCAAAGGCAGAATTTCATTTCTGAGGTATTTTGATTACTGATTTCAGAAACCAATACCTCTCAACTCATCAGTGAATTGTTGGACTACTTTCACTTTATAATATGAAATTAACTCAGTGAGCACTAGTTAACCAGCAATTTTATAACATAAAAGTCTTAGCTCAGTTTGGAAAAACTGTAGAACTTTCTCTGTCTTTATTTTTAAAAAATAGATGATCATTCTCAATTTAAATAAATTTACTGGAATTTGGAGAGTATATCTAGACCCATGAAGACTAGTAAATGACATCTTCATGTTTTTAATCAAACATGTCCAGCACTCTGTATCCAGTCCTGACACTGACCCGTGGCAGAATGATTTAGAAAAATGTTGGAGAATAAGACTAAATGAAAATCTTTTCTTTCTTTCGGATGGTAATACTGTTTTGGTTATCTATGTTGGAAGTTGTACCTTTGCATAACTTTACATGTCTTTAAAAATATGTGTGTCAGAGTACCTATTTTTCCCAAATAATAAAAATAGATAAATTAAAAATTTCCGTAATCTCTTTAGTGATGTTCTATATGATGTAATTTTCGATGAAAGATTATAGAATAATTTTTAACTGGATCACAGAGTGAATACCTGAAAACACTTTAGAGAACAGCAGCCTTAGTCAGACAAAATGCATAATCTGAGATTAAGATCTAGGGGAAAAAATAAATTATTAAAAAAAAAAAATTAAAGTCAGTTAGCAGAATGGAAGCCTACAATTCTACCTCTGAACTACCCAGTAGAAGTTCATTAAAACAGTGCCTTCAGAGTCTCTACGAATTGTGTCGTGGTTTGTGCCGGGTGCCCTGCGGCGGGACACAGCTGTGGGATGTCCACAGTGAAGTGGCCCGTCCACCTTCCCTACGAAACGGTGACAGATTCACATACAAGAGTGGAGATGGAGGTCGTGGCAATTAAAGCCTTCTAGATGGCGGGGTGCACTGAATGCGCCTCCAGATGGCGTGCCGTAGTGCACTGAGGCAGGTTGCCTCCGTCTTCACTGCTGTTTTTCAGACAGTTGTTCCAAATAGCTATCATTTACCGGGCTAAATGTCCGTTACATACATCAACTCATGTAGCTTTTCCACAGCTCACAATGTGTAACGTGGCGCTGCAGAGAAGCAGTTGCCATTTCCAGAATTTAGTGTGTGGCAGCACAGACTGAACCCCACTGGCTTAACCACTTCATAAGTTCGAGGTATATTCCGAATACCTTGCTATTAATAGTAATTTTACTGCTAGTTTGCACATCATTACTATTTGTTGAGTATAATTCATATGCATGTAAATGCACCTGTTACTGGACAGCCCCTGAGTCTGAGGGGAGGGCTGTGCTCCCTGTGTCAACTCTTATGAATCTCAGAAGAAAGAGTTCAGATGAGTGACAGGCAGCAGCATTGAAGCAAAGCAAGAAAGTTCATTGATAATGCACTTGGGCCCCGGCCAGTTTGGCTTAGCGGTTAGAGTGTTGGCCTGTGGTCCAGAGAGACCTGGGTTTGGTTCCCGCTAAGGGCATGGCATGTACCTCAGTTGCAGTTTGTCCCTGGCCTTGGTTGGTCGTGTGGGTGGCAGCCACTCAATGTGTCCCTTTCACGTCAATGTTTCTCTCTCTCTCTCTCTCTCTTTCTCTCTTCCTCTCTCTCCTTCCCACTCTATCTGAAAATGGAAAAATGTTCTCGGGTGAGGATAAAAAAAAAATGCATTTGACATAAAGCACAAGCGGGCAACCCCGCTAATCTGAACACCGCAACCGGTGGAGGTTTATGGGTTTTACACTTTTCTGTCTGTGGGTTTTAAGGTTCCTCTACTGGATATCTTGGGCAACAGACTCTATTTCAAGATGCCCAAGATTTCATTTTTCTGTGGCTTTTCCCAGAAGGTATGAGAACATCTGGTGATTTTATCTTGTCAAGTCTCGAGATTGCTGACTTCTTTGTTTAGTTCGGTGTCTGAGATAAAACTCTCCATTCTTTCTCCCTTTTCATCCTCCTGTCTTAGCACCCCCCACGTGATATTTGTCCTTGGGTTTAGCTGGGGTCTTTGTTCTCTATTTTCCCAGACCAGTGTGATGTAATGTATGTATTCTCAGGTTAGGGAGGAGAGGCATTAACCATTTGCTTCCAAGGGTCTTTGGTTGGGGAAGATAAGAGGTTATTCAAAACCTGGCTGCAAGCTGTCCAAACTGTTTGACCTTGTTCAATCTTCATGGCTCCATTTCCCCTTCCACTTGCCCAGGAATTTTCCTTAGTTCTTACTATCCTGCCACATACCCATTTTACGTGTACAGTTCAATGGGTTTTCACAAAAATATACACCTGTGTAATGAAACTATTATAAAAATATATGAAACATATTGCACATATTTTACATATACATACTTTTTACAATTATTGTGCATGCATTTTCAAAGATAAACAGATAGATAGCTAATTTTTCCTGTATAAAATTTCATCTAAATGGAATCATATAAACTTTTATGCCATTTGCTTTCATTCAGGGTTTTTTGTGGGTTTTTTTGAGATTAATTTATATTGTTGCATGTGTTTTTTTTTTTGTTTGTATGTTTGTTTTAAATCATTACTGAATCTATATGTACAAATATTTTACAATTTGTTTCTTTTCTTGTTGATGGAATATTGGATTGTTTCCAGTTCAGGTATATTATGAAGAAAGCTACAGTGCAGATTCTTGTTCAGTTCTTTTGTACCATATATCTTTAATTTATCTCAGGTAAACGCTTATGAGTAGAATTGCCAGATCACAGGGTAGGTAGTTCTTTTTTTTTTTTTTTTTATCCTCACCTGGGGACATTTTTCTATTTTTTGTTCAGGTAGAATGGGAGGGGGAGAGAGGAAGAGAGAGAGAAACATCGATGTGAAAGGAACACATCGAGTGGCTGCCACCCGCACGACCAACCAGGGCCGGGGACAAACTGCAACCGAGGTACGTGCCCTTAGCGGGAACCGAACCCGGGTCTCTCGGGACCGCAGGCCGACGCTCTAACCGCTGAGCCAAACCGGCCAGGGCCAGGGTAGGTAGTTCTTCAGTGATACATGGCACTGCTAGACAGTTTTCCAAAATGTATCACTTTCTATTCCCATCAGCAATGTCAGAGAATTCCATTTACTCCATATCCTTGGCAACACTTAGTACTCAGACTTTTTGTTAAAATCCTCACCCTGAGATATTTTTCCATTTATCTTCAGATAGAGTGGAAGTAAGGGAGCGAAATAGAGAGTGAGAGCAAGAGAGAGAGAGACAGAGAGAGAGACATCTATGTGAGAGAGAAACATTCAACAGTTGCCTCCTGCACAACCCTGACCAGGGCTGGGGACGAACCACCACTGAGGTAAATACCCTTGGCTGGAATTGAACCCAGGACTCTTTGGTCCACAGGCCAACACTCTAACCACTGAGCCAAACTGGCCAGGGCAATATCAGACTTTTAAATTTTAGTCTTCCCTAGAGTATGTGACATAGTATTTCATAGTAATTTTAATTTCCATGATAACTATGATATTGAGCATTTTTTCTTGTATTTATTGGTTATTACTATATATTTTCATATGAATATTCAGTCTACAACTTACTTGCAAACAGTGTAAGAAATATTTTCTAAAACCAAGCTCAAATACATGTTTCTTTTTTTTTTTCCCCACAAGCTTTATAATTAGCATTATGTCTAAGTTTGTGATCCATATAAATTTAGTTTTGTGAGGTAGGGTTGAGGTTCAACTTTCCTTACGGTTCTCCAGTTATTCCAGCACCGTCTGTAAAAAACACACAATTAGCCCTGGCCGGTTTGGCTCAGTGGTTGGAGCGTCAGCCTGCGGTCCAGAGAGACCTGGGTTCGGTTCCCGCTAAGGGCACGTATCTCGGTTGCAGTTTGTCCCCGGCCCTGGTTGGTCGTGCGGGTGGCAGCCACTCGATGTGTCCCTTTCACATCGATGTTTCTCTCTCTCTCTCTTCCTCTCTCTCCCTCCCGCTCTATCTGAACAAAAAATGGAAAAATGTCCTTGAGTGAGGATAAAAAAATAAATAAAATAAAATAAAAAAAACACAATTAATTGCACATTGAATTACTTTAGTACCTTTGCTGGAAATTAGTTTGGAGCTTTTTAAAGATTTTATTGACTTATTTGCTCATCTTCGTGGCAAGATCACACTATCTTTAAGCAAAAGTTATTGTTATTGTTATGAAATCAGTAGTGAAAACCTTTCAACTTATTTTTTTAAATGATTGCTTTGACTGTTATAAAGCCTTTGCATTTTTATACAAATATAATTATTTTTTTTAAATTCCACAAAATATGTTTGGATTTTAATGAAAATTTATTGAGTATATAAATCAATTTAGAAAGTCCTGATATCTTTAAAATATATTTTCAAATTTATATAATTATTTTTTGTGTGTATTCAATTTCTCTTATCAATAGTTTATACTTTTAAGTGTAAGAGTCTTGACACATTTGCTGCTAGTATTTAGAAATGTTTGATTCTTAGCCCGGTCGGTGAGGCTCAGTGGTTGAGCATCGACTCTGCACCAAGAGGTTGCTGGTTCGATTCCCGGTCAGGGCACATGCCCAGGTTGTGGGCCTGATCCCCAGTGAGGGGCGTGCAGGAGGCAGTCAGTTGATGTTCTCTCTCATCAGTGTTTCTCTCTTTCTCTCTCCCTCTCCCTTCCTCTCTCTCTCAAATCAATAAAGAAAAAAAAATGTTTGATTAAAAAAAATTTAACTGTAAATCATATGTCTTTGCTAAATTTGCTTGTTATTTCTAACAGATGTTTTTGTAGATGACTTGGAATTTTCTTTTTTCACAATCATATAATATGAAATTACAAAGAGGTTTACTTGATTGATTGACTGATTTATGTCTTGCCTTTTGGATTCACTAGAATATCCAGTACAATGATAAATAGATATTGTTTATCAAATTGAGAAAGTCTCTACTTTTTGTTGGTGAGATTTTAAACAGATTTTTTTCAAATTCTCTTTATGCATTTATTGTAATGACAAGATGAATTTCTACTGATCTATCTTCAACTTCACTAACTTCTCTGTCAGCTTTGTTTTGCTATTGAACATATGCAATCTCTTTTCTTTTAAATTCAGATACTGCACTTTCAGTTATAACATTTGCAGCTGAAAGGTGTTTCTAATTCTCTGCGGAGAATAAGCTTTCCTTCACCTCATGAGTGTTTAGCTTTGCTTAATGGGAGACAGTGTATTAGCTTCTGTAACATCTTAGAAAGATTCTGATAACCGGCTTTTCCCCCCAGTTGTTGCTTCCCTTGATAATTTGTCACATTTTCTGAGTCGTTTTTTTTTTTTTTTTTATTAAAAAAAAATGTTAAATTGGATCCTGGATATTTTTAATATATTTTTATAAACTGTGGGTTTTGCTAAAGTTTTCTGGAGAGGGTTGCTTTTGTCGTTGTTGATGGAGGTAATCAACCCAGTTAGGTTCAGACCACACATTCTGTCTTACCTTCTCCAGGGGCTGGTTCTAATCAGTGTGGTTTTCAAAGCTATTGTTATGCTGTTTTGGGGTCTGTCTCCTTCATGCTCACTAAGTGCTGAGCCTGAAACTACAGCAGGTTCAGAGTTAGGGAATCCCCTTCTCTGGAATGTCTTTCCTCCCTCCCCCCTGCAACCTGATGAAATCAGCTCCATTTTCAGATTCCTACGGTTAGATATACAACATTTCTATAAATGTTTTGGTTTCCCTGCCACTGTTCTCCTATATAGCTGTGTAAAAAATAATAGAAACACACACACACACACACCACCCCATCCGTGTTGCTTTTGTAGGGTTTACTTTTCCCCATAAACCACCTACATTTTTTTTTTAATTTCAAAATCCTCAGGTGGTTAATTTTTGTATCTTATCTATAATTCTAATATATTCATGAAAAAAAAATACATTTTAGTAGGCATTTCATGCCATGATAAAGACAGAACTTTGTATCAACACTTGATTATCTGAAATGCCTTTATTTTGCCTAAATTCTGAATGACATTTTGTGTATAGACTTCTAAAACAGACAAATATTTTTTCCACTTAGCACCTTAAAGATGTTGTTCCATTGTCTTGGGATCTACAAACTTTATGATGAGGAGACAGCTTTTATTTTCATTGGAGTCTCCTGTATGTAATGTGGCTCTGTTCTCAGCTCCTTAACAGAAATTTTTCTTCATCATTTGCATTCTGTAATTGAAAATGATACATCTATACCTGGCTTCCTATTTGTTTGTCTTGGTCTTTGCTGAACTTCCTGAATGTATGAATTAACTTTTTAAATAAATATAAAATATTGTGTTTTGGGCCAATATTTATTCATGTATTTTTCTGACCAATTATCTACATTTTCCTTCTGGGACTGCAGTTATAGGTATTCTAGATTATTTAATTCAGTCACAGAAATTATTAAGACTGAATAATCTTTTACATCCTTCCTCTTTCTATCCCTCCATTTGTATAAATTTTTTTTTTTTTTTTTTTTATCCTCACCCGAGGATATTTTTCCATTTTTTGTACAGAGTGTGAGGGAGAGAGAGAGGAAGGGAGAGAGAGAGAGAAACATCGACGTGAAGGGACACATCAAGTGGCTGCCACCCGCACGACCAACCAGGGCCGGGGACAAACTGCAACCGAGGTACGTGCCCTTAGCGGGAACCGAACCCGGGTCTCTCAGGACCGCAGGCCGACGCTCTAACCACTGAGCCAAACCGGCCAGGGCCATTTGTATAAATTTTATTAATTGTACTAATACCTTATATTGTTTTATTTACTTTATTGTTAATTCCTTCAATGAATTTTGTAATTGAGGTATTGCATTTTCAGTTCGGATTTTCTTTTTCATCTTTTTTTATGTTACCTCCACTTTTCTTTTCTTTTATCTATCTTATCCTGAATAATCTTTAACATATTTATCATAGCTATTTACAGTTTTTGTCTGCTCATTTCAAGGGCTCAGTTATGTATTGTTTTCTTTTTTTTTTTACTATGATTTTTATTATAGGTCATATTTTCATATCTTTGCACGTCTACTAATTCTGAGTGTATGTTCTACACTGTGTATGACATATTGTAGCAACTCTAATTTTCCCTTTTCTGGAGAGCGGTTTGTTTCATTCCAGAAGGTATTTAAATTATTGAATCATCTTAAATGTGGAAAGTCCTTATTTTCTTTGTTAGGGTGAGACTATTGTGGCTGCTCTTAAGTGAATCTCTTACTTTTGGATCTGGTCTATACGTCTATGGTGTAAAGCTTGAATGGAAATCTCAATGTGTTTACAAATGCCATCTAACTGGGTATGCTTCCACTTTTGTATAACTTCCTCTGTTTCTTTTTTCTATATCCTGTAGTTTTCTGAGAACAGGTCCTTTACTTCTTTGGTTAAGTTTATTCCTAGGTACCTTAGTTCTTGTTGCCACAATGGTAAATGGGGTTTATTTTTAGTTTCTCTTTCTGTGAGTTCATTATTGGTGTATAAGAATGTCATTGATTTCTTGATATGTGAATTTTGTATCCTGCTACTTTGCCAAACTAATTTATTAAATCTAGTAGATTTTTGATGGAGTCTTTAGGGTTTTCTATGTACAATATCTTCAACTGCAAATAATGACAGTTTCACTTTCTCCTTTCCAATCTGAATCCCTTTTATTTTTCTTCATGTCTCATTGCTGTGGCTAAGACTTCTAGTACTATGTTAAATAAGAGTGGCAAAAATGGGCATCCCTGACTTGTTCCTGTTCTTAAGGAAAATGCTTTTAGTTTTTGCCCATTGAGTATGATGTTGGCTGTAAGTTTTTCATATATGGCCTTTATTATGTCAAGATATGATTCCTTTATTCCCACATTGCTGAGCATTTTTTTAAAATTAGAAATGGCTGCTGAATTTTGTCAAATGCTTTTCCAGTGTCTATTGATATCATCATATGGTTTTTATCTTTCATTTTGTTTATGTGGTGTATCACATTGATTGATTTGTGAATATTGTATCAGCCTTGCATCCCTGGGATGAATCCCACTTGGTCATGGTGAATACTTTTTTCAATGTATTGCTGGATCTGATTTGTTAATATTTTGTTAAGGATTTTGGCATCTATGTTTATCAGGAATATTGGCCTGTAGTTTTCTTTTTTTGTAGTGTCTTTATCTTATTTGGGAATGAGAATTATGCTGGCTTCATAAAACAAATTTGGAAGTCTTTTTTCTTTTTGAATTTTTTGGAAGAGTTTGAGGAGAATGGATGTTAGTTCTTTGAATGTTTGGTAAAATTTCCCTTTGAAGCCATCCGGGCCTGGGCTTTTGTTTGGTGGGAGAGTCTGTAGATATCTGTTAAATCCACTTGATCTACTGCATCATTCAGAGTCTCTATTTCCTTGTTAATTTTTTGTCTAGATATCTATCCAGTGAAGTCAACGAGGTGTTGCAGTCCGCTGCTATGATTGTATCAGTGTTGGTTTCTCCTTTGAAGTCCTCCAAAAGTTTTTAAATGTATTTTGGTGGTCCTATGTTGGTGCATATATGTTTACCAAGGTTATATCTTTTTGTTGGATCTATCCTTTCAATATTATGTAGTGGCCTTCTTTGTCTCTGGTTATGGCCTTTGTTTTGAAGTATTTTACCAGATATGAGTATTGCTACCCCTGCTTTTTTTTTTTTTTTTTTTTCCTTTCCATTTGCTTGGAAAATTTTTTTCCATTCTTTCACTTTTATCTTATGTGAGTCTTTTGTTGTGAGGTGGGTCTCTTGTAAACAACATATATATGAGTCATACTTTCTTATCCATTCAGCTACTCTGTGTCTTTTGATCACCACATTTAATCTATTTGGGTTTAAGGTTATTATTGCCATGTATGTATTTATTGCCATTTTTGTTTATTATGGTTATGTTTCTCTTCCTATTTCTTTTGCTTATTACAGCAGTGCTTTTGACATTTCTTACAGTGCTGGTTTGGTGCTAATTTATTCCCTTAGCTTTGTTTTTGGCTGGGAAGCTCTTTATTTCACCTTGTATTTTGAAAAATGGCCTTGCTGGATAGAGTATTCTTGGATTCAGATACTTGTTTTTTATTACCTTGATTTCTTCATGTGATTACCTTCTTGCCTGTAGTGCTTTTGTTGAGAAGTCAGCTGATAGCCTTATGGGGGTTCCTTTGTAGGTAACCTGTTGCTGCCTTTAGGATTCTCTCTTTGTCTTTAATTTTTGGCATTTTAATTATTATGCGTCTTGGTGTGAGCCTGTTTTGGTTCTTCTTACTTTGGGCTTTCTGTTCTTTATAAACTTGTATGCCCTATTTCTTCATCAAGTTAAGGAAGATTTCTGTTACTCTTTCTTCCAATATATTCTTTAACCTTTGATTATTTTCTTCTTCTTCTGGAATTCCTATGATGCAGATGTTGTTCCACAGTTCTCTTAACCTGTCTTCCTGTTTTTTTAATTTTTTTTTTCTTGTTGGTTCTCTGATTAGGTGGGTTTTTTATCCTATGTCTAACTCACTGTAGCAATAATCAACTTCCACTACTCTGCTTGTTATTTCTTCCAATGTGTTCTTTATTTCTGCTATGTCATTCTTCATTTCTGCCTGGTGGAATTTTATTTTCAATTGGTTGATTTTCAGTGTTTCTATATCTTTACTCATGCTGTTGTGCTTTCTCATTATCACCACTCTGAACTCTACCTCTGATAACTTGCTTAACTGTATTTCATTTATTTCTTTGTGTGTAGCATTCTCTTGTACTTTTATTTGGAATTAGTTTCTTTGTTTCACCATTTTGGCTGTCACAGTGTGTTTTGGAGCCTGCCTAATTTTTCCTGTTGGTGTTGGTGTTCCTCTGGTTGTGGCTTCCTCAACTGGGTTTGGATGAGTGTGGGAGAACCCATGTTAAACACCACTGTCAAGTCTTACTTTCCTGGGTAGATTTGCAGACCAAGGAAAGGTTCAGTTATCCTCTAGCTTTTTGCCTGGAGGCTGTTAGTCTCAGTTACTTGATGAGTCTCACTTTGTATTTCTCAGCTTAATGAAATATCCCTCAGGTGTACAAAGATTTCCATTGAGTGGGGTACTTTCTTGTTATCAGACTTGATGTTAATGAACCTCAGTTTGCATTTCTCTGACCTGGCTAGGTGGTGTTAAATTCCTGCAAGAGGGACCCATTGCTTCTCCCCAGGGCTCTTTAATAAGATGTCTACTGTCCTTTGGGGAAGTGATTCAGCTTAAAACACTGGGTACCCTCCCAGCTCTTCAAACTTTTGGGTTTCTCCACACAGTTCCAGTCCATTCTGCCCTCCCCTTTTCATAACCCAAGGTGAGTGTCTGTAGCTAATTTAGTGTTCTATCCCAGGACTCTGTGCTGTGAAGCCAGCTTGTGATTGTAACCCCAAGGGAACTGCCTACTACCTACCCAGCCCTCGGCTGTTGTCCCTGTACTCCCAGACTGCCCTCTCTTGTGCTTCTGCAGTTCCAACCAGGCTTTCTATGGTGTCGTCTTTCTGTCTCTGGTTCTATGGGTTCTCTCCAGCTGCTTGTTGTTGGTTTTTCCCAGTGACTTGTCTTAATTTTAGTTGTGATTCCAATTTTGTGCTAAGAGATAGTCTGTGTAGCTTCCATTGACTCTGCTGCCATTGTAGAATCCCATTAGAATTTTATTTATTTTAAAGGTTGAAAAATATTAATTTATATGCATATACCACACTTAGTTTATCCATTCATTATTAATGGAGATTTAGGCTGTTTCTGTCTCTTGGCTATTGTGACGAATGCTGTCATGATCATGGGTGTACAAATATCTGCACCTATCCTAGTTTTTTGTGTTTATTTAAAAAAAAATTTTTTATTGATTTTCAGAGAGATAGAAAAGGAGTAGGAGAGAGAGATAGAAACATCGATGAGAGAGAACATTGATTTACCACCCTCTGCCTGCACCCCACTAGGTATCAGGCCCACAGCTTGGGCCTGTGCCCTGACTAGGTATTGAACTGGAGACCTCTTGGTGCGTGGATCCATGCTCAACCACTGAGCCATAGCAGTTCGGCAATTCTAGTTTTAAATGAAAAAAGCAAACAAACAACAAAAACAAAATATACATGTTTAAGTCCATTAAAATCAGGCAGACATTATTAATCTATTTTATTTAAAAATAGGTTTTAGTCTGGCTAGTGTGAGCATTGTCTCATGGACTGTGAGGTCCTGGTTTGATTCTTGGTGAGGGCACATGCCTGGGTTTCAGGCTTGATTCCCACTGGGGTTGTACAAGAGACAGCTGATTGGTGTTTCTCTGTCATATTGATGTTTCTGTCTGTCTCCCTTCCTCTCTCTCTAAAAAGTCAATAAAGACATATTTAGAAAAATAGATTCTAGTTGGCCTATTTAATTAATTCAAATATTTACTAATGTAGATTTATACGTTCATTTAGATTCATTAATTAAATTATTCATTCAAATTATTGAGAGGGCAGGAATATAAACGAGATAATGTTTTCACACTTAAGGTTGTTGCAGGCCAGTTGGGGAGGCAAACCGGGAAGCCAGCAGAGCAGTCCCCTTATCCACAGTTGGGCTTTCTGTGGGTTCAATGACCTTCAGTCAGTGGTGGTCCAAAAATATTAAATGAAAATTTTAAAACTGAACAACTCACAAATGTTAAATTGTGGAATATGCTGAGTTGTGTAATTCAATCTGAATATCCTGCTTTGTCCAGCCCTAGATGAGAATCATCCCTTTGTCCAGTGTACACATACTGTACACATACTGTATACATACTGTGTACACTCCCACCCATTAGTCACTTAATAATTACCTCAGTTACCAAATTGGTTATCAGAGAGAGAGATACAGAGAAAAAGACCATATTCATACAACTTTTATTGTATAATTGTTCTATTTTATTATTCATTAATGTTTTAAGCTTTTATTTTGTTCAATTTATAAATTGAAGTTTATCATAAATATGTACACACAAGAAAAAGCAGAGTAGATACGGGGTTCAATACTACCAGTGGGTTCAGGCATCTACTGGGAATCTTGTTATGTATCCTCTGAGGATAAGAGCACCCACTGAACTAAAAACCTTGATAATTATTAAAATGCTAATCTGCACAGTGCACCATGGGAAAACAAGATGGATACTTAAGACATTCAGGGAGGCTGTCTAGGGAGATAATACTAGAACTGAACCTGGGAACGTAAGAGGGACATTCTCTTTAGAGATTGGGAGAATGGGGGAGGGAGTTGGCTAAGAAGAAAAGTGTTAGTCTGGCCGGTGTGGCTCAGCGGTTGAGCATCGACCCTGCACCAAGAGGTTGTTGGTTTGATTCCTGGTCAGGGCACATGCCCAGGTTGGGGGCCCAATCCCCAGTGGGGGGCGTGCAGGAGGCGGACAGTCAGCGTTCTCTGTCATTGGTGTTTCTCTCTCTCTCTCCCTCTCCCTTCCTCTTTCTCTAAAATTAATAAAGAAAAATTATTCTTTAAAAAACTGTTGAAGACCATTAAGTCTGGGAAAGTATAGCCAGTGAGTACTGAGTTAATATGGTTGTAGGAATGTTTGAAAATTTAGAGGCAGTCATGGCCAAGATTGGAGTAGACAAAGGTACGATCATAAAATACTTTATTCCTCCTTTGTGCTAAGGATTTAGATTTTCCCCCTAAAAATAAGTCTGGCACTGCAGCTAATTCCCCTAAATGTTAAAATATATTTTGATAAATCACATATTTCTCTTGTTAGTTTGGATCTAGTCTTGTTTCATGACACATCAGGCACAGAACCGCCACCTACTCAGAACAAATTGTACCAATACATAATAACAGCCCACCCACTTGGACTTTTACATTCAGACTAATTATGAAAGATTAGAGCTCTTTCATGTTAGCCATTAATTTGTTCCCTGCATTTGTCATTGATAAATAAGGAACTAAATACCAGATTACCAAGAAGTGCCTCAAAGTCTAAATATAACTTTTACATTGAAAGGGTTTGAAAATCTTGTTTGGACTTGGTCAGACCAGGGCTACTTTGTGAAAGAACAGTAAGTGCTGTACACCTGAAGTGCATTTTTTGTTTGACACGTTCTGCCTTCCTAACGAAGGCATGTTTCTTTATATTTGCTGTAATCATAAGGTAAAATGTTGATGGACTGACAAGATGAATAGCTTATATGTTAAAAGGTGTTCCACTGTGTATACATTTTTCCAACCCCACTGTAAATTCAGGACCACTATTTCCCAGACTCCTATGAGCCAGATATCAACTGGTTTATAAATGAAGTAGCAAATTTCTCCACAAACTTATCTGCTTTCCAATATACAAGGGGAAGAGGGAAGTAGAGTCTTAAGGTTACGAATTACATCTTTCCCACTAACCTATCTTGGTGGAAAAGCATTCTTCTGAAACTGTAGCTGTCATGATTGTTTCACATTTTGTAACAAAATATTCATCCCTGGACAACATGTTATATGTATTTATCGATGTCCCCATGCTGCTGAAAAGTATCCAGTGCAAAAGGAGACTGTCCATGTGGCATGGGGCATTCAGAAAGGACATCCAGCTAAATCTTGTTCTTGTGGAGCTGAATGAGTTGGGTTGACGGCTAATTATGATGACAGGTAATACTGACCGTGACAAAATGTGATGCATCTCCTAAGAGGGTATTAAGAAGAACTTAGTGTAGACTCTGGGCTGTTGTTAGGTGGCCTTATGAAGATTTAAGGAAGCAGGCTTTATTCTGGATTAGGCATTGTCAGAAAGCAGGGTAAATATTATGACTGAGTACCTCATTAAATATTATCTACGTTATAGGACACGAGAAATAGAGGGAAAGATGGATGTTATCAGATAGTCGCTTTTCTGCTGACAGTGGTTGTAGTCCCTGCCCGTGTGGGGGTGGACGTCTTTCCCTGTCTGATCTAAGGGACACAAGGAATGAGGTTTGAAAACAGAACAAAGAGGCTGTTGATTGATTCTGCCAAAGGAGGGATGGGCTGGAATAAACAACGTGTCATTATCTTGACATGGAATCACTGTATCCTAGAAGTGACAAATTTGCCAAGGCGCTTAGTTCAGTGGGAGACAATTATATTAAAGTCACCACAATGAGTTCACAAGAGCAGGTCTCAGGTCGGGGTTTCTGTGGGGACTCAGAAGAAACAGGTGTAATTCAAGATAAATGAACTCGGCTGAGTGTGCCTGTGAGTTTACTCCAGTTACAGTGCTTGCTGGGACTTGTGCCCTTTCCATCTGGGTTAGAGTTAGGGTTCAGGACTGTTGTCTCTCTAGGTCTCTTGGTTTCAAGTGTTGGTGTTGGTTGTCCTATTTTCTTAATCTTCATCCAAGGATATTTTTATATTTATCTTCAAACAGAGTGGGAGGGAGAGAGAGAAAGAGAGAAACATTGATGTGAGAGAGACACATCAATTGGTTGCCACCCACACAACCCCAACCAGGGCCGGGGACAAACCACAACCGAGGTACATGCCCTTGGCCAGAATCAAACCCAGACTCCTTGGTCCACAGGCCGATGCTCCAACTGCTGGGCCAAACCAGCCGGGGCTGTGTTGTCCTTACTGACATCTATTAGCAGGTCAGATCTAAGAAAGGGCCCACCATAGTGAGTTCAAAGGGACTTACTTGTAACTTATTCTCATGAGACCTAAGGGTGACATAGACACTCAGAACACTGAGGTTTTGGGGCATAGCTTGGCAGGAGTCATTTTTTCCTTTCAAATAGTAGCATGGGAGGGATTTTGAGAGAATTCGAGCTAGTGTTTGAAAAAAAGGTCAGAACAAATAGTAGCATGGACATGTAATATCGAAACTAATGTGGTCCGGCAACTGCTATAAAATCTAATTGTTTTGAAAAGCAAGCTACTGACCTTGGCATCAGGCCTAATTTTTGTGTGAGGACTCCAGGTGCTATTTCTTATTCCTGAACTCTAAATTAGGTGCATCACTCAGTTTAACTTTTAATCCCGTAAAGGCATGGCGGTATCTCGGGGCTCAGTCAGGACGCCTTTTGTCGTCTCCCTTTAAAGTCTTTTATAAAAGGTTCAGCAATTGGTCTAAAATCTGTATCCATAGATGGCAGGAAGCCAGCTATTCCGAAAAATACTTGAAGTTGTCATTTACTTCGTGGGAGCCTCAAGAGGGGGTGTGGCCCGTTGTCTGTGGTGTGGCAGGGTCCGGCTCCTGGGGTACGTGAGCACACCAGGCTTTGGGGCTGCTGGGTGGTTCTTTGGGCATTTCGGGGTGAGACTTTATATTCTCTGTCTGTGTGGAAGTTTATTATTAGGATGGTTGGTATGTTTCTGTGATTTTTCTTTGTTAGTGCTAGAAATTAATGTCATTAACATATTGCGAGGAGGGTCCCTTTTGTCAATGGGAGTTTTAAAAAGTTCTTTGGTTAAAGCGTTTCCAAATAAATGGGGACTGTCCTAAAGCCCTGAGGGGGTATGTTCACAAATATTGACACATTTTCCTAGTTTGGTGTTAGTCCATGTAAATGTACACATGTCCTGGAAGTCAGATTGAAGGGGGATATAGAAAAAGGCATTGTTTGCCCAGCTGGTGTGGCTCAGTGGTTGAGCGTTGACCCTGCACCAAGAGGTCGCTGGCTCGATTCCTGGTCAGAACACATGCCCAGGTTGTGGGCCCGATCCCCAGTGGGGGGCGTGCAGGAGGCGGCCAATCAATGTTCTCTCTCATCGATGTTATTCTCTCTCTTTCTCTCTCCCTTCCTCTCTCTCTAAAATCAATCAATAAATTAAAAAATTAAAGAAAAAATTATTCTTTTACAACATGTGGTATACTGAGGTACTGGCTTGGGCATGTTAATGGCTCCAGTGTGAAACACTGGCCCTTTGATGTCGGTTGTAGTCTGAGCTGGATCCCTTTGCGGTGACATAGGCTTAGAACTGAGCCTTTGTTTCTATCGGAGGCTCGTTGCTCATCCTCTGCCCTGTCTCACTTGCTAAAAACTCTGAAAGTTATTTCTACCAGTTGCTCAGTGGTTGTCTGGGTCCTAAGGCTTGGTTTTGGTAACTCCTTCCTGATGTCTGTTGGATAGAATGTATCCCCAAAGTGCTGGATCCGCAACAGTAGCAAGGAGGGATTCATCGGGGACAGCTGCTCTTTGGAGGGAAGAGTGACTGAGAGCAGGCTGCTGTGGCTCTGGGTGGGTTTGTTAGATTCTTGCTGGGGCGGTGAGGAAAGTGTTCTTTATCTCACCTGCTGCTGTGGAAACACACCTTCAATCCCTACCGTGGTAAAGGGCTATATACATTTGAATATAAGGTATTTTATTTCATTTGCCTTTATTTATGCAAAGTTAATCCAATTGGTTAACAGTGTTATAGGCCAGAGACCCATTCACAGGCCAGACTTTCCTGTCCCTAAGTCGGTAGTGGGTCAAGCTATATTACCAAGGAAATTAATATTTGTCTTAATTTGAAAGTGTGAGGGTCAAATTTCCCCCAGTTCTTTAGGATGTACCCCAGGGGTGAACACTGTGGTACTGAATGGTGGTTTCCCACTGGAAGAGAATGGGGAGATCATAAGAGAGAGTGGGCGTCCCCATTTTATCTAATACTTGGTTTCCGCCTCCCGGAGAAGGCATCGGTTCCAGGCCTGGTTCCCCAGAACTAGTCAGTCTGTCGTGTAACCTGGACTCCCGGCTGCCCTCAGGGTGGCCTTCCTAATGACAAAGTTTGGGAACGAACTGCACACCACTCAGACGGGGCTCTGACTCCACACTTTCCTTCTGAGCCCCGCTATGTCTCTATTCTCATTTGACTTCAAATCCCCCTTAGCCTCCTCCGCCTCGCAGAGAACAGAGGTCAGGTGTTCTGGGGGCACATTTCGCCCCACTGAGACGCAGGCTAAGTCCGCACAGTGTCCGCAGCCCCTGTCACTTGGAGCACACATTCCTCCCAGGCCTGGCTTCCAGAATTAAGCAGTCTTACCGAGCAACCCAAATTCCTGGCCCAGTTACATGGATGTCTCTGCCCCAGGCCCTGAGGGTGGCTTGACCAATGACCAAGACATTATCCTGATGTTTCTATTCGCATGCACCAAGGAGAGAGGTCTGTAGCACCTGGGTGCACCCCGTTCTAGTCAGGTGACAGTGCGGCACCACAATCCGCCCAGTCCTCCTGCCAAAGGCCCTGCTGGAGCAAGGATTGCAGCATCGAGTCCTGACAGTTAGGCCCTTTAAGATCCTCGCGACGTTCTCATTCCCTCAGATACTCACTATCTAGTGTATTTGTCCACTGGAGTGTCTGAACACCTGTGATTTCTGGCGGCTCCCCCATCTCGTTGGTCCTGTGGAGCCGTGCAGAACAGTTCCTGAGGTCTCAGAGTTAGGAGTTACAGCCCGGAGTATATACATGAAGAAAGTCCCTTTATCTTATGTATCCTACAAGTGGCCCAGTCCCCTAATTAATGGGGTGGAGTAGAGGCCCCTGACCAGCCAGGGAAACAGCCTTAAGATCTTCATCTCAGTGTGTTTCTCCAGGTGTCTCCGCAGAGCCTGTGTTCACGTTACAGTAGTGGTTGTCCATCATAGCTTCTGGCCAGCGCCTTTCCAGACCACGTTTGCGAAGGCACCTGAGGGAGAGACTTCCTCTGAGTTTTTTGGATTTTTTTGCAACTTGATGAGCCCTCAGTTGCTGCCTGGCAGACACAAACAATCTCCTTGTGTGCGTTTCCTACAAGGGTCACAGGTGCAGACTGAGCTGCCGGAATCCACACAGCCGCAGACCAACAACTGACTGATGATTAAACTTGTTTCTCCCCGCCGCGCTCCAGAGCCGGGAGCTGAGGATTTCATGAAGTGAGTCAAAGCTGCTGGTGGGACAGGCTTCCTGGGCCCCTGACCCCCTGGCCATCTGCTCACTCCTACACGCGCCTGTTTCCGTTCGAGCCACTTAAACACCCAGAAGGACCCGCAGCGCTGAGTGACCAACCCCTACGCATCCCTGGAAGAGCCCGTCCGTTAATGTACGAGTGAAATGCAAGTCCCTGCAAAGCCCCTGCACGTCTTAGGGTCAACCCCAGACGCCTCTGCCAGGCTCTCCCGTTGTGTAGGGACATTTCAAACATTTCTCTTTGGAGCATGGGGTAAGCCCAGGTACTCGTTTGACTGTACTTTCAAGTATCTGTCCCCAGGCACAGGTCCAGGGTGTCTTGCTAATCTTGGTTATGCTGCTGCAGCCCCCCAAACCCTGATGGCAGAACAGAAGAAGAAATTCCCCGAGGGGCTGAACTCACTGTGATCTGTCCCAGGGAGCTAAAGGCAACCAGGCAGCAAATGGTTAAGTGGCAGCACTGAGCTCAGACCCCAGGCATTAATCCAAGAGTTATTAACCCCAGTCATGGTACCATAGGTTACAGGACACCAATAACATGAGAAGAGATGTTATTAGACAGCGCCCTTAACTGAAGGGATAGAGTTGTCCCCAGCCCCTCATCAGTTCTTGTCGGTTATATAAAAAAGGTTTCACATGAGGGACAGCAGACCGGAGCAGTACAGTAAAGCAAGCCAATTTGTCAAGAAAACAAAGCAAGCACATTAAAAAAAAAAAAAAGCAAGGCAGGCAAATCTGTCAAAATACACCCAACGTAAAGCACAGGTGGGCATTCAGCTAATCTGAGCATGTGCCTGGTGGGTTTCAAAGGATTTTAGACCCTTCTGTCTACAGGTTTCGAGGTTCCTCTGCAGGACATGTTGGGCACAGAGTCGATTTAAAGGTCTCCACTCTACTTTGTGGTGGCTCCCCCAGAGTTTATGAGAATTTCTGGCAAGTCCCAAGACGGCTGACTTTTATGTTTAATGAGTGAGATATACTCCCCTTCCTCTCCCCCACCTCCATTTTGCAAGACAGCGTACTTTTTTGTTTAGTGGGTGAGACAAAAATATCCCTTCTTTCCTCTTTCACCAACCCTGCTGTAGAAGTTGCAGGGTGACCTAAGTTATATATGTTCTGTTAGGGAGAAGAGTATTAATGATTTACTCCCAAGTGTCCTTGCTTGGGATGCATTAGGTTCCTGTGATTCACAACCTGACTGTTAGATGCCCAAACTGTCTGGCCTTGTTATTTTACTTTTTAATTGGAAGAGCATTGTAGGTATCTCTTATTTTTTTTCTTATTGACCCACTCCACTCAACCCTGCCCTACCCCAGGGATTCCCATACTGTTGTCTGTAGCCTTGCCTATGCATATATGCATATATTGTAAGGACAGAAAGCTAGTTGTTGTTTTTGTTTTTTAATTTTTTTATGAAGCACCTGGTAATTAAACATGAAAGTCGCTGGTGTCCGCAACTTCAAATCACCTTTCTACCCAAATGAAAAGGACAGGAAGGAATGTTAGAATTAATAGAAACTATTAGAAGAGAGAGAAGACTAATCACAGTGGGCACTCGCCATAGTTAGGAAGTGTTCGTCATCCCTCGCGTGTTGTTCACGATGGCTTCATTCTGGTTGAGGCAAAGCCCTCTGCCTGGCTGGGAGGTGTGTGCCTTGGCAATGTACCTCCAGAAGGCTCTCCATTCTCCTAATCAGAGGGTGAGGGAGGTCACCTGACATCATGGAAAGATTAACAACCTGATTATCAGAACACTGGACCCGTGACTGCGACACACTGGCAACCAGCCCCTGCAGCCCCCTGAACACACTTCTCCTTTTTCTCAAGCATATTTTTTTCTTTTCTTTTTTTATTTATCTATTTGTTTTTGTTACATGTTTCTCATTTTTCCCCCATTGACACCCTCCTCCCCTCCCCCCATCCCCAACTTTGTTGTCTATGTTCATTGGTCATGCATCCATGCATGTAAGTTCTGTGGTTTATCTCTCCCCTACAAACACCTCCTCTTGCCAGTCTGTACTCCACCTCTATGTCTCTGGGTTAATTTAGTTCAGCAGTTTGTTTAGTTCATTATATTCTACAAATCAGTGAGATCATAGGATATTCGTCTTTCTCTGCTTGGCTTGTTTCGCTTAGCATAATACTCTCCAGGTCTCTCCATGTTGTCTCAAAGCATAAGAGCTCTTTCTTTTTTACAGCTGCGTAGTATTTCATTGTGTACATGTACCACAGACTCAAGCATATTTTACAGGCTAATGAAGACATGATAATTACCCTCTTCCTCCCCACCCCCCACATATCTGCTCTTTCCATTTCAAAAGCCCCCAATAAAAGAACAACTCACTCCTACTGCTCTGTCCAGTGCCACCTGGTACTTTCCATCTATAGGGAGGACACACTTCCCTCCCATTTCTATCTTCTCTTGGTTGCGAGTTCTTCCACACACCCACATCCCCGTCCTAAACAAAACCCTAGCATATATGTTATATGGTTGTTCTCTCCCCGTCAATTCCGACACCTGCCCCCCAAATGCTGAGATTTGTCATTCTGTTTCATGAATTCACACCTCTGGACCTGTTCTGTTTGTCAGGTTATTTTGTTCATTAGATCACAGATACATGCCATCATGTCATCTGTCTTTCTCCAATTGGCTTATTTCACTTAGAATGGCACCCCCCAGTTCCATCAGTGCTGTCTCACAGGGTAAGGGTTTCTTCTTTTTTTCCAGCAACATAGTATCCCTTTGTTTAAGTATATGAAAGCTTTTTTATCCATCATCTATGGATGGGCACTTGGGCTGTTTCCAGATCTTAGCTATTGTAAATAGTGCTGCTATGTACATAGGGGTACATATATTCTTTCTGATGGAAGTTTTGGGATTCTTAGGATATATTCTCAGGAGTGGGATTGCTGGGCTAAATGGCAGTTCAATTTTTAATATTTTTAAGAAACTCCATACTACTTTTCACAATTGTAGCACCAGCCTGCATTCCCACCAGCAGTGTATTAGGGTTCACTTTTTTCCATATTCTTGCCAGCACTCAGTATTTGTTGTTTTGTTGATGGCGGCCATTCTGACAGGTGTGAGGTGATATCTCATGTAGATTTAATTGGCATCTCTCTGATGATTAGTGACATTGAGCATTTTTTCATGTATCTCTTGGCCATCTGTATGTCCTGTTTGAAGAGGTGTCTATTCAGGTCCTCTGCCCATTTTTAAATTGGATTGTTTGTCTTCCTGTTGCTGAGTTGTATGAGTACTTTATATATTATGGAAATCAACCCCTTATCTGATGTATCATTAGCAATTATGTTCTCCCAAATATGGGTTCTCTTTTCATTTTGAAGCTGGTTTCTTTTGCCATGAAGAAGCTTTTAGTTTGATGTAGTTCTATTTATTAATTTTTTCTTTGTTTCTCTTGCCGTAGGCAATGTGTTGGTGAAAATTATGCTACATGTGATGTCTGAGATTTTGCTGCCTACATTTTCTTCTAGGATTTTTATGGTTCACGAGTGACATTTAAATATCCATTTTGAATTTATTATTTTGTATGGTATAAGTTGGTGGTCTAGTTTAATTTTTTTTGCATGTAGCTGTCCAATTTTCCCAACACCATTTATTAAATAGACTGTCTTTCTCCATTGTATGCTCTTGCCACTTTTGTCAAATATTAGTGGAACATAATGTCTTGGATCAATTTCTGGGTTCTCTGTTCTGATCCATTGATCTATATACCTGTTCTTGTGCCAGTACCAGGCTGTTTTTATTATAATGGCTTTGTAGTATAATCTTGTAGTAAAACAACTTTTTTTTTTTTTAATTGCTATGGCTATTCAGAGTCCTTTTTGGTTCCATATAAATGTTTGGAGTATTTGTTTTAGATCTGTGAAATATGTCAATGTATTTTAATAGAGATTGCATCAAATCTATAGATTGCTTTGGATAGTATGGACATTTTAATGATGTTAATTCTTCCAATTCATGAACAAAATATATGTTTCCACTTTTTTATATCTTCCTCTATTTCTTTTTTCAGTGTCTTGTATTTGTCTAAGAACAGGTCTTTTACATCCTTGGTTAAATTTATTTCTATATATCTTAAGTTTTTTGGTGTACTGTTAAATGGTGTACTGTTAAAAAATGAATTGTTTTTCAGTTTCTTTTTCTGTGTGTTTGTTATTGGTGTATAAAATGATAACAATTTCTGGAGGTTGATTTTGTACCCTGATACTTTGCAGAATTCATTGATTCAATCTAGTAGTTTTTTTGGTGGAGTCTTTAGAGTTTTCTATGTATAATATCGTGTCATCTGCAAATAATGACAGTTTCACTTCTTTCTTTTTAATTTGGATGCCTTTTTTTTTTTTTCTTATCTGTTTGCTGTGTCTAAAGTTTCCAGTACTTGTTGAGGAAGAGTGGTGAAAGCAGACATTTCTGTCTTGTTCTTGTTCTTGATGGAAATGCTTTCAGTTTTTGCCCATTGAGTATGATGTTGGCTGTAGTGTTGTCATTTATGGCCTTTATTATGTTGATGTATGATCCTTCTATTGCCACTTGCTAAGAGTTTTTATAAAAAATAGGTGCTAGTTTTTGTCAAATGCTTTTTTGGCATCTATTGATATGATCATATGATTTTTATCTTTCATTTTGTTTATGTGGTGCATTCTATTTATTGATTTGCAAATATTGTATCAGCCTTGTATTACTGGGGTAAATCCTACTTGGTCACAGTGTGTAATTTTTAAAATATATTGTTGGGTGCAATTTGTGCAGAAATTTTTAGTTTGATATAGTCCTGTTTATTAATTTTGTTTGTTTGTTTCCCTTGCCATAGGCCTAGGTGATGTATCAATGGAAATACTACTTGAGCTCTCTGAGATTTTATTGTCTCTGTTTTCTTTCAGAATTTTTGTGGTTTCATGACTTATATTTAAGTTCTTTATCCATTTTGAGTTTATTCTTATGTATGGTGGTATAGTTTTATTTGAAAAAGTTTTTAATTAATTTTAGAGGGAGAAAAAAGAGTGGAGAGAGGGAGATGAGAGAGAGAGAGAGAGAGAGAGAGAGAGAGAGAGAGAGAGAGAAGGAGAAACACTGATGTGAGAGAAAAACATTTATTGGTTACCTCCCACATGGACCGCAGCTGGGGATTGAACTCGCAACCTGCGTATGTGCCCTGACCAAAAATCAAACCAGTAACCTTTTGGTACACAGGATGATGGCCAGCTGTCACACTAGCCAGGGCTAAGTTTTATGTTTTCACATGTACCCATCATTTTTACCAACACTATTTATTGAAAGATTATCTTTCCTCCATTGTATGCTCTTAACTGCCTTGTCTAATATTAATTTACCATATTGGTTTGGGGCAATTTCTGCAGTCCTGGTTCTGCTCCTTTGGTCTACATACATTTTCTTGTGAAAGTACCAGGCTGTGCTGATTACAGTGGCTTTGTAGTATAGTCTGATATTTGGTATTGTGATCCCACAAACTTTGATTTTCTTTCTAAAGATTGCTGTAGCTATTTGGGTTCTATTTTGGTTCCATACACATTTTTAGAATATTTTTCTAGTCTGTGAAATATGCCATCAGTACTTTAAAGGTATTGTGTTGCATTTGTAAATTGCTTTTGGTAGTATGAACATTTTAATGATGTTAATTCTTCTAATCCATGAACATGGTATATGCTTCCACTTGTTTGTAACTTCCACAATTTTTTTCCCCCAATAATCTAGAGTTTCCCAAGTATAGATCTTTTACCTCCTTGGTTATGTTTATTCCCAGATATGTTATTATTATGTTTTGCAATGGTAAATATAATTGATTTATAATTTCTCCTTCTGAGAGTTAATTATTGGTATATAAAAATGCCATCAATGATAAGAAAAAAAATAACAGCAGAATAGGTAAAAGCAATACACAGCTCTTCCTGGTGCCAAACTGGAATTACAGCTAAAATTTTGATAAATTAGCCTGAATTAAATATAAAAGGTCACTTGAACTAGAGTATTATTTCCAAGGACTGATTAAAGAAAAGCTTTGCAGAAACTGGTAACAAGGGCTAAGACACTGAAAGGGCTGATTTCAGCACAGAGAGACAGAAGCTGTGAAGCCGGATAAATACTGTGGCTGCAGAAGACCCCGTGGAGGAAAGCCAGGGCTCAGTCCCATGCTGGGACCCCCAACCCAGGACACCCGGGCTGGGCGGAAGAGCCTGCATACATTTGACAGGAAAACTAATTGGGAACTTTGTCCACAGGGAAGAGGAGGGTGTCTGCTTGAATCTTGGGTGATCTCCTTCACGGCTGAAACACAGGACTCCACTCCCAGACACTTACCCAGGGCTCTGGAAGAGGGAAGGAGAGTCGGTGCATACGGAAGCCACAGACAGAAGATCCTGTGGCAGACCACTGGAGATCGGGAAGGGAGCCTCCTGAGGTCTCAGTCCTGAGCCAACATCTAACATCACCTCCAGACTCCATCTCCCAGGGACCAGAACTTCTGTTCTTATAGCACAAACTAGAAAAAGTGAACTAACCCTGTCCTCCAAGTACTGGCATCTCAACCCTGCAAAGCTTGAATTGGTCATAAGAGACTTTTGGCTATGCCCAAAACAGACCTGAGGTCTACATTTTTTTTTTCTGGAGAAACTATAGACAATCTCAGATGACATTGAACGGAGCAGCTTGGGAACAGCACCCTGGTCAGTGCCTCAGGCAGCAGGCAGCTGCAAATATAAGGGGAGATGAGCACACGCTAGCCTACTTTCAAGATTCTTGGAGAGGTGCCACCACAACCAGAAAGCAAGTGGCTAATTAGTTGGCTGAAGACCTACACCACCCCCAACAGAATGTTGCCTGGATTTGCATTCCCCAAACCTGCAGCACCACGCTCAAAGCACAGATGCAATGTCACAGGCAAAGGGGTCACCGTTCAGAAGTCTGGGAAATCTGGCACACCCCCCTCGGAGCTACCCTTCAGGAGCTCTGGTGGGGCACCTGTGAGTGCATAGCTCCCTTTCTGAGGGCCCAGGGCCTGGGATACCCACAACAAAGGGCTGTCTGGATTAGCAGTCCCCAAATCCGCTGACACCACCTGCTAAGTGCAGTCCTTCAAGGGGGAGAAAGTGCAAACCACAACCAGGACATTAGGAGGAACCCCTTTCGGAGGCCTCCATCGAGGCCTCTAGCAGTGAGCTGCAGAGACAGAAGGGGACGACAAACTCTTACACCTCCCGAGAGGTGGCGCCACCCAAAGCAACCCACACACGGGATATTCCGAGATCATTCAGCCTGTGAGATCAAGAAGCCTTCGCCACTGTGCTCTACAAGACTCTTAGTACACAAGGCCACCCCACAGAGACAGGAGTCATAGTAGTTCCAGCTAACACCTAGAAACAAACACAAAGAGACACCTGAAATGGGGCAACAGACAACCCCCAAATAAAAGAAAAAGAAAAATATCCAGAAAAGAACTAAATGAAATTGAAGCAAGCAATGAAAATGACTAGGAGGTATCTCCTCACACCTGTCAGAACGGCCGCCATCAACAAATCATCAAACAACAAGTGCTGGCGAGGGTGTGGAGAAAAGGGGACTCTAGTGCACTGCTGGTGGGAATGCAGACCGGTGCAGCCACTATGGAAAACAACATGGTGTTTCCTCAAAAATTTATAAGTTTAACTGACTTTTGACCCCGCAATATATTATTCTTTATTTTTGACTGGTTCTTTTTCATGGTTTCTGTCTTTTGTTTCATGCCATTGCAGTTCCCACTGTTTGTTAAGCATCCGTGTGACCATTACTTTGCACTCTGTATCTAATACATTGCTGGCTTCCCTTTTGTTTAGCTCTTTTTCTGGACTTTCATTTCTTTCATTTGAAAGTTGTTTCTTTGTTTCCCCATTTTTGCTGCCCCTTTGTATTTCTTTTCTCTGTGTATTAGATAAAACTGCTCTGTCTCCAACGTTCATGGGAGTCCTTCTGTAGTGTGTGTTCTGTGGGAGTGAGGGGGCAGTCTCTTCGATCTCTTGAGGTGGATGCTCTAGGAATATCCTCTGTGTGGGTCCTTTGAGGTCTTCTGTTATATTTGTGTCTTGAATGTTCTCCCCATTCGTGGGTGGGTCTCCTCTGTGGCTTGCTGACTGTGAGGCTCATCCCCAGCCACACTGCGTGAGCTGCTGTGCAGGTGTGGACAAAACAAAACACAGGTGTGTTCTCTCACCTGGGAACCAGTGTAGGGGCCGAAGCTCTGACCACCGAGCCACACAGGCCAGGGCAGAGTAGTATTTTAAGATATGTCAATACCAAAGGCCCTCGTTTCATGTTCATTTACTGATTGGCTACTGAGACTATGAAGGCATTTTAGGGATTGAAATTTACATTCGTTTTTTAAAACATGTGCAAAGTTATTCTTTATTCTGATTGGGTTACAAGTATCTCAGTAGCAAAATGTCTGTTTTGTATAAGTTAAATTTGAGATATCTCTTGGATACCAACATGTAATTTTGGTAATAATGTTATATATATATATGGATCCGGAACTTCAAGGAGAAGTTTGAACGGCAGGTACAAATTTAGTAGCCATTCATTAATATATAGATACTCTTTAAAATCATGAGACTAATAAATATATTATACTTTAAGGTACCACATAATTTATTTCATTTATTGTTTATTTTCTCTTATAGATATAAGATTTATGAAGAAGAAATATGCCTGTTTTGTTCACCTATGTGTTCTAGAAATTTAGAGCAGCGTCTAGTGTCAAAAACTATTTCTAAATTTTAATAAGAAAAAGATACTACTTAAGAATAGAGGAGAGAGAAGCAATATTAGAAATCTGAGGAGGAAGAACTTATGAAATTGGACCTGGACAGTTTTTCTCAGTGGTTAGAGTGTTGGCCTGCAGTCCAGAGAGACCCGGGTTTGGTTCCCGCTAAGGACATGTACCTTGGTTGCAGTTTGTCCCCGGCCCTGGTTGGGTCGTGCGGGAGGCAGCTACTTGAGGTGTCCCTTTCATGTTGTTGTTTCTCTCTCTCTCTTCCTCTCTCTCCCTCTCATTCTATCTGAACAAAAAAGGAAAAAATGTCCTTGGGTGAGGATTAAAAAGTAAATAAATAAATAAACGTATGAAATTGCACTATGTCATCTTGGCGTGTAAATAGGTTGGGGAGTGTCACATTGCTAGAGAAATCTAAGAACTAAGATTTCTTATCATAGTTTAATGTGAGTTTATCCAGCTACACTGGGAGGCTGCAGTAGAAAAAAGCAGATTAAACAAAGAGCTCCATGAACTAAGGTAGAACTTCATTTTTATTTGTTTTTTTTTGTCCTCACCCAAGGACATTTTTGCATTCATCTTCAGATACAGTGAGAGGGAGGAGGGAGGGAGAAAGAGAGAGAAACATCGACGTGAGAAGGACACATTGACTGGCTGCCATCCACATGACCCCAACCGGGGCCGGGGACAAACTGCAACCAAGGTCCGTGCCCTTAACGGGAACTGAACCCAGGTCTCTCTGAACCTCGGGCTCACACTAACTGCTGAGCCAAACAGGCCAGGGCCTAGATCAGAACTTTTGAAGTGATTGAATCATGAGGGAGAGGAAGCAATGGATAAGTTTGGTAATAATTCATGAATCTAAACTTCCTAGAAAGCAAGGAAATTCTCTGCCCGAGGGGCTAAAATATGATGAAAGAGTGGGATAGACACCTAGGAGAACCTGACAGAGCATGTATTTTACAAGTGTGGAGCTGGGGGAATTTAGTATAGTTTATGCGTTAGAAAGCCAGAAATCAGTGGTCTGAGATGGAGATGGCTGAAACAGTAATTCTGAGAGTGATGTGATTATTGAACTGTTGTGGTGAGGTTCAGGAAGAAATGTTTGAAAGCAAGATCAATGAACTGGAATATTTACCCAAAACTCACATTGTAGATCATACATAATTGCTACTAATAAGAATGTTCTAGGGCCCGAAGATGTTCAACAAAATGGTATAAATCTTGTTACCGACACCTGATTAAACATGTGCACTTTCACGCGTAGGCCAACTTGTCCGCCAAGCACGTAGTGATTACACAACAGGACAGCCATGACTTCGAGGCACAGAGGCCCAGCACGAGATCCTCCTTTAGATTCCATAAGAGAGAAAATGAAACTCACTATTCTATTGAGTGCATATCAAATTAAATTAAAGAACAAATTATATAGTTTAACGTATCTCCATATTCACATGTCACTGAAAATGACGGACTGGCAGTTGTGTACATCAGCAGAACATTGGAAAAAGCAGGAATAAAATGAATATTAAAAGTGGAAATGATTGGGAGTTCTACTTCTAAAATACCCATCACTACATACACAGTGAAAACGTTGATTGACACAATATGTAACATGTTATTAATATATAATGAAAACATAATAGTAATTAAAATATTATGAGTTTGAATATCTACCTACTTTAACTTTTTTGTTATCATCATTTTAAGTTTAAAGAGCTAAACACATGCAAGAGGGAAGCATACATATTGAGTTCTACATCTCTCCCATCATCCTTAAATTCCAAAAATATAAACAACCACAGTGATGTTCACCAAGACCATAAAGCATCCAAATATAGTTGGACATATATAGCACCAAAGTGTCTTTGACATTAAGCATTGTAACATTAAGCATTGTAACTTATGCAAGATGTATAGTTATATATCTCTCAGGAATCTGAAGTGAATTGAATTCTTCACATTTTACCATTTAGGGTAATTTGCGTGGAACTTCTCATACATGCTCAAAGTGCAGAAAGAATTGTACAAGAAACACCTATATACTCACGATCCAGAGGTTATAATTATCGAGATTTTACTGAGTGATATCAGAGAAATGGTGACATGACATATACCCTTGTTTTTTTTTTAATTAATTAATTTACTTTTGTTACAGATGTTTCTCCTTTTTCCCCCTCTGATTCCCCCCTCCGCCTCCCTCCCTGCCCTGTCCCCAGCTTTGTTGTCCATGTCCATTGTTCATGAAAACATGCATATAAGTTCTGTGGTTTATCTCTCCCCCACCACCCCCTCTTCTGGGGATTGTAGTCTTTACCCCACTTTCACATCTCTGGGACTACTCCATTCCTCAGACTGTTATGTTCATTATATTCCACAAATATGTGAGATTATATGATACTTGTCTTCCTCTGTTTGGCTTGTTTTGCTTAGGATAATACTCTCCAGGTCCCTCCATGTTGTCTCAAAGGATAAGAGATCTTTCTTTTTACAGCTGCATAGTACTCCATTGTGTATATGTACCACAGCTTTTTTATCCATTCATCTACTGATGGACACTTGGGCTGTTTCCAGATCTTAGCTATTGTAAATAGTGCTGCTATGAACATGGGGGTACATATATTTTTTCTGATGGGTGTTTCAGGCTTCTCAGGGTATATTTCTGGAAGTGGGATCACTGGGTCAAAAGGCAGTTCCATTTTTAATTTGTTTGAGGAAATACCTTATTGTTTTCCATAGTGGCTGCACCAGTCTGCATTCCCACCAGCAGTGTACTAGAGTCCCCTTTTCTCCACACCCTCGCCAGCACTTGTTGTTTGATGATTTGTTGATGGCGGCCATTCTGACAGGTGTGAGGTGATACCTCATTGTTGTTTTAATTTGCATCTCTCTGATGATTAGTGATGTTGAGCATTTCTTCATATGTCTTGTGGCCATTTGTATGTCCTGTTTGGAGAGGTGTCTATTTATTTCCCCTGCCCATTATTTAATTGGGTTCTTTTTTTTTTTAACCTTTTTTAATGAAAAAAATTTTTTTAACTCATCTTTCTTGTTGAATGTGTTACAGATGTTTCTCCCTTTTTTCCCCATTGACCCCCCCTCCTCCCCATTCCCGCCCCCTCCTGCCTTCCTCACACTATTGTCGGTGTCCATTGGTTATGCATATATGCATAGCAGTTCATTGGTTCATCTCATCCCACCCTCCCTTCCCCCTTCCCTTTGAGGTTCATCAGTCTAACAACCAATTTGCATTTCTTAATTCCATCATCTTTTTCTTCCACCCTCCCAGCCCCCACCCATCTGGCAAGCAACAAAAAGTTCTCTGTATCTATGAGTCTGTTTCTGTTGTGCTTGCTCATTTTGTTTGTGGATTCAATTGTTGATAGATATGTATTAATTGCCATTTTATTGTTCATATTTTTGTTCTTCTTCGCCTTCAAGAAGACCTTTCCACATTTCATATAATACTGGTTTGGTGGTGATAAATTCCTTTAGCTTTTTCTTGTCTGGGAAACTCTTGATATGTCCATCAATTCTAAATGATAGCTTTGCCGGATAGAGCAGTCTTGGTTGTAGGTCATTGCTTTTCATCACCTTGAATATCTCTTGCCACTCCTTTCTGGCCTGCAAAATTTCTTTTGAGAAATCAAGTGACAGACTTATGGCAGCTTCTTTGTAGGTAACGGACTGCTTTTCTCTTGCTGCTTTTAAGATTCTCTCTTTGTATTTAACCTTTGGCATTTTGATGATGATGTGTCTTGGTGTGGACCTCTTTGGGTTCAACTTGTTTGGGACTCTCTGTGCCTCCTGGACTTATATGTCTGTTTCCTTCACCAAGTTAGGAAAGTTTTCTGTCATTATTGTTTCAAACAGATTTTCAATTTCCTGCTCTATCTCTTCTCCTTCTGGCACCCCTATGATGTGAATGTTGGCATGCTTGAAGTTGTCCCAGAGGTTCCTTACACTATCCTCATTTTTTTTTTTTTTAATTCTTTTTTCTCTTTGCTGTTCTACTTGGGTGTTTTCTGCTTCTTTATATTCCAAATTGATGATTTGCTTCTTGGCTTTACCTACTATCTGCTATTGATTCCCTGTAAATTATTCTTTATTTTAGTTAGTGCCTCCTTAATTTCTGACTGGCCCTTTTTTATGTTGTTGATGTTTTCACTAAGTTCCTCAGAGGTCTCCTTAAGTTTCTTGAAGGTCTCATTAAGTCCCTTGTATGTCTCACCAAGTTCCCTGAGCAACCTTATAACCTGTGTTCTGAACTCTGCATCTGTTAGATTGCTTATCTCCATTTTGTTTAGTTCTTTTCCTGGAGTTTTGTTCTGTTCTTTCATTTGGGAAATGTTTCTTTGTTTCCTCACTTTGGCTGCTTCCCTGTGATTGTTTCTATGTATTAGGCAGAGTTGCTATGTCTCCTAGGCTTTGTAGGGTGGCCTGTTGTAGTAGGTGTCCTATAGGGTTCAGTAGCACAGTCTCCCTGATCACCCCAGCTGGGCCTTCATGGTACACCCCTAGTGTGGACTGTATACCCTTTTCTTGTAATTGAGTCTTAATTGCTATTGGCACATCAATGGGAGGGGTTTACTCAGACTTATCAGCTGCAAGGACTGGCTGTGCCCACTGACCACTGGCCTCTGACTCCCTTGGAGGATCAGCTGTGCAGGGGCCACCACACAGAGCAAGACTTACTTCAGCAGGGCTCTGGTACCCACTGAGTCCACTCATTGAGTGTGTCACCTGTGTAGGTGGTTGGGTGGTGGTGCTTCGACGTGGTCTGAAGCTGTCCACCAGGTGTGCGGGCTCTGGGTCAAGGTCAGCCACTGCCTGTGTTCTACCCGGGGCCACCAGGCATAAGCTACAATGTGATCTGCTGATGGCTGCTGCTTGTGCTGGGCTTGGAGCCACCCAGGGAAAGCCAAGTTGTGAACCAAGGCTGCTGCTCCTAGTGCCAGGCCTGGGGCCACTTCACAAGAGGTATGGGCTCGCTGAGACTGGTTTCTCTCGAGCCCGCCTCCGTACCTCTCTCGTGGGCCGCTGGGTCGCACAGGGCCCTAGGGAGCCCCCGGTCCCACCGCTGTGGCTGGGGAGAGCTGCTGCCCAGTGGGGCTGAGCTCCCACTCAGCCTTAGCTGTAGTTTTTTGGGGGGGGATAGTTCTCTGCTGCTGGTCTGTGCTTCTGTTGCCTGGGGATGATGGGCTCGGGTACCAGATGCTGTTTGTTTGAGAGCTTCTAGGAAACTCTGAAGCAGGATCCAAGACAGGCCAATCCTATGGTAAAGCCTTTGGAAACAGCTTGGGTGGGCCCAAAAGTTGGGTGGGGCGGGGCCTCAGGGAGTCACCAGGGTGGGGCCAACAGTGTGAGCCAGGTTGCTGGAGTCCCAGATGGCAGCCTTCTGCCCTGTGGGGGAAGGGCTCCCCAAAGGAACAAAGGCCTCCACCAGCACGTCTGTCCCAGAGAAAGCTTCCCCTCCAGCCCTCGTCCAGAGGCCAAACCCCTCAGCCCTTCCCTGTTCTTTGGTGCCCCTCAAGCTGCCTCCCCTTGGAGCTCAGAGGGAGTGGGTCTGAGTAAATCTGTGTGTGGGCCCTTTAAGTGGAGCTGCCTGGGGCTCTCCCAGCCTCAGCCTCCCTCAGCCTTAGTTCCCACTGGTTTTCCAGCCAGAAGTGATGGGGATCCTCTTCCTGGCATTGGAACCCTGAGCTGGGTGCCTGGTGTGGGACGGGGACCCCTCAGTCCTCAGGAAGGACCTTCTCAGCCGAGGTGTCCCCCTGATTTTTATCCACCACACGTGGACGTGGAACCAGCCCATCCCCTCCGCCCTCCTACCAGTCTGGATGTGGCTGCTGCTTTAATCCCGTAGTCGTAGGACTTCCATCCAGCTCCATGTCGGGTGGTTCTGAATGATGGTTGTTCTGTAGTTTAGTTGTAACTTTGATGTGGTTGTGGGAGGACGGATACCGCGTTTACCTGCCCCCATCTTCAGAACTCTCCTGACAATAGCTGTTTCTCACAAAATTTTATATGTGGTATTTTTATTTTCATTTAGTTCAATGCTTATTTTTTTATTTCCTTGGGAATATCTTTTAAACCACAAATTGTCTAAAAGCATTTTTGTCAATTTCCAAGTGTTTGAGTATTTTTCTGGAATCTTTCTATTCTTGATTTTTAGTTTGATTGTATTGTGGTAAAAAAAAAAAAAAAAAAACAAACCAAACCCACATTCTGGGATTTTAAATATTTGAAATTTGTTGAAGTTTATTTTATGGCTCAGGATATGGTCTATCTGTTGAATTCCATGGGCAGTTGAGAAAAGTTATAATGCCACTGTTGGTTGTTTCATTTTTCTACAACCGTATAGATTTTCTCTCCAGCTGTTCTGTGACTTACTGATTACGTGGTGTTTCAGTACTCTCTCATGAGGATTCATGTCTTTCTCCTTTCAGTTCTACTGGTTGTTTTGTTTTTGCTTTTTAATTTACTGTTTGGTGCCTACCCATTTAGGATGGCTCCATTTTTAATCATTAACTTTTATCATTGTAGATATCTTTTTCAGTCT
Source organism: Molossus molossus (assembly GCF_014108415.1). Taxonomy (NCBI): domain Eukaryota; kingdom Metazoa; phylum Chordata; class Mammalia; order Chiroptera; family Molossidae; genus Molossus; species Molossus molossus. The sequence continues at coordinate 109,228,270 of NW_023425403.1, read as the reverse complement.
CTAGTAATTTTCTCTCCTCTCATCCATGCAGAAATGTCAAACCCATAGAACATTTTCATAAGAATTTATCAGAGAATATTTGAGCCAAACACAGGACATACCGGGAAGTAAGATTTCAGCAGACTGAGAAAATGCTCCAGAGAATGGCAGTTTTTCTCAGTTCATTTTCTCCCTTTAAAATTAAGGAGGGAGGTAAGAAAGATTACAGTTACATGAAGGTGAGACAAGCCAGGTGGGAAGTGTCTGTGATTATACTGGGGATAGCAATGTGCTCCCCGTGAGGATGGTAAAGCTTCTGATGGGTCTGTAAGAGAGAATTGTTCTGGAATTTCAAAGGTGTGTTAATCTAGAGGCACAGAAACAGTGGACAGGTGTTGTGTGAGGCAAAGGTAAACCTTCTCCTAAAACATTATAGGCCTGGAACATGACGGCACAGCATGACCTGCCCAGTTAGAAACTGATGATCACATCACCCTGTGAGGTTCCTTTTGGTCACTAGACTTGGAAGATTTATTACAGAGCCTCCCCCTTTTTGTTAAATTCACACTCTAAAGGCTAACTGATCTGATATTAATGTAATAATATCTTCTGTGTGTGTGATACATGGTTTTGTATCCTTTAACTTTTCACCTGCCTGTATTAGTTTTAGTGACTTTCTTATAGACAACATGCACATGGCTTATGTCTTTAATTCACTCTGAAAATGTTTGTTATATTCTGTTTTCTGTTTTCTTTCTTTCTTTTTTTTTCTCTAACCTGTGGGTCACTTCAACACTTTCCAGAATTCCATTTTGATTTATCTGTAGTATTTTTAAAGGCATTTCTCTGTGGTTGCTCTAGCTATTGTATAAGTTATCACGGTCTACAGTTGTATTTCCACCAGTTTCCGTGACGTACAGAACCCTTGACTCTTTGCTTTCCCTTTTTATGTGTTTACAATATACTTGTCTTTAATATTTGCTTCTACAAAATGAGAACCACAGACAGTGGCGTATATTTGCTTTAACCATCAAGCAGTTTGAAACCCCACGGGAGAAGGACAGCCTTTTTATGTGTTCATCTCTTTGCTTATCATGTTCCCTATTCCTTCCGGATGTTCCAAGGATTCTTCTTTTTCCTTCTTCTTTGAGTTTAGAGAGAGGAAGGGAGAGAGAGAGATGGAAACATCAACGAGAGAGAACATCTACTGGCCGCCTCCTGCACGCCCCCCACTGGGGATCCGGCCCACAACCTGGGCATGTGCCCTGACCGGGAATCGAACCGGTGACTTCTTGGTGCAGGGTCCACGCTCAGCCACTGGGACACTGGCCAGCTGAAAGGTTTATTTTTTTATTGTTTCCTTTTTGTTCAGAGAACTGTGTTTAGTAGTTCCTTTAGGGAAGTTCTACTGGCAACAAACTCTCTTAGTTTTCCTTTTTCTCAGAATATTTTGATTTCCCTTTTATTTCTGAAGGATATTTGTGTTAGGTATAGGATTCTGGCTTGGTAGTTCTTTTTCAACACTTGAAAAATACTGCGCCATTTCCTTCTGGAAACTTAACTGTCATTTGAATTGTTTTCCTCCTACCAGTAAAAAATGTCATTTTTCTCTGGATACTTTCACAATGTTTGTTTGTTTTACTTTTATGAAGTTTAGTTATGATGTTTAGGCACGGGTGTCTTAGAGTTTATCCGATTAAGGTTTACTCAGACTCTTAAATGTGTAGGATTATATATCTTGCCAAATTTGGTAACTTCTTTCTTTAAGAGTTTTCAACACTGCCCTATTTCTCCTTTCTTTCTGTGACTTACGACATCAATGGCAGATCTTTGGTTGTAGTTCGACTGGCCCTAAGATTTTGTTCTTTTTTAGGTTTATTTCTCTCTGTTATTTAGATCGAACTATCTCTTACGATGTTCCACCTTCTGTTTGATCCTTTCCGCTGTCATTTTAATGTGTCGACCTGACCCAACACAGCCTTTTTTCTTAATTTAAATTATTGTATTTTTCAAATTTTCCACTTGATTTCTCTTTGTATCTTCTCTTTTTTTATTTATTTAATTTTATTTTTGTTACAGATGTTTCTTCTTTTTTACCCCACTGACACACTCCTCCCCATACCCCCCTGCCCCATCCCCGGCTTTGTTGTCCGTGTCCATTGGTTATGTGTACATGCAGATAAATTCTGTGGTTTATCTCTTCCCACCCCCCACCACCCCCTCTTCTGAGGGTTGTCAGTGTGTACCCTACTTCCGTGTATCTGGGTCTACCCTATTCCTCAGACTGTTATATTCATTATATTCCATATATAAGTGAGATCATGTAGTATTTGTCTTTTTCTGCTTGGCTTGTTTCACTTAGGATAATACTTTCCAGGTCCCTCCATGTCGTCTCAAAGGATAAGAGAGCTTTCTTTGCTGACATTTTTTTCAATTTTTGGATTAGAATTTGTATGTTTTTAATTTTCTTCAAACATTTGCAATTGCTCATAGAATTATCTTTATCCTGATTTCTATACATTGTTGGATTATTTTAACATTTTTTTTTATCTCAATGTTAGTATTTGTTCTCATTTTTTATTAATTTTATGACCTTTCTGGTTCTTGGTGTGATGAGTGTTACTTTATCAAAATTCAGATAAAAAGACTTTATATATATACATATATATATATATATATATATATATATATATATGTATATATATGTGTGTGTGTGTATATATATATATATATATATATATATATATACACATACACATATTTGGTAACTTCTTTCTTTAAGAATTTATATGTATACACACACACACATATATATTCACAAAACTCTGATCTCATGTAAACTTTCCGGTATAGCTGGCTCTTTCTGGGACCATCCCCACAGGGGCAGGGGTTGGAACATGAGTCCAGCTTCCCCACTTAGCCGCCCTTGATGCCCAAGAGACAGGAGTCATCGTCCCGTCAGAGAGGCGTTGGCTTTTCCGGCTTCCTGCGTGGGTTTCAGGGGCACAGCAGAGGGACGGCCTTGTCACTCCTGGGCACAGCCCTGACCTCCCAGTGCAGCAGCCCCGACGCTGCCTTGGCGGAGAGAAGTGGCCCTGCACAGCCAAGTGGCCGGCCCGTAGGGTTTCCGTGTGATGAGCCCTGACCCCAGGAGGGCGGGACCTACTGGAAGCCAGTGAGAATAAAGGTTCTGACCCCCACCTGGCTTCTCTGACGACCTAAGGGGAGGGTCCGAGCATCACTTCCCAGCCTGGTGACAGTGACCGCCTGCCCTCCTCCCTTGGCGCCCACCGGTGCCGATGGGGCGGACACAGTTCTGTGTTCTCCGCCGGAGTAGAGCAGTTGTCTCGGAAGCGTTCTGTCTTGTAGCTTGCCGCTTTTCTGGTCCTTGCTGTTGGAAGCTGGAGGGGAAGGAAGCCGGTGTGTGAGGCAGTGTGAGCCCAGCAGCCTGAGGAGTAGCAGGCTCGAGTCTCGGCCTCACAGCCCACAGGGCCTTAGATGGAGGACAAGGCGGATGCCCCGGATCGAGAAGAGAGAAGAGCATCAGTGGTACCTCTGTCCTGTTCTGCTTGGAAGTCTACTGACTCAAACGTGAATTTACTCAGTCTATTAATCCAAATGCTCATTTATTCCAGGAACACCCTCATAGATACACCCAGAAATATGTGTTACCAGCTCTCTGCACATCCCTTGGCCCAGTCAAGTTGGCACGTAAAGTTAAACAATCCCATCAGGAAATTTAGATTGCAGACCTTCCTTAAACCATTTAAAATCACAACTATACCACGAAACGAAAACGTTGTGGATGATACTCAGTCGTTGGTTCTGATGAAATACTAGAGGTGTTATAAGACATATTGTGTTATAATATCTAAAAGAGGGAAATTTTATCTTTCCAGCTTGAATTCAGAGAAACATTGGTCAGCGAAGAAGCCAGTAAGTTAAACAATACATGAGACATTCTCTGAGAAGCCTGTTTCTTTAGTTACTTGGAGAACCAGCAAAGATTCATATTTCTAATTTTGTAGCTCAAAGTGTGGCTGCCCCAGACAAGTCAACACAAGCATACACACAAAGCAGTTTTTCCAGTACTGGGTTGTTTCTCAAAGAGTTTTTAGCTCCTCGTATTTCCAATCTAATTTTGCATCATCTATTTAATTTATTAAGGGGCCACCTTATTTCCACTCTGTCAAACTGGATTTATTTTTCCCCTTTTCGTTCTTGACATTTTAGTGCGTGTGGGCTCTGAAGCCAGTAAACATCATCAGCACTTTGCTCCACGCCAAGTGCTAAGCCCTACAACGAGAGTGACGTTCTGACCCCTGATTTTCTTGTTTCAAATAAAAGAAAAAATAGAACGATGCTTTCTGAAACGGGGTTCTTTACTTTCAAAGAACAGTTGGACAATAGGAAGCCACCGTGAAGAGCTCTGATTGGGCTGATGTGCTGAGGGTGTAGACGTTGGCACTACTCACGCCCAATACTCTGACCACGCTGTCTGCAAGGCTGTTCCTAGAATTCCCTCCGTGCTCTGTTCATCTTCACATCTGGCTCATCCTTTCCATCACCAGGTATATCCACGGGGATGATCACAAGCCTATAATTGTTATTATTATTTTTGCTTGGTCCTTAAAGGCACCCTGGGAATTTGTCCTTTCTACACCTGTACTTTTTATAACATACATGGACTTTAGAATCTATAAATAATTCATCAAGGCTAAAATGCCTTCAATGGCTCACAAGAAGCTGTTGAGTAGGTGCTCATACCGAGTCTTCATGCTGTTTGCATATTTTTTCCTTTTAAGTTTCTCAGTGTACATTATTTGTTCCATTTACTTTGAAGTTTTGAAAAAGAAAATAATAAAAGATTCTGCCTACTAATCCTTTAAAGAAGAATTAAATAGTATTTGATGTAATGGAAAGAACTGAGATAGTTATGTAGTCATATTGGGGATATTATTTTTAATTACAGTTATTTGAATAGGAACATTGTTTATATATATATATATGTATATATATTTTATGTATGCTTTCTTAAAACTTTTATGACCCATACAAACATTTAATATTATTGTATGAAACACTGGAACTCTGCCCAATTTAGCTTAAATGGAAAATAACATGAAAGGTGATATTGTTTGATGTGAAACTATTATTGAAAATCAAACATCTCCTTTATTTTTATTTTAAACTTATTTAGGAGGAGGACTTAAATATTCCTGATTGGAAAAAGTCTAATTTCTAGACACACAGTGTCTGGAAGAATTAGAACAAAATTTGTAAAGAAAAACAAAAATGGGGAAACTTGCATTGTTGATGAACCCTGATGAGGAACTTGTCCATCAGCTACTTTCAGTTTTGACAAATATTTGGTCGGTATTTTATGGATGAAACAAATGGGAAACAAATTATTAGTGATCAATTTATAATCCTTTTTTTTTAAAGAAAAAAAAAAAGGCTGTGTCGCATTGTAATGACAAGGAGTTGGCACAGAAGCTCAGTCATGCCTCCTAATTTGAAGAAAGGCTGAGAGGGGCTAGATTTGGGGAGAAAGAATCAACAGAACTCTTTGCAGCAGCAGACATGTCAGCCAAAGGAGGAAACGAAACAGGAAATAGCAACGTTAGGTACTTGAGAATAAGATTTGCGATAGTTAATTCTCAATCCAGGTCACCGTCCCTGGAACAGTTAAGGATTACCAAGAATGTGTGTTGATGTAAAGAAGAGTTTAGTAAAACTGTAAAAGCTTAAGTCAGAATTTTAACACTATTTTATGTTTAATTATTTTCTTAGCAGATATACTGATCTTTATTAAATAATCTGATTTCCCCTGTCAGAATGGAAACAAAAACTAAAAATAACTGTAAAAATTGCAGGTAAGAGGTTAAAAGTGATTATTAAAAGTCGTGTATTTCAGTTTTATATCCAACTATGAGAGAAATCATATGGGCCTTGATGTTTTCTCTCTGACTTCTTTTTCTTAGCTTGATATTCTTTGAAAGCAGTAAATGAACAAACAAGAAAAACAAACTCACAGATACAGACAACAGTATGGTGGTTCCCAGAGGGTGGGGGGTCGTGAGGGGTAAAGGGCCAAATATATGGGGACAGAAGGTTATTTGACTCTTTGGGGAGATGATCTGACCTTGGGTGGCGGCCACATAATGCAGCAAACAGATGGTGTGTCATAGAACTGTACTCTACAAACCTATAGAATTTACTCACCAATGTCACCCCAATAAATTTAATTTAAAAATTAAAAAAATACTTAAAAGTTTAGTTTTACATTGAATATATATATATGTATACACACACACACATATATATATATATTCACAAATAATTTTTACTAAGGTGAAAAGTTACTATACATGCTTTGGAAAGTATTGTATTCACAGGGAAATACTTAATTAAATCTTATTCTACCGTAGGGAATATGTTCTAAGATTGCCCTTAGCTTCCCCATTCTAGTGTAGCATCTCTGTCTCAGAGAGATGAGGCAACACAGTAGCAGTTCCTCTCATTCTGAGAAGAGTGGATGACTTCTAAGTTCTCAAACAATAATTATATATATATACAAACATCACATTTTTTGTCTTTATATAAGTACATTTCACCTGGAAAATCTATTTGTTAGAAACAGGACAAATGTTTTGAAATATTTTACTGAGTCAGTGAGAATATAGAATAGTCCCCAGATAAGACATAATATGACTTTTAATATGTATTTACAATTTTTTATAATTTTTTTCAATCAGGGTTAGCATACATCATTACATTAGTTTCAGGTATACACTCCAATGACCAGACATTGAGTAACTTCATAAGTGATGCCACAGTAAGTCCTGCACCCATCCAGCACCACGCCTTATTTATTGGACTATTACTGACTCTATTCCCTAGAGAGAGAGAGAAACATCGAGGTGAGAGGGACACATCGACTGGTTGGCTGCCGCAGGACGCTGACCAGGGCCGAGGACGAACCATAACCGAGGTAGGTGCTCCTGACCGGAATCGAACCCGTGAGTCTTTGGTCTGCGGGCCGAGGCTCTAACCTCTGAGCCAGACCGGCCAGGGCGGGGCACCTGCTGGACCGCTGCCCAGTGCAGGTGCTGAGAGAGAGTGAGTCTCAAAGGCTGTGCCCTGTGAGTGGACCCCTGGGACTCCAGCTGCCTCGGCTCAGTCTCCACACCCCCTGCTGGTTTTACAGCCGGAGGTCACGTGGACTTGTCTTCCTGGCCATACAGCCCTGGGCTGGGGGCCTGGGGTGGGACCCCTCGCTCCTCAGACGAGTTCTCTCTCCTGACTTTTATCATCTCCATCCCTCCTATCAGCGTGTCTTCCTTTCACATTCTTAGTTGAAGGACTTCTGTTAGATGTCAGGTAGCTCCGAACGAGGTCTGTCCAGCAGTGTCGTGGTGATCTGGATGTGCCTGTGGGGTGGTAGGAGGTGCCACGTTTACCTCTGCTGCCCTCTTGACAAGAAGCCCCGGAAACATTTTACTTTGAGCCTTCAAAGCTTTATTAGCACCTGTGTTTTTACATGTGCAATTCATCTGCTCAACAACTGGGCCTCCTATTTTTCTTCATGCATCAGTAATAATCGAATACTTTTCATGTGGAAGATGCTTAATACATAAATGTTTATCTAACAAGGAGTGTTGCTGAGTCGTAAGAGTAAGTGTTGATGAACAGACCTGGAGAGCTTGATCCCACATTGAATGTGGCGCATGATGACCTCAGGCAGGAAATGTCTTAAGACGAATTTACTTCGCTGTGTGAAAACTTTTCCAAAGATCACATACCAGAACGAACATTCAATAACTTTATTCTGTTACCTAAGTTTTCCTCTGGGAATTTTATGAGTTTAGGTTTACATTGAAGCCTTTAATCCATTTAGCTTTATTTTGATACATGGTATAAGAAAATGGTCTAGTTTAATTTTTTTGTGCATGTACCTTTGGCATTGGTCTTACCAATATTTGTTTGGATATGTCTCCTTAGGCAAAGACAACACAAGCAAAAATAAACAAATGGGACTACACCAAACTAAATAGGTTTTACACGTGAAGAAACCCTCAACAAAACAAAAGGCAATGAACTGAATGGGAGAAGATATTTGCAAATGATATATCTCCCAAAGGGGTTAATATCAAACAAATATATAAAGAACGCATACAGTTTAACATCAAAAAACAAACCATCTGATTAAAAATTGGACAAAGGACATGAATGGGCATTTCCCCAATGAGAACATACAGATGATCAAGAGATAGACACATGATATGATGTTCAACATCACTTAGCATGAGGTAAATGCAAATGAAAACTACAATAAGAATAGAATATTATCAATAAATCGACAAATAGCAAGTTGTTAGTGGAAATGCACATTGATGCACCCTCTAGGAAAAATGGAAAACAGTATGAAGTTTCCCCAAAGAATAAAGTAGAGCTACCATGTGACCTAGAAATTACACTTCTAAGAATTTATCTAAAAAATCCAAAACACGAATTTAAAAAGATATACACACCTCTCTGTTCCCTGCATAATTATTTACAATAGCCAACATATGAAAGTGACCTGTTTATCTATAGGCCAATGGAATATTACTCAGCCCTTGAAAAGAATGAAATCTTGCCTTTTGCAACAACATGGATGGACCTGGAGGGTACTATGCTAAGTAAAAGAAGTCAGACAAAAAGACAAACACTGTACAATTCCACTTATATGTGTAATCTAAAAAAATAATAAAAATAAACAGACAAAACAGAAGAAAGAGCAGATACAGAGAACAGCTGATGGGTGCCTGCTGGTGCACAGGTGAATGGGGCTGTGATGGACAAATGGTGTTTACACAACAGCCTCAGCAGGAGAAATAGAGTCAATACCATGGTGATAACTACATGAGGTTCCAGACAGGTACTAGACTTATTGGGGTGATCACTTCCTAAGGTATGTAAATGTCTGTAGACTTTGTTGTACACCTGATACGAACATACTACTACATCACTGAAAAACACATTTAAAAATAAGAGCAGAAATCCTTTCATTGGGAGCTAATGAACCACACAGAGCGGATACTCTGTTGCACACAGATACTGGTAGGTGGTGCTGTGAATGAAGGTAGCAAACAGGAGTCTGTCCACAGCCCCCCGCATTCGCTGTGCCCTTCCTCGCCCTCTGGCTTCGGACCGCCAGCCCCTGCCCTTGGCCTCAAGGCTGCCCTGGCGGTGAGGACCTGCACCTCCGAGACCCGTGTCTGGGGCTGTCTGCAGGCGCCCAGAAACCCAGAAGCACCCAGAAACCCGCACTTGCGGGAGCGTGCAATTCGGAGGCAGTTGTGGGTCGATGCCCAGCATCTTCATCTCAACTGTGCACACGCGGACGGCACCCCCGGTGGAACAGCCCCGATGTCCAGTCTCGCTGTGCATCCTGAGCTTGGCTCCCAGTCCGCACATGGCTGCTCCCTCCTGTGTGAAGGGCTCACCCCTCAAACCCACAAATCACACCGACACGCCTCACGCTCTAATTGTGCTCCCTTGTTTTATTACCCCGGCTGCTACTTTTGTCTTGCAGTTGAACTGTAAATTATTTGTCTATGTTTAACTGCTTTGCCATCCAAGAAGCAGGTGATGTTGCCTGCCATGTGCAATGATTTTTATGGAAAGCCTTTTATTTTATTTTTATGTATTTAGTAATTTGTTTATTTCCTTTTATTGATTATAGAGAGAGAGGAAGGGAGAGAGATAGGAACATCGATGAGAGAGAACATTGACTGGCCGCCTCCTGCATGCCCCCCACTGGGGATCGGGCCCACAACCTGGGCATGTGCCCTGACCAGGAATCAAACTGGTGACCTCTTGGTGCAGGGTCGACGCTCAACCACTGAGCCACACCAGCCAGACTAGCAGATGCACTTTTAATTCCTCAGTACCCTCCAGCACCAAATAGAGTCACAGAGGTACATTTTCATCTGTTAAAATCCCTGCCTGCTCACTTTCCATGAAGACAGGTATTTTGTTATTTTCCTCGGAAAGCAAAACTAAGAAGAATCTAGGAATTATTTCCTCCTCTGGCCCAAGAGATACTGTCATCGTTGTGCCTATGGCATTAATATTTTCAGGGGGCATCTATTTGCAGAGAAATTTCAGATGTGTGATTTCCTGTTCGTTAGTGATAGAGGTCCAGATGCATTGTTGTTATTTTTATTTGGGAGGTAGAAAAACCAGTGCTCTTAGAAGTAAGTGACTTGACTCTTATGATGTGGAGTCAGGAGCAGCCCCTCAGGCTTACTTCACATTTCAGTTCCGCTCACCCTCACTAACACTGGTGGACAGACTTCAGCACCTCAGACTCTGGGTGAAATGCTTGGCCATTGTTGACTCTGTGCTATCAGAGAACCTTTGTGTTGCCGGAAACAAAACACAACATTTTCAGAGACAAGTGCATATTCCTATGACCACATTGATATGTCCCACGGAAAGGCAATGTTTATTTTATTCCTCTGGGTTGAATCAAGTTAAATTATTGGGTAAAACAATCGATCAACATAGTCATCATATAGAAAAATTTAAAAGCACAAACCCCGTGCAAATAGCTATCGTCGTGGAGCAAATAAAGCCATTGGTTTCCTTTGCTCAAGCTAACATCTGGTAAATCTATAGCTCATTGTTCTGTACTTCAATGGCGATAACAAAAACATTGCCACCAAAGAGCAGCTGTCCAACAGAGGAATAAATGTTATTCAGAAAATAACACCCTAAGAAAATTATTTCTAACTGATTAGGAAAACGGGCACCAGGGGACACTACAATAATGAGGCAACTTTGTTTCCTAGCAACGGGAGAAGAAAGGGGACCGAAATGTGATGGCTTTGACAATGACAATAAATGGGGCGAAATTAGTGTAATTTGGAAAAAATCAGCAAAGGAGAAGTCGATCGCACAGACGAAAGCTACAGATTGCTTTTTATTTTTAAAAGACTGTGAGCATCAACCCAGCACACAGAGAAGCGTGATATTTGTAGCAGAATAAAAACCGGAAAGAAGAACATTGTTTTATGAAACAAAACACTTCACTTTCTTTTATTGTTTTAGGAACCATTACAATGGAACAGCCAATGTGTTAAGGAAAGGGATACATCATGTATCCTTTTAAAATGTTACACCGGTGAAATAATCACACAGTAAAACACATTCTACAGGTTAACTGGAATTTTCATATACTAGGAGAAATTTTTCCTGAAGTTTGTCATACATAAAAGTTTAAATGTAGTTTTTCGAAACTCATTTAAACTTTCCATGGAAAAAAATGTCATGCACAATATAAATAATTCATTCAATGAACACTGTTGAGTAATAATAACAATTGGGTGCTCACTATGAACCAAGTTCTTTCTAAGCTGCTTATACACATGATTTTATCTTTACAACATAAGAAAATGCACTTATCTCATCATTTCACAAAGGAAACCAGACACCAGGAGACTTTGCTTGTTTTAGGCAGAATTCTGACTGACCTCTCAGAATCCTGCCTGGGGATAGGCCCCCTTCCTGCTCCTTAAGGTGTACGCACCCCTCCCCCCACAAGAATAGACAAACCCTGTGAATGTCGGTGATAATCACTCCTGTGACTCGGTTCCCAATTAAGTGGTTGAGTTTGAGTTAGTCACAAGGAAGATGATGTGGATGGGCTTGTTCTAATTAAGGGAGCCCTTCAAAGGGCCTGCCCACCTCCTAAGGTGGAGGGATTGGAAGTGTGGGAGCTCCTGGAGGGGCCGAGCGAGGGGACCTCCTGCTGTCTCTAGGAAAGGGGGTGAGTCCCAGAGAGAGTGGGGCCTCAGTCATACAGCTTCAAGGACATGATGTCTTCCGACAGCAGGAGACTTGGTGCAGGGCCCGGAGCCTCCGCTGGTAAGCTCAGCCCTGACGACACAGGATTCGCCCCTAGGCCTGGGAGAAGGACCCGCTGACCAGAAGCCCGGGAAAGTGTTGTGACCACCACCCAGTCCTTTGTCAGGGGCGGGAGAAGCACAGTCCGAGGCTGCTCTTTCCACGCTGCAGCGAGTATATTTTTACTTGAGCTTCTGTTGCCAAGGTCAGGCAATAAATACAAAACCACCCACGCTCCACCTGCCGCGGTGGCCCCTGTGCCAACAGGTCCCCAGGGCCGGGGGGCACACAGGCGACCATGCAGGGGCGGAGGTTTGGGTCGTTGGTGTTTGTTTTTAGTGATGGCTTGCACTCCAGCAGATAGCTCAAAAGCTCCTCTGTTTAGTTTCAAGACCAAAGATGCCTGATTTGTTTGAGGGGTCCTGGGTTCCCACTGAGTGGACTGCTTGCAAGTAGCCGGCGGGCGAAGCCACCTCAACCTTCCTGGTAACAAAGGAATTCGGGGACAGGTCTGCCAAAGGGAGGCTCTTCTCCCCACTAGGAAAAAGAATCCCTACTCTTAATCAACGTCACAGATAAACATTTATTTATCTGATTTGGGGTTGTATTATTATATTTAATATGAGAAAACTGTCATATTATTATGAGGGTGGCATATTAGTTTGCTTCTCAGTTTTCTCAAAAGTGAGACGTGAACTCACAACCTGAAGACTGTGACTCAGTCACACAGAAGACCCCTCCCTCATTCCCCGTGTCTCTCCCGGTGATTTGCACGATCCTTCAGCACCTGGATTTTATAGTTGAAAGAGAATAATAACCTTCTGAGTCAGAGAGTTTATTGTTCAGATCCTAACGCTATTAGACTCCCGACTGCTTTGCAAATATATTTAGCCTCTGCAATTTACTACTCAAGAATATGTTTGAGTGCCTCTGTACCAGGGGCAGATAGAGGCCTGTTCTAGCTGCAGTTTGATATAAAAGATGCAATGTCTCCATTTTGAGGGGGTTCCATTCTGGTGCATGAACACAGCCCCCCCTTGATATCTGCTGGGGACTGCTACCACAGCCCAAGGGTTCCCACCCTGGCTGCTGTGGCTCAGTTGGTTAGAGCATCATTCTGTGCACCAACTGGTCACAAGTTTGATTCCCGGGCAGGGCACATGCCCAGGTTTTGGGTTCAACACCCCAGCTGGGTGTGTATGGGAGGCTACGGACGAATGTTCCTCCCTCACATCAGTATTGTTCTGTCTCTCTCCCTCTCCCTACCTCTCTCAACGGGTGAGGATTAAAAAAAGTCTAAAGACGCTCAAGTCCCTCCATCAGCCCTTCGTATTCACAGACGTGGACTCTACGCATTGGAAGGGCTGACTGTATAGAACGTGGTATATTTTACCAGGTTACAATAAGAACTAAGAAGAAAAGGAAAGTCAACGGAGAGGGATGAAGCGTGGTTTAAGCATCATCTAAGATAAGGCAGTCACAGGATATGGCTCTGAGATAGTGAAACAGACATGAGCAAGTGCAAAGGTCCTGAGGCAGAAGCACACTGTTCTGTTCACACATCAACAAGAAAGCCGGTGCAGTTGAAGCAAATGTCGTGATGAAGACTGATGACGTCACCCGGCTGGTGTGGCTCAGTGGTGGAGCGTTGACCCTGCACCAAGAGGTGTTCAGTTGGATTCCTGGTTGAGGCACATGCCCAGGCTGTGGGCTGATCCCCAGTGGGGGGCGTGCAGGAGGCGGCCAATCGATGTTCTCTCTCATCGATGTTTCTCTCTCTCTCAAATCAGTAAAGAAAAAAATAAAGAAAGAAGACTTCTGTAGTGGTGTAGAAAATAGATGATGATACCTTAGACTAGCATGATAGTGATGAAAGGAGTCACATGTTTTTACATGTTTTGAAAAATGAAGGTGGCAGGTCTGATGAATAAAATGTGGAGCAATAACAATTATTTAGTAAAGTCGTTATGAGAACGAACTGATATAATGTATGCATATATCATATCACAGGTGGTAGACAAATGTTTTCTCTTTCATTACGGTTCTTTATATTATTAAAGTAACTTGACATGTGTCAGAGGGTAGGAGGGGTCAGGGGTGCAAACCAGGTTCTCTGACTTCAGAATTCAAGCTTCTACTGATGCCAGCAGCACCCCAGTGAATCAGAACCCCTCCTCTCTTATAAACCAGAAGTTCAGCACCTTCTGTTTGGGCCCTTGTCCTTCACTCACTATTATGTGCAAAGGGAGAGTCACCACGGAACTGACTGGCTGGGTCTGGAGGAGCCTGGTGTCTGAACCCCATGTCCCTTCCCCGTTTGAGTTCTGCGTTTAGGAGAGACTCCGAAAAACTATAAGCTGATGCATTTCCTACCCTGTGTAGTATCCAGCACTTGTACTTCGACGTCCCAGAAGGTGCTGAGACACAGGATTCCCACGCACTCGGCTGCGCTATAGAACGAGGAGGAGCTACTTCGACGGACGTAAAAAAAGAACAACTTCAGCTCCATAAACACGTCCATGAATGATCCCTTTGGGGGGGGTGGGGGGCAGCATTACCAAGGCAAATAAATAAGAGACATGTTCCCTTGAAATGATGGGTTTCACTTTGTAGGAGAGGTGCATCCAGTTCCATTGAGAAAGAACCTGAGACTCAGAGGGAAGGTCCTTTGTCATTCGTGGTGGGGAACAGGCAGGCCCCCAAGATCTGAATGGATCTGTGGAGCGGTACCAACGATACAAGCCTGCCCCCACGTGGAGAAGTGTTTCAGTCCCTTCGGGAAGGTAGCCAGCGAGTGAACCGGTAACTCCCAGGTGCAAAGAGCCAAGGGAGGGGAAGCTTCTCTTAGTTGCATGAGAAGGCAGGCGGGAACTCCAGCGATGGTCTCTGGGAAAAGACCGTTGCCACAGGGGCAAAGCCTCCGCAACAGAACTCAGTTTGGTTCCACAAAGGAAAATAGTAGGAGAAAATGCCTCAGAGGCATGGGTGTAATAGAACAGGCCACACATGTCCCTGAAGGTCTCAACGAGACAGAGAGCATCTACGCAGAAGTCAGGGGTCTGCCTTGGATGGCCATGTTCCAGGAGGGCCACCCGCTGGCCTTCACAGCCGTTCTTGTCCGAATTAATTATTAACAGGAGCAGAAGCAGCCGTGGCGGAGAGAACAAAGTGGCAGCATTTTCCTGCCTGCGTCACTGTCTGTGTAAGGGTCTGTCTCACCGTGTGACTGTTCTCCTGCCTGACAGGGGCCCCTAGGTTCCTGCAGGATGTTTGCTTATTGATCATTGTCTAACCTGTGGCCCCTTTTACTCCCTCCCCTGACCTCCCATAGAATTTTCTGGTTGCTATTCTGCAGGCTTGAACTGTACCTTAGACTCATTTGGTAGCTTCTGAGCCCTTTTGATGTCTGACTGTCTTGCCTCTGAACCTGCGCGTAGCAGGTACTGCACGAACTTCTGTTTGCTTGTTCTGCTAACAGGCCCCTCATCTGTCTTCTCAGACTTTCACCCACTCGCGAGATTCCGCGCCCAGAGCGATGTGTCCGGTGTCTTATATAACACGCAAATGATTAGTTCGCTCCGTAAATAGACGAATCATAATGTCTATCATTTAACAAGTTGAATGCGTTTAAATTTGGGTAATTACATTCAGATTGAGAGTTCACAGTTAAAATAGACCCTCCCGCTGCCATCACAGAGCTCTTACAGTTTTTATTTAATCCGTGATCTTTTACAGGTTTTAAAACTTTTCATCTGCATACGAAAAAACTGGGCATTCCAATAATTAAGAGCATTTGAAAAAGAAAATGGCCCTTCGCTTGGACAGCATTTCCCAGCCTGCAGGACTCCCCGGACCTGTGTGGTTTCTACTCCAGCCTCACTGACCTCCCACCAGCGGCCTCCTTCACCCACAGGCAAGTCTTTGCTTCCCTGCCAGCCAGCCGGGCAGCCGGGAGAGGCAGGTGCGGCCTGGGTGGTCAGTAGTTCTCTGAGGTGTACAGGGCAGAGGTCGCGCACGCTGACCCAACCTCCTGGCAGCTTACAGATTGAACAGCTAACAGCATAACGAAGGAGGCAGTGGTTTGGAACACAGGGGGCATGTTGGGGCGGGGGGATCCTTGCTATAGCCCACTTGCTTCTCCTGTCCAGTCGTTTCTTTCGAAGGCAGAGGGTTTTTCTCCTGCGTTTCTGTCTTCTTCAGTGTGACCCATCGGATTTCTCAGTGTCCCCCATGCTGGGTTTCTCGGACACGGTTGCAGAGGGAGCCCAGCGAGGTGGGGGACAAGGAGCCCCCCTGCTCAGCGACTGCCACGGAGTAAAGCGATGGTGTTTTTAATGCCTAGTGTGTGCCCTGTGGCTGATACCAAAGAAAAAAACGGAAGAATTATCCAGAGAATTTTGTTGTAAAATCGAAAAGTCATGCTTCAGAAGGGTACAAATTATTGAGATAACTTGTCTTAGATAAGAGAGACAAGTCTTCATCAAAAGGGGCAAATAAAATAAAAAATCGGACCCACAACCTGGGCACGTGCCCTGACCGGGAATCGAACCTGCGACCTCTTGGTGCATGGGTTGACACTCAACCACTGAGCCACAGTGGCCAGACTATATTGGTTCAGTAATACACCGTAGAACTGAGGCAGAACTGAGAATACAAATGAGATCAATACATTCATGTTCTATTATTAAATTCGTTGGGATGACATTGTTTAACAGGATCACATGGCTTTCCAGTGCACAGTTCTATGACACAAGATCTGTATATTGAACTGTGTGCCCACCACCCAAAGTCAAGTCATCTTTCATCACAATCTATTAGGTTTCCTCCACCTCTTCTACCCACCCCCCCTTTTCCTCTGGCAACCACCAAATTGATGTCTATGTCCACAGGTTTCATTTTTATATCCCACATATGAGTAAAATGTCATGGTTCTTAGCTCTTTCTGACCGACTTATTTCACTTAGCGTATCTTCAAGGTCGATCCATGCTGTTGCAAATGGCAGTACTGCATCCTTTCTCATGGCTGAGTTATATTCCACAGTATACACGTACCACATCTTCTTTATTTAATCCTCTACCGAAGGTCACTTGGTTGTCTTCCTGTCTTGGTCACCATGAATAATGGGGCAATGAACGTCAGGATATGTATATCTGCTAACAAATGTTTTCGAGGTTTTGTTTTGTTTTTTTATCCTCACCTGAGGACATTTTTGCATTTATCTTCAGATAGAGAGGGAAGGAGAGAGCAAGGAAGAGAGAGAGAGAAACATCGATGTGAGAGAGACACATCAACTGGTTGCCACACACACGACCTCAACCAGGGTGGGGACAAACTGCAACCGAGGTACGTGCCTTTAGCAGGAACCAAACCCGGGACTCTCTGGTCCATGGGCCGATGCTCTAACCATTGAGCAAAACTGGCCAGGGCTGTTTTTGAGTTTTTTGGGTAGATACCCAGGAACGGGATTGCTGGATCATATGGTAACTCTATTCTTAATTTTCTTGAGGAATCTCCAGACTGTTTTCCACAGTGGTTGGACCAGCTCACATTCCCACCAGCAGTGATGGGGGCTCCCTTTTCTCCCCAATGTCTCCAACACTTGTTATTACTTGTCTTGGTGGTAATAGACATTCTAAGAGGCGGGGATATTATCTCATTGTAGTTTGATTTGCATTTTCCTAATGGCTAGTGAGGTTGAACATCTTTTCATATATCTGTTGGCCATTTTCATGTCTTCCGGGAGAGGTGTCTCTACTGGTCCTCTGCCTATGTTTTAACTGAGTCGTGCGTTTGGTGTTGAGTTTTATGTGTTCTGTATATATTTTGGATATTAAACCTTTGTTGGAGCTACTGTTGGCAAATATCATTTCTCATTTGGTCAGTTGCCTCTTTGTTTAGTTGTTGGTTTCTTTTGCTGTACAGAAACTTTTCAGCTTGATATAGTCCCTTTCATATATTTTTTCCTTTACTTCCCTTGCCTTTGGGGTCAAGTTTATAGACTATTCTTTATGACCAAGGTCCTTAAGTTTATTACCTATCTTTTCATCTATGTAATTTGTTGTTTTAGATCTTAGTTTTAGGTCTTAGATCCACTTTGAGTTAATTTTTTTGTACGTGAGGACTAACTGTAATCTAGTATTATTCTTTTCTTCTGGGTTTCCAATTTTCCCAGCACCATTTAATGAAGAGGCTTTTTTTCCTACTTTGTGTCTTTCTGGCTCCTTTGTCAAAAATTATCTGCCTATATACATGTGGTTTAATATCTGGGCTTTTAATTATGTTCCTTTGATCTGTGTGTGTGTTTGTTTGTTTTGCCAATACATTGTTTTGATTACCATAGCTCTATAGTATAATTTAAATTAGATAGTATAACTCTGACTTCATTCTTTTTTTCCCTCAGAATTGTTTTGGCTATTCAAGGTCTTTTGTGAAACCATACAAATCTGATGGTTTTTATTTTAGTTCTTAAAAAGAAAAAGACATTGGGATTGCATTAAATCTGTATATTGCTTTGTGTAATATGGTCTTTTAATCTATGTTGATTCTTCCAATCCATGAACATGGATTATCTTCCCATTTCTTTGTTGTATCTTTTTTTTTTTTTTTTTTTTTAATCCTCATTCGAGGACATTTTTTCATTTTTTGTTCAGATAGAGCGGGAGGGAGAGAGAGGAAGAGAGAGAGAGAAACATCGATGTGAAAGGGACACATCGAGTGGCTGCCACCCATACGACCCAACCAGGGCCGGGGACAAACTGCAACCGAGGTACATGCCCTTAGCGGGAACCGAACCTGGGTCTCTCTAGACCGCAGGCCGACACTCTAACCACTGAGCCAAACCAGCCAGGGCTGTTGTGTCTTTTTCAACCCCTCTTTTTTTCCCCCATTATTGATTTTAGAGAGAGAGGAAGGGAGAGGGAAAGAGATAGAAATATCGATGAGAGAGAACATCAACTGGCCACCTCCTGCATGCCCCCCATTGGGGATCAGGCCCACAACCTAGACATGTGTCCTAATCAGGAATCAAATCGGTGACCTCTTGGTGCATGGGTCCATGCTCAACCACTGAGCCACACCGACCAGACATTTTCAACCTCTTTTTAATAATGATTTGTAGATTTCAGTATATAGGATTTTTAGTGTTTGTTAAGTTTATTCCTAGGTATTTTATTATTTTGTTTGCAATTGAAAAAGAAGGTGTGTTTTTTTCTTTCTTTTTCTAAAGTTTCGTTGTTAGTATACAGGAAAGCAGTGAAATTTTTGTACATTGATTTTGTATCCTGAAATTTTAGTGCATTTGTTTATTGTTTCTAATGGCTTTTTGCTGTACTCTTTATCGTTTTTATGTCATCTGCAAAAACTAACACTTTTACTCATTCATTCCCAATTTGGATGCCTTTTATTTCATTCTCATGCCTTATTGCTCTGACTAGGACTCCCAGAACTATGTTCAATAAGAGTGGTGAGAGTGGGCATCCTTGTCGTGGTCCTGATTTGAGGAAAAACTTTCAGTTTTTTACCATTGAGTATGTATTGCCTTAGGGTTTGTCATATATGGTCTTTATTATGTTGCGGTGTTTTTCGTCTACAGCCATTTTATTGAGTGTTTAATTATAAATGGATGTTGTATCTTATCAAATGCATTTCCTGCTTCTATGATAAGATCATATAATATTTATCCTTTCTTTTATTAATGTGGTATATTACATTGATTGATTTGCATATATTGAATCATCTTTGTGCTCTGGAATGAATCTTGATTGTGAGGTATTGTTTTTTTAATGTACTATTGTGTTCAGTTTGCTAATATTTTGTTTAAGATTTTTGCATCTGTATTCATTAGCCACATTGGACTGTAGTTTTCTTTTATTGTGTTATCCTTGCAAAATTTTGGTATTAGGGTAATTCTGGCCTCATAAAATGTATTAGGAAGTATTGCCTCTTCTTCAATTTTCTTTTATTTATTTATTTATTTTATTACTTAATTTATTTTTGTCACAGATGTTTCTCATTTTAACCCCATTGACACCGTCCTACAGACCCCCCCCCCACAGTGTTGTCTATATCTATTATAGGTTATGCATATATGCATATAAGTTCTTTAGTTTAGCTCATCCATCCCCTTTGCCTCCTTCCTCTGAGGTCTGTCAGTTACAACCGTATTGTTTTCTGTGTCTCTGGGACTATTTTGTTCATCAGCTATTTTTTGTTCATTATATTCCACAAATAAGTGAGCTCATGTGGTATTTGTTTTTCTCTGACTGGCTTAGTTCACTCAGCATAATACTCTCCAGGTTTCCTTATGTCTTCTCAAAGGATAAGAGATCTTCATTTCTTACAGCTGCATAGTACTCCATTGTGTACATGTACCATGGATTTTTTTTATCCACTCATTTATTGATGGACACTTGGGCTGTTTCCAGATCTTAGTTATTGTAAATAGTGCTGCTATGAACATAGAGGTTCATAGATTCTTTCTGATTGGTGTTTCAGGCTTCTTAGGGTATATTCCTAGAAGTGGGATCACTGGGTCAAATGGCAGTTCAATTTTTAATTTTTTGAGAAAACACCATATTGTTTTCCCTAGTGGTTGCACCAGTCTGCATTCCCACCAGCAGTGCACTAGAGTCCCCTGTTCTCCACACCCTCACCAGCCCTTGTTTGATGATTTGTTGATGGCACCCATTCTGACAGGTATGAGGTGATACCTTATAGATGTTTTAATTTGCATTTCTCTGATGGTTAGTGACATTGAGCATTTTTTCATATATCTCTTGGCCATTTGTATGTCCTGCTTGGAGAGATGTCTATTTAGGTCCTCTGCCCATCTTAATTAAATTATGTCTTTTTTTCTTGAGTTGTATGAGTATTCTACATATTTTGGAAAGTAGCCCCTTATCTGATGTATTGTTGGCAATTATTCTCTCTCATATAGTGGATTTCTGTTCCATTTTGATATTTTGTTTTCTACTGTGCAGATTTTTAGTTTGATGTAGTCCCATGTATTAATTTTTTCTTTGTTTCTCTTGCTGTAAGCATTGTATCAGTGAAAATTCTGCTGTGTGTGATGTCTGAGATTTTTTTTTTATCCTCACCAGAGGATATTTTTCCATTTATCTTCAGATATAGTGGGAGGGAGAGCAGGAGGAAGAGAGGGAGAGAGAGAGAGAGAAACATCAATGTAACAAAGACACATCGGTTGGTTGTCTCCCACATGACCCCATCCAGGGCTGGGAATGAACAGCAACCAATGTAAGTGCCCTTGGCCAGAATCAAACCCAGGACTCTTTGGGCCACGGACCAATGCTCTAACCATTGCACCAAACTGGTTAAGGCAAATTATTATTATTATTTAATCCTCACCCGAGAATATTTTTCTATTTTTCATCAGGTAGAGTGGGAGGGAGAAAGAGAGAAACATCAGCGTGAGAGGGACACAGCGACTGGTTGCCTCCCACATGACCCCAATCAGGGCCTGGGTTGAACCGCAACCGTGGTATGTGCCCTTGGCTGGAATCTAGCCCATGACTCATTGGTCCATGTGCCCACGCTCTACCACTGAGCCCAACTGGCCAGGGCTGATGTCTGAGATTTTGCTGCCTACATTTTCTTCTGACTTTTATGGATTCATGAGTCACATTTAAGTTTTTTATCCATTTTGTGCTTATTCTTGTGTATGGTGTAATTTGGTGGTCTAGTTTCATTTTTTTTGCACATAGCCATCCAATTTTCCTAATGCCATTTATTAAAGAAGGTGTCTTTACTCTACTGTATGCTCTTGCCACCTTTGTCAAATATTAATTGAGCATAATGTCTTGAGTCAATTTCTGGGTTCTCTGTTCTGTTCCATTGTTCTATATGACTGTTCTTGTGCCAGTACCAGGTTGTTTGGATTACAATAGCTTTGTAGTATAACCTGATGTCTGGAATTTTTATCCCTCCAACTTTGTTCTTTTTCAAGATTACTGTAGCTACTCAGGTCTTCTATATACACTTTTGAAGTATTTGCTCTAGATCTGTGAACTATGCTGTTGGTATTTTAATAGGGATTGCATTGAATCTATAGATTACTTTGGACAGTATGATTATTTTAAAGATGTTAATTCTTCAATTCATGAACAATGTATATATGCTTCCACTTTTTTTAATATCTTCCTCTATTTCTTTTTTCTATGTCCTTCAATTTTCTGAGAACAGGTCCTTTACATTTTTGGTTAAGTTTATTCCTAGGTATCTTAATTTTTTTTCTGCATTTATAAATAAGACTTTTTTTAGTTTCTCTTTCTGTGAGTTCATCATTGGTGTATAAGAATGCTGTCAATTTCTGGATTGTAATTTTGTATCCTGCTACTTTGCCAAATTCATTTATTAAATCTAGTAGTTTTTTTTTGGAGTCTTTAGGGTTTTCTATGTACAATGTCATGTCATCTGCAAATTATGACAGCTTCACTCCCTCCTTTCCAATATGGATCCCTCTTATTTTTTCTTCTTGTCTAATTGTTACAGCTAAGACTTCCAGTACTATGTTAAATAAGAGTGTTGAAAGTGGGCATCCCTCTCTTGTGTGTGTTCTTAAGAAAATGCTTTTAGTTTTTTCCTATTGACTATGATGTTGGCTGTAGGTTTTTCTTTTATGGCCTATGTTATGTCAAGATATGATTTTTATGTTGAGATATGATTCCTCTATTCCCACATTGCTGAGAGTTTTTATCAGAAATGGGGGCTGGATTTTGCTGAATGTTTTTTCAGTGTCTATTGATATGATCATTTGGTTGCTATATTTTATTTTGTTTATGTGATGTATCATACTTATTGATTTGGAAATATTTTACCAGCCTTGCATCCCTGGGATGAATCTGACTTGGTCATAATGAATAATTTTTTAATGTATTGTTGGATCCAATTGGCTAATATCGGATCCTCCTACAGGACTTCCTGATTCTTGTCCAGTTTAAAGGCTGTCATTAATTTTAATATTGACTAGCCAAAAAACAAACAAACAAACAAAAAAAACCACAAGAGTTATTTTTTGTTTTGTTTTGGTGTGTTTATATTTATTTTGTTTTATTGTAGGTTATCTTCTGTAGAGCATATGGGTCTTGGGCTCCAGAGTACAATTAGAGTAGACCCAGGCTCTGCCATTTTGACAACTTGCTGGGACCACCCAGCTGTAGTCTTCTCCAGAGTAGAGTTCTGCATCCACCCACCCTGGAAACTACATCTCCCAGCAGGCTAAATACCAGTGCTGATGCACTTCCTCCCAAAGTCCTCCACAAAGGGAAGCAGCCCAGTGAGCTCAGGGCCAATTCGACCATTCTTTGTCATCACCACATTTTCTTAATAACAGAAACAAGACAGGGATGTCCACTTCTACTACTCTTATTCAGCATAATACTGGAAGTCCTAGCCATAGCGATCAGACCAGAAAAAAGAAATAAAAGGCATCCAAATTAGAAAAGAAAAAGTAAAATTGTCACAATTCACAGATGACATGATATTGTACATAGAAAACCCTAAATACTCCTCCACAAAACTGTTAGATTTAATAAGTAAATTTGGCAAAGCAGCAGAATACAAAAGTAACATTCAGAAATCAATGGCATTTTTATATACCAATAATTAACTCTCAGAAAGAGAAACTAAAAAAAAATCTCATTTACCATTGCACCAAAATAAAATAAGATGCCTAGGAATAAAGTTAACCATGGAGGTAAAAGACATATACTCAGAAAAACATGGGACATTGGAAAAAAAAAATAGAGAAAGATACAAGCAAGTGGAAGTATATACTGTGTTCACATACTAAAAAAATTAACATTATTAAAATGTCCATACTACCCAAAGACATCTATAGGTTCAATGCAATTTTTTTTTTTTTTTAATCCTCACCCGAGGATATTTTTCCATTTATTGTACAGATAGAGTGGAAGGGAGAGAGAGGAAGGGAGAGAGAGAGAGAAACATCGACGTGAAGGGACACATCGAGTGGCTGCCACCCGCATGACCAACCAGGGCCGGGGACAAACTGCAACCGAAGTACGTGCCCTTAGTGGGAACCGAACCTGGGTCTCTCCGGACCGCAGGCCAATGCTCTAACCACTGAGCAAAACTGGCCAGGGCTCAATGCAATTTTTTTTATTAAAATATCATCAGCATATTTCACAGATCTAGAACAAATATTCCAAATATGTATATGGAACCAAAAAGAACCTGAATATCTGCAATAATCTTGAGAAAGAAGAGAAAAGTTGGAGGGATCACAATATCAAATATGAAATATACTACAAAGCCATTGCAATCAAAACAGTCTTATAATGGCTCAAGAACAGGCATATAGATCAACAGAATAGAACAAAGACCCCAGAAATAGACCCACACTATTATGTTCAATTAACTTTTGCCAAAAAATTCCTATTTCTTTCCATATTGACCCTTGGGCATAGACTACCAAAAAGGCTTATCTAGAGTTTGTAAATGCTAACATTCTTTTCCTGAAATATTCTAAGTCTCTGGTGAAGGCTCTTAGTTCAGCCTTTTGTGCTGAGGTTCCTACAGCAAGGTCCTGGGCCTCTATTACCCTGTTTGTGGTAACCACCACACACCTGGCTTATCACTGACCATTCCCCATGAAGTTACTCCCATGTGTATATAATTACCAGTTAATTTCTATCAGTGGTTGATCCAATAAATCCAGTTTTCTAAAATAATCTTTGTCAATCATTTCTAAATAACTGTACTGAAGGTCTGAGCCTTCCTCCTAGTCTAGGAATAGAATAGTCTGACTTAAGGTAGTCGTCCTTTGTAAGCTAACATTTCAGTTTTCTAATAAAATGACCTAATATTTTTCATGCACTCTGCCGTCAGCCAATATGCTCCTTTTTGTTGTAATACGGTTAAGAGCTGGTGTGGTACAAATAACATAGGAGGTTGTTCCAGACTGAATGTCTCTGCTTCCTAAGTTGTCACAGGTAGCTGCCATTACATGAAGACACAGTGGCCATCCTTCTGCTGTGTGATCTAGTTTTTTGCGAGATAGGCTATGGGTCAAGTGGTATTTCCCAGGGTCTAGGTTAGTACCCCAAGTCCAATCCCTTGTCTTTCATGAATGTATAATTTGAAAGGTTTCTATAAATTGGACAATCCTACTGTGGGGACTGAAACTAGTTTTTTCTTCAAGATGTCAAATGCAATCTGACAGTATCTTGTCCATTCAAGGAGTTCAGAATCTCCTTTTTCTTTCTTTCTTTTTTTTTTTTTTTGTTTAATCCTCACCCGAGGACATTTTTCCATTTTTTATTCAGATAGAGCGGGAAGGAGAGAGAGGAAGAGAGAGAGAGAGAAACATCGATGTGAAGGGACACATCGAGTGGCTGCCACCCGCACGACCAACCAGGGCCGGGGACAAACTGCAACTGAGTTACGTGCCCTTAGCGGGAACCGAAACCAGGTCTCTCTGTACCGCAGGCCGATGCTCCAACCGCTGAGCCAAACCGGCCAGGGCCAGAGTCTCCTTTTTCTAAAAAAGAACTATAACTAGAGGGGCAATGTTTGGAATCCAAATTCAGCAAAACCCAGTGATCCCTAAGGATTCACAAAGCTGCACCTGATTCTCTGAAATTTTCATTTAGTGATGACTTGTTTTTGACCAGCCATCAGGGATAAGCACTGTGGCTAGTGTCTATCAAGCTCTTAGTGCCTTGTTTCAGTTGGAGTCTCAGGCACACCACCTCCTCTGTGCAAATCTGGGCAGTGTGAGGCAATGATTTATATTTTCTTTTTTGCCAAATGATTCAGGACTTTGATGGTGTTGATCCGTCTTCGTAAGTATTGCTAGTCATTAGTAAACCATCTACATTTTGGAGAAGAAATTCCAATTATAATTGAATATCCCTTAAATATTTTACTAATATTTCTCCAAATATGGTCAGGCAAATGTTCTGAAATCCTTGTGGCAACACAGTCTAACAGTATTTGAGCATGGCTTTAGTTTCTGGATCCTGCCATTCAAAGGCAAATAGAAGTGGGCCTTTCATTTACTGGGACACACACACACACAAAAAAAACCACCCTGTGAAACATTCCAAGCCTATGAATGGAAGCAATTGCTGTTCCTGGGCACTATGGTCAACAAAGTAAATGGTGGGCATCATAGGTTGAATGTCCTGGACAGTGTCATTTGTGGCCCTAAGATTCTGTACACATTAATATTCATAAGACTGAGGCTTTTTGACTAGAAAAATGGGGGTGTTGTAGGGAGACTGGCATGGCCAAATAAATTCTGATTTAAAGTGTTTTTGCAATACTGGTTTCATGCTCTCTAAGCTCCCTTTTTCAGGGGGTATTGTTTCTTGCATGAGATCCATGCTTCTTCTTTTAGGTTAATTTTTGTGGGTTGGATGTTAACCACCCTACCTGACATTCCATGAGCACAAATAGCTTGCAGATTTTGGGTGGGAAGGGTTCACATCTAGGTCCTTCTGGGAAAGTCAGGAGCACCTGGAGCTAGAGAGCATGCTCCAACATGACTTCTACAAATAATCATTGTTTCTCAAGGGAAAAAGTTACTTGTGAATGCAATGTACAAAGTAAATCTCAGCCCATCAATGGAATGGGGCAGTTTGGCATGTAGAGAAAATGATGTGTAAGTTTTTTATCCCCAAGCTGACATGCTAGAGATGGACAAACACCTGTTTTTGTAATTGTTCAGTCACTCTAGTGACAGACATGGCAGCTGAAATTTTCTTGGTTATTGTTGTCTTGAGCACTGAGTATGGAACTCTTCTATCTGTGAGGAAGACGGTAGCTAGTCCCACTGTTACTTGTACCCGTGGCTTTTGTGGGAAAATAGCAATAGGTCAGGAGGTGCCTAGGAGAGCCCCTCAGTCCCCATAGCTGTCATTCCTTCCTAACGTTTATCAGCGATAGTTTCTATCGTATGTATGTATGTATGTATGTATGTATTTATAGTTCTGGCTACTACTTTATTCAATGGCCTTCCTCTTTGTCTTTTCCTTTGGGTCTTGCTTTTCCTATCGGTTTCTCCATACTGCTTCTTAAAAAAAAAAATGGTGGTCTACTTTAATTTTCTTGTTTTCAGGGTATGATAAACTTTCAAGTCTATGTCCACCAGCTGGGAAGGATTTATTCCCAATGCCCCATCTAAATGTTGGAGTTTCCTTCTGATATCTGGGGCCTTTTTCCCAGTAAAATTCTTGTTTACCATCTGGACATTTTCAGTGGCCAGGGTCAGCATCAGTGGACTCTCGATAGGCCTGATAGGTCCTTTCTAAAAGTTCAGGGTGATCTTCATTTTTTTCTTGCTGAATAGCACACATCATATTCAGGATCTTTCGTAAGTCCTTCCAATATGCATCCTTTGCAATGTTCTAGGGAAGCCAGGTCCCTGCCATTTATGTCCAAGAGGGTCTCTATCAAAGGATTCATCCAAGCAGAAATGAAGAAAACGTAGCAGAAATAAAGAACACACTGAAAGAAATAAACAGCAGATTAGAAGAAGCTGAGGATCAGATCAGTGAACTAAAAGACAGGGTAGAAAAAAATCACCCAATCAAAGAACCAAGAAGTAAAACCAATTCAAAAACAGGAAGACAGTTTAAGAGAATGGTGGAACAATATGAAACATAATATTCACATCATAGGAGTGCCAGAAGAAGAAAATGGCCAAGGATTAGAGAATATTTGAAGAAATGGTGACAGAAAACTTCCTTAACTTGGTGAAATAAAAAGGTATATAAACTCAAAAAGCACAGAGAACCCCAAGTAAGAAAACTCCAGAGAGGCCCTAACCATGGCACATAATAATTAAAATGTCAAAAATTAAAGACAAAGAGAGAATCCTAAAGTCAGCAAGAGAAAAGCAACAGGTTACCTACAACAGAATCCCCATAAGGCTCTCAGATGATGTCTAAACAGAAACATTACAGGCCAGAAGGGAATGGCATGAAATAATTAAGGTAATGAAAAACAAGGATCTGAATTTAAGACTATGCTATTCAGTAAGGCTATCATTCAAAATAGAAGGTGAAATAAAGAGCTTCCTAGACAAAAAACGAAACAATACAAAACAAAAAAATGGTTAAGGGAATATATTAGCACCAAACCAGCACACCAAAATATGTTAAAAGGACTGTTGTAATAAGCAGAAGAAATAGGAAGAGAAATATAACCATAATAAATAAAAATGCCAATAAATAAATACATATCAATAACAACTTTAAATGTAAATAGATTACATGCTACAATCAAAACACACAGAATAGCAGAATGGATAAGAAAGCATAACTCATATATATGTTGTTTACAAGGTACCCACCTCACAACAAAAAACTCACATAGGTTGAAAGTGAAGGGATGAAAAAAAATCTTCCAAGCAAACAGAAAGGAAAAAGAAGCTGGGGTAGCAATATTCATATCTCATAAAATAGACTTCAAAATGAAGGCTATAACTAGGGACAAAAAAGGCCACCACATAACATTGAAGGGACCTATCCAACAGGAGTATATAATCTTGATAAACATATATGCACCCAATATAGAGCACCAAAATACATTAAAAACTTCTGGAGGACTTAAAAGGAGAAATCAGTAGAAAAACAATCATAGCAGTGGACTATAACACTCTGCTGACATCACTGGTTAAATCCTCTAGAGAAAAAATTAACCAGGAAACAGATTTTAAGTAATGCACTAGATTATACTGATTTAATAGATATCTACAGAGAATTACACTCCAAAACTGCAGAATACACATTCTTCTCAAGTGCACATGGGACATTCTCAAAGACAGACTACATGTTAGGCCACAAACTAAGTCTCTATAAGTTCAAGATAACTGAAATCATATCAAGCATCTTTTCAGATCACAATAGCATAAAACTAGAAATCGATTACAACAAAGACATTCAAACACATGGAAGCTAAATAGAAAGTTATTAAACAATAAATGGTTAAACAGTAGATTAGGAATGAAATTGAAAACTTCCTGGAAACCAATGAAAATGAACACATAACAACACAAAATCTATGGGATGCAGCGAAAGCAGTTCTGAGAGGAAAGTTCACAGCACTACAGTGCTATGAAGAAAGAAGAAAGGAGAAAAGGTCCTAATTGACTCTCTAACCCTACAACTTAAAGAACTAGACAGAAAACAAGAAGAAAAATTTACAGCAAGTAGAAGGAAAGAAATAGTAGAAGTCAGAGTAAAAATAAATGACATAGAGACTAAAAATAAAAAAGTTAAAAGATCAATGAAACAGCTTATTCTTTGAAAAGATAAACTAAGTTGATGGACCCTTAGGCAGACTCACCAAGAAACAAAGAGGTCCCAAATAAACAAAATCAGAAACAAAAGAGAAGAGGTAACAACTGACACCATAGAAATACAAAGGATCCTTTAAAAATACTATGAACAATCACACGCCAACAAATTGGACAATCAAGATGAAATGAACAAATTTCTAGAATCATATGGTCTTCCAAAACTGAACCAGAACGAAATAAAAAACTTGAACAGACCAATAACAACTAAGACATTGAAGATGGAATCAAGAATCCCCCAGCAAACAAAAACCCGGAGCAGTTTTACTGAACATTCAAAGAAGAACTAACACCTATTCTCTTCAAACTATCACAAAAATTCAAGAAGAAAGACTTTCAAACTCGTTTTATGAGATCAGCATAATTTTAATTTCAAAACCAGATAAAAACACTAAAAAGAAAGAAAACTACAGGCCAATATCTTTGAAAAACATAGATGCCAAAATCCTTAACAAAATATTAGCAACTCAGATCGAGCAATACATTAAAAAGAATATTCACCATGACCAAGTAGGATTCATCCCAGGGGTGCAAGGCTGGTACAATAGTCACAAATCAATAAATGTGATACACCACATAAACAAAATGAAAGATAAGAACCATATGATCATATCAATAGATGCTGAAAAAGCATTCAACAGAATTCAGCACCCATTTCTGATAAAAATGCTCAGGAATGTGGAAATAGAATGACCATATCTTGACATAATAAAGGCCATATATGAAAAACCTACAGCCAACATCATACTCAATGGGCAAAAAATGAAAGCATTCCCCTTAAGAACAGGAACAAGACGGGGATGCCCACTTTCTCCACTCTTATTTAACATAGTACTGGAAGTCTCAGCCACAGCAATTAGACATAAAGATTAAATAAAAAGCATCTAAATTGGACAGGAGGAGTTGAAACTGTCATTATTTGTAAAAGACATAATATTTGTACATGGAAAACTCTAAAGAATCCATAAAAAATCTACTAGATTTAACAAACCAATTTAGCAAAGTAGCAATATACAAAATTAACATCAAGAAATTGAAGGCATTCTTATACACCAATAATAAACTCAGTGAAAGAGAAACTAAAAAGACAATATTCTTTACCATTGGGGCAAAAACATTAAGACACCTAGGAATACACTTAACCAAAGAAGTAAAAGACCTATTTGCAGAAAACTATAAGACATTGGACAAAGTAATAGAGGAAGATATAAAAGAGTGGAAGCATATACTTTGTTCATGGATTGGAAAAATTAACATCATTAAAGTGTCCATACTACCCCAAACCATCTATAGATTCAATGGAATCCATATTAAAATACCAATGACATATTTCACAGAACTAGAAAAATACTTCAAAAATTTATATATAACCAAAAAACAAAACAAAACAAAAAAAAACCTTGTATAGACACAGCAATCTTGAAAAGAAGAACAAAGTAGGAGGGATTACAATACCGGATATCAGGTTATACTACAAAGCCACTGCAATCAAAACAGCCTGGTACTGGTGCAATAGTACCAGGCATATAGATCAATGGAACAAAACAGAGAACCCAGAAATTGACCCAAGACATTATGTCAATTAACATTTGACATAGGTGGCAAGAGCATACAATGGAGTATAGACAGCCTCTTTAATAAATGGTGTTGGGAAAATTGGACAGCTACATGCAATAACATGAAACTAGACCATCAACTTACACCATACACAAGAATAAACTCAAAATGAATAAAAGACTTAAATGTGACTCATGAATTTATAAAAATCCTAGAGGAAAATGTGGGCAACAAAATTTCAGACATCACACGCAGCAGAATTTTTACTGATACAACACCTAAGGCAAGAAAAACAAAACAAAAATGAACACATGGGACTACATCAAACTAAAAAGCTTCTGCACAGCAAAAGAAACAACCATCAAAATTAAAAGGCAACCCACTGTATGGCAGAGCATCATTGCCAATGATACATCAGATAAGGGGTTAATTTCCAATATATATAGAGTACTCATACAACTCAACAATAGGAAGACAAAGAATCCAGTAAAAATTGGGCAGAGGACCTAAACAGACACCTCTCCAAACAGGACATACAAATGGCCAAGAGACATATGAAGAAATGCTCAACATCACTAATCATCAGAGAGATACAAATTAATACTACAATGAGGCATCACCTCACACCTGTCAGAATGGCCGCCATCAACAAATCATCAAACAACAAGTGCTGGCGAGGGTGTGGAGAAAAGAGGACTCTAGTACACTGCTGGTGGGAATGCAGACTGGTGCAGCCACTGTGGAAAACAATATGGTGTTTCTTCAAAACATTACCAACTAAACTGTCATTTGATCCAGTGATCCCACTTCTAGGAATATACCCTAAGAAGCCTGAAACACCAATCAGACAGAATATATGTACCCCCATGTTCATAGCAGCACTATTTACAATCTCTATGATCTAGAAACAGCCCAAGTGCCCATCAGTAGATGAGTGGATAAAAAAGCTGTGGTACATGTACACAATGGAGTACTATGCAGCTGTAAGAAAGAAAGATCTCTTATCCTTTGAGATGACATGGAGAAGAAACCTGGAGAGCATTTTGCTAAGCAAAATGAGCCAATCAGAGAAAGACAAATACCACATGAGCTCACTTATTTGTGTAATATAATGAACAAAATGAGCTGATGAACAAAGTAGACCCAGAGACATAGAAAAGAGTATAGTTCAGACTGATAAATCTCAGAGAAGGGGAGCTGGGGGCGGGGGGGGGGGGGGAGGGATGAGATAAACCAAAGAACTTCTATGCATGTGTGTATAACCAGTAGATGTAGGCAACAATGCTTGGTGGGGGAGGGAGTTCAGAGAAGGGAGGTGGGTGTCTGGGGGGGAATAATGAGAAACACCTATAACAAAAATAAATTAATAAAAAAATTTTAAAAAATTAAATAAAATGCTACCAGTCCTGAAAAAAATATATACTATCAATGTGACCATGCAATTGAATTGCTAGTTATTTTCAAATAAATCAATAAATATATTTTTAAATTAAAAAAATATCTATCCTTTCCCTAACTGTTTTTTCTACTGATAAAGTCTTGCTCTTGTTTTAATTTCCGGCTCAATCACTCTGTCCTCCCCGTACTGAATGAGGCCTGCGGCTCTGTCCTCTGAGCTCCCTCAGCTTTTCCCACAAACTCGCTGCCACCCGCCCTCCTCATATGATCAGGTTTTACTCCCAGAGGGTCACTAGACTCTTAGATCGTTGACAGCAGATGTTTACTTACTGTGTTTTCTTCGGTGGCTAGCTCACCGCCTAATACTGTAAACTAGGTCCTCAAAGAATCATCGTAATGATCAGATCAACTCAAGATGCTAACTGAAGGTTGAGCCACATACAAAAGAAAGCAAAAAACAAAACAACTTTATTGTTTTAGTATTTGTCTAGACCCTGGAAATAAAATGCTAATTATCTATAAAATATTGTAGAAACTCAGAAAAACAAATACATGAATGTTTCCCTATTAGCACACAACGACGTACCGAGATCTTTCTTGTATAGAGACACTGTTAAGTGCTGCGAGGAAACTAGAAGAATAACAGATGATTATTGCATCTTTAAATCTGCAATAAGGTTAGCAAGAAAAAAATAAAATAAAACAGTAAATACTCTTTAATTAAGGGAGGAAAGTAAGGGGTTTAGCAAAAACGAGAGATGGAAAACTCATAAAAGCCTGAGCTAGCGTCAGCAAGTATAACTCTCTTGAGGAAGTGAGACTAGTTTTCATTTCCAAGAGACAGAGCAAGTAAAGACGGGAGGAAAACCAGATGGTTTTCTAGACTGGAGAAGTCCGAGGGAAAACAGTGGGTGGTTGCTGTGCTGGGGAACTGCCGAAACGGATCACATGCTAGGGAGCCATCAGAAATAATCAGAGATCTGTAGGCGGGCCCGGATTTGATGAGGCCATTAAAGTTATTAACGACTAACTGAAGTTTGAGGTTTTTATAGTGATTGAAGCAAATGTTAGATTGATGGAAAGAAAAAAAAAAAACACATTGTGCCAATGAATGGTTGACCATTATAGTTTTCAGTGCAACAGCTGCTACCAAAATTACAGTAATTCAACTAAAAAAAAAAAAAATAGACACTGCTGTTCTGAAATAGCTGGGACTATTTGGAACCCTGCAGCATGAGTTGATGCTGTGTAGTTTCGCTGAGAACCCGGTGGGGTGCTGATTCTCTCATTTTGTTGTAAGGACTTACTCTGTGGACTGAGAATTCAAACTGAGCAGCTATTTTGCAGCCAGACTTGGGGTGTGCGTTGTATAAAAGCTGCAGAAGCCTTTAAAAAAATATATGAAAACTCTCTCCTGCTACCTAACTATTAATGTTAACTAACATGATATGCAGCAATATTCATTGCTTACGTTACTTTTCTAGATAGTAAATCTTATTTATTAAGGAAGGACTTCCAATCAAGATGGAACACAGAGCTCACCTCCTTCCACAGTCACATCAAAATTACAATGAAACTACAGAACCATCCTTCAGAACCACCTAAAAGCAAGCTAAATGGAAGTCCTGCAGCTACAAAATTAAAGAAGCAGCCACCTCGAGGCTGGTGGGAGGGGTGGAGACATGGACGGCTGGCCGCCCACCCACCTGTGGCAGATACAAATCAGGAGCGACCCCTCAGCTCTGAGGGTCCCGCCTGAGGAACAAGGGTCCCAGCCCCACAGCAGGTCCTCCAGCTCAGGGCTCCAGTGCCAGGAAGAGAATCCCATAACTTCTGGCTGCGAAACCAGCAGGAATGGACGCTGAGGGCTGCTGTCCCGGCTGGAGACCCAGGCAGCCTCTCTGACACTCCCTCTGGGCGCCAGCACGGCCGAGGCAGCTTTAGGGGCATCTGAGACTTGCGGGGAAGAACTGAGTTGTTTGGCACCCGGGTGAGAGCTGGAGAGGCAGCTCTCCCCCCAAACAGAGATGCTAGTGGAAGCCACTGTTTACTTAGTAAGCTCTTCCCCCATGGGGCCAGCAGACCAGCACCAAATCCGGGACTGCAGCCATCTGGCTCAAGGTGTGGGCCCCGCCCTGGTGATTTCCTGACGCCCTGCCTCTCCCAACTTTCGGGCCCACCCAAGCTGTTTCCAGTGGCTATACCTTAGGAACAGCCTGTTTGGGCTCATGCTTCAGATTTTTCTAAAATACCTCAACCAAGCAGCATCTGGTCTCAGCAAGCTGCATGGCCCTTGGTAAGTGTCCCCAGGCCCAGCACTAGCAGCGGCCAGCCTTGGTTCACAGCATGTCCTAGCCTGGGCACCTCCAAACCCAGCACGAAAAGCAGCCGTCCGCAGAGAGCTTTGTAGCTTACGTCTGGTGGCCCAGGTAGAACGCACGCAGTGGATGACCTTGGCTTGAGCCTCCCAGAAGGCCCCAGAGCCGGCACACCCAGTGGACAGCTTCAGACCACATCGAAGCACCACTACGCAACCACCTCCACGAGTGACACACTCAGTGGTGAGCTAACTGGGCACCAGAGCCCTGCTGAAGTCAGTCTTGCTCTGTGTGGCCGGCCCTGCACGGCTGATCCTCCAGGATGGTCCGAGGTTGGGGGTCAGTGGGCACAGCCAGTCCTTGCAGCTGATCAGCCTGAGTAAATCCCTCCCACTGATGTGCCAACAACAATCAAGTCTCCATTAGGAGAGAAGGGCATACAGCCCACCTGAGGGGCACACCTCAACTGTCCAGCTGGGTTGATCAGGGGGACTGTGCCACTGGACCTTAAAGGCCACCGAGGCCACCCTAGGAAGCCTAGGAGACTCGGGAAACTCTTCCCAATACATAGAAACAAACAGACTCATAGATACATATTTGCAAACAAGGGGTTAATATTGAAAATACAAAAAGAATTCACACAACTCAGCCACAGAACAAACAGTTGAATTGAAAAAAATGGGCAGATGACCTAAACAGACACTTCTTTCAAGAAGACAGACAAATGGTCAAGAAACATATGAAAAGATGCTCATCTTCTCCAGCTATGAAAGAAAATGCAAGCCTCACCACAATTAGATACCAGCTCACATCTTTTTGTTTTATTTTATTTTATTTTTTTAATTTTATTTTTGTTACAGATGTATCTCCTTTTTCATCCCATTGACACCCTCCTCCCCATCCCTCCTGCCCCTTCCGCGGTTTTGTTGTCCATGTCCATTGGTCATGCATACATGCATTTAAGCTCTGTGGTTTATCTCTTCCCACCCCCCAACACCCCCTCTTCTGAGGGTTGTCAGTCTGTACGCTACTTCCGTGTTTCTGGGTCTACCCTATTCCTCAGACTGTTATGTTCATTATATTCCCTATATAAAGAAGATCATGTGGTATTTGTCGTTTTCTATTTGGCTTATTTTACTTAGGATAATACTTTCCAGGTCCCTCCATGTCATCTCAAATGATAACAGATCTTTCTTTCTTACAGCTGCATAGTACTCCATTGTGTATATGTACCACAGCTTTTTTATCCATTCGTCTACTGATGGACACTTGGGCTGTTTCCAGATCTTAGCTATTGTAAATAGTGCTGCTATGAACATGGGGGTACATATATTCTTTCTGATTGGTGTTTCAGGCTTCTTGGGGTGTATTCCTAGAATTGGGATCACTGGCAAATGAAAGTTCGATTTTTAATTTTTGAGGTAACACCATATTGTTTTTCATAGTGGCTACACCAGTCTGCATTCCCACCAGCAGTGCACTAGAGTCCCCTTTTCTCCACACCCTCGCCGACACTTGTGGTTTGAGGATGGCAGCCATTCTGACAGGTGTGAGGTGATACCTCACTGTTGTTTTAATTTGCATCTCTCTGATGATTAGTGATGTTGAGCATTTCTTCATATGTCTCCTGGCCATTTGTATGTCCTGTTTAGAGAGGTGTCTATTTAGTTCCTCTGCCCACTTTTTAATTGTGTTCTTTGTCTTCCTTTTGTTGAGTTGTATGAGCACTCTATATATTTTGGAAATTAACCCCTTATCTGATGTATCATTGGCAATTATGCTCTCCCATACAGTGGGTTGCCTTTCCATTTTGATGATTGTATCTTTGGCTGTGCAGAAGCTTTTTAGTTTGATGTAGTCCCATGTGTTCATTTTCTCCTTTGTTTCTCTTGCCTTAGGTGATGTATCAGTGAAAATTCTGCAGCATGTAATGTCTGAAATTTTGTTGCCTACATTTTCTTCTAGAATTTTTATGGATTCACGGGTCACATTTAAGTCTTTTATCTATTTTGAGTTTATTCTTGTGTAGGGTGTAAGTTGATGGTCTAGTTTCATGTTATTGCATGTAGCTGTCCAATTTTCCCAACACCATTTATTAAACAGGCTGTCTTTACTCCATTTTATGCTCTTGCCACCTTTGTCAAATTTTAATTGAGAATATTGCCTTGGGTCCATTTCTGGGTTCTCTATTCTGTTCCACTGGTCTATCTGCCTGTTCTTGTGCCAGTACCAGGCTGTTTTGATTATAGTCGCTTTGTAGTATAACCTGATATCTGGTATTGTGATCCCACCTACTTTGTCCTTCTTTTTCAAAATTTCTGTGGCTATTCGAGGTCTTTTTGGTTCCATATGAACTTTTGAAGTGTTTGTTCTACTTCTGTGAAATATGTCGTTGATATTTTGATGGGGATTGCATTGAATCTATAGATTGCTTTGGGTAATATGAACATTTTAATGATGTTAATTCTTCCAATCCATGAATAAGGTATGTGCTTCCACTTTTTTATATCTTTCTCTATTTCTTTTTTTAATGTCCTGTAGTTTTCTGCAAATAGGTCCTTTATATCTTTGGTTAAGTTTATTCCCAGGTATTTTAATTTTTTTGCTGCGATGGTAAATGGGATTGTTTTTTCAGTTTCTCTTTCTATGAGTTCATCATTGGTGTATAAGAATGTCATCTCTTTCTTTATGTTAATTTTGTATCCTGCTACTTTGCCAAATTCATTTATTAAGTCTAGTAGATTTTTGATGGAGTCTTTAGGGTTTTCTATGTGTAATACTATGTCATCTGCAAATAATGACAGTTTCACTTCCTCCTTTCCAATTTGGATCCCTTTTATTTTTTCTTCCTGTCTGATTGCTATGGCTAAGACTTCCAGTACTATGTTAAATAAAAGTGCTGAAAATGGGCATACCTATCTTGTTCCTGTTCTTAAGAGAAACGTTTTTAGTTTCTGCCCGTTCAGTATGATGTTGGCTGTAGGTCTTTCATATATGGCCTTTATTATGTTAAGAAATGAACCCTCCATTCCCACATTGCTGAGTGTTTTTATCAGAAATGAGTTCTGGATTTTATCAAATGCTTTTTCAGCATCTATTGATATGATCATGTGGTTTTTATTCTTCATTTTGTTTATGTGGTGTATCACATTTATTGATTTGCAAATATTTTACCAGGCTTCCATTCTTGAGTTGAATTTTACTTGATCATGGTGAATAATTTTTTGGATGTATTGCTGAATCCGATTTGCTAGTATTTCATTCAGAATTTTGGCATCTATGTTCATCAGGGATATTGGCCTGCAGTTTTCTTTCTTTGTAGTGTCTTGTTCTGGTTTTGAAATTAGAATTATGCTGGCCTCATAGAACAAGTTTGGAAGTCTTCTTTCTTCTTGAATTTTCTGAAATAGTTTGAGGAGAATGGGTGTTAGTTCTTTTTTGAATGTTTGTTAAAACTCCCCCGTGAAGCCATCTGGGCCTGGGCTTTTGTTTGCTGGATGAGTCTTAAATACCTCTTCAATTTCTTTAGTTGTTATTGGTCTGTTGACGTTTTCTATCTCTTCCCAGTCCAGTTTTGGGAGACTGTATGTTTCTAGAAATTTGTCCATTTTGCTTAGATTGTCGAATTTTTTGCCATATAATTGTTCATGGTGTTTGTTAACAATTCTTTGTATTTCCGTGGTGTCAGTTGTTACTTCTCCTCCTTCATTTCTGATTTTGTGTATTTGAGTTCTCTCTCTTTGTTTCTTGCTGAGTCTAGCTAAGGGTCCATCAATTTTGTTTATCTTTTTGAAAAACCAGCTCTGTTTCATTGATCCTTTGAATTGTTTTTTGGTCTCTATGTCATTTATTTCTGCTCTGATCTTTACTGTTTCCTTTCTTCTACTTGCTCTGGGATTTCCTTTTTGTTTGCTTTCTAATTCTTTAAGTTGTGAGGATAGAGAGTCAATTCAAAATTTTTTTTGTTTCTTGAGGTAGGCCTGTAGTGCTATGAACTTCCTTCTCAGAACTTCTTTTGCTGCATCCCATAGATTTTGTGTTGTTGTGTGTTCATTTTCATTGTTTTCCAGGAAGTTTTTAATTTCTTTCTTGATCTCCTCAGCAATCCATGCATTGTTTAATAACATGCTATTTAGCCTCCATGTGTTCACATGGCTTTGCATGTTTTTGTTGCAGTTGATTTGTAGTTTCATGCCATTGTGATCTGAGAAGATGCTTGATATGATTTCAATCTTCTTGAACTTGTAGAGATTTAGTTTGTGTCCTGTCATGTGGTCTGTCTTTGAGAATGTCCCATGTGCACTTGAGAAGAATGTGAATTCTGTAGCTTTGGGGTGTAATTCTCTTTAGATACCTATTAAATCCATTTGGTTTAGTGCTTCATTTAGAGTCTCTGTTTCCTTGCTAATTTTTTGTCTAGAGGATCTATCCAGTGGTGTCAATTGGGTGTTAAAGTCCCCTGCTATGATTGTATTGCTGTTGATTTCTCCTTTGAATTCCTCCAGAAGATTTTTAATATATTTTGGTGCCCCTATATTGGGTGCATATATGTTTTTTAAGGTTATATTTTTCTGTTGGATAGATCCTTTCAATATTATGTAGTGGCTTTCTTTACCTCTAGTCATGGTCTTCATTTTGAAATCTATTTTATCAGATATGAGTATTGCTACCCCAGGTTTTTTGTTTTTGTTTTTTTGTTTGTTTGTTTGTTTGTGTTTTTCTTTGCTTTTGCTTTCCATTTGTTTGGAAACATTTTTTCCATCCCTTCACTTTCAACCTATGTGAGTCTTTTGTTGTGAGGTGGGTCTCTTGTAAACAACATATAGATGAGTCATGCTTTCTTATCCAATCAGCTACTCTGTGTGTTTTTTATCTGAGCATTCAGTCCATTTACATTTAAGGTGATTATTGATATGTACTTATTTATTGCCATTTTTGTTAATTTGGTTCTATTTTTTTCCTATTTTTTTTTTTTTTTAATTACAGCAGTCCTTTTAACCTTTCTTGCAGTGCTGGTTTGGTGCTAATGTATTCCCTTAGCCTTTATGTGTGTGTGTGTGTGTGTGTGTGTGAGAAGCACTTTATTTGACCTTCTATTTTGAATGACAGCCTTGCTGGGTAGAGTAGTCTTGGATTCAGATCCTTGTTTTTCATTACCTTGATTACTTCATGCCATTCCCTTCTGGCCTGTAGTGTTTCTTGTGAGAAGTCAGCCAAGAGCCTTATGGGGTTTGCTTTGTAGGTAACCTGTTGCTTATCTCTTGCTGCTTTTAGGATTCTCTCTTTGTCTTTAATTTTTGTTTTTTAATTACTATGTGTCTTGGTGTGGGCCTGTTTGGGTTCTTCTTACTTGGGACTCTCTGTGCTTCTTGAACTTGAATGCCTTCTTCTTCACTATTTCTTTGAATATATTCTGTAACCCTTGCTCATTTTCTTCTTCTTCGAGGACTCCTGTGATGCGAATATTATTATGTTTCCAGTTGTCCCACAGTTCTCTTAAGCTGTCTTCCTGTTTTTTAATTGTTTTTTCCTTTTGGTTTTCTGATTGGTTGATTTTTTTCTACCCTGTCTTCTAATTCACTGATCTCATCCTCAGCTTCCTCTACTTTGCCGTTTAGACTTTCCAATGTGTTCTTTATTTCTGATATGTCACTCTTGATCTCTTCTTGGTGATTTTTAATTTCCAATTGGTTTATTTT
Organism: Molossus molossus; assembly: GCF_014108415.1. Classification (NCBI taxonomy): domain Eukaryota; kingdom Metazoa; phylum Chordata; class Mammalia; order Chiroptera; family Molossidae; genus Molossus; species Molossus molossus. Next base: position 109,188,085 of record NW_023425403.1, on the reverse strand, counting down.
CAGCATCTCTATGTCTTTACTCATGCTCTTGAGCTTCCTCAAGATCATGGCTCTGAATTCTAGCTCTGTTAACATGCCTAACTGCTCCACATTGATCTCATCTTTGGTAGAGGTCTCTTGTTCTTTCATTTGGCTTTTGTTTCTGTGTTTCACCATTTTGGCTATCACAGTGGGCTTTGAAGCCTGTCAAGTTTTCCCTGTGGGTGTTAGTGTTCTGTTTGTGGCTCCCTCTCCTGGGTTTAGATGAGCAATGGAAGACCCACATTAAACATCATGGTCAAGTCTTACTTTCCTGGTTAGAGTTGCTAGCCCAGGAATGGTACTATTATCCTGTAGCTTTTTACCTAGCGGCTAGCACTTGAGGTTACTTGAAGAGTTTTGGGTTGTCAGTTGATTGAAAAACTTTCTCAGATGCTCAGCGTATGGGGATTTCCTGAGGGTGGGGCCGATGCAGGTTGTTTGTGTGCGTCAATTTGCATTTCACTGGACACCTGGTCCAGTTGAATCTCCTAGGTAGGGATCACCATCTCTCTCCAGAGACCTGGGAAGGGGCAATATGGCCAACGTCCTGCATGGCTGCAACTCAGCAAAAGCTCTGAGTGCCCTCCAAATCCCGAGTGTCCCCACACAGTTCCAGTTCAGTCTGCCCTCCCTCTGCCATAGCCCAAGGTGAGTGGCTGTGGATATTTTACTCTCTGTTCCAGCTCTGCACTTTGGAGCCACTTGGGACTTTAACCCAAGGGCGCTGCTCACAGCTAAGGCCACTGCTGTCTGTGGGCTCCCAGCCCCCTCTTGTGCCTCCGCAATCGTACCAGGATCGAGTCAGTGTCCCTGGTTATATGGTCCTCGCAAGCCTCTTTTCTGTTGCTTTTCCCCATCAATTTGTCTGTGTTTTAGTTGTAATTCCAGTTTGGTCCTGGGAGACGGTCTGTGTAGCTTCCGTTCACTCCGCCACCATTTTGGAATCCCCTCACATGTGTTTGGATGGCTTTATTAACAAGACACAAAACAACAGTTGTCGGAGAAGTTGTAGACAAAAAGAAGCCCTCATGCCTGTGGGGATGTAAGTTGGTGCAGCCACTTTGGAAAACAGTATGGAGGTTCCTCAAAAAAGTAACTATAAAGCTACCTTAAGACCCAGCACACTCTTTTGTGGGTGTCTCCCTGAAAATTTTGTAAACATTTATTTGTGAATATATACGTACCCTTATGTCGTGTGGCATTATTCACAGTGGCAACATGGAAATAGTCTAAGTATTCTTCAGTGGATGCTTGGATAAAGAAGATGTGATATTTACACACAATGGAATACCACTCAGCCATAAGAAGAGATGACATACTGCCATTTGGGATAACGTAGATGGATCTTTCAGACTATCAGGCTAAGTTAAATGAGTCAAATAGCAGACAACAAAAAACATGTTTGGATATAAAACAAAAACTCAGGAACAGACAACAGGGTGGTTACTAAAAGGTGTGACCAGAGGGAGGTCACATCCACAACCGAGGCCAGTTCAGAGCCAAGTGGCCTTATTGCACGAGCCTGGGTGCAGGCAGCTGACTCCTTAAAAGAGCCCAGCATCAAAGTCTCTTTGTTCTCTGGTTTTTATAGGCTCAAACTACAGAAACCAAAAAAACTACATTAAAAAAAAACACGTTCTCTTGGCACCGCATAATTGGTGTCGGGGCTGATACAAGCCGTCTCCGAGGTAAGGAGTCTGCTCCAGAAGAGGTCTGGGCCACCATTAATCTCCATCTTCTTTATGGTCCCTCTGAGTTTCCCGAGGCCACCATCACCCCCTTATCTCCACGGTTCCTCTGAGGGTCAGTCCCAGGTTTTTTAGAAAACTGCTCGGGTGTTTACATGCAGGAATAACTGGTCAGAATGGAGTTTGATTTGTTAAAACATTATTAACCCTTTCAGTTACCAGAAGGGATCAGGGGTAGGAGTAGGTAGAGAAGGGGAATGGAGGCAAGTATATGGAGATGGGAGAAACTTGACTTTGTGTAGTGAACACACAATGCAATATAGAAATGCTATATTATAGCCCAGCCAGTGTGGCTCAGTGGTTGAATGTTGACCCTGCACCAAGAGGTTGCTGGTTCGATTCCCACTCAGGGCACATGCCCAGGTTGTGGGCCTGACCCCCAGTGGGGGGCACACAGGAGGCAGCCAATCGATGTCCTCTCTCATCGATGTTTCTCTCTCTCTCTCCCTCTCCCTTTCTCTCTCAAAAAATCAGTAAAAAAAAAACAATAAAAATAAAAAAGAAATGATGTATTCTAGAATTGTACACATAACACTGACAATCTTAAAAACCAATGTCACCCTCATAAACTTGATAAAATTTACAAAAAGGAAGTGAATGTTGAGTACGCAAGAGATTTTCCGTTTTGCCTTCATGTCCACATTCTATCCTCGGTCCTGGGAGGTGTACTCCACGAATTACAGAGGCTCCTTCTGACTTTCAGTTGGATTTGGCCCTTGGAAAAAATTAGCAGGAAAACTGCATGAGGAAGGATGTGACACCCTAGTGTTTATCACCAGTCACACCTTTTCCAGGCCACACGATGCCAGTGCTTCTATGTAGAAGCACCGACGGCCAGAGCACCTGGTTGGTATTCCTTCCCTGTAATCACAGGGACAAATGAAGCCACAGTGACATTGCTCTCTGGGTTCCGTAGTCATTCCCTTCAAGTCCCTAAGAGCTTCCTGCTAGTGTTAATTCTGCTGTGTGTCGTCCGCCACCAGTAACTTTTTAGTCCAGAGCACATTGTTTTAAATAGTTCAATTACTAAACTACACATCATTACCCTATTTGAGTGTGCCATCGCTCCTGGTGACAAATGTATGGAGCAAATGAATGAATTCCCAGCGTTACGTTCTGAATCTCTCCTTTTACCTGTTAAATAAATTAAAGTGTCTTTGAAGCACTTTAAATGTTTCTGCTCTTTTATACATTATAGACAACCTCATGGATCACATATGGCTGGTAATTGATGGTAATTTAATGTTTAAAATTTAATATTTTTCTAATGAGAGTACAAATGGGTTTCACAATTCAGTAACTCATTATATCTAAAGATACAACCTCAGGCAAATTTTAAGAAACTTCAATCATAAAATTGTGAGAGTCTCTTGTATGTTTTTGATAGGTATTATTTCCTAATTTTAAATATTTTAAATTATATTACCTCTCATTTTTCCCCTAAATTTTGAACATGTCATTTACCCATCACGCAGTCTTTTAAACAAACGCAATATTAAATGCTGATGCTCTGTTGGTGGGAATTTATCAACTTGTTAATGTCCACATAAGTATCTAATGATGACCATTGGCTTTAAGACCTACCACAGCAAAGCCCAAAACACAGTCAATATAGACAAACTCAAGGGATGACAGGAATGTTAATCATCAGTCAATGTTTCACATTAAACATTTAATATTTCACACCTCTTCCAACTATTTAAAATTTGTTTTCCCACACAGATATATAACTGCCAAATTAGCCAAGTTAAAAACAAGTGATATAGGATGATTGGGTGATGGTTCTGAATTCCTCAGTTCCCTCATGATAGTGTGGTTGCATCACAAAAGTACTGATTAAATAATTATTTAAGCCCAGCACAGAGTCTGAAAATTTAAAAGCCAGAAAGCTTACTGAACAGAGGTTAGTAGGCTATCAACATACATTTTTTAGTGTCCCTTTTCCCAGCTCCTCTTATCCAACATATACAACTACAAGAATACACTTTACTTGCTGAATTTTACTATGGTACATTTATTTATTTGGCCAATGGGCAAAGATAATAGTTCTGTATTAAATTTAATATGAAAATAAAAAAACTAAATTATCAAGCTTGATCACTCATAAGTATGTTTGTAAAATGTTTAAAGAATACATATTTGGCCCTGGCCGGTTTGGCTCAGCAGTTAGAGCGTCAGCCTGCGGTCCAGAGAGACCCGGGTTCAGTTCCCGCTAAGGGCGGGTACCTCAGTTGCAATTTGTCCCCGGCCCTGGTTCCTCTGGTTCTCTGGTTGGTCATGTGGGTGGCAGCCACTTGATGTGTTCCTTTCATGACTATGTTTCTTTCTCTCTCTCTCTCCCTCTCTCTCTCTCTCCCCCTCCCACTCTACCTGAACAAAAAATGGAAAAATGTCTTCAAGTGAGGATAAAAAAAAAAATACATATTTGAACAGACTATAATGTTACATATAAACATATAATTCAAAAGATGGTATCAGTATAGCAATGTACACATAATGAAACAAAGACTCAGGGAGATGAAGTGATTTTCTCAAGGAAAAAAGGAAGTGAAACTGTCATTATTTGCAGAAGACATGATATTATACAGAGAAAACCCTAAAGATTCCATCAAAAATCTACTAGACTTAATAAATTAACCTGGCAAAGTAGCAGGATACAAAATTAATGTCAAGAAATAGAGAGCATTCTTATACACCAATGATTAAACCACAGAAAGGGAAACTAAAAAGACTATCTCATTTACCATCACAGCAAAAAAATTAGAGATACCTAGGAATAAACTGAACCAAAAAAGTAAAGAACCTATTTGCAGAAAACTACAGGTCATTGAAAAAAAAATAGAGAAAGATATAAAAAAGTGGAAGCATTTACCTTGTTCATGGATTGAAAGAATTAACATTATTAAAATGTCCATACTACCCAAAGCAAGGTATAGACTCAATGCAATCCCCATCAAAATACCAATGACATACTTCATAGAACTAGAACAAACAATCCAAAAGTTTATATGGAACCAAAAAATACCCCAAACAGCCACAGCAATCTTGAAAAAGAAGGACAAAGTAGGAGTGATAACATTACCAATTTCAGGGTGTACTACATAGCACTATAATCAAAACAGCCTGGTACTGGCACAAGAACAGGCAGATAGATCAATGAAACAGAATGGAAAACCCAGAAATGGACCCAAGACAATATGCTCAAGTAATATTTGACAAAGGTGACAAGAGCATACAGTGGAGTAAAGACAGCCTCTTTAATAAATGGTGTTGGGAAAATTGGACAGCTACCTGCAAAAAAATGAAGCTAGAACACAAACTTACACCACACATGAGAATAAACTCAAAATGAATAAAAGACTTAAATGTAACTTGTGAATCCATAAAAATTCTAGAAGAAAATGTAGGCAACAAAAATCTCAGACATCATACACAGCAAAATTTTCACTGATACAACACCTAAAGCAACAAAAACAAAGAAAAAATTGAACACATGAGACTACAAAGTTTCTTCACAGCCAAAGATACAATCATGAAAATGGAAAGGCTACCCACTATATGGGAGAGCATCATTTTCAATGATATATCAGATAAGGGGTTGATTTCCAATATATACATAGAGTGCCCATACAGCTCAACAAAAGGAAGACAAAGAACCCAATTAAAAAATGGCAGAGGAACTAAATAGACACCTCTCCAAACAGGACATGGCTAAGAGACATAAGAAGAAATGCTCAACATCACTAATCATCAGAGAGATGCAAATTAAAACAACAATGAGGTATCACCTCACACCTGTCAGAATGGCCGCCATCAAGAAATCATCAAACAACAAGTGTTGGCGAGGGTGTAGAGAAAAGGGGACTCTAGTACACTGTTGGTGGGAATGCAGACTGGTGCAGCCACTAGGGAAAACAGTATGGTGTTACCTCAAAAAAGTAAAAATTGAACTTCCATTTGACCCAGTGATTCCACTTCTAGGAATATACCCTAAGAAACCTGAAACACCAATCAGAAAGAATATATGTACCCCCATGTTCATAGCAGCACTATTTACAATAGCTAAGATCTGGAAACAACCCAAGTGTCCATCAGTGGATGATTGGATTAAAAAGCTGTGGTACATGTACACAATGGAATACTATGCACCTGTAAGAAAGATCTCTTATCCTTTGAGATGGCATGAAACGACCTAGAGAGTATTATGCTAAGTAAAACAAGCCAAGCAGAGAAAGACAAATATCACATGATCTTACATATTTGTGGAATATAATGAACTAAACAAACTGCTGAACAAAATTAACCCAGAGACATGGAGGTGGGGTACAGGCTGACAAGCCTCAGAGGAGAGGGGGGTTGGGGGGGAGATAAACCACAGAACTTATATGTATGTATGCATGACCAATGAACATAAACAACAAAGCTGGGGATGGGGTGGTGGGGGAAGGGAGGGAGGGTGTCAATGGGGGAAAACTGAGAAACCTCTGTAACAAAAACAAATTAATAAATAAAAAATTTTAAAGGAAGGAAAGAGGAGACTGAAATCCTTCATAGGAAACATAACCAAGTTAAGAGCTCTTGCTTGAACCAGCTTTATCTGAGGAAATAAAAGTTTTAGAGGTGCACTCCACAGAGAGCCTTTGTCACTGAAACTGGTCTCAAAACTGTAGCCCCAGAAGATGCACAAGAAAAAGAAGGAATTCACATTTATTAGAACATTGTTTTAGCATCTCCACCTTAATCTCTCCCAAAGTGGGGAATTAACAAAATGGGTTAGAAATAGGAATCTAATATCATGGATGCTGCTATAACACAGACTTCTGAGACAGTGTGCAGGCTCCAAGAACCCTCACTTTCAGCAGAAGTTCTCCTAGTCTTGTTTACTCCCATCTATTACTGAAAATAGTGCATGAGAAAGTTATTGCCTAAGTTGTCTACAAATTCTTATAACACTGGATAAATTGATGCAAACCATTACATGATTTGATAGTAATGGTTGTATTTGGATATTAGTTATTTTGTCAGTGTAGCAATCACTTTATTAGCAAACTACAAATGACAATGGATATTTCAAAATGTCACTTAAATATGGTGGTTTTTTGTTGTGGTGGTTGCTGTTGTTCTTAGAAGGAATTACCTGTAAGAAAAAATAAAAGTAATAATCCATTTCTAGACCAACCTGCAAAATTTTACTGAGCCCCATGATTTACCAAGTGAAAAATAAACTAATTTTTATAATACTAGGAATGAAACCAAGTAGAATACTAATTAGCTGGGTTGACCTCAATGAGATGATTGAACATGTGTGGGTGCTTATTTTCATTCTTCAGTCATTGATTCACTCAGCTGACATTTGCCGAGTACCTCCCATGTGAAGAACACACACCGTGGATTTCAGAAACAACAGATCCTGTGATGGTCTCAATCACTGATAAGCTAGAGGAGTGATGGGAAGGACTGAGGTGTAAATTCTTCCAAGATCTAATCTTAATATCTTTTGAATACAATTGCAGTCACATTTATATAAATGCTACAAACCCTGGTGTTCGGAGTCTCACCACATGGTAGTGATATTGTTATAATAACCTGATAGTGATCAGGGAAGGAGTCAAGGGGAGACTAAATACTGTAGGCATGCCATGTATACAGCTTTTCCAGGAAGCTGCGTTAACACTCTCCAGGTCAGATCCCTGCAGATGGATGGGGAAAGAGACCAGACAAAGGCAGTTTACACATGCCCAGTAAAGTCTGAGTGACATGGGAGGGTCCTACCTGTCAGGCACACCTGGGAATAGGTAATTGACCAGAACAGGCATGGCTGCTACAAGGACACAAAATCTGAGATATTTAAATTCCTGAACAAAGGGAGTTCCCTCTTTTGGTGCTCTTGTCTCTCTAGACTCCTTTTGCAGGGGGTATGCTCCCCTACATTTTCCAACATGGCTTGAGCTGTGTAGGTCCCACACAGTGGACGAATGAACTGAATTTAGCCTGATGCTCTGCCAGACTCCACTCCACTATGGAACAAAATAATTGGACACTGCTGGTCCCCAGCTCCATGTCGTTCAGGACTGGCCTGAAATAGCTGGGACTTTACAAACTGAGGGATATAATTCCATGCCAATCACATTACTCATTCTCCCAGGTGATTCTTGAAAATTCTCTTCTCAAGATATTGCAAGGACTCCACTCCCACGAGTGACAGACCAATGCCACCCACTCAGTTATCTAGCAACAATAGAAGAACCTTAGATCATCTCTCTTGGAGTCCTAATATGAGATATCTCCTGTCCATCCATCCCTCTACCTATGCCTTTACTCTTCAACCTGGATTGAAGTGGTAATCAATAAACCCCCAGCAAACAAAAGCCTGGGTCTGAAAGGCTTGACAGGGGAGTTTTATCAAACTTTCAAAGAAGAATTAACACCTATCCTCCTCAAACTGTTCCAAAAATTTTAAGAGGAAGGACTTCCAAGCTCTTTTTATGAGGCCAGCATGATTCTAATCCTAAAAGTAAAGATACTACAAAGAAAGAAAATTGCAGGTGAATATCCCTGATGAACATAGATGCCAAAATCCTCAAAAAAAAAATTTAGCAAATTGGATTCAGCGATATATTAAATAAAATTATTCACCATGACCAAGTGGGCTCTATCCTGTGTATAGATGCAAGGCTACTACAATATTCGCATATTAATAAATATGATACACCACACAATATATGTGATAAAATTCTCAACAAATTTATAGCCAATAGGATTTAGAAATGCATTAAAAAGATGACACACCATGATCGAGTGGGATTTATTCTGTTCAATATTTGAAAATCAATAAATGTGATAAACCACATAAACAAAATGAAGGATTAAAATTATATGATCAAATCAACAGATACAGAAAGAGCACTCGACATAACCCAGCACCCATTTATGATAAAAAAAGCACATCAAAGTGGGAATAGAGGGATTATACATCAACATAGTAAAGGCCATATATTACAAACCTACAGCCAAGATCATAACCAAAGAACATAAACTAAAATAATTTTCCTTTAGATCAGGAACAAGAAAGGTATGTGTGGTTTTACCATTCTTATTCAACTGGAAGTTCTAGACACAGCAATCAGACAATAAAAATAAATAAAAGGTATCTAAATTGGAAAGGAGAAAATAAAACTGTAATTATTCACAGACGACATGATGGCGTAGAGAGAAAATGCTAAAAAGTTCACCAAAAAAACCTGCTAGATTTAATAAATACATTAGGTAGCAGGATAAAAAATTAACATGCAGAAATGGGTGATATCTTTATACACCAATAATGAGAGCTCAGAAAGAGAAACTAAAATTACCCCAAAAAACATTTAACATTTCAAAAACAAAAACAACTTGGGAGGAAACTTAACAAAGAAAGTAAAAGATCTATACTTGAAAACTATAGGATATTAGAAAAGGAAATAGAGAAAGATACAAAGAAGTAGAAGCATATACCATGTTTAATGACTGCAAGAATCAACATCACTAAAATATCCATAATGTCCATATACACAAAGCAATCCAGAGATTCAGTGCAATGCCTATTAAAATACCAATTCTGTCCTGCCAGGTTTGGCTCACTGTTGGCCCACAGACCAATGAGTTACGGGTTTGATTCTATTCAAGGGCACGAACCTCTATTGTAGTTCATCCCCAGCCCTGATTGGGGACGTGTGGGAGGCAACCAGTTGATGTGTCCCTCTCACGTCGATGTTTCTCTCTCTCTCCCTCCCTCCCTTCCACTCTATAAATAGAAAACTATCTTCAGATGAGGATTAATAAATAAATAAAATACCAATGCTATATTGTACAGATCTAGAAAAAATCTTTCAAAATTTTATATGGAACCTTAAAGACCCTGAATAACCACAGCAATCTTGAGAAAGAAGAATAAAGTTGAAGAAATCACAATATCTAATTATATTACAAAGCCAGTGTAAAGAAAGCAGCCTGGTACTCGCATAAGGACGAGTGTAGACCACTGGAACAGAGACATCAGAAATAGACCCACACCATAGAGTTGATCAATATTTGACAAAAGGAGTAAAAGCATTCAGTGGAGTAAAGAGTCTCTGCAATAACTGGTGTTGGGAAAAGTGGACAGGTACATGAAACAACAACAACAACAAAAAAATAGTCTGGCAGGTGTGGCTCAGTGACTGAGAGTCAATTCATGCACCAAGAGGTCGCCAGTTTGATTCCCAGTCAGGGCATATGCCCAGGTTGTAGGCCTGATCCTCAGTGGGGGGCTAACAGGAGGTGACCAATCAATGTTCTCTCATCTATATTTCTATCTCTCTCTTCCTCTCTTTCTCTCTCTCTAATATCAATAAAGAAAAAAACTGAAACTAAAACACCAACTTATACCATACACAAGAATAAACTACAAATGGATAAAAGACTTAAATGTAAGTCACGGAACCATAAAAGTCCTAGAAGAAAACATGTATAGTAAAATCTCGGACATCTCAGGTAGAAGTATTTTCACCAATACATTACCTAGGACAAAAGACACGAAAGAAAAAAAAAATTAACAAATGGGAGTACATCAAATTAAAAAGGTTATACACAATAAAAAAAAACCCATCAACAAAATGAAAAAGAAACCTACTGTGTAAGTGAATATAGGTGCTAATGATACATTTGATAAAAGATTAATTTTCAAAATATTCAAAGAACTCATACAACTTAAGAAAAGGAAGACAAGCAATTCAATTAAATAGGTAAAGGACCAGAATAGACAAGTCTTCAAAGAGGATATATAAATAGACAAGGGACATATCAAAAATGCTCAGTCAATACTCATCAGAAAGATGCAAATTAAAATGACAATGAATTATCAACTCATACCTGCCAGAATGTGTACCATTAATATATCAACAAATAAGAGTTGATAAAGATATGTAGAAAAGGAAACCCTAATATACTGTGAGTGGGAATGCAGTCTGGTGCAGCCACTGTAAAATAAACTACATGGAAATTTCTCTAAAAAAAAATTATAGCGGTTGATGAAAATGATGGTGGGGGTGAATGGAAGCTACACAGACCATCTCCCAGGACCAAACTAGAATTACAACTAAAATAAAGACAAATCGTCGGGAAAAAGCACCAGAAAAGCAGCTTGTGAGTACCATATAACCCGGGACACTGAATTGATCCTGGTAGGATTGTGGAGGCACAAGAGGGGGGCTGGGGGCCCACACTCAGCAGTGGTCTTAGCTGTGAGCAGTGCCCCCTGGGTTAAACTATCAAGTAGCTCCACAGTGCAGAGACGGGACAGACACTAAAATAGTCACAGCCACTCACCTCGGGCTCTGGCAGAGAGAGGGCGGACTGGACTGGAACTGTGTGGGTCACTCGGGATTTGGAGTGTGCTTAGAGATTTTGCTGAGTTGCAGCCATGCAGGACTCTGGTCATCTTACTTCCTCCCAGGGCTCTGGAGAGAGGTGGTGGCCTCTCCCTCAGAGATTCAACCTCACTGGGTGGGTCATTGAAATGCAAATTGAGGCTCATTAACAACCAGCATCTCCCCCACCCTCAGGAAATCCCTTTATGCTGAACACCTGAGGGAGTTTTTCATTCAACTGAGAGCCCAAGGCTCTTAGAATAACTGTGACTAATAGCCTCCAGGCAAAAAAGCTAGAGGATAACTGAACAGTTCCTGGGCTAGCAACTCTACCCAGAAAAGTAAGACTTGACAGTGGTGTTTAACATGGGTCCTCCCACACTCATCCTGACCCAGTAGAGGGAGCCACAAACAGGAGAATTCCAACACACAGAGGGAAAATTTGGCAGGCTCCAAAACCCACTAAGATAGCCAAAATGGTGAAACAAAAAAAAAACAAATCCCAAATGAAAGAACAAGAGACCTCTACTGAAGATGAGATAAATGAGGTGCAGTTAAGCAACTTAACAGAGATACAATTCAGAGCCATGATCTTGAGGAAGCTCAACAGCATGAGAAAGGACATAGAAATGTTGAAAATCAACCAATTGGAAATTAAAAACCACCAAGAAGAAATGAAGAATGACATAGTGAAATAAAGAATACATTGGAAGGACTAAAAAGCAGACTAGAGGAAGCTGAGGACCGGATCAGTGAATTAGAAGACAGGGTAGAAAAAAATCAACCAATCAGAAACCAAAAGGAAAAAAAAACAATTAAAAAACAGGAAGACAGCTTAAAAGAACTGTGGGACAACTGGAAAAGTAATAATATTCGCATCATAGGAGTCACCGGAGAAGAAGAAAATGAGCAAGGGTTAGAGAATATATTTGAAGAAATAGTGACAGAAAACTTTCCTAACTTGGTGAAGGAAGAAGGCAATCAAGTTCAGGAAGCACAGAGAGCCCCAAGTAAGGAGAACCCAAACAGGCTGACACCAAGACACATAATTAAATGCCAAAAATTAAAGACAAAGAGAGAATCCTAAAGGCAACAAGAGATAAGCAACAGGTTACCTACAAAGGAACCCCCGTAAGGCCCTCAGCTGACTTCTCAACAGAAACACTACAGGCCAGAGGAATGGCATGCGGTAAATAAGGTCATAAAAAACAAGGATCTGAATCCAAGACTACTCTATCCATCCAGGCTATCACTCAAAATAGAAGGTCAGATAAAGAGCTCACACACACACACACACACACAAGGCTAAGGGAATACATTAGCACCAAAACAGCACTGCAAGAAATGTTAAAAGGACTGCTATAATTAGTAGAAGAAATAGGAAGAAAAATATAACCACACTAAACAAAAATGGCAATAAATAAGTACATATCAATAATCACCATAAATTTAAATGGATTGAATGCTCCGATAAAAAGACACAGAGTAGCTGATTGGATCAGAAAGCAGGACTCATATATATGTTGTTTACAAGAGACCCACCTCACAACAAAAGACTCACATAGGTTTAAAGAGAAGAGATAGAAAGAAATCCTCTAAGCAAAGAGAAAGGGGAAAAAAAGCTGGGGTAGCAATACTCTAACCTGATAAAATAGATTTCAAAATAAAGGTCATACATAGAGACAAAGAAGGCCACTACATAATATTGAAAGGATCTGTCCAACAGAAAGATATAACCTTGTTAACATATATGCACCCAATATAGGTGCACCAACATATATTAAAAATCTTCTGGAGGACTTCAAAGAAGAAGTCAATCATAGCAGGGGACTTCAACACCCCGCCTACATCACTGGATAGATCCTCTAGACAAAAAATTAGCAAGGAAACAGAGACTCTAAATGAAGCACGAGACCAAATGGATTTAATAAATATCTACAGAGAACTACACCCCAAAACTACAGAATTCACATTCTTCTCAAGAGCACATGGGACATTATCAAAGATAGGTCACAAGTTAGTGCACAAACTAAGTCTCTACAAGTTCAAGAAGATTGAAATCATATCAAGCATCTTCTCAGATCACAATGGCATGAAACTAGAAATCAATTGCAACAAGAACATGCAAAGACATTTGAACACATAGAGGCTAAATAGCATGTTATTGAACAATAAATGGGTTACCATGGAGATCAAGGAAGAAATTAAAAACATCCTGGAAACCAATGAAAATGAACACAGACAACACAAAAACTATGGGATGCAGTGAAAGCAATTCTGAGAAGGAAGTTCATAGCACTACAGGCCTACCTCAAGAAGCAAGAAAAATTTCTAAGAGACTATCTAACCTCAGAACTTAAAGAACTAAAACGTAAACAAAAAGAAAACCTCAGAGCAAGTAGAAAGAAGGAATTTGTAAAGATCACATCAGAAATAAATGACATAGAAACAAACAACAACAACAACAAAAAACAATTCAAAGGATCAATGAAACAAAGCTGGTTTTTTGAAAAGAACAACAAGATTGATGGACCCTTAGCTAGATTTACCAAGAAACAAAGTGAGAGAACCCAAATACACAAAATCAGAAATGAAAGGGGAGAAGTAATAACTAACACCTCAGAAATACAAAAGATCGTTAACAAATACTATGAACAACTATATGGCAACAAACTCGACAATCTAAGCGAAATGGACAAATTTCTAGAAACACATAGTCTCCCAAAACTGGACTGAGAAGAGATAGAAAATTTGAACAGATCAATAACAACTAAGGAAATTGAAGAGGTAATCAAGACTCTCCCAGCAAACAAAATACCAGGCCCAAATAGCTTCATGGGGAAGTTTTGCTGAACATTCAAAGAAGAACTAACACATTCTCCTTAAACTATTTAAAAAAATTCAAGAAGAAGGAAGACTTCTAAACTTGTTCTATGAGGCCAGCATAATTCTAATTTCAAAACCAGAACAAGACACTACAAAGAAAGAAAACTACAGGCCAATATCCCTGATGAACATAGACGCCAAAATCCTGAATGAAATACTAGCAAATCGGATCCAGCAATACATCAAAAAAATTATTCACCATCACCAATTGGGATTCATCCCAGGGATGCATGGTTTGCACAATATTCACAAATCAATACATGTGATACACCACATAAACAAAATAAAGAATAAAAACCACATGATCATATCAATAGATGCTGAAAAAGCCTTTGAAAAAATCTAGCACTCACTTCTAATAAAAACACTCAGCAATGTGGGAATAGAGGGATCATATCTCAACATAATAAAGGCCATATATGAAAGACCTACAGCCAACATTATACTCAATGGGAAAAAACTAAGGGAATTTCCCTTAAGAACAGGAACAAGACAGGGATGTCCACTTTCTCCACTCTTATTTAACACAGTACTGGAAGTCTTAGGCTCAGCAATCAGACATGAAGAAAAGAATAAAAAGGATCCAAATTGGAAAGGAGGAAGTGAAACTGTCATTACTTACAGATGACATAATTTTATACATAGAAAACCCCAAAGACTCTATCAAAAATCTACTAGACATAATAAATGAATTTGGCAAAGTAGCAAGATACAAAATTAACGTCAAGAAATTGACAGCCCTGGGCTGTTTGGCTCAGTGGTTAGAGTGTTGGCCTGCAGTCCAAAGAGACCGGGTTCGGTATCTGCTATGGGCACATACCTCTGTTGCAGTTTTTCCCTGGCCCTGGATGGGTCGTGTGAATGGCAACCACTCGATGTGCCCCTTTCACATCAATGTCTCTCTCTCTTTCTCCCCCTCCCACTCTATCTGAACAAAAAATGAAAAAAATGTCCTCTGGTGAGGACAAAAAGAAAAAAAAAATTGACAGCATTCTTATACACCATTGATGAACTCACAGAATAAGAAACTAAAAAAAAAAAAAAAAAAAAAAAAATCCAACTTATCATCACAGCAAAAAAATTAAGATACCTAGGAATAAACTTAACCAAAGAAGTAAAGAACCTATTTGCAGAAAACTTCAGGACATTGAAAAAAGAAATAGAGGAAGATATAAAAAAGTGGAAGCACATACCTTGTTCATGAATTGGAAGAATTAACATCATTAAAGTGTCCATACTACCCAATGCAATGTATAAATTCAATGCAATCGCCATCAAAATACCAACGATATATTTCACAGAACTAGAACAAATACTTCAAAAGTTCATGTGGAACCAAAAAGCACCCTGAATAGCCACAGCAATTTTGAGAAAGAAAAACAAAGTAGGTGGGACCACAATACTGGATATCAGGTTATACTACAAAACTACTGTAATCAAAACAGTCTGGTACTGGCACAAGAACAGGCATATAGACCAGTGGAACAGAACAGAGAACCCAAAAATGGACCCAAGACATTATACTCAATTAATATTTGACAAAGGTGGCAAGAGCATACAATGGAGTAAAGACAGCCTCTTTAATAAATGGTGTTGGAAATATTGGACAGCTACATGAAAAAAAAATAAATAAAACTAGACCATCAACTTACACCCTACACAAGAATAAACTCAAAATGGATAAAAAACTTAAATGTGACCCATGAATCCATAAAAATCCAGAAGAAAATGTAAGCAACAAAATTTCAGACATCATACGCAGCAGAATTTTCACTGATACATCACCTAAGGCAATAGAAACAAAGGAGAAAATGAACACATGGGACTACATCAAACTCAAAAGCTTCTGCACAGCAAAAGATACAATCATCAAAATAGAAAGGCTACCCACTGTATGGGAGAGCATAATGGCCAATGATATATCAGATAAGGGGTTAATTTCCAATACATATAGAGTGCTCATACAACTTAATAAAAGGAAGACAAAGAACCCAATTAAAAAATGTGCAGAGGACCTAAACAGACACCTCTTCAAACAGGACATACAAATGGCCAAGAGACATAGGAAGAAATGCTCAACATCACTAATCATCAGCGAGATGCAAATTAAAACAACAATGAGGTATCACCTCACACCTGTCAGAATGGCCGCCATCAACAAATCATCAAACATGTGTTGGCGAGGGGGTGGAGAAAAGGGGACTCTAGTATACTGCTGGTGGGAATGCAGACTGGTGCAGCCATGGAAAACACTATGGTGTTACCTCAAAAAATTAAAGATTGAACAGCCATTTGACCCAGTGATTCCACTTCTAGGAATATACCCTAAGCAGCCTGAAACACCAATCAGAAAGAACATATGTAACCCCATGTTCATAGCGGCACTATTTACAATGGCTAAGATCTGGAAACACTTGGGCTGTTTCCACATTGTAGCTATTGTAAATAGTGCTGCTACACACATGGGGGTACATATATTCTTTCTGATTGGTGTTTCAGGTTTCTTAGGGTATATTCCTAGAAGTGGGATCACTGGGTCAAATGGAAGTTCAATTTTTAACTTTTTTAGGTAACACCATAGTGTTGTTCTAATTCTGTGAAGTATGCCGTTGGTATTTTGATGGGGATTGCATTGAATCTATAGATTGCTTTGTGTACTGTGGACATTTTAATGATGTTAATTCTTCCAATTCATGAACAGAGTATGTGCTCCCACTTTTTTATATCTTCCTCTATTTCTTATTTCATTAACCTGTAGTTTTCGGTAAATAGGTCCTTTATGTTTTTGGTTAAGATTATTCCTAGGTTTTTGGTTTTTTTGTTTGTTTGTTTGTTTGTTTTTGCTGCAATGGTAAATGGGATTGTTTTCTTAGTTTCTCTTTCTCTGAGTTTATCATTGGTGTATAAGAATACCATCAATTTCTTGACATTAATTTTGTATCCTGCTCCTTTTCCAAATTCATTTATTAAGTCTAGTAAATTTTTGATGGAGTCTTTGGGGTTTTCTATGGATAGTATCATGTCATCTGCAAATAATGACCATTTCACTTCCTCCTTTCCAATTTTAATCCCTTTAATTTTTCTTCCTGTCTCATTGCTGTGGCTAAGACTTCCAGTACTATGTTAAATAAGAGTGGTGAAGGTGGGCATCCTTGCCTTGTTCCTATTCTTAAGGGAAATGCTTTTAGTTTTTGCCCATTGAGTATGATGTTGGCTGTAGGTCTTCCATATATGGCCTTTATTATGTCAAGATATGATCCCTCTATTCCCACATTGCTGAGAGTTTTTATCAGAAATGGATGCTGGATTTTGTCAAAGGCTTTTTTGGCATCTATGATATGATCATGTGGTTTTTATTCTTTATTTTGTTTATGTGGTGTATCACATTTATTAATTTGCGAATATTGTACCAGCCTTGCATCCCTGGGATGAATCCCACTTGGTCATAGTGAATAATTTTTTTGGTGTATTGCTGGATCCGATTTGCTAGTATTTTGTTCAGGATTTTGGCATCTATGTTCATCAGAATATGGGCCTGTAGTTTTCTTTCTTTGTAGTGTCTTTATCTGGTTTCGGAATTAGAACTATGCTGGATTCATAAAACGAGTTTAGAAGTCTTCCTTTTTCTTGAATTTTTTGAAATAGTTTGAGGAGAATGGGTGTTAGTTCTTCTTTGAATGTTCGGTAAAACTCTCCCGTGAAGCCATCCAAGCCTGGGCTTTTGTTTGCTGAGAGAGTCTTGATTACCTCTTCAATTTCTTCTGTTGTTATTGGTCTGCTCAAGTTTTCTATCTCTTCTTGGTCCAGTTTTGGGAGACTATGTGTTTTTAGAAATTTGTCCATTTCGCATAGATTGTCAAATTTGTTGCCATATAATTGTTCATAGTAGTTGTTAATGATTTTTTGTATTTCTGAGGTGTCAGTTGTTACTTCTCCCCTTTCATTTCTGATTTTGTGTATTTGGGTTCTCTTTGTTTCTTGGTGAATCTAGCTAAGGGTTCATCAATCTTGTTTATATTTTTGAAAAACTAGCTCTTTGTTTCATCGATCCTTTGAATTGTTTTTTTGGACTCTATGTCATTTATTTCTGCTCTGATCTTTACTATTTCCTTTCTTCTACATGCTCTGGGGTTTTCTTTTTGTTTTCTGTCTAGTTCTTTAAGTTGTGAGGTTAGATAGTCTATTAGAGATTTTTCTTGTTTTTTTGAGTTAGACCTGTAGTGCTATGAACTTCCCTCTCAGAACTGCTTTCGCTGCATCCCATAGATTTTGTGTTGCTGTGTCTTCATTTTCATTGGTTTTCAGGAATTCTTTTATTTCTTCCTTGATCTCCTCTGTAACCCATTCATTGTTTAATAACATGCTATTTAGCTTTCATATGTTCAAATGTCTTTGTATGTTCTTGTTGCAGTTGATTTCTAGTTTCATGCCATTGTGATGTGAGAAGATGCTTGTTATAATTTCAATCTTCTTGAACTTGTAGAGACTTAGTTTGTGTCCTAACATGTGGTCTATCTTTGAGAATGTCCGATGTGCACTTGAGAAGAATGTGAATTCTGTAGTTTTGGGGTGTAATTCTCTGTAGATATGTATTATATCCATTTGGTCTAGTGCTTCATTTAGAGTCTCTGTTTCCTTGCTAATTTTTTGTCTAGAGGATCTATTCAGTGATGTCAGCGGGATGTTGAAGTCCCCTACTATGTTTGTATTGCTAACAATTGCTCTTTTACGTCCTCCAAAAGATTTTAAATACATTTTGGTGCTCCTATATTGGGTGCATATATGTTTATCAAGGTATATCTTCCTGTTGGATAGATGCTTTCAATGTTATGTAGTGGCCTTCTTTATCTCTAGTTATGGCCTTCATTTTGAAATCTATTTTATCAGATATGAGTATTGCTACCCCAGCTTTTTTTCCTTTCCGTAAAGTGGATTTTTTATCCTCTGAGCCAGCATGGATAGACCTGGAGAGTATTATGCTAAGTGAGATAAGCCATTTGGAGAAAGACATATCACATGTTCTCACTTATATATGGAATCTAATGAACAAAACAAACTGATGAAGAAAACAGGTCCAGAGATATGGATGCATTAAACAGAATAACAGATCTTGGGGGGGGGGGGGGGGGCATTGAGAGGGTCAGAAATACATTAACCAAGGAAATCATATGCGTATATGCGTAACCCATGGACACAGACAATAGTATTCAGAAGTCCTGGGTGAGATGGTGGTTGGATAGAAGGGAGACGTCTGTAATACTGTCAATAAATGAATAAATAAATAAATAAATAAATAAATAAATAAATAAATAAATAAATAGTCAAGGAATCCAAATCAGAAAGAAGTAAATTTCTCATTGTTTGCATATGACATACTATATATGTGTATAAATCTCTAAATATTTTATGATAAAAAACTGTTACTACTAAGAAGTAAATTCAGTAAAGTTTTAGGATACAAAATCAACATCGAGTCTGGTTGAGGAGCAGACTTGAGACTAAGCTGCAGAATATTTAACACAAGAAATGCCTGCAAGTAGCTTATTAGAAATACTGCCCGTGGGGAGCGTGGAGAGGGGACGGGGGAGGGGGTGTGTGCGTGAGGAAACCCCGCAGCTGAGTGCATAGACCAGGCTCCCTTCTCCCGCCCCCGGGGCAGCTCCGGTTGGAATGGGCACCCCGGTGGCAGGGCCTGGAGGTGCAGGGGGTCCACTGTCTGGCCGGGTCAGAGCCGGGCAGAAACCCTGCCCAGCAAGGACTAGCCCTGCCAGAGGTTAAAGGGTCACGCAGGGCAGGGTTTTCCTTTCTTCTTCTTCTTTTTTCCTTTTTCTCTCCTCCCTGCTTGGGATGGCGACCAGGGGGTGCCAGCAACTCAGGAAGGGAACAGATGGGGCATGGAAAGGAGAGGGGTCAGCTTCCCCTCCTGTAAGCTACCGGCACCACCCCCAGTGCAAATCTGTGTAAACCCCGTGACTGGACCTGACACCCCGCAGAGCCCAGGGCCCTGGGGAGGCAAGCAGCCCAGAACCAATGCACAGGGGTAGCGCTGAAGGAGACCCCGCCTCTGGGTAGGGAAGCCCCGCCCACAGGACGACCTGGGACCCGCCCTGCAGGGCTCCAGCCAGGAGGCCGGGGTCCAGGCAGGGGCAGTGATCACATCGGTCTGCACCAGAGAACTGCCCCGCGGGACAGGAACCGCCCCCGAGGGCAGATCCCACAACATCGGAGCCAAACCCAGTGAGCTCCATTAACAGGAGCTCCAAGGTTTTTTAAATTTTTATTTTATTTTATTTATTTTATCCTCACTCGAGGACATTTTTGCATTCATCTTCAGATAGAGCGGGAGGAAGAGAGGGGGGAAGAGAGAGAGAAACATCCATGTGAGAAACACATCAAGTGGCTGCCACCTATACGACCCCAACCGGGGTCAGGGACAAACTGCAACCAAGGCACGTGCCCTAAGCCCTTTGCGGAACCGAACCCAGGAGTTTCCAGTCCACAGGCCGACGCTCTAATCACTGAGCCAGGCCCACCAGGGCTCCAAGGTTTATTTTGTGGTGCTTATTGTACTTATTGTACTTGTTTGTTGTGTGTGTGTGTGTGTGTGTGTGTATTTGTGTTTAATTCCGTTTTTTTTTCTTGTCCCACTTTTTACTTTTCTATTCTCTATTATATCCTATTTAGCATTATTACTTTCTAAAATTATTAATATTATTTAATTCATTGTTTTCTACCTTTCATTTTTTATACTTAACCTATTTCTGGTCTCTGCCTTCTTTGTTTTCATATTCTTTTTTTCCTTCTTCCTCTCCTAACTCTTTTTGTCTCATTCTAATATTTTTCTTGTGTGTGTGTTCTCTCTCATCAGTGTTTCTATCTCTCCCTCTCCCTTCCCCTCTCTCTCTCTCTCTCTCTCTCTCTCTCTCTCTCTCTCTCCCTCCCTCCCCCATACCCTCTTTCTAAGATTCTATGATCAATAAGCATGTCCTTGGGTAAAGATAAAAAGGAAAAAAGAATAACAGGTCCCGGAGAGAGTGTGAAGAACAGGGAACCCCCATGTACTGTTGAGAGGTATGTAAATTGGTGCAGCCACTATGGAAAAGGTGTGGAGGTGCCTCAGAAAATTAAAAACAGAACTACCATATGAGCCAGAAGTCCCACTACTGGTACATATTCAAAGAGAATGAAAACAGGTTCTCAAAGACATATCTGCACCAAATCTTTACTGCAACATTGTTCATCATAGCAAGACATGGATACAATGTAAGTGTCTATCTACAGCTGAATGGATGAAGGAGAGAGAGAGTGTGTGTGTGCCCGTGCACACATTTATAGAAACAGGTGTATTTATAGTAACAGAAAGTAGGATGGTTACCGGAGTTCCAGGAGTGACGGAGAAGAAAGGGGGAGATTCGGCGAAAGGATACACCCTTGTAGTTATAGGGTAAATAAATTCTGGTATCTGATGTAGAGCATGGTGACTATGGATAACAATATGTATTATATACTTCAAAGTTGCTAAGGGAGTAAATCTTAAATGTAATCACTACAAAATAAAAATGGGGATTATATGAAGTGATGATGTTAAATAACCCTATTGTAAATATTTTGCATTAGGTATATGTATCAAATCATCATGTTATACTTAAACTTACACCATTTTGTATTATATCTCAAAGGAGCTTAAAAAAATAAGCTAAGTGTAAGCAAATGCACACGCTATTTTACAGGTGAAGCTTTTCTATAAAATAATCATGCAAAATAATCAATGAAGGACAAACAAATACTTTTCAAAAAAGAGAAACAAATCAAGAAGTTTAGATGCTATTAACATTATTCTCTGACTATAAAAAAATTCCAGCTTTCAATAAACATCTATGAATTACAATTTAGTTGGACAAAAAATTGCATTAATTTATGGATTGCATTATGACCATATTGTTATCTTTTTCATCAAATTGAGCATATAAATTAAATTTAAATATGCAGAGAATATGAGATTTATTAACAATAAAGTATGAATTAAGAAGAACTTACAACAGGTTCATCTGAAAGCCTTATTAATTTGAAAAAGAGAGAGAGAGATAGTGACAAAAGAAAGAAACATCAATTGGTTACCTCTCGTACACACCTCAGCTGGAGACCAAACAAGCAACCTAGGTATGCGCCCTGATGGAACCAAACCTGTGACCTTTTGTGGTACCGGGTGATGCTCCAAACAGCTGAGCCACATTGGCCAGGGCTAGATGTCTTTCTTGATGCCTTGTTCTGACATTGACAAAATCCTCAGAAGAAATACAGTAGCAAACTGCTTGATCTTTAAATGTATCATTTTTATGTCTGGCATCTTCAGGGCAGAGTTGCTTTTGTGATTTCACCTCACAAATCTAGATACGAATGTAACTCAATATTTTTAAAATTTATTAAGAATAAAGATACTGCCCTGACTGATATGGCTCAGCTGGAAGAGCGTTGTCTGCAAACCAAAGAGTCCCAGGTTCAATTTTGGC
Source organism: Molossus molossus (assembly GCF_014108415.1). Lineage (NCBI taxonomy): Eukaryota > Metazoa > Chordata > Mammalia > Chiroptera > Molossidae > Molossus > Molossus molossus. The sequence continues at coordinate 109,165,537 of NW_023425403.1, read as the reverse complement.
CAAGGGCACATACCTAGGTTGCGGTTCATCCCCGCCCCGGTTGGAGTTGTGTGGGTGGCAACCAATCGATGTGTCTCTCTCAGATCAATGTTTCTCTCTGTCTCTCTTCCTCCCCTTCTTCCTCCAGCTCTATATGAGGATTGATATAAAAAATATCCTCCGGTGAGGATTAAAAAAAGAGCATGTTATTACATTCATAAAGTGCATCATTATCTATGTTATAATTTGTTACAATGTATTTATTTTGACTATGTCCATTATTTACAAGCATGCAGAATAAAATACACAAAGGTTAGGTATCTGGGGGTCTAGTTTAGTTGTGGGTTGTTGGTTCCTTGTGTTGTTCATGCATTTGAAGGTACGCCATGTGGAGAGCCTGGCAGGAGAAGCCACACATCCGAAGTGAATTCCAGCCTTGTCCACTAGTTATGACTTGGTAGTGGGCAACAATTCAAGTCTTGCAGCTTCCTTCGCATCCAGAAATGACAGTAAAATTCTGTACTGCTTAACAGTGAGGGCTTGGTTCCAGGACTTAGAACAACTCGGGTTCTAACCCCAGCTGCATCACATTCGAGCTGTGCTGTGCGACATCGGGAATAGAGTCCAACGGTCTGTGCTGCAACTTTCCCATTTTCAAAGTAGTGGTATAGAACATGTACTAAAATAATCATCATATTTAAACATCAGAGGATAATGAGGTTTGACTTAGATATTGTATATAAATTCTCAGCAAGTTTTGGGATAGACTGTCATGAATAAAGCTTAATTCTTTTTTTCGTTTAAGATGTGGTTGACAGAGATAATAGTGCATAACCACTTGTACATAATACAGAACAATGTTGATTAAGCATTGATATAACTCTATTATTGCACCAGCAATATCACGTATATACCCACAATATATCCTCTAAATCCCCTAATCATCAAGACGAAGCTAAAAAGTATATTTCTAAGAAAATGCAGTAGAGAATTACTTCCTCACCTAGAAATTGCCTAATGTATTCCTAAAAAAATTAAAATAAAAGCACAAAAGAGTTTATAATGATTCTACGTAAAGCCACCTCCATATCAATGCCTCCTAAAACAAGTGGGGAGTCTTCCCAGATGTTCACAGTGGAGAGAGAGCATGTTCCTCTTGACCAAGAAGGTTTCCCTGGTTCATCTTTCCACTCAGAGAAGCCCCTCTGCTGTTCATCATAAATGCAATAAGTGTTCTGTAGAGTCCACTGGCACAGCCTCTCTCAACACCCAGCCTTGGCACTCGACTTGTGCCCTGCCCCCATGTGGGGCTTGTACACCCTCCTGTTGTGGTTGAGCCTTGATTGCTGTTGGCATGTCAATGGGAGAATTTACCCCCTGGTTGATCAGCTGGAGGACTGGCTGTGACCACTGACCTCCGACCACCATGGAGGATCACCTGTGCGGTGGCCTATCAAACAATAGAGGACTTACTTCCTCCGGGCTCTGGTGCCTGCTGAGTCTACCCCTTGAGTGTGTTGCTTTTGGAGGTGGTGAGGTGGTGATTCTTTGACATGGTCTAAAGCTCTCCACTGGGTGCGCTGGCTCTGGGAGGCTCCAAGAGGTTCAGGCCAAGGTCAGCTGCCACCTGTGTTCTGCCAGGGGTCACCTGGAAAAAGACAAAGACAAAAAGTGATCTGCTGAGAGTTGCTCCTAGTGCTTGGCTTGGAGGCGCCCAGGAGAGGCCAAGCTGGGAAATGAGGCCGGATGCTGCTGGTGCCTGGCCCGGGCCGCTCAGTGAGTTATGGGCCATGCTGAGGCCAGATGCTGCTTGTTTGAGAGACTGCAGGAAAATCTGAAACATGAGCTGAAACAGCGCTTTCGTATGGAAAAGCCACTGGAAACAGCTTGAGTGGGCCCAACATTTGGGGGAGGCAGGGTTTTGGGGAATCACCGGGGCAGGGCACACAGTGCGAGCCAGGTTGGTGGAGACTCGGACATGGCTCCTGCCTCCTGAGGGAAGGCTGGTCAGAGCCTCTGCCAGCACTTCTGTTTGGGAGAAAGCTACCCCTCCACCTCTTGCCCTGATGCTGGACGGCTCAGTTCCTCCCTGCATGTCCCCAGTGACTTTTGACCTTCTGCCCGGTGCTGGAGCCCAGACGGAGGGCATCCAAGTCACTCTGTGTGGGGGCCTTTTGGAGGAGAAACTGCCTTGGGCTCCAGGAGCCCTCATCCCCTCTGCCTCAATCTCTCTGGTGTTTATAGCCAGATGTATGGGGACTTCTCTTCCTGGCACTAGAATGCTGGGGTGCAGGGCCTGGGGTGGGGCTGGGACCCCTGCTCCTCAAGGGGACCTGCACAGCTGAGATATCCCTCCCAGTTTTTATCTTCCACATGTGTGTTTGGGGCCGACCTGTTTGACCTCTCCTGCCAGTCTCCACATGGCTTCTCCTTAAATTTCCCGGCTGTGGGCTTCCGTTCAGCAGAGTCCCAGCAGCTCCGACTGATGGTTGTTCTGTGGTTTCGCTGTCATTTCGATGGGGTCTCGAACTTGGATACAAAAAACGCCGGTGGGAAAGTACAAAGGACAAAAAACACCGCGTTATTTTCCTTCTCCACGAGGTTTTAAATAGACATAACTGCAATTTCTTCTCCATGTACAAGAACTGAAACAAAGAACGAGCGATTGGGTGAGGCGGGGAAACTGGAATCTGTGGTCGGAGCAGCCCTCGCTCCCCGCGTGGGGAGGTCTCCAGGTCGCCTCTGTTTGCAGACTTCCAACGCGGTTCCGTGAGCCCCGTTTGGAGACTCTTCTCTTCAAAGGAGCCAGGAGCTCAGAGAGGATTCAAATCCCACTCGACGGAAAGACGAGGCCTTGGCAAGGCTGTGTCAGGCCTCTAAGTGCCTCTCTGGTCAAGCGCCAGGGTTCGCAACCGCTGTAGAATTCAGGTGCCCACGGAGGGTGGGCAGGGATGTGCTCTCCGCACCCGAGGTGCTGGCGCAGCGGGACAGCACTTGGGCCTCAGTCCACCTGCTGCTCAGGAGCACGGCATGGGCAGAGTTCATGCCAGCGGTGCAGCCCATGCACACGGTCCCCACAACAGGCGAGTAACCCGCCCAGGTGCTGGAACTGGTGTCATCACCACCCCTGGTCTTTCTTAACAGAAAGCTGACCAAGCTTCGCAGAAGTCAGAACCACAGTTACCTAGAGCAGCGACCAAGTTCTCAGTGAGCACCTAGCAGCCTTTTAAGGGGGAAAAGAAGCCATACCTGAGCACCTCTAGGACATCAGACTCTGCACTTGGCTCTCCCCTACAGGCGTTTGCTCTCCTCTTTGATAATCTATTCATTTAGTATCTTTATGCCTAATTCACAGATTGAGGGAACTGGGGCACAGAGAGGTTACACAGCTTTTTCACGATCTTATGACTGGGAGGTGTCATAGCTTTGACGTGAACTCAAGAATCTAATTTCCTTTCCACTATAGCAAACACATCTCTGTTGCACTTGCGGCCTTACTATTTTTAGATCTTACAAATCCCCTTCTTCTTATCTTAATCAGTTACTCTCTATTTTTCTATTTCTCTCCTTTTCCATTACACTTCCTAAAACCTTAAAAAAATAAATAAATAAGGAACCAACCTCATGGCATGCTTCCCAAGTTTTTGTCTATAACCTTCAAAAAATTGAACCGGATGTAGGTGAATTATGGTTTCTTATTGTCTGGATCTAATTTGCTAATGTTTCGTTGAGAAATTTGGCATCTATATTCATCAGGAATATTGGCCTGTAGTTTTCTTTTATTGCAGTGTCTTTATCTGGTTTTGGAATTAGGATTATGCTGGCCTCATAAAAAGAGCTTGGAAGTCATTCTTCCTCTTGAGTTTTTGGAATAGTTTGAGGAGAATAGGTGTTAGTTGTTCTTTGAATATTTGGTAAAACTCCCCTGTGAAGCCATCTGGACATGAGCTTTGCTTGCTGGGAGTTTATTGATTATAGTTTCTTTTTTTCTTAGTTGTTATTAGTCTGCTCAAGTTTTCTGATTCTTCCCAGTTGAGTTTTGGGAAACTGTGTGATTCTAGGAATTTGTCCATTTTGTGTAGGTTGTCAAATTTATTGGTGTATAATTGTTCATAATATTTTCTAACAATCGTTTGTATTTCTGTGGTGTCAGTTATTACATCTCCTCTTTTGTTTCTGATTTTGTTTCTTTTAGTCCTATCTATTTCTTGGTGAGTCATGCTAAAGATTCATCAATCCTGCCCTTCTTTTCAAAGAACCATCTTTCATTTTCTTTGATCTTTTGTATTGCTTTTTAGTCTCTACGTCATTTATTTCTCCTCTGATCTTCATTATTTCTTTCCTTCTACTTACTTGTATTTTTTTTTTCTTTTTGTTCACTTTCTAGTTTTTAATTTGTAGGGTTAGTCTATTATAAAATTGTCTTGTTCTTGAGGTAGGCCTGTAATGCTATCATCTTCCTGCTCAGGACTTTTGGTGATGTGGCCCACAGATATTGTGCTGTTGTGTGTTCATATTCATTCCTCTCCAGGAAGATTTTTCTATCTATTTTCGTTGCTCTCATTGTTGACTCATTCACTGCTTAATAACATGCTATTTAGCCGGCATTTGTTGGAATATTTCGAGTGTTTTTATTGCAATTAATTTTTAGTTTCATTCCACTGTGATCTGAGAAGATGCTTGATATGATTTCCATTTTCTTGAACTTGTAGACACTTAATTTGTGTCCTAACATGTGGTGTATCTTGAAGAATGTCCCATGTGCACTTGAGAAGAATGTATATTCTGCAATTTATGGGTGTAATTCTCTGTAAATATCTATTAAATCTATCTGATCTAGAGCATCATTAAGTGTCTCTCTTTCCTTATTAATTTTTGTTTGTTTGTTTGTTTGTATGTTTAGAAGATCTAGCCAGTGATGTCAGTCGTGTGTTAAAGACCCATACTATTATTTATATTGCTGTTACTCTCTCCCTTTAATTCCTTCAGAAATTTTTAAATATATAGTGAGTGGTACTTCTATATTTGGTGCATGTATGTTTACCAAGGTTATATCCTCTTGTTGAATTGACCTTTTTAGTGTTATGTAGTGGCCTTTTTTGTCACTTTTTATGGTCTTTATTTTGAAGTTTATTTTATTTGATATGAGTATTGCTACATCAGCTTTTAAAAATTTTTCATTTTCTTGGAAAAATTGTTTTTTCATCCTTTCACTTTCTGCCTATGTGAGTCTTTTGTTCTGAGGTGGGTCTCTTATATACACCATATATATGGGTGATACTTTCTTATCCATTGAGCTACTTTGTGTCTTTTGATTGAAACATTTAATCCGTTTACATTTTAAATTATTATTGATATATATTTATTGCTATTTTAATTTATTATGTCTATTTTCTCTATATATTTTATCTGCTTATTACAGCAGTCCCTTTCTTGCAATGCTGGTTTGTTGGTGATATATATCCTTAGCCCTTTTTTTGTCTGGAATATTATACTCTTTATTTCACCTTCTATTTTGAATGATAGCCTTTCTGGATAGAGTAGTCTTGGATTCAGATCTTTGTTTTTCATTACCTTGAATATTTCGTGTTACTGCCTTCTGGCTTATAGTGTTTCTGTTGAAAAGTCAGCTGACAACCTCATGGGAGCTCCTTTATAGGTAGCCTGTTGGTTTGTCTTGCTGCCTTTCAGATTCTCTTTGTCTTTAATTTTGGGCATTTTAATTATTATGTGTCTGGACATGAGCCTCTTTGGGGTTTTTTTGCTTGGGACTCTGTGCTTCCTGAACTTGTATGCCTTTTTCCTTCACCAAGTTATGGATGTTTTCTGCCACTATTTCTTCAAACAGATTCTCCCCTTGTACACTTTCTTCTCCTGGTACTCCTATAATGCAGACGTTGTTACATTTCATATTGTCCCACAGCTCTCTTACACTGTCCTCCTGTTGTTGTTGTTTTTTTAATTTTTTACTCTGATTGAGTGATTTTTTGTTCTACCCTGTCTTCTAATTTGCTGATCCAATCCATGGTTTCCTCTAATCTGCTGGTTATTCCTTCCAATGTGTTCTTAATTTCTAATATATCATTCTTGATTTCATATATTTTCTCATGTTGTTGAGCATCCTCATAATCATTATTCTAAACTCTATATTTGATAACTTGTTTATCTCCATTTCATTTATCCTTTCTTCTGGAGAATTCTCCTGTCCTTTCATTTGGAATTTCTTTGTTTCATCATTCTGGCTGTCTCAGCAGGGTTTGGAGCCTGCCAAAATCCCTCTGTGGGTATTGATATTCTGAAGATTGCAGCTCCCTCTCCTAGATTTGGATGTGCATGGATGGGACCAAACTGAACACCAATGTTTGGTCTTACTCTCCTGGGTAGAGTCACAGGCCAGGCAAAGATTTAAGTATCCCAGAGCATCTGCCTGCAGGCTGACTGTTAATCTCAGACACTTAAGGAATCTCAGGATATAGCCCTCAGCTGAATAAAAACTCCCCCAGGTTGGCAGGGTAAGAGAATTTCCAGCAGGTGAGGCAATTGTTTCCCACCCCCCACCCCCGGGGCTAAAGCTGCTTTGATAGAAAATCTCTACCTGAAGAAAATCGCTTCTGCAGTATGGGATAATGACTCAGCACAGGGGCCCAGGCTACCACCTTCATAGTTCTGACCCCAGAGCCTTGAAACCCAATGACTGCAAGCTTGGCCCAAGTTTCAAAGAACTCAGAGACTGGTCTTCCCTTGTCGTCTCTGACAGTTAAATAGCCTTAGGTTGTGCTTCTCCCAACTGGGTGGAGCTAAATTCCAAAGGTGGGGCAGTTGTTCCCCCAACCCTGAGCTAAAACCACTGTGATGCAACAAGACTGCCTAAGAAACATGGTTTCTGTAGTGTGGGGGAATGACTCAGCAAAGAGCTCTTGATGGCCTCCTTCCCAGCTCTCTCTTGTGAACCCCTGCGGTCCTCATGCAACTCCATTCACTCTCAAGCCCAAGGTGAGGGGCTGTAGCTGTAATTTAGCATGCTTGCCCTTCAGATGTATGCCTGTTTTTTCAGTGCATCTCCCTGCCAGACAGAACCTCTGCTCTGATGTATTTCAGGTGTTCTGTGGGAACTTTCCCTGTTTCTGCCACTCTGTGCTGGAGAGCTTGGAGATCAAACTCCAGACTTCTCATTGGAAACTTCTCACAGCTAAGAGAGCCCTCAGGTGCTCCCTGTGGGAGCCCAGCCAGTCCTCTAGCACCTCCACACCTACCAGTCTTGATTTGGGCTCTTCTTTATGTCCCTAGTTATAAAGATTCTCTCCATTGGTCTTCTGTTGGTTATTCCAGATCACTTTCCTTAATGTTTACTTAAATTGATTTCTTAGAGAGAGGGGAAGAAAGAGACAGAAACATTGATGTGAGAGAGAAATATTGATCAGGGCTGCCTCCTGCACACCTCCTACTGGGGATTGACCTCACAACCCAAGTATGTGTTCTGACAGGAGTTGAACCAAGATGTCTCAGTCCGTGGGACAATGCTCAATCTACTGAGCCATGCTGGATGGGCATTCAGCTACCGTATGTATTTTCTTTCTGTAGCATTTAATTCATTTACATTTAAGATTATTTTTGATAGGTACATATTTATTGTCATTTTTATTTTTATGCCTATGCTTTATATATATATATTTCTTATTATTATTACAGCAGTCCTTTTAACATTTCTTACAATGCTGGTTTAGTTGTAATAAACTCCATTAGCTTTTTTCATTTTCTTTTTGGTGTGGGGAACTCTTTATTTCTCCTACAATTTTGAATGCTAGTCTTGCTCAGTAGTGTAGTCTTGGATTCAGATCCTTGTTTTTAATTACCTTAAATACTATATGACATTTCCACTGGCCTATAGTGTTTCTGTTGAGAAGTCAGCTGACAATCTATGAGAACTTTTTTGTAGGTAATGAGTTATTTTTCTTGTTTTCCTTAAGATTCTCTCTTTGTCTTTAATTTTTGGCATTTTAATTGATGAGTCTTCTTGTGCGCCTCTTTGGTTTTTCTTGCTTGGGACTCTCGGTGCTTCCTGAATATGTGTGATATTTTCTTCAACAACTTAGGAATTTTTTCTGCTATTGTTTCTTCAAACGGGCCCTCTAGCCCTTTATCACCTGCTTCTACTTCTGGTACTCTTATGATGTAGATGTTGTTACATTTCATATTGTCCCACAGCTCCCTTGAACTATCCTTCTGTCTTTTCATTGCTTTTTTCTTTTTGGATCTCTGATTGAGTGATTTTTTTTTTCTACCCTGTCTTCTAATTTGCTGATTAGATGCTTGACTTTCTCTAATCTGCTGTCTATTACTTCAAGTGTTTTCTTTATTTCTGTTATGTCATTCTTCATTTCTGACCGTTTTTCATGGTTTCTATATCTTTTGAGCATTCTTATAATCATTACTCTGAACTCTATAGCTAATAAGTTGCTTATTTCTATTTCATTTAACTCTTCTTCTGGAGAATTATCTTGTTTTTTATTTGGGCCTTTTTTGTTTGTCTCTCCATTTTGTCAGCCTGTTGGATTTATTTTTATGTGTTAGGTAGATCTATGACTCCCAGTCTTTGTAGGGTGGCCTTATGTAGTAGGTCACTTGTGCGAACCAGCGATGCAATCTCCTTGATTGCCAGACCTGGGTGCTCTAATAATGTCCCTTGTGTGCACTCTGTGGTCCTTTCTGTTGTAATTGAGTGTTGACTGCCTTTGGCTTATCTGTGTATGGACCCTCAGGCTGGCTGACAGTGAGGCTCAACCACCTACACAGCATTCAGACTGTTCTGCAGGTGCTGACCACACAAAGTGCAATTTGCCTCAGCAGGGTTTGGAGACTACAAAATCTCCCTGTGGATATAATGTTTGTGAAGCTTATTCAACCTTGCTCTGTGGTTTTCTGAAACTGGCCACTTAGCTTATTGGTTTTTGGCCTCTTTGGAGGGTCACTGGTGCAGTTCAATGTCAGATACTGTTTGTGACTGGCCCTGAGTTCTCCTTTTGGAGCTATCAGTGACCTGCAGCTTGTGGCTCCCTCTGCTGGGACTGGGTGTGTATGTAAAGGATCAAGCTGTGCACCATGATCTGCTTTTACTAGCCTCAGGCACAGGAACAAGTCAGGCAAAGACTCAAATCACCCAGAGATCCACCTCCACAGGTTGACCATGAATCTGTCACTTAGCCTCAGGTTGTAGTCCTCAGCAGGGTGTAAACTCTGCTGTGTGGGGTGAGAGGGTTTTCAACATGTTGGGTGATTGCTTCTCTTCAAGTCAAAGCTGCATTAATTGAAAAACTCCGCTTGAGAAACATGGCTTCTACAGAATGGGGGAATCTGGGCAGCCATTCTCTCCATTCTCCCCCCAGAGCCATGAACCCCAGCTTCTTCTCACACAGCATTGGTCCACTCTGCCCTCCTTCTGTCAGAGTCCAAGGTGAGTAGCTACAAAGTAAATTTAGTCCATTAGCACTTGAGCTTGTGTTTCTAGCCATGTTATCCTGCTGGACAGAACCCCAATCCTTTTCACAGCCAGATGTTATGTGGGCATCTTTTGAAGTTCTCTTACTCTGGACTGGGGAGCCCAGCTTGGGGTTTACACCACAGGCTTCTCAGGGAGAACCTCTCACAACTGAGATATCCATCCAGAACTCAGCTGTGGGAACCTATCCAGAACTCTGATGCATCCACACTTCTACCAGTTTTGATGTGGGCTTCTCTTTATGTTCTTGGCCATAAGGGTTCTGTCCAGTCAGTCTTTGGTTGGTTATTCAGGATGATTTTCTATATGTTAGTTGTCATTCCAGTTTGATCCTAGGGAAAGTTCAGTGTAGCTTCCACTTAATTCACTGCCTTCTAGGAGTCAAATGTTGGAGAGTTGATCTAGGCACACCAAAATGTTAACAGTGGTTACCCCCAAATTCTTAAATGAGGAGAATCTTCTCAGTTTTTTGCAGGTGATTATAACAGGGTTGTAGTTTATATGCTTCTTGTTGAATGTGTCACTCCCCGCAGCCCCCCACATTGACTGGAGATGCAGAGATGTGCTCTTTTGTGCAGTCTTCCTACTCTGGCCCTTGACTCCGAAGACCTACACTCTTAAAACTATAAGACATTGAAGAAAATAATTGAATATGAAACAACAAATTGAAGGCTACACCATACTCATGGATTGGATGGATTAATATAATTAATATGATCATACTACGCAAAATAATCTACAACTTTAACAAAATCACTATCAAAATAACAATAGCATTCTTCTCAAAAATAAAAAATAATAAGAATCCTATATTTATATGGATTCAAAAAAGATTACAAAAAGCCAAAGCTATCCTGAGAAAAAAGAACAAAGTTGGAAGCACAATGTTCCCTGATTTCAAACTATACTACAAAAATACAATAATCAAAATAGTTCAGTACTGGCACAAAAACATTATATATATATATATATATACATATGGAAAAACACAAGAAGCCCAGAAATATATCTTTGCTTATATGGTAAATTAATCTAAGGCAAAGGGGGGAAATATACAATGGAAAATGACATTCTTTTTAACAAGTGGTACTATGTAAACTGAACAGGTACTTGGAAAAAATAATAAATTGCCCACTCTCTTATACCATATATAAGAATAAACTCAAAATAGATAAGAAGCTTAAGTGTAAGAACTGAAACAATAAAATTCCAAGAAGAAAATTTACGTAGAAAATGTTTTTGGGTATGTCCCCTTGAACAAGGGAAACAATAAAAAATAAACAAATGGGACTTAATCAATCTAAAAATATATGTACACTCCCTGGCTGGTTTTGCTCAGTGGTTAGAGCATTGGCCTGCAGACCAAAGAGTCCCAGGTTCGGTTCCCACTAAGGGCACGTACTTTGGTTGCAGTTTGTCCCTGGCCCTGGTTGGGGTCGTGTGGGTAGCAGCCAGTCAATGTGTCTCTCTTACTTTGATGTTTCTCTCTCTCTTCCTCCCTCACTCCTTCCCGCTCTATCTGAAGATAAATGCTAAATAAATAAATAAATAAATAAAATATCTGTACAACTAAAATATCAACAAAACAAAAAGACAACCTACTGAGTTGGGGAACATATTCACAAACGACATACCCAATGAGAGTTTTATATCCAAAATATGTAAGGAACTCATACAAATTAGTAACAAAATAGAAACAACCTTAACAACAAATAAGCAGAAGACACCAAGTATCATTTTTCTAAAGAAGGCATACAGATGGCCAACAGACATGAAATGATGCTCAATATCACTAATCATCAGGAAAATGCAAATTAAACCACAGGGACTGTATGGTGTCAAATGGGTACTAGATTTATCGAGGTGATCACTTAGTAAGTTATAGAGTGCCTAATCACTGGGTTTTATACTTGAAATTAATATAATGTTGTATACTATCTGTAGTTAAAATTTAAAAAAATTATTTAAAGTAAAAAAATAAAATATTTACAGTGAAAAAACACTCACAAGATACCACCTCACACCAGTCAGAATGGCTACTATGAAAAAGACAACAAATAACAAGGGATGGTAAAGATGTGAAAAAATGGAAGCCCTTTTACACTTTTTGTGGAACTACCAATTGTTGCAGCCACTATGAAAAACAGTATTAATTTCCTCAGAAAAATAAAAATAGATCTAGCATATGACCCATAAATTACATTTCTGGGTGCACCCTCAAGTTCACTGCAGCACTACTTACAATAGCCAAGATATGTAAGCCACCTAGGAGTCTATTTATTGAGAAAAGATAAAGGAGTTGTGGTATATCTACACAATGAAATATTACTCAGCCTTAAAAAAGAATGAAATCTTGCCACTTGCAACAACATGGATGGACCTAGAAGATATTATGCTAAGTGAAATAAGTCCAACAGAAAAAGACACATACTGTATCAGTTTACTTATATGCATGATTCAAAAAAAAGAACAAATTAAACAAACAAATGAACCAAAACCCTAGAGTGATAGAAACAGATCAAACTCATGGTTGTCAGGAGAGAGAGAAAGGTAGAGGGATTGGTGAAAAGGAGGAATAAAAATAGTCAAATATTTGATAAATTTGCAGTGACAGGTGGTTAATAAACAGTACAGTGAGCACATTCTAGGGTGTGTAGATGTGATTCAGTATATTGTACATCAGAGACTAATACAATATTGCATATCACATATTATTAAATAAAATAATTTAAAACGACATGGGAAATTCAGTTATGTCCGCAGTAAAATATCAACTACTCCTAGCACTCTCTTAATGTCAGATGTGGTTTGTTATCTGTGAGAAAACCATGAGTAAGAATCAAAATGTCACCATTAAATCTCCTTTCCAATGACTATATTATTTAAGAAGATTAGCAAAAGTGAAAATTTGATTATGAATAAAATAATTGGAGATACTGTTTACTGAGCACTTACTACATATTAGGCATTCTGCTAGACTCTATATACACTGTCTAATTTAATTTTCTAAATTACTTAACAGAGGAGTGATATTACAAGGGGTCCAGACATTGAAGCTCAGACATGTTTTGTTCCCATAACTGATAAATGGCAAGACAAGGTTAAGTCCCTATATTTAATTACAAAGCCGATTCTCCTTCCTCTCTGCTGTGACCTATTTAGTTGAGATGTTATTAAAATAAAATAGTTTATTTTTTAAATGGAAAGATGGTCCTGTGCTTTGTGTTTGTATTCAATGTGTTGATTATTTAAACATTAAAGTGTTACTACATTACCTCAAAGTTTACTACATTAGGGATCACAAGACCTGTATTCTGTTTCAATCCTCCACATGCACTTGGACAAACAAAATATTTTGTGTCCATATTTACTCATTATATAATTGAGAGTTAGACTAGGTAACTTTTTAGATTTTATCTATCTCTTAAATTTCTTTACTAACTTTAAATCAGTTTTTCATTTGAGTCTATTTTCCCATTGGAGAAAAAAACATGTTCCTCCTGACAACTTTTCTTCTGCCACATTGAAAGATTATTAACTCAAATAATAGGATTTTTAAATGATTTATTTCACTGGGAAAATATGGTGATGAATGATTCAAAATGTTAACTGCTAGCTCAAAATACCATCCATGAAATTTGTTACAGTATGTTTTAACACTGGAATTCCCACTTACATTACAGGGTCGGTCCTCCTCAGCCCTCCTACTGTACTTCACTAAAAGGCCAATTTCACAGTATGACTCCTCACACTCACACATGACTCCAGCCAGTGACATAAGTGACAAACAACTCATCAAATAATTTGGCAGCTTAATATCTGCACAGCACATTTCAGTGTCTCCTTTGATGCTGTAAAAAATAAATAAAAAGCAGGGGATTCTACACAGGAAATCAAGATTGGGATGTGTTTGTACTCTGACTGGATCTCAGTGTGATCACCTTACCTGAATAGTATGTTCTTTCTGAACTAGAAAGACTCTATTGCCACAAAGTAAGGTCTGAAATGAGTGACTCAAGGGAGTACCTACTTGTCTTCACGGTGAATTTAATCTAAACATTAAATCTCTACCATAAAACTATTCTGTAACGAATTAGGAGTTTGAAGTATACGTACAAAAAAGAAAAAAGAAAAGGTCTGACCTACTTATAAGCATTTTAAATGATTGTACATTCAGTAGGAAAGGGTCAAATAGAAATAAAGCAAAAGAAAATCAGGTTGATTAAGGAACATATACCACATTATTTCTAGAACTTTTTAATTAATTGTGAGGTTAACTTGAAAAAAAATGATATTCAGGAGGGAGATGATTATTATTTTTAAATATCACTTCAAAGAATAATCATATTTGTCTAAAAATACACAAGACTTAAAATGAACCCAATGGACGAAAGTCTCAGTAGAGAAACACTGAATAACACACACACACACACACACACACACACACACACACACACACAATGAACTAATTTTCGGATATCCCTGAAAAAGGAAGGGTTTCCTTGAAAGTCATTATAGCGATGTGTTCTCTATAACTAGAGAATTTTAAAGAGAGTCGGCAATGACCTGGTGTCTTTCTGTAAGTGAATAGACCAGGTGACCCTGGTACAACTTGCAACTAAAAAGCCTATGATTTCTTATTCTAAGTCTATAAAAACACAGTGTCAAAACATATAAAGAGATTTTAAATAATACATTTCAGGAACAAAAATAAAGTTATTACTCCAATTAAACGTGTTTCTTAACTCTTTGGAAAGATCATTTCCATTTCTTTTTCTTTCCTCTTAGAAGATCTAAGGAACATGGTAAGTAAACAAATGATTACAAATAACGTACTTACGCCCACTTTGTCAGTTATTTCTGCAAGTTAAAATACGGACGTGGAGACGAAGATTCCTTCGATAAGATTTTACAGGGCCAGTCAAAAACCAGTGGCAGCACAGAACAGTATTTGGTTAAAAGAGGACAAAAGAAAAGATGTGTGAAAATACAGTAAATGCTAAACAAGGACTGATGTTGCCCCGGCTGGTTTGAGTCAGCAGTTAAGAGCGTTGGCCCGTGACCCAAAGAGTCGTGGGTTCAATTCCAGTCAAGGGCACGTACCTTGGTTGTGGTTGGGTCCCTGACCCTGATCGGGGTCATGCGGGAGGCAACCAATGGATGTGTCTCTCTCACATCAATCTCTCTCTCTCCTTCTTTCTCTCCCTCTCTATCTGAAGATAAATGGAAAATTTTCCTTGGGTGAGGATAAAAAAATAAATTAAATAAATAAATAATAGTGATATTGCAAAAAAAAAAAAAAGCCATTTTAATTATTTTACACATTCATTAAAATATTTTCCAAACTCTATTACTTTAAAAAGTTATATTTAAAATATATATTTTTAAGTAGAGCCAACAGAGGATCAATTCTTCTTTAGTACTCCATAAATATAAATGATTTTCATTATAGAAGTTCTTAAAGTATATGTTTGCCTTATAGATGATTTAATTTTGGACTATACTCTGAATAAAATGTCTATTGAATTTAAATACATGCAAATGAATAACAAAAATCAAGTGAAGGAATATTTCTTTCTTCATGAAGCTTACAATCAAAGAGAAAAGGCAAGAAACAAATCCATAACATAGATAAGGAGCATATTTACGAAGCAACATGTTAACTGAGTATAGTTCACTAGAGAATAGAACAAACCATGTACACAAATATTAAGGAATCCTAAATAAAGTCAGCGTTAAAATTAAGTGGGTTTATAAAAATACTTTCTAAGTGCAACAGGGAAGCTTATGCATGTTTTAAAATATAAGAGACAAGTTACAAAGATTAATTCCAATTTTATGAATAGCCTTCTATTAGTCTTTTAATTATACATTTTTTCAGGAATTTATTAATTACTGCTGTAGTTTAGGTTTGAGGAGAGTTTTAATTTATTTATGCTTTGGTACCTAGATGTAGAATTTGTGGTTCTCTTAGTAACTGTATTACAGAAAATACTTTCAAAAATAAGCCTTGGTTGTCCAGCTGGTGTGGTTCAGTAGCTGAGCGTTGACCCTGCACCAAGAGGTCGTCAGTTTGATTCCTGGTCAGGACACATGCCCAGGTTGTGGGCCTGATCCCCAGTGGGGGGCATGCAGGAAGCAGCCAATCAATATTCTCTCTCATCGATGCTTCTATCTCTCTCTCCCTCTCACTTCCTCTCTCTCTAAAATCAATAAAAGAAAAATAAATAAGCCTTGGTCAAACTTGTACTTGAAACAAGAAAGGTCACAATAGTCTAGCTCGTATTCCCTTTACCTCAGTAAGTACCAGCTTTGTGATGTATTTATTTATTCCGGCACTTACAGCTGTTAGAGATGCTGTTGATTACATAGCAGGAAACAGCATGCATTAATGACGACTCGCACACCGTTACTACTTTTTTTCTCTCGCTTATACTGCTTTTTAATGAATGGAATCTTATAATTTTCTTACACTCATCCAATTCAAGACTGAATCCTCATTTGTATGATACCCAATACCTAAGCAGTCTCTGAATCGTGGTCCTTGTAGGTTTCATTGTCACTGCGATAGAAGAAAGAGCAAAAGAACGCGCTAGGTTAAAAGTATACGCATTGCCACTTGGAGCAGCTGGGGTAGAGCTGAGATAGCTTAATTCACTTAAGTGCTTTAGATCGTCATTTGCTTTCTTCACAGACTTGCAGCTGGAGCGATCCAGGGTTCTGAGCCTGACCCTCATTAGCTGTGGGGAGTAACGATGTGTCTCATGCCCTCAGCACTAGGTACTTGCACTTACGCACATTGGTGCAAATCAAAAACACTTGCTTTTATACTAAAATTTCCCTAAGATGTAAAAAAAATAATAATTATTATTATTTTAAAGCTCAAAACATTTTTTTCTTTATCTCAGAGACTTTCTGAAAGAAGGAAGGCTCTGTGTATGGACCACACTACGCAGCTGTAAGATAGAAAGACCTCCTATCCTTTGAGACGACACGGAGGGACCTGGAGAGTGTCATCCTAAGCGAAACAAGCCCAACAGAGAAAGACAAGTATCATATGATCTCACTTATTTGTGGAATATGACGAACATAACAGTCTGAAGAATGGGGTAGCCCCAGAGACATGGAAGTGGGGTACAGACAGACTGACTACCCCCAGAAGAGGGGGTGGGGGGAAAGGTAAACCACAGAACTTATATGCATGTGTGCATGAACAGTGGACATGGACAACAAAGCTGGGGACAGGGAGGGGAGGGAGGGGAGGGGGGAATCAGTGGGGGACAAAGGAGAAACATCTGTAACAAAAGTAAATTAATTAATTTAAATTTTTTTAAAAAAAGGAAGAAATGCCTCACTGTTCGTGTTTGAGGGCCAAAGGATAATTATGGAATGAGAAAGCAGTTACAGGAAATAGACATTGGTGGATTATCAAAACTTGTATCCCAAATAGTCTACATTGTTCTCACTAATTTTTTAAAAGTAGATTAAATGCATGAAAGATGATTTTTATATTTAGTTTAGTTTAGTTTATATTAAATAATCATAAAACATTTTATGATTATTTAGTGCAGCATCTCCTTGTCTTAATTGTATAGCCCTTGAAACAGCATCCAGAATATATAAATGGGAATTGCTGGCTTAAAGTAATGTCTGAAGACATTTCACGTTTTCCCACAACACTCCTAAACTGTCCTCCTGTTTTTTAATTAATTTTTCTTTTTGGTTCTTGGATTGAGTGATTTTTTTTCCTACCCTGCCCTCTAATTCACTGGTCTGATCCTCAGCTTCTTCTAATTGGCTATTTATTCTTCACAGTAAATTCTTTATTTCTGCTATGTCATTTTTATTTCTGATTGGTTGTTTTTCATTGTTTCTCTATCTTTTCTTATACTGTTGAACATCCTTATAATCATTACTCTAAACTCCATATCTAACAAGTTGTTTATCTCCATTTCATTTAGCTCTTCTTCTGGAGAATTCTCTTGATTTTTGATTTGGGGTCGTTTTTTTTCTTTACCCATTCTGGCTGCCTGTTTGGGTTTATTTCTATGTAATAGATCTGCGATGACTCCCAGTCTAGGTAGGGTGGTCTTATGCAGTAGGCAACCTGTGGGACCCAGTGGTGCATTCTCCCTGATCAACAGAAGTTGGGGTGCTGATAATGCCCCTTGTGCACTTTGTGTGGACACTCCTGTTGTAATGGAGTCTTGACTGCTATTGGCCCATTCATGCGTGGGCTTGACCCTCAGCCTGGCTGAGAGTGATACCCAACCCCCAACACAACATGCAGGCTTCTGTGTACTTGTTTTTCACATGAAGTGCAATTTTCATCAGCATGGTGTGGAGCATGTCAAGATCGTCCTGTGGATATCAGTGATTCACTGCTTTGGCTCCCTCTGCTGGAACTGGATGTGTATGGAAAGGACCAAGCTGAACACCAAGATGTGCTTTTATTTATTTTTTTGTTACAGATATTTCTCCTTTTTTACCCGATTGGCACCCCCCTCCCCACCCCACCCTGCCCCGTCCCCGGCTTAGTTGTCCATGTCCATTGGTCATGCACACATGCATATAAGTTCTGTGGTTTATCTCTTCCCATCCCTCCCACCCCCTCTTCTGAGGGATGTCAATCTGTGCCCTACTTCCACGTTTCTGGGTCTACCGTATTCCTCAGACCGTTATGTTCATTATATTCCGTATATAAGTGAGATCATGTGGTATTTGTCTTTTTCTGCTTGGCTTATTTCACCTAGGATAATACTTTCCAGGTCCCTCCATGTCGTCTCAAAGGATAAGAGATCTTTCTTTCTTACCGCTGCATAGTACTCCACTGTGTATATGTACCACAGCTTTTTTATCCATTCATCTACTGATGGACACTTGGGCTGTTTCCAGGTCTTAGCTATTGTAAATAGTGCTGCTATGAACGTGGGGGTACATATATTCTTCCTGATTGGTGTTTCAGGCTTCTTAGGGTATATTTCTAGAAGCGGGATCACTGGGTCAAATGGAAGTTCATTTTTTAATTGTTTGAGGTAACACCATATTGTTTTGCATAGTGGCTGCACCAGTCTGCATTCCCACCAGCAGTGCACTAGAATCCCCTTTTCTCCACACCCTCGCCCAGCACTTGTTGTTTGATGATTTGTTGATGGCGGCCATTCTGACAGGTGTGAGGTGATACCTCATTGTTGTGAGTAAAGACAGCCTCTTTAATAAATGGTGTTGGGAAAATTGGAAAGCTACATGCAAAAAAAATGAAACTGGACCATCAACTTACACCATACACAAAAATAAACTCAAAATGGATAAAAGACTTAAATGTGACCCATGAATCCATAAAAATTCTAGAAGAAAATGTAGGCAACAAAATTTTGGACATCATACGAAGCAGAATTTTCACTGATACATCACCTAAGGCAACAGAAACAAAGGAGAAAATGAACACATGGGACTACATCAAACTAAAAAGCTTCTGCACAGCAAAAGAAACAATTATCAAAATGGAAAAGCAACCCACTGTATGGGAGAACATCATTGTCAAAGATGTATCAGAGAAGGGGTTAATTTCCAATATATATAGAGTGCTCATACAACTCAACAAAAGGAAGACAAAGAACCCAATTAAAAAATGGGCAGAGGAGCTGAATAGACACCTCTTCAAACAGGACATAAAAATGGCCAAGAGACATATGAAGAAATGCTCAACATCACTAATCATCAGAGAGATGCAAATTAAGATGTGCTTTTAAAGCCCCGGGCAGAGAGGATCATGAGAGGTAAAGATTCAAAGCACTCAGAGATCCGCCCTGGCCAGTTTGGCTCAGCGGTTAGAGCGTCGGCCTGCGGTCCGGAGAGACCCGGGTTCGGTTCCCGCTAAGGGCACGTACTTCGGTTGCAGTTTGTCCCCGGCCCTGGTTGGTCGTGCGGGTGGCAGCCACTCGATGTGTCCCTTCACGTCGATGTTTTTCTCTCTCTCTCTCCCTTCCTCTCTCTCCCTCCCACTCTAGCTGTACAAAAAATTGAAAAATGTCCTTGGGTGAGGATAAAAAAATAAATAAATAAACAAAGCACTCAGAGATCCACCTTTGTCTGTAGGCTATTAGTCCCAAGTCAATTACTGATCCTCAAGGTGTAGTCCTCTGCCAGGCTAAAACTATACCTGGCAGGTAGGACAAAACATAACAACATTCACATCACAGGAGTAATAGAAGAAGAAAGTGAGCAAGGGTTAGAGAAACTGTTTGAAGAAATAGTGGCAGAAACTTCCTGAACTTGGTGAAGAAAAATGTCACACAAGCTCAGGAAGCATAGACAGTCCCAAGCAAAAACAACCCAAAGAGGCCCATGACAAGACACATCATAATTAAAATGCCAAAAATTAAAAAGACAAAGAGAGAAACTTAAAATCAGCAAAAAAAAAAAAAAAAAAGAATCACGTTGCCCTGGCTGGTTTGGCTCAGCAGTAGAATGTTGGCCTGTGGGCCAATGAGTTGCAGGTTCGATTCTGGCTGAGGGCATGTACCATGGTTACAGTTGGTCCCCAGCCCTGATTGGGGTCATGCAGGAGGCAACGAGTCGATGTGTCCCTCTCACATTGATGTCTCTCTCTCTCTCTCTCTCTCTCTCTCTCTCTCTCCCCTTCCCACTCTAGCTGAAGATAAATAGAAAAATATCCTCAGGTGAGGATTTAAAAATAGCAAAGCAAATGTTACCTACAAAGGAGTTCCCATAAGGCTGTGAGCTGATTGCTCAACAGAAACACTACAGGCCAGAAGAGAATGTCATGAAGTAGTCAAGGTAACGAAAAACAAGAATCTGAAACCAAGACTATTCAATTCCGCAAGGCTATTTTTCAAAGTAGATGAAATCAGGAGATTCACAGACAAAAAAAAAGGCTTAAGGAATTGATTACCACCAAACCAGCATTGCAAGAAATGTTAAAAGAACTCCTGTAATTACAAGAAGAAATATATATAGAGAAACATAGGCATAATGAATAAAAATGTTAATAAGTCTGTACCTGTCAATAACCTTAAATGTTAATAAATTAAATGTTCCAATCAGAAGACATAGGGTAGCATTTTGAATAAGAAAACCTGAACCACATATATGTTGTCTACAAGAGACCCACCTCAGAACAATGACTCAGAAAAGATACAAATGAAGAGTTAGGAAAAATTTCCATATAAATGTAAACAAACAAACAAACAAAAACCTGGGATAACAATACTTGTATCTGATAAAATAGACTTAAAATCAAGGCCATAACAAGAGAAAAGGAAGATCACTATATAATATTAGAGGAATAATCCAACAAGAGGATATAAACCTAGAAAACATCTGCACCAAATACAGGACCAACAGAAGTAATAAAAATCTTCTGGAGGAGTTCAAGGGACACATAGACAGAAATAAAAGCATAGTAGGGACTTTACCACCCCATATACATCACTGGATAGATCTTCTAGACAAAGAATCAATAAGAAAACACAGACCCAAACATCACACTAGATCAGATGGATTTAATTGATATTTACAGAACATCTCACCCCCAAACTGCAGAATACATATCTTCTAAAATTTACATGGGATGTTTTTAAATATGGACCATATATTAGGGCCCAAACCAAGTCTCTACAATTTCAAGATTAAAATCATATCAAGCATCATCTTGGATCACAATGGCATGAAACTAGAGATCAATTACAATAAAACGCTGAAACACATTTAAACACATGGAGGCTGAACACATAATTAAAACATGTTGTTAATTAATGAAGGGGTTACCAGTGATATCAAGTAAGAAATCAAACATTTTCTGGACACAAATGAAAATGAACACGCAACAACACCAGATCCATGGGACACAGTGAAAATAGTCCTGAGAGGGACATTCACCTCAAGAAACAAGAAGACTTTTCTTATAAACTATCTAACCCTACAACTTAAAGAATTAGAAAGAGAGCAGCAAGAAAAGCCCAGAGTCAGTAGAAGAAAGGAAATAATAAAGAAGAGAGCAGCAATAAATAACATAGAGACTATAAAAACTATATAAAGAGCAATTAAATAAAGAGCTGGTTATTGGAAAAGATAAGCAAGATTAATCAACCTTTTGCCAGACTCATTAAGAAACAAAGAGGACTCAACTAAATAAATTCGCAAATGAAAGAGGTGAACTAACAACTGACACCACAGAAAGACAAAGGATTGTAAGAAATACTATGAAAAATTATATGCCAACAAATTGGGCAACCTACGCAAAATGGACAAATTTTTGAAACGATATAATCTTGCCAAACTCAACCAGGAAGAATCAGAAAACCTGAACAGACCAATAACATCTCATAAAATTGAATCAGTAACAAACTACTAGCAAACCAAAGCCCTGGTCTGAATGACTTCACAGGTAAATTTTACTAAACATCTAAAAAACGAACATCTATTCTTCTCTAATTATATCCAAAAATGCAAGAGGATGGAATATTTCAAATTTCTTTTTGAGGCCAGCATCATCCTAACTACCAAACCAGATAAAGACACTTCAAAGAAAGACAATGACAGTCCAATGTCCCTGATGAACATAGATGCTAAAATACTTAGCAAAATATTAGCAAATTGGGTCTCACACTATATTAAAAGATTATTAAACATGACCATCTCAGATTCATCCCAGGGATGCAAAGCTAGTACAATATTTGCAAATCAATAATTGTGATACACCCCATAAATGAAATAAAAGATAAAATTCATTTGATCCTATTAGTAGATACAGATAAAACATTCAACAACATCCAGCACCCATTTTTGATAAAAACTCTCAATAAAGCGGGGATAGAGTATTCATAACCCGACATAATACATGAAAGACTTACAGCCAACATTATACTCAATGGGAAAAACCTAAAACATAATTTTGCAGGAGAGACCAGATTGCTGAAGCCTAGGGAAGTGCTGTCTGCTTGCTCCTAGGACAGGACCAGACTTGAGGCTCAACTGCAGAACATTCCACTTGAAAAACCCCCTGAAAGTCGCTGATTGGAAATACTGTGCCTGGGGGTGGGGAGAGGGGACAGAAGACACGAAATGGGTGCGCGAACCCTCACAGCTGTGCAGCAGAGCTAGGAGGTGCAGGGAAGGTGCGGCAATGCAGCTTCTGCCTCTGGGAGTGGGGAGGCTCAGGCCCACACAGAGATCCCCAAACGAGTGCAACAGGGAAGGAAAGGGGGCCCGTGTAGCATCAGAGGTGGAATCAGAGATGATTTGGCCCGCTGGGGTCTCAGGACTCCCCAGGGTGAAAAGCTAGTGTGAGGTCCCCCACCAGCCTGGGAAGCTCACCCTGACAGGGGGCACCAGAATGGCAGACCTGAGGGGGGCGTCTGAGCAGATCACACAGTAATAAATCTGAGGGGCCGAGTACTCACTGAGAGAACTTTGACTGGGGCTAGACAGAGTGCCCAGGGACAGAGATGCATTCATCCCCACCGAAGTGAAGAGGAGACGTCCCTTCAACCTGTGCAAGACTCTGAGCTGGAGCTCAGCCCCTCAGCGCTGGGGCCGGACAGTACTGGGGATTCGGACATCTGGCCCAGTGCGTGCAGGACACGCTGAAGACTGAAGAATCAAGCAGGGCAGTTACTCTTCTCTTTCTCCGTTTTTTAAAAATATATATATTTTTTATTTTTTGTTATTAATTAATTTTTGTTACAGATGTTTCTCCTTTTTCCCCCACTGATCCTCCCTCCCCCTCCCTCCCTGCCCTGTCCCCAGTTTGTTGTCCATG
Source organism: Molossus molossus (assembly GCF_014108415.1). NCBI lineage: Eukaryota > Metazoa > Chordata > Mammalia > Chiroptera > Molossidae > Molossus > Molossus molossus. The sequence continues at coordinate 109,142,279 of NW_023425403.1, read as the reverse complement.
TTCACTGTTCATGCATACATGCATGTAAGTTCTGTGGTTTATCTCTCCCCCACCACCCCCCTCTTTAGGGGATTGTCAGTCTGTACCCCACTTCCACGTCTCTGGGATTACCCCATTCCTCAGACTGTTATGTTCATTATATTCCACAAATAAGTGAGATCATATGAAACTTGTCTTTCTCTGTTTGGCTTGTTTCACTTAGGATGATACTTTCCAGGTCCCTCCATGTAGTCTCAAAAGATAAGAGATCTTTCTTTCTTACAGCTGCATAGTACTCCATTGTGTATATGTACCACAGCTTTTTTATCCATTCGTCTACTGATGGACACTTGGGCTGTTTTTTTTTTCTTTATTGATTTTAGGGAGAGAGGATGGAAGAGGGGGAGAGAGAGATAGAAACATAGATGAGAAAGGACATTGACTGGCTTCCTCCTGCAGGCCCCCTGCTAGGGACTTGACCCACAACTTGGGCATGTATCCTAAGTGGAAATCGAACTGGTGACTTCTTGCTGCAGGGTTGATGCTCAATCACTGAGCCACACAGGCTGGGCATTTTTTTCACTATTCTCCCATGTTTGGGGTTGTGACCAGGGGGTGGCAGCAACCCAACCAGAGCTGAGGCATTGGGAGGAGAGGAAGAGAGTTCTTGTTCCTGTTCTAAGCTACAGGCACCACCCCCAAGTCAGATCTGTTTAAACCGTCCTGGCTGGACCTGACACTCAGCAGAGCCCAGTGCCCTGGTGAAAGGGGAGGCAGCCCAGAACAAATACATTGAAGTGGCAAGGCCCCCAAATGACCCAGCCTTTGAGCTGGGGAAGCCCTGCTCACCGGACTACCTGGCACCCCACCCTACAGGGCTTCAGCAGTTACAATGTAGCGAAGGACGACAGTGAACTAATGAAAGAGGTACAATGTGCAGGGGAACAGATGCCCCACAGCGACAAGGCATGGACAGCTGAGCTCCTGCCTGGGGTTCCAACTTCTAGAGTCCTTTCATTGGCCCTGCACCTCCTCTCTGGGAAAGGGGGCCACAGGTTCAAAAGTATGTGCCCATGTTAACTCTATCCTTAAATTTTTGAGGAACCTCCATAATATTTTTCGTAGTGGCTGTAAAAGATTACATTCCCGTTGGTGGCGAAAGAGGGTTCCACGTTCTCCACAACCTCTTCAACGTTTGTTCTGTTCTGTCTTCCTGATGATAGCCATTCAAGCAGGTGTGAGGTGGTAGCTCCTTGTAGTTTTAATTGGCATCTCCCTGATAGCTAGTGAACTTGGGCATCTTTTCATCTGTCTGTATGTCTTCTCATGAGAAGTGACTGATCAGGTGCTCTGCTAATTTTTTAATGGGATTGTTTGTTTAGTGTTGAGTTGTATGCGTTCTTCATCTATTTAGATATTAACTCCTTATTAGAGACTTTGCTTGAAAATAGCATCTCCCATTTGATTGGTCATCTTTTAGTTTTGTTGGCAGTGTTTTTTGTTTGTTTGTTTATTTTTTTGCTATGCAAAGCTTTTTAGTTTGATATAGTCCCATTTATTTAATTTTCCCTTTAATTTTCTTGTATTTGAGGTAAAAATCATAAATTCTTCTTTGAAACCAAGATTCATGAGTTTAGTATTTATGTTCTTCTTTATGTAATTTATTATTTCAGACCTATTTAGGTCTTTGATCCATTTTGAATTAATTTTTGTACATGGGGACAAACTGTAATCTAGTTTCATTCTTTTGCATGTGACTTGTCAATTTCCCAGCACCATTTATTATAATGTCTTTCTTTTCTCCATTATGTGTTTTTGGCTCCTTTGTCAAATATTATTTACCCATATACATGGGGTTTTATTTCTGTGACATCAATTCTGTTCCTTCAGTCTGCATGTCTGTTTTTCTGCCAATACCATGCTGTTTTGATTAACATAGCTCTGTACTACAATTTCAAGTCAGGTAGTGTGATACCTCCAGTTTAATTTTTTTTTTTGTTTCTCTCTCAGGATTGTTTTGGTTATTTGGGGTGTTTTGTGGTTCCATACAAATCTGATGTTTTTGTTGTATTTCTTTAAAAATAACATTGGAATATTGATGGAGAATGGATTAAATCTGTATATTGTCTTGGATAATATGAACATTTAAATACTATGTTTATTTTTTTCCAATCCATGAACAAAAATTACCTTTCCAATTCATTGTGATTTTTTTCTTTAAAAAAAATTTTTTTTATTGGTATTTTGAGAGAGAGAGGAAGGGAGAGAGAGAGAAAGAAACATCAGTGTGAGAGAGAAGCATCAATTGGCTGCCTCCTGCATGCCCCCTACTGGAGATCGAGCCCACAACCTGGGCATGTGCCCTGACCTGAATCAAACTGAGACCTCTCAGTCCATGGGCCAATGATCAATCCACTGAACCACACTGGCGGGGCTCATTGTGTTTTTACTTTTCAATCTCTTTTAACAATTATTTATAATTTTCAGCATATAGGTTCTTCACACCTTTTGTTAAGTTTATTCCTAGGTATTCTTTTAATCACAATTGGAAAAAACTTTTTTTAAAATAAAGTTTTATTGTCAATATACAGGAAAGCACTGGAGTTTTTTTTACATTAATTTTGTATCCTGCAGTATTATTATATTTTTTTATTGTTTCTTTTTTTGTTTAATTTTTTAAATTAATTTCAGAGAGAGAGAGAGGGAGAGGGAGAGAGAGATAGAAACAACAATGACAGGGAATATTGACTGACCGCCTCCTGCATGCCCCCCACTGGGGATCGGGCCCACAACTTGGGCATGTGCCCTGACCAGGAATTGAACTGGTGACCTCTTGGTGCAGGGTTGACGCTCAACCACGAAGCCACACTGGATGGGCTTTTTATTGTTTCTAATAGCGTGTTGGTGGTGTCTTTAGGGTTTTCTATATATAGAATCGTGTCATCTGCACAAAGTGACACTTACTTCTTCATTCCCAATTTTAATGCTTTATATTTCTTTCTCTTGTTGATTGCTCTGGCTCGGACTTTCAGTACTATGTTGAATAAGAGTGGTGAGAGTGGGCATCCTTGTCTAGTTCCTGATCTTAGAGAAATCATTTCAGTTTTCCACCATTGAGCATATCAGCTGAGGATTTGTTATATATGGCTTTTATTATGTTGAAGTACTTTCCTTCAATAATCATTTTATTGAGTGTTTTAATCATAAATGGATATTGTATGATATCAGATGCTTTTCCTGCATCTTTTGATATCATATACATTTCATCTTTTGCTTTGTTAATGTGTTGTATGATAATGATTGATTTTTTTTATGTAGAACGATTCTTGTGTCCCTGGAATAAACCCCACTTCATTGTGATATGTTTCATTCTAATATATTGTTGTATGATATTTACTAGTCTTGTGTTAGCATCTGTATTCACCAGAGATATTGGTCTGTAGTTTTCCTTTCTTATTATTCTTACCAGGATTTTGCATCAGGGCTTTGTGGGCATCATAATGCTTTAGAAAGTATTGCTTTTTCGTCAATTTTTTGGGACTAATTTAAGAAAAATAGGTATTAAATCTTCTTTGAATAACTAGTGGAATTTACTAGTGAAGCCAACTCATCCTAGACTTTTATTTTTTGGGAGGTTTTTGATGTTTTTTAAATTTCTTTACTGTTGATGTGTTTATTTAGATTTTCCAATTCTTCGTGGTTCAGCCTAGAAAAGCTCTATATTTCTAGGAACTTATTCATATCTTCTAGATTATTGAATTTTATGGTATATAGTATTTCACAGTATTCTCATGTGATCTTTTGTATACTTGTGATGTCTATGGTAACTTCTCTTCTATTTCTGATTTTGTTTATATGAGTTTTTGGGGAGGGTTTTTGTTTGTTTTTTACTTATTAAGTCTTGCAATGTGTTTGTCAATTTTAGAAAGAACAACCTCTTTATTGTACTAACTTCTTGTACAGTCTTTTTTTTCTGTATTTTATTCAATTTTTTTATTTCCTCTCTTCTGCTGTCTTTGGGTTCATTTTGCTCTTCGTTTTCTAGTTCTTCAAGTTCTTTACCTGGGATTTCTCCTGTTTCTTGAGATAGGTCTGTAATTACATATACTCCCCTCTTATTACTGCTCACTCCCTCCCAGAAGTGTGGCATGTCATATTGTCTTTCTCATTTTTCTCTATATATCTTCTGTTACCTTTTATTTTTCCTTTGATCCAATCATTTTTAGTAGTATGTTGTCTAATTTCCACATATTTGTGGGTCTCTTTACTTCCTTTTTGCAGTTGAGTTCTAATTTCTAATTTTGAATGATTGTGGTCAGAAATATACTTGGTATGATTTCAATCTTCTTAAATTTGCTGAGGCTAGATTTCTGACCCAACATGTGGTCTATTCCCGAGACTGTTCCATGTGCACTGGAGAAGAATGTATAATCTGATGTTCTGGGATGATGTTTCTTTATTGATTTTTCTGTTTGGATAATCTGTCAGTGGAATGCTTAGTTCCCCAACTGTGATTTGTATTCATCCGTTTCTCCCTTTCATTATGTTACAGGGCTCTGGGGTTGGGTGCATATATACTGAGAAATGTTATGTCTTCTTGATACAGTGTTCCTTTTATCGTTACAAAACGTTCATCTTGTGTATTGTTACCTTGGTTGTCCTGAGATCTATTTTATCCAATGTAAGTATGGCTACACCTCGTTTTTTGTGGATACTAAGAGCTTGGAGAACCATTTTCCACCCTTTCAATCCGAGTCTGTCTTTGTTTTGCAGGTGCAGTGCCCTCCTGAAGTAGCATATACTGGGCTCTGTTTTCAAATCCAAGAAGTACTCTTTGCCTTTTTATTTGTGAATTCAGTCCATTTCCACTCAAGGAAATTATGGATGTATGAGTATTTTCTATAGACATTTTACCTACTGTTTTCTGCTAGTTCTGTGCCTCCATTGGTTGTTTTTCCTTTGTGTTCTGCCTGTCGTTTTTGCTTGTTGGTATCTCCATACTTCGTTCCTCTGTTTGTTCTTTAGCTATCTGTCTCCACTTTTAAGTTTTTCTGTATGGTTATCATTCGATTTATGAAAAAGTTGCATATGTATAGTGCTCCTTTTTCTTCTGAATACACTTTTTACCTTTTACGTTTTTGTTGTCTCGAATGATCCCTGTTTATGCTGTAAGTTTGTTGGTGATCTTACTCATCCTTCTGTGCGCTTGGCTTTTTATTTCAGGTAGATGAACCTCCCTGATACTTCTGCAGTTGAGGTCTTCTGGTGATAAATCCCCTCAGCTTCGGTGTGTCTGGAAAAGTCTTATTTCTCCTTCATCTCTAAAGGATCATTTTGTTGGATATGTTATTCTTGGCTGGTACTTTCTCTCTTTCAGCAATTTGACACTTTGGCTCCACTCTCTTTAGCCTGTAGAGTTTCTGCCGAGAAATCCAGTGATGACCTGATGGGCTTTTGTTTATAGGTTATTTTATTCTTTTCCCTGGCAGGCTTTAGGGTCTTTCTTTGTGATTATTATTATTATTATTTTTTATCCTCACCCGAGGACATTTTTCCACTTTTTGTTCAGATAGAGTGGGAGGGAGAGAGAAAGAGAGAGAGAGAGAAACATCGACGTGAAAGGGACACATCGAGTGGCTGCCACCCACACAACCGACCAGGGCTGGGGACAAACTGCAACCGAGGTACACGGCCTTAGCGGGAACCGAACCCGGGTCTCTCAGGACCACAGGCCGACGCTCTAACTGCTGAGCCAAACCGGCCAGGGCTGTGATTAATTTTTTATCACTTTAGTGCACTGTGCCTTGGAGAAGGCCTTCTCTGACTGAGGTAATTAGGTGTTCTGTTCGCTTCGTGGGTTTGATGAGCTAGGTCTTTCCTTAGGGTTGAGAAGTGCTTGTCAACTTTGTTTGAATACGCTTTCTGTTTCCTTCTTCTTCTAATATGTTCTCTTTTTTTCCCCCCTTTATTGATTTTAGAGAGAGAGGAAGAGAGAGAAAGAGACAGAAACATCGATGAGAGAGAATACTGATGGCCGCCTCCTGCACACCCCCTCTGGGGATGGGCCCACAACCTGGGCATGTGCCCTGACCAGGAATCGAACCAGTGACCTCTTATCTTAGTACATGGGTCAACGCTCAACCACTGAACCACGCTGGACAGACCTCATATGCTTATTATTTTTATCTTTTTCTTTCTAATGAAGTCAGTTCTCACAGAGTTCTTTTATTTTATTTTTAATGCTCAAGTCTATCTTTTCTTACCTTTTCATCATTTTTAGTTTTATGCCTTTGATATCACTAATCCTTTTTTTCATTTGATCCACTGTATTCCTGTGCTTGCTAGTTCATCTTGATCTTTATTTTTAATTGAGTTCTTTATCTCTAAAAATTCTATTTGGTTCTTTTTTACATTTCAACCTCTTTGGTAAAATACTCATTTTGTTTGTTGATTTGTTTTAAGAGGTCATTAAACTGCCTATGTGTATTTTCTTGCCTATCATTGAGTTATTTCAGAACTGCAATCTTGAAATTAATGTTATTGAAGTCATATTTTTACATCTTTAAGATCATTATATGAAGATTTTTCTTTTTTTTAAATTTTTTAATTTATTTATTTTGTTACAGATGTTTCTCCTTTTCCCCCCACTGATTCTCCTGCCCCCTCTCCCTACCCTTACCCCCCCTTTGTTGTCCATGTCCATTGTTTATGCACACATGCATATAAGGTCTGTGGTTTATCTCTCCCCCTCACCTCCTTTTCGGGGGATTGTCAGTCTGTACCCCACTTCCACGCCTCTGGGACTACCTCGTTCCTCAGACTGTTATGTTCATTATGTTCCACAAATAAGTGAGGTCACGTGATATTTGTCTTTCTCTGCTTGGCTTGGAGATTTTTCATGTTCTTTTTGAGCTGCCTCGCTGAATTGGTTACTTGGGGTATTTCTCTCGTATGTTGATACGTGGAAGCATTTCTATTGTTTTCCAGTAGGTGTCACTGACTCACAGACTTTCAGCTCTGTTGTCCATCTCTGGTTTTTCACATCTGCACAGGCAGTGCCGGTGGGGGTGGGTGCCTCCCTTGTGATCCTGTCGCTCTGGTCCCAGGAGACCAGGCTCAGAGTGGACGCAGTGGGCAATGGGAATCCTCGAACTGTCCAGGGCCCCGCATGTGTGGTGGAGAGGGACCACCTGGCCACCTTCTGCGTTGCCTTGCTCTCCCTGTAATGGTGACCTCTGACTTCCATGGAATTTCTTCTGTGGTCCTGATCCCAGGGCTACCCGTTCTGAGATTTACATATAACGCCCTCCACAGCCTGACACGGAGGGCTCAGGGAGGCAGCTCTGGGTGGGTAAGGGGTAGCCAGGCTCGGTGGCTTTGTCTCTCTTTCCGAAACGCTGACCAGCAGACAACTGCAGGTGCCCTCCATGCAGTGTCCCTGCCGAGTCACTGGGCTCAGCTGCAGCTTGTGGGGCCCACTCCTGCAGGGGTGCCCCCCAAGTCTCTGCCCCTCCCAATGAGGGAGTGCCAACCACGGACGGGTTCCTCTTCTCTGGCCGGAGCCCGAGCTGCAGGGCTGCATCCCCGGCCCGCTCAGACCCTCCTTCTTCCACTTACCCACCTTTAGATGTTTGGGTGCACAGGTCTCTCGTGTGTTTGTGTGGAGAAGGGAATTTTTTGTTGCATTACAGCTGTTCAAGTCGTTGAAACTTTAAAGGGAGAGACCAAGGGTCTCTCTCCCCTGCCGTTACTCTGACATCATTCCCCATTCCCGCACATTTCATCTCACATATTCACCTCCACGGAGTGTTTTCAAAAGGAGGAATCAGATTTTAGAGGAACATCATTCAAAATAGAATTCACAAGTGATAGCCTTTTACTTCGTACTGCAACTTCCCACTACTTCTAGGGCAGGTTTCCAAGGCTGCTGGCTCCGACATGGCTGGTGGCATCGGTGCCGGGTGGTCCGGCCCCGCTCTGCACGCTGCTGTCCTTACGAAGCCCCCTGCCCTCGTCCTCCACACCGCATCCCTCTCACCTGCCAGGACTGTGACGTGCGGGACAGAGGGCGCGCCCCACTGGATATTGTACTTCCAGAACCTGCTCTGCTGTCTGTGCAGTCGGAGGACTTTGAAGGTCTGATGAAAGAGCCGATTGTTCTGGGCTCTCATTCGGAGTCCTGGGAAGAGAGACAGGAGGGTGAACATGGGGGGCCCTGGGAACAGGGAGAGATGAACAAAATGCATTGTAACTCTCCGTCCACTCATGGTTCTGACTCAAGAGCTTACTACTGAGCATGTCACTGCTCTGCTTAAAAAGTCACAATTTACTGTAAACTTCTAAAAACAGTACTTGAGATCGATAGCAATCTGAACCCAGCTTTTTACAATCATCTCATGTTTCCTGCTCCCTGTGGGACACTGCGCGTCAACCAGACCTGTCTAGGAACTGTCTCTCGAACACGTTTTCTCTTTTCCTTACATCGATTGTGAGGCATTGCTCAAGGCGTTGCTTAGTTGTATCCGTAATACATATTGCCTCCCTAAGGAGAAAGTGACGTGCAACTTTTGAAGAATTTCATGTCACTATGTAACTGAGTCTTATAAATATATTACTGTCAGACTGAGCTTGCAATGTATATTGTACATAAAAGGTACAATTATTACCCACATGTTATATCTGGAGAAGGTTGGAAAAAAAAAAAAAAAACAACAAATAGAAAGATCTGATTTTGTAAGTCTTCATAAAAACATTTTGACAAGAACTATGTAATGTTCTAAATTCAAAAGGAAAACAATAAATGGAGCCCCAGGAGACGTACCTAAAGAAACCTTGAGTCCGGAGATTCTGACACATCTAATAAATTTCAGAAAAAAATGTCTGAGTTTATTTTTATTTATGTGAATTGTAATGTTTCTTATCGAATATTACACTACTGCGATATTTACTAAAATATTTGTCTTCTTCCTCAGAAAATTATTTAGAATTAATAGCAATTAATACTTACTTGCCACCCTCACGTTCACAATGCACTTTTGCAAACAGTTCCTCTTAGGTTTTGTAACAGTTCTTGTTAACTAGGTGGTATTTAGATAACATATGAATATTTATACCCTTACTTTAATATGAGGAAACTGAACCTCAGAAAGCTTAAGTGACTTCCCAAAGATTATGTGGATAGTGGAGGATAAGCACATGTTATTAAACAATGAATGGGTTACCAATGAGATCAAGAAAGAAGTATGCCTGGCTCTGCGGTCCAGAGAGACCCGAGTTCGGTTCCCGCTAAGGGCATGTACGTCGGTTGCAGTTTGTCCTCAGCCCTGGTTGGGTGGCACCCACGCGATGTGTCCCTTTCACGTTGATGTTTCTCTCTCTCCCTCTCTCGCTCCCTCCCACTCTATATGAACAAAAAATGGGAAAATGTCCTCGGGTGAGGATTAAAAAATAAAATTAAAAAAAAAAAAAAGAAGTAAAAAAACTTCCTGGAAACTCATGAAAATGAACACACAACAACACAAAATCTATGGGACACAGCAAAAGCAGTCCTGAGAGGGAAGTTCATAGCACTACAGGCCCACCTCAAGAAACAAGAAAATGTACTAATAAATTATCTAACCCTACAACTTAAAGATTTAGAAAAAGAACAACAACAACCAGTGTTAGTAGAAGAAAGAAATGACAGAGAGACTAAAAAGACAATACGAAAGATAAACAAAACCAAGAGCTGTTTTTTTGAAAATATAAACTAGATAGATCAACATTTAGCCAAACTCACCAAGAAACAAAGAGAGAGGACCCAAATTCATAAAATAGAAAAAAAGAGGTGAAGTAACCACTGACACCACAGAAATACGAAGGACTGTAAGAATATACTACGAACAAGTATATGCCAACTAATTCGACAACCTAGGCTAAATGAACAAATTCCTAGAATCATACAAGCTTCCAAAGTTCAAGTAGGAAGAGTCAAAAAACCTGAACAGACCAATAACAACTAAGGAAATAAAAGCAGTAATCAATAAACTCTCAGCAAATAAAACCTCTGGTCTGGACAGATTCACAAGAGTTTTTACCAAAAATTCAAAGAATAACAACTATTCTCCTCAAACTATTCTAAAAGATTAAAGAGGAAAAAGACTTCCAAGTTCTTTTTATGAGTATAATCCTAATAAAAAAAAAAACACAAAAAAAAAACAGAGTAAGACACTACAAGAAAAGAAAATCACATAAATGCCAAAATCCTTAGAAAAAATTTTTAGAAAATCAGACCCAGGAATATATTAAAAATGTATACAACATGACCAAGTGGGATTTATACCAGGGATGCAACACTGGTACATTATTTACAAATCAATAAATGTGATACACCACATAAACAAAATGAAAGATAAAAATGATATTATCTTATCACAAAAAAAAAAAAAAAAAAAGCATTTAACAAAATACAGCACCCATTTTTTGATAAATAAGCAAAGTGAGAAGAGAAAGATCATACTTCAGCATAATAAAGGCCATATGTGACAAACCTACAACCAACATCATACTTATTGGGTAAAAATTTTTAAAAAAATTAAAGAAAAAACATTTTTCTTAAGATCAGAAACAAGACAGAGAAGTCTGCTTTTGCCACTCTTAATCAACATATTACTGGAAGTCTTAGCCACAGCAATCAGACAAGAAGAAAAAATAAAAGGCATCCAAATTGGGAATGAGAAAGTAAAACTGTCATTAATATTGTACATAAAAAACTCTAAAGACTTTATCAAAGCATTACTACTAGACATAATAAATGAATTTGGTAAATTAGCAAGATACAAAATGAACATCCAGAAATTATTGGCATTTTAATACATCAATAATGAACACACAAAAAGAGAAATTAAAAAAGCTATCCCATTTACAATTGCAACAAAATGTAAGATAACTAGGAATAAATTTAACCGAGGAGGTAAAAAACCTGTGCTCAGAAAACTACATGATATTAAAAAACAAATAGAGAAAGATATTGAAAGTGAAAGCATATACCATGTTCATGGATTGGAAGAATTAACATCATTATAGTAGTCATACTACCCAAAGCAATCTATAGACTCAATGCAATCCCTATGAAAATAACAATGGCATATTTCACAGATTTAGAACAAGGATTCCAAAAATGTATATGGAACCAAAACAGATCCTGAATAGCCTCACCACTCTTGGAAAAAAAAAAGTTGGAGGGCTCACAATACTGGATATCAAACTATACTACAAAGCCATTATAATTAAAATAGTCTGGTACTGCACAAGAAGGGGCATATAAATCAGTGGAATGGAACAGAGAGTCCAGAAATCAACCCACACCTTATGGTTAATTAATATGCAACAAAGGATGTAAAACCATACAAAAGGGTAAAATAAGTACCTTCAATAAATGTTGTTGGGAAAATTGGATGGGTACAAGCAGAAAAAATAAAACTAGTCCACCAATTTACACCATACAAAAAAAAAAAAGACAAAAAAAAAAAAAGAAAAACCTCAAAATGGAGCAAACACTTAAATGTAAGTCACAATATTATAAAAATCCTAGGAAAAAAGCATAGGCAGTAAAACCCCAGACATCTGTCAGAGCAATGTTTTTGCGAATATGTCTCAGAAGGAAGGGAAAACATAGAAAAAATAAACAAATGGGACTATATCAGACTAAAAAGCTTCTGCACAGCAAAAAGAACCATCAGCCAAACATAGAAGGAACCCCCTGTATGGAAAATCAAATTGTCCAGTGATTCATCAGATCGGTGGTTAATCTCCAAAATGTATAAAGAACATATACATCTCAAAACCAGGAAGACAAAAAATCCTGTATGCAAATAGGCGAAGTACCTGAATAGACACTTCTTCAAATAGGACCTACAGATGGCCAATAGACACATGAAAACGTTTCTCAAGCTTCCTAATTATCAGAGAGATCTAAATTAAAACTACAATGAGGTGAGTGGAAGATGCAGCCGATTAGGTTTAGGCCACACTGACCTTATCCCTAACTGGCGTTAGAAGTAAAATTTGGAAAAATCGTTCTGAATGACAAACTGAAGACGAATTGGAGATAAGCCTTATAACCAAGGACCTAAATAAGCGGCCACATCAAGACAGGTGGGAAGTGCAGAGGCGGGAGAGGGCTGGCCAGGCTCCCACGGGAAGCAGCTGAAGTTTTGCAGGGCTGCCTCAGCTGTCTAGAGTTCCACCTGAGAAGTCTGGGGCCTAAACTCCAAATCAGTCTTCCCCGTCAAGAGCACCAGAACTCAGAAAGGTGCCCACATGACATCTGACTGAAAACCAGGGGAGTTTACGTCCACCAGTGACAGATGGCTGGAAAAGCAGGCACCCTATTAAAGGACCAGCAGACAAAGCTTCATTTTTAGCCTCCGGTCTTGGGCACCAGCAGAGGGAGGGCAACGTGAACTAGGGCTGTGTGAGGAAATTCCGGCGTTGGGGCTCTGGAGAGAGAGCTGAGAGGACAGATGCTGGGACCCCTATGCGGAGTCATGTCCCCAACTGCCAAAGCCCTTTCTCAGGAAATCTTGCACATACATTCAGTGTTAGGTTGAGGGAGAAGCAATTGCCTCAGCATTTGGAATCCCTCTCACCCCACCCTGTGGAGAGTATGACGTGACTACAGCTGGAGGCTCATTAAGTGACTGAGATGAACAGACACACTGCAGGCAGAGGCAGATCCCTGAGTGCTTTGAATTTTTGCCTGACCTGCTCCTGGGCCTGGGGCTAGTAGAAATAGATTTTGTTGCTTCATTTGGTTTCTTTCCACAAGCATCCAGGCCCAGCTGAGGGAGCCATAAGCTGTGGATCACTGATAGTTCCAAACAGGTTGCTCAAGGCCAAGCACAGACAGTGTTGGACATTGGCCTGCACCAGAGTCCTCTGAAGAGGCCCGGAACAGTGCACCCAGCGGCAGGATCCAATAAGCTTCACAAGCGGTATCTCCACAGGGAGATATTATTGGCAGAAAAAGAACCCTGTTAATTCTGTTTTGTGTGGGCAGCACCTGCACAGCCGCTTCATGCTGTGTTGGGGGTTAAGATCCACTGGCAGCCAGCCAGAGGGTTGAGCCCATGCATGAATGCACCAATAGCAATCAGGTCTCAATGACAACATGAGGGCCCACACAATGTGCACAAGGGACATTATCTGAGCACTTCATTCTGGTGATCAGGGAGATGCTGCCACTGGGTCCCACAGGTAATCTATAACATAAGGCCACTCTATCATAACTGGTCCTCAGAGACGTTCTACCTAATACATAGAAACAAACAGTCAGCCAAAATGGAGAGAAAAGCAACTGACCCCAAATAAACGACCAAGAGAATTCTCCATGGAAGAGCTAAATAAAGTAGAGGTCAACAATTTATCAGTCATAAAGTTCAGAGTAATGATGATAAGGATGCAGCAACAGAAACGGACCCATCAGAAATGAAGAATGTCATATCTGAAATTAAAAAATGCACTGAAAGGAATAAACATCAGGTTCAAAGAAGCAAAGGATGGAATCAATGGTTTAGAAGAAAAAGTAGGAAAAAACACGAAATCAGAGCAGCAAAAAGAAAAACAGAATTTTTAAACGAGGATCGTTTAAGTTTCCTGTGGGACAACCTGCAGCAAAAGAACATCCACAGGATAATGGTACTAGAAGGAGAAGAGAAAGGGCGAGGGATCAAGAAACTATTTTAAGAAGTAATATCTAAACACTTCTCTAACCTGGTGAAGGAAAAAGACATACAAGTCCAGGAAATGCAGGGAGTCCCAAACAAGATGAACTCCAAGAGGCCCACACCACAACACATCATAATTAAAATGCCAAAAGTTAAAGACAAAGAGAGAATCTTACAAGCACCAAGAGAAAGGCAATCAGTTACCTACAAGGAAGCTCTCATAAGATTACTAGCTAATTTCTCAACAGAAACATTTTAGGCTAGAAGGATTGGCATAAAATATTCAACATAGTGAAAAAACAAGGACCTACTACCAAGGCTACTTTACCCAGCAAGACCATCATTTAAAATCGAAGGAGAAATAAAGAGTTTCCCAGACAAGAAAAAGCTAAAGGAGTTTCTTGCCACCAAACCAGCATTACAATAAACGTGAAAGGTCTTGCTTTAAGAAGCAAAAGAAGAAAAACAACAACAACAAATGAGAAACAGGAATATAGTTAAAAAAATAAAATGGCAATACAGTCGTCCCTTGCCACTTCATGCTTCGACTTTCGTGGCTTCATTCTATCGCGGTTTTTTCAAATACAGTATACAGTATATAAATAAAGAATCCTACTTTGTGGAAATTTATTTATCGCAGTAGAATCTGGAACTGATTAACGATGTTAACAAGGGCCGACCATAAATATGTACCTATCAACAATCACTTTAAATGTAAATGGCTTAAATGTCCTAATCAATAGCTGAACGGATATGAAAACAAGACCCATGTACATGCTATCTTCAAAAGACCCACTTCAGGAAGCAAGATACACACAGCTAAAAGTAAAAGTATAGAAAAATATATTTCATGAATCTGGAAAGGATAAAAGCTGGTGTAGTGACACTTATATCTAACAAAATAGACTGTAAAGCTAAGATATAGTAAGAGACAAAGGACACTATACAATGATAAAAGGATCAATCCAACAAGAGGACATAATCCTTGTAAACTTTTATGCACCCATCATAAAACAATATACAGCATATCTTGACAGACATAAAGAAAGAGACTGACAGCTGTACAGTCATATTAGGGGATTTTTACACCCCACTTACATCAATGGACAAACCTTCCAGACAGAAAATCAATAAGGAGATGGTGATCTAAAATGACAAACTAAATCAAATGGATTTAACTGACAGTCTTCAGTAAATTTCACCCCAGAGCGGCAGAACATACATTCTTTAATTGCACATGGAACATTTTCTATGATAGACCACGTGCCAGGACACAAAGGAAGCCTCGATAAATTTAAGAATACTGAAATCAGCCCTGGCTGGTTTGGTTCAGTGGTTAGAGTGTCGGCCTGCGGTCCAGAGAAACCTGGGTTTGGTTCCCACTGGGGGTATGTACCACGGTTGCAGTTTGTCCCCGGCCCTGGTTGGGTCGTGCGGGTGGCAGCCACTTGATGTGTCTCTTTCACATCGATGTTTCTCTCTCTCCCTCCCACTCTATCTGAACAATAAATGGAGAAATGTCCACGGGTGAGGATAAAAAAAAAAAAAAAGAATACTGAAATCATATCAAGCATATTCTGTGACCATAATGCTATGAAACTTAAAATCAAGCACAAGAAGAAAACCTGAAAAACACACAAAGACAAGGATGCTAAATAATATGTTGCTAAACAAACAAACAAGAAAGGTTAACAATGAGATCAGGAAGAATTCTGAAGATACTTCGGAATGAATGAAAAGGAGAACAGGAAACCCCAAGTCTGTGGGACCCGGTGAAAGCAGTCCTAGGAGGAATATTTATAGCACTACAGGCCTATCTCAAGCAACAAGAAAAAGCTCAAATAAACAATCTAACCTTACACTTAAAGGAACTTGAAAAAGAAAAACAAACAAAACCCAGAGTAGAAGAAACAAGTTAATAAAGATCAAAGAAAAATAAATAAAATATAGTTTAAAACAATGACACAAAAGATTAGTGAAACCAAGTTCTTGTTCTTTGAAAAGATAAACAATATTGACTAACCTTTAACCAGACTCATCAGAAAAAAAGAGAGAGGACTCAAGTAAATAAAATCAGAAATGAAAGAGGAAAGTAATAATTAACACCAAAGAAATACAAAGGATTGTAAATATATATATATATATATATAGTTGTTGATATATTGTTGTTGAATATATATATATTATCAACAATATTCCAACAAGTTGGAGACACTGGAAAAAATTGATAAACTCTTACAAACATACAATTTTCCAAAACGAAATCAGGAAGAATCAGAGAATTGGAATGGATTGATTACAACTAGTGAAATTGAAGCAGTAATAAAAAATACTCCCAAAAGCTTCAATCCAGTTAAGCTTAGACCTTAAAACACAGGATGTGGGTAGATTTTAATCTGGTTGGTCATAACTTTCACCTAAGACGTAGGTCCTTCCAGATAAATTGAACACAGAAACAACTTCATGTTCTTCACCTTGCTTTTCAAATCTGTTTTGAGTTTTAAAAGATTCCACTTAAAAACCATCTTCTGCAGGTCAGGGGAGATTTTCTCCCCCCCCCCCCCCAAGCCCACACACGCCCACCACCCCTCACCTTGCCCTTATCCAAATTTAAGTCAAGAGGAACGCTTTCAGTCTCACACCTAGGTCACGCCTGGAGGACTGGCTTGTCGCATACACTTCTCTGCTAGGGGGCACTGTTAGTGCAGAAGTACAGGACATAAAGTGTGATGGGCTTCGTTCCCACCTCTTACATCTCTCCACCCTTTAACCCCTTGTCTGTTCAGCTCCTCTTTCTTTCTTCCATATTCTTTGGTTTGTATGTGGTTTCTCAGTTAATACATAGCGAATAGCTCTTATTTTTCTTATGTTGTTGACTGCTTAGGTCTCTCTGGATGTAAAGGTGAAAATACATTTGATGGAAATACGTGTGTCTATTTAAAGACCCAGTTGCTCCTCTGGAGTTTGTACGTTCAAGAATGATTAATCTGTGTGATAAACTGACTACTACAGTCATTACGTACAAAAAAAAATACTCCCAATGAACAAAAGCTCTGGACCTGATGACTTTACAGGTGAATTTTACCAAATATTCAAACAAGAACTAACACCTATCCTTCAAGCTATTTCAAAAAAATTCAAAAGGAGAAAGACTTCAAGCCCTTTTTTATGAGCCCAACATTATCCTAATTCCAAAACCAGATAAGACATGACAAAGAAAGAAAATTATAGGCAATATTCCTGATAAACATAGATGCTGGAATCCTTGACAAAAAATTAGCAAACCAAATTCAGGACTACATTAAAAAAATAACACCCCATGATGAAGTGTGATTTATTCCAGGGATGCAAGATAGGTACAATACCTGCAAAATACTAAATGTGATACACTACGTAAACAAATTGAAAGATCAAAACAACATGACCATATTAATAGATGCAAAAAAAAAAGCATTTGATAAAATCCAGCACTCGTGTATGATAAAAATTCTCAGCAGAGTGGGAATAGAGGGAACATACCTCAATGTAATAAAGGCCACAGATGACAAATCCACAGCCAACACTATCAATGGGCAAAAACTACAAGCATCCCCCTTAAGATCAGAAACAAGACAGGAATGTCCACTTTCACCACTCTTATTTTACATAATACTAAAAGTCTTAGCCACAACAATCAGACAAGATGATATGAAAAGCATCCCAATGGGAAAGCAGGAAGTTAAACTGTCATTGTATCCAGTGATGTGTTCTTGTATGTAGAGAGCCCTAAAGATTCCACCAAAAAAACTACTAGAACTGATAAATAAATTCAGTAATGTAGCAGGATACAAATAAATATCCAGAGATTAGTTAGATTTTTATACATCAATAATAAACCATCAGAAAGGGAAACTAAAATAACAGTCCAATTCACCATAGCTTCAAAAAAAATAAAATACCTAGGAAAAAATTTAACCAAGAAGGTAAAAAGTCAGTGCTTAAAAAATTATGAAACTGAAGAAGATACAAATAAGTGGAAGCATATACCATGTTCATGGATAAAAAGTATTAAAAATATCATTAAAATGTCCATACTACCCAAATCAATCTAAAGATTTAAATCAATTCCTATCAAGATATTAATGGCGTATTTCACAGAATTAAACAAATGTTTCAAAATTTGTATGGAACCACAAAAGATATCAAACAGCAACACTGATCTTCGGAAAGATTAATAAATTTAAAATAATCACCCTACCTAATATTAAATTATACTACAAGGCCATAGTAATCAAAATAGCTTGGTACTGGCATAAAAACAGACATATAAATCATTAGAACAGAATAGAGAGCCCAGAAATAAATTGATGCCTTTATACTCAATTAATATTTGACAAAATAGGCAAAAACATACAATGGACTAAAGATAGACTTTTCAATAAATGGTGTTGGGAAATTGGACAGATACATACAAAAATAATGAAACTAAAAATAAATATGAAATTAGGCTACCTTCTTACATCATACACAGAATAAATTCAAAATGGATTAAAGACTTAAATGTTAGAATCAAGACCATACAAATCCTAGAAGAAAACATAGGCAGTAAAATCTCAGACATTTTTTGTTGCAATATTTTTTCTGATATATCTCCTTAGGCACAGGAAACAAAAGAAAAAAATAAGCAATGCAACTACATTAAACTAAAGTTTCTTTTCACACCAAAGGAAACCATCAACAAAATAAAAACTATCTGCTGAATGGAAGAGTGTATTTGTCAATCATACATTTGATAAGGGATTAATGTGCAAATTTTACAAAGTACTTAAAAACTCAACACCTAAAAACAAACAATCTAATTGAAAAATGGGCAAAGGACATGAGTAAACACTTTCCTGAGGAGGACATACAGATGACCAATAGACATGAAAAAATGTTCAAGGTCACTAATCATCAGAGAGATGCAAACTAAAACTACAATAAAATATAACCGCACACCTGTCAGAATGGCTATCATTAATAAATCAACAACCAACAAGTGTTGGCAATGATGTGGAGAAAAGGAAACATTTGTACACTGTTCATGGGACTACAGACTGGTACAGACACTGTGGAAAGCAATATAGAGTTACCTCAAAAAATTAAAAATTAAACTTCCCTGTGACCCAGTGATTTCTCTTCTGGGAATTTACTTAAATAAACTCAAAACTCTAATTTGAAAAAAAAAAAAAAAGTATGTACCCCTATGTTCAGGGCAATAACTGAGACTTGGAAGCAGCCCTAGTGTCCATTAGGAGATGAGTGGATAAAAAGCTGTGGTACATATACACATTGGAATACTACTCTGCTGTGAAAAGGAAGAAAGTTTACCCTTTGTGACAGTATGGATGGATCTGGAGAGCATTATGCTAAGTGAAAGAAGCCAGTCAGAGAAAGACAAGTACCATATGATTTCTCTCATATGTGGAATTTAATCAACAAAACCTGAACTACCAAGCAAAATAGCAACAGAGTCATAGAGAGAGATCAGGTAGACAGCTCTTAGGGTGGGGGTGGGGTGGGGAGGTCAAGAGAAATTGAGCAAAAAAGAAAAAATATGACAGAAGTCATGGACATAGGCAACAGTGGGGTGATTGTGGAGATGGAGGGGGATGGTGGAGGTAGAAGAAGGCATAGAGGTGATAAATGGTGATGAAAAAATTAAATTAAATTAAAAAACACTGCAATGAGTTATCACCTCACACCTGTCTGAATGGCAACTATAAATACATCAAACAACAAGTGCTGGGAGGGTGTGGAGGAAAGGGGACTCTAGTACACTGCTGGTGGGAATGCAAAGTGGTGTTTCCTCAAAAAACTTAAAATGGAACTACTTTATGACCCAGTGATCCCACTTCCAGGAATATATCCTAGGAATCTCGAAACACCAATCAGAAAGAATATATGTACCCCTGTGTTCATAGCAGCACTATTTACAATTGCTAAAATCTGGAAACAACCCAAATGCCCATCAGTAGATGAGTGGATTAAAAAAACCAAAATGCTGTGGTACAGCCCTGTCCAGTTTACCTCAGTGGTTAGAGTATTGCTTCATGGACAGAAGGATCATGGGTTTGATTCTGGTCAAGGGCATGTTCCTGGGTTGCAGGTTCGATCCACCACCCCAGTCAAGGTCGTGTGGGACAACCAATTGATGTGTCTCTCTCGCATCAATATTTCTCTCTCTCTCCTTCCCTCCCTTCCACTCTATCTAAAAATCAACAGGAAAATATCCTCGGGTAAGGATTAATAAAAAAAAAAAAAGAAGCTGTGATGTTATATGATGCAGCTATAAAAAAGAAGGATCTCTTGCTCTTTGAGACATCATGGGTGGACGTGATTATGCTAAGTGAAATCAGTCGGTCGGAGAAAGGCAAATATCACATGATCTCACTTATATGTGTAATCTAAAAAACAAAACAAACTGATGGGCAAAATAGGACCAGAGACATGGATACGTGTAACCGACTGACAGATCTCAGAGGGGATGAGCGTGGAGGGGATGGGAAGAGAACCACCAAAGAATGTACATGCATATGTGCATAGCCCAAGGCCAAAGACGATAGTATTATGAAGGCCTAGGATGGGAGAGGTTTGGGAGGGAGGCAAAGTAGGGAAAATGGGGGACATCTGTATATAGAGTCAACAATAAAAATAATAATAATTAAATAGCTTACCACTCCTGGAAAGGAAACTTAGATAAGTATCACAAAAAGGAATACTCTGGACAAAATCCACCATATAGTACTCTGTGTGTGTGTGTGTGGGGGGGGGGGGGGTTAATCAATCCCTTCTTTTAAGACACATATGTCTTGAATTTAACCACAATTGGGTTTGTTAACAAAATAATCAAGTGGAGTTCTTGCGTTTCTTTTATTCTTACTATTGTTAAAAGGAAGATACTCTCCCAGAAATGCATATAAGGGCTTTGTTAAAGATGGGAACATGAAGGAATCGGGGTGAAGAATGAGTTCCAGGATGAGGCATGAGCCTGGCAGGAACAGAACAAGAGATACGGGTCCTGGCCTGTTATGTAGAGAATCAGATGGTTTCCTTGGGTTCCAGCAGAGGTGTCAAGAACACATAGCCTGATGATACCTTTGTCCCTCAGTAATAACCATCCAGTATCCTCTATCACTTCAACCAAAAAGGAAAACAGCTTCACCAAAACACACCAATGTTGGCAGCGGCTTTTTAAATTGTACCCAGCAGTGTCTGGTATCTCAGTAGAAGGATGGACAAACAAGCGGTGGTGTGTATCTATAGAACTGAATACAACTCTGCTATCAAGAACCATTGAAGTAGACTACTTACTTTAAGTAACTCCATTCTGACCAGCATTTGATACACATACACACCCTGACTCACCTAAACACCATGGCCTTAGGGAACTAGAACCGTAAAGATAAAGGGATTAGTGATAGTCTTGGGAAACCCAGAAAAGCCATAAAAATACTGTGATTAATGAGTGCCCTGACCTCTGTAACAGCTCCTCATGCCCCCTGTCTGTATCAGTTTCCCCCTTAATGATGCCAGGGCAGAGTTAAGAGGATGTGGTTTGGTCTTTATAAGTGGGACTGCAAGAATGTCCGGGGCTGTTGATTTTGGGAGACTGTGTCCCCTGCAGCCTGCCTGTGAATAAAGCGTTCCTTTCATTTACAATTCGGCTGTGCATCTCTGAGTATCTCGCTGGCACCATTGATTACTGATAAAGCTAACAAAGTCAATGAGTCCCCAAAACATTATGCTGTGTGAATTCAACCGGACTCACAATGGTGCATATCACATAAATACATTTACATAAGTTCCACAACAGACAGAACTAATCTCTGGTGGGAAAAGATCCGAACAGCCATTGCTTCTCCAGAAGCAATTCAGGAATTGACTGAAGAGGAGCAGGAGAAAACTTTCTAGAGTGTTGGTAATGTTCTTTATCTCAAAAAAAGAGTTTTGTCTGCATAGATGTATGCATTTATCAGCACAGCAAATGTATATGTAAGATCTTTTATGTAAATTAAATATATTGTTGGGTCAAACATTTCAACTCCTTTTTTTTTAATTTTTTATTTTTAATTAACTTATTTTTGTTGCAGATGTTGCTCCTGTTTCCTCCTCTCGATCCCCCTCCCTCTACCCTGTCCCCAGTATTGTTGTCTGTGTCCATTGGTTATGCTACATGCATATAAGATCTGTGGTTTATCTCTTCCCTCCCCCCACATACACCTCCTCTGAGGTTTGGCAGTCTGTAGCCTACTTCTGTGTCTCTGAGTCTATTTTATTCATTAGCTTGTTTTGTTCATTATATTCCACAAATAAGTGACATCATGTGGTATTTGTCTTTCTCTGATGGGCTTGTTCTGTTTAGGATAATACTCCCCAGGCCCCTCCATTTCATCTAAAAAAATAAGAGATCTTTCTTTCTTACAGCTGCAGAGTACTCCATTGTGTACATGTACCACAGCTTTTTTTATCCACTCATCTTTTGATGGACACTTGGGCTGTTTCCAGATCTTAGTGACTATAAATAGTGCTTCTATGAACATAGGGGTACATATATTCTTTCTGATTGGTATTTCAGGCTTCTTGTGGTATAATCGTAGAAGTGGGATTACTGAGTCAAATGGCAGCTCAACTCTTTTCATTACAAATTAGCACTGCTTAACATCATTAATGATCAATATATTTCAGTCCATAAAAAGAGTTCCAGTGGATAGCATTTATCAATTAATTTTATAGATAACATTAATTGGTATTTTATAAGTTATTGGTAATAACAAGTTTTTTTAACTTACAGAAATGAGAGAAATTCTAAAAGAGAATCCAGAATAATCCAATTTTCTTACACCCAAATAACCAAATTAAAAACTAGAGTCATAAAATAATTATTTTATTCACTTATTGGAATTTGGTCATGGTGTTTTGTTTTGCCTTATTTTCCCTAGTGAATTGCAGTATTCAATAACAAACAGTGCTTTTAAAAATTACTGGTCATATTATTATTATTTTACTATTATTATTATTATTATTTTGTATATGCCCCTAGTGGGAATTGAACCTGGGACTCTCTGGTCTGCAGGCTGATGCTCCAACCGCTGAGCCAAACTGGTCAGGGCTATTATTATTTTTTTAAAGGCTATTTCTTAATTTTTTTTCATTTCATTTTATTTTAATTTTTTTATTGATTTCAGAGAGAGGAAGGGTGAGGGAGAAAGAGATAGAAACGTCAATGAGAGAGAACATTGATTGGCTGCCTGCTGCATGACTCCCACTGAGGATTTGGCCCACAACCTGGGCATGTGTCCTGACCAGGAACCCAACCGGTGACCTCTTGGTGCATGGGTCGATGCTCAACCACTGAGCCACAGCAGCTGGGCTGGTCATATTATTTTTTTCTGTCCTATAAATAGAATATTTTTGTTGGCAGGCTGATCTCTACAATCAGCTAGGTATAAACGAGCTAATACATTTCAATATGTACAAATGTAAAATAATACAATAATTATTTTGCATTTTCTCACTTCTAACACAGATGGTACATTAGGCTATACTTATTTCACATTTTATTTAGACCTACCATCCATATTATATGCACCCAACAGACTTTCATTGAGTAGCTGTGCCAAGCCCCTCCTGGGTGTTGTAAGTAGAAATTTAACTTCTTATTCTCAGAAAGCTCACAGTCTTTTACCAACGTGCAAGACTGTGACTTAACACGCGGTTTCTAACTGAGCCCGGGAAGGCAGGAAAGACATCGCACACACCCTAAGGTTTCTAAACAGCCTTGAGGTGTGAATAAGTTTATCAAATGGCCAAGGCTAGAAGAGGAAACTGTTCTTAGCACCATTCAAGGAGCGCGCAAGACGGAGTCCTGGGAAACCACGTGTTCCGAGGAAGAACACGTCTTTCCTTTGCACCATAAGGCACAGGCAGGACGGACAGAGGACACACCCAGAGAGGCTGGTCAACCAGAGATCAGGACGCCCTTACCAAGCTGAGCACCTGTGGACCTGCACCAGCAGGACCGTGGGAAGCACGGAAGAGTCTGAAGCATGCAGGTGATCAATGCAGAAGTGACGATCGATCCTGACTGATGAAAGTCTAAGAATATAGCCTCCATTCCTGTCCCTGGCCTGCGCTGCGGGTGAGAGTCCGGTCTCCAATTCTCCAGTCTGGGCTCTGGCCGCATGAAAACTGTCAACAGGAGGCCAGGCGTCCGGATCAGGTTAACTCCCCCTTCGGTGCACCTGGCTCTCCATCGCCTGGACCGCACCAGGTGCGCCTCTGCTTCTCGGGAGGTAGCGGAGCGGAGGGCCTGCGGTGTGTGGTCGCTGCGCGGTGTGTGGTCCCCGCGCGGTGTGTGGTCCGCGCGGTGTGTGGTCCCCACGGTGTGTGGTCCCCGCGGTGTGTGGTCCCCGCGCGGTGTGTGGTCCCCGCGGTGTGTGGTCCCCGCGCGGTGTGTGGTCCCCGCGGTGTGTGGTCCCCGCGCGGTGTGTGGTCCCCGCGCGGTGTGTGGTCCCCGCGGTGTGTGGTCCCCGCGCGGTGTGTGGTCCCCGCGGTGTGTGGTCCCCGCGGTGTGTGGTCCCCGCGCGGTGTGTGGTCCCCGCGCGGTGTGTGGTCCCCGCGGTGTGTGGTCCCCGCGGTGTGTGGTCCCCGCGCGGTGTGGTCCCCGCGCGGTGTGTGGTCCCCGCGGTGTGTGGTCCCCGCGGTGTGTGGTCCCCGCGCGGTGTGTGGTCCCTGCGCAGTGTGTGGTCCCCGCCCGCGGTCAGCGCTGCAGACAGAGCAACAGCGCGGCCTGGGCTCAGGCTGACTGCTCCGTCCTGCTCCGTCCGGCTGGGCGAACTGGGCAAGTGAACTGATTGATGCTCCCCCATCTGTAAGCACGTTTCGGTAGTTGAAAAAGCCTGAACATCCAAGCCCCGAAGGCGGTGTCTTACAGAAGGTCGAAGTTGATTTCTCTTGTATGGTCCAGAGTGAACACACTGCGTGCGGAGCTCTGCCACGCGCAACACAGGTTTTGTTTGTTTTATCCTCACCCAAGGATTTTTTTTTCCCATTTTTGTTGTTGCTGTTCAGATGGAGCAGAAGGGAGAGACAGAGAGAGAGAGAGAGAGAGAGACATCGACGTGAAAGGGACACATCGAGTGGCTGTCCCACACGACCCAACCAGGGCCGGGGACAAACTGCAACCGAGGCCCGTGCCCTTGACCGGAATCAAACCCGTGACTCATTAATCCGCGGGGCCGATGCTCCAACCGCTGAGCAAGACCAGCCAGGGCTGGACACATAGTTTTTACCTCTGGTTTCAAGGGGGCTTTACCGGTTCCCACCAAAGCCAAGGAAATGCACACACACTTTTTTCTTTGTTTTTTTTAAATGGCCCAGAAGTCCCACAAATCCGTTCTGCTCATATTTCATTGCAGCCAGGCGCAGGGCTGGGAGGCAGGACTGGACATGCTCTCTCCTGGATGGACAGATGTCCAGCCGGCCGGCAGGGCTGCTGCCATTCCAGAGGGAATTGCAGTGGTGGACACCAACGAACCTGGCACAGCGATGATTGTAGAGCTGCCCACACACCTGTTGTATCTCACACGCTAACGTGTCATTTTCACGATGCGACTGGAACGCAGCAGCAGGAGACAGTTGTTCCGTCTGTCATAACTGTTGTTATCGACAGTGTCTGTGCAGGGGCCCAAAGGAAGGCGTGTGCTTTGCACCGGGGTCAGGCTCAGAGGAAACTGATGATGGGAGAGAATCTCTTCTAGTAAGGATCCTTCTCCCCAAATGTCACCCAGTAAAGTCTTTTCAATACTTAAGTGTTATGTGACTTATCTTAGCTGCCCTGATACTTTTTTTTTCTCTCTCTCTATTTCAGTTCAAGATCCCAAGAATATGGACATCTCGCTCAGAGAGTCTTAGAGGATGAAGTTCCGTTTCCCTGATGAGCTCTAACAGGTGGTTCAAACGAAGCAGCTGAGTCATGTATGCTTCACAAACGATTCGCTAATTGCCACCAGGAATTCTTTCTTTCCTTTTATTCATCTTAAGGTTTAATGCCAATACATTAAAAATAAAAATAAAGCCCTGGCTGGTTTGGCTCAGCAGTTAGAGCATCAGCCTGGGGACCAGAGAGTCCTGGGTGCGGTTCCCGCTAAGGGCACATGCCTCGGTTGCGGTTTGTCCTGACTGGCTGTGGTCGTGTGGGTGGCAATCAGTTGATGTGTTTCTCTCACATCGATGTTTCTCTCCCTCCCTCCCTCCCTCCCTCCCTCCCACTCTATCTGAAGATAAATGCAAAATTAAATAAATAAATAAATAATGTCCATGAGTGAGGACAAAAGTAAATAAATAACAATAAAGCTCTGGCCAGTTTGGAGCATCGGCCTGCAGGCTAAAGAGTCATCGGTTCAATTTCAGTCAAGGGCACGTACCTCAGTTGCTGTTCCTTTTCCAGCCCTGGTCAGGGTCACGTGGGAGGCAGCCAACTGATGTGTCTCTCTCTTTTTTTTTATCCTCACCGAGGAGATTTTTCCATTTTTTGTTCAGATAGAGTGGGGGGGGGGGAGAAACATCGATGTGAAAGGGACACATCGAGTGGTTGCTATCTGCACGACCCAATC
Organism: Molossus molossus; assembly: GCF_014108415.1. Taxonomy (NCBI): domain Eukaryota; kingdom Metazoa; phylum Chordata; class Mammalia; order Chiroptera; family Molossidae; genus Molossus; species Molossus molossus. The sequence continues at coordinate 109,115,959 of NW_023425403.1, read as the reverse complement.
AGGGCCGGGGACAAACTGCAACCGAGGTACATGCCCTTAGCGGGAACCGAACCCGGGTCTCTCTGGACCACAGGCCAACGCTCTAACCACTGAGCCAAACTGGCCAGGGCAAGAATTAAAAACAGAAACTCAGCAGATATTAGTATACCATGTTCACAACAGCATCATCCATGATTGCCGAACAGTGGAGACACACCAAGTATCCGTTGTTGGATGAACAAACAAAATACGGCATATTCATATGATGAAATATTATTCAGTTTTAAGAAAAACAAGGAATTCTGGTATGTGCAATAACATGTATGAATCTTGAGGAGGTTATGCTAAGAAGAAGAAAAAAACAGTCATGAAAACGCAAATATTGTATGATTCCACCTATAGAAGGGACCTAGACCAGTTCAATGTACAGACAGAAGATAGACTTGTGGTTGCCAAGGGCCATGGGTTTAATGGGGACAGAGTCTGGTGCTGGAACATAAAAACAGTTCTGAAAAGTGATGGTTGCACAATAGCTTGCATGGACTTAATTTCATAAATTGTTCACCTAAAACAATTAAAATGGAAATTTTATGTTATATATATTTTACCACAGTTTTTAAAAACACAATAAGTAATTGTGAGAGGGATATGTTTTCACTGCATTGAGCTCCTTTGCCATAAAATCTGTCACCCTCCTGGTCCTCCTATTGTCGTTAATGAGCAGCAGCAGATCAGAGACAATTAAATGTTAGTGTAGACATAGCAACCATGTTCAGAGAGTTTTTATAGTAAGCTCATAAACAGTTTCCTAAAAGAAAAAATAATAACACGGCTTTCTCTAATAAAAGAATAGCACTTAACAAGAAAAAAAAAAAAACAAGCCATAATTTCAGAACGGGGATGGGAGGAGAACATGGAGGGCAGAGGGGTCAAATCCATGGTGATGGACTGAAACTGGACTTCAGGGGTGGACGCACAATGAAGTGTACAGATGCTGTACATAAAGGTGTACCCCTGACATTTATATAATATTACTCACCAATGTCACTCCAGTAATTAAAAGTAATAATAATACAGAGATGCGGTCATCCATGTGTTTATTTGTTATTCACATACTGATACATTCACCTCTGCCGTGGTTCCAGACATTATACTTTTCCTTTTTCAGACCTTTATATTGTCACGCAAGACAACTGAATCTTAGGGCTGGAAGGAGACAGAGGTTGAGCAGAGAAATGAGCTTGGAGGTCACACCTGTGGCCCAGGGCTTATGAGTTATACAGAAATGTTGCCCAGCCGGTGTGGCTCAGAGGTGGGGCATCGTCCATGGACTGAGAGGTCCCGGTTTGATTCCCGGTCGGGGCACATACCCGGATTGGGGCTCGATCCCCAGTAGGGGGCGTGCAGGAGGCAGCTGATGGATGTATCCACATTGATGTTTCTATCCCTCTCTCTCTTCACTTCTCTAAATAATTCACTAAAAATATTTTTTAAAAAAAGAAAAAGATGTCCACCGTCTAACAGCATATATATATCTTTGTGAATTTCTGTTTGTTTTTAAAAAAAATAAATTTAGAGATAAAACATCCATCTTTTATCTGCAATGGCACCCAACTCAAACCACCCTGAGGACTGCAGGGTGTTGTATTGCCACGAAGGGCTGCCTCCAGGGTCGACTGGACCGAGGATGGCGGTACCCTCTCTCTCCTCTTTGCGTGCTGGCCTCACGTTCCCCTACTGTTGACCTGTGCCTTGCTAGTCTCGTCTGTTTTTAGAACATTTTAATCATGATTTCGCCAAAGGAGTCTATACACTACTTTTTCTCCGTGAGCCTTCTCCTCACAGGACTTCCTGTGGCTCACTCTCTCATTTAATTCAGGCCAAATTCAAAAATGTCTCCCCCGACTACATCATTTAAAATAATACACACACACACTCACAAGGTCACCACAACTCTGTCAGTCCCAAACAGCAAACTGGGGCCCCCAGCCAAATGTGCTCCATTTGTTTTTAAATGGCTCACGAACTAAAGAAAAGTTTGTTTTATCTTTTCAGATGATTGAAAAAATCAAAATAAGAATAATACTTTTTGACACATGAAAATATATGAAATTCAAAATGCCATACCCATTGATTAAGCATTATTGAATACAACCACACTCATTTATGTATTTACGTGCTGTCTATAGCTATTTTCACCCTACTGTGACAGAGCTGAGCAGTTAGGACACGGACCGTGTGTGGTTTTTAAGGCCCAGAATCTACACAAAACGTTGCAGGTCTAGAACGATACCTGCACATAAAATTTGATGAAATAAATAATGTTGAGTGAGTGTGTTTCTGCTCTTTCAACAATACAACTCCTTCAGTGATATATGCTGCTTTTGTCTGATCATTGGTTACTCTGAGAGAAGGTTTTAACTCATAGTAATGATAAAGAAACTGTCACTGGATCTAAGAAATATACTACAAGTAAGAATAAAATAGAATAAAAACAAATAATATTACGATTATTTTATGCTCAAACATATCTCCAAGAACTTAATAAACTTAATAATACATGTATCTTCAAAGGTTACATTATCACAAAATTCATTCATTCATTCATTCATTCACTCATTCTTTCTTTGTTCTGCTATAATATAACCCATGGCATTCCCTGACACACCCTCTTTTTGACTAAACTAGCATGGCTGTCAGTCCCCAAACGTATGAGATATTCCTGACTTCAGTGGACCACATATTCTCTGCCTGCTGCCTGGGGTAATCGGCATTTACCTGTCTGAGGAATGGTTGGATGTCATTCAAAAAAAGAGAGCGCAAATGCCACCACTATGTCACCGTCCAGTTTGAAGACATCCATACCCAGCTGCATGTAACTACATCCATCCACTCACTTCTTTGTTTATCCACCAAAAAAATAAATAAATAAATACTTCTTGGACACTATCTATGGCAGGCATTCTTCTAGATCCTGGGCTATAGCAGTTATAAAGAAATATGTTATTCTACTTTCAAGGAGTTAACAGTTTTATTGGTGGAAAAGGTAGTATAAATTTTAGGTAAATAAGGACAAAAAAAATGGCCGCAGAGTGAATGGAGCTACACAGACCGTTTCCCAGGACCAAACTGGAATTAAAATGAAAATAAAGACAAATTGTCAGGAAAAAGCAACAGAAAGGCAACTTGGAAGAACACATAACCAGGGACACTGACTCAATCCTGGTAGGCTTGCAGAGACGCAGAGGGGGGCTGGGAGCCCATGGTCGGCAGTGGCCTGAGTTGTGAGCAGCATCCTCGGGTTACACTCCCAGGCGGCTCCACAGTGCAGAGCCAGAAAAGAGGCTGAAATAGCCACAGCCACTCACCTTGGGCTCCGGCAGAGGGAGGGGGGACTGGACTGTAACTGTGTGGGGACACTCGGGATCTGGAGGGCGCTCAGAGATTTTGCTGAGTTGTGGCCATGCAGGATGGTGGTCATCTTACTCCTTCCCAGGGCTCTGGGGAGAGGCAGCAGCCCCTCCCTCGGACATTCAACCCCACCAGGTGGCCATTGAAATGCAAATTGAGGCCCATTAACAACCAGCATCTGCTCCACCAACAGGAAATCCCCTTACTCTGAGCACCTGAGGGAGTTTTTCATTCAACTCAGAAGCCAAGGCTCTTCAGGTAATCACTACAGATAGCCTCCAGGCAAAAAGCTAGAGGATAACTGTACCACTCCTGGGCTAGCAACTCTAACCAGGAAAGTAAGACTTGGCAGTGGTGTTTAACTTGGGTCCTCCCTGGCTCATCTAAACCCAGGAGAGGGAGCCACAAACAGCAGAACACCAACACCCACAGGGAAACTTTGGCAGGCTCCAAAGCCCACTGTGATAGCCAAAATGGTGAAACACAAAAACAAAACCAAAAGAACAAGAGAACTCTACCGAAGATGAGATAAATGAGGTGCAGTTAAGCAAGATAACAGAACTAGAATTCGGAGCCATGATCTTGAGTAAGCTCAACAGCATGTGTAAGGTCATGAGCACCATGAGTAAAGACATAGAAATGTTGAAAATCAACCAGTTGGAAATTAAAAACCAACAAGAATAAATGAAGAATGACATATCAGAAATAAAAAACATATTGGAATGTCTAAATAGCAGAGTACAGGAAGCTAGGACCAGATCAGTCAATTAGAAGATACGGTAGAAAAATTCAACCAATCAGAAAACAAAACGGAAAAAATAATTAAAAAACAGGAAGACAGCTTAAGAGAACTGTGGGACAACTGGAAACGGAATAATATTCGCATCATAGGAGTCCCCGAAGTAGAAAAAAATGAGAAAGGATTAGAGAATATATTTAAAGAAATAGTCACAGAAAACTTCCCAAATTAGGTGAAGGAAGAAGGCATTCAAGTTCAAGAAGCAAAGAGAGCCCCAAGTAAGAAGAACCCAAACAGACCCACACCAAGACACATAGTAATCAAAATGCCAAAAATTGAAGACAAAGAGAGAATCCTAAAGCAGCAAGAGAGAAGCAACAGTTTACCCACAAAGGAAACCCCATAAGGCTCTCAGCTGACTTCTCACAAGAAACTCTACAGGCCAGAAGGGAATGGCATGAAGTAATCAAGGTCATAAAAAACAAGGATCTGAATCCAGGACTATTCTACCCAGCAAGCCTATCATTCAAAATAGAAGGTCAAATAAAGAGCTTCCCAGACAAAAAAAAAAAAAAAAAAAAAATGGCTAAGGGAATACATTACCACCAAACCAGCACTACAAGAAATGTTAAAAGGACTGCTGTAATTAGCAGGAGAAATAGGAAGAAAAATAGAACCACACTAAACAAAAATGGCAATAAATAAGTACATATCAATAATAACCTTAAATGTAAATGGACTGAATGCTCCCATAAAAAAACACAGAGTAGCTGATGGAATAAGAAAGCATGACTCATCTATATGTTGTTTAGAAGAGATCCACCTCACAATAAAAGACTCACGTAGGTTGAAAATGAAGGGATGGAAAAAAATCTTCCAAGCAAAAAGAAAGAAAAAAAAAAAAGCTGGGGTAGCAATACTCATATCTGATAAAATAGATTTCAAAATGAAGGCCATAACTAGAGACAAAGATGGCCACTACATAATATTGAAAGGATCTATCCAACAGGAAGATATAACCTTGATAGACATATATGCACCCAATATAGGAGCACCAACGTATATTAAAAATCTTCTGGAGGACTTCAAAGGAGAAATCGATAGCAATACAATCATAGCAGGGGACTTCAACACCCCATTGACCCCACTGGATAGATCTTCTAGACAAAAAATTAGCAAGGAAACAGAGACTCTAAAAGAAGCACTAGACCAAATGCATTTAATAGATATCTACAGAGAATTACACCTCAAAACTACAGAATTCACATTCTTCTCAAGTGCACATGGGAGATTCTCAAACATAGACCACATCTTAGGACACAAACTAAGTCTGTACAAGTTCAAGAAGACTGAAATTGTATCAAGCATCTTCTCAGATCACAATGGCATGAAACTAGAAATCAATTGCAAGAAGAACATACAAAGACATTTCAACACATGGAAGCTAAATAGCATGTTATTAAACAATGAATGGGTTACCGAGGAGATCAAGGAAGAAATTAAAAACTTCCTGGAAACCAATGAAAATGAAGACACAACAACACAAAATCTATGGGATGCAGCAAAAGCAGTTCTGAGAGGGAAGTTCATAGCACTAAAGGCCTACCTCAAGATACAAGAAAAATCTCTAATAAACTATCTAACTTCACAACTTAAAGAATGAGAACGCAAACAAAAAGAAAACCCCAGAGCAAGTAGAAGGAAGGAAATAGTAAAGATCAGAGCAGAAATAAATGACATAGAGTTCAAAAAAACAATTCAAAGGATCAATGAAACAAAGAGCTGGTTTTTTGAAAAGATAAGCAAGATTGATGGGCCCTTAGCTAGACTCACCAAGAAACAAAGAGAGATAACCCAAATGCACAAAATCAGAAATGAAAAAGGAGAAGTAACAACTGATACCACAGAATACAGAAGATTGTTAACAACTATTATGAACAATTATATGGCAACAAATTCAACAATCTAAGCGAAATAAACAATTTTCTAGAAACACATAGTCTCCCAAAACTGAACCAGGAAGAGATAGAAAACTTGAACAGACCAATAACAACCAAGGAAATTGAAGAGGTAATCAAGACTCTCCCAGCAAACAAAAGTTCAGGCATGGATGGCTTCACGTGGGAGTTTTACTGAACATTCAAAGAAGAACTAACACTCATTCTCCTCAAACTATTTCAAAAAATTCAAGAAGAAAGAAGACTTACAAACTCATTTTATGAAGCCAGCATAATTCTAATTCCAAAACCAGAAAAAGACACTACAAAGAAAGAAAACTACAAGCCAATATCCCTGATGAACATAAATGCCAAAATCCTGAACAAAATTCCAGCAAATCAGATCCAGCAATACACCAAAAAAATTATTCACCATGACCAAGTGGGATTCATCCCAGGGATGCAAGGCTAGTGCAATATTTTCAAATCAATAAATGTGATACATCACATAAATAAAATGAAGAATAAAAACCACATGATCATATCAATAGATGCCAAAAAAGCCTTGGACAAAATCCAGCATCCATTTCTCATAAAAACGCTCAACAATGTGGGAATAGAGAGATCATATCTAGACATAATAAAGGCCATATATGAAAGACCTACAGCCAACATCATACTCAATGGGCAAAAACTAAAAGCATTTCCCTTAAGAACAGGAACAAGGCAAGGATGCCCACTTTCGCCACTCCTATTTAACATAGTACTGGAAGTCTTAGCCACAGCAATCAGACAAGAAGAAAAAATAAAAGGGATCTAAATTGGAAAGGAGGAAGTAAAACTGTCATTATTCACAGATGACATGATACTGCACATAGAAAACCCAAAGACTCCATCAAAAATCTACTAGACATAATAAATGAATTTGGAAAAGTAGCAGGATACAATATTAACATCAAGAAATCAATGGCATTCTTATACACCAATGATGAACTCAGAGAAAGAGAAACTAAGAAAACAATCCCATTTACCACTGCGGCAAAAAAATTAAGATACCTAGGAATAAACTTAACCAAAGAAATAAAAGACCTATTCACAGAAAACTACAGGTCATTGAAAAAAAGAAATAGAGGAAGATATGAAACAGTGGACGCACATACCTTGTTCATGGATTGGAAGAATTAACATCATTAAAATGTCCATATTACCCAAAACAATATATAGATTCAGTGCAATCCCCATCAAAATACCAATGGCATACTTCACAGAACTAGGATACTTCAAAAGTGCATATGGAACCAGAAAAGACCCCTAATAGCCACAGTAAATTTGGAAAAGAAGGACAAAGTTAGAGGGATAATATTACCAGATTTCAGGTTATACTACAAAGTCACTGTAATCAAAATAGCCTGGTATTGGCACAAGAACAGGCATATAGACCAGTGGAACAGCACAGAAAACTCAGAAATGGACCCAAGGCAACATGCTCAATTAATATTTGACAAAGGTGGCAAGAGCATACAGTGGAGTAAAGACAGCCTCTTTAATAAATGGTGTTGGGAAAGTTGGACAGCTACATGTAAAAAAATGAAACTAGACCATCAACTTACACCGTACACAAGTATAAACTCAAAATGGATATAAGACTTAAATGTGACTCATGAATCCATAAAAATCCTTGAAGAAACTGTAGCAACAACATTTCAGACATCATACGCAGCAGAATTTTTACTGATACATCCCATAAGGCAACAGAAACAAAGGAGAAAATGAACACATGGGACTACATCAAACTCAAAAGCTTCTGCACAGCAAAAGATACAATCATCAAAACGGAAAGGCAACCCACTGTATGGGAGAGATTAATTGCCAATGATATATAAGATAAGGGGTTAATTTCCAATATATATAGAGTGCTCATACAACTCAACAAAAGGAAGACAAAGAACCCAATTAAAAAATGGGCAGAGGAACTAAATAGACACCTCTCCAGGCAGGACATACAAATGGCTAAGAGACATGTGAAGAAATGCTCAACATCACTAGTCATCAGGTAGATAAACAACAATTAGGTATCACCTCACACCTGTCAGAATGTCCACCATCAACAAATCATCAAACAACAAGCGTTGGAGAGGGTGTGGAGAAAAGGGGACTCTAGTACACCGCTGTTGGGAATGCAGACTAGTGTAGCCACTATGGAAAACAATATAGTGTTACCTCAAAAATTAAAAATTAAACTTCCATTTGACCCAGTAATCCCACTTCCAGGAATATACCATAAGAAGCCTGAAACACCAATCAGAAAGAATGTATGTACCCCCATGTTCATAGCAGCACTATTTTACAATAGCTAAGATCTGGAAACAGCCCAAGTGTCCATTAGTAGACGAATGGATAAAAAAACTGTGGTACATGTACACAATGGAGTACTATGCAGCTGTAAGAAAGAAAGATCTTTTATCCTTTGATACAACATGGAGGGACCTGGAAAGTATTATCCTAAGCAAAACAGAGAAAGGCAAGTATCATATAATCTCACTTATTTGTGGAATATAATGAACATAACAGTCTGAGGAATGGGATAGTCCCAGAGACGTGGAAGTGGGGTACAGACTGACAATTCCCAGAAGAGGGGGTAGTGGGGGAGAGATAAACCACGGAACTTATATGCATGTATCCATGAACAATGGACATGGACAACAAAGCTGGGGACAGGGCAGGGGGGGAGGGGGGAATCAGTGGGGGAAAAAGGAGAAACATCTGTAACAAAAATAAATTAATTTTAAAAAATTTTAGGTAAATACTGTTTTGTTACATAGCAATAGAAATAAATAAATTTGAATGTGGTGACAGTCATGCCAATGTCTTGTAGTCTGCACTGCCAAATGCATCACCCGCGAATATCTTACCGTTACAGACAGCAGTGTGTGCTGTGTTCACACTCTCCAGAAAGGGTCTGTCTCATATTTCATTTGATTTCCAGTGCACAGCTGTGCAGAGCACATTATCAGTGTTGGATGGATAGTGTGTGTGTGTGTGTGTGTGTGTGATAACCTATTTTGTTCATCATTTCATTTTGTTCATTAGATTCAATACATAAGTGAAATCATGAGATATTTGTCTTTCTTGACTGGTTTATTTTACTTAGCATAAGAATCTCAATTTTCATCTACGCTGTCGCAAAGGATAAGAGTTCCTTTTTATAGCTGCATAGTATTCCACTGTGTACATATACCACAGCTTTTTTACCCACTCATCTACTGATGGACACCTGGGTTGTTTCCAGATCTTAGCTATTGTAAATAACACTGCTATAAACATAGAAGTGCATATATTCTTTCTGGTTGTGTTTCAGGCTTCTTAGTATATGTTCCCATAAGTGGGGTCACTGGGTCAAAAAATAGTTGCATTTTAAATTTTTTGAGGAAAATATGTTGCTTTCCACAGTGGCTGCACCAGTCTTCATTCTCACCAGCCGTGCACAAGAGTCCCCTTTTCTCCACACCCTGGCCAGCACTTGTTGTTTGATGATTTGTTGATGGCGGCCATTCTGACAGGTGTGAGGTGATACCTCATAGACATTTAATTTGCATCTCTCTGATGATTAATAATGCTTAGTATTTTTTATGTTTCTTGGCCATTTGTATGTCCTGTTTGGAGAAGTATCAATTCAGGATCTTTGTCCATTTTGATAGGATTATTTGTCTTCCTGGTGTTGAGTAATATAAGTTATTTCTGTATTTTTGAAATTAACTGATTATCACATGTATCATTAATTAATATTTTCTCTTATGCAATGGGTTTTGTTTTTATTGGATTGATGGTTTCTTTTGCAGTGCAGAAGCTTTTTACTTTGAAGTGGTCCTGTTTGTTTATTTTTTCCTTTGTTTCTGTTGCCCTAGTAAATGTATTGGCAAAAATATTGCTACTACTTACTTTTTCTGCTATGATTTCTTTGGTTACATGACTTACATTTAAGACTTGTGTCCATTTTAGAGTTTATTCTTGCGTATGGTGTAAATTGGTGGTCTAGTTGGAATTTTTCCCTTGCAGTTGTCCATTTTTCCCCACACCATTTGTTGAAGAGACTGTCTTTACTCCGTTGTATGCTCTTTCCGCCTTTGTCAAATATGAATTGTGCACAATGTCTTGGGTTGATTTCTGGTGTCTCTGTTCTATTTCAAGGATCCATATGCCTATTTTTGTGCCAGTAGAGGCTCTTTTGGTTACAATGGCTTTTAGTGTAACCTGATATCCGGTACTGTGACCCCTCCCACTTTGTTCATCCTCAAGGTTACTGAGGCTCTGTGGAGTCTTTTTGGTTCCACATACATGTTGAAATACTTGTTTTGGATCAGTGAAACATGCCATTGGTATTTTAATAGGGATTATGTCGAATCTATAGATTACTTTGGATAGTATGGACATTTTAAGGATGTTAATTCTTCTAATTCATGAGCATAGGACATGCTTCCACTTGTTTGTATCTTCCTCTATTTCTTTTCTCAATGTCCTGTAATTTTCTGAGTATAAGTCTTTCACCTCCTTCGTTAAGTGTATTCCTAGGTACCATATTTCATTTGTTGCAATGATTAATAGAATTTCTTTAGTTTCTCTTTCTGAGATTTTAATACTGGTGTATAAAAATGCCATCGATTTCTGGGTGTTAATTTTGTATCCTGCTACTCTGCTGAATTCATTTATTAAATATAGTAGTTTTGATGGAATATTTAGGTTTTTCTATACACAGTATCATGTCATCTGCAAATAATAACAGTTTTACTTCCTTTTATTCAACTTGAATGTCTTTTATTTACTTTTTTTCCATCTGGTCGAGGTGGCTAGGACCTCCAGTACTATGTTGAATAAGAGTGATCAAACTGGACCTCCTACTTTGTTCCTGATGTTGAGAAAAGCACTTTCAGTGTTTGCCCTTTGAGTATGGTGTTGGCTGTGGGTTTGTCATATATGACCTTTATTATGTTGGAGTATGATCCTTCTATTCTCGTTTGCTGAGAGTTTTTACCATAAGTGGTGCTGGATTTTGTCAAATGCTTTTTCTGCATCTATTGATATATTGACATAATTTGTATGCTTCATTTTGTTTATGTGGTGTATCGCCATTGTTGATTTGCAAATATAATACCAGCTTTGCACCCTGAAATAAATTCACTTGCTCATGGTATATAATCTTTTTAATGTATTGCTGAGTCCGATTTGTTAATACTTTGTTGGGGATTTTTTTTCTATGTTAATTCAGTGATATTGGCCTATAATTGTCTTTCTTTGTAGTGGCTTTATCTGGTTTTAAAATTAGAATAATGTTGCCCTGTAAAAAGAGCTTGGAAGTATTCCTTCCTCTTAAATATTTTGGAATAGTTTGTGGAGGATAGGTGTTAATTATTATTTTTTTGAATATTTGGTAAAACTCATCTGTGAAGCTACCTGGTTCAAGACTTTTGTTCACTTTTTATTTGTTTGTTTCTTTTTATTACTGTTTTAATTCCATTAGTTGTTATTAACCTATTCAGGTTTTCTGATTCTTCTTGATTGAGTTTCGATAGATTGTAGGTTTCCAGGAATCTATTTCATCCAGCTTTTTCCTTGTTGGCCTATAGTTGTTCAGGGTTTTCCTACAGTCCTCTGTAGTTCCGTGATGTCAATTGTTGCTTTGCCTCTTTCATTTCTGATTTTATTTATTTGGGTTTTCTCCCTTTGTTTCTTAATGAGTCTAACTAAATGTTCATCAATCCTCCTTATCTTTTCGAAGAACCAGCTCTTGATTTCAATGATCTCTTGCATTTGTTTTTAGAGTCTGTGTCATTTATTTCCTCTCTGATCTTTATTATTTCCTCCCTTCTACTTACTCTAGACTTTTGTTGTTGTTATTTTTCTGGGTCTGTTAGGTGTAGGGTGAGATTGTTTATTTCAGATTTCTCTTGTTTCTTGAGTTAGGTCTGGAATGCTATGAACTTCCATCTTAGCTTGCTTTTTCTGTGTCCCATAGGTTTGAGGGTTTTGTGTGTTCATTTTAATTTCTTTCCAGGAACTTAAAAAAAAATTTCTTCTTTGATTCATTGGTAACTCATTCATTCTTTAATAACATGCTATTTAGCCTTCATGTGTTTGAACGTTTCTGATTTTTTTTTTCTTGTTGATTTATAGCTTCATGCGATTGTGATCAGAAAAGATACTTGATTTAATTTCAGTCTTCTTGAATTTGTTAAGTATTATTTTGTGTCATAACATGTGGTCTATCTTTGAGACTGTTCCATTTGAACTTGAGAATAATGTATATTCTGCAACTTTTGGATGAAATGTTCTTACAGAACACATCATTTAAATTCATCAAATCTATTGTGATGTTTAAGGTCACTGTTTGCTCTTAAGGAGCCTGGAGGATCCATTAAATTATTAATTGATGTCAGTGGGGTGTTCAAGTCTCCTACTATGACTCTATTGCTGTATATCTCTCCCTTAAAGTCTTTCAAGACTTTTTAAAAATATATATGTTTAGGTACATATATGTTTACCAGGGTTTTATATTCTCTTGCTGAATCAATTCCTTTAGTATTATGTAGTGACCTTACTTGTCTTTCTTATGGCCTTTTAAAAGCTATTTAGTCAAATATAAGTATTGTTACTACTGCTTTTGTTGTTGTTGTTGATCATTCGTTTGTTTGTTTCCATTTGTGCGAAATATTTCTTTCCATCCCTTCACTTTCATCCTGTGTGAGTCTTTTGCTCTGAAGTGGGTCTCTTGTAGACAACATATATGTCGCTCATGTTTTATTATCCACTCAGGTACCACATGTTCTTTAACAGGGCATTTAGTCCATTGACTTTTGAGGTTATCATTGATGGTTACTTAGATATTGCCATTTTTATTCTTTATACCTATGTGCCTTTTTATATATCTTTCATCTTCCAGCAATTCCTTAATATTTCTTCTAATGCTGGTTTGGTGGCAATAAACTCCTTTAGCCTTTTTTGTCTGGAAAGATCTTTATTTTATCTTCAATTTTGAATGATAGCCTTCTGGAGAGAGTAGTATTGGTTTCAGTTCCTTGCTTTTCATTACTTTGAATTCTTCATGGCATTTTATTCTGGCCTGTATGTTTCTGCTGAGAAATCAGCTGACAACCTTGTGGAAACTCCTTGCAGGTAACTGAGTGTCTCTTTCTTGCTGCTTTTAAGATTCTCTCTCTCCTTAACCTTTGCTATTTTAATTATGATGTGTCTCGGTGTGAGTCTCCTTGGATCCATCTTTATTGGGACTCTCTGTGCTTCCTGCACTTCTGTGTCTTTTTTCTTCCCCAGGTTAAGTTTTCTGTCATTATTTCTTCAAATCGGTTCTCTACCCCTTGCTCACTTTCTCCTACCTTTGGCACCCCTCTGATGTGGATGTTATTATGTTTAATGTTGTTCCACAGTTTCCTTAAACTACCTTCATGCTTTTTAATTATTTTTTATTCCTTTTGCTTTTCTGAGTGTTGTTTTTTTTTTATCTTTTCTTCTAATTTGCCAATTCAATACTCTGCCTCCTTTAACCTACTGGTTTTTTTTTTCTTCCAGTGTATTCCTTATTTCTGTCATGTCATTCTTAATTCTCTACTCTTCTTTTTCATGGTTTCTAAGGCCTTGTTCATGCTGTTGAGCATTCTTTTTTATAAAATATGTTTTTAATTGATTTTTTTAGAGGGAGAGGAAGGAAGAAGAAAATGGAAACATTGATTGGCTGCCTCCTGCACACCCCCCACTGAGCATCAAACCTACATCCCAGGCACATGCCCTGACCAGGAATCAAAAAGCAGGACCTCTTAACCCACGTGAGATACTCGATCCACTGAGCCACACTGGCTGGGCTGCTGAGCGGTCTTAAAAACATTACTTTATACGTGGATACTTGGATTCTGATAAAGTGCCTCCATTTCATTTAACTTTTTTTTTTTTTAGATTTCTCCTCTCCTCTTATTTGGGGCCTATTTCCTTGTTTCCCTAATTTTGTTATTCCTTTGTGTCTATTTCTATGTATTGAATAGGACGTTGATGGTTCTCAGTCTTGGTGTGGTGCTTCCTGTAGTGGGTGTCTTGAGGGGCCCAGTTGTACAGACTCTCTGATCATCTGAGTGGGTGCTCTAGGAGTATTCCTCGTGTGGATAATAAGGGCCCACGTGTCATAATTGTGTCTTGATCATTATTGTCCTGTTTATGGGCCGGCTGACTGTGAGGCTCACTCCAACCACGTTGTGCAAGGGTTATGCTGGTGCTAACAAGACAGAACAAGAGCAGACCAAAAACAACATGAAAAAACCACCACAGAAAAAGAGTAGAGAAAACGAACAGACAAGATACCACAAGAATTATAGAAGAAAGAAAGAGACAAAGAAAGATAATATGAAAGAAAAGAAGAGAAAAGACAAAGAATAAGAATAAAAACAAACAAAATAATAATAATAGTTTAAAAACTAATATTAATGCATCAAATAATATATAAAATAGGAAAGGAAATAGGAGGAAAACAAAAGAGAAAATATATAAAAGTCAAAGGAAACAGAGAGATAAGAAAAAATAGGAAAAATAAAACAATAAATGAAATATAAAAGAATAAAGCAAAGTTTTTTTAAAACTAGAGTTTGCCTCTGCAGATTGTTGTGCCTGCTGTAATCACCCTTTGGATCTGCTGTTTTGGGGTCTCTGCGGCTTTTTCTCCCATGTTGTCCAAATCTGGCATTTTGGGGTACCTGTCCAGGCCTCCAGGGGGGTTCTCCGGCTGTTGGCAGCAGGAGTGGAACTCGGAGGGCGGAGCCTCACGTAGTCTGGCCGGCGCGGCCTCCAGGGCCCAGAGGGGCATCCCCCTTGGGTTCCCACCTTGAATGCCCCTGCTCTGAGCTGTTTTCCCTCCTTCCCGGGAGCTGTGTGCTGGGGGGGGGGGGGGGTATCCAGGGTCAGCGGGCTGTTGGGGTGGTGCCTGCAGCTCGCAGGAGGAGGGCGGGACCCTTCCTCTCCTCCCCAAGGCTTCGCTCACCGGGAGCTCACTTCTGGTTCCAGCCACAGGGCCCCGCACACACCTGTGTCTCCTGGACACAGCCCAGCCCGGGAGTGGCTGCAGCGCCTCAGCTCTACCTGTCTCCCTGGCACCGCCTCACCACCACATGACGTAGGAGGGGATAAACTTCTCTAGGAAAAAAAAGCATCCTTGTTAGGCATTCCAAGTTCCCCACAGCCTGGCCCACTGGGCAGGGCCTCCACCTTGGCGCTGCCCACGACAGGTGTCCAGGTCCTCTGAGCCATCGGACCAAGCCGTATGGGGCACAGATCTCCAGCCCCAAGTTCCCCTCTGCCTCGGTTCACAGCAGCGGGGCAGACCCTGCGGTTTTGCAGGTGGGCAGGGTGGCTTGAGGGGGGTCAGACGAATACTCTCTCCCAAGCCACACTGTCAGGTCCCTGTCCAGCTCCCTGCCCTGAGGAATTCCAGGTAATGAGGGTCCCTCAGAGTCACTGCTGAGTGTACGATCAGACGCGCCCACCGGCCCAGGCTTGGCCGTGACCCCTCGCAGATACAGCCTGGAGCAACCTCCCAGGCCGGGGTTGTGACAAAGAAATGGCCTTTGCCCCGATGGCGGGCTATTCCCATCCCTGGAAGCTACATGGGTTCTTTCCCTCTCTGTTGCTCTGGATTGTGGATTCTTGGGGGTTGGGGTGCTGAGACCCCACACTCCTTGTGCAGGGGTGGGGGAACTCTTCAGCTTCTCAGCCAGGTGAGCTGTCTCACCCTTTCCACACCTCCTCCGGTTCTGCCCTCATGGCCCCTGCTGCCCGTATTTCCCGTCTGCTACACTTCTCCTGGGTTTTCAAGCCAATTACCCTGCAACTCAGCCGCCAATCTGGGTCATTGCTGGAAGCAAAACTATGAAACTTCTACGTACTCTGCAGCTGTCCTGGAATCTCCTACGTTTTAACTCTGAATTAAAAACAAATAGGTAAGTCCCATACCCATTTTCTGTAATTGCATATCCAATATATTCAAATGCCTTCAGTAGGTTCCAGTAATGGAAATGAAATCAGCCCTTGTAATTTCATTTTAGTTTATGTTTTCAAAAGAGTCAAACAAGGTCAAGGTTAGTTGTAAATGCCATGTTATCAGAACTTGTCCAAGGCATTTAGAGAAGAAAGGCAAGGAGACAGCTATGTGCAATATGGTTTCCAGAAATACGACTTCATACGAAAAACTGTGGAGCTGGGTGGGCACAAGCTGTGTGTGTCAGGAATAGAGTGTGTGCCTGTGTGTTATCCTCCTGAGACCGCAAAGGTAACAAGCATTCGGCACTGGTTGTGAAAGAGTCTCACTCCCACGATAGGAACAGAGATTTAACTATATTTGCTGTTGGCATATCCATCCTAACTATGGCATGAACAAATACTCTTGACCTTGTTTGACCCTTTCTATAAAGTGAACTGAAAAAAATTACAAAGGCCTATTGAATTCCCAACATTTGAATGTACTAGATACATGGAGCATGGAATTGTAGAAATCAAATATGGGAGTTAACTATTTTTTAAATGTAAAAGTTAAATTTTAGGCACTCAAAGACTCTCTCACTGAAAAAGGGGACAGTTGTTCGTGTGTGTCATATATTAATAAGTGAGGACAGAAAGAAATAGAGTGTGAAGACCCTAGCTATAAAATTAACTTTCTTTCTATTACAAGAGAATCCCTATTTATTGGCCTTCAGGGAAGTGTGCGAAATGAATAGATTTTATCTCCATTTCTGAAGATTAGTAGAAAAATGCAATTAAATTACCTCGGATGCTGGAATAACATTTTCAGCTATTCATCTGTGTAATTAACTTTTTTCTATCCATTTTTTTTTTTTTTTTTTTTTTTTGGTGTATCACAGGATGTCTCTGAATTTCAATTCCCTACATCTTCGAAGAGAAAGTATATAACTATGCAAAATAAATAAAGTGATTAATAGGACTTTGTGACTGCTCAATATTTAAAAGAAGAGGCACCTGACAGTCATCTGTTTGGGTAAAACTGACTTTTGAGTAATAGCAATGTTTAGAGGATACTTCTGAAATAAGCATTAATACAGTTGCTTCTGATTGAATTGGAAACATGATTATTTGTTATTCGATTAGCAAAAGGGAGTCTTTACAAATGCTTGGAACCTTGATCATCTTGACATTGAAGTCATCTGAAAGTCCATTTTTCAAAAATCAGTAACAGCCATTATGACCAAACCACAGTAACTACTACTGCAACCACTCAAGAGGGTCATTATTAAACCTATTGTCCCCTAAGATAACAAAGCAAAATCCATGCACAGACTGACTATTGCTCAAGACACAGCTCAAACAACCCGGGTTTAACATAAGCGAAAGATCTGCCCTGCTGATAATAGAAACACATAAAAGATTATAAGGATTAGTTTTACAAGGCACCACTCTAAACAACTGAGAAATGCCATGGTGCAAGGTAAATTTGCTTAGTGTCTGCGGTAATTTCGTCCTTGGGATGTTTAATATTTGCAAAGCACTGACAACGTTCTTGGCTCTGTTCAGGCTTCGAGGGTACAGCTTCTGGGTGGCACACAGTTTCCCTTTCAACTCTTGAAGAGTCTTACTCTTGCTGGCTCATTTCCCTGAATAACTCTTTTATTTTTCCTCCCCATAAACCAGCCCAGTACATACCTGTCTCATGACGACACACTACAAAGAAGAAAATGATACTCCGCCTCCATGATACTGGATTTGGTTCTTTTGGCGGGCAGAGCCTGACGCTAGATGTCAAACGGCTACTTGTAAGAGGAGAGTTTCCAACACGTGAACATATCTGTAATGCATTCTCATCTCTTTTGCCTACTTATTTAACAGAGATGCACTGGCCTTATACACGTGCTATGACCTGCAGATTTCAAACCAAATGGCAAGTGTAAGAACCAGGCGGAGCGAGGCGGTGCAGGGTCTCCAGAAGAGCAGGTTCACTGGGAATCAGCCTGCTGGACCACCTGTAAGGAGAGAGGAGCACCCGGCTTGTACAGACTAGGGATTTTTAAACTCGGGGCTTGGGGGGGGGGGGGGTCCTTCAGCTGAGGAGACATGGTTGTCTTTGATTGGTTGGGCCAGTTCTTGATTGATCGGGGGCTGGGGTCTCCCCAGTTCTTGATTGGTCTGAGGCTGGGGTCTCCTGAAACTTGTTTTTCTTGTCGAGCGACCGTTTGCAGTTTGGGGTGGGTTAGGGTGGTTCCACCTTTCCCTTCCTCCTGACTGGAGTGATGGTTTTAGTTTTCTGGAGTGAGAGGCTTAGGGAAAGGTTAAACATAAGAGTGATGGGTTTTGGCTTCTCGGAGTGAGAGGGTCAGGGCAGGAAAATGGAAGTTAAGAGCTAACAGCAAGTACAAGATCTTACACGTAGTTCCCTGTGGCTACAGAAATGGGTTCATTTGGATAGAAGAGAAGTGGGCATTACCGGTTCACAGACAGCCACGCGTGCTCGGCTAAGTGCTTTTCAACCTTAAAACCTAAAAATAAAAAGATCTGCTGATGCCCTCTTAGCTGTTACCGCGGACATCATCACACGGGTGTGATCAAAGTCATCGTTGCAGTAGCACGGAGCAGACCCAGATTAGAAACACAGAAAAGACAGAAGGAGGCAGAAATCTGGGGAATGAAGGATTACAGCTTTCGTTCGAGCAGCAGGGAAACAATGAGGTGAAAGGAAAGGATTTAGACACATGAAGGACATTGAATCTAAAGGACGTAGCAAATGAATGAGTTCACGATGGCAACAGGAAGAGGAGCAGATTTAAAGATAACCTTTAGTAAATACATTTAAAACGGTGATTCAAAGAAACAGCTTTATTGAGATATTATGTGCACACTATACAATTGTCAAATGTATAATTCCGTGGCTTTCACTGTTCACAGAGCTGTGTAACCATCACCACAATCAAATTTACAATACTCTTTTTTTAAAATTGTTGAAAGTATTACAGATGTCTCTGTTTTTCCCCATTGGCCCCCGCCTTCCCACTCCCATCCCCCTCCTGCCTTCCCCAGCCTAGTGTCCCTGTCCATTGGTTGTGCACATATGCATGTAAGTTCTTTGGTTTAGCTCTTCCCACCCCCCCACCCCCTTCCCTCTGAGGTTTGTCAGTCTGTTCCTACTTCCATGATTCTGGATCTCTTTTGGTTGACAGCTTATTTTGTTCATTATGTTCCCCATATAAGTGAGATCATGTGGTACTTGCCTTTCTCTGACTGGCTTATTTCATTCAGCATAATACTCTACAGGTCCCTCCGTGTCATCTCAAGGGTATGAGGTCCTTCTTTTTTACAGCTGCATAGTACTCCATTGTGTACATGTACCACAGCTTTTTTATCCATTCGTCTACTGATGGACACTTAGGCTGTTTCCAGATCTTAGCTATTGTAAATAGTGCTTCTATGAACATGGGGGTACATATATTCTTCCTGATTGGTGTTTCAGGCTTCTTAGGATATATTCCTAGAAGTGGGGTCACTGGATCAAAACACCGTAGTGTTTTCCATAGTGGCTGCACCAGTCTGCATTCCCACCAGCAGTGTACTAGAGTCCCCTTTTCTCCACACCCTCACCAGCACTTGTTGTTTGATGATTTGTTGATGGCGGCCATTCTGACAGGTGTGAGGTGATACCTCATAGTTGTTTTAATTTGCATCTCTCTGATGATTAGAGATGCTGAGCATTTTTTTATATGTCACCTGGCCATTTGTATGTCCTGTTTGGAGAAGTGTCTCCACTCATCTTTTAATTGGATTGTTTGTCTTCTTTTTGTTGAGTTGTATGAGTACTCTATATATTTTGGAAATTAATTTCTTATTCAATGTATTGCTGGCAAATATGTTCTCCATAGAGTGGGTTCCTTTTTCACTTTGATGCTGGTTTCTTTTGCTGTGCAGAAGCTTTTAATTTTGATGTAGTCCCATTTATTCATTTTTTTCTCTTGCCCTAGGCAATGTATCAGTGAAAATTCCACTCGGTATGATGGCTGAGATTTTTCTGCCTACATTTACTTCTAAAATTTTTATGGTTTCACGAGTTACATTTAAATCTTTTATCCATTTTAAGTTTATTCTTGTGTATGGTGTAAGTTGGTGGTCTAGTTTCATTGTTTTGCAAGTAGATGTCCAGTTTTCCCAGCACAATTTTATTACCCCAAAAAGAAATACCATACTTCTTAGTTATCACCCTTGACATCTCTCCCCATCTCCTCCAGGCCTAGGAAACCATTAATCTAATTTCTCTACATACAGATGTGTCTATTTAGAACATTCCATATGAATGGAATGAAATACTATGTGCTTCTTGGTGACTGGCTTTTTTCACATAGCATAATGTTTTCAAGGTGCATTCATGTTGTAGCATGTGTCACTATTTCATTCTGTTATATAGACACATGGCCCTTTATCCATTTATCATTTGATGAGCATTTTAATAGTTTCCATTTTTGGTTATTATAACAATGCTCCTAAAAACACTTATGTATATGTTTCTGTATAGACCTGTTTTTATTTCTCCTCGGTATGTACCTAGAAGGCGTACTACTGATCAAATTATATAACTTTGTTTATCTTTTATGGAATTGCCAAACTGTTTTCTATAACATGTGCATATATGATGCTCCCAGCAAGAGTGTAGGCAGAGTCCAATGTCTACATCCTCACATACCATTTGGTTGTTCTCTCTCTTTTATTATAGCCATTCTAATGAATGGGTATCTCGTTATCATTTTGATTTGCATTTCCCTAATGACTAGAAGTGTTGATCATCTTTCCATGTGCTTATTAATTATTTGTGTGTGTGTGTGTGTATAAATATCTATTCATGTCATTTGCCAGTTTTAAAATTGGGTTTTTTGTATTTTTATTACCCAACTGAGGAGTTCTTTATACTTTCTAGGTAAAAGTTTGTTATCAGGTATATGATTTGCAAATATCACCACCCATTTTTTAGGTTGTTTTTTCACTTTCTTGATGAAAAGTGTTATTTGAAGTGCAAAATATTTTTAATATTGATGTTATCTAGTTGTGAGATATATATATATATATATATATATATATATATATATATATATATATTTTACTATAGGACTCATATCAAAGAAATCATTACCTACTCCAAGGTTACAGAAAATCAAACCTATATTTTTTCTCAGACTTGTATAGTTTTTTTAAATCTAATTTTATTGAATGTATTGAGATGACATTTGTTAATAAGAGTATGTAAGTTTCAGTTGTACATTTCTATGGTACATGGTCTGTATAATGTATTATGTGCCCAGCACCCACAGTCAAATCTTCTGTTGTCCCCATATATTTGACCCACTTCACCCTTTACTACACCCCAGCACCTTCTCTCTGGTAAACACCATACTGTTGTCTGTGTCTATGAGTTTCCGTTTGTTTGATTGTCATGTTTGTTCATTTTTTGCCTTCAGCTTTATATTCCACATGGGAGCGAGATCGCAGGGTTCTTAGCTTTTATGACTGTTTTCGTTAGCATAGCATGATGTTCTCAAGGTCCATCCATGTTATCATAAGGCAGTCTTTTATCTTTTCTGATGACTGAGTCGTAGTTCATTGTATACATGTACCACACCTTATTTATCCAATCATGCAGCAAAAGCACTTTGGTTGTTCCCATGTCTTGGCCACCGTGTATCATGTTGCAATGAACATAGGAGTACACATGTCTTTGTGGATAAATGTTTTCAAAATTTCCAGGTAGATACTCAGAAAAGAGCTTTCTGGGTCATATAGTAACTCTATTCTTTATTTTTCGAGGCATCTCCATGCTGTTGTCCACAGTGGCTGTACCAGTACATTTCTACCAGCAGTGAATGAGGGTTCCTTTTTCTCCCCAACCTCTCCAACACTTGTTATTACCTATCTTCTTGATAATAGCCATTCTAGCAGGTGTGAGGTGGTATCTCACTGTAACTTCTATTTCATTTTTCTGATAGCAAGTGAAGTTCAACATCTTTTCATATATCTGTTGGCCATCTGTGTGTCTTCTTGTGAGACGTGTCTATGCAGGTCCTCTGCCCATTTCTTTAATTGGATTGTTTGGTTGGGGTTAAGATGTAGGAGTTCGTTATGTATTTTGAATTTAAACCCCTGATCAGAGCTGTTGTTTGCAAATGTCATCTCGCATTTGGTTCATTGCCTTTTCGTTGTGTTGGTGATTTCTTTTGCTGTGCATAAGCTCTTTTGTATGATATATTCCCATTTACTTTTTTTGCCTGTATTTTTCTTGTCGTTGGATTCTAATTTATAAAAAACTTTTCTAAGACCAAGGTTCATAAGAGTTGTATAATTTTAGCTCTTATATTTGGCCTTTAAGCCATTTCGAGTTAATCATTGTATAACATGTGAGGTAACAGTACAATATCATTCTTTGGCAGGCGGATATCCAGTTCTCTCTTTGTTGAAGAGACTGTTTTCCCCACTGAATTGTTTTTGCATCCTCCTATGGTCCTAATTGATTGAACCAGAGCTGGGCATCTGACTTAAAAGTAGTTATTCTATAGGTTTAATAATGTGATGAAGTAAGCTGAGTTTAAAAAACTCTGGCCCAGTAAGAAAGAGCTATTTCTATGCAATTGTTCACACTTGAAAGTTGAATAGAGACACACAACAAGAATTTAGTAACTGGAAGAAAATCAGAAAGATTATGAAGAAAAAAATGTAAGTCATGTAGTGATCATGAAGGAGTTCAATTATTAATAAGTATAAGCAACAGGTAGAGAAAACGTGGGCATAATACAGAATGATTTCTTTGATCTCACCACTATTAAGAAAGTGATAAGATGACCCAGAACATGCAAAGCCTAAGAGAGCGGAGTCACTGTCCAAGGCAAAGTGGAGATATGATATAGAAATTGTTGCTAAGGTTCTTTTTTTATTCTTTTTTTTTTCTTTTTTTTATCCTCATCCGAGGACATTTTTCCATTTTTTGTACAGACAGAGTGGGAGGGAGAGAGAGGAAGAGAGAGAGAGGGAAACATCGATGTGAAAGGGACACATCGAGTGGCTGCCACCTGCACGACCAACCAGGGCCGGGGACAAACTGCAACCGAGGTACGTGCCCTTAGCGGGAACCGAACCCGGGTCTCTCAGGACCGCAGGCGGACGCTCTAACCGCTGAGCCAAACCGGCCAGGGCTTGCTAAGGTTCTTATACAACATTTTTCCCCTTGAACTAATAGGCCCTTTCTTGTATGAATTAGAGAGATCCATTGATCCTTGCAACCAAAATGAACACCCATATGTCATCCAATTTTGGCATATATGGGCTCCATAGAACACTGTTGAATTAAATGTGACTGCTTATATTAGTGAGCCTAATACCTCTCTGGCTCCTAGTAGATGCTCCACAGATCAAAGTGTTCCTGACCTACTTCCATGGACACTATGATTTCCAAATTGCAGCTAAAATTTCTTTTGACTTCAGTAATAAATATTGTTATGAATGATGTACCAAACTTAACAGATGAAACATGCCCACCTGACTTCTTCCTATTTCCTACTCAGTCATCAGAGTTTAAAAAAAACTTGAAGTATTTAGATCATGTGTGATACTTATTTTTTCACTAATAGAAGAAATTACATTGGAAATTAATATACACAGATGCCATAAATACATGTGATAATACAGATACCACATCAATCATATTCTCAACCACATATTCATTTTTTAAAAAACTTTTAATCACATATGTGTCTTTGATTTCAGAAAATGTTTAGATTTTTTTCAAAATCTCAGTTGTTAATGAATTACATTTGAGAAAATAGGCTCCTAGCAATATGGCTTTGCAGGGAGGCAGTAATATCCAGACAGAATTCACAGGGAACTCAGATTCCAGGTCAAGGGCTCCCGTAGGCTATAACAGCAACATTCTTGTAGACTTAGAACTTCATTCAGATATTTCTGAATGCTGACTTCACTGCAAAGATTTAATGTTGTAAAATTAATGTGTATTCACATCAAAATCATAGGGACAAATGAGGCTTTTTCTATGACTAAACCGTTTATTCCATACAACATATGTTTGTTAAGCACATGTTGTGCCCATAAGTAGACAGGGATAAAAAGATAGAAACAATCCCACTGCTATACCCAAGAAAGTTATAATCTATAGCTGGGTGGGTGGGAAACCATAGCTAACTTTCTGATCTGGAAAAGAAAAATCTAGATTTGCTTTATGAACCATCGGGAATCAGTAGAATTGCTGAATTACAAATGTCCTCTCCTTCAACCTAATCAAACAAATCACCCATATGATGGGAATCGTTGGCAGCTCCTGTCTTGTAGTGCTTTGGAGATGATGCTATAAAGAGAAAACGAGAGAGTCTGAACATGGCTATTCAGTAGGTGGAAGCAACACTCAACTCCTTCCAGCATCAGACCAGATTTACAACTAAATTAAAGAGCAATTAGCCTAAATAACCAACTGAAGGCTGGCTGAAGACAAGCATCATAACTAAGGATCCACAGAAGAAGCATATGGAGACTGTTAAGAAGGGCAGAGAGTGGAAAAGTCTGGCCCTGCACCCACATGTAGCAGTTGAGAATCGGAAGGGATACCTCAGCCTCAGAGGTTCCCCTGGAGGAGTGAGGAGAATCATCTCCTCAGAATCCCCAACCCAGAGCACCAGACCCAGAAAGAGAAACTCATATAGCACCTGACGATGAAAATCAGCCGTGATTCTGTTTGCCTAGGAGAGACTGGAGTATGTTCGAAATCCAGGTGCTCTCTTAAAGAGCCAAAGCATAGAAAATTGTTCTTAGAGACTCACCCAGGACCCTGGTAGAGGAAAGGCAACTGAGAGCATACTGGAGTGATGCAGAGAAGATCTGGGTGGAGTGGCTTCTAGAAAACATCTGGAGGGTCAGTCACCAAGGTCCCTTGTTGAGCCCCTATCTGACACCAGCCACAGATGCCTTCTTGCCAGGGTTGGACACTCCTATCCTTACAGAACTAGCCTGGGGAGTGCATCTGGCTGGTCCTCCTTCTACTGGGGACACCACCCTGCCCAGCTCGAGTCCTGCAGAAAAGTCTGCCATTGCACCCAATCAGGGCCTTTGGTATGCTGCTTTTATTAAAAATCTCTTGGCAGAAACTCAGAAAGACATTGAGCTGTGTGGCTCTGGAACAGCAGACATTCTTCTCCATTGTGTGTAGCCAGCACCCCTCCCCCAGTGGGAGACCCACTTGTCTTGTCCTTCCATCTACAGGTGGCCCCGCCCCGCTGAGTTCCAGTCCTGCAGAGGGGCTGGCACAGCAAGGAAGTTCCTAGGGGGGAGGGGGGTCTGGTCAAAGACTTGGGCAGGTGCCAAGTTGTGTGGCTCTGGAGCAGAGGCCATTCTCTCCCCTTCCCCCCCTTTCTGCATGCTATGGGTGCCCTTCCTTTAACCAGAGACACACTTGTCCCGTCCTTCAGACTTTCATGGCCCCAACCTGCTGAGCTCAGTTGCCCCAGATGGATTGTCTGGCTCTGCACCGCCAGGGCCTATCGTGCACTTTTACTTTGAAAAATCTTGTCAGAAACTGGAACACACTGACTCTCTTGGGGGGGGGGGCATTTCTCCTTCCTGTGTGCCACCAGCTCCAATCCCCCAATTAGAGACCCACTTGTCCTGTGCTTCTGACTCCTGGTGGCCCTTCCCTACTGAGCTGCACCTCCCTGTGGGGCCAGGGGGCTACACCCAGCCAAACGTTGCTGCACTTTCTCAGGAAGCGAGGGCGTAGACTCAGACAGTGAATTGTATGGCTCTGACGTAGGGGCCACTTTTCCCCCTACTTCCCTTTGCCCCCAAGCAGAACCCCAGCAGCCCCATCCTCCAAACCTCCACCTTTATCAAGATCACACCCTTGTAGAAGAGACTGTGAGTTACCTCGAGCCGGGGTCCACTCCACAGACTTTCTGCAGAAAGGACTCAGACGACCGAGCATCCTCAGTGGCTGGTGAAGCAGCTGACTGGTGGAGGTGGAACCTGGGGTGACTCAGACCTTTTACTGATCTGTCCCTGGACTTGGAGTTGAAGGAAAATGACCTTTGTACATAGCTGGGATCCTCACACTCACACCCAACCCCAGTAGAGCCAGCCGCAGGGGATCCCTTGGTAGTTCCAGAGAGGTAACCCAAGATTGTTGACAGGAAGCTTCTGACATTGTTCTGCATCAGACACCTCAAAGTGGACCCAGAACCGAAACAATACATGGTAGGACTCAGATCCCTACAAAGCACGACTCACCTAGTCACACAAGTGGCACACCCAAATGGAGATCCCAGCAGGCAAAAACCTTGCTGGGGACAACTCTGCTTTGGGTGACAGTCTGGCACTGTGGCTGATATGCTGTGGTCAGGTTAGATCCTCATAGTCAGCCAGTCTGAGGGTTCACCTCATTCACAAAAGGGCCTACAGCATTCAAGATTAAACTACAACAGAAGGTTTCACTTAAGCTACAGAAGGGACATTTCTGGAGCAACCTAGCTTAGATAATCTTGAAGATTGCTCCACAAAGACCCAGAAGACACAAAATAAAACAACCATTACATGTTTGGGAGTCATAACAGATCTACCTAATACACAGAGACAAACACACAAAGGCAGACAAAATGGGGAAACAAAAAAGTATGCCTCAAAGGAAAGAACAAGAGAAACCACCAGAAGAATAATCACATAAAATGGAAGCAACCAACACATACCTACCAGATTCAAAACCATGGATATACAATGCCCAAGGAACTAAGGGGAAGGATAGTAAGCATTTAAAAAGACATAGAAATCATTAAAAAGTCAGACATGAAGAACGCAATATCTGAAATGAAGAATACATTACAAGGAGTAAACAGCAGGTTTGATGGAGAAGATTGAATCAGCAGTTTAGAGGACAAGAAAACAGAAAACACCTAGAAAGAGCAACAAAAAGAATGTTTTTAAATGTAGAAAGTCTACGGGACCTCTTGGATATCATCAAGCCTAACAACATCCACATCATAGGGGTACCAGGTAAGGGAGAGCAAGGGATCAGGAACCGATTTGAAGAAATAGTGACTGAAAGTCCCCTAACCTGGTGAAATAAAAAGACACACCAGTCCAGGAAGCAAAAAGAGTCCCAATGAAGGCAATCCCAAAGACGCACAGACCAAGACACATCATAACTAAAAATGAAAAAGGTTAAAGACCAAGAGAAAAATCTTAACAGCAACAAGATAAAGACAGTTATCTACAAGGAAGTGCCCTAAGGCTGTCAGCTGATTTCTCAACCAAATCACTTTAGGTCACAAGGAATAACAATGTAATATTCAATGCAATGAAAAGCAAGGACATATAAACAAGACTAAGCACTAGGATATTATTTAAAATTGAAGGTGAAACAGAGAACTTCCCATACAAGAAAAGATTAAGGAGTTGATTACCACCAAACCAGTATTACAAGAAATGATATAGGATCTTCTTTAAAAAGAAGGAAAAATAAAGAGGAACATAGTTCTAAAGAACAAAAGGGCAATAGACACATACCTATCAATAATTAAATGTACATAGATTAAGTGCACCAATCAAGAGACAGAAGGTATCTGAATAGATAAGAAAACAATACACACAAATATTTGCTGTCTACAAAAGACCCCCACCTCAAATGAAAGATCCACAGAGATAGCAATACTTATATCAGACAAAATAGACCTCAAAACAAATGCTATACTAAGAGACAAAGATATCACATAATGATAAAGGGAACAATCGAACAAGAGGATGTAACCCTTGTAAATGTTTATGCACCCAACATAAGAGCCCCCAAAGCAAACAGTGATTGACATAAAAAGAGAAATCAACAGTAATACCGTCATAAAGGGAATTTTAACATCCCATTGACATCAATGGATAGATCTTTCAGAAAAAAATCAACAAGAAAAGAGTGGCCTTAAACAACACATTAACCCAGATGAATTTAATTGATATTTTCAGAGCATTTCACCCCAAAGCAGTGCTCATAGAACATTCCCTAAGGCAGGACACATGTCAGGACACAAAACAAGTCTAATAAAGTCAAGAATATTCAATTCTTATCAAGTATCTTTTCCAACCACAATTGTATAAAACTAGAAATCAATTATAACAAAAAACCAAGGAACATACAAACAAATGAAGGCTAAAATATAAATGGGTCAACAAAAAGATCACAGAAAAAGAATCAAGAGATACCTTGAACCAGATAAAAATAAAAATACAAAAACAAATCCAAAATGTATGGAACACAGCAAAAACAGTTCTAAGAAGGAAATTCGTAGCAATACAGGTGTACTTCAAGGAGCATGAGAAATCTCAAGTATGTATTTAATCTTAAACCTAAAGGAACTAGAAAAAGGACAACCAACAAAGCCAAAGTGAGTAGAAAGATGGATGTAAAAAAGATCAAAGGGGCATTAAATAAAACGGTGTCTAAAAAAACATAGAAGATCAATGCAACCAAGAACTGGTTCTTTGAAAAAATAAACAAGATCAATACACTTTTACTAAGACTCATTAAGAATCAAACAAAGAAAACCCAAATAAATAAAAGCAGAAATGAAGGAGGAAAAGCAATGACTGGCACCACAGAAACACAATTACGTCAGGAAAATATTACAAACAACTATATTTCAACAAATTGGACAACTGGTTAAAATGGATGAAATTCTTGGAACATACAACCTTACGAAACTGAATCAAGAAGCAACAGAAAATCTGAACAGATCAATTACAACTAATAAAACTAAAACATCAATAAACACAGAAAATAATGAGTGAAGGCCATTGTATTATTTATTATTATCATTAATGTACTTTTGCCCATCCCGTACATTGTCAGTGATAGGTCACCATAATTTAACTAATTACCCTTTATCCACCATGCCGATTTTCTGCTTCCCTTGCAGCCACAATTCTTGAAAGATTTATTTATTCCTCAAGTCCATGATTTCTCACTTTCCATAACTCTACAAACAGACCAGTATGCGTGTCTTGCTCACCTCTCCATGGAAAGTCTTTTGCTAAAAAACTAAGAATCCTGCAGTTAACACATTTAGAGATATTGTTCTTCCCTCATCATATTCATTCTTTCAGTAGCATATAATTCATTTCTTATCTCTAAATATGTCTAAGCACATTTTACCAATCTCTTGGGTGAAACATAATACTCAGTAGTAGGCTGGAAAATATTTAACAACTGGCTTTCTGGAGAGAGGAAGCCCAACTTAGATGATTTTTCTAGTTTAAATACTTCACCATAGATTATTTTAAGCTGCTAACATAACATTGCTGAAGAGAGAAGATATGCCCACGAGTACTCCAGCACACCACTTGTTCTAGGAATTTTATCTAGACGGCATTGAACACTCAAATTGCAAATAATTTTATTTTTTTAAAAAAGGCTGGAAAGATATTCCTGTTTCATGGATTGAAAGAATCAACACAGTTAAAATGGTCAGGGTTCCCCTTTCTCCACATCCTTGCCAGCAGGGTCGTTTATTGCTTTATTCATGGTAGCCAATCCAGCAGGTTGTTCAATTTGCTTCTCTCTGATGGTTAGTGACTGTGAACACATCTTAATATGTCGCTTGGCCATCTGTATATTTTCTTTGGAGAAATGTCTATTTAGGTCCTTTGCCCATTTTTAAATTGGATTGTTTGTCTTCCTTTTGTTGAGTTCTATGCGTTATTTACATATTTGGAAATTAACCCCTTATCTGAGGTAACATTGGAAAATATGTTCTCCCATATAGTGGGTTCCCTTTGCATTTCAAGGATGGATACTTTTGCTGTGTAGAAGATTTTTAGTTTGATATAGTTTCATTTATTAATTTTTCCCTTGCTTCTCTTGCCTTAGGAGATGTATCTAAAAATTCTGCTCCATGAGATGTCTAAGGTTTTGCTGCCTGCTTTCTTCTAATATTTTTATAGCTTCATGAGTTATGTCTGTTATCCATGCAGAGTTTATTCTTGGGTGTGGTGTAGGTTGATGGTCTACTTTCATTGGTTTTCATGTACCTGCTCAATTTCCCAGCACCATTTATTGAAGAGTGTTTTTATTCCATTGTATGCTCCTGCCCTCTTTTCAAATACTAAATGGTTTGTGTGAACTTCCAGGTTCTCTGTTTCATTCCACTTGTCTATATGCCCGTTCTTATGCCAGTACCAAGGTGTTTTGATTACAATGACTTTGTAGTATAACCTGATATCCAGTATTGTGATCCCTCCTACTTTGTTCTTCTTTTTCAAGTTTGTTGTGGATATTCGGGGTCTGTTTTAGTTCCAAACAAACTTTTGGAGTATTTGTTCTGGTTCTGTGAAATATGTTATTGGTATTTTGATGGGGATTGCATAGCATCTGTAGATTGCTTTGGGTAGTATGGACATTTTAATGATGTTAATTCTTCCAATCCATGAACATGAAACATGCTGTTACTTGTTTGTATCTTCCTCTATTTCTTTATTCAATGTCCAATCGTTTTCTGAGTACAGGTCTTTTACTTCCTTTGTTAAGTCCATTTCTAGGTATCTTATTTTGTTGTTGTTTGTTTTGGTTTCTGTTTCAGAGAAATTATTATTGGTGTATAAAAATGTCATCAATTTCTGGATGTTAATTTTGTATCCTGCTACTTTGCCAAATTCATGTATTAACTCTAGTAGTTTTTTGGTGGATTCTGTAGGGTTTTCTGTGTACAATATCACCTGTGAATAATGGCAGGTTGACTTTCTCCTCTCCAATTTTGATGTCTTTTATTTTTGTTCTTGTCTGATTGCTGTGGCTAAGACTTCCAGTACTATGTTGAATAAGAGTGGTAAAAGCAAACATCCCTGTCTGGTTTCTGTTCTTAGGGAAACACTTTTATTTTTTACCCTTTGAGTATGAAGTTGGCTGTAGATTTTTTATATATGGCCTTTATTATGTTGAGGTGTGATCCCTCTATTTCCATTTTGCTGAGAGTTTTTATTTTAAAAAAATGGGTGCTGGATTTTGTCTAATATTTTTTCTGCATATACTATATAATCACTTGATTTTAATCCTTCATTCTGTTAATGTGATGTGTTACATTTATTGATTTTCCAATATTGTACCAGACTTGCATCCCTGGAATAAATCCTACTTGGTCATGGTGTATGATCTTTTTAATGCATTGCTGGGTCCTATTTGTTAATATTTTGTTGAGGATTTTGGCATCTTTGTTCAACAGGAATATGGCCTATAATTTAATTTTTGTGTAGTGTCTTTATCTGGTTTTGGAATGAGGATAATGCTGACCTAATAAAAAGAACTTGGAAGTCTTTCCTCCTCTTCAATTTTTAAGAATAATTTGGGAAGGGTAGTTGTGAGTTTCTCTTTGAATGTTTGGGAAAACTCCCCTGTAAAGCCATCTGTTCCAGGACTTGTTTTCTGGGAGATTTTTTTTTATTACTGTTTTAATTTCATTAGTTGTTATTGTTCTCTTCAGGTTGTCTGATTTTTCCTGCTTGAGTTTTGGAAGACAGTATGTTTGTAGGAATTTGTCCACGTTTTTGAGGTTGTCTAATTTGTTATCATATAGTTGTTCATAATATTCTCTTACATTCCTTTGAATTTCAGTGGTGTCAGTAATGACTTCACTTGTTTCATTTCTGTTTTTTGTTTGTTTGTTTGTTTTTGTTGTTTAATTTGGGTCCTCTCTCATTGTTTCTCGATGAGTCTGTCTGAAGGTTGAGCAATCTTTCATCTTCTCAAAGAAGCAGCTCTTGGTTTTATTAATCTTTTGTATTTATTTTTAAGTCTCTGTGTCATCTATTTCTGATATGATCTTTTTTGTTTGTTTCCTTTTAGTTTCTCTGACTGTCTTGTTCCCCAAGTCTTTTAGTTGTAGGGTTAAATAGTTTACTAGAGATTTTATCTTGTTGATTGAGGCAGGCCTGTAATGCTATGAACTTCCTGCTCAGGGCTGCTTTTTGCTGTGTCCCACAGATTTTGGGTCGTTGTGTGTTCTTTTTCGTTTGTTTCCAGGAAGTTTTTAATGTTTTCCTTGATTTCATTGGTAACCTATTAATTGCTTAAAAATATGCTATTTTGCCTCCATGTGTGTGAATGTTTTGGAATGTTTTCACTGTAGTTGATTTCTAGTTTCAAATCATCTGGTTCTGAGTAAATGCTTGATATTATTTCAATCCTTTTTAACTTGTAGAGACTTATTTTATCTCCTAAGATATGTTCTATCTTGGAGAATGTCCCCTGTGCACTAGAAAAGAATGTATATTCTGTAGCTTTTGGGTGAAATGTTCTGTATATGACAGTTAAATCCATCTGATCAAGGTTGTCATTTAAGATAGCTGCTTTCATACTGATTTTTTGTTTGGAAGATTAATCCTGTGATGTCAGTGGGGATGTTACACCCCAAACTCTGACTGTATTGCTTTTGCTCTCTCTCTTAAAGTTCTCCAAGAGCTTTTTAAAATATTTAGGTGCTCCTATATTGGGATCATATATGTTTGTCAGTGTTAAATTTCTGTACGTATAATAAGACAATGTACTAAATAGAGAAATCATTATTCAGATAATAATTCATTAGAGAGAGAGATTGATTTAAGACTATTGTAGAAAAACTGCTGTATTAAATAAATCTGGTGAAAATTCTTTAGCTAATTTCTAGATGCTCAGAAAATAGGTATGATACAGGTCATTTAATTTAATTCTTCTTTCAGTTTTGAGATTGGCAAAGCAAAGAAGAGTGAGCACCGTCTACCCTTTTAGCCTAAGGAAGTGTTAGAACACCCAGGCCAGATATCTATTTATATCTCCCATTGGATAGTGCTGGTTAGTCACTGCGAACAAATTCATTCTGCTTACAATGCTGTTCTTCATTTAAAGATGCTATCTAGGAATAGCCAATAAACAGCTTAGTTATATGGACTGTACTTTGTTATTGCACGATTTTTTTCTGTCTTTAGTATGCATACTAAGTTAAAAAAAAAAAAAAAAGCATCTTTTAACAATAAGAATTCATTGAGTTGGTTGTTTATATATGACCAGAGTACTAATTACTGCCAGAGGAGAGTTTGATACACTTTACCACAATCTATTTTTCATTACCATGTCATACTCTTTGCTTACATAACCGTCACTAACGTCTTTAGCTGGACTTTGATGTCCCCAGGGTTTCTCTTCAGTACATTTCAAAGAGAAGACCTACGCCTCATAAAACTGCTCACTTTGAGCTTTGTTTCTGTGTACTTCAAACAATTCCTTTAAGTAGTGTTTGGTGTGTTTTTATGTAAGGTTACACAAACAAAATAAAAATACAACTGTTCTAATTTTACAAAAGAAGTCAATAGCTACTACTTAGTTTTTACAGTTATTTTAGAAGACAGAGCGTGTACCGTGGTTATAAGAAGCAACGTCCCCTTGAAAGGGGGAGCGAGGTGCTTCTTTCTGCTCTTGGCCTCAGATCACGGTTTTCATTATTTTCTCGATAACTTTCCTTATTGAATTAAAATAAAGTCATGAAAACCATTGCATAATAAACAACGATTTCTTCAAGTATTGTTTTATGGGTGTTCTGGTACAAACAAAGTTTCATTTGGTCAGTGTTATACTTAGTGTTCTTTTTTATTTTATTTTAAACAATCGGGATTTAAATATCAGTTTTCTTGGCTTTGAACTGAGTGGGCCAAAGTACTCATGGGTAAAACTCTTGGTTCACTATTTGCAGATAATATATCACCATATATAGAGAAGCATAAAAATTTCACACACATACACATACAAAAAATTCCCACAAGAACTGCTTAGTAAATTAGCAAGATACATAATAATATCCAGAAATAAGTTGCATTTTTATACACCAATAATGAACTGTCAGAAAGGGAAGCTAAAAAAAGCAATCCCATTTACAATCAGATTTTAAAAATACCTAAGAATAAATTTAACCACGAATGTGGAAAGCCGGTGCTTGGAAAATTATAAGACACTGAAGAGAGAAATTGAAGAATTTACAAGTAAATGGAAGCATATATCAACTTCATGAATAGGAAGAACTGCATCACTAAAATGTTCGTACTATCCAAAGCAATCTACAGATTCAATGCAATTCCTATCCAATTTGGGTGCCTTTTATTTTTTTCTTGATCAATTGCTGTGGCTAGAAGTTCTATGTTCAATAAGAGTATTTACAATGAAACATCATTGTCTTATTTCTGATCTTAAGGAAATGTTTTTGTTATCGCTCATTGAGTATGATATTGACTCTGTGTTTGCCTTTATTATGTTGAGTTATATTCTTTCTATTGCCACTTTGCTGAGAGTTTTTGTCATAAATGGGTGCTGAATTTAATCAAGTACCTTTTCTGCCTCTATTGATACCTTTATATGGTTTTTATCCCTCATTTTGTCATCTGTTACCACATTGATTGATTTGCAGATATTGTACTAATCTTGCATTCCTGGAATAAGTCTCACTTTATAATGGTGTATGATCATGGATCTGGTTTTCTAATATTTAGTTGAGAATTTTACCATCTATGTTTATCAGTGATATTGGTCTCTCTCTATATATATATATATTTTTTTCTTTTCTGTTAAGTGTCTTTATCAGGTTTTGGAATTAGGGTAATGCTGGCCTCATAAAATGATCTGGGGAGTCTTCCTCCCTCCTGAATTTTTTGGAATAGTTTGAGAAAGAGAGGTGTCAATTCTTCTTTCAATGTTTGGTATAATTTACCTGTGAAGCCATTAGTCCATGACTTTTGTTTATTGGGAGTTATTAGAAAACTACTTCAATTTTACTAGTTGTAATTGGTCTATTCTGATTTTCTGTTTCCTCCTGATTCTGTTTTGCAAGATAGTATGTTTATAGTAATGTATCATTTTTTCCCATGCTGTTCAATTTGTTGGCATATATTGTACATAATATTTTTTTTTATAATCCTTAGTATTTCTGTGGTGTATGTCATTGTTTCTTCTCTTTTATCTCTGATTTTATTTATTTGGGTCCTTTCTCTTTTTTTCTTTATTAGTCTGGTTAATGGGTTGTCAAACTTGTTTACCTTTTCAAACAACAACTTCTTGATTTCATTGATCCTTTATACTGGACTTTCAGAAAATTTTGTTTATTTCTGCTGTGATCTTTATTATTTTCTTTCTTCTACTTACTTTGGGCTTTATTTGTTATTGTATTTTTTCTAGTATATTTAAGTGCAAAGTTAGATTGTTTATTTTAGATGTTTCTTGTTACTTGAAATAGGCCTGTAATGCTCTGAATTTCCCTCTTAGGACTGCTTTCACTCTGCCTCATAGATTTTGGTGTGTCGTGTTCTCATTTTTTTTGTTTCAAGGTATCTTATGATTACTTTCTTGATCTCATTGTTAACCCATTCATTTTTCAGCAACATGTTATTTAGCCTTCATGTCTTTGTGTATTTTTCAGTTTTTTTCTTGTGATTGATTTCTAGCATACTATTATAGTCAGAGAAGATGCTTGATACAATTTTAATTTTTTAAAAAGTTTATCGATACTTGTTTCATGTCTTGACATGTGGTCTAGCTTAGAAAATGTTTCATGTTAACTTGGAAAGTATTTATATTCTGCTGCTTGGGTAAAATGCTCTTATGATATTAATTAAATTCATCTGATTTATATGTCATTTAAGGTTGCTATTTTCTTGTTTATTTTCTCTCTGGAAGATTTATCTATTGATGTCACTGGGGTGTTAAAGTTCTCTGCTATAACTATATTACTGTCAATCTTTCCCATTTTGTTCATCAAAATTTGCTTTATATATTTAGGTGCATAAATATTTTCAAGTGTTTTATCCTCTTGTTGAATTGCTTCCTTTATTATTATCTAGTGTTCTTCTTTGTCTTTTATGACAGCCTTCATTTTAAAGTGTATTTTGTCTGGTATAAGTAGTGTACTTCACCTTTTTTCCCCCATTTGCATAAAATATCTTTCTCAATCCCTTTACTTTTAGTCTGTGTGTATCTTTTTTTTGAGGTAGGTCTCTTGTAGGCAGCATATATTTGGGTATTTGGGTCTTGTTTTATTATCCATTCAGTTACCTTATAGTCTGATTGGCACATTTAAGCCATTTATTTTTAAGTGATTATTGGTAGGCATAATATTTTATTCTTTATAACTATGTTCTGTAACTTATTTTGTTCTTCTTTTTAAAGAAGATTCTTTAACATTTGTAATACTGGTTTGGCATTAATGAACTTCTTAAGCCTTTTTGTTTGTTTGTTTGGGAAGTTCTTTATTTTCTCTTTCAGTTTTGAATGATAGCTTTTCTAGGTAAAGTAGACTTGGTTGTAAGGTGCTTCTCATCACTTTGAATACTTTATGTCAATTTGTTCTGGCCTGAAATGGTTTTGTTGAGAAATCAGCTGATGGTGTTGTGGGAGCTCTACTATAGGAACCTAGCTCTATTCCTGTTGTTGCTTTAAGATTTCCTTTTTGTCTTTGATCTTTGCCACTGAATTATGATGTGTCTTGGTGTGGGTCTCTTTGAGTTCATCTTATGTGAGACTCTCTACACTTCTTGGACTTGCATGTCTTTCTCTTTCACCAGATTAGAAAAGTTTTCAGCTATTATTTTTTGAAATAAGTTTTCAAATTTTTGACATTCTCTTCTTCTTCTTGTACTTTTAAGATGTGGATGTTGTTACTCTTCATGTTGTCCCAAATATTCCTTAAGCTATATTTATTTATTTATTTATTTATATTTTGCTGCTCCAGTTGGGTGTTTTCTGCTACCTTGTCTTCAAATCACTGATTAAATATTTTGCATCATCTAAACTACTGTTTATTTTTCTAATGTATTTTTCATTTCAGATAGTGAATTTCTATTTTCTTTCTGTATTCTGTCATGGTTTCTATGTCTTTTTCATTGAAGATAGCACTAAGTTTCCTTAGCATTTATATAAACATTTTTTAAACATCTATATCTGGTAGGAATTCCAAAATGGCAGCGGAGTGAATGGAAGCTCCACAGACCATCTCCCAGGACCAAACTGGAATTACAACAAAAATAAAGAAAATTGTCAGGAAAAAGCAACAGAAAAGCAGCTTGAAGGACCATATAACCAGGGACACTGACTCGATCCTGGTAGGATTAAGGAGGGGCGAGAGGGGGGTTGAGAGCCCACAGACAGCCGAGGCCTTAGCTGTGAGCAGCGCCCTCGGGTTAAATTCCCAAGCGACTCCATAGCCCAGAGCCGCGACTGAGGTTAAAAGAGCCACAGCCACTCATCTTGGTCTCTGGCAGAGGGAGGGTGGACTGGGCTGGAACTGTATGGGAGCACTCAGAATTTGGAGGGCACTCAAGGCTTTAGCTGAGTTGCAGCCACGCAGGACAGTGGTCATCTTACAACTTCCCAGGGCTCTGGGGAGAGGCAGTAGCCTGTCCCTCAGAGATTCAACCCAACATTTACATTGAAATGCAAATCAAGGCTCATTAACAACCAGCATCTGCGCCACCCTCGAGAAATCCCCTTACACTGAACACCTGAGGAAGTTTTCATTCAACTGAGAAGCCAAGGCTCTTCAAGTAACTGTGATTAATAGCCTCCAGGCAAAAAGCTAGAGAATGACTAAAACATTCCTGGGCTTGCAACTCTGCCCAGGAAGGTAAGATTTGACACTGGTGTTTAACATGGGTCCTCCCACACTCATCCAAACCCAGTAGAGAACACCAGCACCCACAGGGAAAATTTGGCAGGATCCAAAACCCACTGAACTAGCGAAAATGGTAAAACAAAGAAACAAATGCCAAATGAAAGAACAAGAGAACTCTACTGAAGATAAGATAAATGAGGTGCAGTTAAGCAAGTTAACAGAACTAGAATTCGGAGCCATGATGTTGAAGAAGCTCAACAGCATGTGTAAGGACATGAGCACCATGAGTAAAGACATAGAAATGTTGAAAATCAACCAGTTGGAAATTAAAAACCAGCAAAAAAAAAAAGGAAGAATGACATATCAGAAATAAAAAACATGTTGGAAGGTCTAAGCAGCAGAGGAGAGAAAGCAGAGAACTGTATCAGTGAAATAGAAGGCAGGGTAGAAAAATATCAACAATCAGAAAACCAAAAGGAAAAAGCAATTAAAAAACAAGAACACAGCTTAAGAGAACTGTGGGACAACTGGAAACGTAATAATATTCGCATCATAGGAATCCCCGAAGAAGAAGAAAATGAGCAAAGGTTGGAGAATGTATTTGAAGAAATAGTGACAGAAAACTTCCCTAATTTGGTGAAGGAAGAAGGCATTCAAATTCAAGAAGCACAGAGAGCCCCAAGTAAGAAGAACCCAAACAGATCCACACCAAGACACATAGTAATCAAAATGCAAAAAATTAAAGACAAAGAGAGAATCCTAAAAGCAGCAAGAGATAAGCAACAGATTACCTACAAAGGAAACCCCATAAGGCTCTCAGCTGACTTCTCACAAAACACTACAGGCCAGAAGGGAATGGCATGAGGTAATCAAGTCCACTGTAATCAAAACAGCCTGGGACTGGCACCAGAACAGGCATATAGACCAGTGGAACAGAACAGAGAACCCAGAAATGGACCCAAGGCAATATGCTAAATTAATATTTGACAAAGGTGGCAAGAGCATACAGTGGAGTAAGGACAGCCTCTTTAATAAATAGTGCTGAGAAAATTGGACAGCTACATGCACAAAAATAAAACTAGACCATCAACTTACACCATACACAAGAATAAACTCAAAATGAATAAAAGCTTAAATGTGACTCAGGAATTCATAAAAATCCTAGAAAAAAATGTAGGCAAAAAAATTTTAGACATCATATGTAGTAGAATTTTCACTGATACATCACCTAAGGCAACAGAAACAAAGGAGAAAATGAACACATGGGACTACATCAAACTCAAAAGCTTCTGCACAGCAAACAATACAATCATCAAAATGGAAAGGCTACCCACAGTATGGGAGAGCATAATTGCCAATGATATATCAGATAAGGGGTTGATTTCCAATATATATAGAGTGCTCATACAACTCCACAAAAGGAAGGCAAAGAACCCAATTAAAAAATGGGTAGAGGAACTAAATAGACACCTCTCCAAACAGGACATACAAATGGCTAAGAGACATATGAAGAAATTCTCCACATCCCTAATCATCAGAGAGATGCAAATTAAAACAGCAATGAGGTATCACCTCACACCTGCCAGAATGGCTGCCATCAACAAAGCATCAAACAACAAGTGTTGGCGAAGGTGTGGAGAAAAGAAGACTCTAGTACACTGCTGATGGGAATGCTGATTGGTGCAACCACTATGGAAAACAAGTATCGTGTTACCTCAAAAAATTAAAAATTGAACTTCCATTTGACCCAGTGATCTCACTTCTAGGAATATACCCTAAAAAGCCTGAAACACCAATCAGAAATTATGTACCCCCATGTTCATAGCAGCACTATTTACAATAGCTAAGATCTGGAAACAGCTCAAATGTCCATCGGTAGATGAATGGATAAAAAAGCTGTGGTACATATACACAATGGAGTACTATGCAGCTGTAAGAAAAAAAGATCTCTTGTTCTTTGAGATGACATGGAGGGACCTGGAAAGTATTATCCTAAGCGAAACAAGCCAAACAGAGAAAGACAAGTATCATATGATCTCACTTATTTGTGGAATATAATGAACATAACAGTCTGAGGAATGGGGTAGTTTCAGAGATGGGGAAGTAGGGTGTAGATTGACAATCCCCAGAAGGGGGGGGTGGTGTTGGAGTGATAAACCATAGAACTTGTGTGCATGTGTGCATGAACAATGGATATGGACCACGGGGCTGGGGACGGGGCAGCGAGGGTTGGGGAGGGGGGTATCAGTGGGGGAAAAATGAGAAACATTTGTAACAAATATAAATTAATTAATTAAGTTTTTTTAAAAAAGTAAAAGAAGCACAGAGAGGCCCAGTGAGAAGAATCCACACAGGCCCACACCAAGACATATAATCATTAAAATGCCCAAAATTAAAGACAAAGAGAGAATCCTAAAGGCAGCAAGAGATAAGCAACAGGATACTTACAAAGAAACCCCTGTATGGCTATCAACTGACTTCTCAACAGAAACACTACAGGCCAGAAGGGAATGGCATGAAGTTATCAAGGTCATGAAAAACAAGGATCTGAATCCAAGACTACTCTATCCAGCAGGGCTATCATTCAAAATAGAAGGTCAAATAAAGGCTAAGGGAATATTTTAGCACCAAACCACCACTCCAAGAAATGTTAAAAGAACTCCTGTAATAAGAAATAGGAAGAAAGATATAACCACAATAAACAAAAATGACAATAAAAAAGTATGTATCAATAATAACCTTAAATGTAAATGTATTGAACACTCAGATCAAAACACAGAGTAGCTGATTGGATAAGAAAGCATGACTCGCCCTGGCCGGTTTGGCTCAGCGGTTAGAGCGTCGGCCTGCGGTCCGGAGAGACCCGGGTTCGGTTCCCGCTAAGGGCACGTACCTTGGTTGCAGTTTGTCCCCGTCCCTGGTTGGGTCGTGTGGGTGGCAACCACTCGATGTGTCGCTTTCACGTCGATGTTTCTCTCTCTCTCTCTCCCACTCACTCTATCTGAACAAAATATCGAAAAAAAAATGTCCTCGGGTGAGGATAAAAAAAAAGAAAGCATGACTCATATATATATTGTCTACAAGAGACCCACCTCACAACAAAAGACTCACATAGGTAGAAAGTGAAGGGATAGGAAAAAAAGAATCTTCCCAGCAAGTGGAAAGGAAAAAAGAGCTAGGGTAGAAATACTCATATACAATAAAATAGACTTCAAAATTATGGTCGCAACTAGAGACAAGGAAGACCACTACGTAATATTGAAAGGATCTATTCAACAGGAAGATAAAACATTGGTAAACATATATGCATCCAATATACAAACACCAAAATATATTTAAAAACTTCTGGAGGACTTCAAAGGAGACATCAACAGCAATACAATCATAGCAGGGGACTTCAACACCCTGCTGACATCACTGGATAGATCCTCCTTACAAAAATTAACAAGGAAACAGGATTCTAGATGATGCACTAGATCAAGTGGATTTAATAGACATCTACAGAGAATTAAACCCCAAAACTCCAGAATTCACATTCTTCTCAGGTACACACTGGACATTGTCAATCATAGACCACATGATAGGACACAAACTGAGTCTCTACACATTCAAAATGATTGAAAGTATATCAAGCATCATCTTAGATCACAATGGCATGAAACTAGAAATTAATTACAATGAAAACACTCAAAAACTTTTAAACACATGGAAGCTAAATAGCATGTTAATAAACAATAAACGGGTTACCAAGAAGATCAAGGAAGAAATTAACAATTTCCTGGAAACTGGCCTACCTCAAGAAAGAAGAAAATATTATAATTGCCCATCTAAACCCACAACTTAAATAACTGGAAAGCAAGCAAAGAGAAAAACCCAGAGCAAGTAGAAGGAAAGAAACTGTAAAGATCACAGCAGAAATAAACAACATAGAGACTGAAAAGCAATTCAAAAGATCAAAGAAACAAAGAGCTGGTTCTTTGAAAAGGTAAGCAAGATTGATGGATGCTTAACAAGTCTCACCAAAAAAAGAAAAAGAGAAGACCCAAATGAAATCAGAAATGAAAGAAGAGAAGTTACAGCTGATACCACAGAAGTTCAAAGGATTATTAACAAATACTATGAACAATTATAATGCAACAAATTGGACAATCTAAGTGAAACTGGCAAATTTCTAGAAACACATAGTCTCCCCAAACTGAACCCAGAAAAGAAAGAAACCTTGAACAGACCAATAAGAATTAAGAAAATTGAATATGTAATCAAGACTCTCCCAGTAAACAAAAGCCCAGGCCCAGACAGATTCATGGGGGAGTTTTCCCAAACATTCAAAGAAAAACTAACACCCATTCTCCTCAAAGTATTCAAAAATATCCAAGAAGAAGGAAGACTTCCAGACTCATTTTATGAGACCAGCATAATTCTAATTCCAAAACCAGATAAAAACACTATGAAGAAAGAAAATTACAGGCCAATGTCCCTGATGAACATAAATGCCAAAATCTTTAAGAAAATATTAGCAAATCAGATCCAGCAGTAAATCAAAAAAAACTATTCATCATGACCAACTTGGATTCTTCCCAGGGATGTAAGGCTGGTTCAATATTTGCAAATCAATAAATGTGATCTACCACACAAACAAAATGAAAGATAAATACCATATGATCATATAAATAGATACAGAAAATGCATTTGACAAAATCCAGCACCCATTTCTGATAGAAATGCTTGCAATGTAGGAATTGAGAGATCATATCTTGACAAAATGGAGGTATATTTGAAGAACCTACAACCAACACCATACTCAATGGGCAAAAACTAAAAGTATTTCCCCTAAGAACAGAAACAAGACAGGGATGCCCACTTTCACCACTCTTATTTAACATAGTACTGGAAGTCTTAGCCACAGCAATCAGACATGAAGAAAAAATAAAAGGGATCCAAACTGGAAAGGAGGGAGTGAAACTGTCATTATTTGAAGATGGCATGATATTATACATAGAAAACCCTGAAGACTCCATCAAAAATCTACTAGATATAATAAACAAATTTGGCAAAGTAGCAGGATACAAAATTAACATCAAGAAAATTGACAGCAGTCTTATACACCAATGATAAACTCACAGAAAAGGAAACTAAACAAACAAACAAACAAACAAACAAACAAAAAATTCCCATTTACCACTGAGGCAAAAAAATTAAGATACATAGAAATCAATTTAACCAAAGACATAACGGAACTATTTGCAGAAAACTATAGGACATTGGATAAATGAAATATAAGAAGATATAAAAAAGTGGAAACATATACCTTTTTCATGGATTGGAAGAATTAATATCATTAGAATGTCTTTACTACCAAAAGCAATCTATAAATTCAATGCAATCCCCATTAAAATACCAATGGGGTATTTCACAGAATTATATCAAATATTCCAAAAATATATATGGAACAAAAGAGGACCCCGAGTAACCACAGCAATTTTGAGAAAGAAGAACAAAGTCGATGGTATCATGCTACCTGATATCAAACTATAGCACAAGGTCACAGTATTCAAAACAGCATGGTACTGGCATAAAACAGACCAACAGATCAATGAAATAAAATAGAAAATCCAGAAATAAACCCATACCTTTATGATCAATTAATATTTGTCGAAGGAGGCAAGAACATACAATAGGTTAATGACAGTCAATTCAATAAATGGTGTTGGGAAAATTGTACAAGCAGATGTGAAAAATGAAACTAGACCACCATCTTACACCACACACAAGAATAAACTCAAAATGGATTAAAAAGTAAATGTATGACTCAAAACCATAAAACAACTAGAGGAAAACATAGGCAGTAAAATCTCTGATATTCCTTATAGCAGTATTTTTTTCTAATATATGTCTTTGGACAAGTGAAACAAAAGAAAAAATAAACAAATAGGACTATATCAAACGAAGAAGGTTTTGCACAGCAAAGGAAACCAACAACCTGAAAAGGCAACTCACTGAATAGAATAGCATATTTGTCAGTGACACAACTGATAAGGGATTAATATCCGAAATTTATAAAGAACTTATAAAACTCAACACTAAAAATAAGTTAATTCAAAAATGGGCAGAGGACCTGAATAGACACTTCTTCAAAGAGAACATACAGGTGGCCAATATACACAAGAGAAGTTACTCAACGTGACTAATTTCAGAGAGACGCAAATTAAAACCACAATGAGATATCACCTCACACCTGTCAGAATGGCTATGTCAATAAAACAATAAGTAGGAAGTGTTGGAGAGGATGCGGAGAAAAAAGAATCTTTATGTACAGTTAGGGGAATGCAGATTGGTGCAGCCACTACAGAAAATAGTACAGTTTCCTCAAAAATTAAAAATGGAAATGCCTTATGACCCAGCAATTCCACTTCTTGGAATATATCTGAAGAACCGAAAACACCAATTTGAAAGAACATGCACCTCTATGTTCATTGCAGCACTGTTTACAACAGCCAAGATTTGAATGCCACCCATGTGCCCATCAGTAGATGAGTGGCTAAAAAAAAAGGTGTGGTACATTCACACCATGAAATACTACTTGGCCATAAAACTAAGATAATCTTGCCTTTTGTGACAGCATAGAGGAACCTGGAGAGGATTATGCAAAGGGAAATAAGCCAGTCAGAGAAAAACAAATGCCATATGATTGCGCTTATATGTGGAATCTAATGAACAAAATAAACAAACAAACAAAATAGACCCACAGATCAAGAGAATAGAGTGATCACTGTCAGAGGGGAAGAGGGTTGGGGGGATGGGTGAAAGAGGTAAATGAATTAAGAAGAAAAAAGAAAAAGAATTCAATAAACATGGACAGCCTGGCCTGTGGCTCAGTGCTTGAGCTTGACCCACTCACCAAAGGTCGCTGGGTTGATCCCTGCTCAGGGCACATGCCCAGGTTGTGGGCCTGATCCTCAGTGGGGGGCATGCAGGAGGCGGCCAGTCAGTGTTTTCTCTTATTGATGTTTCTGTCTTTCTCCCTCTCACTTCCTCTCTCTCTAAAAATCAATAAAAAAATAAATAAATAGAGAGTGAAAAATGGTGGCGGATTGAATGGAAACTACACAGACCATC
Organism: Molossus molossus; assembly: GCF_014108415.1. Lineage (NCBI taxonomy): Eukaryota > Metazoa > Chordata > Mammalia > Chiroptera > Molossidae > Molossus > Molossus molossus. The sequence continues at coordinate 109,071,104 of NW_023425403.1, read as the reverse complement.
TCCCAGGACCAACTGGATTTACAATGAAAATAAAGACAAACCGTCAGGAAGGGGCAACCGAAAGGCAGCTTGGAGGACCACATAACCAGGGACACTGACTCAATCCTGGTGGCTTGTGAGGACACAAGAAGGGGCCGGGAGCCCACGGTCCACAGCGGCCTGGGCTGGGACCAGGGATCTCGGCTGGAAGTTGCACCCTCAGCTGGGGCCTGTGATCTCTGCTGGGTGCTACGCCCTCTGCTGGTGCTGCAGCCTCGGCCGCCCTTTGGCTGGAAGCAGGGCCCTCGGGTTAAAAGTCCCAGGCGGCTCCACGACGCAGAGCCCGGACAGAGGCTAAATTGGCAGCAGCCACTCACCTTGGGCTCCGACAGAGGGAAGGCAAACTGGACTGGAACTGTGTGGGGACACTCGGGATTTGGAGGGTGCTCAGAGCTTTTGCTGAGTGCAGCCACGCAGGACTGTGGTCATGTTACTCCTTCCCAGGGGCCTGGGGAGAGGTGGCAGCCCCTCCCTTGGAGAATCAACCCCACCTGGTGACCATTGAAATGCTAATTGAGGCCCATTAACAACCAGCATCTGCCCTACTCTCAGGAAATCCTCTTACACTGAGCACCTGAGGGAGTTTTTCAGGCAACTCAGAAACCAAGGTTCTTCAGGTGACTGCTACTAATAGCCTCCAGGCAAAAAAAAGCTGGAGGATAACTACCATTCCCTGGGCTAGCAATACTAACCAGGAAAGTAAGACTTGACAGTGGTGTTTAAAGTGGGTCCTCCCTGCCTCATCCAAACCCAGGAGAGGAAGCCACAAACAGCAGAACACCAGCACCCACAGGGAAAATTTTGCAGACTCCAAAGCCCACTGTGATAGCCAAAATGGTGAAAAACAGAAACAAAAGCGAAATGAAAGAATAAGAACCTCTACCAAAGATGAGATAAAAGAGATGCAGTTAAGGAAGTTAACAGAACTAGAATTCAGAGCCATGATCCTGAGGAAGCTCAACAGCATGTGTAAGGACATAGAGATGCTAAAAATAAGCCAATAGAAAATTAAAAACCACCAAGAAGAGATAAAAAATGACATATCAGAAATGAAAAACACATTGGACTAGGGGAATCTGAGGACCAGATCAGTGAAGTAGAAGAAAGGGTAAAAAAAATCAACCAATCAGAAAACCAAAAGGAAAAAACGATACAAAAACAGAAAGACAGCTTAAGAGAACAGTGGGACAACTGGAAACGTAATAATATTTGCACCATAGGAGTCCCCGAAGAAGAAGAAAATGAGCAAGGGTTAGAGAATATTCATAGAAATAGTGACAGAAAACATTCCTAATTTGGTGAAGGAAGAAAGCATTCAAGTTCAAGAAGCACAGAGAGTCCCAGGTAAAAAGAACCCAAACAGGCCCACACCAAGACACATAGTAATCAAACTGCCAAATATTAAAGACAAAGAGAGAATCCTAAAAGCAGCAAGAGATAAGCAACATGTTACCTACAAAGGAAACCCCATAAGGCTCTCAGCTGACTTTTCACAAGAAACACTACAGGCCAGAAGGGAATGGCATGAAGTAATCAAGGTCATGAAAAACAAGGATCTGAGTCCAGGACTACTCTACCCAGCAAGCCTATCTTTCAAAATAGAAGGTCAAATAAAGAGCTTCCCAGACCAAAAAAAAAGGCTAAGGGAATACATTAGCACCAAACCAGCACTGCAAGAAATGTTAAAAGGACTGCTCTAATTAGCAGGAGAAATGGGAAGAAAAATAGAAACACACTAAACAAAAACAGCAATAAATAAGTACATATCAATAATCACCTTAAATGTCAATGGATTGAATGCTCCCATAAAAAGACACAGAATAGCTGATTGGATAAGAAAGCATGACTCATCTATATGTTGTTTACAAGAGACCCACCTCACAACAAAAGACTCACATAGATTGAAAGTGAAGGGATAGAAAAAAATCTTCCAAGCAAACAGAAAGGAAAAAAAAGCTGGAGTAGCAATACTCATATCTGATAAAATAGATTTCAAAATGAAGGCCATAACTAGAGACAAAGAAGGCCGCTACATAATATTGAAAGGATCTATCCAACAGGAAGATATAACCTTGATAAACATATATGCACCCAATATAGGAGCACCAAATATATTAAAAATCTTCTGGAGGATTTCAAAGAAGAAATCAATAGCAATACAATTATAGCAGGGGACTTCAACACCCTGCTGACATCACTGGATAAATCCTCTAGACAAAAAATTAGCAAGGAAACAGAGACTCTATGGACCAAATGGATTTAATAGATATCTACAGAGAATTGCACCCCAAAACTATAGAATTCACATTCTTCTCAAGTGCACATGGGACATTCTCAAAGATAGACCACATGTTAGGGCAAAAACTAAGTCTCTACAAGTTCAAGAAGATTGAAATCATATCAAGCATCTTCTCACATCACAATGGCATGAAACTAGAAATCAATTGCAAGAAAAACATACAAAGACATTTGAACACATGGAAGCTAAATAGCATGTTATTAAACAATGAATGGGTCACCGAGGAGATCAAGAAAGAAATCAGAAACTTCCTGGAAACCAATGAAAATGAAGACACAACAACACAAAATCTATGGGATGCAGCGAAAGCAGTTCTGAGAGGGAAGTTCATAGCACTACAGGCCTACCTCAAAAAACAAGAAAAATATCTAATAGACTATCTAACCTCACAACTTAAAGAACTAGAGAGCAAACAAAAAGAAAACCCCAGAGCAAGTAGAAGGAAGGAAATAGTAAACATCAGAGCAGAAATAAATGACATGGAGACCCCCAAAAAAAACAATTCAAAGGATCAATGAAACAAAGATCAGGGTTTTCAAAAAGATAAACAAGATTGATGGACCCTTAACTAGACTCACCAAGAAACAAAGAGAAAGAACCCAAATACACAAAATCAGAAATGAAAGAGAAGAAGTAACAACTTACACCACAGAAATACAAAAGATCGTTAACAACTACTATGAACAATTATATGGCAACAAATTCGACAATCTAAGTGAAATGGACAAATTTCTAGAAACACATAGTCTCCCAAAACTGGACCAGGAAGAGATAGAAAAGTTGAACAGACCAATAACAACAGAAGAAATTGAAGATGTAATTAAGACTCTCCTAGTAAACAAAAGCCCAGGCTTGGATGGCTTCACGGGGGAGTTTTACCAAACATTCAAAGAAGAACTAACACCCATTGTCCTCAAACTATTTCAAAAAATTCAAGAAAAAGAAAAACTTCCAAACTCATTTTATAATGCCAGCTTAATTTTAATTTCAAAACCAGAAAAAGGCACTACAAAGAAAGAAAACTTCAGGCCAATATCCCTGGTGAACATAGATGCCAAAATCCTGAACAAAATACTAACAAATCGGATCCAGCAATACACCAAAAAAATTATCCACCATGACCAAGTGGAATTCATCCCAGGGATGCAAGGCTGGTACAATATTCACAAATCAATAAACGTGATACACCACATAAATAAAATGAAGAATAAAAACCACATGATCATATCAATAGATGCCGAAAAAGCCTTTGACAAAATCCAGCATCCATTTCAGATAAAAACACTCAGCAATATGGGAATAGAGGGATCATATCTAGACATAATAAAGAGACATATGAAAGACCTACAGCCAACATCATACACAGTGGGCAAAAACTAAAAGCAATTTCCTTAAGAACAGGAACAAGGCAAGGATGCCCACTTTCGCCACTCTTATTTAACATAGTACTGGAAGTCTTAGCCACAGCAATCAGACAGGAAGAAAAAATAAAAGGGATCCAAATTGGAAAGGAGGAAGTGAAACTGTCCTTATTTGCAGATGACATGATACTATCCATAGAAAACCCCAAAGACTCCATCAAAAATTTACTAGACTTAATAAATTAATTTGGCAAAGTAGCAGGATACAAAATTAACGTCAAGAAATCGATGGCATTCTTATACACCAATGATGAACTCACAGAGAAAGAAACTAAGAAAACAATCCCATTTATCATTGCAGCAAAAAAATTAAGATACCTAGAAATAAACTTAACCAAAGAAATAAAGGACCTATTCACAGAAAACTACAGGTCATTGAAAAAAAGAAATAGAGGAAGATATAAAAAAAGTGGAAGCACATACCCTGTTTATGGATTGGAAGAATTAACATCATTAAATTGTTCATATTACCTAAAGCAATCTATAGATTCAATGCAATCCCCATCAAAATACCAACAGCATACTTCACAGAATTATAGCAAGTACTTCAAAGTTCATATGGAACCAAATAAGACCCCGAATAGCCACAGCAATCTTGAAAAGGAAGAACAAAGTTGGAGGGATCACATTACAAGATTTCAGGTTATACTACAAAGCCACCATAATCAAAACAGCCTGGCACTGGCACAAGAACAGGCATATAGAAAAGTGGAACAGAACAAAGAACCCAGAAATGGACCCAAGGCAATATGCTCAATTAATATTTGACAAAGGTGCAAGAGCATACAGTGGAGTAAGGACAGCCTCTTTAATAAATAGTGCTGAGAAAATTGGACAGCTACATGCACAAAAATGAAACTAGACTATCAACTTACACCCTACACAAGAATAAACTCAAAATGGATAAAAGACTTAAATGTGACTCATGAATCCATAAAAATCCTAGAAGAAACTGTAGACAACAAAATTTCAGACATCTCAGCAGCAGAATTTTCACTGATACATCCCATAAGGCAATAGAAACAATGGAGAAAATGAACACATGGAACTACATCAAACTCAAAAGCTTCTGCACAGCGAAGATACAATCACCAAAACGGAAAGGCTACCCACTGTATGGGAGAGCATAATTGCCAATGATATATCAGACAAGGGGTTAATTTCCAAAATATATAGATTGCTCACACAACTCCACAAAAGGAAGACAAAGAACACAATTTAAAAAATGGGCAGAGGAACTAAATAGACACCTCTCCAAACAGGACATACATATGGCTAAAGAGACATATGAAGAAATGCTCATCATCACTAATCATCAGAGAGATGCAAACTAAAACAACAATGAGGTATCACCTCACACCTGTCAGAATGGCCGCCATCAACAAAGCATCAAACAACAAGTGTTGGCGAGAGTGTAGAGAAAAGGGGACTCTAGTGCACTGCTGGTGGGAATGCAGACTGGTGCAGCCACTATGGAAAACACTATGGTGTTACCTCTAAAAATTAAAAATTGAACTTCCATTTGACCCAGTGATTCCACTTCTAGGAATATACCCTAAGAAGCCTGAAACACCAATCAGAAAGAATATATGCACCCCCATGTTTGTAGCAGCACTATTTACAATAGCTAAGATCTGGAAACAGCCAAGTGTCCATCAGTAGACGAATGGATAAAAAAGCAGTGGTACATGTACACAATGGAGTACTATGCAGTTGTAAGAAAGAAAGATCTCTTATCCTTTGAGACTACATGGAGGGACCTGGAAACTATCATCCTAAGTGAAACAAGCCAAACAGAGAAAGACAAGTATCATACGATCTCACTTATTTGTGGAATATAATGAACATAACAGTCTGAGGAAAGGTGTAGTCCCAGAGACGTGGAAGTGGGGTACAGACTGACAATCCTCAGACGAGTGGGTGGTGGGGGAAGAGATAAACCACAGAACTTACATGCATGTGTGCATGAACAGTGGACATGGACAACAAACTGGGGACAGGGCAGGGAGGGAGGGGGAGGGGGAAATCAGTGGGGGGAAAAGGAGAAATATCTGTAACAAAAATTAATTAATAAAAAAATAAATAAATAAAGTTGCTACCATCACAAATAAATAAATAAACGCAGACCACAGTATGATGATGGCAGAGGGAAGGAGGTGGGGCAGTAGGGGAGGGTAAGGGGGGGATAAATGGTGATGGAAGAAGACTTGACCTTGGGTGGTGAACACGTCATACAATATACAAATGATGTACTGTGAATTGCACACTTGAAACCTATACAGTTTTCTTAACAAATATCACCCCAATAAATTTAATAAAAAATTTTAAATATTTACATATATTATTATTGGGGCCATAAGGTAAAATACATGTCTTGCTATTTTGTCATAATCAAAATAAAGTTTTAAACTCTGAAAAGAAAATCATTCCAGAATAAGTTATTTTTATTTGCTAGTTTTTATAACTGGAATAGAAATAAACTTATTTATTAATGACTACAAAAATAACTTAAATTTGGTTAATATTTTATATTATAAAATCTTTTATATATTTAAGGGATTAATGCATTTATATCAAATGTGAAATAGTTACCTGTAGCTGTGATGACAATTCAATAACAATGTATGGATTAAAGGTTTCTCCACCAAAAATTGAATGCACTCAAATCATTTTCTGAATGCAATATATTCAGAATAGCAACTTATGTTATAAATAAGTGATATTTTTGTTTTGTCCAGGTTTTGCTTCATTTGAAATGGCAGTTAAACTCTTCTAAAATAGAGATAATCAATGTTTATATAAAATGTCTTATTGTTCAATATTGTTAAACTAGACAGATACATTATTTACCAAATACTTCATGGTAACTATTCTGAAAATGCATTTCCTTTATTACATATACCTCAATGTTCTCAGTCCCAAAGTTTCCCGTAACGTGGAGTTAAAGTTTAATCCGTCTTTGTTGATAACATGCATTGACACAGAGTGGGCTGACCTGCTCAACCTGTTCTTAATAACATACCATTCAGAACAGATGTTCAGCCAGACGTCACCAGCCTCCCAATGTGCTCAGTACACACTGACATGTTCTCCTCTGCACTTTGGATGACACATGTTTGAACAGAGTTTAATCCTTTTAGCAAAGACTATGTTGTTATGTGCGAGGTTTCAATTTATTACGAATGTCAATGACAACAAAGAAAGTAATCTACTTACATATCGGAACACTGCCTGTGATTTGGGATTTTATATGACTTCCAGAACTTTATTTTAGCAATTCCACTTTAGAAAAAAAATTAGTTTTGCCTGACTACCCTTTACTTGTCTGATACATCACAAGTTTAAATTGTAGGAAAAATCCTGACTAATAACTGTTTAGAAAACAGCAATGATAACTGTGGTAGAACATATTGCCATTGAACAAACACCTATTCATTTGAAGATTAGGCTACGAGTCCAAAAATAAATTGTTACTTGCTCTGAACAGATTCTACAGTGGTTTTTATCAAGGTTATCTAAGCAAGGAACCACTGATCATTTTTCTCATTATTGATTTTCATACAAGAACATGTTTAAATTTAAAACACAATTGACAAATATTAATTGAGCATATGGTCTTGGGTCCATTTCCTGGTTCTCTGTTCTGTTCCATTGATCTATGTGCCTGTTCTTGTGCCGGTACCAGGCTGTTTTGATTACAGTGACTTTGTAGTGTCACCTGATATCTGGTATTGTGATCCCTCCAACTTTGTTCTTCTTTTTCAAGATTGCTGTGGCTATTCGGGGTCTTTTTTTGTTCCATATAAATTTTTGAAGTATTTTCTCTAGCTTTGCAAAATATGTCATTGGTATTTTAATGGAGATTGCATTGAATCTCTAGATTGCTTTGGGTAGTATGGACATTTTAATGATGTTAATTCTTCCAATCCATGCGCAAGGTATGTGTTTCCACTTTTTTATATCTTCCTCTATTTCTTTTTTCAATGACCTGTAGTTTTCTCTGAAGAGGTCCTTTAGTTCTTTGGTTAAGTTTATTCCTAGGTATCTTAACTTTTTGGCTGTGATGGTAAATAGGATTGTTTTTTAGTTTCTTTTTCTGTGAGTTTATTATTGGTGTATAAGAATACCGTCAATTTCTTGACGTTAATTTTATATCCTGCTACTTTGCCAAATTAATTTATTAGCTCTAGTAAATTTTTGATGGAGTCTTTAGGGTTTTCTATGTACAATATCAAAGGTGGCAAGAGCATAAAATGGAGCAAAGACAGCCTCTACAATAAATGGTGTTGGGAAAATTGTACAACTATGTAAAAAAAAAAAAAAATGAAACAAGACCACCAACTTACATCATATATAAGAATAAAATCCAAATGGATAAAAGACTTAAATGTGACTCATGCATCCATAAACATCCTAGAAGAGAATGTAGAAAACAAAATCTCAGACATATCATACACAGCAGAATATTTACTGATACATCACCTAAGGCAAGAGAAACAAAGGGAAAAATGAACACATGGCACTACATCAAACTAAAAAGCTTCTGCACAGTAAAAGAAACAACCATCAAAATGAAAAGGGAACCCACTGTATGGGAGAACATCATTGCCAATGATACATCAGATAAGGAGTTAATTTCCAAAATATATAGAGTGCTCATACAACTCAACAAAAGGAAGACAAAGAACCCAATTAAAAAATGGGCAGAGGATCTAAATAGACACCTCTCCAAACAGGACATACACATGGCTAAGAGACATATAAAAAAACGCTCAATATCACTAATCATCAGAAAGATGCAAATTAAAACAACAATGAGGTACCGTACCACCTCACACCTACCAGAATGGCCGCCATCAACAAATCATCAAACAACAAGTGCTGGGGAGGGTGTGGAGAAAAGGGGACTCTAGTGCACTGCTGGTGGGAATGCAGACTGGTGCAGCCACTGTGGAAAACACTATGGTGTTTCCTCCAAAAATTAAAAATTGAACTTCCATTTGACCCACCGATCTCACTTCTGGGAATATACCCTAAAAAGCCTGAAACACCAATCAGAAAAAATATATGTATCCCCATATTCATAGCAGCACTATTTACAATAGCTAAGACCTGGAAACAGCCCAAGTGTCCATCAGTGGATGAGTGGATAAAAAAGCTGTGGTACATGTACACAATGGAGTACTACGCAGCTGTAAAAAAGAAAGATCTCTTATCTTTTGAGACGACATGGAGGGACCTCAAGAGTATTATGCTAAGCAAAATAAGCCAATCAGAGAAAGACAAATACCACATGATCTCACTTATTTGTTTAATAAACAAGGTGGGCTGATGAACAAAATAGACTCAGAGACATAGAAAGGAGTATGGTCCAGACTGACAAACCTCAGTGTAGGGGGGCAGGGGGGATGAATGAGATAAACCAAAGAACTTATATGCTTGTATTCGTAACCAATGGTGAGGGCAGGGGAGGGATGGTGAGGAGGGTGTCTAGGGAAAAGGAGAAACATCTGTAACAAAAATAAATTAATTATTTAATAAAAAATAAAATACAATTGACATCATTTATAGAATTTAATAGATTCTATCGACTGAAACATGCCAAAAGTTTCTATGAGAATCATGTTGAGACACCCAAGAGATTGACTTTAGTTCCAAACACGTGCCCATCGGTGAAACAGGGTCCCATGCACTAAGCACTGCCTTGTACTGGGCAGTGAGGTACACCCAACCAATAGTGCCTTTCCCATCGGGTTCGGCTCAGGTGAAGTCCTGGGCAGGAGAGAAGAGTATCGCTGTTCTCCTTACCAAGGGGTCAGCTTGCTTCTAGGTTTGCTCCTGAGCGGTAGAGGAAGGGCATGCTCCATTGATCCTTACAAAATGTACCAATCTGATAAGTCATTCCACCTGCTGCTGACTGGGGAATGGGGTGTAGAAAGCCAAGAAATCTCCCGGTGGTTTTCCTAAGAATTTTGATGCCAAGTAAGGAGTGGGAGGAAACTGTTTTCCTTAACACCAAACACTGGATGCCAGGCTTTGCCCTGACATAATTTATGTATAATTAGTTCCACTACATTCTTGTTCCCTCTTTCTTTCATTTTCTCTCCCTCCCTCCCTCCCTCCCTCCCTCCCTCCCTCTTTCTTTCTTTCTTTCTTTCTTTCTTTCTTTCTTTCTTTCTTTCTTTCTTTCTTTCTTTCTTTCTCTTTCTTTCTTGCCCATATTAGTAAGAATATTATTTATTTCTAAATAAATTATTATTATTTCTAAAACTTTGTCTCACATATGAAAATATTCTTACAGCATGTTGGAGGGGACAGTGCTAAGCTACGAGGACACTGTAAGGCAGCAGACTTTCCCATCCACCGAAGGAAACATGATCATCTTCAGAGAGTCCAGCACCCACATCGGATTCTCTAAGGGTGTGAGAGAGCAAAAGGTTAAAAGCCCCTGTCCCCCTGGCCAGGCAGTGTCTTTCTGTATCTTGTTTGGTAAACACAGGCTGCTCTGTGTCTCCGAGGACAGAGCTGCCCTGGGAGAGGAACCCCGTTCTATTTCCCGGTTGATTTGCTGTAGTCATTTCACACGGTGTCTTGGAATCATCCTATCTCAGTGCTGCTCATATCACACGTCCAAAACGCACTACAGAAAACTGATAAACCTGCCTTGTCCTGGTTAGACTTGTCTAACACTGACCTGCTCTCTGCGGGATGTGTGCGGAGGAGTTTCCCTAAGTGCACAGCTGCTTTCTGCTAACTCCCTGAATGGTGCTGCCCTCTTAGCCGCAGGGAGATCCTAGGTACTTGGACTCTTCGGTCTAATGAGATTAAGGGTGGGGTTAGATATCAGAGGTGGAGAAAGGATGGCCTATCGATGAGGCACTTTTGCATGTTTTTTTGTTTTTTTAATTCAAGAAATATTTCTCGGGCCCTTGCTATGCCAGACACTGACCTAGGTTCTAAGAGCAGCAAGATGAATAAGACAAAACTCACATTCACGCAGCCAGTGTGGCTCAGTGGTTGAGCATCGACCCATGTGCTAAGAAGTCGCCGGTTTGATTCCCGGTCAGGACACAGGCCCAGGTTCTGGGCCCGATCCCCAGTGCGGGGCCTGCAGGAGGTGGGCCAATCGATGTTCTCTCTCATTGATGTTTCTATCTCTCTCTCCCTCTCCGTTCCTCTCTCTCTCTACTATCAATAAAGAAAAAACATTTTTTTTAAAACAACTCACATTCAGTTTGGGAAGAGAGCGGTTATAGGTATTATGTGATTTTGTATGTTCTCACTTTGGGTCAAAATAAAGTCCATCATATATTCCCAGTGAGTGCAGAACTCAACAGAAAGGACAAGAACTTTTTTCTTTGGTTAATCCTCAGCTGAGGATATTTTTCCATTGATTTTTTTAGACAGTGGAAGGGGGATAGTGGGGTGAAAGAGAGAAAAACATTGATGAGAGAGAGACAATTGACTGGGTGCCTCCCGCAGTACCCCGACCGGGGCCAGGGATTAAATGTGCAACCCAGGTATGTGCTCGGGATTGGAAATTGAACCCGAGACCCTTCGGTCCACGGGCTTATGCTCTAACCACCGAGTGAAACTGGCCAGGGCCTGAAACTTTTTTAACATTTAAATTATTTTATCTATGAGGACATGGGTAAATCTTTCAAACCAGAGCCTGAAAGTCTTATTTTCCCTCTTGGTAACCACCACAAGTCTAACAAAGGGTACAATGTTACTGAAATGACTGTGCTCAGGATGATAGGGTGATGCCAATGCTGCCCAGTTTTGAAAACAGCTTGCACAGGAGTGACCCCCTTCCTGACCTGTGTGCCACCCTGTCTTACACAAGGAAACATGCATTGTTCTTTGAACCAATGCCCCCATAAGTTCCATGAAAAAACAGACAAAAGATTATAAATATAGTGGAAAATTAGTCATGTGATCATTAAGTTTAAATTATGGTAATGTGCCCTGGCCGGTTTGGCTCAGCGGTTAGAGCGTCGGCCTGCGGTCCGGAGAGACCCGGGTTCGGTTCCCGCTAAGGGCATGTACCTCGGTTGCAGTTTGTCCCCGGCCCTGGTTGGTCGTGCGGGTGGCAGCCACTCGATGTGTCCCTTTCACGTCGATGTTTCCCTCTCTCTCTCTTCCTCTCTCTCCCTCCCACTCTGTCTGTACAAAAAATGGAAAAATGTCCTCGGATGAGGATAAAAAAAAAATAATAATAATAAATTATGGTAATGTGCCCGGCCAGTGTGGCTCAGTGGGTGAGCGTCGACCCTGCACCAAGAGGTCGCTGCTTTGATTCCCGGTCAGGACACATGCCCAGGTTGTGGGCCCGATCCCCAGTGGGGGGCGTGCAGGAGGTGGCCGAGCGATGTTCTCTCTCATCGATGTTTCTGTCTTTCTCTCTCCCTCTCCCTTTCTCTTTTTCTAAAATCAATAAAGGAAAGAAAAAAAATTTAAATTATGATAATATGAACAAAGGAGTTAACAGTGTATTAAAATCTGAACACATTGTTTCTGTATCTAACAAAAATGAAAAGTAATACTGTACAAAAAAAATAAATATCTCTGTGATCTGGGACAAGTCATTAAAAAAAATCCAATCTTATTACTCAGCATTCCTTTGAAAGTTGGGGCCTAAACACAGGTCCACCTTATTGAGCATCTTAGCCTTCTCCGTCCCAAAATGAATCTACTTTCAATTTCGACTTTTTTTCTTGCTGTGACCATCTGGGAATTTTAAGCATTAGTAACCCCTGAGTTTCCCATGTCATTATTTTCCTTCCTTTGCACTTCTTATCCTTCCTACATCACGGGCTTCAGAATATGGGGATGTCCTCTCTTAATGAGCTGAATAAATTCTATATTTTTCAAAACATTTTCTGAAAAAGATATTTTGCCAGAAACTGTGCCAGGTATTTGTGGCATTGGGAACGTTGTAGCAAAGAAAGAATCCCGGTCCCTGTCATTATGATCCTCTCTCTAGTGGAGTAGACATTGAACACATCATGGCATAAGTAAATGGCAAAGGTAACAATTCCTGTGGAGGAAACACACATGAAACTATGAGAATACAAAGTCACAGGACGAAATTTAGACTGTAAAATCAGGCATAGTCCCTTTGTAGAAACAATGTTTCGGTTTCGTCTGAAGGATGGTAAGACATCATTTGTCAGAAAAGGATACTTGTGTGGATGTTCTCATGGAACATGTTATCTTCCTAAGAAGCCAAATATGAACATGTTGCTTCTGATGCAGACCTTCTCCAAAACTGTGTGAAAGGAAAATTCTTAACTCTTAGCATGATTCAAAGCGATAATTTCAATTAAAGTGATGCTAAGAGGAAGATTAGTCATAACTTGAATTTTCTTACCAAAATAACTTAATGCCGTCTGCAGCTATTATCGACTTCACGGCAGAATTCAGAGAGCGTTATAAATAAGGAAAACATCTTCCTAGGACACTGATGATCCTCGGTTTAAACTCCGTGTTATTTATGTTGTTTACGGCCTTTGCAGTTTATTTGCCTTGTCTTATTTTTGCCAGAAATATCCTTGCATTTCACTCCACTGATGCGAATAATTTAGATTTTATGTGTGAGAATAAAACATGATAGGCTTCCGTTTTAATATGCTGGTCATTTCCCCCATATGAAGTGATTCACAACAACTTTAAAAAATTAAAAGCAAGGAGGCAGTTATCAGCTATTTGATGTCCCAGGGACCATGGAGTAACACCTGGGCCAAAGTTTCAGCTTATTTGGGTGCAAGTTAGGAAGCGCATGAAGGACTCTAGCATGGGAGAAACAGTAGGGGCGATGCACCTCGCAAATATGTTCCCCTTCCAAGGCCTAATCCTGCTTTTATTTTCCACTCAAGAACCTCCAAAAGGTAACACATCCCCACTCTAGCTTACGTCTGCTTTAAGGCCTGTCTTCCCCTCTATCTCAGCTGTTCTTCCTCTGTTCAGCCATGTCCACGGCTCTGGAAACAGAGCCCTCCATGCTGATGTTGACATCGTGACACATGGAGAAGGTAACCGTGGGCCTCAGAGAGAATACTGTGGTGATGTCTGTAGCACAGCGTGTAATGATCAGTGTCTGGAATAGAAGAAATTAGAATCGATGAGGAGTTCTTTGCAGTTCAGTAGCCTTTGGGAAATACATTCTCGAGTTGAATTGCTGAAGTAGACATTGTAGTCTAAAACCATTTATTTTACTAATTTTTAAAATATTTAAAACGGGGAGAAGGCAATACACTATAGTTTTAGTAAAAGGATCTTTGGAGTCATATGGCCCTGGGTTCAAATAAATAAGGTAAGAATCTCAATGTTGGGACTTCATGGGAATGAACAAATCATGTAGAGTGTACACAGGTTTAGTGGGGTGTCAGGGAAAGCCTGCCCCCCACATTTGCAGGGCTTAGACCAAAGCAGAAATGGAAATCCATATCATATTTCTAAATATTTAAAAGTTGTAAATGACAATAACAAACTCTTTTTTTAATTTAATTTTATTTCTTTTCTACAGATGTTTCTCCTTTTTCCCCCATTGACACCCTCCTCCCCATCCCTCCTCCTGCCCCAGCATTATTGTCTATGTCCACTGGGTATGCAAACATGCATGTAAGTTCTGAGGTTTATCTCTTCCCTCCCTCGCCCTGTCCCCCTCTTCTGAGGTTTGTCAGTCTGTACCTACTTCTATGTCTCTGAGTCTATTTTGTTCATCAGCTTGTTTTGTTAATTATATTCCACAAATAAGTGAGATCATGTGATATTTGTATTTCTCTGATTGGCTTGTTTTGCATAGGGTAATGCTCTCCAGGTCCCTCCATGTCATCTCAAAGGATAAGAGATCTTTCTTTCTTACAGCTGCATAGTACTCCATTGTGTACATGTACCACAGCTTTTTTATCCATTCGTCTACTGATGGACACTTGGGCTGTTTCCAGATCTTAGCTATTGTAAATAGTGCTGCTATGAACATGGGGGTGCATACATTCTTTCTGACTGGTGTTTCAGGCTTCTTAGGATATATTCCTAGAAGTGGGATCACTGGGTCAAATGGAAGTTCAATTTTTAATTTTTTGAGGTAACACCATATTGTTTTCCACAGTGGCTGCACCAGTCTGCATTCCCACCAGCAGTGCACTAGAGTCCCCTTTTCTCCACACCCTCGCCAGCACTTGTGTGATGATTTGTTGATGGCAGCCATCCTGACAGGTGTGCAATAACAAACACTTGAATAACAATGTGCTCTACCTCTCTGACTTAGAAAATACAATATTAAAAAATGTTTGTAAATATGTATTTTTACATGACCAAAATTTGGCAAAATATCAGAAAAACAATGTTGATTTATTATTTCCTGTCTGGAGGGTCTGTTGATGGGTCAATGAGGTTTAGATGGATAATAAAGTAAAAAGATTCACAATTTATAATTAGTATTTATTTTACAAAATGTACTTTTGATGTCATTTTAGCAAAATCATGAATTATTTCGTAATCAAGATTTTCAAGATAATTGTGTTTTATTATGAGTAATGATCTAAGGAGTAAAAATATATATTAAATATATTTCTACCCAAAGGATACATATTTATATATTTTTCATAATAGCATTTTTTTTTTTTATTTGTCAGAGAAAAAAATTTTTTTAAAAGAACCAGAAACTGACAACAGGAATGTGGGCATGAGAGGTACCCTTGGTCTCTCCCCTTGAAACTTCAACGGTGTAAATCGCAGTCTTTGCACAAACTCTTCCCTGCTCAAAGCACAGGCCCACCTGAGGCTCCACGCACTGGGGCATCGGAAGGTGGGCAGCTGGGAAGAGACGAGGGAGCAAGTAGGCAGAAGGGCTGAGACCTGCATTGGGGAGCTCATGGCCGGGCTAGCCCAGAAAGGGGGGAGCCGGCCGTGGGGGTAGCCCTTCAGCCAGCAGCACGGCCTCCAGGCATGGGTGGCCCACCAGACCCAGTGCACAGCCCTGAAGAGGTGAGCAGCGCCAGGGTGGCTGAGCCCAGTGGTCTGGACAGGACACAGCTCTGGGGGCTGGCAGCGGGGCCGAGCCATGCCCGGAGTCTGCCCCCCTTTCCTCCTTGTTGTTGGGTTGGGGAGCACACTGTTTGCAAACCCAGAGCTGGTGATGTAGAATCACTGCTTTCCCTGAGCGAAAGGTTGTACTCTATGCTGATCCTAGTTGGGGGCTCAGGGGGTACCCCACAGAAGTCTGAGGTCACCATTACTGAAAGGACAAAACAAAGCAAGTTGCCCCCGTAAGCCCAAGCCCCCAGTATCGCAACTACACAGCCAGAGACTGGGGTTCCCCACTGGGACCTCAGAGCTAAACACGTGTTGCAGCGCCACCTACTGGAAGATCGTTTTTAAAAGCCTCTTTGTAGTGACCTGCAGGAGATGGGCCACCACACACAGATGCCTGGACAGAGAAGGAATCCATCCACCCGTGAGTGACCAAGGTGCTGAGCTGCGCAGGAAGAAAACGGAAGTTGTGCAGAAAGCAAATTTAAACATATGGAAATATGCAATATAAGTGACAGAGAATTCAAGGTCGCAGTTCTGAACATACTCAATGAGATGGGAGAAAATGCAGATAGGCAATCTGATGAGCTCAGCAAACAAATTAACAAACAATAGAACTCCTTTCCCAACGAGACTGAAATACACACACACGGACACACACTCAAATTCTGGAGATGAAGAATCCAATAAAAGATATAAAAAATGAACTATCTAGCGTATAAAAATAGAGCTGACTTGATGGAGGAAAAAATGAGTGACAGCAAACAGAAATCTAGAACTGATGCAGAGGGAAGAAGAGAGAGACTTGAGCATAAACATAATGAAAGAACTCTACGAGAACCATCTGACCCCCTCAGAAGGAGCAACACAGAAGGAGGCACACCAGAAGGAGAAGAGAGGAGGAGGGAAGAGAGAACCTATCACACAAAGAGTGAATGTGACTTTCTCAAAGGTATGGAAAGATTCTAGCATCCAAACGCAAACAGAACACCTAATGAATTACCTAAATCCAAAGAGCCTTCTATATGGCACCTCATTTTAAAACTGTCAAAAATTAATGACAAGGAAAGAATTCTCAAGGCAGCCAAGGAATAAAAGAAAGTAACCCAGGAAGAAAAGGCCATTAGGTTATCATCGGAATTCTCAGCAGAAACTGTCCAAGCCAAA
Organism: Molossus molossus; assembly: GCF_014108415.1. NCBI lineage: Eukaryota > Metazoa > Chordata > Mammalia > Chiroptera > Molossidae > Molossus > Molossus molossus. Next base: position 109,054,142 of record NW_023425403.1, on the reverse strand, counting down.
AGGGGGTATAACCAAAAATTCAAACCATTAAAAGAGAGAAATTACCAACCTAGAAAATATACTATTAAATTTGTCTTTTAAATGTACAAGAGAGATGAAGAATTTTCCAGGCATGCAGAAGCTGAGAGAATTGATCACCCTAATACCTCCATTTCAGGAAATACTCAAGCGGGTTATAGTATCTAAAACCAATGATCACAAAACAAATGATCACAGAACAATGAGTAAGATCAAGAGCAAACTTCCAGTGTAAACAGGGATCATTCGCAACAACAACCACGTAAAAGAAGAGGGGTGAAGGTCTGAATTTGCAAAGGAGGACACAGATCACATACATTCAGAGGATAAAAGAGTGCTGTAGACATGAAGCTCTCGTTTTCATTCATCTAATTGTAACCACACACACACACACACACACACACACACACACACACACACACGAGACACGTCGTTCTAAAAGAGAGGAAAGAAATATGGAATACCACCAAATATAACAGACAGAAAACATAGGAAAACAAAGGATGCACAGAGCTACCAGAAAACAAAAGATAAAAGGGCTATTGGAAATCCTCATACATCAATAATTACCCTAAATGTAAACTGACTTAATTCACTAATAAAGACGCAAAAAAGAGCAGATTGGGTCCAAAAGCCAGACCCCTGAGGAGACACATCTAAGCTGCAAAAACAAAGACTCACAGTGAAAGGATGGGAATAACATCCATAGAAAAGCAGGTGTAGCCCTGGCCGGTTTGGCTCAGCGGTTAGAGCGTCAGCCTGCGGCCCAGAGAGACCTGGGTTCCATTCCCGTGCGGGTGGCAACCACTCAAAGTTGATCTTTCTCTCTCTCTCTTTCTCTCTCTCCCTCCCACTCTATCTGAACAACAACAACAAAAAAGTGGAAAAGTGTCCTCGGGTGAGGATAAAAAAAAAAAAAATTAAAGAGAAAAGCAGGTGTAGCCATACTATTATCTGACACAGTAGATCTCAAGATAGCAAAAGTAAGAAGCAACAAAGATGCACATTTTATAATGATAAAGGGGACAATGCATCAACAAGACATAACACTTCCTAATATATATGCACCCAATCAGAGAGCAGCAAAATGTATAAAACTGCTAACAGAACCAGCAAAACCACAATCATTGTTGGGGATGTAAATACACCCTAGACAGATCATACAAACAGAAAATCAATGAAGAATTGTTGGCCTTAAATGACACATGAGACCAGTGAACATAATTGACATTCACGGAGCCTTTATCCCAGAGCATCGGATTATGAAATAGTCTCAACAATAGATCACGTTTTTTATCACAAAACTAGCCTCAACCCACTCAAGATGATTGAAATTGCACGGAGCATACTCTCTGACCACAGTGCCCTGAAATTAGAAATCAACTGCAAAAGGGAAGTGACAAAACCCCCAGATATGTGGAGATTAGACAACATACAACAAAACAAATTACTGGATCAAAGAAGAACTATAAGAAAAGATCAAAAGATATATAGGGACAGATGAAAATGACAATACAACATATCAAAACTTCTGGGAAGTAGCAAAGCTGTATATAATAAGAGGAAGTTTATATCATTAGAAGCCTATCTCAAGAAACAAGATAAACCCCAAGTAAACAATTTAACATCACATCTTTTTACTTATTTATTTATTTAAATAAATTTGTTTATGTTACAGAGGTTTCTCCTATTTCCCCCATTTACACCCCCCTCCCATATCCCCCCCACCGTCCCCAGCTTTGTTGTCTATGTGAATTGGTTATGGGTACATGTATATAAGTTCTGTGGTTTATCTCTTCCCCGCTCCTTCTGAGGTTTGTCAGTCTGTAACGTACTCCTTTCTATGTCTCTGGGTCTATTTTGTTCATTATATTTCACAAATAAGTGAGATCATGTGATATTTGTCTTTCATGCCTGGCTTGTTTTGCTTAGCTTAATATTCTCCAGGTCCCTCCATGTCATCTCAAAGGATAAGAGATCTTTCTTTCTTACAACTGCACAGTACTCCATTGTGTACATGTACCACAGCTTTTTTATCCATTCGTCTACTGATGGACACTTGGGCTGTTTCCAGATCTTAGCTATTGTAAATAGTGCTGCTATGAACATGGGGATACATATATTCTTCCTGATTGGTGTTTCAGGCTTCTTAGGGTATATTCCTAGCTGTGGGATCGCTGGGTCAAATGGCAGTTCAATTTTTAATTTTTTGAGGTAACACCATACTGTTTTCCCTAGTGGCTGCACCAGTTTATTTGTTGTGCAAGAACTTTTAAACTTGATATAGCCCCATTCATTTATTTTTGCTTATACTTCCATTGTCTTTGGGGTTAAATTTGTAAAATGTTCTCTACGACCAAGGTCTATGACTTTAGTACCTATGTTTTCTTTTATGTTAATTTTTGTTTCAGATCTTATATTTAGGTCTTTGATCCATTTTTAATTAATTGTTTGTACATGGAGAAAAACTGCAATAGTTTCATTCTTTTACATGTGGTTTTCCAATTTTCCCGGCACCATCCATTGAAGAGGCTTTTTTTCCTCCATTGAGTGGTTTTGGCTCCTTCATCAAAAATTATTTGTAATATACATGTAGTTTTATTTCTGGCCCCTTGATCCTGTTCAATTTGTCGGTGTGTCTGTTTTTCTGACAATGCCATGCCGTTTTGATTATTGTAGCTCTGTAGTAGAAATTGAAATGAGGTAGTGTGACATCTTTGGCTTTGTTCTTTTTTTCTCAGGATCATTTTGGCTATTAGGATTCTTTTGTGGTTCCATACAAATCTGATGATTTTTTGTTCTATTTCTTTAGAATATGACATTAGAATTTTGAAGGGGATGGCATTACATCTGTATATTGTTTTCAGTAATATCTGCTGGTGGGAATGCAGACTGGTGCAGCCACTAAAAAAAATAGTATGGAATTTCCTCAGAAAATTAAAGATTTCACTGCCATTTGACCCAGTGATCCCACTCCTAGGAATATATCCTAAGAAGCCTGAATCACCAATCAGAAAGAATATATGTACCCCCATGTTCATAGCAGCACTATTTACAATTGCTAAGATCTGGAAACAGCCCAAGTGCCCATCAGTAAATGAGTGGATAAAAATGCTGTGGTACATTTACACAATGGAATACTATGCAGCTATAAAAAAGAAGAATATCTTACCCTTTGAGATGGCATAGAGGGACCTGGAGAGTATTATGTTAAGTGAAATAAACCAGTCAGTGAACTAGATGTATCACATGATTTCACTTATATGTTGAATCTAATGAAAAAATAAATAAACCAATGAACAAAATAAACCTTGAAGCATGGAAACATGGCAAAGACTGGGGGATCTTAGAGGGGAGGTATTGGGAGTTGGGCAGAGAATAACCAAAGAACCTATATGCATATATGCATAATCCATAGGCACAGACAACAGGGTGGGGAAGTCCTGGGGTGGACGGGGGAACCAGGTGGAGCACGGCAATGGGGGCAAATCTGTAATATGCTCAACAATAAAGATATAAAATAAAATAAAATAAAATTAAATTAAATTAAATTAAATTAAAATAAGTTTTATTTTTTATTTTCTGGAGTGCTCTAAGGAAAGTAATTTTGAGCTCCATAGAGAAGCCCAAACATGCACAGAGTACAGTAGATCACCGTTCATCATTCTTTATGGGTGGAATTACTGGACCACAGTAAAACTAGCTTCTATTAACCAGTGACTTATAATTCCACTGTGTAAGTGTACCACAGCTTTTGTATCCACTCATCTACTGATGGACACTTGGGCAGTTTCCAGATCTTAGCTATTGTAAACAGTGCTGCTGTGAACATAGGGGTGCATATATTCTTTCTGACTGGTGTTTCAGGCTTTTAGGGTATATTCCTAGAAGTGGGGTCACTGGGTCAAATGGAAATCCCATTTTTAATTTGTTGAGGAAACACCATAGTGTTTTCCATAGTGGCTGCACCAGTCTGCATTCCCACCAGCAGTGCACTAGAGTCCCCTTTTCTCCACACCTTCGCCAACACTTGTTGTTTGATGAGTTGTTGATGGACGCCATTCTGGCAGGTGTGAGATATTATCTCATAGTCATTTTAATTTGCATCTCTCTGATGATTAATGACACTGAGCATTTTATCATATGTCTCTTGGCCATTTGTATGTCCTTTTTGGCGAGAAGTCTATTTAGGTCCTCACACTGTTGCCCATTTTTAATTAGATTGTTGTCTTTTTTTTGTTGAGTTGTATGAGTACTTTATATATTTTAGATATGAATCCCTTATCTGATGTATCATTGGCAAATATGTGCTCCTGGAGAGCTGGTTCCCTTTTCATTTTGATGATGGTTTCTTTTGGTGTGCAAAAGCTTTTTAGTTTGATGTAGTCCCATTTATTAATGTTTCCTTTGTTTCTCTTGCCCTAGGTGATGTATCAGAGAAAATTTGGTACATGTTTTATCTGAGATTTTTCTGCCTACATCTTTCTTCTAGGATTTTTAATGGTTTCACAAGTTACATTTAAGTATTTTATCTATTTGGAGTTTATTCTTGTGTATGGTGTAAGTTGGTGGTCTAAATTCATTTTCTGCCATGTTCCTTTTTTCAATTTTCCCAGCAACAGTTATGGAAAAGACTGTCTTCTCTCCATTGTAAGCTCTTGCCTCCTTTGTCAAATATTAATCGAGCATAATGTCTTGAGTTGATTTCTGGGTTCTCTGTTCTGTTCCATTGATCTATATGCCTGTTCTTATGCCAGTACCAGGCTGTTTTGATTTTGATGGCTTTGTAGTATAATCTGGATTGTGAACTTTTCCATTTTTTTTTTTCAAGATTGCTATGGCTATTTGAGGTCTTTTTTGGTTCCATCTAAACTTTTGAAGTATTTATTCTAGATCTGTGAATAATGCTATTGGACCCTGGCCAGTTTGGCTCAGCAGTTGAAGCATAAACCCAAGGACTGAAGATTCATGGGTTTTATTCTGGTTAAGGGAATGCACCTGGGTTGCAGTTTGGTCCTTGGCCTCGGTTGGGGTCATACGGGAGGCAGCCAATCGATGTGCCTTTTTTGCATCAATGTTTCTCTCCCTCTCTCTTTGTCTCTCTCTCTCTGTTTCCCCTCCACTCTATCTGAAGATAAATGGAAAAGTGTTCTCAAATGAGGATAAAAAAATGTTTTTAAAAACCAATTTTAAAAAGAAATATGTGCTTGGTAATTTAATAGGAATTGCTTTGAATCTGTAGATTGCATTGGGTAGTATTGACAATTTAATTATGTTGAATCTTCCAATCCATGAATATGGTATATACTTCCAATTTTTTTATATCTTCCTCTATTTCTTTTTCAATGTCCTGTAATTTTCTGGGAATGGGTCTTTTACCTCCTTCGTTAAGTTTATTCCTAGTATTTTTTTTTTTTTCAATGATAAATGGGATTGTTTTTTCAGTTTCCCTTTCTGTGTGTTCATTATTGATGCATAAGTATGTAATAGATTTCTGGATGTCAATTTTATATTCTGCTATTTCACGAAATTTATTTATTAAATCTAGTAGATTTTTGATAGTGTTGTTATGGTTTTCTATGTACAATATTATGTCATCTGTGAATAATAACAGTTTCATTTTCTCCTTTCCACTTTGAATCCCTTTTACTTTTTCTTCTTGTATAATCACTGTGGCTAAGATTTCCAGGACTATGTTCAATAAGAGTGGTGAAAGTTATTACCCTGATTTTCAAACTTGCCTTTCCATTTTGTTCTTTTGATGATGTGGTCTCCACTCTTCTTTCTTCCAAGTTGCTAATCCATTCTGTATTGGTTGTTTATTCTACCTTCGAAGTCTTTGCTGCGGTGCTCTCCGAATCCCTCTAGTCTGCTCTCAAGTTGACCGACCTTCCTTGTGACTATTTCTTTTAGTTTTTTTATCAGGTAAATTGTCTTAATTTCATCAGAGTTTTTCTCCAGGGCTTTTTCTTGTTCCTTCATTTGAGGCATGTTTTTCCGCCTCTTCATTTTGTTGCCTTTCTATGTTTGTCCCTGTGAGTTCGATGGACTAGTGATCTGTCAATATTGCAGAGGTGGTTTTGTGTAGAAGTGGCTCTTGTGTAGACAGTGTGCTGTGTGAACTTGGCAGGGCATTTGGATCGGAGCTGACATGTCCAGTGTTCGGTGCTCCACCTAGCCAGAAGGATCTGGTTTGGGGTGGGGCAGCCTGACACGCATATGTGTGTAGCATCTCCCAGTTGTTCTTGAGGTCCACAGCCAGACTTGGGTTAGGGTTGGGGGCCCTGATGTGTGTGAGCTTCCATTTTCCACCGCTGTGATGTGGGCAGCCCTGCAGACACACACTTCAGAGCTCTCCTAGTTCTGCTCCTACCCGGGCAGAGCTTCCCACTCTGGGCAGGTGATTCTTGCCCTGCTGTTTGCTTGACTGCTGCGGTCTGAACTGTGGACCCTTGAGAGCATGCAAGGAGGCACTCTGCCCTTCCCCTCTTACTCATGGTGGGAATTCCTGCTCTAAATGTGTGTGGCTCACACTGTTGCTTTCACTGACTGCTGAGGGAGCCAGACCAGCTGGACAGCACCCTGGGTAAGATTGCCACCAGGTCCCATTCCCTCTACCTCCGGGAGGGGCTGACCAGCGTGAGTGCACTGTGGTTCCCTCGTGGCTCTGATTCTGCTCCGGGTGGAGCAGGACACTGGGTGTTCACCACAGAGTTGGTGCAGGTGGGCCTCAGCACCCTCAGGCTGACTGGATCTAGTTCTTGATGGAAAGGGAGCTATGTGTACCCACTTTTTCACCTTGTGTTTCTGCTGGAGCTAGTACTAGGAAGGGGTGGCTGGAGGCATTGCAGCCTTGCTGGTCAGCCAGGTGACCCGAATAGAGCTACTGCCTGCAATGTCAACGTGAGGGAAAATGTAAACAATGGCACGCACTCATTCCTCAGACTGAATGGGTTCCCTCTGATTCCAAGTAACTCCTGTGGTTCCCCAGTCTTCTTTATGCAGTCTCTGTCTTTTTTCTGTTGTACAGAAGCTGTTCTGTTGTCCCTCACTTGTTGCTCAGGAGAAATTGTTCTAAATAAAGGTGCACACTGAGAAATCCAAGATGGCAGATGGGAGCTACACTCACCTCCTCCGAGGACAAAACTGGAATTACAACTAAATTACAGAACAATCATCCTGAATAACCAACGACACACTAACTGTAGAGAAGTCTCATAACTAAAGGTTTACAGAAGAAGCCACATCGAGACTGGCAGGAATGGCAACGATGCCCAAAAGGCCGGCCCTGTTCCCATGGGTGGCTGAAGTTTTGAAGGGATAGCTCAGCTGCAGAAGTTACCCCTGAGGGGTGTGGGGGTCTAGACTGAAAACCAGGCCCCCCATCACTAGAGCTGGAAAGAGGGACCCAGGTAACATCTGGTTGTGAAAAGCAACAAGGTTTCTGTCCATCAGGGACAGACACGTGTCTGGTAGAGACACAGGTGTCCTCTTAAAGAGCCAACTCAAAATTTTTTTCAGAGACACTTGCCCTGGACTTCATGGATGGAAGGACAGAGTGGACTAGAGTCCCACGAGAAAAGTCTGGAGTTTGTGGAACGGTAGAGACAGCTAAAGGGGCAGCCACCAGGATCCCTGTGCTTTGTCATTCTTCTGTACCACAGACACAATCTTTCTTGGGTGGAGCACTCCCCTCGATGTAGTATCAGACTAGGGGGGAGTAAAAACCTCACACTCTGGACTTTCTCCCCACCCTGTGGAAATTAAGCCCTACTGGGGAGTTAGCTGCCTTGGCCAGGATGTGGAGGTCTGGGCAGACTCAGGGAGTGTCAGTGACTAAGCTGAATGGCTTTGGAGTGAGGACCATTCCCCTTACTTTCCCATAAACCTGACTGAACCTTCCCCCTCGTGGGAGATCCACCTTCAAGGCTTCTGGCAGACGTGCCTTCTGGGCTCTGGAGGCCCCACTCACCCAACTCCTAACAACTCTGCCCTGCCAAGGTTGGAGCACACTCTGGGAAAGACTGAGTCTTGTGGCTCTCAGAAAGGGGCCACACTTCATACCGACCCTGAAGCCTGAGCAGCACCTCCTCCTCACAGGACTACTATTCATCCCTACCTGGTGATTCACTGCAAACCTACCTCATGTACCTTGAGTACTGCCAGAGACTCTATCCATGACTGAACCTAGCAGGCAGAGGCGGCTCTTGGGATACGTTGAGACTTTTACTGATATGCCCCAGGGCCCAGTGCTGGTAAAAGCCAGAATCAGTGTGCAGATTGGTGCTTCCCATGCACACCTAGGCCCAGCAGGGGCAGCCACAAACTGTGGATTGCTTGTAGCTATAAACAGGTTGCCCAGGACAAGTCACAGGCAGCATCTGATATTGGCCTGCACCAGAGTCCCTCTCAAGAGACCCAGAACCAAGACACCCAGTAGCCAGCTTCAGACAACATCAGAGCAGGATCCAGTGAGCTTCAGAAGCAACATATCCAAAGAGAGATCTCGCCATGCACCTACCGCTGCTGAGACGAATTGCGCTCCATGTGGTCAGAACCTGCATAGCAGCTTGCATGCCATGGTTGGGGTTGAGCCCAAGTCAGCCAGCCTAGGGGTTCACCCCAAGCATGAACAGGCCAATAGCAATCAAGTCTCAATTACAACAGGAGGACCAATACAACCCACACAAGGGACATTTCTGGGGCACCCAGCACAGGTGATCAAGGAGACTGCACCACTGGACCCCACAGGACACCCACTACATGAGGCCACCCCACCAAGACTAGTTGATCTGACAGATCTATCTAACCCCGAGAAACAAACACAAAGAGACAGTCAAATTGAGTAGATAAAGAAATAGTTCCCAAATGAAAGAACAGGAAAATCTCCAGAAAAAAAGCTAAATAAAATCAAGGCAAGCAATTTATTAAACATAAAGTTCAAGGTAATGATTATAAAGGTGCTCAATAGCATGAACACTGACATAGAAACCATAAAAAATGATCCATCAAAAGTGAATAATAAAATATCTAAAATCTAGAATACACAGGAAGAAATATAGAGTAGGTTGGGTGGCGCAGAGGACTGAATCAGCAATTTGGATGACAAGGTAGAAAGAAATACCCAATCAGAGCTGAAAAAAAAAGTATTTTAAAAAATGAGGATATTTTAAGGGACCTTCAGGACAATATGAAGCATAACAACATCTGTGTCATAGGGGTACGGAAGGAAAAGACATAGAGCAGAGGTCTGAGACCCTATTTGAAGAAATAATGAACAAAAACTCCCTTACTTGGTGAAAGAAAAGGAAATGCAAGACCAGGAAGCACAGAGAGTCCCAAACAAGGTGGAACCAAAGAGGTCCACACCAAGGCACTTCATAATGAAAATGGTAAAGATTAAAGACAGAGAGAATCTTAAAAGCCACATAAGAAAGACAGTATCTACAAGAGAGTTCCCATAAAGCTGTCAGCTGATTTCTCAACAGAAACACTTCAGTCCAGATAGGGTTAGCATGAAATATTCAAAGTGATGAAATCAAGGACCTAAGACAAAGACAATCTACCCAGCAAGGCTATCATTTAAAACTGGCAGAGAAATAAAGAGCTTTTTAGACAGAAAAAGCGAAAGGAGTTCATTATCGCACCAGCCTTACAAAAAATGAAGGGCCTGCTTTAAAAAGAAAGAAAAAAACAAACAGAAGAACATAGTTAAAAGAATAAAATGGTAAAAAAAAAAAAAAAAAAAAAAAAAAAAAAAATTGTACTTATCAATGATCACTTTAAATATAAATGGCTTAAATAATCCAAACAAAGATAGCTGAGTGGATTAAAAAACAAGATCCATGTAGAAGCTGTCTATAAGTGATCCACCTCAGAAAAAAAGATACACACAGACTAAAAGGAAAGAAATAGAGAAAGATGTTTCATAAAAATGGAAAGAAAAAAAAAGCTGGGTCAGAAATAATTATATCTGACAAAATAAACTTTAAAACAAAGACAATAATAAGAAAAAAGGAGGAAACTATATAATAATAAAGGGAGCAATCCAACAAGAGGCTATTACCCTTGTAAACATTTTTGCACCCAACATAAGAGACCCTAAAATTGTAAACCAAATCATGATAGAAATAAAGGGAGATAATGACATAATGCAGACATTGTAGATGATTTTAACACCCACTGACATCAGAAAATCAACAAGGAAACAGTGTTACATGCCACACTAGATCAGAAGAATGAAATATCTTCAAATCATTTTACCCAGAGTATAAGAATATACATTATTTTCAAGTACACATGGAATATTTTCAAGAAGAAACCATATATTAGGAAGCAAAACAAGTCTCAATAAATCTGAGAAAATTGAAATCATATCAAGCATCTTCTCTGACCATAATGGTAATAAACTAGAAATCAATCACAAGACAAACAACTAAAAAGCACACAAAAACATGAAGGTTAAGTAAAATATTACTAAATAATGAATGGCTTAACAATGAAATAAAGGAAGAAATAAAAAGATACCTTGAAACAAATGAAAATGAGAACACAACACAAAATCTATGGAACACAACAAAAGCATCCTTAAGAGGAAAATTTATAGCATTACAGGCCTATCTCAAATATGCAGAAAAATCTGAAATAAACAATCTAACTTTACACTTGAAGGAACTTGAAAAAAAAAACACCAACAAACAAAGCCTAAAGTGGGTAAAAGGAAGAAAATAATAAAGATAAGAGCAGAAATGTATAAAATAGAGTATAAAAATTCAATACAAAGGATCACCAAGAGGTGATTCTTTGAAAAGATAAACAAGATTGACAAACATTTCATCAGACTCACAAAGAAAAAAAAGAGAGAGGACCTAAATAAATAAAATCAGAAATGAAAGAGGAAAGTAACAACAGACACCAAAGAAATAAAATAGATTGTAAGAAAATACTACAAACAACTATATGCCAATAAATTGGCCAATCTGGAAGAAATTAATAAATTCCTAGAAACATACAACCTTCCCAAACTAAATCAGAAAGAAGTGACAATCTGAATGGACAGATTATAACTGGTAAAATTGAAGTAGTAATAAAAAATTTAAAAAAAAACAAAACCTCCAACAAACAGAAGCCCTGGGCCAGATGGCTTCACAGGTGAACTTTACCAAACACTCAAGGAAGAACTAATACCCATCCTTCTCAAATTAGTCCAAAAAATTCAAAATAAGGGAAGGCTCCCTAGCTCATTTTATGAGGTCAACATTATCTTCATTCTAAAACCAGATAAAAACACTACAAAATACAGGAAGTTATAGGCCAGTATTCTTAATGAACATGGATGCTGAAATCCTCAGCAAAATATTAGCAAATAGGATCCAGAAATACATTAAAAAGATCATATACAGTGATTAAGTGTGATCAATGACAATTATATAAGATTGGTACAATATTCCCAAATTCAAAACATGATAGACCACATAAACAAAATGAAGGATATAAAACACATAATCATATTAGTTGATGCAAATAAGCATTTGATAACATCCAGTACCCATTTATGATAAAAACTCTCAGTAAAGTAGGAATAGAGAAAACACACCTCAATGTAAAAAAGACCATATATGACAAACCCACAGCTAACATCATACTCAGTGCAAAAGCTACAATCATTTAACTTAAGATCAGAAACAAGACAGGGATGTCCACTTTCTCCACTCTTTTTTGTAAATATGTTTTTATTGATTTTTTTTTAGAAAGAGAGATAGAAACATCCATGTGAGAGAGAATATCAATCGGCTGTCTTCTGCACACCCCCTGCTGGGGATTGCGCCCACAACCCAGGCATGGGCCCTGACTGGGGATCGAACTGCAACCTCTCAGTCCATGGGACGACACTCAATCCATTGAGTCACACTGGCTGGACCACTTTCACCTCTCTTATTCACAATAGTATTTGAAATCCTAGCCACAGCAATCCATTAAGAAGAAGAAATGAAAGCCATCCAAATAGGGTAAAAAGGAGTAAAACTATCATTATTTTCAGATGACATGAAACACTATACAGAGAACCCCAAAGATTCCATTGAAAACTACTAGAACTAATAAATAAATTTAGTAAAGTTGCAAAATACAAAATAAGTATACCCCAATAATTTTTTACCCCGATAATGAAAGAGGAACCAAGAAAACAACCCCATTTACAATTGCTTCAAAAAACAAAATGCCGCCCTGGCCGGTTTGGCTCAGCGGTTAGAGCGTCGGCCTGCGGTCCAGAGAGACCCGGGTTCGGTTCCCGCTAAGGGCACGTACTTCGGTTGCAGTTTGTCCCTGGCCCTGGTTGGTCGTGCGGGTAGCAGCCACTCGATGTGTCTCTTCACATCGATGTTTCTCTCTCTATCTCTCCCTCCAACTCTATCTGTACAAAAAATGGAAAAATATCCTCGGGTGAGGATAAAAAACAAAACAAAACAAAACAAAATGCCTAAAAATAAATATAACCAAGGATGTAGATGACCTGTACTCAGAAGATTGTAGGATACTGAAAAAATAATGAAGAAGATACAAATTTGTGAAAGTATATATCAAGGTCATGAGCAGGAAGAATTAACATCATTAAAATGTCCATACTACCCATAGCAATCTATAGATTTAACATAATTCCTATGAAGGTACCAATGGTGTACATTTCTGAACTAGAACAAATATTTCAAAAATTTACATGGAACCATAAAAGACACTGAATAACCACAGCGATCTTGAGAAAGAACAGAGTTGGGAGGTATCACATGCCTGTTATAAAACTATACTGCAAGGCCATGGTAATCAAAACAGCATGGTATTGGCATAAAAGCAGACACATATATCAATGGAACAGAACATAGAGCCCAGAAATAAACCCATTCAATGTTGTCAATTAATATTTGACAAAAGAAGCAAGAAAATGTAGTGGGGTAAAAATAGCTTATTCCATAAATGGAGTTAGAATATTGGATACATGCAAAAAAATGAAATTAGACTACCTTCTTACATCACACAAGAACAAATTCAAAATAGAATAAAGTCTTAAATTTGGGATTGGAAAAAAATTCTGGAAGAAAGCATAAGTAGTAAAATCTCAGATATTTCCCATAGCAATATTTTTTCTGATATATCACCTCAGGCAAGTGAAACAAAAGAAAAAATAAACAAATAGAACTATATCAAATTAAAAAGTTTTTGCACAACAAATCAAAACATCAACAAAATGAAAAAACAACTCACTGAATGCAAAACATATTTTCCAAAGATACATCTTATAAGGTGTTAATAGGCAAACTTTGTAAAGGACTTATACAACTCAACACCAAAAACACAAACAACCCAATTAAAAAATGGGCAATGGACCTGAATATACACTTATCCAATAGACGTATGAAAATATCGCCCTGGCCGGTTTGGCTCAGCGGTTAGAGCGTCAGCCTGCGGTCCAGAGAGACCCGGGTTCAGTTCCCGCTAAGGGCACATACTTCGGTTGCAGTTTGTCCCCGGCCCTGGTTGGTCGTGCGGGTGGCAGCCGCTCGATGTGTCCCTTCACGTCAATGTTTCTCTCTCTCTCTCTCTTCCTCTCTCTCCCTCCCACTCTATCTGTACAAAAAAATGGAAAAATATCCTCCGATGAGGATTAAAAAAAAAAAGAAAATATGGTCACTGTCACTAGTCATCAGAGAAATGCAAATTAAAATCACAATGAAATATCATCTCACACCTCTCAGAATGGCTATCAGTAATCAAACAACAAGCAATAATTGTTGCCACAGATGTACAGAAAAGGAAACCTTGTACACTATTGGTCACGATGCAATTGGTGTAGGCACCCTGTAAGACAGTATGCAGTTACCTCAAAACATTCAAAATAATACTGCCTTATGACCCAGTGATACCACATCTGGGAATACATCTGAAGAAACCCAAAATTCTAATTTGAAAGAATAGATGCACCTCTATGTTCATTGCAGTGTTATTTACACTATTAGAAATTTGGAAGCAGCCCAGTGTTCATCAGTAGATAAATGGATAAAAGATATTTGGTATATTTACCCTATGGAATACTACTTGGCCCCCAAAAAAGAAGGAACTCTTACCCTTTGTGACAGCATGGATGGACCTGGGGGGCATAATGTTAAGTGAAAGAAGCCAGTCAGAGAAAGACAATTATCATATAAATTCATGCATATGTGGAATCTAATGAACAGAATAACAAAAAAAAAATAGAAACAGACTCAAAGGTAAAGAATAGTCTGACAGCCGTCAGAGGAGAGGGGTTTGCAGGGCTGTGTGAAAAGGTGAAGGGATTAAGCAAACAAACAAACAAACAAACAGAAAACCTCGTTGAAACAGACAACAGGATGGTGATCACCAGAGGAAAAGGAGGGGGAGGGGAAGGGAGGAGAGTATAAGGGAAGTAAATGGCACAGAGAAGATTGACTTTGTGTGGTGAACGCACGATACCATATACAGATGATGTATTATAGAATTGTACACCCGAAACCTATATAATTTATAAAAGGTCCGAGCCGGCGGGAGATCCCATCCCCAGCACAAGGCCAGTGTAGAGCATAATGACTGTATTGCATGCGCCTGGGTGCAGGCCGGCTGAGCCGAGAAGGTTCAGCCTTGAATAACAATTGGGGTGTTGGTTATATACTCTGCTTGTAGCTTCCGGCAGTCCCTGCTGACGTCCTCTGCCTGGCCCACTGTCCACTCTGCAGCTGGACTGGTCTGGTAGCTCGTCCTGCATCTGCCGGGTGATCCATTGCCTTGCGGATAATCTGATGATCCTCATCCGTCCTCAACAGAAGGCTGAGCAAAGATCATGCAAGCATCACAATTTCCACAGTTTCCGCCTTCTGCAAACTGTTACTTTACCCTTTAAAACATTACTGACCCTTTCAATTAACCAATGTCACCCCAATGCATTCAATAATTAAAAAGATTGATAGATAAATAATAGTGCACATTAGGCTGTTAATGGGAGGGGCCAGCCCCATGTCCCCTATGATGCCAGCTTGCACCTGCCCTTCCTTGAACCTGCTCTTCTGAAAGTGACATTTCTGCCCGGGGACCGAGTGCCATTTGAAGCCGACTTTAGCCCCAACTCTGATTTCCGTTGACACTGCTCAATGTCAGGTCCTGTGGGCCAGTCTGTCTCACTGCAGACTCCTAAATTTTCTCACAGTGAAAACTGGTGAAAGACAGAAGGAGATTGTCTACAGATTTTTAAAGTCTTGAACGAGACTAGAATGTCTTTATGGCTCTAGCAATGAAATCTTGGAGGAAAGTAGAGCCCTCTGTCTCGGAATCGACGGACCCAAACGGCTCAAGGACCGCAGTTCAATTAAGACGCTTTGATACACGAATCCTGTTTACATGGAAACTCATAAACTGTTATCTGAACATCAGGGCGAGGAAATGCCTCTTTTGTCATCAAGTCATAATTGTCTGGGTTTTTCGCTGCCTGGTTGATTTATCTTTAAATACCCTCATCTTTGCCTTTACCTGGATATAAGTAAAATAATTCATATAAGCCCTGTGTGCCCTCTAATGTCCTCCACCCATGTTTCATTTATGTTCCCAGGCAACTGTTGAAATTCAATCCAAGATGATTTAAACACAAACTATCTATGTATTAGGAGAGTTCCCTGAAGTAAAACTTTAAATGTTAAAGTTGTATTTCTTGAGAGATTTTGTTGCATCGTGTATTTTACTCTGTTGCACAAAGAGGGAAAGAGAAAGAATGGGTTGTCTTGACTTTATAATGAGTCTGATATTCATCAATAAAAGTAGAGATAAAAAGTAACTTCTAAAAAACATATTCCCTCCTGGTGCTCTAGGCCATTGTCAAAGGCAATGTATCAATTGAAGAGTCGATAAAATTAAACAGATGTTTATAATATCACTCTTCGGCGAGGTAAGGATTCAACTCAGTGGTCCACAAAAATAGATAGCTCCGGAATGAAGAAATTCAATATTCAACTTCCTCTTCAAACAGAACATACTTAATGAAATTGTCCAAGTGTCTAACATGACAGAATCAAAAGTCACCTGTGGTTTAAAATCATGATTAAAAAATAAAGATAAATTAATTATTGAGCCACATGATTGAGTCTCTGTTTTAACTTTGGTTCAAGATTGATTCTGGCCCTTGCTGCTGTGGCATACATAGTTGGTTGGAGTATTGTCCCACATACTGGAAGGTCTCAGGTTCGATTCCCAGTCAGGGCACATACCCAGGTTGTGAGTTCAGGGCGCAGACAGGAGTCAACCAATTGTTGTGTCTCATACTGATGATCTATCTCTCTCTCTCTCTCTCTCTCTCTCTCTCTCTCTCTCTCTCTTCCCCTTCCCCTCTCTAAGATCAATAAACAGATCCTGGGGGGGATTAATAATAATAATAAATAAAACCAAAGGTGAATGAAGGAGGGCATTCTCGTATGCCCCCAGGACCTGGGGTGCTTCTAAGACGGGCAGGTTGGTGCCTCATTTCTCCAGTTCCCCTCATCTGCGAGCACTGACTTTGTTGGACTTTTGGTTCTGCTCAGCTCAGATATGGAGCCCGTCCTCCTCGGTGCAGTCTGTGCACCTACCGAGACACACCCAAGTTCATCCTCCTCCCTTGAGTGTACGCGTATCCCTCATTGGCCAACTTCTCCTCCAGTCCACACCCTTGCCCCACTTTTTCTCATCCCCCCACACACACGTACACACACACACACACACGTACACACACAC
The DNA here is from genome assembly GCF_014108415.1 of Molossus molossus. NCBI lineage: Eukaryota > Metazoa > Chordata > Mammalia > Chiroptera > Molossidae > Molossus > Molossus molossus. The sequence continues at coordinate 109,037,360 of NW_023425403.1, read as the reverse complement.
ACACACACACGTACACACACAGCATGTACCCGGCCGAGCCGCCGTGGATGTGACCTTGTGCGATGATTAAGAGGCTCGGTGAGCTAGAGACAAAAGACACACTTAAAAGGACTAAATACTTAATTTTGAAAATTGAGACTTTTAAGTAATTTTTAGTTTTTGTGAGACATTAAGAAGTCACCATAATATTTGTATTTTTACCTACATGGATGATCCTGTTAAAATAAAATGAAGGATACAGAAACAGATATTTAAAATAAAAATAGATTGTGTTAGAAATAAGACTATACAATAATCTAAAACACCTTAAATCATCTCTATGTATACTTAGTTTTTATTTCCTGGGAACACAGAAGAAAAAGAACATATGTTATCTTAGCGATTTGGTGCTCAGAAAGAACTTAGAATTTAAACGGATACTTGAGATCCAAAGTCAGTTCCGTGGCTATCTGGCATACACCCTACAGAAAAATGAGATTATCCACAGAGCCAGGCTCTCCCCTCCCAAACCTCTTTCTGCTAAGCTACCTTGGACTTGAGTGATGATAACAAGATTACGGTTTTATCTTGTTTTATGACTTTCATGGAAAAAAACATGAAGATGGGGGTAGAGAATTAAAAATATGTGCACTCACGAGCATATTAATTGCCCTCTTTTAAATCTTGATTTATCTAAACTTTTAAAATCTGGAAACTCTCTCTACGTTATCCTAAGCTCTGCTCTCTATCAGTGGACAGATAAGAGGCAGAAATGCCAAAAATAAGATAGCCTCATGTGTTCTGACCTCTCTTGGAAGGGCTCTGAAAATATGCTTTAAATAAACAAGCAGCGGTATTTTTCTTTTCTATTCTCTCTGGAAGCAGAGAACAGGGGGTGGAAATTCCCACTGTCCTCTCCCCTAAACCCTCTATTTTTATCTGCCAACATGCTGAGCAAAGAGCGGCGGCCGTTGGCAAGACCAGTCCCAAACCCTCTCTGAACTGTGAAAGTCTGTGTTTCCCTGAGCTGAAGCCCTGGCCAAGACCCCAGCTGTCTGCCGGTGCTACTCTGACTGTTGTGGTGAAAGAACGCAGACAGAAAACTTAGAAGCGAAGGTAGCATTTCCGTTCGGGGGGTAATACCTGAGTAAATGTTGACTTCACGCTCAAACTGGCTGGGAGGGTTTCCTCCCAAAGAGAGCACGTGGAACATACGTTTTCCGTGCTAAGTATTAACTGTGGGAGTAAGTCCCAGCAGCCACAGTGACCTGCCCGTTTGGAGGGCTGCTCTCATCCCTGGCTGGGGGTGTGCACCTGACCTGGCCACCCTCGCTCCGGGGAACTGGGTGCTCAGAGCAAAGTGTATTCCTCCACGAAAACATTGAACGCTGTGTGTCTGACACTACTTTTTGCAGGAACAGAAAGGGGACCAGAAGGGATGGTAGAAATGTTTCTGCCTTTTGACCTATTGGAAAAGCTTAGTCCCCGTGAGCCATGAGGTAGTTTTTCTACTCTTGAGACTGTTTTCTTCTGCCAAAGAAATGCAGAATCTGGGACTCCTCGCGGGCCACTGAAACAATGTCAAGTTTCTTTGGGGTGTTTCAGCCTCGAGTGTCTGTGGAGGGGAGGGGGAGGGGTAAGGAAGCTACGAGTGGTCTTTTTTTTTCCTTTACTGCTTTTAGAGAGAGAGGAAGAGAGAGATAGAAACATCAATGAGCGAGAACATCGATGGGCCACCTCCTGCCTGCCCTCCACTGGGGATCGGGCCCACAACCTGGGCATGTGCCCTGACTGGGAATTGAACTGGTGACTTCTTGCTGCAGGGTCGACGCTCAACCCCTGAGCCACACCGGCTGGACGAGTGGTCTTCTTTAGGTTTTTAAAAATGCAAAACATCCCCAATCCCACAAATAGAATATGTTTCTGATAAACGATCACCCTTCTGCCCAGGTGTGTGCATGGGCCAAAGATCAGATGCAGGAACACGCTCCAACTGATGTCTCCATTCTACACCACACCACACCCGGTGGCCCCTCCCCATGTACCGTGCCCCGTGTGCCACACATGCGTGGCCTTGTTCCCTATATTCCCTTTCTCTCTGAAACAAATGCTGAAAGTCCCTAAAATTCATGTGACATCCAGAAAGCAAGACTAGAAGGAGGCTCTGTGTCCACACTACTGTCTCGGGAGTTCTGTCCGCTTCCCCCACGGAGTCGGGTTTAGCTGCTCCGGGTGGAGATGGGATTATGTTGCCATAGCTCACTAACAGTAACAATAAGGGTTGGTTTCTTTTTTTTTTCTTTGTTGTATTAATTCAGGACATTGTAATGTCAATAAAATAATTTATAAACAACGCTGAATGTGATTATTATTTTTAAATCTGTACTTATTGATTTGAGAAAGAGGGAGAAAGGGGCGTCACTCTGTTCTTTCCTGATTTATGCATCATTGGCTGGTCCTGGTATGTGCCCTGACGGGGATGGAGCCTGCACCCTTGGCATATTGGGATGATGCTCTAACCAACCGGCCAGGGTTTGTTTATGAAGGTAATTATTTAATCAACCACTATTTACTGAGTGTCCCTTATGTGCCAGGCACTTTTCTAGCACAAACAGACAAAAGTCTTCTCTTGCTCACATGCATGCATACACACAACACATGCGCACACTCACACACATGCACACACAGATGTGCACATGCACACATATGCACACATGCGCAGGTGCATGCGTTGCACACATGTGCATGCACACACCCATGCACACATGCACAGAGAGGCCCATGCACACATGCACACACTCACACAGAGGCACACACACACACATGCACACACGTGCACACACACATAATGCCAGCATAGTAGTGTCTATGTTAACTAAGTAACACATTGGTGAAGTCTTGAGCCAGAAGAGGCAAAACACAAGGAGAGCATGCCTACCAGTCTATGCCCAATAAAACACACGATCTCATTTAATTTTCACAATCACTTAAAAGATCAACATTATAAGGTATTGAATTCGTTACAGGGCAGCAACTCTTGGGACGAAGAAGGGAACCCAGAGCCCATCCCAGAAGCACAGAGACACAGGATTAGCAGGGTAACTTGCCAGTCTCAAGACAGTGAGAAGTAATTCCTTCTTTTTGGGCGGGTGGGGTTGGGAAGCATGTTCCCCCGTGTTATGAAATGGTAGGACACGATATTGGGGTTGAATCCGATAGTATCTGGTTCATAGCACTACTCGGTGAAGGTTTAGTGAAAGACTATTGCATGAATGTTCTGAATGGATGCTGAAATCACAAGAATAAAACAGAAACCACAGCCTGTCCTGAGCTGCTCCCCATTTCACTGGGTGGAACAACAGACAGTCCAGCGGTGATGAGTCAGTGGGCACACGTTCTAACCAAGCTAAAAGCAGAGGGAAACGCCCCTGTGTGTGAAGAGAACAGGGCAGGAGGTTTTCACGGTGAAGATAAACCTCTCGTGAGTCTGGAGAAAGGGATCCACGCGTGTTCGTTTAGTCGACAGGCTGGGAGCGTCGCACACCGGACTTGCTGTCTTCGTGTCTGTTTCAGGAGCTTGCTCTGGAGCTCAGCGTGACACCTGCCCTTCTGAGCCACTACCTGCAAAAACACCTTAGAGCTCGTTCCCAGCTTTCACGGGGTCAGTGCAACTGGTGTCCTTCCTCTCCTCTTCCCAGGCACCGATGCTTGGCTTGTAGCTTCTTTTGCCCCATCCTGCTGAGCCTGCTCGTGTCCTGTCTGGCCCCATCCCTGTGCCAAGCCCTGTTTTAACAACACATTTCTCTTTACTTTCCCAAATTCAAGACCGAGAGTATGACGATCATCACTGCTATTCAACAAATGCCATGAGTCCATTTTCTTGCCACGCGGGGGGAAATGCAGCCCACTTTTCGCTTGGTTAGAACGTGCACCCACTGACTCATCACCGCTGGACTGTCTGTTGTTCTACCCAGTGAAACGGGGAGCATCTTAGGACAGGCTGTTGTTTCTGTTTTATTCTTGTGATTTCAGCATCCATTCAGAACATTCATGCAATAGTCTTTCACTAAACCTTCACGGAGTGGTTGCTATGAACCAGATACTATCGGATTCAACCCCAATATCGTGTCCTACCATTTCATAACACGGGGGAACATGCTTCCCAACCCCACCCGCCCAAAAAGAAGGAATTACTCCTCACTGTCTTGAGACTGGCAAGTTACCCTGCTAATCCTGTGTCTCTATGCTTCTGGGATGGGCTCTGGGTTCCCTTCTCCATCCAGGAGTCGCTGCCTGTCATGAATTCAATGCCTCATGCAGTCAGGATGCCCGGGGCACCCCCAGTGCCCTAAGTCAGCCTGTGAAGAGACAAGCAGGGTTCGGAGTCCTTGTTCCAGCCGATTATAATGGTACCTGTACTCTATGACCGTGTGGATGACTGGATGAGCCTCTCCTGGGTTGCTTGATTTTGATTGCTAGTTTTAACAAACGCATATCAGAGCCGCCACGTTTTCATAAAACTGCTGAGCTTTTTATATTAAAATTTAATGTCATTTTAATAATATCAGAAAGAAAGTGAATTCATTATATTAGAGGAGTCCAATAAATTCTGATATTCTAATAGTGTGGTTTTTTTAATCCAATCAGAGGTATTAGGTGCATAAAACGCAGTCCCATGGGAAGCCCTGATTGAGAGACCCCAAGACGGCTGCCGGGAGTTGGAAGCTCCGTTTATCCGCTTCCAGCCCGGGACCGGACTTGCAGCTCAACTGCAAAGCAAATCAACTTGAAACAGCTGAAGTGCAGCTAATCTGAAATGTTATACGCGGAGCCTGGAGGGAGACAGGAGGAGACACGGAGGGCGAGGCCCCCACTCAGGTTCCAGCTGGGAGGCTGGAGGGGTGTTAGGCAGTCGTGTCCCCAGGCAGCCCTCCTCTGAGAGGTGGGCTCTGGGCCCCCACAGCCCCACGATCGGAGCATCAGAGCGGGAGGGGGCGCGCGTGGCACCGGCGGTGGGAATCGCGGCAGATGCGGCCTGTGCGGGAGGCCGGGACGCGCTCTCCCCCGCAGAGCAGTTCGCTGCAGCACCAGCTGGGGAAGTTCGGTCCAGTCTGGGGAGCTCGGGGCAGCGAAGAGGTCTGTCTGCTGTACACTCAGCAGAGACGTGAGGGCCCCCCAGCCTCTGGAAGGACTTGGCGCAGAGAGCCCGTCAGTGAGCAAACTGTGCGGCTTGGCAGCCGGGATAGTCTCGCCCACCTCGAGCACATGCGGGGTGCCCTTCCCCTTCCCAGTGCCGGGTCTGCCCCTCCCTGCCCTGTTCCAAGGCGAAGGGGCATGGCACTGGGCTGGGGACACGCACCTGAACTGCTGATTTGATGGCGGGAGGGTGGACTTGGGTCCAGTCGGAGCCTAGGCGGAGGCCCAGCTGGGGCCAGCCATGTGGAGAGATCGAAGTGATAAGCAGGGCTGTGTTTTTAGTGTGTGTGTTTTTATCCCCTCCTCCTTGGTTTGGTGGGGTGGGGTGCCGGGGAGTCAGACAGACTGAACTATTGTGACTGTCTCTCTCCATCTGTCTAGGAGAGAGATGGGCATGTGCTGGGCCCGCAGCTGCGCTAGGGCTGCAGGTCTGAGCTTCCCGCGACTTCAGCCCACACAGCCCTGGAAAGGAGAGCAGCTCAGAGCGGGGCATTCAAAGTACAGGACCCAGAGCACACTTAGCCTCTGGCCTCAGAGGTCCCACTCACTGCAATACCTGGGGCTCTGCCCAACTGAGCTTTGGACAGGTTACTAGGGCCAGGAGAGACAGTGGCTGACACTAGCTTAAGCCGAAAACCCACTCGGAGGCCCAGGACCTGCACACCAGGACCAGCTCTGACAGCACTGCAATAAATGAATTTCCATGAAGTAGAATTCTTTATCTATATACAGTCATCCCCTCGCCACTTTGTGCTTCAACTTTCGTGGCTTCACTCTATCGAGGTTTTCTCAAATATAGTAGTATTTGAAAAATCTGCGATAGCGTGAAGCCGCAAAAGTAGAAGCATGAAGTGGTGAGGGGTGGCTGTACACCCAATAGAGGGGCACCTAAATATATATATATTTTTTAAATCCTTGGAAGACATAAGGATAGATAGATAGCAATATTGTTGTAGTAGGGGACTTTAAAACCCCACTGACATCACTGGATAGATCTATCAGACCCCAAAAAATATCAACAAGGAAACAGTGAAATAATTGATATTTACAGAATGTATCATCCCAAAGCAAAAGAATATACATTCTTCTCAAGGGCACATTGAAAATTATCAAGGCTAGATGCCATGTTAGAACACAAAATAAGACTTAACATATCCAAGAAGATTGAAATCATCTTGAAAGCATCTACTCGAATCATAAGGACATGAACTAGAAATCAACTACAATAAAAAAACAAAAACAAAAATAAAAAAACAGCAACCGAAGAGTATGCAAATATATGGAGGCTAAATAGTAGGTTATTAAACAATGAATGGGTTGCCAATAAAATCAAGGAAGAAATCAAAAACTATATTTAAAGAAAAATGAACACACAACTATCCATAATCTATGGGAAACAGCAAAAGCAGTCCTAAGAAGGAAGTTAACAGCATTACAGGCCTTCCTCAAGAAGCAAGAAAATCTCAAATAAACAATCTAAACCTACATCTAAAAGAACTAGGAAAAGAACAATAAGAAAATCCCAGAGTAAGTAGAAGGAAGAAAATAATAAAGATCAGAGTAGAAATAAATGATATCGAAACTAGAAAAACAATACCAAACATCAATGAAATCACTAGCTGGATCTTTGAAAAGATTAACAAGATTGATTAACTTTTAGCCAGACTCATCAAGCAAAGATGAGCTCGGCTAGTGTGGCTCAGTGGTTGAGTGTTGACCCATGCACCTAGAGGTCACCAGTTCAATTCTGGGTCAGGGAACATGCCCAAGTTGTGAGCCCAATCCCCAGAGGAGGGCATGCAGGAGGCAGCCAATCAATGTTCTCTCTTGTCAATGTTTCTATCTCTCGCTCCTTCTCCCTTCCTCTCTAAAAATCAATAAAGAAAAAAAAAAGTTAAAAAAAAAAGCAAAGATGAGAGAACCCACATAAATAAAATCAGAAATGGAAGAGGCAACATAGCAACAGACATCACCAAAAAAAGAAGAAAAAAAAAGGATTGTAAGAAAGTACTATGAACAACTATATGCCAACAAATTTGACAACCTGGGTGAAATTTCTAAACACGTACAATCTTCCAAAATACAATCAGGAAGAATCAGAAAACCTGAATAGAATGATAACAACTAATAAAATTAAAGCAGTAATCAAAAACTCCCAGCAAAGAAAAGTCTTGGACTGGTGGCTTCACAGGCAAATTTTACCAAACATTTAAAAAACTAATACCTATCTTCCTCAAACTATTCCAAAAACATTAAAGGAGAGAAGACTTCCAAACTCTCTTTATGAGACCAGCAATATTTTTAGTTCAAAACCAGATAAAGACACTACAATGAAATAAAGCTATAAGCCAATATCCCTGATGGACATAAATGCTAAAATCCTCAAGAAAATATTAACAAATTGGATCCAACTATATCTTAAAAAGAACATACCCCAAGACCAAGTGGGATTTATTTTGGGGATGCAAGCCTGGTAAAATATTCACAAATCAATAAATAAGATACATCATATAAACAAAATGAAAGATAAATATTACACAGTCATATCAATAGATGCTGAAAAACCATGTGACAAAATCCAATACCTTTATATGATAAAAACTCTTGGCAAAGTGGGAATAGAGGGATCATACCTCAACACGATAAAGATTATATATGAAAAGTTTACAGACAACATCATACTCAACGTGAAAAAATTAAAGCATTTTCCTTAAGATCAGGAACACAACAGGAATGTATACTTTGACCACTCTTATCCAACACAGTACTGGAAGTCTTAGCTACAGCAATCAGACACAAAGAAATAAAAGGCATCCAAATTGGAAAGGAGGAAGTAAAATCTCATTATTCACAGATAACATGATATTGTACATAGAAAACCCTAAAGACTGTATCAAAAAATTACTAGATCTAATAAATAAAATAAATAAATAAAATTGATACAAAATTAATATCCAGAAATTGGTAACATCTTTATACACCAACAATCAACAATAAAAAAGAGAAACTAAGAAAACAATTCCACTTGCCATTGCAACAGCAACAAAAAATAAAGTACCAAGGAATAAGCTAAACGAAGAAGGTAAAAGACCTGTAGTCAGAAAAATATAGGAAATTGAAACAAGAAATAGAGAAAGACTCAAACAAGTGGAAGGGTATACCATGTTCATGGATAGGAAGAATTAACAACAGTAAACCGTTCGTTCTACACAATGCAATTTATATATTCAACGCAATTATTATTAAAATACCAATGTTATATTTCACAGATCTATAACAAATATTCAAAAAATATATATATGAAACTTAAAAAGACCCAGAATAGCCTCAACAATCTTAAGAAAGAAGAATAAATTTGGAGAGATACCAATACCAGATATCCAACTACACCACAAAGCCACTATAATCAAAGCAGTCTGGTACTGGCAAAAGAACAGGCATATAGATCAATGAAACAGGAGAGAGAACCCAGATAATGACTCAAGACAGTATGCACAATAATATTCAACAAAGGAGGCAAGAGCATACAATGGAGAAAAGACAGTCCCTTCAATAAATGATGTTGGGAAAATTGGACAGGTACATGCAAAAAAATGAAACCAGACCACCAACTTGCACCATACACAAGAATAAACTCAAATTGGATAAAACATTTAAATGTAACCTGTGAAGTCATAAAAATCATAGAAGAAAATGTAGGCAGAAAAATCTGTAGACATCATATGTAGAAGAATTTTTACTGATACATCATCAACTAGGGCAAGAGAAACAAAGGAAAAATTAATAAATGGGACTAATCCTACTAAAAAGCTTCTGCATGGCAAAACAAACCAGCATCAAAATGAAAAGGGAACCCACTCTCTGGGAGAACATATTTTCCAATGATACATCAGATAAGGGGTTAATTTCCAAAATATATAGAGTACTCATACAACATAATAAAAGGAAGACAAACAATCCAATTAAAAAATGGGTGGAGGGCCTGAATAGACACTTCTCCAACCAGGACTTAAAAATGGCCAGGAGCGAAATGAAGAAATGCTCATCATCTCTAATCATCAGAGAGATGCAAATTAAAATGACTATGAGGTATCACCTCACACCTGTCAGAATGGCCGCCATCAACAAATCATCAAACAAGTGCTGGCGAGGGTGTGGAGAAAAGGGGACTCTAGTGCACTGCTGGTGGGAATGCAGACTGGTGCAGCCACTGTGGAAAACAATATGGTGTAACCTCAAAACATTAAAAATTGAACTTCCATTTGACCCAGTGATCTCACTTCTGAAAATATATCCAAAGAAGCCTGAAACACCAATCAGGAAGAATACACGTACCCCCATGTTCAGAGCAGCACTATTTACAATCGCTAAGATCTGGAAACAGCTGAAGTGTCCAATAGATGAGTGAGTGAAAAACCTGTGATACATGTACACGGTGAAATACTATGCAGCTGTAAGAAAGATCTCTTATCCTTTGAGACGACATGGAGGGCCCTGGAGAGTATTATGCTGAGTGAAATAAGCCAGTCAGAGAAAGACAAGGACCACATGATCTCACTTATTTGTGGAATATAATGAACAAAATAATCTGTTAACCAAAAGTCATGGAAGTCATGGAAGTAGGGAACAGATTAACAAACCTCACAGCGATGAGGTGTGGGAGGGGTGGGAAGAGATAAACCAAAGAATTTATATGCATATACGCACAACCAATGGACACAGACATTAGGATGGGGAAGCAGGACGGGGGTAGGAATAGGAAGGAGGGGGTCACTGGGGGGAAAGGAGGACATCTGTAATACTTTCAACAATAAAATATGTAAATAAAATATTTTATGACATATATGTTGACGTATTATATATGTATGCATGCATTTCTATAGTCCTTCAATATATGTCCCCCAGCCGTGGGCCAGCACCACAGATTCAGCAGCTAAGACACTAATATCAAGCACCCACAGGAACTCTGGGAACACAGTAATACGGTGAGTGTTGTAGGCTACAAGCTCTGGTGAACGCAGACAGGAAGCAGGTAAGGTCAGCGTTCCCCCATAGCCTAAGGGCAAACATAATCTGTAATATCACACAGCTATATCAGCTCACCTAGGATAAAACACAGAGCTCTAACCTAGATGTAGCAGCACCCCTTATTCACAGGGGACCCACTCCCGGACCCACAGTGGATGCCTGAAGCTATTAGTAGTAAAAACTCCATATTATCCTCTGTGTTTTGTCCTAATCAAACATACCTATAATACCTATAATAACATTTAATTTATAAATGGGGCATTGGGCACACTAAGAGATTAACAATAATAATGAGCAATAAAAGAGCTTCATTGTAACTCTATACCATAATAAAAGTTATGTCAATATGGCCAGTCTCTCTCTCTCTTTCTCTCTCTCTCTCTCTCTCTCTCTCTCTCTCTTTGTCTCTCTGTCTCTGTCTCTGTCTCTCTGTCTCTCTCTCAGCGGATGAAGGGATGATTCAAGTCCCAGGCAGGACAGAGAAGCATGGTATGAGATTTCACGGTGTGAGATTTCATCATACAGAATAGCACACAACCTGAAACTTATAAATTGTTTATATGTGGAATTTTCCATTTAATATTTCTAGAGCATGATGGACTGCAGTAATGGGAAGTAAACCTTGCATACTTTCCTCTGAGTTAAGACTCGTCTAGCTTAACTGCATATTTTCACAGAAAACATTCTTCCAACTGCAAGGTGATCGTCAAATATACAGCCAGACAGAGATTAACATGCAGGAATCTTGAGGCAGTGGGAAGAAGAAGTATAAATGCATGAAAAAACATTAGTTTGGCTTCCTAATTAAAAGAAGAAGGGGCTTTAGTTAAATTTCACATTGTACAAGGACACCGTAAGAAGCTCAACAGAGGTCTATTAATGAAAGTTAAAAAAAAAAAAAAATAGGATGGTTGTAAGAAACCTACAGAACTCATCTCATAATTCACCTTTAAAAATATAAATCCCAATAAGAGTAGGACTTGGTCTTTGTTTAATGTTTCTGGGTTCCCTGAGCGTGGTCTCTCGTTTCAGCTGTTTGAAGTGCACTTCACGCCGGGTCGTGTTTGGAGACTTACGGGGGGAAGTCCACAGTACCAGTGCCCAGGATCACTCGCGTTAGGAAAAAACCCCAATGCGACACTCGCACGTGGGGAAACGAGGTGTCAAGCCCAGGTGTGCTGCAGCCAGAGACCGGGGTCTGCGTTTCCGCCTCTGTTTTCCTGCGGTGGCCCGAGGGTTTTCACCCTGTGTGGACAGAATCACCCCCGTTGTCCAGGCCGTCGGAGGACGAGGGTGTCACATCCACTCCCCTGGCAGTGCTCAGTCACCCCAAGTCAGAACGAGGCCGGGAGGCTTCGCCAAAGGTTCTCAAAAGCAAAAGAAATAATCATCCTGAAGAATGTAAAAATAGAGAGAGCAAACGGAACTGCTGGAATCCAAATTCATTTCATTTCATTTCATTTCACCTAGTCTTTTAAAATTGTGGAGTTGTTATTAATTTCATGAATTTGAAAAAAAAAAGTCACTGCACCCTGCGGGGGTACCTGTTTTCTCACCTACAAAACGGCAACATTGCGACTTCACCTGTTAGGCTGAGCAGCGAGTCCACCGGCTCCCTGCACGGGGACTTGCCCCGGGGACTCACTCCCACAGTCGGAATCTGAGCGGTGAGCTCGTCACTCAGCACCAGGAGGCCAAACCGGCAGAGCCTTCCCTTCCCTGTGTGTTGGCAGCCTCGGCCGGGCCCTAAGCTCGGGCACTCCATCCCCCTGGGGCTTTGAACTGACAGCGGCGGGGAGAATCCACTGGGGCCAGGCCTGCAGGGACCTCACCTGCTGCCTGGCACCTGCGTGGGGGCAGGGCCGTGCCTCCTGCTGGGCCCGTCCAGCCCTGGTTGAGGTGCGACTCCCGCCAGGCCAGCCCAAGCTGAAGCGTTGTTTCTGGAAACCTACCTCTTTGGTTCCCGGTCACATTTCTGAGCCTGATGGTCCCACCTTCCCCCCAAATCGTGGCAGCTAGGTAATATCTTTTTATTTCCTTCCTGTTTAATTCAGCCAAAGTCGGTGTCTGTTGTTTCCTACGAAGGAAGCCGAAGACCTGACCTGGCTGGCGTGCAAAGCTGTTGTGCCGTCTGGCTAGCTGTTCCCAGGGCTGTTCCTCGGGGAAGGATCGGAATGAGGTCTGACTTCACGAGGGTCTGTGAAGAGCTGTGTGGAGGTCGGGGTGAGCAGGCTGTGTGCTCAAGATGCTGCCGAATCCAGGAGGCACAAGAACAAGATTATTGTACCCTTGCAAGTGAGAGAGGTCTCCAGCAGAAGCACAAGCAGAAGTGTCAGACGCAGCGGAAGAGGGTCGTGTGAGCGATTCAACAGATGCATCGCTTGGGCCAGGGGGGCAGATAAACAGAGTCCGTGGGGGAGACATATTTGACGTCATCCTTCAAAGTGGAATGGGAGCGGAAGGTAGGGTGCAGACACTGAGCTTGCGGTCAGAGTCAGAAGTCACTTTTCTTTCAAGCTCCACTCTTAGCTCTCAAACTGCTTCCTTCAGCTTCCCCACCTATGACATGAGGAAGTTAAATGGTCTACAAAGTTCTTACAGCTTTTAGATTTATTTTTTTATTCTTTTTTAAAATTTGTTTTATTGTTCTTTATTGATTTTAGAGAGAGGAAGGGAGAGGTAGAGAGAGAAGGAAACATGGATGAGAGAGAACATCAATTGGCCGCCTCCCGCCCGCCCCCCACTGGGGACCAGGCTCACAACCTGGGCATGTGCCCTGACCAAGAATCGAACCGGGACCTCTTGGTGCAGGGTCGTCGCTCAACCACTGAGCCACACCGGCCAGACTAGCTTTTGGATTTCTGATTGATTCCCATGGGCAGACAGAGAGAACATTGCGGGTAGAAGCCTGGTGGACAAAATAGTCAGGACAAAAGTGTCCAATGAACAGAGATGTAAAAGCAAGACAGCAAGGTCCATCCTAAACCATGTGCAACATCAAATACAAAGATAGAGATGGCGCTTTCAATTAACAGGCCATGGGAAGCCAGAAAAAAAGATGTATAGAAGTGCTGTGATAAAAAAGGGGCTTTTTGTGTTTATTTGTAACCTTGAGAGCGACATGGGATGACACGTGCTACGGTCACGAGGTCAGGGTTCGGGAAACCTGAATGAGAAATAATCGTGGCGGAGAAGGGTGAGGATAGCAGTGGAGACAGGGCAGCTCTGAAGACAACCTGGAGAATGGGTCTCCGCACATTAACGCCCGACGGGAGAGAATGAGGAGAATCACCGTAGGATAACCTGGAGGGGGAAAGTAAACCCACCAAAAGCTTGTAAATAGGGTGAGGAAGTTGAAATAGCAAACCCAGGGGATTCAGAGAGAGGTGTGTGCACAGTTTGAAGGGGTACTGCTGTGGAGGGAGATTGGTTTCTACCAAAAATGAAAAAATTAAGTGAGATTTTAAGCAAAGACTAAAGCAACTATAGAGATTGAAAATTCAAGCGAGAGCGGAACACTAAACTAAGATATACAATCAATATATTTTATTATAACCATAATCAAACATCTCCATCTTTCACTAATAAAACACTGCAAAATAAGTCCGGAAAACAAGGTAAGGAGAACCAAAAAGATCAGCATGTGCCACCTTCAGTCAGTAAAAAATTGAAATATATCACCTAGATTTGTCTTGGAAATCCACCTGTCTTCATAGCAAAGTTAATTTAATTCTAGGTTTTAATTATTTGATCGGTTAAAAAATCGTTTCTTAATGATGTATGTACGCTCTCCATGTCAATGGATGCAAATGTGGGTTCCCTATATGTCAAAAAGCAACAATTGACCCAGAGGCATGAGCTCTGACCCGGTCGTAGGTACATGTTATTGGTATGAACAGACTTAGTCTTCTGTCAAGAGCGAGAACTGCTGCCTCTGGTCAGAGGACACGAGGCAGCAAAATGCCAGGTCATCCATAGATGCACTGCCCTGCACCACACCCCAAAACTGAACCGGATCAAAGGGGACTTTGCCCAAAAGTCTGAGTCTCTTGGCTCACGGTTAAGGAGACTGTAGCCACAAAACAAAGAGAGTTGCTGCCCGTCACATGGCGGGTGTCAGAGGCCCTTGGTCAGTCAGTCCGTCAGCACCGCAGTGAGGTCAGTGAATTCTGCGAGTTCAGTCGTGATGGCGAAGCCACCAGAGAATAAACTGTGCTGAGATCTACTGACAGCGCGTGGTGTAAAGATTTGCTCCTTCATCTGTAAGTGTGTTTAAGGTGCCTACAAGGCAACCTCCTCTACTGGAGTCTACGAGGCAGCAGAGGAACATAGGAAAAGGGAAATAAACTCTGTAATGACACTGCGACATTCAAAACGTAACCAGATGTATCTTTAATTCCAGCCTGACGTTAGAGTCCCAGACCTGCCGTCCTGTCCCCAGCTGAATATCTTGCCTGCATCTAAATTCATCACGTTCCTCCTTTATTTTAGGAAACAAAATCTCTGCTGCATAACCTCAGGTCAGAAGTCCTTCAGGTTTAACTATAAGTTAAATGTTGTAGCTTTAAATTGATTTGAGGGGATATTTTGGGGTGTTTTCCATAAGCAAACAAATTTAAGAAGTCATTTTAAAGGATATTTTGCCCATAATTTATTCAGGAAGTGTTAAAAGGTTTAAAAAGTAAGTTAAAAAGTCAGAACTGAAGATTTGAGCTGAGGCTTAAAAAAATTATGTTTGTTAACTTATTTAATCCCTTGTGATATTGATAATGTTGGCCATAAAATAATATTTTCTTGCTAAGTTAAATAGAAACTTCTAACACCGGGGTATTTATCCAAAAGAGAGATTATCGTCATCAATATTTACTTTCAGATAAGAATTTAATATTTCAATATTTTATCAATAACCAGAATGCAACATATATTTAAACAAATAATAGTATGTGTTACCTTCTATGTGGTTTAAAAAAAAACAAAACTAAGAGATTTACTCTACCTCCCAATAATAATAAGTCCTAATGTTATAATGTGTCAGTGAGATAACCAAACGCACAGCCAAATTGTAAAGGAACGCTTTATTCTTGCCGGAGGGCTGCGGGGGGCACAGTCTCCCCTCAGATCAGCAGCCCCAATTCTTCTTCAGTTTTTTTAAATGTTTTATTTATTTATTTGTTTCTGTTACAGATGTTTCTCATTTTTCCCCCATTGACACCTTCCTCCCCTTCCCCTCCCACCCCATCCTCAGCTTTGTTGTTTATGTTCACTGGTTATGCATGCATGCACGTAAGTTCTGTGGTTTATCTCTTCCTCCACAAACACCTCCTCCTCTGAGGCTTGTCAGTCTGTACCCCACCTCTATTTCTCTGGGTTAATTTTGTTCAGCAGTTTGTTTAGTTCATTATATTCCACAAATAAGTGAGGTCATGTGGTATTTGTCTTTCTCTGCTTGGCTTGTTTCGCTTGGGATAATACTCTTCAGGTCCTCCATGTTGTCTCAAAGGATAAGAGATCTTTCTTTCTTACAGCTGCATAGTACTCCATTGTGTACATGTACCACAGCTTTTTTATCCACTCGTCTATTGATGGACACTTGGGTTGTTTCCAGATCTTAGCTATTGTAAATAATGCTGTTATGAACATAGGGGTACATATATTATTTCTGATTGGTGTTTCACTTTTCTTAGGGTATATTCCTAGAAATGATGATTCAGATAAGGGGTTAATTTCCAAAATATATAGAGTGTTCATACGACTCAACAAAAGGAAGACAAAGAACCCAATTAAAAAATGGGCAGAGGACCTAAATAGACACCTCTCCAAAAAGGACATACAAATGGCCAAGAGACATATGAAGAAATGCTCAACATCACTAGTCATCAGAGAGATGCAAATTAAAACAACAATGAGGTATCACCTCACTCCTGTCAGAATGGCCGCCATCAACTAATCATCAAACAACAAGTGTTGGGGAGGGTGTGGAGAAAAGGGGACTCTAGTGCACTGCTGGTGGGAATGCAGACTGGTGCAGCCACTATGGAGAACACTATGGTGTTACTTCAAAAAGTTAAAAATGGAACTGCCATTTGACCCAGTGAGCCTGGATTCTCCATGCCTGCAGATTCTAAAGACAGAGCCCCACCCTCCTTTCCCCCGCCCTCAGAGGAGGGCACAATAGTGGGTGTGACAGCAACCACAGAAGTCAGAATTAACATTATTCACCGGGCTCAGGAATATCTGCAAATGCCTCCCAACACGTGGGCAACTATAATCTCAGGCAAAATTCCTTTGCTTCCAGGGGTAATTGACCTATTATTGAAAAATACCCAGAAGGTCCATTGATGATAAAAGTGGAGTCATTTAGTCCCCTCAGCCAAGGGGCCCACATACGAATGGAATCTAGTCTCCTTAGCCCGGGGTCCAGGTCAGCAGGGCTCACTCCATCATTTCAAGGCAGGCTAATTAAAGTAAAAAAAAACAAAAACAACGTAGTCTATTGGTTTTCTTAAAAATAAATGTGGACTTCAATTTTTCTTACCAAGAAACAAAATACTGAACCCTGCCCTTCAGACATACTACCCTACTTCAAATGCTTATTTTATTTATAATTCATCATTGCTTGAATGGGAAACAGAGTTGGACTGTAAAAGAAAGGGAAACCCTGGAGCCACTTGGGAAGTCTTAGAGGTCAGTCTGTTGGCCGGGCTCTGGTCAGAACACACCCAGAGTTGCAATGCCTAAATGGGGTCACTTTGCTTTCTTTTGCCATTTTTCGATCAAAACACGTAGCTAGAACTTCAAATAGCACACATCAAGAACCAGATTCTGAAACCGATGTTCATTTCACTTAGCACCTTCCTATTTGTTTTATGGTTGAAAAGGAAATAATAGACTTTTTCCTTGTCATGCAATTTGAATTCAGTACGCAATCATAAATAAGCATAATAGATTATAAAATAATAATGCCAAAGCACATTGGCAGTTAGTGAACAGTTAGGTGGGGATTTTCTCGTGTTGAAAATACTGGCCACAAACCTTCTACATTCCTCAATGATCATTTTGCATTACATTTTGACAAGTATGCATCATTTGTAAGGGGACTTCATAGCTCTCCAAACGTATAAAATATACAGAACAGACAGTATTGATTCAATTAATTAAATATTATTTGTTTGCATGCGTGTTTCTTTTTTAATATCTCTCTGAAAGATTTCATGACTTTCCATCTCTTACACATTTTTATTTTATCCTCACCCAAGGACATTTTTTCCATTTTTTGTTCAGATAGAGTGGAAGGGAGAGAGAGAGAGAGAAAAACATCGACGTGAAAGGGACACATCGAGTGGCTGCCACCCACACGACCCAACCAGGGCCGGGGACAAACTGCAACCGAGGTACATGCCCTTAGCGGGAACCGAACCCGGGTCTCTCTGGACCGTAGGCCGATGCTCTAACCGCTGAGCAAACTGGCCAGGGCAACTTCCGATCTCTGGACCCCAGGGACAGAGGCTGCCCAGGGGGGTCCTGGAGCAGAATCAGACTGTCACCCCCAGAAACAGCACAAAGGCTGTGCTGTGGAAAATAGCGCTAAATGTGCCGCAGGGTCGTGATCCTGGACTGAGGAACTCAGGCTAAAGCCACAAAGGGGTTAAAAAGTTCAATGCTTCTTACTGCAACACGCCCGCTTCTGCACCGTCTGTGCTCAACTTAGACTGAAATGTAAAACAGCAAACAGTTTCCTACACTCCTTTCTTTCCCAAATCTAAGGTGTCTTTAAGCAGGAAAGGGGCAGGGTGACCATTATTCCGGTTATATATTCTATATTCCTAATTAATAATCTGATTATTACTTTTGGGGAGAGAGAGAGAAAAAAAAAACACACATGATCCCAAATGGGTCGGTACCAGCTGCTCAAGGAACGACCTGAAAAGGGCTGGGTTTCCATCGCCAAGGATGGGGGGAGGAGGGTGGTTAGGTGAGGCGTCTCCACCCTCGGACCCCGCACGGACACCAGGGGGGGCGGGCGCTCCAGCTCCGACTCAATGGAAGTGAAGAGAGAGTTAACCCAAGTGAGATCCAACCTGTTTTCGTTCCCCCTCGGGATGTTTGTCAATTCCCTGGGCACGCAGAGAAGCGCGGGGCTGACAAGGGGGGTCGCTGGTCCTTGGTCTAATCACTGGGGGACAAGGGGCGCCCTCGAATGACAGCTGCGGCCGCGACGGCTTTGGAAGGGCCTGGGGTCCAGCTCCGCGACCCCGGTCAGGCTGCGTTTCTCCCTCGTTCCACAAGTGCTTGTTTACTGCTACCCTGCGAACCTCGCTTGCCAAGGAGGGTTTATGGAAACTCAGGACCCCAAGCGCTGTGTTTACTTTAATTTCCGAGGAGACAGAAGGGGGGGGGGGCTTAGCCTCCTCCAGGCTTGGAGTGTCAGCTGTCCCTGTTTTGCAGACACGCTTCAGCGTCCGCACCCCCTCCCCAAACTGCACACCTTTCTGGGTTTAGATTCCAGCTCAGGCAGCGTGGCACGTAACCTTCCTCTTGGATGTGCAAGTTTCGGCGAGAAACGACCAGCCCTGCGCGGCATTCCAGTGCGTTTGGGGGGTGGGAGCGAACGCGGGCTACCCGGGATCGCAGGTAGCGGGGGTGGCTCCCGCCCAGGGGAGCCCCCGGAGCGCGGCGGAGCGCAGCAAGGTGGGGGCGCAGCTGCAGGCCGCTCTCCCCTCACTCCCCAGACAACTTGTGGAGTCCTCGCTCCCCCGCCCCCCGCTCCCCGCCTCCGCCCCCTCGAGCTGACTGGCAGAGATAACTGCCCAACCTTAGCCTCTGGGCCTCCTCCCGGGACCGCCGATTGGCCTACAAGGGCGCCTGCAGAGAGGGGGTGCAAGGGGAGGGATTTCCCTTAAAGCTCGGGGTCGCTCCGGGGACCTGGGAAGGAGGAGTGGAGCTACTTAGTTCTCGCGACCGAGCGGCGAGAGGCCGGGAGGCTCGTCCCCCTCCGGCGCGGTGCAGTGCGGAGCGCGCCGCCCACCTCCCACCCTCCCGGTCCAGCCTGGCGCCGCGGGACCCGCAGGACGCGGAGCCGCGCGCGGAGTTCCTGGCGCGTCCGGAGGAGCCTGCGCGCCCTGCCCTGGCTCCGCGCGCCCTCAGGTGTGCCTGCCCCAGCCCGACCCCTGCAGCATGCGCGAGCCGAGGACCCCCGGGGCCGCCTCCCGTTCGCGATCCAGCCCCGCCCGTTTTCAGCCGACGCCTCGGCCCCCACCACCGACCCAGCTGGAGCTGCTGCTGCTGCTGCTCCTGTCACTGGTAAGCCGCGTCCCGGCACAGCTCGGTGCCCCCGGCCGGGCGCTGCTGTCCTCGGATCTCCCGGGGGTGGCGGGGGTCCCCGCCCAGGAGGCGATCGTAATGGCGAACCGTGGGCTCCGCGTGCCCTTCGGCCGTGAGGTCTGGCTGGATCCACTGCACGACCTGGTGCTGCAAGTGCAGCCAGGGGACCGCTGCGCCGTGACGGTGCTGGCCAACGACGCCCTGGCCCAGCGGCCGGGCCGCCTGCACCCCAAGCGCTTCCCGTGCGACTTCGGCCCCAGGGAGGTGAGCTACTCGCACCTGGGCGCACGCAGCCCGTCGCGAGATCGCGTCCCGCTGCAGCTGCGCTACGACGCGCCGGGAGGGGCGGCGGTGCTCCCTTTGGCGCTGGAGGTGGAGGTGGTCTTCACGCAGCTGGAAGTCGTGACTCGGAACTTGCCCCTCGTCGTGGAGGAGCTGCTGGGGACCAGCAACGCTCTGGACGCGCGGAGCCTGGAGTTCGCCTACCAGTCCGAGACGGAGGAGTGTCGCGTGGGCATCCTGTCCGGCTTGGGCACGCTGCCTCGCTACGGGGAGCTCCTCCACTACCCGCCGCCCCCAGGTGTAGCTCGCGCGAGGGGCGCCCCGGAGCTGCCCCTGCTGGACTGCAAAGCTTTCCAGGAACTGGGCGTGCGCTACCGCCACAGCGCCCCTGGCCGCTCCCCGAACAGAGACTGGGTGCCCCTGGTGGTGGAGCTGCACGCGCGTGGCTCTCCCGTGGGCAGCCCCGCTTTGAAGCGTGAGCACTTCCAGGTGCTGGTGAGGATCCGAGGCGGGGCGGAGAACACCGCTCCCAAGCCCAGTTTCGTGGCGATGATGATGATGGAGGTGGACCAGTTTGTGCTGACCGCCCTGACCCCGGACATGCTGGCCGCCGAGGATGCCGAATCGACCCCCGACTTGTTGGTCTTCAACCTGACCTCTCCCTTCCAGCCCGGCCAGGGCTACCTGGTGAGCACGGATGACCGCAGCCTGCCCCTGTCCTCCTTCACGCAGAAGGACTTGCACCTCCTGAAGATCGCCTACCAGCCGCCCTCCGAGGACTCGGACCAGGAGCGCCTCTTCGAGTTCGAGCTGGAGGTGGTGGACCCCGAAGGAGCAGCCTCGGACCCCTTTGCCTTCATGGTGGTGGTGAAGCCCATGAACACTCTGGCCCCGGTGGTCACCCGCAACACTGGGCTCATTCTGTACGAGGGCCAGTCTCGGCCCCTCAGCGGCCCTGCAGGCAGTGGGCCACAGAACTTGGTCATCAGCGATGAGGACGACCTGGAGGCTGTGCAGCTGGAGGTGGTGGCCGGGCTGCGGCATGGCCACCTGGTCCTTCTGGGTGGCTCCGGGGGCAGCTCGGCCACGAAGACCTTCACGGTGGCTGAGCTCACCGCCGGTCAGGTCGTGTACCATCACGATGACACAGACGGCTCGCTGAGCGACAACTTGGTGCTGCGGATGGTAGACGGAGGACGCAGACACCAGGTGCAGTTCCTGTTCCCCATCACCCTGGTGCCGGTGGATGACCAGCCCCCCGTCCTCAATGCCAACACAGGCCTGACGCTGGCAGAGGGCGAGACCGTGCCGATCCCTCCGCTTGCGCTCAGTGCCACGGACATGGACTCGGACGACTCGCTGCTGCTCTTTGTGCTGGAGTCTCCTTCAGCCTCCGGGCACCTGATCCTCCGCCAGACTCACCCTCCGCGGGAGGGGGAGGGGCTTCTCGGGGGCCCCTGGAGGAAGCAAGGGGCGTTCTATGAGAAAACGGTGACCGAGTGGCGGCAGCAGGACATCACCAGGGGGCGGCTGTTCTACGTGCACTCCGGGCCCCATCACCCCGGGCCGGTGCTGGATCAGTTCGCCTTTCGAGTTCAGGATAACCACGACCCCCCCAATCAGTCTGGGCTACAGAGGTTCGTGATCCGCATCCACCCTGTGGACCGCCTGCCCCCGGAGGTGGGCAGCGGCTGTCCCCTCCGCATGGTGGTGAAGGAGTCCCAGCTCACCCCGCTGAGGAAGAAGTGGCTGCGGTACACGGACCTGGACACGGACGACCGGGAACTGCGGTACACGGTGACGCAGCCGCCCACGGACACAGACACCAACCGCTCTCCGGCCCCACTGGGCACCTTGGTCCTGACTGACGACCCTTCCACCGTGGTGGCCCATTTCACCCAAGCCCAGGTCAACCACCATAAAATCGCTTACAGACCTCCAGATCAGGAACTGGGGGTGGCCGCCCGGGTGGCCCAGTTCCAGTTCCAAGTGGAGGACCGAGCGGGGAACGTAGCTCCAGGCACCTTCACCCTGTATTTGCAGCCGGAGGAAAACCAGCCCCCTGAGATCCTCAACACAGGCTTCTCCACTCAGGAGAGGGGACACCACGTCCTGCGGGAGACGGAGCTGCACGTGAGTGACGTGGACACCGAGGAGGCCCACATCTCTCTCACCCTCACACAGGCGCCCAGACACGGTCACCTGAGGGTTTCCGGACACATCCTGCCTGTGGGAGGGGTCTTCCATCTGGAGGACATCAGACAGGGCCGGGTTTCCTATGACCACAATGGGGATGAGTCCCTGAGCGACAACTGCTCCTTGGAGGTCAGTGACAGACGCCACGTGGTTCCCATCACTCTCCGAGTGAGCGTGCGGCCCGTGGATGAGGAGGTGCCCATGCTGAGCCTTCCTGCCGGTACTCTGGGGTCCTATCTGGACGTTCTAGAAAATGGGGCTACTGAGATCACGGCTAATGTTATCAAGGGGACCGCTGAGGATGCTGAGGATTTGATGTTGACTTTCCTCCTGGAAGACCCGCCCTTGTTTGGAGAAATCCTGGTCCATGGGGCTCCGGCAGAGCAGTTTACCCAAAGGGACATATTGGAGGGCTCTGTGGTCTACGCCCACACAGGTGGAGAGATAGGCCTGTTGCCCAGAGAGGACTCTTTCAACCTGAGTCTGTCAGCTCTGTCCCCGAAGTGGAGAAAAGCTGGCAACACCATCCAAAGAGTCACTGTGTGGGTGACCATCCTTCCTATCGACAGCCAGGCCCCAGAAATCTCGGTGGGTGAACCGTTCACAGTCACGGAAGGTGATAAGAGCACCATAACCTCAGTGCATATCCGCGCTGAGGATGTGGATTCGCTGAACGATGACATCTTGTGCACGGTCGTCATCCAGCCCGCCTCGGGCTACGTGGAGAACATTTCCCCAGCCCCGGGCTCCGAGAAATCGAGAGCAGGGATCGCTGTTAGTGCCTTCACCCTGAAGGATCTCAGGCAGGGTCACGTGAACTACGTTCAGAGTGTCCACAAAGGGGTGGAACCCGTGGAAGACAGGTTCATATTCCGTTGTTCCGACGGCATTAACTTCTCAGAGAGACACATCTTCCCCATCGTCATCATTCCCACCAACGACGAGCAGCCGGAAATATTCCTCAGAGAATTCGTGGTGATGGAGGGCATGAGTCTGGTGGTCGACACGCCCATCCTGAATGCTGCGGATGCTGACGTTCCCCTGGACGACTTGACTTTCACTGTGACCCAGTTCCCTGCGCACGGCCACATCATGAACCAGCTGATCAACGGCACGGTTTTTGTCACGAGCTTTACCTTGGACCAGATCCTAGAGAGCTCCAGCGTCATTTATGAGCACGACGACTCTGAGACGCGGGAAGACAGTTTTGTGATTCAGCTAACAGACGGTAAGCACTCGGTGGAAAAGAGGGTTCTCATTATGGTCATCCCCGTTGACGACGAAACCCCCCGGATGGCCATCAACAATGGGCTAGAGATAGAAATCGGGGAGACCAAGATCATAAACAGTAAAATACTGATGGCCACGGATTTAGATTCTGAAGACAAATCCCTGGTCTACGTTATCCGTTATGGGCCGGAACACGGATTATTACAGAGACGAAAGCCTGGGCATGCCTTGGAAAACATCACACTGGGCTCGAATTTCACCCAGGACGAAGTGGACAGGAGCTTGATTCAGTATGTCCATTCTGGGCAGGAGAGCATTCGGGACCTAATTAAATTCGACGTGACTGATGGGACCAATGCCCTCATAGACTGCTACTTTTACGTGTCTATTGGGAGCGTTGACATTGTCTTCCCTGACGTGGTAAGTAAGGGAGTGTCGCTGAAGGAAGGTGGTAAAGTCACCCTCACCACAGACCTACTGAGCACCAGTGACCTGAACAGCCCCGACGAGAACTTGGCATTCACCATCACCAGCGCGCCGGTGAGAGGGCTCCTGGCATGCACAGACCACCCGGGCGTGCCCATCAGCTCTTTCACTCAACTTCAGCTGGCCGGCAACAAGATCTACTACGTCCACACGGCCGAGGACGAGGCGAAGATGGACAGCTTTGAGTTTCAGGTCACCGACGGGCGCAACCCCGTCTTCAGGACCTTCCGCATCTCCATCAGGGATGTGGACAATAAGAAGCCGGTCGTCACCATCCACCGTCTGGTGCTCAGTGAAGGCGAAAACAAGCTCATCACTCCCTTCGAGCTCACGGTGGAAGACAGGGACACTCCTGACAAGCTCCTAAAATTCACCGTCACCCAAATGCCCATTCACGGCCAGCTCCTCTTTAACAACACCAGGCCTGCCGTGGTTTTTACCAAGCAAGACTTAAACGAAAACCTCATCAGCTACAGGCATGACGGCACCGAGTCGAGTGAAGACAGCTTCTCCTTCACGGTGACCGACGGTTCCCACACGGAGTTCTACGTTTTTCCCGACACGGTGTTTGAGACCAGGAGACCCCAAGTGATGAAGATCCAGGTCTTAGCAGTTGACAACAGTGTCCCCCAAATCGCAGTGAACAAAGGGGTTTCTACCCTGCGAACTCTGGCCACTGGCCACTTGGGATTCATGATCACAAGCAAGATCTTAAAAGCCGAGGACAGAGACAGCCTGCACTTTTCTCTGAGGTTCGTTGTCACGGAGGCCCCCCGGCACGGGTATCTCCTCAACCTGGGCAAAGGCAACCACAGTGTTACTCAGTTCACACAAGGTACGCTTCCCTCTTCTTTGTTTGTAATCAAAGGGCATTTCAGGTCCTCTTTTCCGAGGACAGGGCTGTCGCCAAAGACTTATCGAGTGAGGCCTCCAATTATAGTCTAAGAGAGGGAAGAGCAAGAGAAGGAGGGGAGAATTCAGGGACTTCTTTTCCTGGGAGAACATTCCTTTCTTGCCCTGTGTCCCGTGACAGTGACCTTCCTGAGAGAGACAGCCGGGAGCCAGGCTTCGGTGAATTAAAACTGAATCTCAGCTCTGCTCCCTGTGCCTCACACCTGTCTTCTGGGCACCTGTTCTGTGTGCTGCAGGGAGTTCGTGAGCCAATTTCACATCGTATAGAGGGGTGTGCTTTCCACATTGTGTACTCCGACCATCCGTGTTAGCAAACACCATTCAAGCCCTGGCCGGTTTGGCTCAGTGGTTAGAGCGTCGGCCTGCGGTCCGGAGAGACCCGGGTTCGGTTCCCGCTAAGGGCACGTACCTCGGTTGCAGTTTGTCCCCGGCCCTGGTTGGTCGTGCGGGTGGCAGCCACTCGATGTGTCCCTTTCACGTCGATGTTTCTCTCTCTCTCTCTTCCTCTCTCTCCCTCCCGCGCTACCTGAACAAAAAATAGAAAAATGTCCTCGGGTGAGGATAAAAAAACAACAAAAAACACCATTCAAATAGGTCCTCCAAAGTTATATCACCTTGATTCCTTTTAGAGTATCGTGATAATACGGCTATGGTGGGTCTACACTGTGTAACTAAAAAAGAAGTATTGACACTTTGTAGAGTTTATATAATTTTTAGATTTCATGAGAAACACCTGTCCACAGACAGAAGTAAAGTCCTGTCTAGACTTATAAAAAGCATATGTACAAGGCCTGTCACTGTGATACACACAAAACAAAAGAGTATAAGAAGGCAGCCCTTCTGTCTCCAAAATATGCATCACTTTCATTGGTCAGAGCCAGAGCTATGTTAATACGATTAACAGCATAAGGCGAAAATCGCTGTTTTATTTCAGAACCTCTCTCTGCCCTGTTTCAACGCAGCCTGCGTCTCCATCCACCCGCGTCCTTGAGGCTGAAGCGTTTTCTGATCTGAGCTCCCCTGTGCTGACACAGTCTGAGGCAGGAAGGGGGACCCGTGCAGAGGTGCTGCGGGCTGGGGAGTCCGGCCTGTCCTCCAGGACGGCGGCTTTCACAGCTCCGGGCTCGGGGTTGCTTTCCTGCAGACTCGCCAGGTCCAGGGAAAGCTGATCCCTGCTGTGCGGCTCTGCGGGCAGACTGGGACTTTGACCCGGGCACCCCCTGGGGGTTCTCTCTTCCTGGGGCGCAGCTGGGCCCCGGGACAGCCGGTGTTTACTAAGCGCGGGCGGCACCAATGTGGTGCTCCATGAACTGCTCTCTGTGTTAGGTGCTGGCCCCACACCCAGCCCCTGATTCCTGGCCGACAGCCCGCGTGTGTCCCGGGCCGGGGACAGGAAAGCCCAGCGGGCCACGTGCACGCAGAGCGCAGGACACACGTGGGTGCGGGCTTTCCGAGGACAGCGGCCTGTGGTCGCGGACCGGTTTATTTTCCCCGAAGGCGAAGGATGAAAAGGATACGGGGTGGGCCAAAGGAGGTCTAAGTATCCACTTCTGTTGGTTTTTGGTGGAATTACCAGCCCTCATTCCCTAAAGGATGAATCATAATAAGAGAATGACAGACAACGTAAATAATATGTAATAAATAAATGATACTACAAGAATGAACTTCTGCCCAACCCTACGTATTGGAGGACAGAAAACATTAGGTCAGGTCACTACTGTGACCAGGGAAGAGATTCCCATGTTAGAGGGTTTTTTCTAGAAGGAATTTTCGGATGAAGACAGATGTGCTATCTCCTTACAGGGGTGGCCCTCTCTCTCACTGACTGGGGTTCACCACGGGGGTCTTGCGTGGACATTCGTAGGTGAGGAGTCGTAGTATGTTTACCATAAAAAGCGGGGCTCATTGTGAAGGCTCCTCTTTGACAATAAAGGGTCGCGATCCCTGAGAACCCGGATGGTGACCAGGGGACTGCGGTGCTGCATCGCTGGCGCCCGGAGGAGCAAGCCGGCCGAGCTGGGCGCAGCGGTTATTTACGGGGATTAGCTCAGGGGACAGACACCAGGCAGGGGGACACTCTGCATCCCCGGCGCGTTCCTGCAGGGGAGCAACGTGGGCCCAGGGAGCACTGTGCTGTCCCTTGGCTGCTTTTCCTACTGTTTTATTACGAACGGGTCAGCTAACTGCATGTTGATGATGTCCGATGCATTGAATTGAGTTCATTTAGCACAGGTGGCCAGAGAAAGTTGTTCCTATATTTACTGACTAAAGGATTGATAAGAGACAAAAAAAAACCAAACAAACACAAACACAATTATTTCTAAAGTGTATGAAATTTTATTAATAGAAGACATTAATAAGGGGAAATTATTTAGTTATTTAAGACTTTACCTCTCTGCTCCCTCAATTCTAGGTCTAAATCCCTTCTCTCAAGGAGCTGGATTTTTTTTCCTTGTGGGAGATCATTTATAAATCATTTTCTGAAATTCCCCTGAAGACTTTGAAGCAGCATGTGGTTTCAGGCATGTTAATGAACTTAAAAAATGTTAAAAACCCATGGAATGATTGTGTAGATATGCTGAAGTATATTCAATATTTTTTAAAAATCTAGTTAATTGTTAGATGTTTATTAAAGACGATAACATTTTGGCTACTAAGTTTTTATTTTTCTAATACTTCTATGCATTAAAAGCAAGTTTCATATATATATTTATATAGTTTATGTTTTTTTAATTGTTTTTCGTTATTGATCTTGAGAGAAATAGAGATAGAAACATCGATGAGAGAGAACATCAACTGACTGCCTCCTGCAGGCCCCCCACTGGGGATCAGCCCACAACCTGGGCATGTGCCCTGACCTGGAATCTAACCAGTGACCTCTTGGTGCAGGGTCGATGCTCAACCACCGAGCCACACCAGCGGCGCATATACTTATGTTCTTTTTGAGATACCTGTAGAATAACAGTATTATGATCAAAGTCTTTACTTCTTAGAGATTTCTCATAAGTCCCCTTAAAGAGCTATAAATTATTAACTGTTATAAAGAAAATGAAATGGGTTTGTTCCAACTAGTCAGTATTGCATGCCCTACCCTAGAGGGAAATTTGACACCTGAGAGTCATATAAATGTACTCATGTTCTCTTAAAAAAGCCCTTAAAAATCAGCTAAGAAATTAGTTGGATTAGTGTTTGAGTTCAATAAAACTATCTCTTACGTACTGTCATTTAAAAAAAAACATGACTACAGAGATTGAGGGTACTAAACAGTTTTCTTCCCATGATGGAACTTAATAGATTTCCTTGTAAAATGAAAGAGGGCCCTGGCCAGTTGGGCTCAGCTGTTGAGCATCGGCCTGCAGACCGGAGAGTCCCGGGTTCGGTTCCTGCTAGGGGCACGTGCCACACACACACAAAAAAAGAAATGAAAGAGGGAGTGGGGGGTTTGGAAAAGGCTGTCCCCCACATGACCCGAGGATGTTGTCCTTACGCTGAGGGTGTGCAGTCAGAGGGTAGTTACGTTCATTTCTAACCATTTTTTTTTTTTTTATCCTCACCCGAGGACATTTTTTGTTCAGATAGAGAGGGAGGGAGAGAAAGGAAGAGAGAGAGAGAGAAACATCGACGTGAAAGGGACACATCGAGTGGCTGCCACCCGCACGACCAACCAGGGCCGGGGACAAACTGCAACCGAGGTACGTGCCCTTAGCGGGAACCGAACCCGGGTCTCTCTGGACCGCAGGCCGACGCTCTAACCGCTGAGCCAACCCGGCCAGGGCAGTTACGTTCATTTCTGACTGATAAGTTGCAGGTTGTGAAAGCTGAGTGTTGTAAGAGGAACAGGTGAGGGGCTGTGCGGGGGCTTCTGTTCCCGTCCCTTAGGAACATCATGCGCAGAAAGGAAGACGTACCTGTGGTTCTCTGGACCTCTGGGTACCTTTTACTTTCAGTTAAGAAATGTTTTAGCCTTGACTGAGTCTTAGACCCCAAGCAAGGGGCTGTGAGACGGGACAAAAAAATCCCAGGAGTTTTCCGTCTTCCAGGCGAGGGAGCCACGCAGAAAGTCAGGAATGACACAGGACAGACGTCGGGGGACTTACAGCAGGGTTAGAAATGAAATGCCAGGGAGGAACAATGTGTTTCAAACTCCCTTCACCTCCGAGTACCTCTTAGTACTATTAACTATTACATCAGATGGTTCCCTGCTCAGATGTCTGGTTGTACGTAAGTCACCTTTCAAAACTGTGTGAGCCGCCCGGCCGGTGTGGCTCAGTGGTTGAGCGTCCACCCTGCACCCAGAGGTTGCTGGTTCGATTCCCGGTCAGGGCACATGCCCAGGTTGTGGGGGGCATGCAGGAGGCAGCCAATCGATGTTTCTATCTCTCTCTCCCTCTCCCTCTAAAATCAATAAAGAAAAAATATTAAAAACACAAAATACACTGTGTAAGTCGAGGAAGAACACACGTTTCACATCTAGAACGTGGAGCCTTAGAAACTCATGGAGTAATTTTTTTGATTCTAATACGTCATATGACATTAGACTATTATTTTAAAAGTGTCTTCTTATGTATAATGCCTGTAAATTTCATAGCATGAACTTAGTGGAGCTCTTTTTAAAAATGGAGTTGATAGGGGTCACGGTAGTTAACAGAATGACACACGTTTGGGGGCACATCCTCTGCACCACCCCAAGGCAGGTCTCCGTCCACCGCCATTCACCCCGCATCCCCCCACCTCTCCATACCCCACTCCTCTCTCAGTCACCACACTGTTGTTCTGTCCATGAGTTCTTTGCATTTTTTTCCTTTTTGCTCAATCTCTCCACCCTCCTGACCCAACCGCCGCCCTGACATCTGTCAGTCTGCTCTCTGTCTGTGAGTCCATCCCCATGTTGCTTGTTAGTTCGTTTTGTTCATTAGATCCACGCGCGAGTGAAATCATGTGGTCCTTGTCTTTCTCTGACTGGCTTATTTCATTCAACATGGTCCTCTCCAGTTCCATCCATGTGTTCTCAAGAATAAATTTCCTTTTCTTTCCCGGCCGCGTCGTGTTCCGTGTGTGCATGTGCCACAGCCTGTGTACCCACTCATCTCCTGAGCGAGACTCGGGGTGCTCCCAGGCTTGGCTACTGGGAATCGCTGCAATGAACACAGTGGTGCATGTATTCTTTAAAATTGGTCCTTTGGGTTTCTTCAGATAAAGTCCCAGAAGTGGAACTGCTGGGTCATACGGCAGCCCTATTTTTAAGTTTTGGAGGCAACCCCACACTGTTCTCCACGGTGGCTGCACCAGTCTGCATTCCCACCAACAGTTCCCCTTTCTCCACACCCTCGCCAACACGTGTTGGTTGTTTGTTTGTTGATGGCGGCCTTTCTGACAGGTGTGAGGTGATGTATCTCATTATGGTTTGAATTTGCATCTCTCTGATGATTAGTAGTATTGAGCATCTTTTAACAGTCAAAGGTCATCTGTATGTCCTCTGGAGAAGTGTCTATTCAGGTCCTTTGCCCATTTTTGTAATTGGGGTGTTTGATTTTTGGGTGTGTCGCATTTCATAAGTTCTTTATAAAATTTGGATATTAACTTCTATCAGATGTGTTGGTGAACGTGTTTTCCCATTCAGTGGTTTGTTTTTTCATTTTGTTGATGGTTTCTTTTGCTGTGCAAAAAAAATTTAGTTTGAAGGAATCCCATTTGCTTATTTTTGTGGTTGTTGTTTGCCTCGCCCGATAGATAAATTAGAAAAAATACGGCTATGAGAAATGTTCGAGATGGCCCTTTAATGTTTCTTGTAATACTGCTTTGGTGGTGGCAGACTCCTCCTTTAACTTTGTCTTGTCAGGGAAGCTCTTTATTTCTCCTTCAATTTTAAATGATAACCTTTCTGGGTAAAGTAACCTTGGTTTCTTTGAATATTTCATGTCAATTCCTTCTGGCCTGAAATGTTTCTGTTGAGAAATCAGCTGACGCTCTGTGGAAGTTCTCTTGTAGGTAACTAACAGCCTTTCTCCTGCAGCTTTTGAAATTATCTCTTTATCTTTTATCTTTGATATTTTAATTATGATGTGACTTGCTGTGAGCCTTTTTGGGTCCTTCTTGTTTGAGACTGGCCGCACTACCTGGACTCTTGCCTTCATAAGGTTAGGGAAGTTTTCAGTCATTATTTCTTCAAATGTTCTTGATTTCTTATTCTCTTTCTTCTCCTTCTGGTACTCCTATGATGTGGATGTTATTATGCTTCATGTTGTCCCAAAGGTTCCTTAAACGATTCTTTAATTTTTTTTTCTTTTTGCTGCTTTGATTGGGCATTTATTCTACCTTATCTTCCAAATCGCTGATTCTCTCCTCTGCTTCATCCAACCTACTGTTTATTCTTTCAACATTATTCATTTCAAATATTGTATTCTTCATTTTCTGACAGGTCCTTTTTTTCCGGTTTCTATGTCCTTTTCATGCTGCTGAACATTTTTATAACCATTACTTTGAACTCTATATCTGATAAATTGCTTGCCGCCATTTCATTTAGCTCTTTTTCTGGAGATTTCTTTCATTTGGGACCTTTTTTTTTTTTTCCCATTTTGGTCGCCTATTTGTGAAGCTGGCACTGGGTGTGTTGGTTCTGGACCTCTCGGAAGACACTCTGGTGCAGGACAATATCAGTCACTGCCTGCGACTGACCCTGGGAAACCTGTTTGAGCTGCCAGCAGCAGTTCACAGTTTGTGGTTGCCTCTGCTGTGCCTGCTGCACCTGGAAAGGACCAGGATGTGCACCAAGGCTGGCTTTTACCAGCCCCAGGCCCAGGGCCAGGCCAGCAGAAGTCCCAGGGCACCCGTCCATCCACCTCTTCGTCCTCTGCCTGCAGTGTGTCTGTTAGGCTCAGTCATGGACAGCGCCTCTGGCTGTTCTCCTCAGCAGGGCTGGGCTCCACAGGGTGGGGCAGAGGGAGTTCAGAGGGTGGGGCTGTTGCTTCCCCCCAGGCTCATACCACGTGGAGTGGAGTGCCCCGCTTACAGAGATGGTGTCTGCGTCATGGAGAATGTCTCTGCACAGTGATCTTGGCAGCTGTCCCTTCAGCTCCCTCCCCAGAGCCACACACCCTAGACCCTCCCCACCCACCTCTGGTTCTCTCTGCTCTCCGTCTGCCAGAGCCCAGGGGAGAGGCTGCAAACAAACATCTGTGCATTGGCCCTTTAAGAGGGTCCCCGTGTCTCCAGCCTCCTCCCCCTGGTGGACAGAAACTCAGTGCTTTTCACAGCTAGATGTTCGTAGCTCAGTGGCTCTGGGCTGGGGACCCCAGCTTAGGGCTTGGAACCCACGTTCTTTGGGGGAACTTCCGCAGCTGAGATGTCCCTTCAGAACGTCAGCTGCTACCCACGGGAGCAGGGCCAGACTCTTCCTTTACCACCAGTCTCGACGTGGCTGCTTCTGTGACTCCTTGGTTATGAGTCTCCTCTTCAGCTAGGGTACAATTGGTTCTTCAAGATGATCGTTCTATAACGTAGATGTAATTGCAGTTGGTCCTGGTGGGAGGTGGGTGTAGCTCCCACCGTCTTGGATCCCAATGTTAGTCGAGTTCTGAAGAGATGGAAAAGCCATAGAGCACATGTGAGACAAATAAATCCTACACATTGTACATAGCCGTGGAAACAACCACTTGCCGCTTGACTTAGATCAATGAACAGTTTATTTTGAGTATCTCAGAACAGAGTATTTGTTTCATTATGTTTTCTAGGTTGCATCATTAGCGACAGGAAATGAAAAAACAGATGCATAGTTTTAAGAATTGTATCTTAGTCAATATTAAAACAAATTTTGCCAGAGAATTGGATAGCTGAAGTAGGAGGCATTTAGAAAGAGCATTTCTAAGACAGAATAATTTTTTTCTTATGAATAAAGGTTTCAGATTTTAGATGTGTTTGTTTGTTTGTTTGTTTTCCTCTGGTCTCTCTGACATTGGTTCATGATGGTTATTTTAATCTGGGATCTTTTTATAATTCTGATTTTTTTTTCCTGTCAAAATTTAGGTGGTTTAAAACAGGCTGCTAAACTCCACGTGGGGGGAACGTTAGCTTGAGGGAGGGCAGGGTAGCCTCTTCCCTCTTTGGACCAGTCCTACAAGGAGACCCGGGGGCTGGCCTCAGCAGTGCCAGGAAGTCTGCCACGCTTCAAAATATCTCTCTTCCCACCTGTCATGGAGCCTGACGTCCCATATTTAGACAGTGACGCCTTTGGTTCATGCAGACGCCACTGGGAAGGGCAACACCTTGCTATTATTATAACTAATTCTTCCATTCTGTAAAAGGGATCAGATTTCCACGGGACAGCTGAAATCCTGGGCTTAGAGATGTGAGAAATAAGATAGTACTGTTTCCCTTAGGAGAAGAGGGAATGGAAAAGGTTACAGCAATAGTATTTCATAAGTCCCCACGTGCGCCCACGTATTAATCACCGTGTTCTTTCATTTTCCAGCGGACATCGATGACATGAAAATATGCTATGTTTTAAGAGAAGGGGCAAATGCTACCAGTGACGTGTTTCATTTTACGGTGGAAGACGGTGGTAAGTAGTTCGCTCTCCTGTTAGTAGGAACAAGGAGAGTGGTTTGCGTGGGGAGCTCCGTGGTATTACGAGGAGTCTGTACCGGGTGCTGTTGTAGGCGCACCTGACTTCATGCTACGTGACGTGGGTGTCTGCGTGGGAAACCCTGCGTTCTCGATCTGTTACAGTGCTCCTCCGGATTCCTTTCAGACAAGTGTTCTAATGGTGTGATTTCTGTTTGACGGTTTGTAAAGCGCTAACAAGCAGGATCTCCATGAATAGGAGTCCCCTGTCCAGGGGTTCAGAGTCTGCACTGTACGGGGCTGCCTGCTGGAGGTGACAAGCGGGTGTTGGGCTTCAGGCCCCTCCGCTGGCCAGCGGGGTGCCTCCCGGGGTGCCTCCCGGGCCTTCTCTGCTCGTGTACACATTGGAGCAAGTGGTCCTTTCCCAGTTTGCACGAGGGTGCGGTGTGGCTGATGCTGATGGGACTGTGTTGTCCTCACCAAGAAACAATGCTAAATAAACGTGTTCAAGTCTCACCAATCTCGGGATAGGTAACGCCTTTCTTACTTGGGTGCTTTGTGACTCAGCCTAGATAAAACGTCCCTTGGTGATGTCTGAGGAATGCTGCAGAGACCAGGACCTGACCTGCAGCTCCAGCCTCCTGTTCCGTGGGACCGGCAGCTGCCTGCCCTCCAGGGCTCTGGGTGCGCTCAGATCCTTTCGCTCTCCTCCTGCCTGTGGACTGAGACAGGAGGTCTGCCTCCGGTCCGTAGGAGGACGTCTGTGTTCTCACAGCCCTAAGGAGAAGGCAAGGAACCTCGGGAAGAGTGTGTGTTGTGGGGACACGTGGAGCGAGGGAGTAAGAGCGGGGAGAGGGGGGAAGCAACAATTCTGCTGGAGTCCTCCGCTTCCCTGTGCGGTTTGTAAAATGGCACGTACTGTGTCCTCTCTCTCAGACGGTTACGTGTTTATCAACGTCACATGATTTGGGAGAGTAAATGGCATCTGTGTAAAATATCTCTGGACGTAGCATGACCACAGCTCTGAAGAAGGGCACGTGCTGGGTGTGTCCAGAGAGGGAAGAGGGGGGTTAACTTGGCTTCGACTATTCCGTTTCTACTGCAAGTCAGATGCTTAATTAACTTGATGCCTCTATTTAGTCTTTTAAATTTTTTTTCTTTATTGTTTAGAGAGAGGGGAAAGGAGAGGGAGAAAGAGAAACATCGATGAGAGAGAACATCAACTGGCCGCCTCCTGCACGCCCCCCACTGGGGATCAGGCCCACAGCCTGGGCATGTGCCCTGACCGGGAATCGAACCCATGGCCTCTCGGTGCAGGGTCAACGCTCAACCACTGAGCCACACCGGCCGGGCAAGGCCTTTATTTTTATAGTAGCCAAATCATATTTTAGTATTATATTTGTTGATAAGTGCATGTTAGAATAAAAACAAATTCTAGGAAGGGAATCAAATTATAAAAGAATAATCTGCTGTTCAAATGAAGAGTTCTACTAAGTAAACTTCACTGTGAGACCCTAAAACAGCGATTCTCAACCTGTGTGTCGCAACCCCTTTGGGGGTCAAATGACCCTTCCACGGGGTCACCAAAGACATAACAGTAGCAAAATTAAAGTTATCAAGTAGCAACGAAAATAATGTTATGGTTGGGGGTCAGCACAACATGAGGAACTGCATTAAAGGGTCACAGAATTGGGAAGGTTGAGAAACCATGGCCCTAGAAGAATCTAAATCTCTATAACATATTGACATTAAAAACTAAATTATTAGTTCAAGACACTATGTTTATTTGTAATAGTGACTGAATAAAACTCAATCGCAAAAGTGTGATTTTCTCTAAAATTGCACAAAAGTAGTTTGAAATTCATTGGCTAAGATTCCAAGACATCCCCTATATTTATTTATATATTTTGATCTTTCCCTTCCATTATATATACACGGTGGAGTAAAAGTAGGTTTACAGTTGTTCACATGGAGAACGATGCAATAATTAATCAATAATAATGTAAGAATAAACTTTCACACATAACTGCACACCTACTTTTGCCGTATCCTGCGTGTATATACACACTATTATTCTGTTCAGGTTTTTTTTTCTTTAGCTAGATGGAATGGTAGCAGTTACCTTAAAATTTGAGTCTGTACTCAGTCTTTAATAAGAATATTAATTTAAGAATGCTTAGCAGAAGAGACTGGCTTTATTTTTGGATTTGCTGCAATGTGGCCGAGCCTGTAAAGATTAGGTTCACGGTCCTGACCAGTTTGGCTCAGCGGTTAGAGCGTCGGCCTGCGGTCCGGAGAGACCCGGGTTCGGTTCCCGCTAAGGGCACGTACTTCGGTTGCAATTTGTCCCCGGCCCTGGTTGGTCGTGCAGGTGGCAGCCACTCGATGTGTCCCTTCACGTCAATGTTTCTCTCTCTCTCCCTTCCTCTCTCTCCCTCCCGCTCTATCTGTACAAAAAATGGAAAAATATCCTCGGGTGAGGATAAAAAAAAAAAAAAAAGATTAGGTTCACGGAAACAATCATGAGATCGTGTCAGGAGCTTTTTCCAGAGTTGGGTTTACCTTCCTTCTCCTCACCGACACAGCATTGCTCACAAGTTGATGGTATTTTTGACACTTCTCACAGATATGTGTGTCTCAGGAACTATGGCAGGCACTTACCTCCTACGAATAAGTATTCTGGTCTTGCATCCGGAGAGATCTAGCTTTCGGAGAAGCCTGGTGACTTCTTCAAATCCACCCCGGAAGGAACAGCACTTTCTAAAGGGTTCTTCCTCTTCCCCTGACGGACTGTTTGAACAGTGGGCTCCAGAACTCAGCTGTATTTATTTATGATCATCTACTTTGTACAATGATAACATATTCATAGACCATGCTTATGAAATTCTTTCTATACTTTGTATCTGGGGAGCAAGTCAAGGTACCATGGCATAAACTTACGAACTATCTACTTAAAATTCTATTTTCAATTCTCTAAATGTATCACTTCAATTCAACAAGATTGATTTTTAGGACAATAATTATACAAAGAAGTTACTGGGACAAATATTCTCAAATAAGCTTAAAGATAGACTTTCGCTTTTAGGAGTTAGAAGGAGAGAAAAGATTGAGGATAACAGAGCGAAACATCTTTTCTTTCAGATTTGACAATATTATTTTAAGAACCTGGCTATCCATAGACTTCTTCCTTTGTGCAGAAATGGATTAGGTCCACCCGTCACTAATGGAGTGATGATTAGGAGAGAGTTATTACTTTTTGTTTTTGGAGAGCTTTGGGGTAAT
Source organism: Molossus molossus (assembly GCF_014108415.1). Classification (NCBI taxonomy): domain Eukaryota; kingdom Metazoa; phylum Chordata; class Mammalia; order Chiroptera; family Molossidae; genus Molossus; species Molossus molossus. The sequence continues at coordinate 109,000,889 of NW_023425403.1, read as the reverse complement.
GGCCAAATGACAGGTCTAAAGAGCACACTCTCTGAAGAACAGACAATGTCAAGATTCTCACATCAGGCAGTTTAGATGAATACAGGTTGGTTAATATAGCACATGTACACACAAACACCCACAGATTCTTACATCTTAGGGTTCTTTCAGTTAGGTTTTAAATCTTAGATTTATTATTATTCATCCGATTTTGCCTTCATAGCATCTCTGAGAGCTTGTTTAAAAAAATCAAACAAAATAAAAACTAAAAAAAGATATTATTCCTATTTGGCAGATGAGAAAGTTGAGTCCCAGAAATAAATAACTGATCGAAATCAAATTGCATACCCAGGCAACTAGAGGCTAATTTAAATCCCAGATATCTTTCCTCAAACAATAACTTCAAACCTGGCTGGTGGGGCTCAGTGGTTGAGCGTCAACCCTGCACCAAGAGGTCGCCGGTTCGATTCCTGCTCAGGGCACATGCATGGGTTGTGGGCCTGATCCCCAGCGGGGGGCGTGCAGGAGGCGGCCAGTCGATGTTCTCTCTCATCGATGTTTCTCTCTCTCTCTTCCACCCCCTTCCTCTTTCTCTCTAAAAAATCAATAAAAAGAAAATAACTCCCACACTTATTTGGGACAGGTGTGGGGCAGGGAGCGGAGGGCGGTGACTTGAGGTTCCCGGGATCAGACCCAGTTTTCAGGGAGCACCACAGACGAGAGTGAAGGAGGGCAGGTCAGCTGACGGAGGAGAAGCTCCATGCCCGCAGGATGTCGGGCTTTGTTTCAACACTTCAAGGTCGTTGTGTCCTAGAACACATAGTACCCTTTCCTGGCATGATACTAATTTGTTCTAAACTGCATCTCCAAAACGATGTATTCCCTTTAAAGTTAAAGTAAACACAAACCAAACCTCAAGGTACCATTTTATACTTATCTTGTCAATTAAATTACAACAAAAACACTTTTTTAAAAAGTCACTTATGACAGGAGTAGGATGAAACAGGTACGCGTGGATACTGTGTGCAGCTGTAACCCGGGAAATGCCTTCGGAGGAAAATGCGTGTATCGTCGGCGAGATGCAGCTGCAGTGTTCCACCTGGGACCAGCTCAACAGAAGCAAAAACCTACATCACCGTGTGAAAAAGAAATCTAGAAATTAAATACCCAAGAAAAATAGAAAAGAAACTTTTTAGTTATGGCATCAACGTAACAAAACGTGCCACTCTTACGATACATAATTATAAAGTCTGTCCCTGAGTAATCTTCCAGGGATCACTCAGTGAGGAATGTGTTTATTGGAAAGTTAGTGAAGAAATGAAAGTATTATATACAAATACCTGCCGCCCGGCCGGTGTGGCTCCGTGGTTTCAAACGTGACGGAGGTTGTCGTTCAATCCCAGACAGAGAGGCAGCTGTCTGGAGGGATGTTCACGGTTCGACGTTAAGGACGCTGTGACAGGGACACAGAGGGAGAAATGTAGACAGCGAGCAGCGTGAGTGACGGCTCTGGGCTCCGTGTGTTCAGGTGACCAGGGAGCACCCGCAGCCGGGAGCTCAGTTATCCACCAGAGAGGAGGACACGGTGCTGGGTGACCATCCCTGAGGTACCTGGTGCAGACCCACAGCAGTAATTTAGATGTTGTCCTAAGGGAAAGGGACCTCCCCCCAAGTCATTGTAACGCAGAAGAGTAACACGGTCCAGTGCGTGTTTGAGGGTGATTCCTGCACCCACAGAGGATGGCGGGGAGGCAGCCAGGGAAGCCAGGGAGACCAACATGAGGCCCACAGAGAGGCAGATGTAACCAGGGAAGAAGACAGACTTGTGTAACTTTGGATTTCAGTCCATAGGACGTACTAATGGGCTGGGGTATGGAGTGAGGACAAGGGATGATTTACGCCTGTTCTGAGATTCTTGGCCGTTGAAGAGTGTGCCCCTGAGATAAAAAGGACTAGAGGATGGTGGGAAAGGTTTCAGGGGGGGATTGGAGAGGTCCGTTTGAACACATTGATGATGAGATGTCTTTCTTGAAACGAGTAGACGGGAAGGCAGCCCGTTGACGCCGGTCACCTTCCCTTCCGTCGGCGTGGGGAGCACAGCCTCGGGGGTGGAACGGGAACAGATCCTGGTCTGCCTCCCGCATGCCTGGGGATGAGCCTTCTTAGCCTCGGGTCCGTCTGCAAAGGGGGACAGTAATAGTACCTAGCTAAGGAGTGTCCTTGTGCCCCCCGGGGACGCTAATTCGTGGAAACAGGATGATTCATTTTATTTTTGTCTTTTTCCTTATTTTTGTTATTTTGCTATGTCCCCTCTGATCCTTCGCCCTCTCTCCTACCCTTCCTTGGTTGTTCCTTCTCTCCTCTTCCTCGCCGCTGCGTACGGAGTGAGACGGTCTGTGCTGTTTTGTGGAGACAGGGAGATGGAGGGGTGCAACAGGCCAGTGGTGAGCACGTCCCGTGCCGAGTTCTCGTCTTTTTAGCTGCATTTTGATAGGCTGCAAGATTTTATTTTTCTTACATGGTTTTCACTTCTTTTTATTTATTTATCTTTGTTACGGATGTCCCTCCTTTTTCCTCTATCGACACCCTCCTCCCCACCCCCCTCCCTGCCCCCACCTTCGCAGTTTTCAGGTCCGTGTCCATTGGTTATCAGTTCTTGGTTTCTCTCTTCCCGCCCCCCCAACTCCCCTCCCGCTGAGGGTTGTCCGTCTGCTCCCTAGTTCGTGTGTCTGGGACTGCTTTGCTCATCAGCGTATTTTGTTCATGATACCCCACAAATAAGTGCGACCATGTGATAGTTCTCTCTCTCACGGGCTTGTTTCACTCAGCGCAAAGGCACCGGTGCTCTGAACATACTGAATTGCTGGAGCAGCTAAACTAAGATGTTCACTGAGCGGTAACAATCGTCGAGTAGGGGAAACATCGTCTCGCTTGAGCTTGGTTTGTGTGTTTGATTTCTCCTTTGTCATGTGGTAGACAATTTCGTTTTGTTAATTCTCACCTGAGGGTATTCTTCCATTGATTTTCTTTGAGAGAGTGACAGGAAGTGAGGGAGGGAGAGAGAGACATTGATGTGAGGGAGACACATCAATTGGTTGCCTCCCGCATGCCCCTGACCAGGACTGGGGATTGATCCTGCAACCCAAGTACATGCCCTTGGCCAGGATGGAACCCAAGACCCTTTGGTCCGGAGGGCTGATGCTCTAACTGCTGAGCCTAACCAGAAAGGTTGGGGAACATACGTCTTATAGCCTTGATGGTTAAATATTGTGACCTGCTTTGATCAAAATATAGCATTCCAATACATCTGCAAAGGATTGCCTTGATTTCAAGCCTAAAGTACTGAGCCACAGCAGGGTGAGGGCACTGATAAAATACCTGTTTGTTCAGGTGTTGTGATCACCTACATTTATTTGGTATATAGAATGCTTAGTCACCCCAGCTGACAGGTGTTTTAGTTAGTCAATATTGTAAAGGAAAAAGCAATTAAATAAATGTACATTTAACAAATTTAGTGAATTTATTTAACCAAGAGAGCATATATTTTGAAATTCTCCATTTAGACCCTTAGAAATGAATGCTGGGACATGTATATTACCTCTAACATGTTCCTTAGAGCTGAATGTTGCTTGTGTGAGTGATTTGAAATAAACAAATAGTTTTTTTCTGTTTAATTAATTTTTGCTAAAGATGTTAATCTATTTCCCCCAGACAACCTCCTCCTGATTACGCCAACCTCCCCCCCACCCCCCGCCAGCATTGTTGTCTGTGTCCATTGGTTACGCACACATGCATAGAAGTTCTGTGGTTCATCTCATTCATCGATTACCCCCGTCCCCCTCCTCTGAGGTTTGTAAGTCTGAACCGTACTACTTTCTATGTCTCTGGGTCTATTTTGTTCATAAGTTTATTTTCTTCATTATAGTCCACAAATAAGTGAGATCATGTGGTATTTGTCTTTCTCTGTTTGGCTTGTTTCGCTTAGGATAATACTTTCCAGGTCCCTCCATGTGTTCTCAAGGATAAGAGATCTTTCTTTCTTACAGCTGCATAGTACTCCACTGTGTATATGTACCACAGCTTTGTTACCCCTTTGTCTACTGATGGACACTTGGGCTGTTTCCAGATCTTAGCCACTGTAAATAGTGCTGCTATGAACGTGGGGGTACATATATTCTTTCTGATTGGTGTTTCAGCCTTCTCAGGGTATATTCCTAGAAGTGGGATCACTGGGTCAAATGGCAGTTCAACTTTTAATTTTTTGAGGTGATACCATAGTGTTTTCCATAGTGGCTGCACCAGTCTGCATTCCCACCAGCAGTGCACTAGAGTCCCCTTTTCTCCACACCCTCGCCAGCACTTGTTGTTTGATGATTTGTGGATGGCGGCCATTCTGACAGGTGGGAGGTGATACCTGATAGTTGTTTTAATTTGCATCTCTCTGATGATTAGTGGTGTTGAGCATTTCTTCAAAAGTCTCTTAGCCATTTGTATGTCCTGTTTGAAGAGATGTCTATTTAGGTCCTCTGCCCATTTTTTCATTGGGTTCTTTGTCTTAATTTGTTGAGTTGTATGAGCACTCTATATATTTTGGAAATTAACCCCTTATCTGATGTATCATTGGCAATTATGGTTTCCCATACATTGGGTTCCCTTTTCATTTTGATGGTTTTTCTTTTGCTGTGCAGAAGCTTTTTAGTTTGATGTAATTCCCTGTGTTCATTTTCTTCTTTGTTTCTCTTGCTTCAGGCATTGTATCAGTGAAAATTCTGCTGCATGTAATGTCTGAAATTTTGTTGCCTGCATTTTCTTCTAAGATTTTTATGGATTCATGAGTCACATTTAAGTCTTTTATCTCTTTTGAGTTTATTCTTGTGTATGGTGTAAGTTGGTGGTCTAGTTTCATTTTTTTTGTATGTAGCTCTCCAATTTTCCCAACACCATTTATTAAAGAGGCTGTCTTTATTTTATGCTCTTGCCAACTTTGTCAAATGTTAGTTGAGCCTTATGTCTTGGGTCCATTTTTGGGTTCTCTGTTCCATTGATCTATCTGCCTATTCTTGTGCCAGTACCAGGCTGTTTTGATTACAATGGCTTTGAAGTATAACCTGATATCCAGTATTATGATCCCTCCTACTTTCTCCTTATTTTTAAAGACGCTGTAGATATTCAGGGTCTTTTTTGGTTCCATATAAACTTTTGAAGTTTTTGTTCTAGTTCTGTGAAGCATGTCGTTGGTATTTTGATGGGGATTGCATTGAATCTATAGATTGCTTTGGGTAGTATGGACGTTTTAATGGCGTTAAGTCTTCCAATCCATGAACAAAATATATGCTTCCACTTTCTTATATCTTCCTCTATTTCTTTTTTCAATGTCCTGTAGTTTTTTGCAAAAAGATCCTTTACTTCTTTGGTTAAGTTTATTCCTAGGTATCTTAATTTTTTTGCCACAGTGGTAAATGGGTTTTTTGGTTTTTTTTTAGTTTCTCTTCTGTGAGTTCATCATTGGTGTATAAGAATGCCACTAATTTTTGAATGTTAATTTTATGTCCTGCTACTTTGCCAAATTCATTTATTAAATCTAGTAGATTTTTTATGGAGTCTTTAGGGTTTTCTATGTACAATATCATGTCATTGGCAAATAATGACAGTTTCACTTTCTCCTTTCCAATTTAGATCCCTTTTATTTTTTCTTTATGTCTAATTGCTGTGGCTAAGACTTCCAGTACTATGTTAAATAAGAGGTGAGAAAGTGGGCATCCCTGTCTTTTTTCTGTTCTTAAGGGGAATGTTTTTATTTTTTGCCAATTGAGTATGATGTTGGCTATAAGTTTTTCATATATGGCCTTTATGATGTTGAGATATCATCTCTCTGTTCCCTCATTACTGAGCATTTTTAATAGAAATGGGTGCTGGATTTTGTCAAATGCTTTTTCAGGGTATATTGACATGATCATATGGTTTTTATCTTTTATTTTGTTTGTGTGGCGAATCACATTTATTGATTTGTGACTATTGTAACAGCCTTGCATCCCTGGGATAAATCCCACTTGTTCATGGTGAATTATTTTTTCAGTGTATTGCTGGATCTGATTTGCTAATATTTTGTTAAGGATTTTGACATCTATGTTCATCAGGGATATTGGACCATGGTTTTCTTTCTTCGTGGTGTCTTTATCTGGTTTTGGAACTAGAATTATGCTGGCTTCATAAAATGAGTTTGGAAGTCTTCCTTCTTCTTGAATTTTTTGGAATAGTTTGAGGAGAATGGATGTTAGTTCTTCTTTGAATGTTCGGTGAAACTCCCCCATGTAGCTGTCTGAGCCCCGCCTTTTGTTTGCTGGGAGACTCTTGATTACATCTTCAATATCCATTGTTGTTGTTGTTCTGTTCAAGTTTTCTATCTCTTCCCAGTTCAGTTTTGGGAGACTATGTGTTTCTAGAAATTTATCAATTTTGCTTCAATTTACCAATTTGTTGGTGTGTAATTGTTCATAGTATTTGTTAAGGATTCTTTGCATTTCTGTGGTGTCAGTTGTTACTTCTCCTCTTTTGTTTCTAATTTTGTTTATTTAGTTTCTTTCTTTCTGTTTCTTGGTGAGTCTGGCTGAGGGTCCATCAGTCTTATTTATCTTTTCAAAGAACTAGTCTTTGTTTCATTGATCTTTTGAATTTTTTTTTTTTTTTTTTTTTTTTTTAGTCTCTATGTTATTTATTTCTTCTCTGATCTTTACTATTTTTTTCCTTCTACTTGCTCTGGGTTTTTCTTTTTGTTTGCTTTCTAGTTCTTTAAGTTGTGAGGTTAGATAGTCTGTTAGAAAATTTTCCTGTTTCTGGAGGTAGGCCTGTAGTACTATGAACTTCCCTCTCAGAACTGCTTTTGCTGAATCCCATAGATTTTGTGTTGTTGTGTGCTCATTTTCATTGGTTTCCAGGAAGTTTTCATTTCTTCCTCTTATCTCCTTGGTAACCCACTCATTGTTTAAAAACATGCTATTTAGCCCCACATGTTTAAATGTTTTTGCTTTTATTCATTTCTAGTTTCATGCCATTGTGATCTGAGAAGATGCTTGATATGATTTCCATCTTCTTGAACTTGTAGAGACTTAGTTTGTGCATTAACATGTGATCTGTCTTTGAGAATGTCCCATGTGCACTTGAGAAGAATGTGAATTCTGCAGTTTTGAGGTATAATTCTCTGTAGGTATTTATTAAATCCATTTCATCTAGTGCATCATTTAGAGTCTTTATTTCCTTAGTAATTTCATTCCTAGAGGATCTATCTAGTGCTCTCAGTGGGGTGTTGAAGTCCCCTGCTATGATTGTATTGCTGTTGATTTCTCCTTTGAAGTCCTCCATAAGTTTCCAAATATATTTTGGTGCTCCTATACTGGGTGCATATATGTTTACTAAGGTTATGTCCTGTTGGGTAGATCCTTTCAATATTCTGTAGTGGCCTTCTTTGCCTGTAATTATGGCCTTCATTTTTAAGTCTATTTTATCTGATACAAGTATTGCTACCCTGGCTTTTTTTCCCTTTCTGTTTTCTTGGAAGATTTTTTTCCATCCCTTCACTTTCAACCTATGTGAGTCTTTTGTTGTGAGGTGGGTCTCTTGTAAACAACATATCGATGAGTCATGCTTTCTTATCCCATCAGCTACTCTGTGTCTTTTTATGGGAGCATTCAGTCCATTTACATTTAAGACTACTGTTGACATTACTTATTTACTGCCAATTTTGTAAACAGATACTCCTTAATTTGATATAGCAAAAATGTAAAACCATGGCCGAGCACAGCTGGAGCTGGAGAGGGGCAGCAGGAGCCGGGCCGGGCCAGACCGCCCAGATGCCCTATAAATTGAGGAAGCGAAGGGTCTCCTGCTCTCCAGAGGCATTGCTTCGCCAGCGTTTCAGGGAAGGATGGTGGAGGCGAGAGTCCTGAGAGAAGGAACCAAGGCTCTGAGAGACTGTGTGACTTCCAGCTAATTAATGGCAGTCACGAGTCGAGCCCAGGAAGTAAGACTCAAGTCTGTTGGTCACGGCAGGAGAGGCCCAGCCTGAGCCACCGTCATCCCACCAGCATCCCAGCAGCAGCGAGCCACCCCCACACACAGCTCCACAAATCAGGGAGCTCCAGATTGTCGAGAAGGAGCACGTGAAGCTTCTCGCGCTTCAGTATCAGCTGGAATCGGGAGGTTATTCCCTGAACCATTGGCCAAACCAGGAGTGGGAGGAGCTGTTCTTCCAGAAGCCATGCCCTCTTAGACTTTGTGTCAGATCCCCTCATGACCTCAACTTCAGGGAAGTGAAGTGGGCAGGACTCGACGCCATGGTGAGTATGTCACTCACAGTTGTGAGGGTGTCACCGTCGCCGAGGCCATTAGCCTTGAGGCTGTCACATGTTTTCAGTGAACCTGCTCCAGATACTGTCACCTGACCACCTGGCCACGGTCCAGCTCATGTGTGAGTTTTCCTTACATTTCCTTGTATGTCCTGATTACCATTCAGACAGCCAAGGCATACATTGGCTAGTTTGTCTTCTCACACCAGCTCTCCTGTTTAACAGTGAGAATCTGCAAGAGCAGGACTTCCTCTAGACCATCTTGTGTCAAATCAATGGCACATTTTAGGGCTCTGGGCAGATGAAGCACTCTTCTACAGGTGCACCTATGAGACGGAGCATCACAGTGGGATTGCCAGCTCCTGGAGATCCTGGGCAGCATCGTCAATGGCTTTGTCTTGCCCCTTAAGGAAGATCGCATGATGCTCTTTTTCCTGCTCTGCGTCCCCTTCACCAGGTCATGTTCCTGAGTGTCTGGTGCCCTCAGCTGAAATACTGTTTGGTACACTTCCTAGAGAAGGACAATGGTCCCCCTGAGCCAGTGATGGAGGAATTCACAAGTTCTGGTGGAAGACCCTCAGCACCAAGGAGGGGATGTTCTTGAGTGAGCTGGAGGACGTTCTGGAGGACGTTCTACAGGACAGTCTGGGGGACATTCTGGAGAATGTTCTGGAGGACTATCTGGAGGACATTCTGGAAGACAATCTGGAGGACAGTCTGGGAGACATTCTGGAGAACATTCTGGGGGACATTCTGGAAGACAATCTGGAGGACAGTCTGGGGGACATTCTGGAGGACATTCTGGGGGACGTTCTGGAAGACAATCTGGAGGACTTCTACAGGACAGTCTGGGGGACATTCTGGAAAACAATCTGGAGGACAGTCTGGGGGACATTCTGGGGGACGTTCTGGAGGATGTTCTGGGGGACGTTCTGGAGGTTAGTCTGGGATGTTCTGGAGGATGTTCTGGAGGACAGTCTACAGGACGTGCTGGAGGACATTTTGGAGAATGTTCTGGAGGACTGTCTGGAGGACTTCTGGGGGATGTTCTGGAGGACGTTCTGGGAGACAATATAGAGGACAGTCTGGAGAGCATCCTGGAGGATGTTCTGGGGAACTTTCTGGAGGTTAGTCTGGAATGTTCTGGAGGATGTTCTGGGGGACTTTCTAAAGATTAGTCTGGGGACATTCTAAAGGATGTTCTGGAACAGTCTGGAGGACCTTCTGGAGGACAGTCTGGAGAAAAGTCTGGACAGTCTGGCGGACGTTCTAGAGGACATTCTGGGAGAAGTTCTGGAGGATGTTCTGGGGAACTTTCTGGAGGACAGTCTCGATGGCATTCTGAAGGACAGTCTGGAGGACATTCAGGAGGACAGTCTGGAGGATGTTGTGGAGGACATTGTGGAGGACATTCTGGAGTATCTTTTAGAGGACAGTCTGGAGGGTGTTCTGGGGGACTTTTTGGAGGACAATTGGGAGGATGTTCTGGGGAAGAGTCTGGAGGACGTTCTGGGGGACATTCTGGAAGATATTTCAGAGGACAGTCTGTAGGATGTTCTGGGGGACATTCTGGAGGACAATTGGGAGGATGTTCTGGGGAAGAGTCTGGAGGACGTTCTGGGGGACATTCTACAAAACAGTCTGGAGGATTTTGGAGAATGTTCTGGAGGACTATCTGGAGGACGTTCTGGAGGACAATCTGGAGGACAGTCTGGGGGACATTCTAGAAGACATTCTGGAGGAGAGTCTGGAGGATGTCTTGGAGGACAGTCAGGAGGAAGTTCTGGAGGACATTCTGAAGGACAGTCTGGAGGACAGTCTGGAAGACATTCTGGAGGACGTCCTGGAGGACAGTCTGGAGGACGTCCTGGAGGACGTCCCAGAGGACAGTCTGGAGGACATCCCGGAGGACAGTCTGGAGGTCGTTCCGGAGGACAGTCTGGAGGACGTTCCGGAGGACGTCCCGGAGGACGTTCCGGAGGACGTCCCGGAGGACCGTTTTGAGGACGTTCCGGAGGACCGTTTTGAGGACGTTCCAGAGGACAGTCTGGAGGACGTTCCGGAGGACAGTCTGGAGGACGTCCTGGAGGACAGTCTGGAGGACGTCAAGGAGGACAGTCTGGAGGACAGTCTGGAGGACGTTCTGGAGGACAGTCTGGAGGTCGTTCAGGAGGACCGTTTTAAGGACGTTCTGGAGGACAGTCTGGAGGTCGTTCAGGAGGACCGTTTTGAGGACGTTCTGGAGGACAGTCTGGAGGACGTTCTGGAGGACAGTCTGGAGGACGTTCTGGAGGACAGTCTGGAGGACGTTCAGGAGGACCGTTTTGAGGACGTTCTGGAGGACAGTCTGGAGGACGTTCAGGAGGACAGTCTGGAGGACGTTCAGGAGGACCGTTTTGAGGACGTTCTGGAGGACAATCTGGAGGACAGTCTGGGGGACGTTCTGGAGGACAGTCTGGAGGAGAGTCTGGAGGATGTTCAGGAGGACAGTCTGGAGGATGTTCTGGGGGACATTCTGGAGTATATTTTAGAGAACAATCTGGAGGATGTTCTGGGGGACGTTCTGGAAGATATTTCAGGGGACAGTCTGCAGGATGTTCTGGGGGACTTTCTGGAGGACAATCGGGAGGATGTTCTGGGGGACAGTCTGGAGGACGTTCTGGAGGACTGTTTTGAGGACGTTCTGGAGGAAGTCTGGAGGACGTTCAGGAGGACCGTTTTGAGGACGTTCTGGAGGACAGTCTGGAGGACGTTCTGGAGGACAGTCTGGAGGACAGTCTGGAGGACGTTCAGGAGGACAGTCTGGAGGACGTTCAGGAGGACAGTCTGGAGGACGTTCAGGAGGACCGTTTTGAGGACGTTCTGGAGGACAATCTGGAGGACAGTCTGGGGGACGTTCTGGTGGACAGTCTGGAGGATGTTCAGGAGGACAGCCTGGAGGACGTTCAGGAGGACCGTTTTGAGGACGTTCTGGAGGACAATCTGGAGGACAGTCTGGGGGACGTTCTGGAGGACAGTCTGGAGGACAGTCTGGGGGACGTTCTGGAGGAGAGTCTGGAGGATGTTCTGGGGGACATTCTGGAGTATATTTTAGAGAACAATCTGGAGGATGTTCTGGGGGACGTTCTGGAAGATATTTCAGGGGACAGTCTGCAGGATGTTCTGGGGGACTTTCTGGAGGACAATCGGGAGGACGTTCTGGAGGACTGTTTTGAGGACGTTCTGGAGGAAGTCTGGAGGACGTTCAGGAGGACAGTCTGGAGGTCGTTCAGGAGGACCGTTTTGAGGACGTTCTGGAGGACAGTCTGGAGGACGTTCTGGAGGACAGTCTGGAGGACGTCCTGGAGGACAGTCTGGAGGATGTTATGGAGGACAGTCTGGAGGTCGTTCAGGAGGACCGTTTTAAGGACGTTCAGGAGGACAGTCTGGAGGACGTTCTGGAGGACAGTCTGGAGGTCGTTCTGGAGGACCGTTTTAAGGACGTTCTGGAGGACAGTCTGGAGGACGTTCTGGAGGACAGTCTGGAGGACGTTCTGGAGGACAGTCTGGAGGACGTTCAGGAGGACCGTTTTGAGGACGTTCTGGAGGACAGTCTGGAGGACGTTCTGGAGGACAGTCTGGAGGACGTCCTGGAGGACAGTCTGGAGGACGTTCAGGAGGACCGTTTTGAGGACGTCCTGGAGGACAGTCTGGAGGACGTCCTGGAGGACAGTCTGGAGGACGTTCAGGAGGACCGTTTTAAGGACGTTCAGGAGGACAGTCTGGAGGACGTTCTGGAGGACAGTCTGGAGGTCGTTCAGGAGGACCGTTTTAAGGACGTTCTGGAGGACAGTCTGGAGGACGTTCTGGAGGACAGTCTGGGGGACGTTCTGGAGGACAGTCTGGAGGACGTTCTGGAGGACAGTCTGGAGGACGTTCAGGAGGACAGTCTGGGGGTCGTTCTGGAGGACAGTCTGGGGGTCGTTCTGGAGGACATTCTGGAGGACGTTCAGGAGGACAGTCTGGAGGACGTTCTGGAGGACAGTCTGGAGGACGTTCTGGAGGACAGTCTGGAGGTCGTTCTGGAGGACAGTCTGGAGGACGTTCTGGAGGACAGTCTGGAGGTCGTTCAGGAGGACAGTCTGGAGGACGTTCTGGAGGACCGTTTTAAGGACGTTCTGGAGGACAGTCTGGAGGACCGTTTTAAGGACGTTCTGGAGGACAGTCTGGAGGACGTTCTGGAGGACGTTCTGGAGGACCGTTTTAAGGACGTTCTGGAGGACAGTCTGGAGGACGTTCTGGAGGACGTTCAGGAGGACCGTTTTGAGGACGTTCTGGAGGACAATCTGGAGGACAGTCTGGGGGACGTTCTGGAGGACAGTCTGGAGGACAGTCTGGGGGACGTTCTGGAGGACAGTCTGGAGGACGTTCTGGAGGACAGTCTGGAGGACGTTCAGGAGGACAGTCTGGGGGACGTTCTGGAGGACAGTCTGGGGGTCGTTCTGGAGGACAGTCTGGGGGTCGTTCAGGAGGACCGTTTTAAGGACGTTCTGGAGGACAGTCTGGAGGACATTCTGGAGGACAGTCTGGAGGACGTTCAGGAGGACAGTCTGGAGGACGTTCTGGAGGACAGTCTGGAGGACGTTCAGGAGGACAGTCTGGAGGACGTTCAGGAGGACCGTTTTGAGGACGTTCTGGAGGACAATCTGGAGGACAGTCTGGGGGACGTTCTGGAGGACAGTCTGGAGGATGTTCAGGAGGACAGCCTGGAGGACGTTCAGGAGGACCGTTTTGAGGACGTTCTGGAGGACAGTCTGGGGGACGTTCTGGAGGACAGTCTGGAGGACAGTCTGGGGGACGTTCTGGAGGACAGTCTGGAGGATGTTCTGGGGGACATTCTGGAGTATATTTTAGAGAACAATCTGGAGGATGTTCTGGGGGACGTTCTGGAAGATATTTCAGGGGACAGTCTGCAGGATGTTCTGGGGGACTTTCTGGAGGACAATCGGGAGGATGTTCTGGGGGACAGTCTGGAGGACGTTCTGGGGGTCCCGAGCCTGGGGTTCAGCAGAGCAGTGACCCTCTCTCACGCCAGCTCGCCACGTGTGCCTGCACCGGCATTGGACGAGGACTATGTCTGGGCTGATAGATGACAATGTTCCCTGCGCTCTGCAGGACCCCCAGAGCCCGTGTAACAAGGTCAGCCACAACTGATCTACAGTGTCGAGGGCGATGAATCACAAGCTGTTTGAAGACCGCACACAACAGTACAAGACAGAAGCAGAAGGGCCGGTTCCGACTGCAGGAGAGAGAAGACGTGTGGCACAGGATCCAGGAGCTGCCGGGCTTAATCCCCCAAAGCCACGTTCCAAGCGCTTCCGCCTCGCCTCCCGGGTACGCAGTGGAGACAGAGACCCCCCAGCAGAGGACACCCAGCTTCTGGAGGGGCAGTGGAGATGGAGGCCGCGCGGATGCTCAGGGACATCAAGAAGGAGGAGGGCTGCCCCGGAGGAGGTCCGAGGCCCAGGACGTGCGCTGCGTGAAGGCACGAGGCTCACGGGCCGGCGGAAGGTTCCTAACTGCCAGCCAGAGGCGCTCTGCGCCCCCACCTCCCCCACGGCCGCAGCCCACTCAGGTCTGGGAGGCTGCCCTGCCCTCCACCCTCTGCTCCAGAGGCTGGCTTGGGGCCAGGTGGTGCCTCTGTAGCTACTCTGTATGGGGGAGATATATACAGAGTGGTCCCTCTTCTCCCCAATATGTGTCCGTGCCTCCCTGTGGCTGGAACGGACAGGCTGAGCGCCCGGAAGCTCAGCGCTCAGACAGCGGGGACTCCTGCCCCGCCCCTGCGCCGCACCCCACCGCGACCTGAGGCTGCTCCGAGAAACACGCACAGGAACACTGTGCTCCTGCCCCGTTCCCTTCATGCTCATTGGAACCCCGGGGGTCTCTGGTCCTCGCCCTCCCTGCAGAGACACCCAGGGAGCAGCAGAGAGTCTTCTCACCAAGGTTATGTCCAGCCTCGGTGGCCCCTGACGTCGGCCGCCGGAGCGGACAACCCCAAATCCCAAGAGTGCAAAGACCGGGGACCAGAGACACGGAAGGTCCACCTGGGGCCGCCTGCTCTCCGGCTGCCGGTTCCCAGAGCTGGGAGGAAGGAGGCGGGAGCAGTGTCCCCCCCTCCGCTCCCTCCAGCATCTATTTGTGTGCTGGTGCCGGTGCCGGGCAGGCCCTAACTTGTCCTTCAGGCACACGCGGGGGCAAGGGCGCAGGAGGGCCGGGCCGGCTCCAGGGCACAGGCTTTGGTCCGTGCACACAGATGCTTCGTTCTCCGGAGTGATACCTGCTGCCCTGGGGTGAGCTGGGGTTGATGTCCCCCTACGTACAAAACTAAATACCTTGGGTCTCTGGGAAGGAAATTTTCTGAGATATTCTAGGAAAACTATCTGCTTGTTTAAATCTTGCACCTCTAATGTTTGGATAAATAACAACTGGATAAGATATGGGTTTTATTCAACAGTATGACAAGCTTTCTACCTGATAAGTGTTAAAAGCAGGTGCTTTTCGTACTGTCACAGTGGGATGACTGGAACAGGGGTCCGACTGCACCCCAACTGCAATAAGGAAATGTAACATTTACTGAAGTGTAACTTTGTGACAAAGTGGTAAACCCGTGAGCAGAGCACGGATATCGATACTTTTGTTCTTGCTTCGTGATGTAGATGAATCTCAGAGTGTACATTTCCCAGGAGCAGAACAGGTCTGTGTAAATGAGAAAGCAACGTTTTTCTTAACATTCTGTTTTACAACAGTCAGTGTACGTTTACGAAGATCATTCATTTATTCATGTTCCTGCCCCTGAGGGTAAACACAGTGACTGTCAAGGAACTGTATATAAGCAATTTTTCACTAGGTGAATAACTATCAGTTAAAAAACAAACAAACAGCCGGGCCGGTGTGGCTCAGTGGTTGAGCATCAACCCTGCACCAAGAGGTCGCCAGTTCCATTCCCAGTCAGGGCACATGCCCAGGGTGTGGGCCTGATCCCCAGTGGGGGGCGTGCAGGAGGCGGCCAGTCGATGTTCTCTCTCATCGATGTTTCCATCTCTCTCTCCCTCTCTCCCCCTCTCTCTAAAATCAATAAAGAAAAAAAATTAAAAAACAAGCAAAAACAGTCTCACCCTCAGGTGGTTGCCATTCAGAATTGTTGCCATATTAGAAGAGTCAAGAATAAACCCTTCAGTTATGACTAAGCACCGTTTAACATAAGATTTGATTTTGCAAAGGGTGTTGGTGTTCGTGGTCGGAAGAAATGAAAAGAAAAAGGTAAGGGAGAGTAATTCCATCGCTGTGTTTGGTTTTCAATGCAGATCTATTTTTTCGTTTTATCATGTTAATTTTGAACTGAGCTTGAAAAGAGCCCCCTTCACGGTATCTTTCCACAGAAGCCCGGGCACAGATCCCGGCTTTGTTTCCAGGGAAGCCTGGGGACAGTTTTCCGGACGCGAGCGGTGCCCAGTTGCTGGCCAGCTGCCCCGCGGGCTTTGGCTCGGCCGGCTGGTGCTGCCCACCTGGCCCTCTCAGTCCAGTCCTGTCGCTGGGAGAGCAGGCGCTGGGGACGCTGAAACCCTGTTTGCAAGGAGGAGTCAGGAGAGCCACTGAGACGTGGCAGACAAAGTGGTAAAACTGGTCAGTAGAGTTCAGAAATCCCCCAGAAAGAAAAGGACGTTAGTCCTGCAACTCTCCTCTCGCCGGCTCTGTTTTATGCAGAGACGGCCCCCAGGCAGCTCCAGCTGCCTGCTGCTAACGGCTAGGAAGTTATTCTCGCTGCTAAACCTCACGTTGGGGGTCCACCACGCCGTCCCCCCGCTGTAACCTAATGCACCGATTTCCCCTGCTGCAGAATGTCTGCCGCCCCGGTTCCTTCACGAACTCCGGGCCACCGAGCGCGTCAGAGCCCGCTGGTGTCACCGAAGTGGTTTACAGGTGTAAACTGTCTGAGATAGCACAGGATACGTGCAGTGTCTGTGCCAGACACGTTCTCATTCTCGTGCAGAGTGAGAACCAGAGATCTCATCTCTGTGTTCGCCGATGTGTCCCCCGTACCCGGCACGTACCGATGCTCAATGAATGTTCAGGGAGTGAATGAGAGATGATTTCTAATGAGATTCTCCTAACAAATCTCTTTGTTTCTTGTCACTTTCCTTTCTGATCCAGTTAGATTATGTTTCCATAGTCACCTCAAAGTATAAATGTGATTTCACAAATTACCTCTTTTTTTAATTAAAATTTTTTTTTCTTCATTGATTTTAGAGAGAGGAAGGGAGAGGGGGAGAGAGATAGGAACATGGATGAGAGAGAACATCAACTGGCCGCCTCCTGCACGCGCCCCACTGGGGATGGGCCCACAACCTGGGCATGCGCCCTGACCGGGAATCGAACTTGTGACCTCTTGGTGCAGGGGTCAGTGCTCAACCTCTAGCCACACCGGCCAGGCTATAAATTATCTTTTTGAAAAAACTTTTATGCTCCCTTCGGCTCCCACAGTTAATTTTCCTAAGAGCAAATCTGATGCCATTTTACTTTTCATCTCTCCGATGCTCTGTTGTCAGGCACAGGGTCGAATCCAGACATTTGCTGATGTACAAACTGGCCAAGCCTGCTCTGTCCAGGCACACGGCCTCCTCGGGATTTCCACACAGTCTGCTTCATGCTCGCTGCCTTCCTTTCTCCCCGAACACCCTCGTCATTGTTTCTGCACAAGACTCCGTCCAGATGGCACATTGTCGCCCTGACGTGTTCTACCTCCTGCTTAGGGTGAGACCCCCTCCTCTGTGTTCCCGCTGCTGCTCATACCTGTATCCTGGGAGGATATTCAACATATTCTTTTACATACTTATATACCGATCCATATAATAATTCAAATGGTCAATTGCTAAATTATATACATACATATGGAACATATATATATATATATAGCTTACAAAGTGACAAATGTCAGCACAAATAATTGATATAAAACATAAGGTTGTTAATATACTATGCAGCCCTGGCCGGTTTGGCTCAGCGGTTAGAGCATTGGCCTGTGGTCCAGAGAGACCTGGGGTTCAGTTCCCGCTAAGGGCATGTACCTCAGTTGCAGTTTGTCCCCAGCCCTAGTTGGGTCCTGTGGGTGGCAGCTACACAGTGTGTCCCTTTCACGTTGATGTTTCTCTCTCTCCCTCCCTCCCACTCTATCTGAACAAAAAATGGAAAAAATGTCCTCGGGTGAGGATAAAATATATATACACTATGTAGTAAAATATATTATTCATATATTTTATAAAATGCTTATAAGTCTAATTTTACAATACAAATAACTCATCAAATCACCAGTAATTTAAAAATATTTTACTTAAAGCAGCTTTTGTAAGCTACAAGGTACCTTTCCTGGGCCATGATTTGACACTGAACCAAACTCTCCAATGACTTTGCCCTTAAACTAGTTGTTTTTAGGTGACTTGTAACCCCAATTGGTAGAAGATTGCTCTTAACACCAATGATATTGTTCCTGATGCTAAATCCACTCTCAAATTTTTTCTTAAATGGAATCAGTTACATTTAAGTTGTTCCTAAGCCTTACAAAGCAGGAGGCTGTCATATGGCATTCAATATCCCGATCTATAGATGATGTCACTAACATCATTCCCTGGAAGCCAAGTTTCATTAAGTGAAACAATACTTCAGGACCAACGAGAGGTCGTGTGATAGACTGGTTAACAACGTGAGTCGTTCTAGGCATTTTGGGCTTGAATTCTGACTCTGAAACGTTTTAAACAATCTTCCTGTCGACCTATTAATCACTGTAGTTGCTTCACTATCTTAACAGTCACTATACCAGCTTAGGGCCTTTACATACACTTGTGTGTATGAAGCGGTTCCACTGTAGAAGCTGGTGGAGTGTGTGTGTGTGTGCGTGTGTGTGCGTGTGCGTGTGTGCGCGTGCGTGCGTGCGTGTGTGTGTGTTTTCTTATTCTTCTCTTGTCCAGTGCTCAGTCCCCGCTTGGCACGTACTGGAAGATCAGTAAATATTTGTGGAGTGAATGCTGAACATACAATGACTGCTGGCTTCCATTTTCCCTTACATTTTTATGTGGGGTAACTTCAAAAGTCAAGAAAGGAATCTAAAAGAAAATAAACTAGTCTTACCAGGTTTTTAAAAAAATAAAAAACGACAGAAGCTTATGTTGACTGTGAGATAGTTTTCAAATACACACAGGTTTATAAGAACTCATGCTTTCCAAATACTCTTTGGACAGACTTTTGTAATGATACCGAATTCTTTGCCTTGTTTATTATAAACAGAGTTTCTCTATGTGTTGATGCCTGGTTGTGTTTCTGGTGGTGAGGTTTTGCTTCCAGGCATGTCGGCGTTTGTGGGTGCTGCAGTGTCTTTAACTTTGTTGTGATAATCAGCTTGCTGAATCTTACCGCTTTGTGTTCTACCTCTGAGAACGGGAGTTTATAGTCCTGTCTTATAGACTCTTCACTCCACCTTCTCGTGCATCATTTTGAGAAACTGACAACAGCCAGTGTCTTTTCCTCAGCATCCTGTCCCCACCTCAAGCATGTATGTGGTAAAAGTCAACATCCCTAAGAAAGCATAGAAAGTCAAATAAATGACACCTGACATTTGTTTTATTTAGGTTGGGGAAAAGGTAACATTGCAAGAGATAAAGCAGATTAGCAAAACATTCTTTAAATATGTTTTACTGAATTTTAGAGAGGGAGGAGGGAGCCAAAGAAACATCAATGTGAGAGAGAAACGTTGATTATCTGGCTCCTGCCTGCACCCTACCAGGGCATTGAGCCCGCAGCCTGGGCGTGTGCCCTGGCTGGGAATCGAACCGGCAACCTTTTGGTGCCCAGGCCAATGCTCAACCACTGAGCCACACTGGCCAGGGCAGCAAAGCATTTTTTATATCGGAGCTTTTTCTATAAGTGATGTTGCTAAAGGATGCAATGAAGTGGAATCTCTAGAAACCAGTCCTTGCAAAGAGGTCCATCTTTGTAAGCCTCTGTTTCGACCTGCTTCTGTAAGTAGTCCTGTGTGGATACATGGAGAGACTATGTGGCAACTGTGTCTGTGGAGTCTTTACAATTACAACATTACAAGATAGTTACAACATTTAGTTTTGAGGTTTCAGAGGAAGGATTGTCTTTTTTAATTAAATGTAATGGGGTAACTTTGGTTAATAACAGGATAAGATTTTCAGGTGTGCAACATGATCATCTGACATCTGTAGACTTTATAGTGTGTCCCCCCCCAAATTCTTGTGTCTTCCCGTTATTGTATATTCGACTCCCTTTACATATTCACCCTCCCTCCCTTCTGGTGATGGCCATGTGATGGTCTGTGTCCATGGGTTTGTTTTGCTGGTGCATTTGTTGTATATTCCACAGATGAATGAAGTAATACTGTTTTTGTTCGTTAAAGATTGTCTTTTAAACAGGAGAGTCCTAAAGTTTTAATGTGTTGCTCAAAAATATATATATTTTAAATCCTCACCCAAGGATATTTTTATATTTATCTTGCAGACAGGGTGGGAGGGAGAGAGAGAGAGAAACATTGATGTGAGAGGGACACATCAATTGGTTGCCACCCACAAGGCCCCAACCAGAGCCGGGGATGAACTGCAACCGAGGTTCGTGCCCTTCACCGGAATTGAACCTGGGACGCCTTGGTCCATAGGCCGATGCTCTAACCGCTGAGCCAGACTGGCCAGGGCCACTTGTTTATTATATTTATCTACAGCTTTAAAAACAGTCTTATATACTAAAATTTAAACATTATTGAAAATTTTTAAAGTAATTTTTTTATTGAAGAAACAAATGAAATGAGTTTATTAAATTAGAAAACATGGATTCAAATACATTGTTTACTTTGTTGCTATTCATAAATGTTGATAGTGACCACAAGGAATTTTAAACAATGGCTTTCTCGTGGGTTTCTGAGACAGCGCGAGGAGTCACAGCGGACAGGCCCCACGGGGCGTCGGTGCATCTCACAGGCTGAAGTGGAGGGTTTTTCTTCAATACTCTGCCTAACAACTCGGCCGTGTTAGACATTGGCTTCATCCAGGGCGATTGTGGCTGGGCCTATGTTTTGTTTTGCTTTTATTACTGTGAGTAGCAGATACAACGGAATTCATGATTAATTCTCTTTTGAATCTACCAAAATAGCTTAATATAGGTTCTGCCATATTTTTTTCCTCAAGTATAATATATCCATATAAACCCCTTCTAGTATTTTAATGATCATTCAGTATCTTTATTAATGTGAATTCAAGAAGCATTTTATATACATTTCTATTTGTGTCCCATCAGTTGTTTTGAGGCAGACACATGCACACCCATACATACATACGTATACACACACACACACAAATACATGTGCACACATGCACACACATACACATGTGTGTACACACAGACACACACCTGCACATGCACACACATACATGTGCACACGTGCATATACACATACACACACATGCATACACACACATACACACTCACACTCACATAAACTTCTCCTGTGGGATCCCAGTCTATCACTATTTGGGAACCAGTTTTATAATTCAATAAGCTAATAAGATTTTTCTACTACTAGTTGAAAATATTTTATTGTATTCTAAATTTTTCCTAGGTGGCAATTTGGCAGTTAGGTAGCTCTATCAGACGCTATCCTTTTTTTCCCCATTTCTTTAAAGGGTACGTCTGTTCTCACTATTGTCCAAACAGCTTTTCATTTTCATCCTGTGCTTTCATCTAATTAGTCCTCGCAACCTGCTATTTTTCGTTTGCATCCTCTCCCTTGACCTCTTGTGCCTGCGTTCTGTGGGGCCTCTAAGCTTCCGCTTTCTCATTGATAAAATGCTAATATGATTCTACTGTGGCAGCAATGTGATGAGACTACATGTCATCAGGAAAATGTCCATATGACGTAACGGGTCCATGATGTGTTCACTAGGAGCGTCTGCTACCTTTCTGAGTGCCCACAGCCAAGGGTGTTAACCCGATTCTTACATAAGGTGAGACTGGACTAGCTATCACTTCTAAGTTTCTGTAATTCAAGCTTCACTTGAGAAAATGACCTTTTAGGTAAAGTTGGTTAAGTCCTTATTCTGATAAATTTATAGGAGGTAAAGAGCTTTTCCTTAGAAACATTCCATTTTACTGCCTGAGAGACTATTAGATGGAGTTTTGTCAATAGGATTTACTCAGGGTTTTCTTTTATCCAAATACACATTTCTATTGTAGGAAAATTAACAAATGCAGAATTCCAAATGATGTAAAACGTCAGTAATCTCATTAGCTAATGAAAATCATGATCAATAAGTAGAAATCTACAATTGTTTTTAATCATATAGTATCCCACTATATGATTGTCTTATACAATTTATGTAAGCAATTGCACACATTTTTTTCTTTATAGACAGAGAGCAAGGGAGAGGGAGAGAGAGATGGAAACATGGATGAGAGAGAACATCGACTGGCCGCCTCCTGCACGCCCCCCACTGGGGCCTGGACCCACAACCTGGGCATGTGCCCCGACCAGGGTTGATGCTCAGCCACTGGGCCACACCGGCAGGGCTGCAGACATTTTTAAAGTCTGTATTTTTAAGAGGTGAGGTATGAGATAACTTCATGCAACTGACACTACTAATATGGCACCCCAACTTCAGGGGTGAAAGGATATATTTTTGGATCCATCTGTATTCTCTCTTCCCCTACTGACAGGTGCAGCCAAGCTGCATTCTTGCTGCTTTGAAGCACTGATGAGACCGAGACCCCACTTAGCATTCCCTTCCCTTGACAGTGTCCGCGGGAAGTCTGGTTTACAAGGATCTTCTAGCTCCGAATTCCTGGCATGCTCACCCCAGCTCCGCAGCCACTCGGCACCCTCCAGGGATAGCTGCATGGAACCAGTTTTTTTCGTATTTGCCAATAGCTCCCGTTCCACCAGTTTCTTTCTTTTTTCTTTCTTTATTATAAAAAATTATGAAAGAAGTTAAGAGACGTTTTTACAGAATCTCTGAGACAGTTATCTGTTAATGACAAACCCTCAGCTTCAGGTGTTACAAGGTCACGGTGGCGGAAGAGACGGGAAACTGTGCTATTGAATTACTTCCTGGGGGAACAGCAGTTTATCCGAGTCAACTCGCTGGATAATTATGAGTAGCTAGTAGTCTCTGTTATTTCTATTTTATTTAGAAAAAAGTTAGACTCAAAGCATTAAACTATATATTAAAACAAATTTCCTAGGCTCACTGTATTAATCTCCCATGGATACTGTAACCACCACAAACTTAGCGACTTAAAACAACACACAGTTACTATGTTACACTGTGGAGGGCAGAATTCTAAAATGGGTCCTTCCCGTATACTACCTCTGGCTTAGAGAGAACACAGTCTCCGTCCTAGCCAGGTATCAGAGCTGTCCCTGGAGAGTTTTTAGAAGTCCTGACTCTTTGTAGCTGGAACACAAGCATTGTTATTATTATTACCTTTTTTTTTTTTAGCTCCTTGAGTAATTTCAATATGTAGCCAAGACTGAGAAACACTTATTTAGAAAGTGTGGGTTCTAAATGCAACGGGGAATTCTGACTTCTTTTTTTAAACACTGATTTAACTGGCTAAGCTAAATCCATGTTGCTTGGGCCGTGACTCAAATTGGAGCATGCATCAGAATACCTGGAGGGCCCCACTCCCACAGTGTCTGAGTCAGTGTGTCTGGGTGGGGCTCAGACCCCGCCACGGGCACTGACGTTGAACGCTCTTTATGAAAACATCTTTCCGACAAGATGATCTAAAGATATTCAAGCAGATGTTATATCTAGTAATAGCTGTCCATCCTACGGCCTACCTACTTGCCCTTGGAGATTGTGTGTGACCCAGAATTAATATCATCATGGCAAGTATGATATATAACTTATTGCTGAGAATCTGGTGGAGAGGTTTGCAAAATATTTCAGTTGGAGGTTGAACATTTAAGCTTCAAAATCTTTGAAAGCCATGGATAATGCCCATGCATGGGGATGTGCCATAGTCAACGTGTTTATGTGTCTCAAATGAGTTGACACCTATGTCTGGCGCAAAGTAAACACTGTGTAAACCTGTCAACATGCACACATTTTCACTTTGTCAAATAGGATGCAAAGGCGTTTTTGAAAATACTAAATTAAATTGTGGATATGCATAATCATCCCCTAACCCTAACCCTGTCCCTCTTATACAAACGTGTCCTTTGTTAGCGCTGGGTGAATTGGGGTGATCAGAATCCTTGCTGTGTGTGTGGTGTGATACAGTTACCTTCACCATCTCCCCCAAAATGTTAAGAACAGCTAATATTTATTGAGCTTTCTATATCTGTTCCTTCACAGCCAGGATTCAAGGGGAGAACTGGTCCCTAAGCCTGGGAGCATCCATTGTAGGAAACCAGTAACTTCTGTGCACACACCTGGAAAGGTGCTAGCTGTGAACCACTCAAAGAGAACTAAGAAAATAATTATTCAAATAATTCCCTGTAGGGCTGGAATCGAGGCATTACTCCGTGTGCTTTATAGGAACCATCAGCTTACTTAATTCTCACAACTATCCTAAGAAGAGAGTCTCTTATTTTTCCCAATTTTTCCAGGTGAGGAGCCTGGGGTATAATAAATCCTCACTTAATGTCATGAATAGATTCCTGGAAACTGACTTTCCATCAGACAACGTGTGAGGAAACCAGTTTACCACAGGTTGATGGATAGAAACGAGAGTTAAGTTCCTGTGGCACATTTCTGGCCATAAAAATGTAACCAAATGTATAAACAAAGAACCGAGCCGCTTCTAATATCAAACATTCAAATAAATGTGAGCTAGACAGACATTTGAGAAAGATGAATAACGAGAAGATCATTGTTTTCCAAGTAGCTTCAAGGTCGTCGACGGCCAGCACCTATCCCAGCAGCTCAGAGTGCAAAGCAGAACACCACTCTGGAGAGGACACCCCCGAACACAGGGTGCGCGCACGCGCGCGCGCACACACACACACACACACACTCAGACTGAGACATAGACATTCCAGTGGACCTGACATGCACTGTCGGGAACACGGGAGGAAGCCAGAGGACCTGGGGAGAACGTGGGAACTCCACACAGACACTGCCCCACCAGGGGTCAATTGTTTTTTCTCATCAACACTATAATGAAATGACCTTGAACAAAATTACATGATTCGAGGACCTGCTGTAAGTCTAAATCACTAGCCCAAGGTCGTGGCATAAGTAGTAGAGACAGGATGCGTGCCAATAGTAAAATCCATGTTCGGATTTGCTCTACTGCGTTGCATTCATTGTAGTTCTAATGTTTCTGAAGTTAGGTTTGTGTTGTTTTATTTTTAGACGTACTCACTTGTGGAGTTAAATCACCCAGTGCAACCACACCCCCAGGACTTTTCTCTGGGTCGCTACCCTTCTCCTACACCACATGTTGTACCTGTACTCGTTGGCAGTGGGCATGTTGTACCTGTCCTCGTTGGCAGTGGCATTGGGGGTACACTGAAAAGGAAGGCTGTCATATGGAGTCAGCCCTGCTATCATGGGGAACCGAGCTTGGCTTCATGTTTCTGTGAAAACGCATCATCTGACTACATTCCCATCAGAAAATTCTAACATAAACCATGTCATAGCTTGAAGACGTAGAAACGCAGAAAGGTCAAGTGACGTGACCAAGATCCCTCAGCCGGCATCTGGCAGTTACAATTCACACCAGAGTTAGGGTGTTGGGTTCCAGGGCCCAGCACTTAGAAATGTTTATCACTGTCCTTGTTACAGATTTAAAGAACCAATGATTTTAAAGCAATTCAGTCTTTTTCTATAAAATGCTGATTATTCCTATAATAGTGGGCATTATCACTCCTGTCTACTGTGCTTTCTGTTGAACCTGATAAAACATCAGTGAACTCTAAAGAGAAGTCATTTTTCCATCCACTTGTTTTGTCCCTCCCTTCCCCTTACAAACATAGATAACGAGAAGAGGAAGAGGTTGCTGTCTAAAACCAACCATATAAAGATACCTTGCTTAGAAATTGACTTACATAATGACTGTGATCTCTAGATCATTTATCCTGAGCCATCTGAACGCTACTGGGTATTTCTCTTCTTTGCATTTTTTTAAAACAAATACATTATGGATTTCCTGCGGTTTTCTTTAAAATTAAATTTATTGGGGGGGGGCAATGGTTAATGAGATTATAAGGGTTTCGAGTATACAGTTCTGATACATCACTTGTATATTGTGTGCCCACCACCCAAAGGCAAATCTTCCTGTCGACCTGTACTTGAACCCCTTTCCTTTTTGCTACCCACACCCTCTCCCCTCTGGTAACCCCCATACTGAGTTTTGTTTGTTTGTTCTTCTGGTTTGTTCATTTGGTCCCTTCAGTTTCACATCCCACATAGGAGCGAAATCCCACCAGACAGAAACAGGTGATATTTCCTGTGTTTTAAAGGGAGACTCGGTATGAATTCTCCCCCCAATGAGCCTGGGCATCTCTCGTGTTGTCTCTCAAGCCGATTAATTAAGACTCTGCGGCCTTTCTTGTTTCCGGGCCTTTGCTTACTTCAGCTTCACGTTCGGAGATTCTGAATTATGCTCTGAAATCTACGACATGAAACCTTAATTAAAGACAAAGGGATTTAAGATACATTTAATTAAACCTCACTTAGCTATCACAGTCAACACTGATGGGAAAATTTAATTCATGGTAACACTGACAATATTTGTGTACAAAATATCATTAGCAGAACAGATACGTACACCAACACATAATTAAAGTGCAGCGTTCTCACAGAGCTTTGATGCTCTATTCTGCAGACTCTCAACGTAACATTCAAGGTTGTCATAAGATTGACCCAGTGTATCTTTTCAGGTTTATTTCATTGTGTTCCGGTCTAACATAACTATGTGTCGACATCAGATACATTGTTTATGATCAGAAAGTGCCCTGTCCTGTCTTATCTGTGCCCCTCTTCAGACTGGTTCTTTTGCCCAGAACACCTCCCAGCTCCTCCTTTGTCCTCACCTCCCTCCTCTCTGACTCTCTCTGGAAGCAAGGACGACACTGTCTTCACCTCTGTGTTCCCACTGCACCTTGTATATGGTTTCTCGATAAATACTTGCTGAATTCAATTAACTCTTACATATATTATAACAAGTTGTAGTAAAGTGGCAAACATCTTAATTTTGTCAAAATAGAATTTAAAAACTGGTAGATCGTGCTTATTTTCCAATCCCCTTATTCTTTGTTGATACACAAGAAAATCAGATGGCCACAGCCGAGACTTGGCTAAATCTTAATTAAGGATCAAGATAAGTAAATCACATTTGACTAGTATTAATTCACTCTTGATAATGATTCCAAAATGGAAAATGCCATCCTTTTTTATGTAAGTTTATTTATTGATTTTAGAGAGGGAGGAAGGGAAGGAGAGAGAGAGAGAAAGGAAGAGACTGTAAAAGAGAGAGAAACAATTTGTTGTTCCACTTATTTGTGCAGTCATTGGTTGATTCCTCTATATGCTCTGACTGGGGATCAAACTCATGACCTTGGTGTATCAATGAACAACCCAGCCTAACCAAAATGTCATTCTTTTAATTTAAAATTAAAAGTTAATTCTGAGGGCCGTTTTAACAATATTTTCAAAATATTGTTAGTATGGTTTAATGATTAAGAACAGGAACTTTACAGAGTCAGACAAATGTAGTACCTGATGCTGGCTTAGTCATTTACCACTGTTAAATCCAGACAAATAAACATTTCTGATTGTTAGCTTCCAAATTCGCAAAGTGGAAAAATACCTCTAAGCATTATTCTAAGAAATAAAACAAAAAATATATGCAGTGTCTCTCTAGTATAACACCTAACGAATGTACAAATGATTAATAAATGGAATCAAAACATCATTATTTTATCCTAACCACTCAATAATATTTGCCAATTT
Source organism: Molossus molossus (assembly GCF_014108415.1). NCBI lineage: Eukaryota > Metazoa > Chordata > Mammalia > Chiroptera > Molossidae > Molossus > Molossus molossus. The sequence goes on along the minus strand of NW_023425403.1, from coordinate 108,973,564 downwards.
GCTGAATATTAAGTATTGATTCTGGGCATATGACATTCAAAATAACACATTTTTAAAAATATTTTTCTAATTATACCTGGAAGAACATGATGTGATATATTTGCTATTTTTTTTAAATTTGTCTTTATTGTTGAAAGTATTACAGATGTCCCTCATTTTCCCCCATTGACCTCCTCATCCTCTCCCAGCCCCACCCCATTCCTTCACTGCACTATTGTCTGTGTCCATGGGTTATGTATATAGGCATATACATTATTTGGTTAATCTCTTCCTGCTCACCTTTGACGTCTGAGATTTCTCAATCTGTTCTGTGCTTCCATGTCTCTGGATCTATTTAGTTCATCAGTTTATTTTCTACATTAGATTGCACATAGAAGTGAGATAATGTGATACTTGTCTTTCTCTGACTGGCTTATTTGGTGAAACACAGGTTCCTCCATGCTGTCCCAAAGGGTGAGAGATCCTTCTTCTTTACAGCTGCATAGTACTCCATTGTGTACATGTACCACAGCTTTTTTATCCATTCATCTACTGATGGACACTTGGACTGTTTCTAGATCTTAGCTATTGTAACTAGTGCTGCTTTGAACATGGGGGTACATATATTCTTTCAGATTGGTGTTTCAGGATTCTTAGGATATATTCCTAGAAGTGGGATCACTGGGTCAAATGGCAGTTCAATTTTTAATTTTTTGAGGTAACACCATATTGTTTTCCATAGTGGCTGCACCAGTCTGCATTCCCACCAGCAGTGTACTAGAGTCCCCTTTTCTCCACACCCTCGCCAACACTTGTTGTTTGATGATTTGTTGATGGCGGCCATTCTGGCAGATGTGAGGTTATACCTTACAGTCATTTTAATTTGCATCTCTCTGATGTTAAGTGACTTTGAACTCTTTTTCACATGTCTCTTGGCAATCTGTATGTCTTCTTTGGAGAAGTGTCTACTTAGGCATGTTGCCCGTTTTTTACTTAGTTTGTCTCCCTTTTGTTGAATTGTATAAGTGCTCTCTATATTTAACCCCTTATAAGATGTTTCATTGGCAAATATGTTCTCACATACAGTGGGATCCTCTTTAATTTTGTTGATGGTTTCTTTTACTGTGCAGAAGCTTTTTAGTTTGATGTAGTCACATTTGTTTATTTTTTTCTCTTGTGTCTCTTGCCTTTGGTGATGTATGAGTGAAAATTCTGCTACATGAGAAGTCTGAGATTTGCTGCATATGGTTTCTTGTAGGATTTTTATGGTTTCATAACTTACATTTAAGTCTTTATCCATTTTGAGTTTATTCTTGTGTATGGTGTAGGCTGGTGTTCTAGTTTCGTTTTTTTGCATGTCCTGTCCAATTTTTCCATCATCATTTATTGAAGAAACTGTCTTTTCTCCATTATATGCTCTTGCTACCTTTGTCAAATATTAATTGTGCATACTGTCTCGGGTTGATTTCTGATTTCTCTTTTCGTTTTATTGATCTATATTCCTGCTCTTGTGCCAGTACCAGGCTGTTTTGATTCCAATGGCTTTGTAGTATAACTTGATGTCTGATATTGTGATCCCTCCCTCTTGTTCTTCTCTTTCAAGATTTCTGTGGCTATTCTGGGTCTTTTCTTGGTACCATATAATCTTCCGGAGTATCTGTTCTAGATCTGTGAAATATGCTGTTGGTATTGCAGTGAGTCTATAGATTGCTTTGGGTAGTATGGACATTTTTATGATGTTGATGCTTCCAATCCATGAACATGGTATGTGCTTCCACTTTTTTAAATCTTCCTCTATTTATTTTCTCAATATTCTGTGGTTTTTTGAGTACACATCTTTTACCTCCTTGGTTAATTTTTCCCCTAGGTATGTTAATATTTTTTATTGCAATGGTGGATGGGGTATTTTATTTTTTACTTTCTTATTCTGGGAGTTCATTATTGGTGTATAAAAATGCCATCAGTTTCTGGATGTTCATTTGGTATTCTGCTACATTGCTAAATTCTAGTCATTTTTTCAGTGGAGTCTTTAGGGTTTTCTGTGTACAAAAGCAGGTCATTTGTGAATAATGACAGTTTTACTTCCTCCTTTCCAATTTGAATGCCTTTTCTATTTTCCTTGTTGTCTGGTCACTTCCAGTACTACGCTGAGTAAGAGTGGTGAAAGCAGACATCCCTGGTGTATTTCCGTAGGGAAACACTTCTAGTGTTTTCCCATTGAGGATGATGTTGACTGTAGAGGTATGATCTCTTTATTCCCACTTTGCCAAGAGTTTTTATCCAAAAATGAGTGCTAGATTCTGTCAAATGCTTTTTGTGCATCTATTGATATGATCATATTTTTTTTCTTTCATTTTGTTTATGTGGTGGATCATATTTATAGATTTGTAAATATTGTACCAGCCTTGCATCCCTGGGATAAATCCCACTTGGTCATAGTGAATAATTTTTAAAAATATATTGTGGATCTGATTTGCTACTATTTTGTTGAGGATTTTGACATCTATGTTTATCAGGAATATTGGATTGTAATTTTCTTTTTTTGTAGTACCTTTATCTGGTCTTGGGATTAAGATAAAAAGAGTATGGAATTCTTCCTTTCTCTGGAATTTTTTGAAATAGTTTGAGGAGAGTAAGTATTAGTTCTTTGAATATTTGGAAACTGTGAAACTGTCCAGTACAGGATTTTTGTATGCTGGGAGTTTTTTTTGTTGTTGTTTTTTTGTTTTTTATAATGCTTCAATTCTAATAGTTGTTATTTATTGATTCATGTTTTCTGAATCTTCCTTATTAAATTTTGAAAGATAGTATGTTTCTAGGAATTTGACAGTTTCTCCCAGGTTGTTTCATTTATTGGCATGTTGTTGTTTGTGGTATTTTCTTATAATATTTTGTATTTCTGTGGTGTCAGTTGTAATTTCACCTTTTTTGTTTGTGATTTTATTCATTTGAGTCCTCTGTTTTTTGATGAATGTGCTAGAGTATAATTGAACTTGTTTATTTTTTTCAAGGGCCAACTCTTGGTTTCATTGATCTTTTGGTGTTTATTTTTAAGTTTGTATGTCATTTATTTACATTCTGATTTTATTATTTCCTTCCTTTTACTTACTCTGGGCTTTTTTTGTTGTTCTCTTTCTAATTAATTTTGTTGTTGGGTTAGATAGTTTATTAGAGTGTTTTCTTGTTTCTTGAGGTGGGCTTGTATTGCTATGAACTTCCCTCTCAGGACTGCTTTTGCTGTGTCCCATAGACTTTGGGTTGTTGTGTGTTCATTCTCACTTGTTTCCATAAAATTTTTATTTCATTTTTTCTCTCATTGGTAACCCATTTATTGTTTAATAACATGCTCTTTAATCACCATGTGTTTGAAAGTTTTTGAGTGACTTTATTATAGTTGATTTTTAGTTTTATGCCATTGTGATTTGAGAAGATGCTTGATGTCATTTCAGTCTTCTTGAATTTGTAGAGACTTATTTTGTGTCCTAACATATGGTCTGTCTTTGTGAATGTCCAATGTGCACTTGAAAAGAATGTATAGTCTACAGCTTTGGGATGAAATTTTCTGTATATGTCAATTAAATCTATCTGTTCTACTGTGTCATTTAAGGTCACTGTTGCCTTGTTGATTTTTCATCTGGAAGATCTATCCAGTGAAGTCAGTGGGTGTTAAAGTCCCCTACTATGACTGTGTTGCTGTCAATCTCTCAAAGTATTCCAAAAATTTTTAAATATACTTAGGTGCACCTATATTGGGTGAATATATGTTTACCAGGGTTATAACTACTTATTGGATCTATCCTTTTAGTATTATGCAGTGACCTTCTTTGTCTCTTGGTATGGCCTTTGCTTTGAAGTCTATTTTGTCAGATAAAAGTATTGCCACCACTGCTTCTCTATCATTTCCATTTGTATGGATTTTTTTTATATAATTTCATTTTCATTTTGTGTGAGTCTTTTGTTCTGAGGTATTTCTCTTGTAGCAGCATATATGTGGGTCATGTTTTCTTATCCATTCAGCTACTCTATGTCTTTTGATTGGAGTACTTAATCCATTTAAATTTAAGGTTATTATTGATAGGTATTTATTTATTGTAATTTTTATTCTTTATATATAATTTCTTCTTATTTTCATAGCAGTCCCTTTAACATTTCTTGCAATATTTGTTTGGTGGTAATAAACATCTTTTTTTTTTTTTTTTTTTTTTTTGCCTTGGAAGCTCTTTATTTCACCTTTTTTTAAAAAAATATATATGTTCTTACTAGATAGAGTAGTCTTGGTTTCAAATCCTTGCTTGTTATTACTTTGAATATTTCATGTCATTCTCTTCTGGCCTATAGTGTTTCTGTTCAGAAATCAATTGACAGAATTATTGGAGCTCTTTTTGTAGTAACAAATTGCTTTTCTCTTGCTGACTTTGAGATTCTCTCTTTGTTTTAAATTTTTTGGAATTTTAATTGTAATGTACCTTGTCATGGGCCTCTTTGGGTTCTTATTTTTTGGGACTGTCTATGCTTCCTTAATTTGTGTGATGTTTTTCTTCACCAGGTTAGGGAATTTTTCTGCCATCATTTCTTCAAACTGATTCTCTCTCCCATGAACATTTTTTCTCCTTCTGGTACTCCTATGATTTGGATGTTGTTATATTTCATGATGTCCCACAGCTCCCTTAAACTATCCTGTTTTTTTCTAGATTTTTTTTTTTTTATCCTCACCCAAGGACATTTTTGCATTTATCTTCAGATAGAGTGGGAGGGAGAGAGAAGGAAGAGAGAAAGAGAGAAACATCGATGTGAGAGAAACACATCGACTGGTTGCTACTCACATGACCCCAACCAGGGCCAGGACAAACTACAACCTAGGTATGTGCCCTTAGCGAGAACTGAACCCAGGACTCTCTAGTCTGCAGGCTGACACTCTAACTGCTGAGCCAAACCAGCCAGGGCCGTCCTGTTTTTTTCATTGTTTTTTTTTTTTTTTTTTCCTTTTGATTGTCTGATTAAGTGATATTTTCCACCCTGTCTTCTAACTAACTGATCGAATCCTTGTCTTTCTCTAATCTGTTGTTTATTTCTTCCAGTGTATTCTTTATTTCTGCTATGTCATTCTTCATTTCTGACTGATTGTTTTTCACAGTCTCTATATTTTTTATGCTGTTGAGCATTCTTATAATCATTACTCTGAACTTTATATCTGATAAATTGCTTATCTCCATTTCCTTTAGCTCTTCTTCTGGAGAATTTCTATTCTTTCATTTGTGGCTTGTTTTTTTGTCTACTTGTTTTGGTTGCCTCTTTGGATTTGTTTCTATGTATTAAGTAGATCTGCTATGACTCCCAGTCTTGGTAGAGTGGCCTTATTTAGTAGGTGACTTGTGGGACCCAGTGGCACAGTTTCCCTGGTCACCAGACCTCGGTGTTCTAATAATGGCCCTTGTATGTGTTGTGAAGGCCCCTTGCTATAATGGAGTCTTGATTGTTATTGGCCCATTTGTGCATGAGTTCAACCCTAATGCTGGTGGACAGTGGAGCTCAACCCCCAACACGGCATGCAGGGTGCTGGGCAGGTGCTCATCTCATGAAGCAGAACTCACCTTGGCAGGGTTTGGAGCCTGTCAATATCTCCCTGTAGACAAACTGTTTGTGAAGCATATTGGATCCTTCTCTGTGCTGTCTGAAGCTGGCCACTGGGTTTATTGTTTTGGGGCCTCTTTGGGGGGTGTCTGGTGCAGTCCAATGTCAGAAGCTGTTTATGACTGGCCCTGAGTACCCAGTTTGGAGCTGTAGGCTATCCACACCTTGTGGTTCTCTCTGCTGGATCCGGATGTGTGTGGACAGGTCCAAGCACATCGGGGTCTGCTTTTACCAGCCCTGGGTACAGGAGCAGGTCAGGCAAAGACTCAAAGCACCCAGAGATCTGCCTCTGCCTACAGTCTAACTGTTCATCTCAGTCACTTAATGAGCCTCGGGCTATAGTCTTCAACAGGGCATACACTGCACAGGTGGGGTGCCAGCGTTTCCAATGTGTGGGGCTATTGTTTCCTCCAAGGTTCACGCTTCCTGGGTGGTGATGTCTGCCTGGGAAAGGTGATGTCAGCATGGGGGCGTGACTCGGCACAGGGGTCTGCGTGCTCCTTCCTCAGATCTCTTCTCACTGCTGTAGTCGGCTCTGCCCTCCCTCTGCCAGAGCCCAAGGGGAGTGGCTGTAAACAAAATGTAGTGTGTTGCCCTTTAAGAGGGTCTGTGTGTTTCCAGCTGCGTCTACCTGCCAGACAGAAGAGCTGGTGCTTTTCACAGCCAGGTACATGGGCACCTTTCCCTGGGTCTATTACTATGGGCTGGGGGGCTCAGCTTGGATTTAGACCCCAGACTTCCCAGGGGAACCCCACAACTGAGTTATCATGCCAGCACTTCAGCTGCTATCTGTGGGAGCCCAGCCAGCCCCCTCCTGCCTCCGCACTTCCTACCCGTCTCCATGTGGCCTCCTCTTTATGTCCCTGGTTATAAAGGTTCTCTCCAAATAGTCTTCAGCTGGTTGTTTAGGGTTATTTTTCTATATTTTAGTTGTAATTCCAGTTTGGTCCTGGAAGAAGGTCAGTGTAGCTTCCACTTAATCTGCCGGCCTTTGGGAATCTCCTCTTTCTCATATTTCTAAAAGAGAAAATGTTCAGGAATTTTGAAAACACTGTAGTTATTGGGCTTGAGGTTTTCTTTTTTTGTTTGTTTGTTTGTTTGTTTTTCATCTCTTCATAAATATATATAAATATAAACACAGATATCTGCTTCCTGACTACAGAGAAATTTTATAGTGTTCAGTCTATTAATTTTTTTGTAAAATAATTTGTCTTTCTTCCATAAGAAAAAAGGATACATGACACACAATTCCAGAAAGAATATGTGTGTTTATAGAACAGCTGTAATCTCATGAAACTAAAGGCAGACTTTAACCTAGACTGTATTTAATCACATATTCAGTTTTCTAACATTCACAATTCTTCAAGGAAAATGTTCCCATATTGATAATTTCTATACAACATTTGCTATCCTGAGCTAAAGAGCAATCACAGAAATGTAGAGGTACATGAAAGGCTTTAAGATGAATCATATTGATAGATGGTCCTTAAATTTGAGTACAATATTTGTATGAAAGAATATTTTTAACACCCAGAAGAAAAAAGTTAAAATGGTTGAATTTTTGTTTAAGCCAAAAGCAAATGTATTTGCTCATATAATTAAAAGCCAAGAGAAGCCCACTTCAGGGGTGATTAGATGTGACAGCATGAGGACCTGGGGTCCTTTAGCCTCTGAGTGAGGGTCAGCCTTAGCTGTTGGCTTCACTGTACAGAACCACGCGATGCCAAGGTGGCTACATCCCTCCAGCCTTACCCCAACCACGGTCAAGTCAAGTGGGAGGAGCAAACCTCACCAAAGTCTGAGATTTGCCTTCATTGTCCCAGCTGGGATCACATGCCCATCTGTGAACCAGGAACTACTCTGATGGACACACCTGGGCGACACTCTCCATATCTGTGGCCGGGAATGTCGCTGAAGGAAAAGAAAACGTCTTCCTGGACTGGAACATTTTTAATGCAAATTATACTTGTTTTGAAATCTATGTTTTAGGGAAATAAGAAATGGATGAAGACACAGCTAGGACTTTGGGAGAATGTTACCTAACACCCAGGCTTTGCTCTGTAAGCCACCGCCAGTAATCTGAGTGGGCAAAGGAAACGCATCGATCTGTTATCTGTTAATTTCCTCGTTCACGGTTTATTATCTGACAATTTTATGTCAAGAATCTAGAACAATGAAGGAAATGTAAAGATCGTTGCCTTCAGGGTACTGATGTGTATGAGAAAAGAGAAAGACAAACAGTAGACAGGTACATGTTTGACGTGGCTATGAATGATGAGACTAGTGTAAAATCATTGTTTTTAAAGTGAGTGAGATTTAGGGAGTATGTAACCTTTCCAAAGCATGGCTAAAGAAGATCCTAGTTGAGCTATTTTTAAGCTCAGCCCTAATTGGTGAGACGTTAGCCCAGGGAAGACGTAAGGACAAGTGACCTTTCAAAAGGAACAATGCAGGTCACTTGTGCAGCGGTCTGAGGTAGAAAAAAGTTTCACTTCTTTAGACCTGAGAGACCAGGGTTTTCCAAGGTCAAGTGAACTAGAGCACTTGAAAAGTGGGGGAACTGAGCAGAAGCCAGGACATTTAGGGCCATTTATGTTCCTAAGGACCCCGAACTTCATTTAAAATACATTGGCTATCACGGAAGGTTTTTTTGTTTTTAATTTTTTTTAATTGATTTTAGAGAGAGAGGAAGAGAGAGGGAGAGAGAGACAGAAACATCGATGAGAGAGAACATCAATTGGCCGCCTCCTACATGCCCCCCACTGGGGATCAGGCTCACAACCTGGGCATGTGCCCTGACCAGGAATCGAACCCGCAACCTCTTGGTGCATGGGTCGACGCTCAACCACTGAGCCTCACCGTCCGGGTACTTGCTAGATATTTTAATTAAAATCATTGGCATGAAAGGTAGTAATTCTCAAGCCTGCAAAGTAAGCTTCTTTGCTGACTTAATTAAGGTGCAAAGAAAGTATTGTTTTAATTCCTCGAAGTTTATGGGGGGTGGTGTTTAAGCCTTAGATAGCATTTCAGCTGTACTCAACCAGAAATTTTATCTACTGCATGAAAAGACATCTGAATCATAGGTATTTAGATTGTAGATTACAACTTCAGGCCTAGAAATCATTACCGTATCTTCACTATAAGTTATTTAGAAAAACTCTTTCTGTTTAGTGTATTATTTCATTCACTTATTTAAAATCCTATAGCCCTGGCCGGTTTGGCTCAGCGGTTAGAGCGTCGGCCTGCGGTCCGGAGAGACCCGGGTTCGGTTCCCGCTAAGGGCACGTACCTTGGTTGCAGTTTGTCCCCGGCCCTGGTCGGGTGTGCGGGTTGCAGCCACTCGATGTGTCCCTTTCACATCGATGTTTCTCTCTCTCTCTCTGTTCCTCTCTCTCCCTCCCACTCTACCTGAACAAAAATAAAATAAAATAAAATCCTATAAAGATGTAAGTCCACATTCTGCTCTTCAAATAAATCTGAGAAGGTTTCGTTTATCAATAAGATAGTGTAGGGTGCCAGAAGGTAGGTGCCGTGTTTGTTCACAGTGGTATCCAGCACCTGGCATGGCCCTTGGCACAGATGTGCCTACTGCACGAATGAATGGGTGTCAATGACATGGCAGAAATTATTGTTTATGGAACGCACTGCCTTGCCCTTATGCTTTTGCCTTTCTATATCTTCAGACAGGTTTTGCTCCTGCCAATAATATTTCATAATCTCATTAGGCAATGTGAGTGGTGGAAAAAATGAAACAATTCAGAACTATGAAATTAATTGTATCCCTCATGAATTACAATTGCCAGTTCATCCGAGTGTGTTATATGAGCATGGGTTAGGGGCAGCTAGTTACTCAACAATGACATTGCCGGTAGTTTCAGGCAAGTCATATGTAACCTTACAAATACTGTGGACCTGAGGTTAGCTCATTTCTTGGATGAAGACTATCAGGCAAGCACAGGTTGGGGATGTACTTAGATCAACATGGATAGTGACTGGTACATTCCGGACTGGAATCTTTGGGCAAGCTTTGCTCTGGTGAGCACGTGATGTCATAAATAATGCAGAAAGATTTGTATTCTTTTGCCTTGGTTATTATTACCTGATGCTTTGAGTTTTGATAAGGACCAGGGTCCCTTTTGATCATGGGCAGGATGGCCAGCCCTGGTCCCCATTTTACACCAAGCAGGATTAACACAACATTACGTGCGAGCTTTGGTGCCCTTCATGTGGGTGATTCAGAAGCTCACACAACAGGGAGCCTTTGTGTTTGAGAAGGAACATCTATTAGGACTCCTCACCCTGACATTTCTATGAATACTTTCTACAAAACACTAAGCTCATGAGATAGCCCATGAAGAAAGAGTTTCTTTCTACAAAACACTAAGCTCATGAGATAGCCCACGAAGAAAGAGTTTCTTTCTACAAAACACTAAGCTCATGAGATAGCCCACGAAGAAAGAGTTTCTTTCTACAAAACACTAAGCTCATGAGATAGCCCACGAAGAAAGAGTTTCTTTCTACAAAACACTAAGCTCATGAGATAGCCCACAAAGAAAGAGTTTCTTTCTACAAAATCACTAAGCTCATGAGATAGCCCACGAAGAAAGAGTTTCTTTCTACAAAACACTAAGCTCATGAGATAGCCCACGAAGAAAGAGTTTCTTTCTACAAAACACTAAGTTCATGAGATAGCCCATGAAGAAAGTGTTTCATAGTCAAACACATTTGGGAAACACTGCTACTTCATCCCTTTCTGAGAGGGTCACGGTAGTTTGAGAGTTCTGAAGGAAAGATAGAATTCGCCCAGTGGTGTTCCCCACACTCACTGAGTCACAGACATTTTTTTCAGGTGACATCAATTAGTATACCATGGAAATTGTCTTCCAAAGTATATAGCTCATGATGCACGCTACAGGATACAGTGATAAAATTTTTATGCATATAACATTTTTTTCTGCTGAATTATTTTATTTATAGAATATTAAGAACTTGTATGTCCTTCTTGACATGTGTTGCCACAAGGCTGTTCAAAAAAATAGTAGCTTAAAATTTCCATTATTGCCACATCACCAGGATTGTGATTTCATTTTATTTTATTTGAATAGTTATCAGTAAATTCTTGACCTTTTATTTCTACTTTTATTTCTGGCATCTTTTATTTTACTGAAGAAAGTGGATTTAATCCTCACTCTTTTTTTTTTCTTTTAACCAAAGAATACTTTTTTAAAGACCTTATTCTCAATTATGACTGATGCATTACAGCAAATACAGCTTGTATAATATGTGGACACTTTATTTCGATCTTTGCAAAAGTGTAAAATATGGGCTGTCCTATAAAGTTTAACATTTGTGGTAGAAATACAGTTAATGTGCTTCTTTCATATTTGCATAATTATAGAGTATTTAAGTTTTTATTATGTAATGCATTAACAATAACAGGATATATGATAGTCTTATCTGTGGTCTGACAGTAAACAAAGTATTTTATGTTGGCTAACTACAGTTTTATCCAGATTTATTAAAGATAAAACAGAGAGAGCCCAGCCGGTATGACTCAGTGGTTGAGCATCAACCCTGCATCAGGAGGTCACCGGTTCGATTCCCAGTCAGGGCACATGCCCAGGTTGTGGGCCCCATCCTCAGTGGGGGGCCTGCAGGAGGCAGCCAGTCGATGTTCTCTCTCATAGACATTTCTGTCTTTCCCTCTCCCTTCCTCTCTCTCTAAAATCAATAAAGAAAATAATAATAATTTAAAAAAAGATAAAACAGAGACAACTGTAAGAATAATGCTACAAGTCTATGAAGAGAGCAAACACATGAGAAACAATGTTTCTTCTTTCTATAATTATTAGCATAGCTGTGTAAGGCCAGCTGAGCTGGTGCTCTGCAGGATTGTCAAGCCGCTGTGTCCAGTCTGGTCTTTCCCCACTCTTCCCACGCAGAAGACCCCCAGGAGGTCCTGGTAGACTGTGGGCAGGACTGAGCTGTGCAGCACTTAGGCAGGCCTTCTTCTCTATGAACAGCGGACCGGTGGTTCTGTGCAGAACCCTCCTTGCACAAGGTCAAACCTTGATGTGCATGGCCCTGATGAACACTTCTGGCCTCACCCTGATGAGTCCCTCAGACCTACCCCACCACAAAGTTCTGCAAGCACACAGCAAGCGATGGCTGAAGTCGGTGGACCCTGACACTACTGCTGAGTGGCCTCAGACCCAGCACTGGGGCTGAGTTTGAATCTCTATCAATAAGGTAAATACCACTTGTCCCTACCTGGCCACTTGCTGAGAGCCTTCCTCAGGCAGCTCACCTACCCCAGAGGCTCTTTCAGTAAATGAGCCTAACAGTCGACTAACAAGAGAGAGCAGATCTCAGGGAGCCCTGGGAATTTTGCTGAGCTGTCCCCAGAGTTCCACGGTGGTGGAAACTGGCCTTGGTGCCCAGCCACGCCCTTCCCATGCACACCCAGGCCCGGCAGAGACGACCACAAACTGTGGGCCACTTTGTAACTCCAAATAGGAAGCCCAGGGCCTGGCAGTGCCTGACATCAACCAACACTGGATCTCACCAAAGGGCCTCAGAAACAACACAACTAGTGTGTCAGACCACATAAGAATATAACTCAAGCAGCACATACAAAAAGAGATCTTGGCAGACACCAGACCTTGTTGGGGTGCATATATCCTCCATGCAGAAGCTCATACAGTGTACTCGGGGTTGAACCTCATAGCCAGATGGAGAGACAACCCTACTCATGGATGGGCTAGCAATCAAGGCTCAACTACAACACGAGGGCTCACAAAACCTACTCAAGGGACATTCCTGCAACACCTTGCATAGGTAATTAGGGAGACTTCTCCTCTGAAACCCACAAGAGACCTAATAGATAAGGCCACCACAGCAAGGCATAGCAGATCTACCTATTACACAGAAATGAATACAGAAAGGCAGCCACAATGGGAAGACAAAGAAGCATGCCCCAAATGAAAGAACAAGAGAAATTTCTAGAAAAAGAATGAAATGAAATGAAATGAAATGAAATGAAATGAAATGAAATGAAATGAAATGAAATGAAATGAAGGCAAGCAAGCTAACAGACACAGGATTCAAAACAATGATTATAAGGATGCTCAAGGAACTTAGTGAGAATGTCAACAGAATGAAACAGGAAATAGAAACCATAGAAAAGAACCAGTCATAAATGAAGAATACCATATCAGAAAAGAAGAATACACTAGAAGTAATCAACACCAGGCTAGATGAAGCAGAGGATCAAATCAGCATTTTGTATAATAAGGTAGAAGAAAACACTCAATCAGAACAGCAACAAGAAAACATTTTTAAAAAGTGAAGATAGTCTAAGGTGCCAATGGGACAATAAGAAGCATAGCAACATGCATATCACACAGGTACCAGAAGAAGAGAGAGAGCAAGGAATCTTGAACCTACCTGAAGAAATAATAGCTGAAAACTTTTCTAACCTGGTGAAGGAAAAGCACACAAATACAGAAATACAGAGAGTTACATACAAGATGAACCCAAAGAGGCCCACACCAAGACACATCATAATTACAATGGCAAAGGTTACAAAGAGAAAATGTAAAAGTGGCAAGAGAAGACAGTCACATAAAAGGAAATATTTAAAGTGATGAAAAGCAGGAACCTACAATCAAGATTACTCTACCCAGCAAGGCTATTATTTTAAATTAAAGGAGAAATACAGAGCTTCTCAGACAAGAAAAAGCTAAAGGACTTCATTACCACAAAACTAGCATTGCAAGAAATGTTAAAGCACCTTAAGAAGAGGAAGAAAAAAGAAAAACAGCCCTGGCTGGTTTGGCTCAGCAGTTAGCGCATTGGCTTGCGGTCCGGAGAGACCTGGGTTCAGTTCCTGCTAAGGCATGTACCTTGGTTGTAGTTTGTCCCCGGCCCTGATTGGGTCATGCAGGTGGCGGCCACTCGATGTGTCCCTTTCATGTCAATGTTTCTCTCTCTCTTCCTCTCTCTTCCTCCCACTCTTATCTGAACAAAAAAATGGAAAAATTTTCCTCAGGTGAAGATAAAATAAAAAAATAAGAGGAACATAGCTATAAAAAATAAAGTGACAATAAATGCATACCTATTAATAATCACTTCAAATGTAAACAGATTAAATATTTCAATCAAAAGCAGAGGGTAGCTGAATGGATAAGAAAATAAGAATCATGTATGTGCCATCTACAAGAGACCCACCTCAGAAGTATAGATACACACAGACTGAAAGTAAAGGGATGAAAAAGAATATATCATACAAATTGAAATTGAAAAATATATGGTTGTTTAACAGTGATAAAGATGGCCAAGAACTTAAAAACAGAATTAGAACACTACCTTTGCCTAGCGTTAAATATGCCAAGGTTCCATTGTCCTGCACGTGACATAATAGCTCTGCATCTATCTGCAGTGTGAAGAGTTCTTTGCTATAACTAGAATTTTCTTATTTTCTCTTGGACTGTCTCAGTATGTTTATGGTCCCCCTTTTTTTTTTTTTTAACTTTGGGGATTTGCTATACATTTAATTTCTTATAAATTATATTTCTTTTTGTTTACAAAGTGATTCTCTTTGTTAATTATTATTTCATGGTAAAAAATGAAAATGGAACATGAGAACTTAATGTGTGGAATACATACAGGAAGGGTGAATTTGGCACCTTGGCAATTAATAAAAACACTTATATTCATGAGAGAGGGATGTCTGTGCGCCTTTGCTTTTTTATCAGTGTGCATTGGTATCCTATTTTGTGAGAAAGGAATGCTGAATTGCTGGAGAATCTCATCAAGACTAGTTTCTTGGGAAGAGTTGCAAGAAGGAAGTAAAAGAATTATATTTTATGTATTTCTCATACAATATACCCTCGCTCCCTTCACTCCCCAAAACCTATTATTTATACCTCTGTGTTTTGAGGTGTATCCATAGCTTATTCTCACCAGACTAAAACACTATTTTTGAACTGTGATTTCTTATCTAGGTAAGCTCCTTGTCTTCATTTTATAGGTGCAGATATGATTGATTAGTTGGAACACACTCTTTTCATTTTCTTTATAACTGTTAATAATTTATAGCTCATTAAAGGGACTTATAAAAAATCTCTAAGAAGTAAAGACTTTGATCATAACACGGTTATTCTACAGGTATCTCAAAAAGAACATAAATATATGAGCAGCTGGCATGACTCAGTGGTTGAGAGTTGACCCATGTACTGAGAAGTTGCCAGTTTGATTCCTGGTCAGGGCATGTGCCCAGGTTGTGGGCCTGGTTCACAGTGGGGGCATGCTGGAGGTGGCAAGTCAATGTTCTCTCTCATTGATGTTTCTCTCTCTCTCTAAAAAAAAAAGAAAAAAATATATATACACATGCACACATATATATTATATGTGTGTGTGTGTGTATTCACTTAGAATACAGTGACTTACAAATAGATTAACACAGTCAAGCATTTACTTGTATGTCCATAAAAATAATAAGAAAAAAATTTAACTTTAAGTGTACCATAGAAACAGCACATAATGACAATGGATGTAAAAATCAATGACATAGCCCTGGCGGGTTTGGCTCAGCAGTCAGAGCATTGGCCTGTGGTCCTGAGAGACCCGGGTTCAGTTCCTGCTAAGCGCACGTACCTCGGTTGCAGTTTGTCCCCGGCCCTGGTTGGTTGTGTGGGTGGCAGCCACTCGATGTGTCCCTTTCACATCGATGTTTCTCTCTCTCTCTGTTCCTCACTCTCCCTCCCACTCTACCTGAACAAAGAATAGAAAAATGTCTTCGAGTGAGGATAAAAAAAAAATCAATGACATAAATGTGCATTTAATACCTGGTATAAAGCAGATGATTCTAAAATTTCATCTTTAAATGTGTCACGTAAAGGTTTGAAATATTCAAGTAGTTCATACCACCCTTTATTTTATATTTAGTTAAACTGGTAACTGTAAAAGAAATGTGGAATATGTAAGCATGTATTATCCCTTTCTGTTTTGAAGCCTTTCTATATTAAAGGTGATTACGGTCTAATCTTCATTAAAATCCTCTTAAAAGAATGCAACTAAGTTGGAGAAAATTGCATGTCTTTGTAGTCCTTTAAAATGGAAAATTTTAATATTATTTACTTCAAGTCTTGTTGATGTTAAGAGTATATATATTTATATGTGTGTGTTTATCTTATATATAAACTTATCAAATTATGTTCCCTATAAGATCTTGCCAAGTTTCTTATCAAGCTTTGCTACGCCATGGATAGTGACAGTTGAATAGAAACTGCTGGTAATAACAAAACATAAGTACTGTGTAGTCATTAAAATCCATTAGTTGTTTTTACTCAATAAACTCATTTAGTTGTCAAAGCCATTATTTTCAAAGTTTACTATCTGTCAATTCAACAAGGGTCTATTGGATGATAGTTGTGTCTAATGTCTTATGCTGGGCTCCAGATGATGACTTAAAGATGTCCAAGAACATGCCCTGGCCGGTTTGGCTCAGCGGTTAGAGCGTCGGCCTGCGGTCCTGAGAGACCCGGGTTCGGTTCCCGCTAAGGGCATGTACCTCGGTTACAGTTTGTCCCCGGCCCTGGTTGGTTGTGCGGGTGGCAGCCACTCGATGTGTCCCTTCACATCGATGTTTCTCTCTCTCTCTCTCTCTGTTCCTCTCTCTCCCTCCCACTCTACCTGAACAAAAAATGGAAAACTGTCCTCGGGTGAGGATAAAAAAAAAAAAAAAAAAAAAGATGTCCAAGAACTATCCACTACCAGGAAGTGGGTAGAGATGAAGAATGGTATTGGTGGCAAACAGACTGGGTTCAAATGCTGTAACTTCTGCAGTGTCTCCAGCTGTGTAAGCCTTATAAAACAGACTCCGATTCACTGAAGGAACTGATTATGGAGGCTCCGAGAGAAAAAAAATCATTCTAGCAAGAGTAATAGTGGAAGTAAAGAAGAAATTAATAAAAGAATTGCCAAATCTCCATGAAGATGTAGTACTAACCTGATCACGCATCTGTAAAGACCACCATCAACATGGTTTAGGAAACCTGTGCAGAGCTAAGAAGCCTGGGGTGGGGGTAGAGGGTGGCTTTCTGAGTTGGTAAATGGGAAGAAATGTCATTGTATTTTTGGGATATTTTTTCAGCAACTGACAAATGTTAACTAACTATTAGGGGTGCAGGAGATGCCAGAAGACCTTTGACAAAGACACTGTGAAGGATGCTTCATCATGGAGTATTTGATTCACTTAGAGGATGACAACAGGTGACGGAGAAAGGATGGTTCTAAGCCAGCTGTTAGAATCAGCAAATAAAGAGGAAGGTGCCCCAAAGCTCTAGACTAACGTGGGATGCAAAGAGGAAAGGGGTTTCAATGGATCACCTTTAAATCACTGGTTCCTCACAGACAGTGAGGAGTAAGAAATAGACCAGTACCGCCACCTCGTTCTGTGGGGAATGGATAGTAGGAACTCAGCAAGTTCCTCTGTTGGAGAGGACTGTGGGACCATGGTTGGTTTACTCTGAGGTTGGCAGATTCAAAGAAGGCAAAACAGTGAAGGATGCTTTCTATAGTGGCTGCATCAACCTGCATTACCACCAAAGGTACATGAGGATTCCCTCTCCTCCACATCCTCACCAACACTTGTTCATTGGTTTATTTATTGACGATGGCCATTCTGGCAGGTGTGAGATGATTTCTCATGGTTCCAACTTTATTCTTCTTTCTCAAAATTGCTGAGGCTATTTGGGGTCTTTTGTGTTTCTATGTAAATATTTGGAATATTTCTTTTAGATCTGTGAAATATGCCATTGGCATTTTAATAGGAATTGCAGTGAATCTGTAGATTGCTTTGGGTAGTATGGACATTTTAACAATGCTGATTTTTCCTATTCATGAACATGGTATATGCTTTCATTTATTTGTGTCTTCCTCAATTTCTTTCTTTTGTATTTTATAATTTTTTTTAGCACGGTTCTTTTAACTCCTTGGTTTAATTTATTCTGAAGTATGTTACATTTTTGTTTCTGTGTCTGCAATAGCAAATCGGATTATTTCACTTAATTCATTTTTCTAGTTCATTATTTGTGTATAAAAATGCACCAATTTCTGAATATTAATTCTTTATCCTATTACTTTGATTTATTAGATCTAGTAAGAAGACTTTCAGTGGAGTCTTTAGGGATTTTTATGTACAAAATTATGTCATCTGTGAACAATAACAGTTTTACTTCCTCCTTTCCAGTTTGGATGTTATCTATTTCTTTTTCTTGTCTTCTTGCTGTGATTGAGGTTTCCAGTACTATGTTGAATAAGGGCAGCGAAACTGGACATCCCTGTCTTGTTTCTGATCTTGGGAAATGCTTTTAGTTTTTACCGTTGAGTACGATGTTGGCTGTGGATGGGTCATATGGCCTTTATTATTTTGAAGTATGATTCTTCTGTTCCCACCTTGTTGAGAGACTGTATCATAAATACATTTTGGATTTTATCAAATGTTTTTCTGCATCTATTGTTGGAAGCATGTGATTTATATCTTTCATTTTGTTTATGTGATGTATCATGTTTATTGATTTGCAAATATTGTGCCAACCTTGCATCTTTGGAATAAATTTCTCTTGATTATGGGATATGATCTTTTTAATGTGTTGCTGGATCCAGTTTGCTAATATTTTGCTGAAGATTTTGGCATCAGTGTTCATCAGAGATATTTGGTTATACTTTTTCTTCTTTGTAGTGTCTTTATCTGGTTTTGGAATTATGATAATTATGCCTCATGAAATGAGCTTGAAAATTCTTCCTCCTCTTGAAATTTTTGGAATATTTTGGGAAAGATAGGTGTTAGTTCTTCTTTAAATGTTTGGTAGAATTCACATGTGAAACCATTTGGTCCAGGACTTCTGTTTGCTAGGAGTTTTTTTTTATTGTTGTTTCAATGTATTAGTTGTGATTGGTCTATTTAGATTTTCTGATTCTTCCTGGTTGAGTTTTGGAAGATTGTATGTTTCTAGGAATTTGTCCCCTTTACCTAGGTTGTCCAATTTGTTGGCATATAGTTGTTCATAGTGTTTTCTTACAATCCTTTGTGGTGTCAGTTGTTACTTCTCTTGTTTCATTTCTTATTTTATTCATTTCAGTCTTCTTTCTTTTTTTCTTGATGAGTCTGGTTAAAGGTTTTTCAATTTTGTATATTTTTACAAAAAAAAAAAAAATCTCTTGGTTTCATTGATCTTTTGTATTGTTTTTAGTCTCTATGTCATTTATTTCCACTCTTTAACCTTTATTATTTCCTTCCTTCTGCTTACTTTGAGCTTTGTTATTTGTTCTTTTTCTAGTTATATTTGGTGTAGAGATTGATGTTTTGTATTTGAAATTATTTTACTTTTTGAGGCAGGCTTGTATTGCTGTGAACTTTCCCTCTAAGGGCTGCTTTCACTGTGTTCCAAACTTTTGGTTGTGTGTTTATTTTTATTTATTTTCAGGTAACTTGATTTCTTTCTTGATTACATTGTCATCACATTCATTGTTTAATAATATATTGTTTTGTCTTTATGTATTTGAATGTTTCCTTTTTCTTTTTTTTTATTGTAGTTGATTTCTAGTTTCATACTATAGTGGTAAGAGAAAATCTCTGATATGATTTCAGTGTTTATGAATTTCTTCAGAATTATTTTGTGTCCTAACATGTGGTTTATCCATGAGATTGCTCTATGTGCACTTGAAAAAATATATACTTTTCTACTATGGGATGAAATGTTCTATAAATAGTTAAATTAATCCAATCCAGAATGTCATTTAATGTTACTCTATTGATTTTTTGTCTGGAAGAACTATCCATCGATGTCAGTGGGCTGTTAAAATCTTCTACTATGGTTGTTTTTTCAATATCTTCTTAATGCCCATCAAGATTTTCTTTATATATATAAGTGCTTTTATGTTGGGTACATGTATGTTTATAAGGGTTATAACTTCTTGTTGGATTGATCTGGTTAGTATTATGTAGTGACCTTTCATATATATATATACACATTTTTTAGAAATAGAAGAGGGAGAGGGTAAGGGAAATGGAGAGAAATATTAGTGTAAGAGAGAACATTGATCAGTTGCCTCTCATATGCACACCAACCATACACACCCTGAACAGGGATTGAACCTGAAACCTGGGTATGTGCTGCGACTGGGAATCAAACTGGTGACCTTTTGGTTATGGTACTCAGTCAACTGAGCCGCACTATTCAGGGATGTATTGATCGTCTTTGTCTCTTGTTATGAACTTTGTTTTGAAGTCTAATTTTTCTGGTGTAAGTACTGCTACCCCGATTTTTTTGTTGCGTGGAATAAATTTTTTCATTACTTCACTCTCAGTCTGTGTGTATATTTTGTTCTGAGGTGGGTCTCTTATATACTATATATACAATGGGTCAGTTTTCTTATCCATTGAGCTACCCCATGTCTTTTGATTAGAGCATATAATCTATTTACATTTAAGGTGTTGTTGATAGATATTTATTTATTGACATTTTGCTCTTTATACATATATATTTCTCCTCTTAAGGCAGCTCTTAACATTTCTTGCAATTTTGCAATACTGGTTTGGTGGTAATAGTGTTTGTTTGTTGTTTGTTTTTTTCTGGGAAGCTGTTTTTTTCTTCTTCAATTTAAAATGATAGCCTTGTCCAACTGGTGTGGCTCAATGGCTTGAGCATCGTTCCATGGACTGAGGTGCCAGTTTGATTCCCGATCAGGGCACATGCCTGGGTTGTGGGCTCAGTCCCCAGTTGGGTGCGTGCAGGAGGCGGCTGATATGTTTCTCTCTCACATCGATGTTTCTATCTCTCCCTTCCTCTTTCTCTAAAAAAAAATAAATAAATCAATAAAAACTTATTTTAAACAAATAAAATAATAGCCTTGCTGGATAAAATAGTCTTTGTTGTAGGTCTTTGCTTTTCGTCACTTTGAATGTTTCATTTGAAATTTTTCAGGCCTGAAGTGTTTCTGTTGAGAAATCAGCTAACAGCCTAATGGAAGCTCCCTTGTAGGTAACTCGCCCTCTCTTTCTTTGCTGCCTTTACTATTCTCTCTTTGTCTTTAAACTGCCATTTTTATTATGATGTGTCTTGGTGTGGTTCACTTTGGGTGCCTCTTGATTGGGACTCATGATGCTTTATAAACTTGTGGGACTTTTTTTTTCTGTCACCAGGTGATGGAAGATTTTAGCCATTATTTCTTCAAACACATTTTCTATCTGTTGTTCACTCTCTTGTCCTTCTGGTACCCCTAGGATGTGAATTTTGTTATGCTGGAGGTTTTTCTGAGGTCCCTTAGACTTTCTTCATTAAAAAAAAACTTTTATGCTTTTCTTGGGGTTCTACCTTGTCCTCTAAATCCCTGTTTTGATCCTCTGCTTCATCTAACTTACTGTTAATTCCTTCTAGTGTGTTCTTCATTTCAGGTATTGTATTCTCTATTTCTTTCTACTTATTTTTTGTAGTTTCACTGTCTTTTTTAATGCTTACTATCTCTTTAAGTTCTCACTGAGGACATCCATTCATCCTCTAAGATTCTTGACCATCATTATGACCATTGTTTTTAACTTTGCATCTGGTTATCTTGGTTGCTTCCATTTGTATTTAATTCTTTTTGTGGAAACTTCTCTTGTTCTTTAATTTGGGACATATTTCTTTGTCTCCCCATTTTGTCTCCGTGTATTAGGTAGATGTGTTATTATTCCCAAAGTCATTATGATGGCTTTATGATGTAGGTATCTCACTGGGTTCAGTGACACAGTCATTCAGCTCACCTGAGCAGGAGGCTCCAGGAATGTTTCTTGCAGGTTTTGTGTACCCTCCTGTTGTAGTTGGGTCTTGAATGTTTGGGGCCCTTTCATGGGTGGACTTAACTCTTAAGGCTGGCTGCCTGCAAGGGTACACCTCAGTCACCACGTATGAGGCACTGTGCAGGGACAGTATCCCGAGGTCTTCCCAGCAGTGTCTGGTGTCTCCTGAAATCCCTCTTTGGGTGTGCTACTTGTGTGGCTATTTGGGTCCAGATCCAATGTGGTCTGAAGCCCACCGTTGTTTGTGTTGGTACTGGGTCCACTTGGACAGGGTTCAGGTATAGGTCAATGTCAGACATTGTGGGTATTTTGCCTTGGGTTACCTGTCTGTAGGTACCATGCTGTGTACTGTTTGTGGCTGAGTCTACTGGGCCTGCATGTGTGTTGAAGGAATTCTGTGTACAAGGGTCTGTTTTCTCCAGCTTAGAGCTGGGGTCTGTGTCTAAAAGGAACAAAGCCTCCTGAGGTCTGCCTCCTCCTGTTAGTGACTGCTCCTCCCCCGGAGGTTGCCTTGTCTTCCTCCAGAGGCAGAGTGCGGCTGGTCTGGGCACGACCTGCAGACCCTTCCTCAGATCATGAGCATGGTAGGGTGGGGGACTGGTGTCAGGAGGACGGGGCGAGTGGTTCTCTCATTTGGGGATCATGCTGTCAGGCACTCATTGAGGAGAAAGGGGCTCCTACTCCAGAGCCAAACTGCTCCGTCTCTGCCACAGTCGCCAACACCAGCTCCCTCAGAAAGGGGCCCCACGGGTTAGGTTGTGTGCAGGCCGCCATCTGTTTTGCAAGAGCAAGCTCGGGAGGGCGAAGCCACCGGGCCCGGGAGGACAGATCAAGAGTCTCCTGTTTGGGGTGGTGCCTGTCGTTTGCCGGAGGGGGCCAGTCTCT
Organism: Molossus molossus; assembly: GCF_014108415.1. NCBI lineage: Eukaryota > Metazoa > Chordata > Mammalia > Chiroptera > Molossidae > Molossus > Molossus molossus. The sequence continues at coordinate 108,951,225 of NW_023425403.1, read as the reverse complement.
TCACCCTGGTCCCAGACAATAGCCTCCAAAGGACACACACTCAGAGTACCCCAGCTGTGAGCAGTACTTCCTTCTGTGGAACTGAGCTCACAGGGTGGGGTGTCCAGGGCTTGGAAGGGCAGACTCACAGCCTCTCCTCGGGGTGGTGTCCACAGCCTGTAGGAGGGAGGCCAGCAGTTGTCTGCCTTTCGGGACAGCAGGGGCTGGGCTTCCGGCCGTAGGAGCCTCGCCCCCCGTAATATAGCCACACAGACCAGTCCCGCCCATTTTTTCCCCAAACGAAAACCTCCTTAGGAGACACACTCTGGAAGTCCCAGCTTTGCGTGACACGGACCCCCCTGAACCACCGAACTCCGCAGGGCTGGCTGGCAAGTGATGCAATAGGTGTGGGGAGGGTCGCACCAGCTGCGCGCCTGGGCTGGGGAAGAAGGGTCTCCTTTCCAAGCTACATACCCGGTTCCGTTTCTGTCTGTGTCTCTGCCAAGAGCTTCTCGAGAAGAAGAGAACCCCCGTGGTTGCTACTGGGTGCAGCCAGCAGACCCCTCTGCAGAGCGGAGAACCACAGAGCGTTGTCACTTGCAGCAGAGGGACCTGGTGCTCCACTGCAGTTCTGTAGCCGTGCTCAGCCCTGGGTGTCCAGCAGATGCTCTGTGGGCTCCTCTTCCCATCTCCCTTGCTCTGGGTTGGGGATCCCTACGTGGGGCTGAGACCTCATGCTTTGGGGAAGGGGGTGTGTTTGTCTCTCCAGCTTCTCAGCTGCCACAGCTGGGTGCAGGTGGAAGCCACTTTGCGCCTCTGCCCTCGTATCCGTCTCTATGTGGCTTCTGTCAATTCTTGGTTATGGTATTTTAGTTCCGCTAGCCTTCCATTGTTACCCAAACTGACTGCTTTCTAATGTTGCTGTAAATCTGGTTTGACACGGGGATCGGGGATGTAGTGTACCCCTAATCTGCAGCCATCTTGGAACCTCACTACCCATTTGTCTATCGATGGACACATACGTTGGAATATCCTGGCTACTACAAATTTTGCTGCAATAAATATAGGGGTGCCTATATCTTTTTGAATTAGTGTTTTGAATTTTCTTGAATAAATACTCAGAGGTGGGATTGTTGGGTCATGAGATAGTTCCATTTTTAATTTATGTTAGTACCTCTAGAGTGGGTTTTTGTTTTTTTTCTTCTTCTTGATTTAATGCATTTTATTTGACAATGATGACTCTTTACTTTTTTAATAATATTTTTCTTTTCAATTACAGTTGACTTACAATTTATATTAATTTCAGGTGTACAGCCCAGTGATCAGGCATTTATTTAACTTATGAAGTGGTCACCCCAGTAAGTCTGTTTACCCTTCTGGCACCATAGACAATTATGAATATTATTGACTATATTTTCTATGCTAGCTTTACATCCCCATGATGATTCCGTAACTACTAATTGTGTACTTCTTCATCCGTTCACCGTTTACACCCGGCCCTCAGACGCCTCTCCCTCTGGCAACCGTCTGGAACTGTAGGTCTGCTTCTGCTCTGGCAGTTGGCGTGTTGGTTCTGTGTTCCATGGCTCCACATGTAAGTGAACCAATGCGGCTTCCGTCTGTCTCTCAGACTTATTTTGCACAGTGTCTTCCGGATCCTCCGTGTTGTTGCAGATGTCAAGGTTTCATTTTCTTAACGGCGGACTCACATTTCGTTGCACATGTGAACTACCTCTTTATCCACTCACCTGTGGATGGGCACTTTGGTTGCTTGCATGTCTTGGCTGTTGTAGGTGACGCTGCAGCGCACACGTGGATGTGTATGCCTTACGATTCAGCGTTTGGGGGGCTCTTTGGATAAACGCCCACAAGTGGAATTGCTGGGTGCTTCGTTGTCTCTTGTTATTTCCTTTGTCTTGAAGTCTGTTTTGTCTGGTATCCGTGTTGCTGCTCCAGGTTTTTAATGTCCATTTTCATATAATATCATTTCCCATCTTTTAGCTTTCAGTCTATGCAAGTCTTTATTTACTTTTTAAAAAAAATTTTTTTATTGATTTTTTTAGAGAGAGAGGAAGGGAGAGGGAGAGAGATAAAGAAACATCGATGAGAGAGAACATCGACTGGCCGCCTCCTGCGTGCCCCCCACTGGGGATGGGCCCACAACCTGGGCCTGTGCCCTGACCAGGATTCAAACCAGCGACCTCTTGGTGCAGGGTCGATGCTCAACCCCTGAGCCACACCAGCCAGGCTCTGTGCGAGTCTGTAGATCTGAAGTGTGTTTTGTGAAGGCCACATATGTAAGGGTCTTTTTATCTTATCGGTTCAGCCACCCTATATTTTTATCCATTTGCATTCAAAGTAATTGTTGATAGATATGTATATTATAACCATTTTATTATTTATATTTTTATCTTGTTTTTTCTTATTCTTAAGGATGATCCTTTAACATTTCTTGTGATATTGGTTTGGTGGTGATGAATTCCTTTAGATTTTTCTTGTCTGGGAAGCTCTTTGTCTTTTGATTCTAAATGATAGATTTATTGGATCTATTAATCAAGGTTTTGTAGGTCCTTGCTTTTTGTCACTTTGAATATTTCATGCCAGTCTATTCTGGCCTGAAATGTTTCTGTTGAGAAATCAGCTGACAGTCTTGTGGGAGCTCCCTTTTACATACTAACTGCTTTTCTCTTGCTGCTTTTAAGATTCTTTGTTTTTAACCTTTGGCATTTTAATTATAATGTGTGTTTTTTCAGCATCTTTGGGTTCATCTTATTTCGGACTCTCTAACCTTTCCTAGACCCCTATGTCTGTTTCATTCACCAGGTTAGGGGAGTTTTCTGTTATAATTTTTTCAAATAGGTTTTTAACTCTTTATTCTCTTATCCTCTGACACCCCCATTATACAAATGTTGGTATGCTTCAAGTTGTCCCAGATGCCCTTAAACTATTCTCATTTTTTTCTTCATTTTGCTATTCTAATTCGGTGTTTTCAGCTACCGTATTGTTCAAAATGCTGATTAGATTCTCTGCTTGATCTAAGCTACTGTTCATTTCTTCATTTTAGTTATTGTATTCTTTATTTCTGACTCATTCTTTTTTATGTTCTATATCTTTATTTTTTAATATGTTTTATTGATTTTTTTTAGAGAGAGAGGAAGGGAGAGATAGAAACATCAATGTGAGAGAGAAACATTGATCAGCTGCCTCCTGCACATCCCCAACCAGGGATCAAGCCCACAATCTGGGTTGTGCCCTTACTAGGAATTGAACCGGGACCTCTCAGTCCACGGGACGACAATCCACTAAGTCTCACCGGCCAGGCTCTGTCTCCATTTTTATGTTTCCTAGTTCTATGTTCAGGTTCTTACTGAGTTCATCTGCTCTCCCCCTCAGTTCACTGAGCTTCCTTATAACTATCATTTTGAATTCTGAATCCGGTCGATGCTTGTCTTCTTTTTGGTTAGTTCTCTTTCTGGAGTTTTGTTCTTCTTTTCATCGGGACATGTCTCTTTGTCTGTTCAGTTTGGCTGTCTCCCTGTGTTTGTCTCTATGCATCAGGTAGAGCTGCTATGCTTGCCCATCTTGGGAGAGTGGCCTTATGTAGTATGTGCCCAGTAGGGCCCAGTGCCTCAGCCTCTTTGGTAACCCAAGCCAGGAGCTTCAGGTGCACCTCCCTTGCAAACTGTGAGCAACCTCCTTTTTCAGTAGCACTTTGATTACCATCTGCACATCAGTTGGAGGGAATAACGCCCAGGTGAACCATCTGTAAGGACCTGCTGCGACTACAATGATGGAGCTGTTATACGGGTGTCAAAACCACAAAGCAGGGCTACTTCAGTGGGGTCTGCTGTATGCAATGTCACCCCATGAGTGTGCCACTGGTGGAGGTGATGGAGTGGCACTCCAGCCTTGTCTAAGCTGTCCGCTGAGTACGATGGAAGTGGGGTCTACTGGGAAGTGCAGGCCAAAATGAGCCGTTGCCTCTGCCTTGCCTGAGGTCACCTGGCATGAGCTACACTGCAATTCCCAGATAGCTGCTACTTTTACTGGAACTGGAAGGGCCTGTGACATCTCTCAGCCCGCCGGGATTGTGCAACGTGATGAAACTACAAGCACACGCTGCTTGGAGTGAGGGGGAGCTTGGCAAGGTAGCAAATGCTCCAGATCTCTGGACAGAGTCCCATTTATTTGCAGATTGGTACCCCAGGTCACAAGAGGATTTAAGTAAATTATTTCCTTGAGATGGCATTACTGCATACACCCTAGCTTTGTCTCTTGCTTTTTACAGGAAGAGACCTAGAAGCCAAAAGATAACAAACCCTTATTCACATGCAAATGAAGTACCCAATACACATGGGCGGGCCAGGTTTCCCCCCGGGCTAGGATTCTGAGAATGCATTAACACAAGGTTGAGAATGCTTAACACAAGGTTGAACAAGGTCCATCTTCCAACCCCTCAACCCCATAGCCTGTGAAAGAGTAAGCTGCAAACTAAGTTCAGCTGCCATCAGTGCTGATCTTGGAGCTACTTGGAAAGAGGTATGTGGCATGCCAAGGCCAGATGCTTCTTTTTGGAGTTTTATGAACCTTTGAGAGATTTTAGCAAAATCCAAAGAATGAGCCAAGACGAGCAGTTTGTACGGAAAAAGCCACTGGAAGCGGCTTGTGTGGGCCTGAAAGTTGGGTGGGGTGGGGTTTTGGAATCACCACGGTGGGGGTTAAAGGTGTTAGCCAGGCTGATGGAGACTCAGAGGTGGTGTTCACCCCCATAGCTGCATAGGAAGGATTCAGCAAAGAAACAATGGCTTACGCCAGTACTTCTGTCTGGGACAAAGCTGGACCTGTAGCCATTGCCCCAAAGCCAGACCATTCAGCTCCTTGCTGTATATCCCTGGCTTCTTTTGAGGTACAGCCTCAGCACGGTTGCTCTGAGAAAGTTAGTCCAGGTAAAGTCCTGTGCAGGCCTGTCAAGAGGAAACTGAGATTTAAGAGCCCTCGGTCCCAGTCAGCCACAATCCTCATTGGTTTTCACAGCCAGAAGTTATGAGAACTTCACTTCTCAGAACTGGAACCCTGGACTGGGGAGCCTCGTGTGGGTCTAGACCCCGATGCTCTTCAGTGAGAACCTCCACCATGGAAACATTCCTTCTGATGGGTGTCCGCCACCCTTGGGAGTGAAACCACCTTGTTCCACATCTTCACCCCTCTGGCCAGTCTCAGCGTAGCTTCTTCTGTCTGTTCTCAGTGATAGGACTGTTGTTCAGCTAGACTTCAGGCAGTGCTCACTGATGTTCGCTCTGCAGTCGAGTTGTAACTTTGATGTGGTCATGGAAGGAGGTTAATACTTCCCTGCTCCTCCAGCATCACAGGAGCCGATTGGCCTCATTCTGTTTTCAGTAGTGGCTGCACCTGTTTACAGCCCCAACAACAGTGAATTAGGGTTTCCTTTTCTCCACATCCTTGACAACATGCGCTCATTGTTGATTTATTGACAATAGACATTCTCACAGGTGTGAGGCAATACCTCGTGTGGTTTCAATTTGCATTTATTTGATGATTATCGGTGTTGAGCATCTTTATGTATGCCTGCTGGCCATCTGTATATCTTCTTTGGAAAAATGTCTGTTCAGTCCCTCTGCCCATTAATTAATCATGTTTATTTTGGGGGGTTGAGTTGTTTGAGTGTTTTACCTTTTTTTGCCATTAACCCCTTATTAGATGGTATGCCACATATTCTTTCTCATTTATTAGGTTGTCTCCTTTTTTATATAATTTTTGTCACTTTACAAAAAATTTTAGTTTGATGTAGTCCTATTTTTTCTTTTTTCTTTTATTTTCCTTCTCTGAGGGGGGAAAAAAATATATATATACACACACATATATATATATATATATATATATTTGAATAATGTCAAAGTATAATTCATTGCCTACATTTATTTTTTAGGTGTTTCATGGTTTGGAGTCTTATATTTAAGTCTATAATTTTTTTTTTTTTTTTTGCTTTTTCTGGTATGTGGTGAAGGAAGTGGTCTATATTTCTTTTCCAGGTGTTAGTCCAGCTTTACCAAGACTAGTTATTGGAGAGACTGTCTTTGCCACACGGTATATTCTTGCATTTTTTTTTTTTTTTTTTTTTTATCCTCACCCGAGGTCATTTTTCCATTTTTTGTATAGATAGAGCAGGACGGAGAGAGAGGAAGAGAGAAACATCGATGTGAAGGGACACATCGAGTGGCTGCCACCCACACGACCAACCAGGGCCAGGGACAAACTGCAACCGAGGTACGTGCCCTTAGCGGGAACCGAACCCGGGTCTCTCTGGACCGCAGGCCAACGCTCCAACCGCTGAGCCAAACCGGCCAGGGCTATTCTTGCATTTTTTAATATAGATTAATTGACCATGGAAGCATAGTTTTGTTTCTGGGCTCTCTATTCTGTTTCGTTGATCAATGTGTCTGTTTTTATGATAGTACCATGTTGTTTTGATTACTATAATCTTGTAGTGTAGTTTGATACCAGGCAGTGTGATACCTCCAACTTTGTTATTCTTGCTTAAAGTTTCTTTGGCCATTCAAGATCCTTTGTGTTTCCATACAAACTTTAGGATTAATTATTGCAGTTCTGTGAAAAATGCCATTGGCATTTCAATAGGGATTGCATTGAATCTATAGATTGCTTTGGGAAGTTTGGACATTTTAATTGTGTTAATGTTTCCTATCCGTGAACATGATATATCTTTCCATTTATTTGTATCTTATCCACATTGTTTCTTCAATTTCTTATAATTTTCTAAGTACAGATCTTTAACCTCAGTTAGGTTATTTCTAAGGATTATATATTTTTATTCAATTGTTTTCTTAATTTTTCTTTCTGATAGTTCTTTATTGGTGTATATAAATGCAACTGATTTCTAAATATTAATTTTGTATCCTACTACTCTACTTAATTCACTTATTAGTTCTAATAGTGTTTTTTTGTTGTTGGAATCTATAATATTCTCTCTATATAGTATCATGTCATCTGTAAATAATGACAGTTCTACTTTTTTTTCCAATTTGAATGCATTTAATTTATTTTTTCTTGTCTGATTGCTGTCTTTGGGACTTCCAATATTATGTTTAATAAAAGTGGATATCTTGTTTCTTATATTAAAAAATAAACGTTAGTACTTTTCTCTGGAATGTGATGGTAGGTGTGCATTTCTCACATATGGCTTTTATTATGTTCTTGGATCCCCACTTTTCTGAGAGGTTTTTTTTTTAAATCTAAAAATAGATGTTGGATTTTGTCAAATGCTTTTTCTGCATCTATTGATAGGGTGATATAATTTTTATTTTTTATTTTGTTCATGTGGTGTATCGTGTTAGTTGATTTGAAGATATTGTACCAACTTTGTACATCAGGAATAAATCTCGCTTGGTCATGGCATATGGTGTTTTAAACATATTGGTGAATTTGCTTTGCTTTTGTTGTATTGAGTATTTCTTCATCTATATTTATCATAGATATTGGCATGTTATTTGTTTTTTGTTTGTTTGTATGTCTTAGATCTGGTTTGTGTATCAGGGTATTTCTGGTCTTGTAAAAGAAACGTAGGAGCCATCCTTCTTCAGCATTTTTGGAATTGTTTGAGAAGAATAGTATTAATTGTTTTTTTGAATGTTTTGTAAAATTCACATATGAAGCCATCTGGTCTGGGACTTTTGTTTTCTTTTTTACTACTTAATTTTATTAGAAATTATTAATTTGCTCAGATTTTGTTTCTTTCTTCTTGATTCAGGCTTGAAAGATTGTATGTTTCTAGGAATTTATTCATTTCTTTAGGGTGGGTAATTTGTTGTCATACCACTGTTTGTTAATTTTATTAGTCTTTTCAAAGCACCAGCTCTTCATTGCATTAATTTTTTGTATAGTCTTCTTGTTCTCTATTTTATTCCATTCTACTCTAAGTATTTTTTTTTCTGCTGACTTTGGGTTGTTTTGTTTTTCTTTTTCTAGTTCTTTGAGATGTGATTGTAGGTTGTTTACTTGGGATTTTTGTTGTTTCTTGTGATAGGACTGTAATGACATGAACTTTCCTCTTATTACTGCTTTGGCTGCCTCCCAGTTTTGATATCTCATATTGTCATTCTCATTTGTCTCCATACATCTGATGATCTCACCTTTTATTTCTTCTTTGACTGAGTCATTTTTTAGTAATATATTGTTTAATCTTCACATATATGTGTGTTTGTTTTTTGGGTTTTTTTTACTTCCTTTTTGCAATTGATTTCTAATTTCAAGGCATTGTGGACAGAGAATATGCTTGGTATAATTTCAATCTTTTTGAATTTGTTAAGGCTAGTTTTGTGACCCAATAAATGTTGGGTCTATCCTTGAGAATGTTCTGTGTGCACTGGAGTAGGACGTATCATCTGATGTTCTGGGATAAAAGGCACTGTGTCAATTATGTCTATTAGGTCTATAGTGTCATTTAAGGCTGATATTTCTTTCTTTTCTTTTTTCTTATATATGTTTTTATTGATTTTTTAGAAAGAGAGGAAGGGAGAGAGAAATAGAAACATTGATGTGAGAAAGATACATCAGTTGGCTACCTCCTGCACACCCCCCACTTAGGGTTGAGCCTGCAACCTGGACATGTGCCCTGACTGGGAACCAAACTGCAAAGTCTCAGTCTCTGGGATAACGCTCAATCCACTGAGCCACACCGGCCAGGCAAGGATGGTATTTCTTTATTGCTTATCTATTTGGATGATTTATCTAGAGTTGTCAATGGTGTGTTAAGGTCACCAACTATTATTGTGTTTTGGTTTTCTTTTTTGTTTTTTTATTTTCTTTACCCTTTAGTTCTGTTAGTAGTAGCATTATGTATTTCAGTGATCCTTGATTGGATGCATAGATATTAAGAAGTGTAATGTCTTGTTCATATAGTGTCCCCTTTATCATTGTAAAATGCCCATTTTTGTCTCTTGTTACCTTTGTTGTCCTGAAATCTGTTTTGTCAGATATAAGTATGGCTACACCTGCTTTTCTGTGGATGCTATTTGCTTGGACAATCATTTCCCACCCTTCTACTTTGACTCTGTCTTTGTCTTTGCAGCTTAGATGTGTCTCCTGAAGGCAGTGCATGGCTTGGTTTTCTGTTTCGATCCAATTGGCTACTCTGAGCCTCTCTGTTGGGGAATTCAGTCCAATTACGTAGGGTAATTATTGATGCATTAGGACTTTCTATAGCCATTTTATTGTTGTTTTCTGGTAGCTCTGTTCCTCCTTTGTTCTTCTTTGTCTTTCCATCTGTTGTTTTTGTTCAGTAGTATTCCAACCTCGTTTTCTCTGTTTCCTCGTTTTCTAAGAGATGTGTCCCAGTTTTGGATTGTGTGTGTAGTTACCATTAGGTTTAGGAATATAAAAAAGAAAGCTTCATATATACAATACTTTTTTTTTTTTCCTCACCCGAGGACATTTTTCCATTTTTTGTTCAGATAGAGTGGGAGGGAGAGAGAGGAACAGAGAGAGAGAGAGAAACATTGATGTGAAAGGGACACATCAAGTGGCTGCCACCCGCACGACCGACCAGGGCCGGGGACAAACTGCAACCGAGGTACGTGCCCTTAGCGGGAACCGAACCTGGGACTCTCAGGACCGCAGGCCGACGCTCTAACCGCTGAGCCAAACCGGCCAGGGCGCTTTTTTTTTTTTCTTTTGAAAGCACGTGCTCTTCATTCTCCTTTGTAAATTCAGACCTTTACCCCCTTCCCGTTTATGTTTTTGTTGTCACAAATTATCCCTGTTTATGCTGTAAGTTCTTTGGTGATCTTACTCCTAGTGTTGTGACAATTTGTTCTTTGTTTTGTGTAAGATGACCCCCTCGAGTATTTCCTGCAGTGGAGGTCTTCAGGTGATTAATCCCCTCAGCTTCTGTGTATCTGGAAAGCCTTCATTTCTTTTATTTGTAAAAAATAACCTTGCTGGCTATATTATTCTGGCTGGTAATTTGTCCTTTTCAATGGTTTCAATATGTGGTTCCACTGTCCTCTGGATTGTAGAGTTTATGCTGAGAGGTCTGATGATAAACTGATAGGCTTTCTTTACAGTTGCTTCCTTCTTCCCTTGGTTTCCTTGAGAATGTTTTTTTTTGACACTAACGTTTGATCGTTTAAGTACAATGTGCCTTGGAGAAGGCCTCTTTGAATTGAGGAAACTAGGTGTTCTGTTTGCTTCTTGAATTTGAGGATCTACTTCTTTCCACAGGTTTGGGAAACTCTCATCCACTATTAGTTTGAATAGGGTTTCTGTTCCCTTCTCCCTTCATTATTATTATTATTATTATTTTTATCCTCACCCGAGGAGATTTTTCCATTTTTTGTTCACATAGAGTGGGAGGGAGAGAGAGGAAGAGAAAGAGAGAGAGAAACATGGACGTGAAAGGGACACATCGAGTGGCTGCCACCTGCACAACCAACCAGGGCCGGGGACAAACTGCAACCGAGGTACGTGCCCTTAGCGGGAACCGAACCCGGGTCTCTCTGGACCACAGGCCGACACTCTAACCACTGAGCCAAACTGGCCAGGGCTCCCTTTATTATTTTAAAATAATAATAATAATAAATAATCATTGTTATTTTTTAAATCCTCACCTGAAAATATGTTCCTATTGATTTTTAGAGAAAGAGAGATTGATGTGAGAGAGAAACAGCAGTTGGTTGTATCCCATATGTGTGCAGACCAGGGACTGAACCCACAACCTAGGTACATGCCTTGTTAGGTAATCAAACACTCAGCCTTTTGACACAGGGGATGACCTTCCACCCAACGGAGCCACCTGGCCAAGGCACCTATTATTTTTACATACTCTTTCCAATGGAGTCAGATGGTTCTTGTAGATCCCCTAACTTTTTTGTGTTTCTGCTCAGGTGTTTCTCTTTTCCCCATTGCATCATTTCTAGATTCCTATCATCAGTGTTAGTAATTCTTTCCTCTGCCTGGTCAGCTTTATTTTCTATGCTTGCTTGTTATTCCTGATCTGTTTTGGGGTTTTTTCCCTGTTAATTCTCACCTAAGGATATTTTTTCCATTGACTTTTAAAGAGAGAGAAAGAGAAACGTTGACTTGAGAGAGACACATTGATAAGTTCTCTCCTCTATGGGGCTCCAGGGGTCCAGGCATCATAGCACCTGCAACCTAGGTAGGTCCCCTTAACTGGGAATCAAACCTATTACCCTTTGGTTCAGAGCCCTACACTCTAACCACTGAGCAGCGCTGACCAGGGAAATCCCTGATCTCTTTTACTGAGTTGTTCAACCCCAAGATTTCTTTTGGGTTCTTTTTCATAGTTCCCATCTCCTTGGTAAAGTACTTGATTTATTCATTGATTTTTGTTCTACGTGCATTACATTGCTTGTCTGTATTTTCTCACATCTTGTTGAGTATTTTCAGAACTGCCCTCTTGAATTCTCTGTCATTTATATCATGTACTTCTCTGTGTTCCAGTTTGCTCTCTGGAGGTGTTTTTGTTTTCTTTCTGAGCTGCCTTGCTGTCCTGGTTATTCGTGGTGTTTAACGGGGTCCTTCTCTGTCTGGGCATCTGTGCATTGTGGTACTTCTCTGGAGATGACTATGAAGAGGTCTTTTTATTGTTTCCCAGTAGGTGGTGCTGAGTCACACAATCTTTGGCTCTGTGAATCCCCAAAGCTGGCCTCCTTGGGCTGCCATCGGTATGGCCATGATGCTGGGGAGTGGGGTTTGCTTCGCCCTCGTGGGAATGGTGGTCTCAGACCCCCCAAGGTCCCCCAGAGCGGGAACCAGTCACGCAGTGTAACATTTGCTCGGGGAAAAGGTGACTCTACAGGAATCACTCCCAGGTTCACAGGGAATGTGCTCCGCACCCCGGCGCTGAGGGTGGCAGATCCGTGTCTGGGGAGCTGATGGAGCGGCGGGGCCTGGGGCAACCCTTCCTCGTGTGGAGGGCCAGCCGCCTGCAACCCCTGTGCTGTGTCCTGCCCGGTATCAGCCCAGCCTCGGGTTTGCAAGTGAACAAATCAAGGAAATGTATCCATCCTGAAGAGGTTTTGATTTGTACAAAATATAATGTTACTCTTTTTTTTTTTTTTCCAAAAATCAGATGTATTTACTGGGCTTTATAGGTTCAACACACATTTTTTTTTCTTTATTGATTTTAGAGAGAGAGGAGGGTGAGAGAGAGATGGAAACATCGGTGAGAGAGAACATCGACTGGCTGCCTCCTGCACGCCCCCCACTGGGGATCAGCCCACAACCTGGGCTTGTGTCCTGACTGGGAATCAAACCTGTGACGTCTTGGTGCAGGGTTGACGCTCAACCACTGAGCCACACTGACCCGGCTCAACACACTTTTAAGTGGAAGAACAGGGCAATAGGAGAAAGGAGGGACTCGGGGTAATATGTAGGAGAAATGTATTTATTATTCAACTATGAAGTGGTGTTTGTATAGAACCACTAAAAGGTTTTCCTTAACCAGGATCCTTTGTGATGAAATTATACTCTATAGTCGCAGCAGTTCTCAGAGTTTTTAAACCTAGAATATTTTTCAGTTTTAAAAAGTTGTAGCAGACCTCAAAGAGCTTTCGTTCAGAGTGTATCCGTTGGTATATCATTTTAACTGAGAAAATTTCAAAGTATCCTAAGTATCAATTCATTTCTATCCAATGATAACAAACCCATGGTATATTAATTTTTTTTAAATTAACTGTGTTTCTTAACAAAAATCTTTGAAGAGTGACATTTTTGTACATTTTTAAAGGTACAGTGATACCTCGGTTCTCGAACATAATTCGTTCCAGGAGGACGGTCGAGAACCAAATTGTTCGAGAACCGAAGCAATGAAACCCAATAGGAAATAATGGAAACTGGATTAATTCGTTCCAAGCCCCAGAAAATGCCTATTTACTGGCCTAATTTGTATATAATATGTAGAAAAACATAAGTCTCAACAAGAAATAAAAGTGTACAGTATATCTAAGGGTTAAATTCCGTGTAAAGCGTGACTCTCTCCACAAAGCGTGACTCTCTCTCTGCACTCACACTGAGGACGCAAGCAAGGCGCGCTGGGCCGAATGAACGCCATTCGGCTCAACTCGGCTCATCTCGGAAGTTCGAGTTCCAAATATTTGTTCGGATTCCGAGACAAAAGTTTCTCGAATCTCCTGGTCGAATACCGATTTGGTCGAAATCCGAGGCGTTCGAGAACCGAGGTATCACTGTAAATCAAACCTCCTTAAGATTTGCTTTAACAGAAGACAGCTAGGTTCACATGGCTGGTTCCAACTCACTCTGTGCTGCTTGTCATTCAGGTTCAGTGTATCAGGGAAAAATAGCCTCACTAAAATTTTCCATTTTGTGAAGAATTCTAATATCTTCATACTATATGTAATTACTAGAAATTGAGACTCAGCATTATATATACCATGTTAAAATTATCTCAGTTTACAACAATCCCTTTGATTCAAATTACAGATTTACCACTTCGTTTAAAAAGCATGTAGTTGAATGTAAAAAAGCAAAAATGTATGACAGCAACACACACGTCCGAGAATGGCTACATTTGAAAATGAAGTTCATTAAAGAAAGAAATTATTTGTCCTCCTTGATGGCTTTCTCTAATTATATCTGTGGAAAAGATAATATATCTTTGTCATTCCACTGACAGTTTTTACTCTTAGTAAATAAATTCCATCCGTCCTGGCCAGTTTTGCTCCGTGGGTAGAGCGTCGGCCCGTGGACTGAAGAGCCGCAGGTTCGATTCCGGCCAACGGCATGTACCTTGGTTGCAGTTCATCCCAGGCCCTGGTTGGGGTCATTCAGGGAGGGGCCAGTCAATGTGTCTCTCCTATGTTGATGTTTCTCTCTCTCTGTTTCTTTTCCTCCCTTCCATTCTATCTGAAGATAAATGGAAAAGTATCCTTGGGTGAGTATTAAAAAATAAATAAATACATTTCATCTAATCTATAATAATAACTGCTGATTATCACAGCAGGAAATTATAACAACAGCTTTAAAAATATGATTATCAGCAAATGGGACAGTCTAGAAAAAATGGATACATTTCTAGAAATAAGCCATCTTCAAAATCTGAATCAAGAAGAAACAGAAAATAGGAACAGATAGATGATAACCAATGAAATCAAAGCAGCAATCATAAAACTCTCAACAAACCAAAGTCCTAGACCAAATGGCTTCACAGGTAAATTTGACCAAACATTCAAATAAGAATTAACCATGGTAATTTTCACACTATTTCAAAAAATTAAAGATGAAGAAAGACTCCCCAATTCTCTTTAGGAGACTGGTATTACCCATATTCCAAAACCGGATAAAGACCCCACGGAGAAGGAAAAGTACAGGCCAATATGTCTGATGACCAGGGATACAAAAACCCCCACAAAATATCAGCAAACCAAATTCAGAAATACATTAAAAGATACACCGTGATCAAGTGGAATCTATTCCTAGGATTCAAGGTTGGTACAATATCTACAAATCAATAAATGTGATACACTACATACATAGAATAAAGGATGAGATCATAAGATCTTATCAATAGATGCAGAACCAGTGTCTGACAAAATTCAGCACCCATGAGTGATAAAAACTCTCAGCAAAGTGGAAATGGAACATACCTCGTATATGACAAATCCACCGCTGACGTCATACTCAATGGGGAAAATTTAAAGCTTGCTCTCAAGATAAGGAACAAAACAGATGTCCACTTTAACCACTCTCATTAAACAGTACTGAGAGCCCTGGCCAGTTTGGCTCAGCAGTTAGAGTGTCGGCCTACAGTCCAGAGAGTCCCGGGTTCGGTTCCCGCTAAGGGCGCATACCTCAGTTGCAGTTTGTCCATGGTCCTGGTTGGGTCGTGCGGGTGGCAACCACTTGATGTGTCCCTTTCACATTGATGTTTCTCTCTCTCTCTCTTCCTCTCCCTCCCTCCCACTCTATCTGAACAAAATATGGGAAAATATCCTCGGGTGAGGATTAAAAAAAAAAAAAGTAATGAGAGTCTAAGCCTCAGCAATAAAAATATATGGAAGAAATAAAAGGCATCTGAACTGGAAAGAAGTAAACTGTCATTATTTGCAGATGACACAATACTATCTATAGAGAACACTAAAGATTCCACACACACACACACACACACACACACACACACACACAAACTGGTAAATGAACTAATAAATTTAGTAAAGTACCAATATAAAAAATAGATATTCAGCCCTGGCCGGTTTGGCTCAGCGGTTAGAGCGTCGACCTGCGGTCCTGAGAGACCCGGGTTCGGTTCCCGCTAAGGGCGCGTACCTCGGTTGCAGTTTGTCCCCGGCCCTGGTCGGTTGTGCGGGTGGCAGCCACTCGATGTGTCCCTTTCACGTCGATGTTTCTCTCTCTCTCTCTGTTCCTCTCTCTCCCTCCCACTCTACCTGAACAAAAAGTGGAAAAATGTCCTCAGGTGAGGATAAAAAAAAAAAAAATAGATATTCAGGAAATGGTTGTATTTTTTTTTTTTTTATCCTCACCCGAGGACATTTTTCCATTTTTTGTTCAGGTAGAGTGGGAGGGAGAGAGAGGAACAGAGAGAGAGAGAGAAACATCGACGTGAAAGGGACACATCGAGTGGCTGCCACCCGCACAACCGACCAGGGCCGGGGACAAACTGCAACCGAGGTACGCGCCCTTAGCGGGAACCGAACCCGGGTCTCTCAGGACCACAGGCCGACGCTCTAAGCGCTGAGCCAAACCGGCCAGGGCGAAATGGTTGTATTTTTATACAGCAATAATGAACTATCAGAAACTAAGAAAACAATCCCATTTACAATTGCATCCGAAAAATAAATATGATACTGAGTGACCCATTTAACCAGGGAAGTAAAAGACCTGTATTCGGAAAATTATAGGACATGAAGAAATTGAAGAAGATACAAATATATGGAAAAATATACTGTGATATGGATAGGAGTAATTAGCATACTTAAAATGTCCATACTACCCAAAGCAATCTACACATTCAATGCGGTTCTTCCTAAAATACAAATAGCACGGCTCACAGATCTAGAATAAATATTTCAAATATTTATATGGAAACACAGAAGACCATGTATAGCCACTGTAATGCTGAGAAAGAACAAAGTTGGAGGTATCATACAATGGTGTCGAACTATACTACAAGGCTATGGTATTCAAGCAGCATGGTATTGGCATTAAAAAAAAAGATATAGATCAACAGAACAGAATAGAGGGCCTAGAAATGAACCCAGGCCTTCATGATCAATTAATATATGACAAAGCATGCAAGAACATACAATGGGGTAAAGACAGTTTATTCAATAAATAGTTCTAGAAAAATGGGACATATGCATGGAAGAAAAATAAAGTAGACCACCTTCTTACAACACATACCAGAATAAACTAAAGTGGATTAAAGACTTAAATGTAAGACTCAAAACCACTCTTAGAAGAACACGTAGGCAATTCTGCTAGCAATATTTTTTCTGATATCTCTTTGGGCAAAGGAATCAAAAGAAAAAATAAGCAAATAAGACAACCTCAAACTAAAAAATTTTTGTACAGCAAAGAAAACCATTAACCAAACAAAAGTACAAGCTACTGAATAGGAGAACATATTTGCCAATGTTCTGATAAGGGGTTAATATCCAAAATTATAAAGAACACATATGACTCAACATCAAAACAACTAACAATGCAATTAAATAATGGGCAGAGGATCTGAATGGACACTTCTGCAAAGAGGACCTAGATAGCCAATAGATACCTGAATAGATGCTCGATGTCATCATCAGAGAAATCCAAATCAAAAGTACAATGAGGAATCACTTCACACGTGTCACAATGGCTGTCATCAGTGAGGTGAGGATTTGGAGAAGCCAGAACCCTCGTTCACTGTTGGTGGGAATGCAGAGTGGTGCACCACTATGGAAAACAGTTTGGAGGTTTCTCAAAATATAAAAATGGAACTGCCTTATGACCCAGCAATTTCACTTCTGGGTATATATCCAAAGAAACTCAAAACACGAATTCAAAAGACTATACACACACCTATGTTCATTGCAACATTATTTACAATAGTCACCATGTCAAAGCCACCCAAGTGCCCATCAACGGATGAGTAAATAAAAAGAAGGGATACATATGTGCAATGGAATATTACTCGGCCATCAAGAGAATGAAATCTTACCATTTGTAGCAGTGTGGATAGACCTACAGGGTATTGCCCTAGGTGAATTAAGTCAGAGAAAGAGAGATACCATATGATGTCACTTACATGTGAAATCTAAGGAACAAGATCAATGAAGACAACACAGAAACAGACTCGTCGAGATGGAGAACCACGTCATAGTTGTCGGAGGGAAGGGGTCAGGAGTACTGTGATTAAAAGATGAAGGGATTAAGCAGCACAAGTCGGTAGTTACAGAACAGCACAGGGATGCGAAGAAGAGCACAGGAAGTATAGGCAACAACAGTGCAATCACTCTGTACGGTGCCAGAGGCACTGAAATACCGGGGCGACCACTTTGTAAACTATATCATGGTCTGACCCCTACGCTGTACACCTGAAACTAATACAAGATACTATTGAATATAAACTGTAATTCGAAAATAAAATTTAAAAACAAATAAATAACTGAAATGAATAAATTAATAGTTCAGGATGCAAAATTAAAAAAATAAAAATAAACTTATAAATGCTTACTTGGGCACTACCTAGGACAATCTAAATAGCTGTTTCTATTGGTTTAACACACAATAAATAGTGAAGAGTCCAACAACCTAAAATGTTTTGGCTAGTCCGGCCTGTGTGGCTCAGTGGTTGAGCGTCGACCCTGCACCAAGAGGTCGCTGGTTGGATTCCCAGTCAGGGCACATGCCCAGGTTGTGGGCCTGATCCCCAGTGAGGGGCATGCAGGAGGCAGCCAATTGATGTTCTCATTGATGTTTCTATCTCTCCCTCTCCCTTCCTCTCTCTCTATAATCAATAAAGGGAAAAAATAAAAATAAAATAAAATGTTTGGGCTGGTCAGAGAACGGAGGGCTGTTAGCATGGACCCAGGAGCTGAGATCATGCTGTGGGAAACACTGCTTCGGGTCGGTGAGCATGTGCGGGAGCTCAGCTCAGCTCCCTTAGGTGACACTGCATTTTGCTGGCCCCAGTCTGAGCGGCCGTCTCCACCCGTGTATTCAGGCGGTGAGGGTAGGAGAGCGGGGTCTGTTTCACCGCAGCCCCGTGAGCACACACAGGTGCGCTGCTGTGTATGAACGGGAAACCCCGTTTCTGCGGGGAGCCAGAGCACCCTCAGGGCAGAATGGGGGGCGCAGAGAGTGCGCTCTCGTTGGCTGCGTGGAATCGCCCCTCCGCAGGCTCACAGGACAGACTACAGGCCCCTTCACTCAGCCCCGCTTGTCCTCACCTCAGAGGTTCACTTAAGGACACAAGGTGTCCCCGGCCTTGAGAGATACTTTCTAACTACAAAGTCACCTGAGAGATACTTTCTAACTACAAAGTCACCTGAGAGATACTTTCTAACTACAAAGTCACCTGAGAGATACTTTCTAACTACAGTCACCTGAGAGATACTTTCTAACTACAAAGTCACCTGAGAGATACTTTCTAACTACAAAGTCACCTGAGAGATACTTTCTGACTACAAAGTCACCTGAGAGATACTTTCTAACTACAAAGTCACCTAAGAGATACTTTCTAACTACAAAGTCACCTGAGATTCACCTAAGAGATACTTTCTGACTACAAAGTCACCTAAGAGATACTTTCTAACTACAAAGTCACCTGAGAGATACTTTCTAACTACAAAGTCACCTGAGATTCACCTAAGAGATACTTTCTGACTACAAAGTCACCTAAGAGATACTTTCTAACTACAGTCACCTGAGAGATACTTTCTAACTACAAAGTCACCTAAGAGATACTTTCTAACTACAAAGTCACCTGAGATTCACCTAAGAGATACTTTCTAACTACAAAGTCACCTGAGATACTTTCTAACTACAAAGTCACCTGAGAAATACTTTCTAACTGCAGTCACCTAAGAGATACTTTCTAACTACAAAGTCACCTAAGAGATACTTTCTGACTACAAAGTCACCTGAGAGATACTTTCTAACTACAAAGTCACCTAAGAGATACTTTCTGACTACAAAGTCACCTGAGATACTTTCTAACTACAAAGTCACCTGAGAAATACTTTCTAACTGCAGTCATCTAAGAGATACTTTCTAACTACAAAGTCACCTGTTTGTCAGAATGATTTTTAACAAGCGGCTCTAACTGGCCTATGTGTTGTGGGAACAAAGCTAGAACATTGTTTCAATGGGAAGCAAACAGGCCTGAAGGGGAAGAGCAGAAACAGGTGCCGAGACTATGTGACCGGAAGTTGCTCAGAACTGTCCCGGGTCTGGCCGTGGCCAGTTTGGCTCAGTGACTGGAGCGTCGGCCTGCGGACCAGAGAGTCCCGGGTTCGGTTCCGCTAGGGGCACATACAAAAAAACAACAACACCCAATCAGAACAACAAAAAGAAAAAACTGTCCAGGTCTGATTCACTGGTGCATCACTACAGCTTCTCTCTGGAACCAGGATTTATTCTTTGTAAAACAAGAGAAAAGATACTTATAATGTGCTGTCATGTTCATGTTACTTTACCATGTAAAATCTTTTTTCTTTTTTAATCACTATTTACAATGAAATGTTTCCATCTTTACACCCTTCTCTCAAATACGCATTCGTGTCATCTCTATCCATGTCGGGTCTGTACCATGCTGTTATGTAGCAAGACTGCCTTGAGCATGTGGCTTAGGGAAGAAGTGAAGAATAAGTGGATTTGCCTGATTTCGGCAAATGAAATGCCGTCACGGAGAGAGGTATGTGGATGCTAAAAACTGACACGTTGGCTCTTCATGGAGCTTCCTAGCGGAGGAGATGCAGACTGGCAACTCCCGGACGGTCTGCTGACTTCTGTTCCTGCTTCCTTGGTTCTGTCTCATCTGCTTTCTCTCTACGGTTACTCGGACTGGCCTCCTCACTTGATAGTATCTCTGGCTCAAATGTTTTTTACTCCCTTCTCTCTGTAAACTGTTCTCTCTGTCTTTGAGCGTCAGCGCAGCCTGGTGTCCTCGTGGAAACCGGTGGAGACTGGTGTGAAGCCACCTCTTTGTGCCGCCACCACGAGCGTCCCGGGCATGTCAGGAGTTACTGTTCCGGTCCGTCTCCCCTTGCGGGCTTCTCCTTTATCGTCACACTCTCTGCCCCTAACACAGCTCTGTGCTCATCACACACTTTCAAAGTTTGCTGCATAAATGAATAAAATAACGACTACATTTAAGTTTTTAGCAAATAAGGACCCAAGAAGGCCTCTAATCAGTTGTGGTTTTAACACTAGGTAGATGGCATGTGTATGTTACTATCATTTAGTTTTTTAAATTAAAAACAGTGTCTAAGACAAGTCTTAAGAAAACACTGAAGCAGTGTTAGCAAACGTCTCTTGACTCTCCCTGGATCCCTCAGTGTGAGGTTGCCCGGCACACGGAAAACCTCAGAGACACAGTGTTTTGACTTGTGGCACAGCTGTTGTAAACTATACTTTGAAAATGACAACCAGTAGTAAATTAAAACAAAGTGACTCCAGAATTTTCTAAGAAAATAAATTCAACAGTTAAAAACCAGTTTTGGTCGGCGCTTGGTACACACTGGAGGCTCACGAGGTACTTGCCCGGATTGAACGCCTCGCGCTCCTGGGCTAGCAGGCGGCTGGTGTCCCTCCGGTGGGCGGTTGGTGTGAGGAACCGGAACCGGGCTAATGACACTGGGCCCAAATGTAGAAGGCAGACATGCTTCTGTGTGTTGCCGTGAGGGTTTGGACTTGATCCTCAGGTCAAAAAGGGAGCTGGGGAAGAGTTTTCACATGGAAATGGTGTGATACAGGCTAGCACCTTGGGGAGCTCACCGGGGAGAGAAAGAGTGGAAGACAGAGCGTGAAACGGGGTGCAACACGCACGGCGGACCTGCGTGGCGGCACGTTATTGGGGGCTGGCATAAGGCAGTTGCCGTGGCAGAGAAAAGGGGGTGGATTCCAGGGATGTTGAGGACTCGGTGGCTGATTAGACAGGAGATGAGGGGATGAGCGAAGCTGGGATGATTTCTCGGGCTCTGTGCTGGGAGATGAGAAGAAATCGCGTGTTCTACAGCGGGGACCACACGAGAAGCAGCAGGTTGGTGGAAGCGAGTCACTGGCTCGGCTCTGGGCAGGGTGAGTCCCCGGTGCTCTGGGTGGTGGAGGAAACCTGACCTCAGGCTGGAGCAGACAGTGGGTCCGGCTGAGACGCAGATGCTAAGGGAGCTGGGGTGACAAGCAGGAACCATGAACGTGGGTGAGGGTCAGAGACAGAGGTGAGACCCACAGGTCACCGAGCACGGCACCTTGGAGGGCAGCCCCGTGAAGGGATCCCCGAGAATGAGGCGCTCGTGAGGGGAACAGGAGACGCCGGGGAGCTTGAACTAGAACCAGAGCGAGTCCCCTGTGACCTCAGAGACATGAGCTGCATGGCACTGGGCACGGGACGAACCTGGCTGAACTGCTGGCCCTCCTGACCTGCAAGGGGGTGGCCTAGGACGGGGGGCAGGGGCGTCTGCAATACGCTCAGCAATAAAGATGAAGAAGAAAGATGTGTGAGACCCCGTGCATCTCCCCAGGATAACGCTCAGCCGCACAAGACACCGTGGCCGACCCCACAGGCTCCCGAGGCTCTGTGCCACGTCCACGGATGGGCTCACACTTTGGGAGCCTGGGACTGCACCCCTGCAAGCCCCACTCTGGCCCTTCGGCCCCCCCCACGCACTCCCACCCGTGTCTGCGGCGGTGGCGGGCCGACCGCGTCCCGCACCCGCCCTCGCTCAGCTGCGCAGCTGCAGACATTGGGGTTCCCTTGGGCCCCTGCAGACCGGTCTGAGGGTCTCACAGCCCAGACCTCGTGGCCGGGACTGACCGCACGCGGCCGCTGGGACGGCAGCAGACAGGGACTCGGGCTGCAGGGACAGCACGAGGCGTGTTCACGAGCCTCGGAGGCTTTGTGGGGAACATCGGATGATGTCAACAGCCCCCGTGTCCTATGGGTGGGGGAGGGTCCAGACTGAAACACACGGACAGCACCTGGCAGTGTCCAGCCGGCCAAGTAAGGTGCCGTGGTTGCTGTGGGCAGAGGGAGCTGAGTAGTGGCAGACACTAGAGAGTAGTGGGAGTTGTCGTAGTGATTATCAGCACTTATCATTGAGAGTTTCGAAAATGAAATGACTGAATATGATTTTTTAAATTGGCAAATATTGGGAAAGGATCAAGGAAGACAAGCGCTAAATGCCGCCCAATGGATTTGTCATCTTAGGTTTGATCGGGGACGTTGCTAAACACAATTTTAGTGGGTCCGGCCCGTGTGGCTCTGTGGTTGAGCGTCAGCCCTGCACCAAGAGGTCGCTGGTTCGACTCCCGGTCAGGGCACATGCCCAGGCTGTGGGCCCAATCCCCAGTGGGGGGCGTGCAGGAGGCGGCCAATCAGTGTTCTCTCTCATTGATGTTTCTATCTCTCTCTCCCTCTCACTTCCACCCTCCCTCTAAAATCAATAAAGGAAAAAATAAATAAAATAAAATAACAAGATGGAACATAGTTCTTCAACTGTTCTTTCCACGCTTATCATTTATCTATTTCATTTTTATGGCATTTCAAGGCCAAATGAGCTACATTTTGCAAAAAAACTTTTTATTGTGTCTTATAAACTCAAAGGTAACTTTCAGTTATAATCGTCTATTGGAGGATGCCCTTGATTTTTTATAAGTAAATAGGTTGACCTAAGGTAGCTCAAATACTTAGTAAGCTGTAGATAAAAAGCAGTTTAAGTGACATTTTTATTACACACTGCAATTTCATGTTATAGAAATTTATTATTTTGATTTATAGACATTAAACATGGTAGCAAAGTAAACAATGAGAGTGCGAGTCAATGAAGTAGAATTTCGAACTGCACCATGTGAAATGGGGTTTTCTAATGTGCGCAATTAGGAGCGTTGGCTTTTCAAATTAACTGGAAATTACGTCAGTTGTCGATGTGGTCCATTAGAATCCCCGGGGCAGCTGAAGGTCCTGTTGTTCTTTGTGGCTCATCCTTTGTTTCAAACACAAAGACGATCACAGTGTCCTGTTGACAAGCGTTGTTCTTTGTACAAAAACACGGGTCACTCTGTGTGCAGGTCTCTGACCTCGCTACACCTGTCGGGCTGAAACATTTAGTGAAATAGTATTGGCGCTTTGAGCAACAATAAATGTTGACAATACCTTACATTTTAAGTACGAATAGAAATGCAGTTGAGTGCGATCATTCCTTCAAAGCTGAGATCGTGTGTAAAGGTTTTACGAAACCTGTACGCGCGGAATTGACGTGGGCGCCGGCCCCACTGTGAGTGGTCAGCGTTGGAGGGAGTGAGGGACAGGACTCACCTGAGGTCTCGTCTCCTGGCTTCACGGTGACAGGCAGACAGCGTCCCAGGAAAGGTACGGAGGTTTTGCTGTCTGACCGTGCACACAGGTCTCTCTCTCACACACACACCTCCCATAGTTATAGTAAAGATATATATACTTTTTCCCTGGCCGGTTTGGCTCAGCGGTTAGAGCGTCGGCCCATGGACCAGAGAGACCTGGGTTCGGTTCCTGCTAAGGGCACGTACCTCGGTTGCAGTTTGTCCCCGGCCCTGGTTGCGGTTGTGTGGGTGGCAGCCACTCGATGTGTCTCTCTCACATCGATGTTTCTCTCTCTCTCCCTCCTGCTCTATCTGAAGATAAATTATATATATACACACACACACACACACACACACACACACACTTTTGCCCTGGCTGTTTTGCTAAGTGGTTAGAGCCTGGGCCCGCGGACCAGAGAGACCCGGGTTTGGTTCCCACTAAGGGCACGTTAGCGGTGGCAGTTGTCCCCGGCCCCAGGTGGGGTCGTGTGGGTGGCGACCATTCGATGTGTCACATGGATGTTTCTCTCTCTCCCTTCCGCTCTGTCTAAAGATAAATGCAAACGTGTCCTCAGGTGAGGATAAATATATATATGTATATTTTGCTTTATAAGATTGAATCTAAATCCTTAACCTGTAAGGTATTTAGCGCCCGGTGAAAGGGTAGGAAACTCAGGGGCAAGCAGATTAAATACAAAGTCAAAGTCACACCGAGGTGGGCAGAGCTGGGTTCTGAACTCTGGGGGGTCTGACTCCGAGGCCGTTGCTCCCACTACCCCACGTGCCTGCAGGGGGGGGCGGTCTCCCTGCAGGGGGGCCAGGGAGGCCGGTTCTGCACCGGGCAGGAGCATCCCCTGCTCCTACCACACGCGGTGAAACATGAAGAAACGCAGAGGCCACACGACCCAAAGCAGCAGAATTTCTGCCTAATGAAGCCCAGCCTTGCTGCCTGCAGGGAGCCCCGGCCACCACGGACGCCGGGCTCGGTGCGTTTTCTGTGCACGTGCAGGACAACTGCAGCCAGCCCCCAGGGCGGTAAAATGCAGTGTGGACCCCCGCGTTGTGAGGAACTCGTCGTCACAGGTGAACCAGGCCCTGCGAATACTTGCTTTCGGTTTTTCCCAGAAAACATCAACACTCCGAGATGGTTATCACCCTGGGCACTTTCCTTAATGGGCTCCCTGGCTCTTAACCTCTGAAAGGGTTGTTTTCATTCCTGCGCTTCAGTCGAACCAGCTGTGTTCACCAGCGGACAGTAATTATCCCCGCAGCGGGTTATGTAACCACGGCTCCCGGCAGACGTTCTGCGGAGGACGTGAGCATGGGAATGTTTTCATTCAAACACCAGTGTCGAGCCCGGCCGGTGTGGCTCAGGGGTGGAGCGTCGACCCTGCACCAAGAGGTCGCTGGTTCGATTCCCGGTCAGGGCACAGGCCCAGGTTGTGGGCCTGATCCCCAGTGGGGGGAATGCAGGAGGCAGCCAATCGATGTTCTCTCTCATCGATGTCTCTATCTCTCTCTCCCTCTCCCTTCCTCTCTCTAAATCAATAAAGAAAAAAAACAAAAACAAAAAACCACCAGTTTAAAAGCCAAAGTGTAGCCCTGGCCAGTTTGGCTCAGCGGTTAGAGCGTCGGCACGCGGACCGGAGAGTCCCAGGTTCAGTTCCTGCAGGCCACATACCTTGGTTGCAGTTTGTCTCCAGCCCCGCTTGGGGTCATGTGGGTGGCAACCAGTCAATGCATCTCTCTCACATCGATGTTTCTCTCTCTGTCTTCCTTCCTCTCTCCCTCCCGCTCTATCTGAAGGTAAATGCAAAGATGTCCTCAGGTGAGGATTTTTTAAAAAGCCCAAGTGTATAAATGTAGGCTGAAGGCAAATACATCGCCTGGAAATAAAAGAGGCACAGAGATTTTTCTGATTATATGTTTCTATTGTTCATCTAATCAATATTGACACTGAAAAATACACATGTTGATCAGCGGCTGAAAAATACTGTGTGTAAATCACTAAAAAATATGATGTGGAATTATTGATCTACAATAAGGCAAAGTAACGCTTTAACCACAATACCAATTAGACAGTCATTTTCCTGTCTGTCAACAATGTCTTTCCTAGTGTTCTCAACTGTTCAGGTTTTAAATATCTCTACACATATTGAGCTAACATTTAGGGTTCCTACTCAGCCTGAGTGGGTTTTTTTTTTTTCCTAATTTTTTTTTTCTTTATTGATTTTAGAGAGAGAGGAAGGGAGAGGGAGAGAGAGATAGAAAAATCAATGAGAGAGAACATTGATTGGCTGCCTCCTGCGTGCCCCACACTGGGGATGGGCCCACAACCTGGGCATGTGCCCTGACCGGGAATCAAACCAGCGACCTCTTGATGCAGGGTCAACGCTCAACCACTGAGCCACACCGGCCAGACCACCCTGAGTGTTTTAATACAGATGGATGCAGCTGTAGAGTGCTGTAAAAACATGCACTTGCAAATCGGACAGTGAGTATTTTTGCTCTGGTCCATGAGGTGGGTTCCCCAATGTATACAGCATAAGGCCCACGAAAGCGCTAACTGGGATCAGAGCTCTGAACCAGAGAAAGGGCACCGGGCGGAGGAAGATCACCGCAGAGGAAGGGGGTCCGCAGCCACCTGCTCTGGCCCCAGACCGGACGACAGTGCGGGATGAAGCAGTCGGCCTGAGTGAGCAACGGGAGGCTCGCTGGATGGAAGCATCCCCGCCGGGGCCTTCAGGAGAGCCCCGCACAGGTGGTGAGAAGGGCGGAGACCAGACATGCCCAGGGGTACGGCAGCAGTGATGTTGCCACTGCAAAGCTCTCCCCTCGGGGGTGCAGGTCTCGGCCTTCTGCGGGGACCCCCGCCCAGAGAAACGGGAGCAGGGGGAGGAGCCTGCACAGCCTCTGGTGGAGAGACGCAGGGGGATCCGTCCGCCTGGGAGACCCAGAAGCGACGTTGCAGGGACAAGCACTGTTGTTGCAGCTCCAGAACGGGCGGCTCACTGTCTGCTCTGACTGCCGGTGACCCCGGCTGTGCTCGGGCCCGTGGAAGGGTCTCCTGGCCGCAGCCCCCCGTGACGCTGGGCCTCTTTCTTCTGAGGAGGCTCTTGGTAAGACCCAGACAGTGACTAAACTGGGGCGCTTTCTCCCCGCCTCAGCCCCTCTCTCCCCACCTCTCCAATCACTTGGCTGCCCCAGCCTACTGAGTGCAGCCAGGAGGGGACCCGGCGGCCGTGCAGAACTGGGACTTTCAGAGGGAGTCCCCTGAACAACCAGAGGGGCAGGGGCTGGGGGTGTGGCGACATCGTGGGGGAGAGTCCCCTCCTGTCTCCTTGCTGAGTTCAGCCCGGACTATTCTGGCAAGAGGAGCAATGCCTGCCCCCATCCTACAGTCTCGTGGGCACCCCCTCCCCAAGGCAGACTGTTTCCAGCAGCCCTGCCAAGTTCCAGACAGCCCACCCCACGGGGCTCAGCTCCTCAGGGTGAAGGGAGAGCAGTTCAGAACTGGGGTGACCTAAGGGTGACTCCTTTGGAAGCTGTTGCCTGGGACCTGGATCAGGTGCTTGTGCGGCTGGGCTGGCATCCCTGCCAAGGGGAGACTCTTTTGACCTGAGCCCTGAGCATGAGGAGGCTGTGCTTCCTCCTCAGAGGGCACAGCTGGCTGCACCCACCTCACCCTGTGCGAGCCCCTCAGGGGAAGCTAGACTTGGACACTGGCAGAGACTGAGGGCCTCGGCTCTGGAGTAGAAGACACTTTCCCCTCATAGAGTGCCTGGCCGCATGATTCCCAAGGAGGGGACCCACTAGCTCTGTCCTCCGAACCCTGGTTGCAAAGCCCTACTGAGCACGCAACCTGTTTAGGGGCTGTGGTTCATGCCCAGCCTGTGCCTACTCTCGTCTTTCTTCAGAAGGCACTGGAGGAAGACCAGGACACCTCAGGGGAGCTGGAGCCGCTGACAGGTGGGGGCACAGCTCAGAGAGCCTCGGTCCCGTTACAGATCTGCCCCCAGCTCCACGCTAGAGGAAGCTGAAGCTTACACACAGATCGGCCCCTCCCCCGCACAGCCGGGCCCAGTAGAAGCAGCCACACCCAATACACAGAGTTGTAGCCTCAGACAGGTAAGCCCAGGGCTGGTTACAATGTCTGCATTGACCTATATCTGAACCATGCCCAAGGGGACCCAGAATCAACTCTGCCGGTGGTGAGATTCGGATTACACGGGAGCTTGACCCACCTGGCCACAAAGCACCCCAAAAGGGGGATTGCACCAGGCACCAGATGTGGCTGGGAACCACTGTGCCGCGGGGGACAGCCCTGCAGAGTCTCATACATGGTGACTGAGGGTTCCCTTCTAGTCAGCCAGCTTGAAGGTTAGCTTCACCCACAAGAGGGCCAACGGCATCGAGACTCAAGAACAGCAGGAGGGTGCACATAACCCGCAAAAACATCCCCGGAACATGGAGCACAGGTGCTGTGAAAGACTGTCTCCCGAGCCCAGCAAGACTCCTTCATCAGAAAGCCACCCCGAAAGGCTGGGGAGTCGTAGCAGATCTTATGAATACAGGAGACAAAGTGGGGAGACAAAGACATATGTCACAAATGGGATAACAACAGAAATCTCCCAAAAATAATTATATGAAGTAGAAACAACTGAAATACCAGATGGAGAGTATAAACAATAGTTATAAGGACCTTCGGGATAGAATGGATTATCCCAGTGAGAACATAAACAAAGGGATAGTAAGCCTTAAAAAGGACAAAGAACAACACACATCACAAAACAATAAAAGCAACTTCTTCAACTACCCCAAAAAATAAATAAATAAAAAAGGAAACTATTTGCAACAAATATGATTTTTGAAGAGCTAACATTACTAATCTAACTGGAGTATATAACCTACTTTCTACCTTATAGTCTCCAACATTGTTTGATTTTTTTACAATGAGCAAATACCATTTTTTCCTACTGAAAAAAATAATAAAGCTTTTTAAAAAATGATATAGAAATCATAAAAAGAACCAATCAGAAATGAAGAATACAATATCTAAAATAAAGAATACACTACAAGCCCTGGCCAGTTTGGCTCCGCGGTTAGAGCGTCGGCCTGTGGTCCAGAGAGACTAGATTCACTTCCCGCCAGGGGCACGTACCTCGGTTGCAGTTTGTCCCCGGCCCTTGTTGAGTCATGTGGGTGGCAACCACTCGATGTGTCCCTTTCACATCAATGTTTCTTTCTCTCTCTCTCTCTCCCTCTCTCTCCCTCTCACTCTATCTGAACAAAAAAAATGAAAAAATGTCATTGGGTGAGGATAAAAAAAACAAACAAACAACGTTGGAGGGATGAAACTATTCTTCAAGTCCATTGTAATCAAAACAGCCTGGTACTGGCACAACAACAGGAGATATATATATATATATATTCAATAGAAACAGGAAAGAGCCTAAATCAACTCACACTTTTATAAAAGAGGGAAGAACATATAATGGAATGAAGACAGAGGTGTTTTTTGTTCATCCTTACTAGGGGATATTTTTTCCGTTGCTTTTTTTAGAGAGAGTGGAAGGGAGGGAGGGGAAGAGAGAGAGAGAGAAACTTCGATGTGAAAGAGACGCATAGATTAGTTGCCTCCCGCATGAACCCCAACCAGGGCCAGGTGCGTGCCCTTGACTGGGAATCGAATCCACAACCCTTGAGTCTGCAGGCTGACGCTCCAGTAGCTGAGCCACCCCGGCCGGGGAAGACAGAGTTTTAAATAAATGGTGCTGGGAAGGTTGGACAGATACATGTGAAAAAATGAAACTAGATCACTAACTTACACCATAGACAAGAATAAACTCAAAATGGATTAAAAGACTTAAATGCAAGTCTCGAAATCACAAAAATTTTAGAAGAAAACAGGCAGTAAATTCTCAGACATCTCTCATAGCAATATTTTTGTCAATAAATCTTATCAGGCAAGAAAAAATAAAGAAATGGGACTATGTCACACTAAAGCCTTTTGCACAGCAAAAGAAACCATCAACAAAAATGAACCCACTCTAAGGGAGAATATGTTTACCAGTGATCTGATAAGGCCTTAATTTCCAAACTATATAAAGAACTTACACAACTCAACACCAGGAAGACAAACAATTCAATTTTAAAAATTGGCCAAGAATCTGAATGGACACTTCTCCAAAGGGGACATATTCATGGCAAATAGACATATGAAAAGTTGCTCAACATCACTAATCATCAGAGAGATGGAAATTAAAACCACAATGAGATATATCACCTCACACCTACAACAAACAACAGGTGCTGGCGAGGGTGTGGAGAAAAGGGGACTCTAGTGCACTGCTGGTGGGAATGCAGACTGGTGCAGCCACTGTGGAAAACAGTATGGAGTTTTCACGAAAAATTAAAAATAGAACTGCTTTTTGATCCAGTGATGTCACTTCTGGGACTATGTCCTAAGAATCCCAATGCACTATTTCAAAAGAATATATTTCCTCCTATGTTCAGTGCAGTGTTAGTTACAATAGCCAAGCTTGGAAACAGCCCAAGTGCCCATCAGGAGATGAGTGGATATAAAACCTGTGGTATATTTACACAATGGAATACTACACAGCCCTAAAAAAGAAGGAAATTTTACTTTCTGCAACAGCATGGGTAGACCAGGAGATCATTATGCTGAGCTAAATAAGCCAGTCAGAGAACTGCAAATATCACATGATCTCACTATATGTGGAATCTGGTGACTAAATAAATGGAGGAACAAATTAGGAACATTGGCATGGATGCATGGAGCAGATTGACAGCTGTCGGAGAGGGGCGGGGAGGGGACTAGATGAAAGAAGCTGAGGGATTACCCAACATACATATGTACAGGGCACATAGACACGGGCACAGTGTGCTGATAGCCAGAGCGAAAGGGTGTGGGGGTTGGTGGAGGTGGGCTCAGGGGGCACGTGGGGACAGAAAGAGACTTCGCTTGGGGCGATGGGTGCGTGATGCAGTGTGCACATGATGTTTTATTGACCTGTACACTTGAAACCCGTCTGGCTTTGTGAACCAATGTCATCCCAATAAACTTATTTAAAAAATTAAAAATCCATAACAAGATGGATTAGAATGGGTACTGGAATGTGACTTTGGCAGAGGATAAAACACAGACTAGTTGTGAGAAGCTACCTGCTACCATCAATTTCTGAGTCCTTTCAGGTTTTTTACATACACGATAGGTCTCTGGACTTTCCCAATGCGGAATTCATCTTCTATTCCTCTGACCTTCTAGGTCTGTTATACTTGCATCTGCTTTCCAGATTACAAGTATTTTTTCTTGCACTGTTTCCTGTTCTCTTTGATTTTAGATTATGCCATGTTATTATTTACAGAACTATAATCTTTGTGGGGCTTCCAAAGGAGTCGAAGTATCTGTTTTTAATCTATGTATCATTTTCTAGCCATGAGCAGCAACTGTTGTTCTTGACTACACTACATTGTTCTTCCGATGAGTTTTCCATTTAGAACATCAATTAGGGTTGAACGTGGTCCCCGACCTTCTGCACTGGCAACAACGCACGTTTGTGACTGATCGCACCTGTTCAGTACTTGTCAGGGCGATGGAAGTCGTGTTGCTGGTGAAATGGCCCAACCGCCAGGTCTGAGCTAGGTTTTCTGGGGTGAATCAGACATCGGACTGGGACCACAGGTACTATAACATTTCATGTGTAGGTCACGTAACGTACGTGGCCACTGTGTTTGCATAGAACACGGGTGAGAAGAGGGAAGTATGCAAACAAGCTTCTGACGACCAAAAGTGATGCCCACCCTCCTGCCCCCTCCCCCTGGTCCACGCACAGGCTCCTCCACACACTCACAGACATGTCCTTAGTGGGGGTCTCCCAATGCCACATCTGCTCTTCTCCCCAAACCCAGGATGCTCCAACCAACTTGATACCTAGCGTACCTGAGTGGGTTTTCTACCCAGGTTCTCACTCTGGATAGGATGTTCCTCATCGTCATGCTATTGTGTGTGTGTGTGTGTGTGTGTGTGTGTGCGCGCGCGCATGTGCTCAGATGTCTCCCACTGGTTCCTCACCGCCTGTGGACTTGAGTTTGTCCTGTTGCTTCAGGGCTCTGGCAGATTTCAAGAGTGGTATTAAGGTCAGTGTGAGGAGTCCACTGAAGGAAGTGAGCACGCGTAGCATAAGTGACAGGGAACGACTTACAGTAACGGGAGAAAACTCTTTTCTCTTTCGTTTTTTTACTTTTATTTATTTGTTTCTTTATCATTGAGAATATTACAGACATCCCCCCTTTTCTCTCACAGCCCCCGTCCCCTCTGTTCCTGCCCCACCCAAGGCCTTCCCCACCTGTTGTCTGTGTCCATGGGCCATGCACATATGCACATAAATTCTTTGGTTAATCTCTTCCTCCTGCCCCCCTTCCCTCTGAGGTTCACCAGTCTGTTCCATGTTTCCATGCTTCTGGTTCTGCTTTATTCATCACATTATTTTGTTCATTAGATTCCACATGTAAGTGAGATTGTGTGGTATTTGTCTTTCTCTGACTGGCTTATTTCGCTTAACATAATATTCTCCAGATCCCTCCATGCTGTCTCAAAGGTTAAGAGATTCTTTTTAAGAGCTGCATAGTACTCCATTGGGTAAATGTACCACAGCTTTCTTATCCACTCATCTACTGATGGGCACTTGAGCTGTTTCCAGATCTTAGCTATTATGACTTGAACATAAGGGTGCGTATATTCTTTCTGACTGGTGTTTTGTGATTCTTATAGTATAGTCCTAGAGCATACAATGGAATAAAGACAGTTTCTTCAATAAATGGTGCTGGGAAAATTGGACAGCTACATGCAAAAAAATGAAATTAGGCCACCAACTTATACCATACACAAGAATAAACTCAAACTAGATAAAAAACTTAAATGTAAATTATGAAACCATAAAAATTCTAGAAGAAAACATAGACAGTAAAATCTCAGACATCTCATGTAGCAGAATTGTCACCCATACATCACCTAGGGCAAGAGAAACAAAGGAAAATGTAAACACATGGCACTACATTAAACTAAAAGGCTTCTGCACAGCAAAAGAAACCAGCATCAAAATGAAGAGAGAATCCACTCTATGGGAGAAGTTATTTGCCAGTGATAAATTGGATAACGGGTTAATTTCCAAATTATGTAAAATGCTCATACAATGCAACAAAAGGAAGACAAAGAACCCAATTAAAAAATAGGCAGAGGACGTGAATAGACACCTCTCCAAACAGGACATGCAAATGGCTAAGAGACCTTTGAAAAAATGCTCAACATCACTAATCATCAGAGAGATGCAAATTAAAACAACTCTGAGGTATCACCTCACACCTGCCTACACCCTATGTATAAATGAGGGGTGGTGAGGGATGGAATTAATGAACAGTTTTTATTTTCATTTGGTTTTTCGGTGAATAAAATATTTTTTTCACTAGAACTGCTTAATATTCCAACAACCAGATGTGAATGGATGACTCTAAGATGTCTTTCTGCCTCCTCCTAAGATGTACGAGTATGAAGTTGTTGTTAAAGCTGTGGTATTTGTTTATATTCTGGTGGGCAGTCGTTACTACTCAGGGTGAATCAGTACAGACCAGGTAACAATGTGCTTTCACATTTTTTATCTGTTCATCAGCCTTCAAGGGTTTGTTGCATCGTTATCCTCTTGCCAAAACCCCAATTAGCCCGTTCCTCCCGCCCTGGTAGTTTCCGGGGCTCCCGAGACGTTCTTCTTGGTAAGGGTTTCAGGCGCTTATCAGAGCCGGGCAGCGGGGAGGGTTCAGATATCCACGGGGGGTAAGACCCAACTCCGAGCGGAGGCTGGCGTGCCCCCCTGTGTATTGTTAGTGGTTTAAGCTGTGGTTTTTGGAACCAGCCAAAATCCTAATCTTTGTCTCTCTTTGGACATCTGATCCCGCATTTGACTAATTAAAACACGAGACGGGACTGTGCTGCTAAGTACCCCCTCCACACACACACACACACAAGCTTGTGTGTCTCCAACAATAAATATGATATCTAGGGAACAAGTATACCAACCGAGGGAACAGGTGTACCAGTCATCAGTGTGCTCGCCTGAATGCAGTTTATTTTTCTTGGCGTCTACAAGCTGACATATTTGCTTTTCCATTTGGGTTGGGAAGTAGAAGTGCCTTGAACCAGAATTTGTGCAGCTGATAAGATGGGGAAATCTTTTCGGGTTTTTTCCTGGTGTTTGTTTCTCAAGATTATAAAGTGCAACTCTGATATATGGTGTTAAATGGGAACAGCTGACAAGTATGCTGCTGGGAGGTGATTGGGGCTACTCAAGACTCTCTGCTCACAACTGGATTTTGAAAGGTTTGTAGTCTAAGCCACCTTGTCACAAAGGTTACCCTGTGGAGCAGAGCATCAGATACCTTCAGAAGTGGGTTCCCTGGTGAACCGAGCCCGGGACGTGCAGCGTACCCTCCCTTCTTTGCACGTGCTAAATAAATGCACGTCCCACAAAGGGGCCGTAAGAACCTGCTGCAGGAAAGAACTCTGTTTACACAGCCTAATCCAGCCTGCTCTCCTCCCAGGTGGCTCCGAGTGGATTTTTACACACACTGCCTATTGAAAGACAGGAAAAATAAAGTTTGAAAAAGCACATGTTGGGAAATGCTCTTCTACAATGTTCAGGGACAACCAGATAAAAGACTGTCTTCTGTACGTCTGCAGAACGTTCGGAAAAACATTGTCATTCTTTATAAGAGTGTGTGTGTGTGTGTGTGTGTGTGTGCACGCGCGCACATGTGCATTAGAATGTGTAGTGTTTTTCTTCTCAGCTCTGAGAAGGTGTGAGGACCTGAACCTGTGTTCTGTGCCCAGCTCTCTCTTCCTACAGTGACTTTAGGGACCCCTCTACCGCATACCCTCAGTTCTGAGGTCTTCGGAAGAGCCTAACCTTCTGGAAAGCTCTGAGACAGAAGTCATCGCCCACGGATGGGACTTCATACTGAGATCTAAAGCACGCGTACAGTACCACTTTGACACGGTTTGGTGCGGTCTTCACGTTCTCGCTCCTAGATTCCCGGAGAATTAGTCATAAATGTTGACCGAGTAGAAAAACCACCAGCTCACACGAATAAACCTCTGGTACTGGGAGATTTTCGGCATGAATGATGGATGCAAAACGCTCTGCATACCTGAGTGAGCAGAGGAAGCCTTTCTGTCATCCGGCCACATGTGTTCTCAGTTCCTAAGAAGCCACGGACTTCACGGAGGAAAGTCAGATCATATGTTCACATTTAGTTGTGTATGTTGACATGTCAGAATATAATAAGCTGAGACTACAGTTTTATAGTAGCATGACTGACATTTTGGTCCAGATAAAGTTAAATCTTTGTTGGCGGCAGGATTCTGACTGTTGTGTGCATTCTGGGGTGTCTGGTCTCCCTGACCTCTACCCACCAGCCTACCCCCTCCGTCTTCCTCACTGGGACAACCAAACTGTCTCCCCACATTGCCAGATGTCCCTAGGAGGTCAAAAGCCCGTATACTCCCAACACACACACACACACACACACACACACACACACACACGTAGATGATATTATGAGTGCAAAGTCCATGTATTGGCTTTCCAAATGCCTTCAAATATGTTACTGCAACCCACGAATTATCCGTGGTAGTCACTGTCTCCAATCCTCAGAACAGTCATAAAATTTCATCAGCATTGTATATTAACCAAAGGAAAAAACATGCGGTTCTTTTGGCCTAAAAGGACATTTTGTCACACTGATCCCCCTTATTTTTTCATTGGGAAGGAAGGCAGGAAGGGGGGGGGGAGAGAGAGAGAGAGAGAGAGAGAGAGAGAACTTTCATCTGTGGTATGCATTTGGATTTTTACCAAAAAGACTCTTAAGTCCAAAACTTCTCCAAGAAATCTAGTCATTGTTTCTTTTCACTACTCAAAATAAATGATCTTCTAGAGTACCTCCCTGTACCACTTTCTTAAGAAAAAGAATAAGAAAAGTTAGTACATTTTAATAAGTCCTGATAATCGAACCTTTTAGTACATGAGCACACAAAATGCCTAAGTTAGGGTTTTCAAATAAAGTTTTCGTTTCTTACCCTGATTTATTGTGCATAATACTTACAAAAATTACTCAAAAAACTTGCTGATAATGTTTATTTAAAAGTTCAGGGGAATACCTTGCTATTGATGCTAATAATGGCTTCTGACGACTAATACTATATTTCTCAGTAAAATGTAATTTTGTCTAAAAAGGCAGTAGTGAATTAAATACAAACTTTTCCAATCAGAAAAATTACTTTTAATTTGAAAGCAAGTATCCAAGCTATAAATATTTTTTTTTAAAGAGAACAGTATGTTTTTCCATGTTTTAAAGAGACACCAGTGCCTTTTCTAACACATACTTATTAAAATCTGTCAATTGTAGAATTTGGTAAAATTCATTGGAGGGATAGAGTCCTTCATTTATTGACTTCCGTCCATAAAAAGAATTTAGTAGGAAGGAATTCTGTGATATGGCAGAGTTTGGCAAAGTTGGTGCCCTATTTCCTCGTTCAAGAATGCATGTAACTGGCTGGGTATGGTGGGCATTTTCAGTCAGTCATTTCATTTGTTCAGGGGTAAATGTTAATGTAGTGAGGATTCCTATTTTAACATGCACAAAACTTCTTTTCCTTAGGGCACTATGTATAGACTCATTTGTATTACGACGCAAGTGTTCTCTCTCGCCGGCAGAAATTCTATGTCGGTGGGTATTTGTGAGTTATATCTTCGATTCCCACTCCATTTGTATTGGGCCGAATCCGTGGCTAATTCTACTGGACGAATATTTCTGAAGGAAGAATTCACATGTCTTCCCTACCCCTCACATTTCCACGTGTCTCCTCCTCCTCTGCTTTGCTTCCACGCACGGGACAGCGCTGGGCCATTTTATGGCTGCGGACGCAGCACGGTCCCCCTGTCTGCTTGTCACCCCCCCCCCCCCCCGCCACCCAGCTCACCGTGCCTCTCTGCTGGCCTCGTGCAGGGTCCCCCGGGCTCCCCAGGCACGGGGCGCTCACCACTGCTCCTCCCAGTCTGCATTGCAACGTACGTCGGGGACTCAGTGCACCCCCCTCACTAGGTCCGGGCTCAGAGCAGGCTGCCCGCGCACCATCACTACTTCTCCCCGCGTGTGCTCTGAGCCCTGCTCAGCACATCGATGCCACGTGCTGCCTAACGTGTCTCCACCAGGTCTGGTGCACTGAGATCATATCGACTTTACTCACCCTTTCTGTGTTTGGGGGTGTTTTTTTTTTTTTTTTTCGGTTGTTAAATACATAAACGAATAGCTTTTCTATGCATCGGAGACAGGAAAAGCACCCAGGAGGGCTGTTTTTGTAGCTCTGGCATGATTTTAAAGCAATCGGAGCAGTGACTGAAGGATTTGGCTCGTTAAGCTATATGCAAGTCAAGCACAAAAGCTACCTTGTGAGGTAATCAGAAATACGTGAAAATAAACTGAGAAAGACAAATATATGCCGTTGATGGTATTCTCTTGCATTCTCTCTCTCTCTCTCTCTCTCTCTCTCTCTCTCTCTCTCCTCCTTCCCTCTCCCCCGTCTTCCCTCACAGACATTGTTGAAAACACTCTTTTCAGTTTTAAGTCATCGCCAGGAAACCAGATGGGATTTGCATGTGTTTGTTTTCGATTTTAAGGCTAGAAATCTGAAACTTCCCAATCTTGATTTGGCTGCGGAGAACAAACATGCCTGTGAACATGGTACAGACTCAGATTTAAAAACGGGAATGACCAGTCCACCTAAAAACGCCCGCGAGAAGCTCTCGTCCCAGGGTCCGAGTTCACATTCACTCGCAGGAGTTTAACTCACAGACTCTCCTGTGCTCCGGGCTTGCGGCAACCCCTCTACCATGGCCGTCAACGCCGACTTTGGGTGAAAATAGAAACCCTGTAGATTAAAGGTGGTTTTGTTTTTTTTTCTTTTAAACAATCGGATTAAGGCCCGTCTGGCTTGTTTTTTGTTTGTTTGGTTTTCCTTGTGTATTTTTGTCTCAAGGTGGGTATCACACATTTTTAAAAGAGAATCCAAAAGCTAGCTCGAACGGTAACCCTCGTTCTCCGTGAGGGCCGAGCTACGGTGCCCTGAGCCGCTGTGCACAAGCAGAGTCAGGCAGCAGCCTGCTGGGGGGACCAGCCAGACGGTGCTGCCCGGCTGATCTGAGAGGGGTGCAGGGAACCCGCCTTCTCCCCAGGCTCCCGGGGTGGGAGGGGCTGTCTGGCGCCACCGAAGGAATTAGGCTCGGGTTTGAAGAGCAGCCTGAAGGCTATTAAGTTTATTTTAAGAATGTGTTTCCAGAGATCTAACAAATGTACGCGTTGCTGCAGGCGACGGGTGCATGCAGTCCTGCTGCACCAGGTGTTGTGTTCTCCCTTCTGCCCCAGAGGCAGGGGGTGTGGGTGTCCCCGAACCAGCTCCGCTCCGGGGAAAGGGGGACTGTGTCTGCAGAGGAACAGGCTGGTCTGCCTTGTTTTACTTCTCTTTGTTAAGGGGGAGCGGAAAACAGAAACTTATTTCTGCGCTGCATTCAAAAGAAGTCGTTAAGTCTCCTCACATTTCATCTGCATATATTGCTGAGGGAGAGCCCCACACGTCGAAATTCAGGATCGATTCCAAAGAACGGACCAGGAGCCTGATTCAAATCCGTGGGCTTTCATGGGAGGCTCACACCCCGCAAAACAGCTGCAGGGGGGCAGCCAGGAAGAACCCACGCCCTCCCAGGACAGGGCCCCCCTCTCCTAGGAGGTTAATAATGAAAACACCGGTGGGCAGTCACATAGACCTGCGAACAATGCCCGTCTAAGTTAGCAGATAGCATCAGGCTGTTACCCGCACTCCATACATTCATTAACCTCCTTCCTGGGGCCTGACATTTCTCTCTGGGCAGCGTTCCAGCCCCCAGTCCTCAGCCTGACCTGAGGCTGCAGAGTTAAACAGTCACCGGAGGTTAAACAGAGAGAGTTCAACATTTCCCAGACGGGCTACTGCCGGAGCTGTGGGAAATCTCCAAGATGAATTCCCCTTACACACCACACACACACGCGCACACACGCACACACACACCACGTTCTTTCGTGTTATTTAAAACGCAACTGTTACGATTTTGTGCCTAAGAAAACTCTCTGACATCACAGTCTGCTGCCCGGCAATACGGCCGGACCGAGCGGAAATCTCTGGGAACACGTTCCTCTTCTGCAAAGAGCTGCTTTGCCCTCTTCGCCAAACCACAGTCTTTCGGGGTCTTGGGAAAAGGGAGCAGTGATCACCGATGTAACCCAGGCTGTATTCTTCCTCTCAAATGCTTGAAGTTTGTATCCGTCTTGTTCGTCGACATAATTCTTTCATTTTCGTTCTTTCGGTGGAAAATCATTTTTATCGAGACCCCAAGAACTGCACCATCTGTTGCTGACACCAAGCTCCTTCTGTCCCTGCAAGGTGGTCCCGTGGGTGGCCTGTACTGCCTCTCCTTCCCCACAGTCCGGAGGCCGCGCGGCCAAACCGAGACATGGTGCCAATCAGCGTGGGGTTTGTGTTCCCCTCGGCCCACCGTGTGGTCTGCACCCACCGGCAAGGACTACATAATCATTCCTGCAGTGCTTTGTATTTGTGCTTGAAATACAGTGTTGCCCTTCCATGTTCAGAAACAAAGTTTCCTTAGCCGCTGGTAATCACAGCATTCCAGTGGCTCGTTAGCTTTTAATTTAGACGGCGGCGCGTGATCGCCTAGGATGTGCTTATTGTGGACGGGACCCACCTTGCAATTACAGTTACGCGGTCCCCGCGTCCTTTGTCTCCTGGGGACGTGCACCTGAATTCCCCGTCCTAGGGGCGCATGCCAGCAGGGAAGCCTTCACCCCCTGGATGAAAGCTTCTCATTAGGGAGGCAGAGTCTTGCACAGTTAAATCAGGTTTGGTGAAGAAAATCTTCTTAAGCCCTCGGTGAGCAGATAGACATTCTTGGTTCTCCTGTTTTTGGGTTGTTGTTTTTTTTTAAATAGGAGCTGGAAATAAGCATATATTTTTTTTCTTTCATTTTTTTTGGCTTTTGTGTAAGGGGTAGGTTTGTGGGAGCAGACATGCTCAGAGAAAGTGGGGCGTCCCCACAAGTACTGCCTGCTGCTCGGACCCAGCCGAGGCCCTGACGGGACCCACTGCCCAGCCACAGGGAAGCCCCTTCTTTCCGGCTCCCCTGGTTTGGGGCTCTGGCCCACGTCCCCTCACAGAGCAGTGGGTCTTACTCTTCGTGTGTGTGAATTTTTCTACGATGTAGCTTCAGCTCTTTAGAAACTGCCCTTTGTACCATTTGTTTTCCACCCCGTTCCCGCCGTGTCGGTCTCCCTGTTCGTTAGGATCGCAGGAGGCACGGAACCGCGCTCAGGACATTCATAGATGACGTTAAAGCAAATTAAAATAAAATTGAAACCAAGTGAGATGCCTTGAGCTAAGGCACATGTCATCAGAAGCTCCCTGACCAGGGCCGCTGCAGGCCCCGTCCTCCGGTCCAAGCCTTTGTGTTCAGTCCGCTTACACCTGTGCTCCGGTGCAGTGTTCCGGTCAGGGACTCCTACGGCTGATTGGTCAGTACCTGTGTTGGGTCCTTTCTGATTGGCCGAGGCCCATGCGCCTCCCCAAGGGCACGTGTTCTGCACAGTCAGCCCAGGCCCAGGGCATCACCACAGCGCTGCCGGGTCCCAGTCCCCAGAGGCAGCGCCCTTAGCAGGCAGCGTGGCCGTCGTTAGCTGCGACTCTGTGCTGAGGGAACAGGATGTTTGCAGGAGGGCTGCTGGGGACCTCGTATGAAAAATCGATTATGCTTCTTTTTATTTTTTTTAATTAATTAATTTTTTGTATCCTCACCCGAGGACATTTTTCCATTTTTTGCACAGAGCGGGAGGGAGAGAGAGGAAGAGAGAGAGAGAGAGAATCATCGACGTGAAAGGGACACATCGAGTGGCTGCCACCCGCACGACCGACCAGGGCCGGGGACAAACTGCAACCGAAGTTCGTGCCCTTAGCGGGAACCGAACCCGGGTCTCTCTAACCGCTGAGCCAAACCGGCCAGGGCGATTATGCTTCTTTTTAAATGTTCACTTAAGCTCTTCTCTTTTCCTGGGTCCCAAACAAGCATCCAGCAGACTAGGCACAAGCCAGGGATGAGCAGCACCCGTGCACTTACTCCGAATCTCTGCATTGCTCTCATGTTTAAGACTTGCACAGAGTCTGCATTGTTGCCTGACACATCTATTTATGTTGTAATGAGTTGTCTTTCTGGAGGCTCCTCAGAGCCCAAAAAGGTCTCTTCCATGAGGTCTGATTCTCCGGCTCTCAAAAAAAAAAAAAAAAAAACACAAATAGGCATAAATCCTAAATATGGACTATTGCTTAAACGGAGATCCTGCGACAAATTACCCTAGCTTCTCCAGCAGGTTTCAATGTTATTCTGCACCAGAGCTCACGCATGTATCGCATCTTCCTGTAGGTTACGAAGTGTCCCGTACATTTTCTTGGTGTGTTTATGGCCGGTGGCTGTGCAGTCTTCACCGCAGGTGCGTCTGCAGCCCCACGCCGTCATGTCCAGGGTCCACGGAGGGCGGCCGGGTAGCCCGTCTGCTAAGAGAGGGCCCCTCTCGGCTCACCTTCCTGGGCACGTCCAGGGAGAGGGCTGGCTGCAGGGAGGCAGCTGTGTGCAGGAGGAACATGCCCCCACTTCCTGTGCTCCCTCCGTCTTGTCCCTGAACATTAACTCATTGTGCCTGTTAGTGAGGAGACATGGTTGATTTCTCCTTCTTTGCAGTGGTCCTGTTGTAGAAAAGCTCTGCCCAGCCAAGTGCTTCTGGTCACCACGTTGTATTCTCCAGTCATCACACAACCGTGTCGTATGGGTTCTGTCTGGACACACCTTGTTTGATACACGGTACTGATCCGTTGACTTGGAACTTGCAGCCAGCATCGCTGTCTCTTGTGCCTGAACGAGCCAATGTCTGATGCCTGCGTGTTCCCTGGAAGGCAGGTCGCGGCCTGCGTGTGCGCAGGAGCCCTGGACAGCACTCTGCCCTGGGATGGGGACGTACGTTAACCACCAAATCACCCCTCCGCCGAGATCAATCACAGCGATGCGGAGAGCGCGGCACCAGGCGGACTGTGAAGAGGGCGCGCGTCCGCAGGTGCGAGCTGAGACAAGGTGGTAGAGCCCAGGGGTGCGCATTTCTCAGAGGTGCTTCCCCGGTGCGCATGGGGGGCTACCACAGCCCCTCGCCTGCTCACGGTGCAGTGACAGATGCCTTTGAGGACATGGCCAAAGTCGCGGGCACAGAATCCAGGAATAAGGAAGATCGTGCGTCAGCCTCTGGCGAATGAGTGACTAGTTCAAGTCTGGAGTCTCAAGGACAGAGACCCAGTCCCTGGCCTGTGCGGGTGTCCGTGCAATTAGATCATGTCCCTCGGCAACAATACAGGGAGGTGGACTGTTGTCCTCTTGACTCCAAGGTGACGTGGCATCAGGTCAGGCCCTCACCTCCTCTGGCAGCCGCAGCTCCAGGCCCACAGGAGGCAGAGGGTCGCAGGCGAACCGTCCGCACTTGGACGTGGCTGCGGAATGGCGGAGCGGGTGTGTACAGCACGGACGAGGAAACCATATATCACTTATTAAAAGTTGCGCTGCCGGCAGCTTTTGAATAGCTTGATGCTAGACTAGAGTAATCACTAGAATTATTGAGTGGGCTGCAACAGGACACGCTCTGTGGACAGAGCCTCTGTGTCTTGCCCGGGGCTCAGGAGCCACGTGAAGGCAGCCGTGAGGTCAAGGTAAGGAGAGAAGAAAAGGCACATGGAGTAAATGTCCTGAGCTACTATCACATTGAATGTCTTGAAGTTTCCATTTTACTGGATTTCTTATCTCTGTTTTTATACTTAACCTTCCAGAAACAACTTCCCCCGTCTCTCTGAATGTCTAAATAACACCCTGGACTTAAGGTCCCATTGAAACGCTATCTCTTCCGTGAATGTGTCTTTGAGACTCTCGCGTTGAAGTGACCCCTCACTTCTGTGCACTCTGCCAGCTCATTGTCTGGGTCTCGGAGCACGTGTCCATCTCCAGCC
This sequence comes from Molossus molossus, assembly GCF_014108415.1. Lineage (NCBI taxonomy): Eukaryota > Metazoa > Chordata > Mammalia > Chiroptera > Molossidae > Molossus > Molossus molossus. The sequence goes on along the minus strand of NW_023425403.1, from coordinate 108,908,474 downwards.
TGGGCGCTATCTGTGCCCTTGTGCTCCCCGCGGCTGAATGTCCGCCCAGCGCAGAGCCAGAGAGGTCGGAGGGACAGGCTGGCTTCGGCTCAGCCCCCATGGCGTTCAGTCAACTAGAACGTCCCCCTGACTTTCAGGGGAGGACGGGGGCCAGGAGCTCTGAGAGTCTCAGACGGACTGACTCTAAGACAAAACAAAATTGAAAGGATTATCCCAGCTCAGAAATGGCAGATAAATAAATAAATGCCTTATCTCCACTTGAATGCCTTTAACGTATGTAAATATTTCTGGTGCCGATTTAAAGGGCAATATGCATATTAATTTTCAGTTCAGCTTCTAGGCTGAACTTTATTCCAGGCAAGTGGAATTTTAGCCAGCTAGAATGTTCTATTGGCAGCCAACTCTGCTTCAAAAATACAATTTGTCAAAACACACGGGCGTGGGGGAATTATCAAAGCTAAATGGACACCCAGAAACTGCCCCTTATCGAGCCCAAGTCGAACTTGTGATGGTTGTTTCATCCAGAAGAGGCACTTTGTCTTCGGAGAAATCGGGCAGCCCTGTGTTCGCAGGGGAACTAGCTGAAGGTGGTGATTCTTTGTTGTTCTGGAAAAAAAACTGTTGCATTCAACCGAAAAAGAAAATGAAGACGCCTAAAGACCAGCTGGAAAAGTTCAAAAGAGGTCTTTTCATAAAAGCCCTAATGGGTTGTTATCAGGGTTTCGGGACCAAGCATGTGGGAGAGTCTGTCAGCTGTCAGGCACCTGCCGTGTGAGTTCATGGCTCAGACCACACACTTTAACTTGTTTGGGGAACGTTGAGACTAGATTCTTACGTGTCATAAGTGGCAGAATATGATCTCGAAAGGCAAGGGATCCCACCGAGGTGAACCTCTTTTTAAGCTGTTTAACTTTGAAATTTCACATTCAGGAAGCTGTAATATTGTTATTTAAAGTTTAAACATGTCTTATGCCAATAATTAAGGTTTTAGAGGAGTTTACGTGGTATGCACTAAATGAATAAATAACTGTCTTTCCGTTCTTTAGATAAAATGTAGGGTTCAGTTGTGCAAGGTCAATTTTAGTAAGTTACAAAAAACGACGTCTTTGTTCTACAAATCCCCATATTACACTTGCATAATAAGTAGTACCTACAATTTTATAAATTCTGAAACACAATAGGATTCTTGTGAATATAAATCAGACATTGCATAGTATTTAATTCTATTTATAGTTAAGCTTTATACACTTAACTGTATATTCTGTAGTAAAATATATCTAATTTAAAAATATCTGATTGGTGAGTGCTAAGCATCTAAAACCATACCTTGAAGCAGATCACCGTCTCATAAAGCAAAATTTCTCAATGTTGTTTCTTAATTTTATTATTATTATTTTTTATCTCTAAGTGGTGGACATATGAAATCCTGCCAAACTTGTTTATATAACTGTGCCACTTGAAACCCCTGATTAAGCAGTAACCTGGAACCCTCATTTAAAATAAAATTTTAAGTTTCTACATAGAGATGAAAAATTAGCTATCTTTTAAACCATCCATTACTCATAATAAAATGCAAGTGCTTCTGGAGAGCTACCTGCGTCAGAGGGGCGTCTCCCCTCCTCGGCTCTTGTCACCTTTGCAAGAAAGAATTCAGATGAGTGACAGAAAGCAATGTTGAAGCAAAGCAAGCCAATGTATTAAGGACGAAAAGCAAGCAAAGGTGTTAAGAATACACTTGACATAAAGCACAAGCAGGCAATTCAGCTAGTCTGAGCACCCAGCCTGGTGGGGGGTTCAAGAGTTTTATACTTTTCCCTCCTATAGGTTTCAATGTTCCCCTACCGGGTAGACTAGATTTCAAGGTCCTCCTTTTACATTGTTGTGGCTTTCTCCAGAATTTATAAGAATATCTAGCTGTTTTATCTTGTCAATTCCCAAGGCTGCTGACTTTTCTGTCCAGTGAGTGAGATAAACTCTGTCTTTTCCCTTCTCTTCTCCTGCCCTGGCAGTTATCTGTCCTGCCTAACATTCCCCCTCCAGCGATACCATTCAAATGCTTTTGGAATTTCTGTTCTTTGCCCAGCAGACTTCATCTCCCCTTGGGTTTAGCTGGCACAAATGGCATTAATTGGGTCATTGTTTAATATTTCCCAGACCACGGTGATTTAACCTATGTGTTCTCCGTTTAGGGAGAAGAAGTATTAACCATTTTCTCTCAAGGGTCCCTGGTTGGGGAAGATAAGGTCTTGTGATTCACAAGCTGCCTGCAAGCTGCCTTGTTGAATTTTCTTGTCTCAGTTTCCCCATTCCACCCGCCCAGGAATTTTCCTAGCTCCTTATTATCCTGCCTCATTTCCCCCTCAGAGACTTCCATCCCTAGAAACTCTTACGGTTGGTGAGGGGGAAGGTCGTATTTTCCATAACTACTTGTGCAGACAATGGCCATCATTTCCGCCTCTGCAGGGAATGGAAGTCTCTCCCTACGTGATTTAAGGGAGACAAGGGCGTGAGGTCCGAGACTGTAACGGAGAGGCCATTGGCTGGACCTCCTAAAGTAGGAATGGGCTGGAATGTCCGAAGAGTCATCACCTTGACGTGGAATTGCTACATCCTAGGGCCAACAGGTGTCGCAGAAGGTTAGTGGATGGAAAGACCTGGGGTTCCATCTGCTCAGAATTCAATCCAACAGGGACTGAAAAGTCTCCTTTCTGGGGGAGGAGGCTGAGTGTATCAACAGGCCAGTAGAAAGAGTGTCAGAAATATGACAATGACAATTATACCGAGGCCCAGTTATTACTCATAATAAGTTTGTTTTTAAGAGGAGCTTGAGGTCCTCAACAGGCTTGTAAGAGGGGTTCTTAGGTTGTGGTTCCTGGGGGGACTCACTAGAAACAGGTTTAGTTTGAGATAAAAGAACCCCAGTGGCCATCCCTGTGAGCTTTGCTGCAGTTGGGGTGCTCACCAGGACTTGAGGTGGCCCTTCCATCTGCATTGGGATTGGGATTCGGGACACTTGTCCCTCCAGGGTTACAAATGGGCCATGTCCTCTGGTTTAACTGGCTCGTATTGGTAGTTTTCAGCTGGGCAGGTAGAATTTGGTTTTCATTTCCTGTAATGTCTTTTGTACTGTCCTTGATTAATGGTGAAAGATAACAGCTGGAGGACTTCCTTATCTACTGGCAGGTCAGACCTGAGAAAGGGGGAGCTCACAGGGGCCCACTTGTTCTTCTCCTTTACGTTCTTCTTCTGTGGGGAACAGAGAGCAGGGACTCTGTTATTTTAGACATAGCCTGGCTAGAGTCCTTTGGAGGATTTGATTGGCTTCGTTTGTTGTTGTTGTTGTTGTTGTTGTTGTTACTTTATCCAAGGATTGAGGTTTCGTGATGAGTATAAGTGATAGTTGATTTCTTTTTTTATTTATTTTTTATTATTTTTTAAAATTTTTTATTGTTTTTTCTTTATTGATTTTTGGAGAGAGAGGAAAGGAGAGGGAGAGAGATGGAAACATCGAGGAGACAGAACATGGATGGGCCGCCTCCTGCACGCCCCCCACTGGGGATCAGGCCCACAACCTGGGCATGTGCCCTGACCAGGAATCAAAACAGCGACCTCCTGGGGCAGGGTAGACGCTCAACCACTGAGCCACACCGGCCGGGCTATAGTTGATTTCTAAAGCAGGGGCCAGTTCTTGTGTAATATTGGCCATAAAATAGCATCTACTGTCACTGTGTAGGGTTCTTGGCCGTTCTACCCTAAGTAACATGTTTTAGCAAACACTAAGCCTGCTCAGTTGTCTTCTTCTGTTCTGGTAGAAACGGCTTCAGTGTATTTGGGGAAAGTGTCTATCAATACTCATAAATATTTAACTAGCTTTGGGGGCATCTAGGTGAAGTTAATTTGCTAATGCCCCTAGGGTATGTGCCCTGTGGTGTATTGACATCAGAAGGGGAGGAGGCGGGAGGGGACTCTGGGGTTATGGTGGTTCCTGGCCTCGACAGGTGGTCCCCCCTAACGAGGCAGTGGAGCACCTGGAACAGAACGAAGGCATGAGAGAAGGGGAGATGCCCGAGCAGCAGCCCAGGGGAGGAGTGGACGGCAGCACTGTGCGTGGCCATTCAACCCGGTGATCAAACAGGTTTAGGAAGAGGCCCTGGTGAATGGGTCAGAGCAGAGTGAGCGGCCTTCGTCTAATCACAATGTAATGGGCTCACCCGACTCTTCAAGGGTCACTTGGCTTTGTCCCCTCGGGGATGATGTTCTTAGTGGGAGCCAACTGGGACCCAGGGCTCCTTCGGTTCAAGGCCGGTGTGCGTAGGCTCTGGTCCAGGGACACGCTGGCCCCTGCAACAGTCCCTCTTCCAGTGGCCAAATTTGCAACAGAGGGGGCATGGTGTTTGAGAGGGCCTATTTCCAGGGCACCCCCTTTTCCAGTGTCCTTCTTGTGCACAGGAATAGCAGTGCCCCTTGGGTGTCCGATGTAGTCCAGGGGTGGGGTGGCCCAGAGGTGGTGCAAGGCTCCAAGCTGTAGCTAACAGGTGAGCCTGGGTTCCCTCCGGTGGGCTTTGCTCTTCCTCGGCCCTCTCTGGGTTGTGACAAGTACTGAAAGCTGTCTCTGCCAGTGCTCAGTGGGGGCTGGGGCCCCAGCTAGTTCTCGATAACGTTTTCCTGGTATCTGCCTGCTGGATGAAATGCCACCCCAGACACACTCGGTCGTCAACAGATTCAAGGTCAGCGTTGGTGTATTTTTGTAAACCTTTTGTTTTTTTTTATTTTATTTTTCCTATAGTATAATTAATCATTTTTTAAAAATGTTTTTGTTACAGATGTTTCTTCTTTTTTTCCCCATTGACACCCTCCTCCCCACCCACCCCGCGCTGTCCCCAGCTTTGTTGTCCATGTCCATCAATTATGCGACATGCATATAAGTTTTGTGGTTTATCTCTTCCCTCTCCCACTACCCGCTCTTCTGAGGATCGTCAGTCTGTACCCTACGTCCACGTCTCTGGGTCTACCCTATTCCTCAGACTGTTATGTTCATTATATTCCACAAATAAGTGAGATCATGTGGTATTCGTCTTTTTCTGCTTGGCTTGTTTCGCTTAGGATAATACTCTCCAGGTCCCTCCATGTTGTCTCAAATGATAACAGATCATTCTTTCTTACAGCTGCATAGTACTCCATTGTGTATATGTACCACAGCTTTTTTATCCATTCGTCTACTGATGGACTCTTGGGCTGTTTCCAGATCTTAGCTATTGTGAATAGTGCTGCTATGAACATGGGGATACATGTATTTTTCTGATTGGGATCACTAGGTTGAATGGCAATTTAATTAAATATTTTTAATTTTTAATTTTTGAGATAACACCATAGTGTTTTCCATAGTAGCTGCACCAGTCTACATTCCCACCAGCAGTGTACTAGAGTCCCCTTTTCTCCACACCCTCACCAACACTTGTTGTTTGATGATTTGTTGATGGTGGCCATTCTGACAGGTGTGAAGTGACACCTCATTGTTGTTTTAATTTGCATCTCTCTGATGATTAGTGATGATGAGCATTTCTTCATATGTCTCTTGGCCATTTGTATGTCCTGTTTAGAGAGGTGTCTATTAAGGTCCTCTGCCCATTTTTTAATTGGGTTCTTTGTCTTCCTTTTGTTGAGCTGTATGAGTACTCTTTATATTTTGGAAATTAACCCTTTATCTGATGTATCATTGGCAATTATGCTCTCCCATAGAGTGCATTCCCTTTCCATTTTGATGGTTGTTTCTTTCCCTGTGCAGAAGCTTTTTAGTTTGATGTAGTCCCATGTGTTTGTTTTCTCCTTTGTTTCTGTTGCCTTAGGTGATATATCAGTGAAAATTCTGCTGCATATGATGTCCAAAATTTTGTTACCTACATTTTCTTCTAGGATTTTTATGAATTAATGAGTGACATTTACGTATTTTATCCATTTTGAGTTTATTTTTGTGTATGGTGTAAATTGATGGTCTACTTTCATTTTTTTGCATATAGCTGCCCAATTTTCCCAGCACCATTTATTAAAGAGGCTGTCTTTACTTTATTGTATGCTCTTGCCTTCCTTGTCAAATATTAATTGAGCATAATGTCTTGGGTCCATTTCTGAGTTGTCTGTTTTATTCCATTACTCTGTCTGCCTGTTCTTGTGTCAGTACCAGGCTGTTTTGATTACAGTAGCTCTGTAGTATAACCTGAAATCTGGTATTGTGATTCCAGCCACTTTGTCCTTCTTTTTCAAGATTGCTGTGGATATTCAGGGTCTTTTTCGGTTCCATATGAACTTTTGAGTATTTGTTCTAGTTCTGTGAAATATATCGTTGGTATTTTGATAGGGATTGCATTGAATCTATAGATTGCTTTGGGTAATATGGACATTTTAATTATGTTAAGTCTTGCAATTCATGAACAAGGTATGTGCTTCCACTTTTCATATCTTCCTCTATTTCTTATTTCAATGCCCTGTAATTTTCTACAAATAGGTCCTTTACTTCTTTGGTTAAGTTTATTCCTAGATATCTTAATTTGTTTGCTGCAATGGTAAATGGGATTGTTTTTTTAGTTTCTCTTTATGTGATTCATCATTGGTGTATAAGAATGCCATCAATTTCTTAATGTTAATTTTGTATCCTGCTACTTTGTCAAATTCATTTATTAAGTCTAGTAAATTTTTGATGGAGTCTTTAGGGTTTTCTATGTATAATATCATGTCATCTTCAAATAATGACAGTTTCACTTCCTCCTTTCCAATTTAGATCCCTTTTATTTTTTCTTCATGTCTAATGAGGAGAATGGGTGTTAGTTCTTTTTTGAATGTTCGATAAAACTCCATCTATGACTAAAACTTCCAGTACTGTGTTAAATAAGAGTGACAAAAGTGGGCATCTTTGTCTTCTTTCTGTTCTTCAGGGAAATGCTTTTAGTTTTGGCCCATTGAGTATGATGTAGGCTATGGGTCTTTCATATACGGCCTTTATTATATCAAGATATGATCCCTCTAATTCTACATTGCTGAGCATTTTTATCAGAAATTGGTGTTGGATTTTGTCGAATTCTTTTTCAGCATCTATTGATATGATCGTGTGGTTTTTATCCTTCATTTTGTTTACGTAGTGCATTGATTTGTGAACATTGTACCAGCCTTGCACCCCTGGGATGAATTCCGCTTGGTTATGGTGAATAATTTTTTTGATGTATTGCTGGATTCAATTTGCTTGTATGTTGTTAAGGATTTTGCTTCTATGTTCATTAGGGATACTGGCCTGTAATTTTCTTTCTTTGTAATGTCTTTTTCTGGTTTTGGAATTAGAATTGTGCTGGCCTCATAAAATGAGTTTGGAAGTCTTCCCTCCACTTGAATTTTTTTAAGTAGTTTGAGGAGAATGGGTGTTATTTTTTGAATGTTCGGTAAAACTCCTTCGTGAAGCCAATTAGGCCTGGGCTTTTGTTTGCTGGGAGAGTCTTGATTACACCTTCAATTTCTTTTGTTGTTATTGGTCTGTTCAAATTTTGTATGTCTTCCCCATCCAGTTTTGGGAGACTATGTGTTTCTAGAAATTTGTCCATTTTGTTTAGATTGTCGAATTTGTTGACGTATAATTGTTCATAATATTTGTTAATAACCCTTTGTATTTCTGTGGTGTCAGTTATTATTTCTCCTTTTCCTTTCTGATTTTGTGTATTTGGGTTCTCTCTAATTGTTTCTTGGTGAGTCTAGCTAAAGGTCCATCAATCTTGTTTATCTTTTCTAAGAACCAGTTCTTTGTTTCCTTGATCCTTTGAATTGTTTTTTTTTTGTCTCTATGTCATTTATTTCTGCTCTGATCCTTACTATTTCCTTCCTTCTATTTGCTCTAGAATTTTCTTTTTGTTTGCTTTTTAGTTCTTTAAGTTGTGAGGTTAGATAGTCTATTAGAAATTTTTCTAGTTTCCTGAGATAGGCCTGTATTGCTATGAACTTCCCTCTCAAAACTGCTTTCGCTGCATCCCATAGATTTTCTGTTGTTGTGTGTTCATTTTCATTGATTTCCCGGAATTTTTAAATTTCTTTCTTGATCTCCTCAGCAATCCATGCATTGCTTAATAACATGCTATTTAGCATCCATGTGTTCAAATGTCTTTGCATGTTCCTGTTTTAATTGATTTCTAGTTTTATGGCATTGTGATCTGACAAGATGCTTGATATGATTTCAGTCTTCTTGAACTTGTAGAGACTTAGTTTGTGTCCTAACATGTGGTCTATTTTTGAGAATTTCCCATGTGCTCTTGAGAAGAATGTGAATTCTCTAGTTTTGAGGTATAATTCTCTGTAGATATCTATTAAATCTATTTGGTCCATAGAGTCTCTGTTTCCTTGCTAATTTTTTGTCTAGACGATCTATCCAGTGATGTCAGCAGGGTATTGAAGTCCCTTGCTATGATTGTATTGCTATCAATTTCTCCTTTGAAGTCCTCCAGAAGATTTTTAATATATTTTGGTGCTCCTGTATGGGTGCATATATGTTTACCAAGGTTATATTTTTCTGTTGGATAGATCCTTTCAATATTATGTAGTGGCCTTCTTTGTCTCTAGTTATGGTCTTCATTTTGAAATCTACTTTATCAGATATGAGTATTGCTACCCCAGCATTTTTATCCTTTCCATTTGCTTGGAAGATTTTTTTTCATCCCTTCACTTTCAACCTATGTGAGTCTTTTGTGAGGTGGGTCTCTTGTAAACAACATATAGATGAGTCATGCTTTTTTATCCAGTCAGCTATTCTGTATCTTTTTATTGGACCATTCGATCAATTTACATTTAAGGTGATTTTTTTTTTTTTTTATCCTCACCCAAGGATATTTTTCCATTTTTTGTGCAGATAGAGTGGGAGGGAGAGAGAGGAAGGGAGAGAGAGTGAGAAACATCGACGTGAAGGGACACATCGAGGGGCTGCCACCCGCACGACCAACCAGGGCCGGGGACAAACTGCAACCGAAGTACGTGCCCTTAGCGGGAACCGAACCCGGGTCTCTCCGGACCGCAGGCCAACGCTCTAACCACTGAGCCAGACTGGCCAGGGCATGATTATTGATATGTATTTATTTATTGCCATTTTTGTTTAGTGTGGTTATATTTTTCTTTCTGTTTCTTCTACTAACTACAGCAGTCCTTTTAACATTTCTTGTAGTGCTGGTTTGGTGCTAATGTATTCCTTTAGCCTTTTTTTTTTTTTTTTTGTCTAGGAAGCTTTTTATGTGACCTTCTATTTTGAATGATAGCCTTGCTGGGTAGAGTAGTCTTGGATTCAGATCCTTGTTTTTCATGACCTTCATTACTTCATGCCATTCCCTTCTGGCCTGTAGTGTTTCTGTTGAGAAGTCAGCTGAGAGCCTTTATGGAGGTTCCTTTGTAGGTGACCTGTTGCTTATCTCTTGCTGCTTTTAGGATTCTCTCTTTGACTTTAGTTTTTGGAATTTTAATTACTATGTGTCTTGGTAAGGGTTTGTTTGGGTTCTTCTTACTTGAGGCTCTCTGTGCTTCTTGAACTTCAATGCCTTCTTTTTTTTTTTTTTTTTACCAAATTAGGGAAGTTTTCTGTCACTATTTCTTCAAATATATCCTTTAACCCTTGCTCATTTTCTTCTTCTTTGGGGACTCCTACAATGTGAATATTATTACATGTCCAGTTGTCCCACAGTTCCTTTAAGCTGTCTTCCTGTTTTTAATTGTTTTTTTGTTTTGGTTTTGGTTTTGGTTTTGGTTTTCTGATTGGCTGATTATTTTCTGCCCTGTCTTCTAATTCACTGATCCAGTCCTCAGCTTCCTCTACTCTGTTGTTTAGTTCTTCCAATGTGTTCTTTATTTCTGATATGTCATTTTTTATTTTTTCTTGGCGGTTTTTTATTTCCAGTTGGTTGATTTTCAGTGTTTCTATGTCTTTACTCATGGTGTTGATGTCCTTACTCATGCTGTTGAGCTTCCTTAAGATCATGGCTTTGAATTCTAGCTCTGTGAGCTTGCTTAACTTCATTTCATTTATCTCATCTTTGGTAGAAGTTTCTTTTTCTTTCATTTTTGCGTTTGTTTCTTTGTTTCATCATTTTGGCTATCCCAGTGGATTTTGGAGCCTGCCAAATTTTCCCTGTGGGTGTTGGTGTTTTGCTGTTTGTGGCTCCCTCTCCTGGGTTTAGATGAGTTGCTAGCCCAGGAATGGTTCAGTTATCCTCCAGCTTTTTCCCTGGAGGCTATTAGTCCTGGTTACTTGAAGAGCCTTGGGTTCTCAGTTGAATGAAAAACTCCATCAGGTGTTCAGTGTAAGGGGATTTCCCGAGGGTGGGGCAGATGCTGGTTGTTAATGAGCCTCAATTTGCATTTCAATGGTCACCAGGTGGGGCTGAATCTCCGAGGGAGGGGCTGCTGCCTCTCCCCAGAGCCCTGGGTAGGAGTAAGATGGCCACAGTCCTGTGTGGCCACAACTCAGCAAAAGCTTTGAGTGCCCTCCAAATCCAGAGAGTCTGCACACAGTTCCAGTTCAGTCCGCCCTCCCTCTGCCGCAGCCCGAGGTGAGTGGCTGTGGCTGTTTTAGCCTCTGTCCCGGCTGCGCTGTGGAGCCGCGTGGGAGTGTGACCTGAGGGCGCTGCTCCCAGCTAAGGCCGCTGCTGTCTGTGGGCTCCCAGCTCCCCCATCCTGCCTCCGCAAACCTACCAGGATCAAGTCAGTGTCCCTGGTTATATGGTCCTCGCAACTGCTTTTTTGTTGCTTTTTCCCGTCAATTTGTCTGTGTTTTAGTTGTAATTCCAGTTTGGTCCTGGGAGTCGGTCTGTGTAGCTCCGTTCACTCCGCCACCATTTTGGAATCTCTCTGTAAACCTTTTGTTAATTGCCCCCCAAAAAGGGTGGCATTTTTATCCTCTTCTTGAGAAATTCTTTTTATTTTTGTCATAATTAATGACCTAATAGGACATTGTTTCATTTCTTCTATGAGACACGTAACCATACGGGTCCTGCAATTCCTTTCCTCTCGCCCTTCATTTGTCCCAGTTCGATAGACCCAACTAGGCTTCTGATCAGGGACTGTGTCTGCCCCTGGCTGGTGTATGTGATGTTGAGCAAGATGATGAACTAATGCATCAGCATGAGCTCTTGCAGCTGCTAGTATGTGCTGCCGTGAGGGAGAACAATTTGTAAAGTGTTCAAGTCAAGTCATAAGCCAATGTCAATTCAACTGCTCTGAATTTTCTAGGGTCTTCATAATACTGACCAAGTTTTGTTTTTTGGTTTGTTGTTGTTGTTGTTGTTTGCAAAGAGCCAGGTCAGATATAGGAAAGGAAACATGTACCCAAATAACTCCTTCAACGAGGCTCCCCATTTGCTGCTCCCCACGGGAAGCATGTGGGGTGCGGGTGATGGTGAGCTCCGCCCCTGGTGATGCAGGACTGAGGGGAGGAGGGAATCCATATCCACAACTGCTCTGGAAGGGGGGTGAGCCGAGAAGCAGACTGTCCCCCGTTGGGGTGGGCTTTGTCTGAAGGCTGGCGTCCTATGGGGCCCGTGAAGATTTCCTCCAGTTCATCTGACACTGTGGTGACACACATTCTCCAGCTTGTTCTTCTGTCCCTATCTCATTACATTTGCCTTCATTTATACAAACAAATCTAACTGGAGAATAGTGTTATGATGTAGAGGTCTGTGTACAGCCCAGATGTCCCTGTCCCCAAAAGTGTATTGAGGCCAAGCTGTAGTACAAAAGAAAATTAATCTTTTTTTTAAGGTCTAGGGATCACATTTTCCCCATTTCTTTACGATGCATCGCAGAGATAAATCTCGTGGTACTGAATTTTGATTTCCCAGCTGAAAGAGAACAGAGGAGGTCACAGGAGGGAGTGGGCAACCCTGTTCTGTCTCCCGTCTTACCTCCTGGAGAAGGCGTCCCTTCTCAGGCCTGGGTTTCCAGAATTAACTAGTCTTACTGTGTAACCCAAATTCCTGGCTCAGTTACCCATGACGTGCTTACCCTGTGCCCTGAGGGTGGCCTTACCAGTGACCAGGGCACTGGCCAGATGTCCTGGGAATGGATTCACCCCACAGGGGGCTCAACTCCATGCCGCTCACCTGACATCTCTATTCCCATTTCATTTAAAACTCCGTTTGCCTGTGGCTATTCTTCCCTGCACCGTGGAGGAAGGTCTGCACCTCCGGGGTGCACTCCTGTCCGCTTTAGGCAACAAGGCTACCTGTTACGGACCCATTTTTCCTTCAAAAGACCCTGTAGGAGCAAGGACTGTGGTGTTTCTAGTCCTGCCAGCCGCTGTAAAGAGGCGACCCTTCTAGTTCTTGTAATATTCTCATTCCCTCAAAAAAATTTTCTATCCAAGATATGTGTCTACTGGAGTCCAAATACCTGCCATTCCTGTCTCCTCCCCCAGTCTCATGGCCCTGCATAGCCATGCATAACAGATGCCTAAACAGTGTGGATAACCTATCTTTGTTCAGAGCTGAGCTGGTAAAACACTGATATCCCCTACATTTGGCCAAAGTTCAGTAGGACAAAGCCAGCATTCCGTGCTGCACCTGTCATCCTTCTCAAGATGCGGACATGTTGTCTCTGGCTCTCAGAATTAGGTATCAGAGCCAAGAATATGTAGGTCAGGAAGGCACCTTTGTCCCATTTATTCCCTAATTGGCACAGAACCAGTTCCCTAATTAACTGGGTGTAGCAAAGGGCCCTGATTGGCCCGGCATATAACCTTAAGGTCTTAGCTTCAATTTTCTCAAGCAGGGGTCTCAGCTGTGTCTCTGCTCACACAACAATAATAGTTATCAGTTCATAGTTTCTGGCCAGTGTTTTTCCTTAGAGTGATTATATAACCAAGCAAGGAAAGGGACCTCCTCCCCCGACCTAGGGCAACATCGTGCAAACTGTGGAGTCCCCGGTTAGGTCTACACTGTGCAGCCCGGAATACGCAGGAAGTCCCGCCCCTAGAAGCCCCACAGAAAGACTGTAACTGCTGATAGAGGGACAAGTCTCTGCTGAGTCAGAGAGGCGCAGCGGCTCCGCGAGTGAGCAGTGGCGCACAGTCGTCCCTCGCCACTTCGCGCTTCGACTTTCGCGGCTTCACTCTCCCGTGGTTTTTTCAAATATGTTCATGAAAAAGCTGATCAAAAGAAGATGGCAGCGGGCAGGACCTGAGGGAGGGTGAGTGTGTGAGAGAGTGTGAGTGGACGTGAAGGTGGACGACCAAACCTGAGCAGTGCAGAGACGAGGAGCAGAGGTTCCTGTGCTGTGGACGGAGCAGCCAGCTACCGTGGTGAGCGGCCCTTCAGGGCGCTTCCCCCTGTACCGTGGGGAGGTCCCACCATTGTGGAAGATCCCAGGTCTTCCCTGGGAGGAGGCAGTGGGAGCGGCTAGGGCCCAGCAACCTGAGCCACCAGTGTACCTGGCACCATCCCCCACAGTAGCAGCCCGATCAGAGTCCAGATATACCCCCAACAACAGAGGCTGGGGAGCAGACATCCATCCCCAGGCAACAGAAGAACACGCCAGCAGCTGAGACCCATCCCCAAAAACTACAGCAAAGGCTGAGCAGGAGTTGAGCCCCACGGGGCAGCAGCACTCCCCAGCCACCAGCAGCGGGACCTGGGGCTCCACAGAGGCCTGTTCAACCCAGCTCCCCACAAGAGCAGGCAGGGAGTGCAGCTCCAGCAGGGCCTGAGCTATACAACTACAGGTGGCACCAGAGACCAGCTGGGAACACAACTCCAGAGGGGCCCATGTGATCCAGCAGCAGCACCTACCAGGACACACCAATACCAGCCGCCAGTAGTCAATCCTCCAGGATCCACAGCAGGCAAGAGGTGACACACAACAGAATAGTCTGGGAGGCACAATAGCCTTATTTGATATGCAGTGAGCTGCCTACACATCCAAACATCCCTCACCAGGTCTAGAGCTACCAGACAGCTAAAATGGGGAGACAAAGAAACAACACCCAAAGGAAACAAAAAGAGGAATCACCAGAAAAGGAACTACAGGAAATAAAAGAAAACAACTTATCAGATAAAGAATTCAAAGCAATGATTTTAAGGGTGCGCAAACAATTTGATGAGAACTACAAGAAACCTAAGAATTATGAAGAGCTCACTGGGAATTACTTTGGCTTAAAAAAAAAAAAAGAGAGATATAAGCAATGCATAAAGAGGTAGAAGCTATGCATAAAATTCAAGAGGAAATAAAGAATTACATAGCTGTTACAAAAAATACCTCAGAAGGGATCAATAGTAGATTAGAATAAGCTGGAGACCAAATCAGCAACTTAGAAGACAAGGTAGAGAAAAACACCCAAGTAGAGCAGCAAATAGAAAAAAAGTTTAAAAAGCAGGAGGAGAGTTTAAGGGAACTGTGGGACAATACAAAATGTAACAATATTCGCATTATCGGGATACCGGAAGGAGAAGAATTAGAGAAAGGAATAGAGAACCTATTTGAAGACATAATGACAAAAAACTTCCCTAAACTGCTGAAGGAAAAAGTCCCACCAGTCCAGGAAACACAGAGAGTCCCAAGCAAGATGAACCCCAGAAGACCCACAGCTAGACACATCATAAAAATAGCAAACATTAAAGGCAAAGAAAGAATCTTAAAGGAAGCAAGAGAGAGACAGAAAGTTTCCTACAAGAAAGCTCCCATTGGACTGTCAGCTGATTTCTCAATAGAAACACTGCAGGCCAGAAGGGAGGGGCATGAAGTGTACAAAGTAATGCAAGGCAAGGGTCTGAATCCAATACTGCTCTATCCAGCAAGGCTAACATTCAAAACTGAAGGAGAAATAAAGAGCTTCACGGATTAAAAAAAAAAAAAAAGCTAAAGGAATTTACCACCACCAAACCAGCACTGCAAGAAATGCTGAAGGGACTGGTTGTAAGAGGAAGAAACAGAGAGAGAAAGAGAGAGGAGAGAGAGAGAGGAACACAGGCATAAAATTAAAATGGCAACTAATAACTATCTATCAGTAGCCTTAAGTGTAAATGGCTTAAATGCTCCAATCAAAAGACACAGGGCAGCTGATTGCATAAGAAAACATGACCCATATATGTGCTGTCTACAAGAGACCCACCTCACAACAAAAGATTCACACAGGATGAAAGTGAAGGGATGAAAAAAAATTTTTCCAAGCAACTGGAAATGAAAAAAAGTTAGTGTAGCAATACTCATACCTGACAAGATAGACTTCAAAACAAGAGCCATAATAAGAGACAGACAAGGTCACTACATAATAGTATACACACCAAATACACGAGCACCAAAATATATTTAAAAACTTCTGGAGGACTTCAAGGGAGAGATCAATAGCAACACGATCATAGTGGGTGACTTTAACACACCACTGACACTGCTGGATAGATCTTCTAGACAAAAATTAACAAGGACCTGAAGTCCTTACAAGATGAACTAGATCAGTTGGACTTCAGTGATATTTACAGAACATTTCACCCCAAAGCTTCAGTATTCACATTCTTCTCAAGTGTACATGGGACATTCTCAAAGATAGACCACATGGTAGGACACAAAGAAAATCTCTACAAATTCAAAAAGATTGAAATCATATTAAGCATCCTCTCAGATCATAGTGGCATGAAACTAGAACTCAATTACAACAAAAACATTCAAACCCTTGGAGGCTAAATAGCATGTTATAAACAATAAATGGGTTACCAAGGAGATCAAGTAAGAAATTTAAATCTTCCTGGAAACCAATGAAAATGAACACACAACACAAACTCTATGGGGCACAGCGAAAGCAGTCCTGAGAGGGAAGGTCATAGCACTACAGGCTACCTTAAGAAACTAGAAAAATTCCTAATTGACTTTCTAACCCTACAACTTAAAGAACTAGAAAGTAAACAAAAAGAAAAACCCAGAGCTGGTAGGAGGAAGGAAATAGTAAAGGTTAGAGCAGAAATAAACAACATAAAGACTCAAAAATATAATTCAAAAGATCAATGAAACAAAAAGCTGGTTCTTTGAAAAGATAAACAAAACTGATGGACTTTTAGCCAGACTCACTAAAAAACAAAAACAGCCTGGTACTGGCACAAGAACAGGCAGATAGATCAATGGAACAGAACAGAGAACCCAGATATTGACCCACGACAATACGCTCAATTAATATTTGACAAAGGTGGCAAGAGCATACAGTGGAGTCAAGACAGTCTCTTCAATAAATGGTGTTGGGAAAATTGGACAGCTACTTGCAAAAACATGAAGCTAGACCACCAACTTACACCACACACAAGAATAAACTCAAAATGGATGAAAGACTTAAATGTAACTTGTGAATCCATAAAAATTCTAGAAGAAAATGTAGGCAACAAAATTTTAGGCATCATACACAGCAGAATTTTCACTGATACATCACCTAAGGCAACAGAAACAAAGGAAAAAATAAACACATGGGACTACATCAAACTAAAAAGCTTCTGCACAGCAAAAGAAACAACCATCAAAATGGAAAGGCAACCCACTATATGGGAGACCATAATTGGCAATCATGCATCAGATAAGGGGTTAATTTCTAAAATATATAGAGTACTCATACAACTCAACAAAAGGAAGACAAAGAACCCAACTTTAAAAATGGGCAGAGGCAAAAAAATTACGATACCTAGGAATAAACTTAACCAAAGAAGTAAAGGACCTATTTGCAGAAAACTACAGGTCATTGAAAAAAGAAATAGAGGAAGATATAAAAAAGTGGAAGCACATACCCTGTTCATGGATTGGAAGAATTAACATAATTAAAATGTCCATACTACCCAAAGCAATCTATAGATTCAATGCAATCCCCATCAAAATACCAACGACATATTTCATAGAACTAGAACAAATACTTCAAAAGTTCATATGGAACCAAAAAAGACCCCGAATAGCCACAGCAATCTTGAAAAAGAAGAACAAAGTAGGTGGGATCACAATACCAGATATCAGGTTATACTACAAAGCGACTGTAACCAAAACAGCCTGGTACTGGCACAAGAACAGGCATATAGACCAGTGGAACAGAACTGAAAACCCAGAAATGGACCCAAGGCAATATGCTCAATTAATATTTGACAAAGGCGGCAAGAGCATACAGTGGGGTAAAGACAGCCTCTTTAATAAATGGTGTTGGGAAAATTGGACAGCTACATGCAAAAAAATGAAACTAGACCATCAACTTACACCATACACAAAAATAAACTCAAAATGGATAAAAGACTTAAATGTGACCCGTGAATCCATAAAAATTCTAGAAGAAAATGTAGGCAGCAAAATTTCGGACATCATACGGAGCAGAATTTTCACTGATACATCACCTAAGGCAACAGAAATAAAGGAGAAAATGAACACATGGGACTACATCAAACTAAAAAGCTTCTGCACAGCAAAAGAAACAATCATCAAAATGGAAAGGCAACCCACTGTATGGGAGAACATCATTGCCAATGATATATCAGATAAGGGGTTAATTTCCAATATATATAGTGTGCTCATACAACTCCACAAAAGGAAGACAAAGAACCCAATTAAAAAATGGGCAGAGGAGCTGAATAGACACCTCTCCAAACAGGACATACAAATGGCCAAGAGACATATGAAGAAATGCTCAACATCACTAATCATCAGAGAGATGCAAATTAAAACAACAATGAGGTATCACCTCACACCTGTCAGAATGGCCACCATCAACAACTCATCAAACAACAAGTGTTGGCGA
The DNA here is from genome assembly GCF_014108415.1 of Molossus molossus. Classification (NCBI taxonomy): domain Eukaryota; kingdom Metazoa; phylum Chordata; class Mammalia; order Chiroptera; family Molossidae; genus Molossus; species Molossus molossus. Next base: position 108,890,722 of record NW_023425403.1, on the reverse strand, counting down.
GGGTGTGGAGAAAAGGGGACTCTAATACACTGCTGGTGGGAATGCAGACTGGTGCAGCCGCTATGGAAAACAATATGGTGCTACCTCAAAAAATTAAAAATTGAACTTCCATTTGACCCAGTGATCCCACTGCTGGGAATATACCCTAAGAAGCCTGAAACACCAATCAGAAAGAATATATGTACCCCCATGTTCATAGCAGCACTATTTACAATAGCTAAGATCTGGAAACAGCCCAAGTGTCCACCAGTAGATGAATGGATAAAAAAGCTGTGGTACATATACACAATGGAGTACTATGCAGCGGTAAGAAAGAAAGATCTCTTATCCTTTGAGATGACATGGAGGGACCTGGAAAGTATTATCCTAAGTGAAACAAGCCAAGCAGAAAAAGACAAATACCACATGATCTCACTTATATACGGAATATAATGAACATAACAGTCTGAGGAATACAGTAGACCCAGACACATGGAAGTAGGGCACAGACTGACATCCCTCAGAAGAGGGGATGGGGGTGGGGGGGGTGGGAAGAGATAAACCACAGAACTTATATGCATGTATGCATGACCAATGGACATGGACAACTAAGCTGGGGACAGGGTGGAGGGGGGGTAGGGTGGGGGGTGCCAATGGGGTAAAAAGGTAAAATATCTGTAACAAAAAAATAAATAAAAATTCATATTAAAAAAATAAAATAAAAAATAATAAAGTATATAAGGTGAAGAGAGGGTTGCTAATAAAGAGCCAACTTTTAAAAATTAAAAAATAAATAAATAAATAAATAAAAATGGGCAGAGGACCTAAATGAGACCTTTCCAAACAGGACATACAAATGGTCAAGTGACATAGGAAAAAATGCTCAACATCACTAATCATGGGAGAGATGAAAATTAAAACAACTATGAGATATCACTTCAGACCTGTCAGAATGGCCGCCATCAACAAATCATCAAACAACAAGTGCTGACGAGGGTGTGGAGAAAAGGGGACTCTAGTACACTGCTGGGGGGAATGTAGACTGGCGCAGCCACTATGGAAAATAATATGGTGTTACCTCAAAAAGTTAAAAATTGAACTGCCATTTGACCCTAAGAAGCCTGAAACACCAATCATAAAGAATATATGTACCCCTATGTTCATAGCAGCACTATTTACAATAAATAAGATCTGGAAACAGCCCAAGTGGCCATCAGTAGATGAGTGAATAAAAAAGCTGTGGTACATGTACACAATGGAGTACTATGCAGCTGTAAGAAAGAAAGATCTCTTTTCCTTTGAGATGACATGGAGGGACCTGAAGAGTATTATGCTAAGCGACACAAGCCAAGCAGAGAAAAACAAATATCACATGATCTCACTTATTTGTGTAATATAATGAACTAAAAAACACTGATGAGCAAAATTGGCCCAGAGACATAGAGGTAGGGTGCAGACTGACAGACCTCAGAAGAGGGGATGTTGGAGGGAAAAGAGATGAACCACAGAACTTACATGCATGTAGCATAACCAGTAGTCACAGACAGCAAAGCTGGGGATGGGGCGTGGGGGATGGGAAAGAGGATGTCAATGGGGGAAAAAGGAGAAATGTCTGTAACAAAATCAAATTAATAAAAATAATTTTAAAAAATAAAAAAAGTTGATCGAGACAGTGAAAATGATACTGCACGCACTTGGTTGTCTGAGTCAACTATACACCCCAGTATTACAATTAAAATTAAAATGACTGTTACTATAGACTGTAAACCGATTTGAGCACCCTGGGAATCCTTCAATGGCAGGTGCAACCCCTAGAGTCTGTAACGGATTAACTGCGATAAACGAGGGGTGACTGTAAACTTACTCTTTTAGCAGTCCTGTCTATGGACAGATGGACTGGTGATTACATGTAGTGGGTCTCCGTGTGTTGTGTGTGGGTGGGGCTCCCAAAAGCCATTACCCTTCTGGTCATCCCACATTCTCTCATCTGTCTCGGTTTCTCTCCCAGCCATCTGAAACCACGGGCGTGTCTCAGAGCACTGAATGGCCAGCCCCTGTGGGTGCATCCCTGGATGAACCAGTTAGTTAATTGCAAGTAAGATGAAGGTCCCTATGAGGCCTCTTCACACCTTGGGCTTCAACCCCAACACGTTTGCAAGGCCCCTACTCATGTAAGGACATTTGAGACTCAAATCGGAGGGAGAAACTGCCTCTTTCCTTGGGACCCTAGGCCAGACATCCTTCATGTCTGTCAAGAACATACCTTACTTATTCCAATCGCCTAATCCCTCATGCCACTGCTCCCCCTTTATTCCTGGAGGAAACTACCACATGCATGAAGAGTTAACTGACCGGGAAAAACCTGCTGTGTTCCTGTGTTACCATCAAAAGGAAAGCAGGTGAGTCAGCAGTCTGAGTCATGGTGCCAGAAAGATGTTACCGGAGATCTGCTCGAGTCAGTGGTGGCTTTCCCCTCCTTAGCTCTTGTCACGCTCATGAGAAAGAATTCAAACTAGCGACAGAAAGTCGTGTGGAAGCAAAGCAAATGCATGTATTAAGGAAGAAAATAAAGTGAATTTATTAGAGAAGCAAAGCAATATATTAAGGAATAGACTTGGCATAAAGCACAAACAGGCAACTCAGCTAGTCTGCGCGCCCTGTCTAGAGGGGTTCAAGGGTTTTATACTTTTTTTCCCCCATAGGTTTCAAGGTTCTCCTGCCAGGTAGACTAGATTTCAAGGTTCCCTTGTTACACTGTTGTGGGACTTGGAGACTGGAAAGATGAACTAAACCCTTACCTGTGCCGGTGTCCTCAGGCAGTTAGAAGCAGACACACATACATGTAGATAAATTACTGCAATTTACTCAGCATGGAAATATAGAAGAATACACAACAATAAACAAGAAAACCAATTTTCCTACAGAATCTTGGCTGCACTGGTATTCTTTTTAATCTTTAGTATGAGCCAATTGATAACGCAAAGTCGCTTCAATTTTTATTTTTAAACTTTTGAGCAAAGATGAACACTTGTTCCCTCCTTTGTTCACTCACAATGTTTCCCCTCGTGTTTTGTCATCAGTTTATTAAAGTCCTGGTGTTTCCCCGTCGTCTTTTGTTCTTCTCCACTGTAGCTCTCTCAAGGTGAACTCGGAGGAGAGGAAGCTGGAATCGAAACTGGGCTTGTAGCTGTGTTTATTAGTTGGCCTTTCTTCCAGATTTTTACAGAAAGACTTAAAAGAAATGACTGATGTCTTCATGTATAAACTGCACCTTTCTCTGCAATAATTGGCACAGATCAAAGGAAGGGGGAGGTTCTGTGCAAAGGGATCGACTGATAACCGCCACTCGTTTCTTTCACCTCGTGAAGCAACGTACACGTTAGAAAGATCACACACAAGGTTTACTTTCCCCGATAGGCAGCTGGCTCCAGGTCGGCAGCGAGGTGGGGGAGGCTTTATCTTCGGGGGGATGGAATGGATGAAAAGAGCTGTCTTTTTGTTCTCAGGAATGAAGTGCAGTATCTTGGAGCGGGGTGGCGGGGGCTGCGATATTTGTTTTTTCTTAAGTGGTTATAATTAAAGCCTTCCACCCAATGGCTCAGTCAACCAGAAAAGGTTAATCTGTGAAGTTCTGTGTGTTTTCACATCACAAATAAGCCCTGTCGCCTTCGCTGTGGAAAAGCCGAGCTCCCCGGCGGCATCTTGTGGGAAGTAAGTCACCCTACAACTTGGACACTTGGTTTTATGATTCAGTGAAATCGCTTCCTCCCCCCTTGCCAGTGTCTCCTGCTAAAGATTGAGGGGTGGTGTGACGAATGATGTCGGCTGTGGTGTATGTGCATAACAATGTACACGGGGGCCATCAATGTGTACACCTCCCAGAGCTGTGTCCCAAACCAAGTAGCTATAGTGAGTGATTCTTGATTTAAGGAGTCTGGGGACGATTTAAAGTTACTCGTTCAATTAAGCACTCATTTGGTGCTTTACATTTTTGTCTTCCAGGCAGAAACAAGTTACCCACTCAGCATTTTCACCTGAATTGGGCGTGGATCTCCTTTGAAAAGGAGTATTACCTGATCAACGAGGAATCCAAATTTCTGGACGTCGTTCTGAAACGTAGAGGTTACTTGGGAGAGACTTCATTTATAAGTAAGTTCAATGTGCACTTCTGTCACGAAATCCCAGTTTTCTAGCAAACGTTCAAAACTATGATGATTAAAATATTTTTAGTCACCGCCCTGGTTTTAAAGCTCGAGGAGACGTTGACATTTAAATGTCCTTGCACTCCTCAAGAAACACGCCTCACATTTGTGTCAAGGCTAACTCGCCAGGACAAAATCTGTAAAACTAGGGCTTATGAACAAAAATATATACCTCCTCAAACCTGCATAAGACCTTTCTCTGTCAGTAATTGCCCATAAACAAAGCAGACTAGCACCACTCGCACAGGAGATACTATGTGTTCATTATAAAAAGGGAATCCTTATTTTTTACCCATCTTGGAGGTTCTAGCACAAACGTAGCTTAAAGAATCTACAGTGGAACCACAGCGGGGCCGAGGCAGAACAGACCCAGGAACCGCTCGACACCCACAGTGGCACACTCTCCCGGGGGGCCCCTCCCCAGGCACCCACCTCAGGGGATCCGAACAGGGCCGACTCTGCACGGCTCAACCAAGGAATGCAGGAAGAGTTCACAGGGCAAGCCTAGTCGTTCGACAGAAACGAAACCAAAAGCGTGCCTGTGTGGTTCTGTGAAGGTATCGGCACCCGAGACGGGACCGCGGAAAGGGACAAAGACTTCAAGGGCAAAGCGCAGAAGCAAGTGCAGTTCAACCCAGGCCAGACGCGGGCCACGTGGAGAGTCCACGTCCTGAGCGACGAGGAGCACGAGCAGTCGGAGACCTTCCAGGTGGTGCTCTCGGGCCCCGTGCTGGCCGCCCTGGAGGCCCCTGCCGTCACCACGGTGGAGATCATCGACCCAGGAGACGGTAAGGCGGCCACGGCCTTGCTACTGTGGGTTGGGCTTTTATGACAAAATACTGTATCAAGAAAGTTTAAATTTAATGTCTGGGTTTTTCTATAGAGAAAACTTTCGATAGTCTCAGATAGGCTGATAGAAGAGGGAACACAAAAATGAATTTATTGAATTGAGAGAGACAAAGGGAGAGGGAGAGAGATGGAAACATCGATGAGAGAGAACATCTATTGGCCGCCTCCTGCACACCCCCCACTGGGGATCGGGCCCACGACCTGGGCATGTGCCATGACCGGGAGTCGAATCGGTGACCTCTTGGTGCAGGGTCGATGCTCAACCACTGAGCCACACCAGCCGGGCAGGAAAATATATCTTTTCAAGTAAATGAACTATAAACGAACATAGGATTATCGACATGTTCTTACTCTTCCTGTAATTTTATCCTTTAGAAAAACAGGGTTCATCTCATTTTGCTTAAACTAACTCATTACTTTGTAAAGTGTTTTAATTGTCTTAAAAAAGATCTTCTAAACAGATCGTTTAAGAATTAGACGATTTTTTTTTTTCATTGATTTGTTCCCCCATATTTCAGTTAATTATTCAAGTTTCCTTCATCCCTTCACCAGTCAAAATGTTTCATTTGGCTACTTGGTTCCAGGTTTGCTACATAGTATCCGCTCCACCCTGCAGCCCTGGTGTTTGCATCTGCTCTGGTTGCTAACAGCTTACCTCTTCCTGGCTGGTGTTGGGAGCAGTGAGCCTCCCGGCTGTGGTGTGTAACCTGACCTTTCCCCTCCGCTGTACCTCTGCAGCCTCGGCTCGTCTGGGTGCAGTCAGGGGGAGGCACAAAGGCTGAATGGGTTTGGAAGGCTGGCATTATAACAGGCTTGGAAAGACTCTTCCAAAGCTGAAATCCTGTCAGCAGGCAGACCTGACTTTCTTTTCACTGCCAGCTACTTCGTTTCATCAGGCAGAAAGCTCTTAAATGTTCTGTGAAGATACAATCTACCGAGTGCATGAAATGGAGACGCCTGTGGAAATCTCTGGTGACGAGACGGAGGTGATGAAAGTGAGCTCTGGCTCTGTGGCTTCACCGAATGTCTGCCTTTATTAAACAGGCAGTTCGGTTATGGTTACAATGTTCGTTAAGGGGCGGTTAGCGTTTAATTGCATTAATTGTGTCTGCGTTAGCTAGGAGTAAATAATTAAATGTTCTTCCGGACCTGCGTGTCGGGTATGTGTGAACACAGCAGAGGTTCTTCTCTGGGCAGTGAATGCATGCACACGGGCTCACTCATTGGAGTTTATTTAAAGCCATTTCTTGATATTTTATTTTCCAATTGATATACTCACCATACTTTACTCTAGGGGATAAGACCCATGAACACATCTGTGCCTTCCTATTTCTCAGCCCTGAGCAGCACCCTGTACCCATAATAGGTTTGAGAGGTTGGATATTAAAAACAAAACACACACACACACACACACACATTCCTTACAAGCTACCAAGTAAGACTTTTCCATAACTTTATTTCATGCTTGGACTATCTACATTGTCTTAGAATGTTCTAGATGAAGGCCAGGGCTCTTTGTTCTAGGCCGTGACCATTCCTCTGACAACTCACGTGTTGCGTGATACTGCTATGTTCCATGCCTTGTTGAAACCATCCGTCTTGAAGTTACAAGACCTGGGTTTGAGTCCCAACTCTACCACCTTGTGGTACGACCTCAGCCAACTCAAGCAGCTTTTGTTTCCCGTCCTGACGCACGAAATAAGAGAAAGGCTTCTCATGCGGCAGCCCCCTTACGAAAGGTTCTCGAAAACGTAAAGCACAGGCACATATTGTTCTTAGTTCTAATATCACAAATGCGATGTTACATTTTAAGAGATTAAATAATTCTTCTAATGGACGCAAATGATTACCCTCTCAGTTATCGCAAAATTTTGAGTTTCTTTCTACACTGTCTTGTAAGTCTTCATGTGTAAATGCACCAGCCCCAGGAACCACTATGCCCATAGTGCTCTCTCTCTCTCTCTCTCTCTCTCTCTGGTATTAATTCCAGTACATTTTATGAGATTTTTTTAAATGCATGCATTAAAACTGTATCCGGCTCACCCCTGTGCTGGGTACAGCGCTACGTCTTAGGAATACAAAGGTGAGATGCCATCGTTTCCGTCCAAGGGCACGTGGCCTGCTGGGCAAGGGACCCTGTGAAGAAATGACTGCGGTGAACTGTGACACAGCACAACCTAGTGCGAGCAGAGTGTCACGGGAGCAAGAAGACGCAATAATCAACTTCAGGCTGGGAACTGTTTGTTTGTTTTTAATCCTCACCCGAGGACATCTTTCCATTTTTTGTTCAGATAGAGCGGGAGGGACAGAGAGGAAGAGAAAGAGAGAGAGAAACATCGACGTGAAGGGACACATCGAGTGGCTGCCACCCACACGACCAACCAGGGCCGGGGACAAACTGCAACCGAGGTACGTGCCCTTAGTGGAAACCGAACCCGGGTCTCTCTGGACCGCAGGCTGACGCTCCAACCGCTGAGCCAAACCGGCCAGGGCTGGGAACTGTTTTAATTGACTTGCCAGTTTATATAACTAGATGCACGTATGTACATACCTGCCCCAGTACTTCCCTTACCCGTGACGGGCATCGGCAGTGATGACTGAACTCTCCGAGCCTGTACTGTGGGCCAGATGCTGTGTTTCCACATTAGACACACTCTCTCCTGCTCCTTTTGCCTCACTCCCTTGTCCGCATAGGTGCCGTTTTAGGTGTTTCACCTGATGCTCTAGGGTGCCCTCAAGTCCACATGTGACAAGTTTTAGAACATTTGGTTCCCACGGTTCAGACTAAAAGAATTAACAAACACTCTCTACACATACACAGAATCCTATACATCCATGCATATGTCTAATAGTCTTACATGTTCTAACTATACTCCTATAATGCTCTCTGTCTATCCCTTTTATTGTTTAAATTACATAGTTAGGATTTAGGTAAAGATTTTAAATGACTGTTTTCTTCAATACATAAGTATCTGTATTCAGTACGTAAGTATCTATTTTCCTCAATACCTAAGTATCTGTGTTTTATTTTATTTCATACATAAGTATCTATACATTCACTGTAAAAATCATAACACACTTAGGTGCTTGGTTGTTCAGCCTGAGGTAACACTCGGCGTCCTCACACATGCTCTGGGGTAGCTCTCCGGCCTCGGGGTGTTGGGGACCACGGCTCCTCAAAGAGCGGCCCAGCCGTATGTGCGGACACACAGCCCCCCTCGAAGGCAGACACTGACGGGAGCCGGCGCCCCTCAGGCCTCACCCTGACTCCCGGGGTGGCCGTGGACAGAGTGGAGCCCCATCTCCTGCCATCCTGACGCCCCCCAGCCAGAGAGGGTCCGTCCAAGCCCACGCCCACTGTCAGAGGGGCTGGGACGCCCACGTCTGTGTCTGGAACAGATGAGGCCTGAGAAGGGGCTTTTCCTACGACTCAGAGAAACACGGTGGGTCAGGAGGGAACGGACAGTTCTGCCGTGATCGTATCAACTTCCTAGACAACTGGGGTTCGTCCTTTCTTGAGTAAATCCACAAATTCAGTAGCATTAATTAGAGGCCGTGGTACAAAGAGAAACACTAGAATAAAAGGAGAGCAGATTGGTGAGCAGAGAGGTTAACGTCTCTGGGTCACACCCTCCGGATGTGTCTCCTGGGTTGACACCCGTGGAAACTCCGCTCCTTGTGGTCATGGCGTTGGCCTTCCTCCTGTGCCCTCCTGACTCCCGTGGCCACCCGCCCTGTTTCCGGTGGATTCCACAGTCTGCCTCCTTCACAGGTGCGCACAGGTGCGCTCCAGCCGGGAGGGATTTTCAAGGGCAGGACGTGTCTGACACATTTTCTGCACGAGGAACCCGAGAAAGGGAGCAATCCTTTTGTCTCCGCCCAAGGCTAGTTGGTTTCATTAGATTTTCCTTAGCATTGGCGGAGACGGGTCAGATCGCACTTCCTGTGAGGGAGTGGGTGTCCTCCGTGAACCCCATAGCATTTCGACCACTGGCTTCTGTCCACAGGTCCCCTGTAGCTAAGCTGCACTGTGATTAAAAGCAAACAGCAGTCTCCGGCTCCAGGGTGTCCCGAGAGCAGCTGAGACAGAACTAGGAGCTGCGACTCAAAGCCAGGGGCCCAGGAATCCGGGAGAGCACCCCCTATTCACGCAGGGCCAACTGTACGAGCACCAGGGCTGGGTCTGAGGGGTGGTCTCGGGTGGGCGTCTTCAGAATCCTGCCGGCTACGTTAAGTACATGTCGACATACGAAATTTCTAAACGCGTCAAGGATTTGTATAAGAACTCATTGGAGCCACACTGATGAGCTGGGGAGCAAGAATCCAGACGCCACAGAGAATGAGGTTTTGCAGTTTCGTGTACACACTTGAAATCACGGTGGGGCCCTGGCCGGTTTGGCTCAGCGGTTAGAGCATCGGCCTGCGGTCCGGAGAGACCCGGGTTCGGTTCCCGCTAAGGGCACGTACCTCGGTTGCAGTTTGTCCCCGGCCCTGGTTGGTCGTGCGGGTGGCAGCCACTCGATGTGTCCCTTTCACGTCGATGTTTCTCTCTCTCTCTCTTCCTCTCTCTCCCTCCCACTCTATCTGAACAAAAAATGGAAAAGTGTCCTCCGGTGAGGATAAAAAAAAAAAAAAATCCCGGTGGGAAGGTGAGGAGAAAAGCAGGTGGGGAGCGAGGTAGGAATTGGGTCCCAGGATCAGGAACCAGGCCGTGTGCTCTGGAGGGCGGTCACGTTGCTGAGGGGTCTGAGGAAGAGGCTTTTCAGAGCTGTGCTAACCAGGGGCACAGACACGATGGGCAGGGTTTGCTTGAGGCACAGAGATCCCTTTCTCTAAAGAAGTTACATGCCGCGGTGTCACCACCCAGCATGCCCTGCCCGGCAGGGATCTGGGGTCAGCTCTGCCTGCGCGGTTACTGCTGGTGAGACTGATCACAGGGTGTCTTTGTGCCCACACCATGGAGTTCAGAAAGGTCATTCCGCAGGCCAAGGATGGCACGGTTCCCAGGATGCCAAGGCCTGTCATCCCCGAATACCCATCTGAGACGGACGCAGCAGGAGGAGGTTCACAGCGCAGGCCTAGACCTGTGCAGTTATGTGTCCGCTTGCAAACGGGTCTCGGGCTCCGAAATTCTTGCAGCTCGGGGCCCCCAGCTCATCGGGCCAGCGCTTAGCCGTACAAGGTGGATTTCCACAGTAGCATCATGTACCTCTTCTCGTCGCTGCGAAACACAAACAGAAGAATAACAAAGGAACTTCTTCTCTTTTTCGTCTTTTCTCTTTTCTCCTTGTATAGCGAGCCTCACATGTATTAGGATGGGGGCGGGAGGGACAGTTCTAGAAAGACAGGAGACCAGTCAGCCCTTGCATAATGTATCTGTATGTTGGCAAACGTCTACCGTCTGCTCCCTGCTAGGACGTCCGCCAAGAGCAAGGATAAGGTGCTAAGGGAAGAGACACGCTCACCCCGCCCAGTCCTATAATTAGATGATTACACTGTACCAACATGTTACAATTAACAATACAGAGTGAAATGTCCTGACAAGGGACCAATCCACACCCATGTGGGAAGAATCTAACCTGGAATAAAGATTCTGAACTTCCTGTACATTAGGTTCCCCAGCTGTCAAAAATTATACCATCTCTGCCCAGTCGCAGAAGCCTATAAATATTAATTCATATTGCATAGTTCATTCCCTTTACAAGTAAAATATGCAAGAGCTCACATGTAGTTGATATAAAAATCCCATCCTTTTTTTTTTTTTTCACTTTAGGTGATTAAGAAACAGAGTGAATTGAGTTTTATGTACATTATTGGAACACAACCTCGAACAGGAGTATTTAAGTACGGATACCCGGCACGGATATCTAAAGCCTGAAAGTATTTTATGCAACTATTTCATTTGTGCACTTGAAGTATCTGCAAACGTCTGATTAGCATGGGCTCATTCTAAACCAGACCTGTTTTACAAGATACAATTCAGAAGACATTTTATGAAATCCAAACATGAATTATTATTTTTAAAATTGTATACCATTGGCAGGGACATCAGTGACTAACCAATCCTGCCAAAATTAAAAGTCTGGAATCAGTGAAATGATAGTCAACTGCAGCTGATGGCAGAGAAATAAATAATTAAAAAGCGGGCCCTGGCCGGTTTGGCTCAGCGGTTAGAGCGTCGGCCTGCGATCCAGAGAGTCCCGGGTTCGGTTCCCGCTAAGGGCACGTACCTCGGTTGCAGTTTGTCCCCGGCCCTGGTTGGGTCGTGTGGGTGGCAGCCACTTGATGTGTCCCTTTCACATCGATGTTTCTCTCCCCCCCCCAACTCTGAACAAAATATCGAAAAAATGTCCTCGGGTGAGGATTAAAAAAAAAACAACAACCCGTATGTGCTCAGCCCATGTGGTGCAGTGGTTAAGCATCAACCCATGCACCAAGAGGTTGCCGGTTCGAACCCCACATGCCCAGGATGTGGGCTCGATCCCCAGTGGGGGGCATGCAGGAGGCCAATCGATGTTCTCTCTCATCAATGTTTCTCTCTCTATCTCTCTCTCCCCCTCACTCAAACCAACAAAGAAAAAAATATATTTTTTAAACACCGTATGCAAGACCTTCAACTTCATTGAGTGTCAAAGCTCATTTCTTTTTGACTTCTATAGAACTCATCATCTTAGGAGAAACAAAAAAGTCTTTGTTGAAAACAACCACGCAACAAAACGCTTGTTACAAGTATAGCACACAGTTTCTGAAATCCTAAGGCGGGTTAGGAAAAAAAATGGTGCAAAATAAAACTCTTTTGGTGATTTAAAACTTTCTGAAAGTTTCTATATTTGCACAATAAAAGCATTTCGTGATGCAGACCAAGAGTTCCCGGAGAATCACTCTAGCTAACGCGTCTGCCTCGTGCAAAGGAGTAATCTGTGGAACTTATGATCCTTATCATGCTCTTTAGATAGGTTTTCATTATTCTCATCCGTCTCTTTTCCAAGGCCCCATTGATATTAGCCAATATCACTGTGTCTGTTTCCGAGGTATCACAGGACGGTCCGAGTGCAGACAGAGCAGGGACAAAGCCAGCATTCACTTCCACTTGCTGGACAGTCTCGGGCACCACCGTAGCCTGAAGCTGTACCGGAATGTCCCCCGGTCGTGTTGCGATGTGCCAAACAGTTTTAAAAGGAAGAGCACTCGGTGCCTTGAGCCATGCCTGCGTTTTCCTTCCCCTCCTAGTTCTGCACTAAAAGAAATGTGGAAACTATTTTGTTCCATCAAACGCTGAACAGCCTGTTTTGTTAAATCTGCTCCGTGTGACTGAAAAGAGTTTTTCGTCTGAATAGTCCCTCTCGAATGGGCTACAGCTGCTTTATCCCTGAGAACAGAAGTCATTTTTTCGCCTGAGCCGCAGCAGTTAGACCTAAAAATAACAGCAGCAGCTGCGGGGGGAGCCCTCGGTACAGCCCGCCCCGGGCCGGATGAAACCGAGGCGCTTGCTTCAATCAGCGCTGTCTCCAGGACAAACAAAACGGGTCTGGAGCCACAAACGTCACACAGGTTCTCTTCCTCCAAGTTAGCGATTTAGAGACGGGGATGTGCAGTCTCCCAGGGTCTGTGCGGTGCCCCTCCCGTCTGAGAGGATGACGCTGTCGCCCCTGTGTCCATGGGCTCTCATTTCCTCCCTGCGCAGGTGGCTGCCTTATACCCCAGCCCTGCTTTGTCGGGGACACCTTCGTGGAGACTGTGCACCCCCGTCTAATGCGCCAGTAGCACTCAGCACGGTGCACCTTCCGTGTTAGATTAGACAGGTGTTACCTGCGCACGTGGGCATGCTGCACACAGGTACTCTTGCAGACTACTTTGTAATGTCATTAACATGTATGTTATACACCCGATATACTTCTGCGTGCCGTTGCCATGCATGTAGATAAAAGTGTGTGTGTGATCTATGCAGGGACGGTTCTTTTAAGCACACTGGCCTTTACGAGAATCCTCAGGCGTCTGCCCCTGTTTTCTGCCTCCGCTGAGCCTGCACCTCTGACTCAGCTGTGCCTCAGATCTTTCTGTCATCAAGATGCAACCTTTTCCTGCTCCCCGCGTGAGGAATGCTGCTCCCTGAGGCCCCGAGGGTTCTTCTTTTAGGAGCAGCTCTGAGCTTGAGCTCTGGCTCCTCGGGTTCAAACCCCAGCACCGCCATCGGCCAGCCCCACCTCCACGGGTCACCTCACCTTGTGTACCTCACTTCTCAGGCGTCAAAGGACAGTCGCAATAGTCTTACCCGAATAAAATAAAACTGGCTGATACAGGTAGAGTGTTTGGATTGGGGCTTAGCAAATGGTAGGGACTCCATACACATGAGCTTGTCATTTATAAGGATAATATAAAAATGCTACTTTTCAGGACTTCACACGTAAACAGCGAGGCTTACTTGAAGACTATGTAGGGTATGAGAAGTGACGTTGAAGAATAATGGTAATCGGCAGGTGCACCAGGGAAGATTGGCTGCTTTGCTCCTTTTCTAGTTTTTCTCCCACAGACCACACATTTCTCCAGGAGCAGTAAACCGAGGCCTCCACCTGCCGCTGGCCCCGTGTGTCACAGTCACACCAGGGGCAGGAGTGGGCTCCGAAGCCAAGGGAAGCTCTGGCCACCCCACTTTCTCCTTTATTTAGCACTTAACCCTGTTGGACTAGCGAGAAGCCTCGGCTGGTTTAATTAAACCTGCACGGGCCACACGGTGTAGGAGAAACCGAAGCTCAGGTATTCAAGGTATTAAGTGAAAATCCCATAGGTGGGACTTTTCTAAGTAACTTACTTGAAAAAAACAAACATGACCAGTACAGATGAGCAATACGGAATAAATACTGTGCATGATCAGTTCCGTTTTGATCAGCTGTGGCTGCAGAACAAAATGTCACAAACTGGGGCCGATATGTACTTGTCATCATTCTGGAGGCTGGAGTCCAAGGTCAGGCTACTGGAGAGAGGCCTTCCTCCCGGCTGACGTCAGCCACCTGCGTGCCGTCTGCTCGCACGGCCTTTATTCGGCGCTGCGCTTGGAGAGAGAATCATCCCACTCTTCCTCTTTTATTTTTTAAAATATTTTTTCTTTATTGATTTTAGAGAGAGAGAGGAAGGGAGAGGGAGAGAGAGAGAGAAACATCGATGAAAGAACATCGACTGGCCGCCTCCTGCATGCCCCCCACTGGGGATCGGGCCCACAACCTGGGCATGTGCCCTGACTGGGAATCGAACTGGTGACCTCTTGGTGCAGGGTCGACGCTCAACCACTGAGCCCCACTGGCCGGGCCACATCCTCTGTTTTGAATACAGTGTCTGGCAGATAGAAGACACCCAATCAATGTTTGATAAATGAATGATTCGTTATCAAATCTTATATCCGCAGATGTTTTACTGGTGTCATTTTTTAAATTGCTCTGTCAGAATCCCAGTGTTCTTTTGTAATCATCAGAAGAACTTACTGTCTTAAAAAAATAAAAAAATGAAGTATGTTCTGTGTATATATGAGACTTTAGGGGAAACAGACTCCTTGCAAATACCAAAGTATCTGTTTGGGGGTTATTATGTCAAACTATTGAACCAAATGTTTGGTTGAACCAAACGTAGTTTTACATTGAACAGTATTTTTTTCAACGATTTCTGCCATTTTTATCATTTAGTGTCCCTTTCAAACACCTTAAAAATGAATTGTTGAATTTTATATAAATATCATATAGTATACTTGTGTTATTGTTATTATCATTTCTCCAGGGGAGAAAGGAAACCATAGATTTGTTTCTTACAGCTGATAAAAAGAAATTATGAATTACAAAGGAACTATTATTTTATTGTTTTAGACAAATTCCATTGTCTTTATTTTTTATTTATCTTTATTATTGAGAGTATGACAGATTTCCTCCCTTTGCCCCGCCCCCATCTCAGGCCTTCACCTCACTGTTGTCTGGGTTGATTGGTTGTGCGTATCTGCGTATAAGTTCTTTGGTTAATCTCTTCCTAGCCCCATGCCCTTCCCTCTGAGACCTATCAATCTGGTCCCTGCTTCCCTGTCTCTGGACCTATTTTGTCTTCAGTTTATTTTGATCATTAGATTCCACATATAAGTGAAATCATGTGATAATTGTCTTTCTCTAATTGGCTTATTTTGCTCAGCAAAATATTCTCCAGGTCCCTCCATGTCCTCTTAAGGGGTAAAAGATCTTTCTTTTTTACAGCTGCATAGTACTCCATTGTGTACATGTACCACAGCTTTTTTATCCACTCGTCTACTGGTGGACACTTGGGCTGTTTCCAGACCTTAGCTCTTGTAAATAGTGCTGCTATTGCTCCTTGCAGCCCAGAGACCCAGAAAGGTGTTACCAGAGAGCCCCTTGAGTCAGGGGGAGAGGCTGTCTCCACCTTGGTTCTTGTCATGCTCATATCCATGAATTTAAATGAATGACTCCAGATGGTTGCATTGTGATACAGCCAATTTATTTAAAAAAACAAAACATTAAAGCGTGCACATTGATTAAAGAAGCAAGGCACGCAAGCCTACACATCTGGTTTATGGAGCGCAGGCGGGCTCTCAGCTACTCTGAACAGCAAGTTGGTTGGGGGATTTCTGCCTTATATACCTTCCTGTCTTTAAGTTGTTGTTTTTTATTTCAATTTCTCTGCTAGAGAGCCTGGTACAGATTAACTCTGAAGGTCTCTCCTTTTCTTTGTAATAGCTTTTCTAGAATTTATGAGGAGCACCTGGCAATTAGATCCCAAGACTGCTGGTTTTTCTGTTTAAACAGTGGGATGAGATAAGACTGTACTTGCTTACCTTATACTTTCCGCACAGCTTTTTGGCTTTGTTTAATTTTCCTGACTCAGTTTCCCGATTCCATGTGTCCAAGAATTTTCCTAGCTTTTCATTGACCTATAACACTATAAACACGGGGGTGCATATATTCTTTCTGATTGGTGGAACTTCTATTTTAAAAACAACAAACAAAGAAACCAAGTGTTGAACTGTGGTTCTTTTTGTTTGTTTGTTTGTTTGTTTGTTTGTTTGTTTTTTCATTTAAAAGGAACACATTTGGGGTTAGAAGCACAAGTATAGTAAGTAGACTTAACAAGGTCTGAATTGAAATCCTTACCTACCAGGAAGAGTTCTTGACAAATAAATTCCACTCTATGAGTCCAAGTCTTCTCATTTATAAGGTAAGAGGCGAGACAACACGCCTTCTGAGGCTTCTTCCAACTCTAAAATTTGAATACTCAGTTGAAAGGTGTTGATTAGTGCCAAGAACACATCCTGTAGATACAACCGATGCTGATTTTATGTCTAGGTGAGGAATTCACCCGCCCAACTCCTGCACGATATATACCAACTTCTCCCCTCTCCTCACACTGTTATTCTAAAAGAATATGCGAGGAGTTGGGGGGGGTCAATTATTAGAGCGATTTTAATGTCTGTAGGATTGTTTCAGAGATAAGAAGGTCAGATAGAAATAATGATGATGGATTGTTTTTTTATTTTTTGTTTTTCCTTAGAATCAACGGTATTTATTCCCCAGTCGGAATACTCCGTTGAGGAGGATGTTGGTGAGCTGTTCATCCCCATCCGGAGAAGTGGGGACGTCAGCCAGGAGCTGATGGTGCTCTGCTACACCCAACAAGGTAGCCTGACCTGCCCCCCCGAGGCACAAATAAGCCCCTTTAACATGTTGGAGAGGGAACATCATGCTTTGAGAAGTATATTTTATCATTATAATTTTCATGGGGAAAATAAAAAGCAATGATCCGGAAGTCTTCCTTCCCTGCTGCACCTTGGAGGGTCCCTCCAAGAGGACCTGGGGGGTCCCTGCGGCCGCTGGCTGGAACACCTGACCCAGGTGGCTGCCTACGCAGTGCTCATGGGTGGCAAGAACCCGAAGCCCCCGCCCCGTCCTCCGCCCAAGGCTGCCCAAGGAGAATGGAGCAATTATTAAAAAACAATAGAAAACATTGTCCAGCCGGTGTGGCTCAGTGGTTGAGCGTCCACCCTGCACCAAGAGGTCGCCAGTTGGATCCCGGTCAGGGCACATGCCAGGTTGTGGGCCCGATCCCCAGTGGGGGGCGTGCAGGAGGCGGCCAGGCCATGTTCTCTCTCCCTCCCCCTTCCCCTCTCTCCGAAATCCATAAAGAAACACATTGTGTGTTCTCTGTGCCCCAGGAACGGCCAGCGGCACCGTGCCCACGTCCGTCCTGTCCTACTCCGACTACATCTCGCGGCCCGAGGACCACACCAGCGTCGTGCGCTTCGACAAGCAGGAGCGCGAGAAGGCCTGCAGGGTCCTGGTCATCGACGACTCCCTGTACGAGGAGGAGGAGACGTTCCGCGTGCTGCTGAGCATGCCCATGGGCGGCCGCGTGGGCTCCGAGTTCCCCGGCGCGCGGGTGACCATCCTCCCCGACGAGGACGACGGTAGGACCGCGCGCTGACCCCTCGCGGCCGGCGGCCGGGGCGCAGCTTCCTGGCCGCGCGAAGGTCTCCGGCGCGTCCCCCGGCGCGTCCCCCGGCGCTTGGGTGTCCCGCGTGACGGCATTGCGGGTGGGCTGCCTCGCACGACGGGTCTTTCTTAGGTTCAGGGTTTGAAAGGGCGGGGTCACACCCGTGTGGCTCGCCCCTCTGTGCAGTTTCTGTCGTGCGCTCCCCGCGGGTGGTGGACTTTGCCAAGGTGATGGCGCGGAGGCCGCTCGGAGCAGCTGGGCCTCGGGGCGTGGGTTTGGCTCTGCTCTGAAAGCCTGTGGGGTCACTTGAACCCCCGCGTTTGAACTCGCGTTTCAAAGGAGCCCATCGCCTCGAGGCTGTTAAACGATTAATTAGCAAGGTAATACACACATGGAAGATTAAGCACAGTGGGCATCTCGGACCCCCCAAATAGGGTGCTCCCCAGACTGCTCTCCCGCAGGGAAATGGCATTTGTACCAGACCGTCCCTCCTGCATAGAAAAGGGAGTCTTCATGTGCCTTGTTCTGGAAACACTTGTTCTTTCTTCTGAGAAATGAGAGAACAAGAGGAAGATTGTGAGGGATCTGGTGGGAAAAGTGAGAGGTGAACCTAGAGAGGACTCTCCCGGGACGTGAATATTTTCCTTTTCCCTCTTAAAACTATCCTCGTGGGAGACAGAAGAGGAGGAACTGGTAGGGCCAATTTTTTGGTTCGGGAAAAGCTGGATTAAGACTCAAAAGACTTTAATCTGAAGTTACCTTAAAACTCAGGAAGTGTTTGCCTCAAATTTAGACAATACCCTCCATGTATACACTACTCTAAGACATTTAAAGGTTGCTTTGGATTTTCTAGTTTAATACAATAATTCTGTTGTATATTTAAGTAAATACAGAAGTTTTATTTCAAATTCAACTGCTCTTTGAATGTACCCCAAAATAGAACTAAAATCCACTCTGAATGCCCATCGACATTCTCACTATTTTTATTAATATAGAAAGAAAGATCTGAATGGATTTAACATTTAAGGTTTAAAATGGAATCTATGAAAAATTTATTTCAGTTTGTTTTGTTGGGAAAATTTTTTTCCCATGAGATTGCTATGGGATGCATATGAGGGGAAAATAAAGAAAAATATTGTTATTGAGGTATAATTGACATATAGCATTACATTAGTTTCAGGTGTGCAACATAATGATTCAGTGTTTGTAGATATTGGGAAATGACCAACACAGTAAGTGTAGTTAACGTCCCTCGCCATGCATCGTTCCAAAAATCCTTCTATTCCTTCTGAAGAGAATGTTCAAGATTTAGTAACTATTAAATACTATCAGCAACTTTCAAACATTTAAAACAGTGTTATTAAGTATACTCACCGTATTACATCCCCATGACTAATTTATAACTAAGTCGGTGCCTTTTAACCTGCTTTACCCATTTTGCCCACCCCCACCTCCTGCCTCCAGCAACCAAAACATCTCTTTTCTGCATCAATGAGCTTTTTTTTTTTTTTTCCTTTTTAGATTTCACACACAAGTGAGATCATTTGCTATTTGTCTTTTCTGATTTCCTCAGCACAATGCCCTCAAGGCCCATGCATGTTGTTGCAATTAGCTAGATTCCTTTTTATTATTATTTTTTTAATGAATAATATTCTGTTGTGTATATATGCCACATTTTTAAAATGCATTCATCCATCTATCAACGCTTAGGTTGTTTTTATATCTTGGCTATTGTAAAGAATGTTTGAGATGATATCTCACTGTGCTTTGATTTGCATTGCCCTGGTGATTAGTGAGATTGAGCTTTCTTTTGGCCATTTGTATGTCTTTTCTGTCAAATGGCTATTCAAATCTTCTACCCGTTTTCTAAAACACATTGTTTGGGGTATTTTGCTATTTAGTTATATGAGTTTTTTATATAAATATTTTGGTTGTTAACTTCTTATCAGATATATGTTTTGCAAATATTTTATTCCATTTCGTGAGTTGCTCTTTTACTTTGTTGATGGTATCCTTTGGTGTGCTGAAGATTTTAGTTTAATGAAATCCCACTTTTTTATTATTGCTTTGGTTACTTTTGCTCTTGGAATCGTATCCAAAAAATCACAGCTAAGACCCATGTCAAAGGTGTGCTGCCTGTTTTCTTCTGGTTTTTACAGTTTCAAGTCTTGCCTTGAATACTCTCTTTCTTTTAGTTTATTTATATTTTTATTGAATTTATTGGGGTGACAATGGGTAATAAAATTATACAGGTTTCAGATATATAATTTACGGTACATTGTCTGTATATCATATTGTATGTTTACCCCCAAAGTCATGTCTCCTTCCCTCACCATTTATCCATCTTCACCTTCTACTTCTCCTTCTTCCCTTCCCTTTGGCAATCACCATACTGTGGTCTGTGCCCATGAGTCTTTCCTTTATTTTTCTTTGCTTAATCCCTTCACCCTTCTCACCCAACTCCCTCCCTTGGGACAGCTGCCAGTCTGTTCCTGTGTCCACGAGTCTGTCTCCATTTTGTTAGTTTATTTTGTTCATTAGAAGTCATGGTACTTGCCTTTCTCTGACTGGCTTATTTCACTTAGCACACTACTCTCTAGGTCCCTCCATGTTGTAACAAGCTGTAACATTCAAGCCTTTAATCCAATTTCAGCTAATTCCTGTGTATCACGTAAGATGATTTTCAGTTTCATTATTTTCCTAGTAGTTTTCCCACAACCATTTATTGAAGAGACTGTCCTTTTCTCCTTGTATATTCTTGGCTACTTTGTTATAAATTAATTGACCACATATGTGTGGGTTTATTTCCGGGTTCTCCATTCCGTCCTATTGGTCTATGCGTCTGTTTTTATGCCAGTACCATACTGTTTTGGTTACAATAGCTTTGCAGTATAGTTTTAATTCAGGCACCATGAAGCCTCCAGTTTTGTTCTACTTTCCCAAGATTGCTTTGGCAATTTGGGGACTTTGTGATACCATGAAAATTTTAGAATTGTTTGTTCCATTGCTGTGAGGGAAAAAAAGCCATTGGAATTTCAATAGCAATTACATTGAATCTGTAGATTTCATTGACTAGTGTGGACATTTTACAAAATTAATTATTGTGATCTGTGACAATAGAATATCTTTCCACTTGTTTGTGTCTTCTTCAATTTCTTTCATACGTGTCGTATGGTATCAGTGGACTGGTCTTTTACTTACTTGGTTAAATTTATTCCTGGGAGCCCTGGCCGGTTTGGCTCAGAGGTTGGAGCGTCAGCCTGCGGTCCTGAGAGACCCGGGTTCGGTTCCCGCTAAGGGCATGTACCTCGGTTGCAGTTTGTCCCCAGCCCTGGTTGGTTGTGCGGGTGGCAGCCACTCAATGTGTTCCTTTCACATCGATGTTTCTCTCTCTCTCTCTGTTCCTCTCTCTCCCTCCCACTCTACCTGAACAAAAAATGGAAAAATGTCCTTGGGTGAGGATAAAAAAAAATAAAAAAATTTATTCCTGGGTATTTTATTCTTTTTGATATAATTTTAAAATGGGATTTTTTTTCAATTTTACTTACTTTTAAAAGATTTTATTATTTTTTAATTATAATTGACATACAATATTATATTAATTTCAGGTTTGCAACACAGTGATTAGGCATTTATATAACCTACCAAGCGATTACCCCAATAAGTCTAGTACTCATTAGACACTGTACAGAGTCATTACATTACTATTGACTATATTCCTAATGCTTTGCCTTACACCCCCTTGACTGCTTTTATAAATGGCAATTTGTATATATTAATCCATTGCCCTTTTCATCCAGTCATTTTCCCATCCTCTTTGTATCTATCTATGTGTTGGATTCTGTTTTTTATTCATTTATTTTATTTTTAATATTCCATATGTAACTGAAATCATATATTATTTGTCTACTCTGTTGGACTTATTTCACTTACCATAATACCCTTTAGGTCCATCTATGTTGTCATAAATGGTAAGATTTTATTTTTTTGTCCAGTCAAGTAATATTCTATTGTATATATGGACAACTTCTTCTTTATCCAGATGTCTATGAATTAAGTTTATTTTATATCTTGACCATTATAAATGATGCTGCAATGAACATAGGGGTACATATATATTTTTCTTAGTTAGTGTTTTAGGTTTTTTCCAGATAAAAACCCAGAAGTGAGATTGCTGGGTCATATGGCGTTTCTATTTATAATTTTGGAATTTATTCTCATTCTGACAGTTGTGAGGTGATATCTCACTGTGGTTTTGATTTCTTTTTCCTTGTGGATTAGCAATTTTTCATATTGCCCATTTGTGTGTCTTCTTTGAAGAAATGTCTACTTCCTCTGCCCATTTTTTAATTGGATTGTTTGACTTTTCAGCTGCATGAGTTCTTTATATATTTGGATATTAACCCCTTGTCAAATGTATCATTGGCAAATATCTTCTCACTTTATGTATCTTCTCTTTTCATTTTGTCAATGGATTGCTTTACTGTATAATTTTTTTTAGCTTCAGGTAGTCCCAATTGCTTATTTTTTCTTTTGTTTCTCATGTCTGAAACATATTCAAAAATATATAT
Organism: Molossus molossus; assembly: GCF_014108415.1. Lineage (NCBI taxonomy): Eukaryota > Metazoa > Chordata > Mammalia > Chiroptera > Molossidae > Molossus > Molossus molossus. The sequence continues at coordinate 108,868,647 of NW_023425403.1, read as the reverse complement.
ATTACTAAGACTATAAGTCAGAGAGTTTGCTGCTTATGTTTTCTTCTACGCATTTTTATTCAAATCTTACATGTAAGTCTTGAATCCATTTTAAACTTATACTTGTTTATGGTATAAGAAAATGGTCTTAATTTCTTCTTCTTTGCATGTATCTGTCCAGTATTTCCAACACCGTTTATAAAAGAGACTGTCTACCCCGTTGCACATTCTTGCCTCCTTTGTTATACATTAATTTAACATATAGGTATGGGTTTGTTTCTGGGTTCTCTGTTTTGTTCCATTGATCTGTGTTTCTGTTTTTATGCCAGTACCATGCTGTTTCGGTTGCCATAGAACTTGTCGTAGAGATTCATATCAGTTAACATGATGCCTCCCATTCTGTTCTTCTTCATCAAGATTGCTTTGGCTGCTTGGGGTCTTATAGTTCCATATAAACTAGAATTTTTGTTCCAGTTCTGTGAAACATTTCAACAACACTCTGTTAGTGATTGCTTTGAGTCTATAGATTGCTTTAGGTAGTATGGACAGTTTAAGTGTGTAATTCTTTCTATCCATAAGTACTGTGTACGTGCTCATTTATTTGTATTTTCTTCAATTTTTTTCTTCAGTATCATAATTTTCTGAGTACAGATCTTTTACCTCCTTGGTTAAATTTATTCCCAGTTGTTTTAAATTTTGATGCAAGTGTACATGGGGTTATTTTCTTAATTTTGCTTTCTGATAGTTCATTATTGGTGAATAAAAATGCAACTAATTTGTAAACACTAATTTTGTATTCTGTTACTTTACTCAATTCATTTGTAAGTTCTAGCATTTTCTTTTACTATTTTTTTATTCTTATTTTTCTCCCAACACTTTATTTTGAAATACTGCAAACCTACAGAAAAGTTTGAAGAATAATACAAGGACTTGAGCCTTCACCTCGATTCACAAATTGTTAACACTTTATTCCTAAATATACCATTATGTCTGATCTAAGACATCCTTCTACGTAAAGCACAACCATATCCAATACATTTATTAATTCTTTTCCTTTTTTTTTTTAAATCAGCACTTGAGGATATTTTTCCACAGATTTTAGGAAGTAGAGAGGGAAAGAGGAGGAGAGAGACAGAGCCAGAGAGAGAGAGAGAAAATCATAAATGTGAGAGAGACACATCCATTGTCTGTCTCCTGTTAGCATCCCGACCAGAGCTGGGGATTGAACCTGCAACCCAGGTACATGCCCTTGACCAGGAATCAAACCCATGATCCTTTGGTTAGTGGGTGAACATTCGTTAGAATGTGATTGGCGTGAACCATTAAGTCACACCAATCAGGGCAAAAAAAAATTATTATTAATGAGATAATATGTTTTTTAATTCCCAGTTGGCTCAAAATATCCAACACACCTGAGGGAGGTATCCCTCTAAATTATGTTCCGATCGACGATCTTATATTGCTTTTGATTATCATGTTTCTTCACTTTAGATTTCCTTTCATGTAGAGTCATCCCCCCTGTGTAATGTTTCAGGATATTGACATTTTTGAAGAGTCTAGATCAGTTGTTCAGAATGGCCTACACTTTGGAGATGGCTGAGGATTACCTTACTGTGGCAAGAATCTCACACAGATGATGTTGTGTATTTTATTTTATATTAAATCAGGTACCTGATATCAGTTTGGCCTGATACAGGACATACTAATTTTGATACCTTGGTTTAAGTCATGTCCATTCAAAAGTACCTTTTTCCCTTTGTAATACTTAAGGGATCTGCAGAATAATTTTTATTTCTACTTTAAATTTGTATTTATCTTTATTGTTGAGAGTATTATAGATGTGCACCATTTTTCCCCTGTTGCTCCCCTCCACCCAGTTCCCAGCCAACCCCACACCTTCATCTTGTTATTGTCTATGCCCGTGGGCTGCTCATATATGCATATATGCAAATAAGCTATTTGGTTCATCTCTTCCCTCCCCCTCACCCCCATTCCCTCTGAGAACCTTTAGTCTGTACCATGCTTCTTTGCCTCTGGACCCGTTTTGTTTGTCAATTTATTTTTTCATTAGATTCCACATATAAGTAAGAGCGTATCATACTTGTCTTTCTCTGGCTGGCTTATTACACTCGCATAATACTATCCAGGTCCATCCACGCAGTCTCAAAGGGTAAGAGATCCTTCTTTTTTATGGCTGCATAATGTTCCATTTTTATCTACTGATCTGATGAGCACTTTGGGCTGATTCCAGATCTTAGCTATTGTAAATAGCACTGCTATAAACATAGGGGTGCATATATTCTTTCTGATTGGTGTTTCGGGATTCTTAGAATACATTCCAGGATGTGGGATCACTTGGTAAATGGCAATTTCGTTTTAACTTTTTAAAGAAACACCATAATGTTTTCCATAGTGGCTGCACCAGTCTGCATTCCCACCAGCAATTTGATAGGGTCCCTTTTCTCCACACCCTCACTAGCGCTTGCTGTTGGATGGTTTGTTGGTGGCAGCCATTCTGACAGGTGTGAACAGATACCTCATTGTCACCTAATTTGCATTTCTCTGATGATTAGTGACTTTGAGCACTTTTTCATGTATCTCTTGGCTGTTTGTATGTTCTCTTTGCAAAAGAATCTATTTAGGTTGTTTGCCCATTTTTTAATTGGATTGTTAGTCATCCTTTTGTTGAGTTGTATTTATTCTTTATATATTGTGGAAATTAACCCCTTACCTGATATATCCTTGGCAATTATGCTCTCCCATGCAGTGGGTTTTCTTTTCATTTTGTTGATGGTTTCTTTTGCTGTGCAGAAGCTTTTTAGTTTGATGTAGTCACATTTGTTTATTTTTTTCTTTGTTTTTTTACCCTAGGTGATGTATCAGTGCAAATTTTACTAAGACACTGCTGCTGTGTTTTCTTCTAAAATGTTTTATGGTTTCACAATTATAATTAAGTTTGCTACCCATTTTGAGTTTATTTTTGTGTATGTTGTAAGTTGGTGGTCCAGTTTCTCTTTTTTTTTTTTTGCATACACCTGTCAGTTTTCCCAACACCATTTATTGAAGAGACTGTCTTTACTCTTGCCTCCTTTGTCAAATATTAATTGTGATGTCTTGGGTCAATTTCTGCGTTCTCTGTTCTGTTCCATTGATCTATATGCCTCTTCTTGTGTCAGTACCAAACTTTGTTGATTATAATAATTTTGTAGTATAACTTTAGCCTGTATTTTGATCCCTCTAACTTTGTTTTTCTTTTGAAGATTTCTGTGGCTATTCAGGGACTCTTTTGGTTTCATATACATTTTTGGATTATTTATTCTACATCAATAAAATATGCTGTGGGTATTTATTTAAATAGGGATTGAATTGTATCTATAGATTGCTTTGGGTATTGTGGACATTTTAATAATGGTAGTTCTTTCAATCCATGACAAGGAATACGCTTCCACTTGTTTGTATCTTCCTCTGTTTCTTTTTTCAATGTTCTATAGTTTTCTGAGTGTAGGTCTTTTACCTCCTTGGTTAAGTTTATACCTAGGTGTCTTACTTTTTTTTTTTTGTTTGCAATGGCAAAAGAGACTGCTTTCTTTAGTTTCTCTTTCAGAGAGATCACTATTGGTGTACATAATGCCATTGAATTCTGGATGCTAACTGTGTATCCTGCTACTTTGCCAAATTCACTTCAAAACTCTAGCAGTTTTTTTGGTGGATTCCGTAGTGTCTTCTATGTACAAATCATGTCATTTGTAAACAATAGTTTCCTTTCTCCTTTCCAATTTCGATGCACTTTACTTTTCTGCTTTTCTTACCACGGTGACTAAGATTTCCAGTATTGTGTTGGATAAGAGTGGAGACAGCAGGAATGCTTGTCTTCATAAGGGAAACATTTTTAGTTTTTTCCCATTGACTATGATGTTGGCTTTAGGTTTGTCATATACGGTCTTTATTATGCTGAGGTATGATCCCTCTATTCCCACTTTGCTGAGAGTTTTTATCAAAACATGGTGCTGGATGTCGCTGAACGTTTTTTATGCATCACTGATATGATCATGTGATTTTTACCCTTCACTTTGTTACTGCGATGTATCACAGTGACCGATTTGCAAATGTTGTACCAGCTTTGCATCCCTGGAATAAATCCCACTTGGTTATAGTATATGATATTTTTAATGTATTGCTGGATCTGTTTTGCTAATATTTTGTTGAGGATTCTAGCTTCTATATTCATCAGGTATATTGCTCTGTAATTTTCTTTCCTTGTAATGTCTTTATCTGGTTTTGATATTGGAATAATGCTGGCCTCATAAAAAGAGTTTGGAAGTCTTTTTTCCTCTTAATTTTTTTTTTTGGCATAGTTTGAGGATAGGTGTTAGTTCATCTTTGAATGTTTGGTAAATCTTCCCTGTGAAGCCGTATGGTCCAAGACTTTGGTTTGCTGGGAGTTTAATGATTACTGCTTCAGTTTCTTTAGTTGTTAGTGGCCTATTCAGGTTTTTTGATTCTTCCTGATTGAGTTTTGGAAGTTTGTATGTTTCTAGGAAATTGTCAATTTCTCTCAAGTTGTTAAATTTGTTACCGTATAAGTGTTCAAAGTATTTTTTTTAACATCCTTTGTATTTCTGTGGTGTCAGTTGTTACTTCACCTTTTTCATTTCTAGTTTTATTTATTTGTGTTCTCTCTCTGTTTCTCAGTGAGTCTGGCTAACAGTTCATCAAACCTGTTTATCTTTTCAAAGAACCAGCTCTTGGATTCTTTGGTCTTTTATATTGTTGTTTTAGTTCCTATGTCATTTATTTCCACTCTGATCTTTATTATTTCCTTTCTTCTACTTACTCTGACTTTGTTGTTGTTCTCTTTCTAATTCATTTAGTTGTAGGGTTACGTAGTTTATTAAAGAGTGTTCTTGTTTCTTGAGGTAGGCCTGTAGTGCTGTGAACTTCCCTTGGAGGACTGCTTCTGTTGTGTACCATATATTTTGGATTGTTTTGTGTTCATTTTAGTTTGTTTCCAGGAAGTTATTGATTTCTTCCTTGATCTCATTGGTAATCCATTCATTGTTTAATAACATGCTATTTAGCCTTCATATGTTTGAATGCTGGGGGTATTTTTATTGTCGTTGATTTCTAGTTTTATGCTACCCTAACCCTAACCCTATCCGAACCCTAACCCTATCCGAACCCTAACCCTACCCTAACCCTAACCCGAACGCAAACCCGAACCCTAACCCTAACCCTAATTCAAGATGCTTGATATGATTTCAACCTTCCTGAACTTGTAGATACTTATTTTATGTCCTAGCATGTGGTCTATTTTTGAGAATGTCCCATGTGCACTTGAGAAGAATGTATATTCTGCAACTTTGGGGTGAAATTTTCTGAAAATGGCAATTAAATCATTCTGATATAGTGTTTTGTTTTAAGGTCCCTGTTTCCTTGTTGAACTTTTGTCTGGAAGATCTATCCATTGATGTCAGTATGAGTTAAAGTCCCCTACTATAAGTGTATTGCTGTCAATCTCTCTCTTAAAGTCCACCAATACCTTTTTATTTTATTGAGGTGTTTCTATACTGAGTGCATATATGTTTACCAGGGTGATAGCCTCTTCTTTATTTATCTTTTTAGCATTATGTAGTGGCCTTCTTCATCTCTTGTTATGGCCTTTGCTTTGAAGTCTATTTTGTCAAATAAGTATTACTATCTCTGCTTTTTTTTTTTTTTTTTCATTTCCATTTGCATGGAAAAATATTTTTATTCTGTCACTTTCATCCTGTGTGAGTCTCATATTCTCAGGATGGTCTCTTGTGGACAACATATATGGGTAATGTTATCCCTTCAGCTACCTTATATCTCTTGATTGGAACATTTAATCCATTTACTTTAAAAATTATTATTGATAGGTGCTTATTTATTGCCATTTTTATTTTTTATGGCTATATTCCTCTCTCTATATTCCTCCTCCTTTCTTCTTCTTCTTCTTCTTCTTCTTCTTCTTCTTCTTCTACTTCTGTATGGGGATTTCTTTATTTCACTTTCATTTTTTAATAATAGCCTTGCTGAATAAAGTAGTTTTGGTTTTTGATCCTTGCTTTTCATTATTTTAAATATTTCAGGCCATTCCCTTCTAGCCTGCATTATTTCTGTTAAGGGAGTAGCTGAACACCTTATGAGAGCTTTCTTGTAGCTAACTGATATTCTCCTTATTGCTACCCTTAGGATTCTCTTTTTGTTGTCAATGTTTGCTATTTCAATTATGATGTGTCTGGGAGTGGGTCTTTTTGGGGTTCATCTTTATTGGTACCCTCTGTGCTGCCTGAACTTGTATGTAGTTTCCCTTCACCAGCTTAAGGAACTGTCCTGTTATTATTTCTTCAAACATATTTTCTATCCCTTGCTCACTTTCTTCTCCTTTCAGTACCCCTATGATGTGGATGTTGTTTTGTATGGTCTTGTCCCCAAGTCCCTTAAACAGTCCTCATGCTTTTTAAGTATTTCTTTCATTTTGTTGTTCTGATTAAGTGGTTTGTTTTGTATGTTGTCTTCTAATTCACTTATTTGATCCTCTGCTACATTGAGCCTGCTTTTAATATTTTCCAGCGTATTATATTTTTTTAATAAAATTTTTATTGTTGAGAGTATTACAGATGTTCCTGTTTTTCCCCTTCTTCTGGTTCCTGTCCCACCCCAGGCTTTTACCACCCTATTGTCTGTGTCCATGGGTAACGCATATATGCATTTAAGTGTCTTGGCTAATCTCTCCCCATATGTCTTCTCCCTTCCCTCTGAGGTTTGTAAGTCTGTGCCATGTTCCCATGCCTCTGTTTCTGTTTTATTCATCAGTATATTATGTTCATTAGAGTCCACATATAAATGATATTATGTGACACTCTTCTTTTTCTGACTGGCTTATTTTGCTTAACATAATACTCTCCAGGTCCCTCCATAGTCAGTGCTGTCTCAAAGGGTAATAGATAATTCCTATTTAAAGCTGCATAGTATTCCATTGTGTAAATGTACCACAGCTTTTTTTTTTCTTTTATTGATTTTAGAGAGAAAGGAAGTGAGAGGGAGAGAGAGATAGAAACATCGATGAGAGAGGATATTGATCGACCACCTCCTGCATGCCCCCCACTGGGGATCAGGCCCACAACCTGGGCATGTGTTCTGACCAGAAATCAAACTAGCAACCTCTTGGTACATGGATCAATACTCAACCACCGAGCCACACCGGCTGGACTACCACAGCTTTTTAATCCACTCATCTACTGATGAGCACTTTGGCTGATTCCAGATGTTAGTTATTATGAATAGCACTGCTATAAATATAGGGGTGTCTATATTTTTCGGATTGGTGTTTTAGGATTCTTAGAATATATTCCTAGAAGTAGGATCTTTGGGTCAAATGGCAGTTTAATTTTTAATTGTTTGAGGAAATTCCATTCTGTTTTCTATAGAGGCTGCACCAGTCTGCATTCCCACCAACAGTGCACAAAGGTTCCCTTTTTTCTACACCCTCATCAGCACTTGTTGTTTGTTGATTTATTAAGGGCAGCCTTTTTGGTCAGTGTGAGGTGGTACCTCACTGTCATTTTAATTTGCATCTCTGTGATGATCAGTAGCTTTGAGCATTGTTTAATATGTCTCTTGATCATTTGTGTGTTCTCTTTGGAGAAATTTCTGTTCAGGTCCTCTGCCCATTTTTTAATTAGATTGTTTGTCTTCCTTTTGTTAAGTTGTATGAGTACTTTGTATGTTATGGAAATTAATCCCTTATCAGATGTATTGTTGGCAAATATGTTCTTCCCAAGAGTGGGTTCCCTTATTTTTCAAAAATATGTTTTTATTGACTTTTTTAGAGAGACAGTGAGGGAGAGAGATAGAAACATTGATGTCAGAGATAAACATCAGTCAGCTGCCTCCTTCACACCCCCTACTGGCGAGTGAGCCCGCAACCCAGGCATGTACCCTGACTGGGAATTGAACCCAGAACTCTCAGTCCATGGGACAACACTCAGTCCACTGAGCCACACTGGCTGGACTCCCTCTTCATTCATTGCTGGTTTCTCTTGCCATGCAGAAGCTTTTGAGTTTGATGTAGCAATATCATTTGTTTATTTTTTCTTTTATTTCTCTTGCCCTAGGCATTATAGCAGTGAAAATTCTACTACGTAATGTCTGAGATCCTACTGCCTACATTTTCTTCTAGGATTTGTATTGTTTCACAACTTACATTTGAGTATTTCATTTATTTTGAGTTTATTCTTGTGTATGGTGTAAGTTGATGATCTAGTTTCATTTTTTGCACATACTCATCCAATTTTTCCAACACCATTTATTGAAGAGACTGCCTTTACTCCACTGTATGCTCTTCCTCCTTTGTCAAATATTGAGTCTAATGACTTGGGTCAATTTCTGGGTTCTCTGCTCTGTTCCATTGATCTATATACCTGTTCTCATGCCAGTACCAGGCTGACTTGGTTACAGTGGCTTTGTAGATTGCTGCAGCTATTCAGGGTCTTTTTGGTTCCATGTACATTTTTGGAGAATTTTTCTAGATCTGTGAGCTATGCCATAGATATTTTGTTTTAATTTTTTATTATTGAAGGTATTACAGATATCCCCCTTATTTCCCCCACTGACCCCCTCCTCCCTGCTCCCACCCACCTCCTGCTTTCCCCCACCTAATGTCTGTGTCCATTGGTTGTGCATATGTGCATATTAGTTCTATGGTGCCATTGGTGTTTCACTAGGGATTGCACTAAATATATATATAGCTTTGGATAGCAGGGGCATTCTAATGTTAATTCTTCCAATCCATAAACATAGTGTATTAATGTATTTATTTCTATCTTCTTCTGTCTCTTTTTACAATGCCCTGTAGTTTTCTGAGTACAGGTCTTTAACCTCCTTGGTTAAATTTATTCTTTCCTTTTTTTTTTAATCCTGACCCAAGGACATTTTTCCATTTTTTTATTCAAATAGAGCGGGAGGGAGAGAGAGGAAGAGAGAGAGAGAGAAACATTGATGCAAAAGGGGGATATCAAGTGGCTGCCACCTGCATGACCCAGACAGGGCCAGGGACAAACTGCAACCGAAGTACATGCCCTTAGCAAGAACCGAATCTGGGTCTCTTTGGACTACAGGCTGATGATCCAACCGCTAAGCCAAACCGGCCAGGGCAAATTTATTCTTAAGTATCTTATTTTTTTGTTTTCGTTTTTGTTTTGTTTTTGCTATTTTTTTTTTTATTTAATTTTTGTTACAGATGTTTCTCCTTTTCCCCCCACTGATTCTGCCCTCCCCATCCCTCCCTGTCCTGTCCCCAGCTTTGTTGTCCATGTCCATTGTTTGTGCATACATGCATATAAGTTCTGTGGTTTATCTCTCCCCTACCACCACCTCTTCTGTGGATTGTCAGTATGTACCCCACTTCCACATCTCTGGGACTACCCCATTCCTCAGACTGTTATGTTCATTATATTCCACAAAGAAGTGAGATCAGATGATACTTGTCTTTCTCTGTTTGGCTTGTTTTACTTAGGTTAATACTCTCCAGGTCCTTCCATGTCATCTCAAAGGCTAAGAGATCTTTCTTTCTTACCGCTGCATAGTACTCCATTGTGTATATGTACCACAGCTTTTTTATCCATTCGTCTACTGATGGACACTTGGGCTGTTTCCAGATCTTAGCTATTGTAAATAGTGCTACTACAAACGTGGGGGTACATATATTCTTTCTGATTGGTGTTTCAGGCTTTTTAGGGTATATTCCTAGAAGTGGGGTCACTGAGTCAAATGGAAGTTCAATTTTTAATTTTTTGAGGTAACATCATATTGTTTTCCATAGTGACTGCACCAGTCTGCATTTCCACCAACAGTGTACTAGAGTCCCCTTTTCTCCACACCCTCACCAACACTTGTTGTTTGATGATTTGTTGATGGCGGCCATTCTGACAGGCGTGAGGTGATATCTCATTGTTGTTTTAATTTGCATCTCTCTGATGATTAGTGATGTTGAGCATTTCTTCATATGTTTCTTAGCCATTTGTATGTCCTGTTTGGAGAGGTGTCTATTTAGTTTCTCTGCCCATTTTTTAATTGGGTTCTTTGTCTTCCTTTTGTGGAGTTGTATGAGCACTCTATATATATTGGAAATTAACCCCTTATCTGATATATCATTGGCAATTATGCTCTCCCATACAGTGGGTTGCCTTTCCATTTTGATGATCATATCTTTTGCTGTGCAGAAGCTTATGAGTTTGATGTAGTCCCGTGTGTTCATTTTCTCCTTTGTTTCTGTTGCCTTAGGTGATGTATCAGTGAAAATTCTGCTGCACATGATGTCTGAAATTTTGTTGCCTACAGTTTCTTCTAGGATTTTTATGAATTCATGAGTCACATTTAAGTCTTTTATCCATTTTGAGTTTATTTTTGTGTATGGTGTAAGTTGATGGTCTAGTTTCATTTTTTTGCATGTAGCTGTCCAATTTTCCCAACACCATTTATTAAAGAGGCTGTCCTTACTCCACTGTATGCTCTTGCCACCTTTGTCAAATATTAATTGAGCATATTGCCTTGGGTCCATTTCTGGGTTCTCCGTTCTGTTCCACTGGTCTATATGCCTGTTCTTGTGCCAGTACCAGGCTGTTTTGATTACAGTGGCTTTGTAGTATAACCTGAAATCTGGTAATGTGATCCCTCCAACTTTGTTCTTCTTTTTCAAGATTGCTGTGGCTATTCAAAGTCTTTTTTGGTTCCATATGAACTTTTGAAGTATTTGTTCTAGTTCTGTGAAGTATGTTGTTGATATTTTGATGGGGATTGCATTGAATCTATAGATTGCTTTGGGTAGTATGAATATTTTAATGATGTTAATTCTTCCAATCCATGAACAAGGTATGTGCTTCCACTTTTTTATACCTTCCTCTATTTCTTTTTTCAATGACCTGTAATTTTCTGTGAATAGGTCCTTTATTTCTTTGGTTAAGTTTATTTCTAGGTATCTTAATTTTTTTTTGCTGCAACGGTAAATGGGATTTTTTTTAGTTTCTCTTTCTGTGAATTCATCATTGGTCTATAAGAATGTCACCGATTTCTTGATGTTAATGTTGTATCCTGCTACTTTGCAAAATTTATTTATTAGGTCTAGTAAACTTTTGATGGAGTCTTTGGGGTTTTCTATGCATAGTATCATGTCATCTGCAAATAATAACAGTTTCACTTCCTTCTTTCCAATTTGGATCCCTTTATATTTTCCTCCAATCTGATTGCTGTGGCTAAGACTTCCAGTACTATGTTAAATAAGAATGGCAAAAGTGGGCATCCTTGTCTTGTTCAGTTCTTAAGGGAAATGCTTTTAGTTTTTTCCATTGCATATGATGTTGGCTGTAGGTCTTTCATATATGGCCTTTATTATGTCGAGATATGAACCCTCTGGTCCCCCATTGCTGAGCGTTTTTATCAGAAATGGATGCTGAATTCTGTAGAAGGCTTTTTTGGCATTTATTGATATGATCATGTGGTTTTTATTCTTCATTTTGTTTATGTGGTGTATCACATTTATTGATTTGTGAATATTGTACCAGCCTTGCATCCCTGGGATGAATTCCACTTGGTCATGGTGAATAATTGTTTTGATGTATTGCTGGATCTGATTTGCTAGTGTTTTGTTCAGGATTTTGGCATCTATGTTCATCAGGGATATTGGCCTGTAGTTTTCCTTCTTTGTAATGTTTTTTTCTGGTTTTGGAATTAGAATTATGCTGGCCTCATAAAACCAGTTTGGAAGTCTTCCTTCTTCTTGAATTTTTTGAAATAGTTTGAGTAGAATGGGTGTTAGTTCTTTTTTGAATGTTCAGTAAAACTACCCTGTGAAGCCATCTGGGCCTGGGCTTTTGTTTGCTGGGAGAGTCTTGATTACCTCTTCAATTTTCTTAGTTGTTATTGGTCTGTTCAAGTTTTCTCTCTTTTTCCGGTCCAGTTTTGGGAGACTCTGTGTTTCCAGGAATTTGTCCCATTTCGCTTAGATTTTCGAAATTGTTTCCATATAATTGTTCATATTAGTTGTTAACGATCTCTTGTATTTCTGTGGTGTCAGTTGTTACCTCTCTTTCATTTCTGATTTTGTGTATTTGGGTTCTCTCTCTTTGTCTTTTGGTGAGTCTAGCTAAGGGTCCATCAATCTTGTTTATCGTTTCAAAAAACCAGCTCTTTGTTTCATTGATCCTATGAATTGTTTTTTGTTTTTTTGTTTTTTTGGACTCTGTGTCATTTATTTCTGCTCTGATCTTTACTATTTCCTTCCTTCTACTTGCTCTGGGGTTTTCTTTTTGTTTGCTCTCTAGTTCTTTAAGTTGTGAGGTTAGACAGTCTATTAGAGATTTTTCTTGTTTCTTGAGGTAGGCCTGTAGTGCTACGAACTTCCCATTTAGGACTGCTCTCACTGTGTCCCATAGATTTTGTGTTGTTGTGTGTTCATTTTCATTGGTTTCCTCAGTGGTTGAGTATTGACCCATGCACCAAGAGGTCACCGGTTTGATTTCTGGTCAGGACACATGCCCAGGTTGTGGGCCCGAGCCCCAGTGTGGAGCATGCAAGAGGTGGCCAATCGATGTTTGTTCTCTCTCATCGATGTCTCTCTCTCTCTCTTTCTCTCTCTCTCTCTCTCTCTCAAAATCAATAGAGGAAAAAAATTAATTTAAATAAATAAATAAATTCACCTGTATAGCCAACCAGTCCAAGGCTTTTGTTTCTTGAAAGCTTATTGATTGCTGCTTTAATTTCACTGGTTGTAATCTGTCTGTTCTGATTTTCTGATTCTTCCTTACTGAGTTTTGTAGACTGTATATTTCTAGGAATTTGTCCATTTCATCCAGTTTGTCAGCATATAGTTGTTTGCAATATTTTTTTACACTCCTTTGTTTTGCTTTGGTGTCAGTTATTCTCTTTCATTTCTGATTTTATTTATTTTGGTCCTCTTTCCTTGTTGTTTCATGAGTCTAGGTTAAGGTTTGTAAATCTTGTTCATCATTTTATAGAATCAGCTCTTGGTTTCATTGTTCTTTTGTATTATTATTTTTTAGACTCTATTGCATTTTTTTTTTTTTACTCTGATCTTGATTAGTTCCTTCTTTCAATGCACTATGGGCTTTGTTTGCTGTTCTTTTCAAAGTTCCATTAAGTGTAAGTTTAGATTATTTGAGCTTTTTCTTGTTTCTGAAGATAAGCTTATAATGCTATGAATTTCACTCTTAGGACTGTGTTGCCTGTGTCCCACAATTAGGAGTTGTTGTGTTCTCATTTTTATTTGTTTCAAGGTAACTTTCTATTTTTGTGTTGATCTCATTTTTAACCCATTCATCATTTATTAACATGTTATTTAGCATTTATGTATTTGTGTGTTTTTCAGTTTTCTTCTTGGGATTGATTTCAGGTTTCATTGCATTATGATCAGAGAAGATGCTTGATTTTATTTCAATCTTTTTAAATTTATTAAGACTTCTTTTGTGTCCTAACATTTGGTTTATCTCAGAAAACCTTCCATGTGCACTTGAAAAGAATGTATATTCTGCTGCCTTGGGGTGCAATGACCTGAGAATATCAATTAAATTAATTTGATCTACTGTGTCATTGAAGGCCACCAGCTCCTTGTTTATTTTGTCTGGAAGATCTATCCATTGATGTCAGTGGGGTGTTAAAATACCCTACCATAACTGTACTACTGTCATTTTTTTCTTTTATTTTCATCATCATTTGCTTTATATATTTAGGTGCTCCTATGTTGAGTGTATATATGTTTTAAAGTGTTATATCCTTTTGTTAGAATGCCCCTTTTATTATTATGTTGTGTCCTTCTTTGTCTCTTAGTATATCTTTAATTTTAAAGTCTATTTTGTCCAATATAAGTATTGCTACACTAGTTTTGTTTTGTTTTTTTTTTCCTTTCCACTTGCATAAAATTTTTTTTTTCATCCCCTTGTTTTTAGTTGGTGTGTATCTTTCCTTCTGAGATGGGTCTCTTGATGACAGCATACACATTGGTCTCGTTTTTGTATCTATTCATCTACCATATGTCTTTTGATTAAAGTATTAAGCATTTACATTTAACGTGATTATTGGTAGGTATGTATTTATTGCCATTTTATAGTTTTAACTATGTACCTTCTCCTCCTCCTCTTCTTTATTCTTCTTCAGTCAAGCTCTTTAACATTTCTTTTAAGCCCTGGCCAGTTTGGCTCAGTGGTTGGAGTGTCAGCCCATGGACTAGAGAGTCCCAGGTTCAGTTCCCAATAAGGGCATGTACCTCGGTTGCAGTTTATTCCCAGCCCCAGTTGGAATTGTGTGGGTGGCAACCACTCAATGTGTCTCTCTCACATTGATGTTTCTCTCTGTCTCTCTTCCACCCTCTCTCCCTCCTGCTCTATCTGAAGATAAATGCAAAAATGTCCTCAGGTAGGATAAAAATAAATAAATAAATAAAAATTCTTTTAATACTGGTTTGGTGGTAACAAATTTCTTTAGCTTTTCTTTGTCTGGGAAGCTCTTTATTGTTCCTTCAATTATAAATAATAGCCTCGCTGGGTGAAGTAGTCGTGTTTGTAAGTCCTTGCTCTTTTATCACTTTGAATATTTTATGCCAATCCCTTCTGGCCTGAAATGTTTCTGTTGAAAAATCTGCTGACAGTCTTATGGGAGCTCTCTCATAGGTAACTGACTACCTTTCTCTTTCAAGATTCTCTCTTTGTCTTTAAATTTGCCCATTTTAATTATGATCTGTCTGGTGTGGACCACTTTGTGTTCATCTTGTTTCAGATTCTCCACACTTCCTGGACTTGTGTGTTTTATTTCTAACCCAAGTGAGATAAGTTTTCAGTAATTATTTTTTCAAATAGGATTTTAATTCCTTGCTCTCTTTCTTCTCTTTCTGGTACCCTTATGATATAGATGTTGTTATGTTTCATATTGTCCCAAAGGCCCTTAAATTATGATTATTTTTTTTTAATTATTTTTTCTTTTTGCTGTTCTGATTGGGTGTTTTTCTACCTTGTCTTCTAATTTGTTGATTCAACCCTCAGCCATATTGAGGGTTATAGGCCACATTTATTTCTCTCAGCCAATTCTTTATTTCAGATATGGCATTATTTATTTCTTACTCGTTCTATTTTATGAGCCATATGACCTTTTTCTCATACTGTTGAGCATTCTTATAATCATTACTCTGATTATTATAATCATTACTCTTATAATCATTACTCTTAATCTGATAAATTACTTACATTTTTTTCATTTAGCTCTTCTTGGAGAATTATACTTTTATTTGAGGCCTTTTTTTTTTATCTATCTCTTTTGACTATCTCTTTATGTTGGTTTCTATGTATTAGATAGATCTGATACGCTCACAGTCTTTGTAGGGTGACCTTATATTGCAGGTGATCTCTTGGATTCAGTGACCCAGTCTACCTTGCATGCATTATGTGTGCCCTCTTGTAGTAATTGAGTATTGATTGCTATTGGCTCATTCGTGTGTGGGATCAACCTCCAGGCATGCTGACAGTAAGGTCAACCCCCATACAGTTTACAAGCTGCTGTACAGGTGCTGATCACATGAAGTGGAATTTGCTTCAGCAGGTTTTGGTACCTGCCGATTTCTCCCTCTCCTTGTGCTTATACTACTTGTGAAATCTATTGAATCCTGCTCTGTTATTATTAGAAGCTGGCCACTGGGTATATTGATTCTGGGCCTCTTCAGAGGGGCTCTAGTGCAGGCCAATGTCAGACACAGTCTGTGACCAATGCTGGGCTACCTGTTTAGAGATGTTGGCAATTTATAGCTTGTGGCTTCCTGTGCTGTGCCTGGGTACATATGTAAGGGACCAAAGCTGCATACCAAGGTCAATGTTCACTAGCATGGGGCACAGGGGCAGGTGAGCAAAATTCTCAAAGTACTCAGAGATCCAACTCCACCTGTAGGCTATCTGTTAGGCTGTTACTTAAAGGGCCTCTGGTTGTATTCTTCAGCAGGGTGTAAGCTCCACAGGGTGGGGTAAGAGAGATTCCAACATGTGGGGCTATTGCTTCCACTCAGGCTGATAGTACTTGAAGGGAAATCTGTCTGCGAAAGATGGCTTCTTCACTATGGCAGAATGACTCAGCACAGGGATCCTGGAGTCTAACTTCTCAGCTCTCTCCCCAGAGCCACCAACCCTAGAGTCTCCTTACAAAGCTGTAGTTCACTCTGCCCTCCTTGCACTGGAGCCAAGTGTGAGTGGCTATGAACAAATTTTTGTGCATTGGCCCTTTAAGAGTATTCCTGCCTTTCTAGCCCTCTCTACCTGGTGGCCCGAAAACCGCTACTTTTCACAGCCAGATGTTATCTGGGCACATTTCCCAGTTCTGGTTCTCTAGTCCAGTGACCCTGGCTTACAGTTTAGACCCTACACTTCTCTGGGGGGACCCCCTACAAATGATATATCCCTCCTGAACTTCAGCTTCTTCCTTTGGGGGGCTGTCCAGCCCTCTCATGCCTCCACACCTTCTACCAGTCTGTATGTAGCCTCTTCACTAAGTCCTTGTTTATAAGACTCTCTCTATCTAGTCTTCAGTTGGTTATTTATGATGATTTTTATAATTAATTGGTATAACGCCAGTTTGGTCCTTAGAGGAGGTGAGTGTAGCTTCAAACTAATCCACTGCCATCTGGGAGCTCTACTTACACGTGTTTCTATCTTCCTCTATTTCCTTTTTTACTGTCCTCTAGTTTCCCTAGTACAGGTCTTTTACCTCCTTGGTTAAGTTTATTCTCATTTGTTTTCTTTTTAGCATCATAATATTTTTTATTGTTGAAAGTATCACAGAGGTCCCCCCATCTTCCCCCCACTGACACCCTCATCCCACTTCCATGCCCGTCCTGCTCTCCCCAACCTAATGTCTGCGTCCATTGGTTCTGAATACGTGCATAGAAGTTCTTTGGTGTATATCTTCCCACCCCTGCACCCCCATCCCCCTGAGGTTTGTCAGTCTGCTCCCTGCTTCTATGACTCTGGATCTATTTTGATCAACAACTGATTTGGTTCATGATGTTACATGAATAAGTGAGATCATGTGTTATTTGAATTTCTGACTGGCTTGTTTCACTCAGCGTAATACTCTCCATATTTCTTTGTGTTGTCTCAGAAGGTAAGAGATCTTTCTTTCTTATAGCTGCGTAGTACTCCATTGTGTACATGTACCACAGCTTTTTTTTACCCACTGATCTACTGATGGACATTTGAGTTTTTTCTAGATCTTAGCTACTGTAAATACAGCTGCCATGAACATAGGGGTGCATATACTCTTCCTGATTGGTGTTTCAGGCTTCTCAGGATATATTCCTAGAAGCTGAATCACCGGGTCAAATGGTAATTCCATTTTCAATTTTTTTGAAGAAGCACCATATTTTTTTCTCATAGTGGCTGCACCAGTCTGCAAGTCCCCTTTTCTCCACACCCTCACCATCATTTGTCATTTGAGGATTTGTTGATGGCAGCCATTCTGGCAGGTATGAGATTATATCTCATAGTCACTTAAATTTACATCTCTCTGAAGATCAGAGATGTTGAACATTTTTTCATATGCCTCCTGGCCATTATCTCTTGTTGTTGTTGTTTTGGTAAATGAGGTGTTGCTTTTTTTTTAAGTTTCTCTTTCTAAGACTTCATTATTGGTTTATAAAAGTGTCATCAATTTTTGGATAAGTATTCTGCTACTTTGCTGAATTTATTAAATCAAGCATTGTTTTGGTGGACTCTTTAGGGTTTTCTATGTACAATATCATGTCATCTGTGAATAATGACAGTTTTACTTCCTCCTCTCCCATTAGGATGCCTTTTATTTTTCTTCTTGTCTGATCACTG
This sequence comes from Molossus molossus, assembly GCF_014108415.1. Lineage (NCBI taxonomy): Eukaryota > Metazoa > Chordata > Mammalia > Chiroptera > Molossidae > Molossus > Molossus molossus. The sequence goes on along the minus strand of NW_023425403.1, from coordinate 108,850,780 downwards.
TGGCTAGGAATTCCAGTACTATGTTGAATAAGCATGGTGAAAGTGAATATCCCTGTCATGTTCCTGATCTCAAGGGAAAATTTTTAGTTTTTCCTCATTGAGTACGTTGACTTCAGGTTTGTTATATATGGCCTTTATTATGGTGAAGTATAATCCTTCATTTCACACCTTGCTGAGAGTTTTTATCATAAATCAGTACTGGATTTGTTGAAAGCTTTCTCTGCATTTATTGATATACTCATGTGATATTCAACTTTCATTTTGTTAGTGCCATGTATCACATCTATTGATTTGTGAATATTGTACCAAACATTCATCCCAAGAATAAATCCAACATAGTCATGTTGTATCATCAGTTTTCTAATAATTTGTTGAGTGTTTTAGCATCTATGTTCATCAGGCATATTGGCTTCTACTTTTATTTCTTTGTAGTGGCTTTATCTGGTTTTGGAATAAGAATAATCCTGTCTTGTACAAAGAGCTTGGAAGTGTTCCCACCTCTTGAATTTTTTGGAATGGTTTGATGAGGATAGGTGTCAGTTCTTCTTTGAATGCTTGGTAAAACATGACTGTGAAGCTATCAAGTCCAGCACTTTTGTTTGCTGGAAATTTTTTTTATTACTGCTTCTTTTATTAGTTGTTATTGGCCTATTCAGGTTTTTTAATTCTTCCTGATTTAGTTTTGGAAAATTGCATGTGTCTAGGAATTTGTTAGCTTTTCTCTGGTTGTCCAGTTTGTTGTCATATTGCTGTTCATAGTCTTTTCGTAACATCCTTTGTATGTCTGTGGTATCAGTTGTTACTTCACCTTCCCCACTTCTGACTTTATTTATTTGGGTCCTCTCTGTTTCTTGATGAGTCTGGCTAAAGGCTAAAGGTTCATCAGTCTTATTTACTTTTTCAAAGAACCAGCTCTTGGTTTCATTTATCTTTGAAATTGTTTTTTAGCCTGTATGCCATTTAATCTCTCTTTGATTTTTATCACTTCCTTCCTTCTAATTACTCTGGACTTTGCTTGATGTTCTCTTTCTAATTATTTTAATTGCAGGGTTAAACAGTTTGTTTGAGCTCTTGTATGTGTCTTGAGTAGGTACATAATGCTATGAACTTCCCTCTAAGGACTGCTTTCACTGGGTCCCAGAGATTTTGGATTGTTTCCAGTAAGTTTTTTTATTTATTATTTTATCTCATTGGTAAGTCATTCATTGTTTAATACCATGCTATTTAGCCTGCATTTTGTTTAATGTTGTGAGTTTTCTTATTGTCTTTGATTTCTTGTTTTATGTCATCGTGACCTGAGAAGATGCTTGATATGATTTCAATCCCTTGATTTTGCTAAGACTGATTTTGTGTCCTAACATGTAGTCTATCTTAGACAGTGGTCCATGTGCACTCAAGAAGAATGTATATTCTGCCATTTTAGAATGAAAAGTTCTGAAAAAAGGCTAAGGGAATATATTAGCACCAATTTCTGGGAATCCAGCATTCCAAGAAATTTTTAAAGGACTGCTGTAATAAGCAAAAGAAAAGGAAAGAGAAAGAGAAAGAGAGCCATAATAACCAAAAATGGCAATAAATAAATACATATCAATAATAACCGTAAACATAAGTGGATTAAATGCTCTGATCAAAAGACACAGAGTGGCTGAATGAATAAGAAAGCATGACTCATATATGTTGCTTATAAGAGACCCACCTCACAACAAAAGACTCACATAGGTTGAAAGTGAAGGGATGGAAAAAAATCTTCCAAGAAAACGGAAAGGGAAAAAAGCTAGAGCAGCAATACTCACATATGATAAAAATAGACTTCAAAATAAAGGCAATAACAAGAGACAAAGAAGACCACTACATAATATTGAAAGAATCTATCCAACAGGAGGATATACGTAACTTTGGTAAACATATATGCACCCAACATAGGAGCAACAAATACATTAAAAAACTTCTGGAGGACTTCAAAGGAGAGATCAACAGCAATACCATCATAGCAGGGGACTTTAACACCCCACTGACATCACTGGATAGATCCTCTAGACAAAAAATTAACAAGGAAACAGAAACTCTAAATGATGCACTAGATCAAATGAAATTAATAGATATCCACAGAGAATTACACCCCAAAACTACAGAATTCACATTCTTCTCAAGTGCACATGGGACATTCTCAAAGATAGACCACATGTTAGGACACAAACTAAGTCTGTACAAGTTCAAGAAGACTGAAATCATATCAAGCATCTTCTCAGATCACAAATGCATGAAACTAGAAATCAATTACAGCAAAAACATTCAAATACATGGAAGCTAAATAGAATGTTATTAAACAACAAATGGGTTACAAAGCAGATCAAGGAAGAAATTAAAAACTTCCTGGAAGCGAATGAAAATGAACACACAACAACACACAATCTATGGGATGCAGCAAAAGCAATCCTGAGAGGGAAGTTCATAGCATACCTCAAGAAACAAGAAAAAATTTTAACTGAATTTCTAAACATACAACTTAAAAAACTTGGAAGTAAACAAAACGAAAAACCCAGAGAAAGTATAAAGAAAGAAATAGTAAAGGTCAGAGCAGAAATAAATGACTTAGAAACTAAAAAAAAAATTCAAAAGATCAATGAAACAAAGAGCTGGTTTTTTGAAAAGATAAACAAGATTGATGGACCCTTAGCCAGACTTACCAAAACACACAAAAAAAGAGGACCCAAATAATCAAAATCAGAAACAAAAGAGGAGAAGTAACAACTGACACCACAGAAATACAAAGGATTGTTTAAAAATACTATGAACAATCATACACCAACAAATTGAACAGTCTAGGCAAAATGTGCAAATTTCTAGAAACACATAATCTCCCAAAACTGAACTGAGACAAGATAGAATACTTGAACAGACCAATAACAACTAAGGAAATTGATGATGTAATCAAGAAACTCTCAGCAAACAAAAACCCAGGCCCAACAGCTTCACAGGGGACTTTTACCAAATATTCAAAGAAGAACTAACACCCATTCTCCTCAAACTATTCCAAAAAATCCAAGGAGAAGACTTCAAACTCATTTTATGAGGCCTACATAATTCTAATTTTAAAACCAGATAAAGATACTACAAAGAAAAAAACTACAGGCCAATATCCTTGATGAACGTAGATGCCAAATCCTTAACAAAATATTAGTAAATCAGATCCAACAATACATTTAAAATATTATTAACCTTGACCAAGTGGGATTCATCACAGTAATGCAAGGCTGGTACAATATTTGCAAATCAATAAATATGATACTCCACATAAACAAAATAAAAGATAAAAACCATATGATCATATCAATAGATGCTGAAAAAACATTTGACAAAATTTCTCACTGATTTCTGCTAAAAATGCTCCCCAATGTGGGACTAGAGGGCTCATATCTCAACATAATAAAGGTCATCCATGAAAAACCTATAGCCAACATCATACTTCATGGGCAAAAGCTAAAACCATTTCCCTTAAGAAAAGCAACAAGACAGGGATGCTCACTATCAACACTCTTACTCAACACAGTACTGGAAGTCTTAGCCATAGCAATGAGACAAGAAGACAAAATAAAAGGAATCCAAATTGGAAAGGAGGAAGTGAAACTCTCATTATCCACAGATGACATGATATTGTACATAGAAACACCTAGACTCCATGAAGAATCTACTAGATTTAATAAATGAATTTGGCAAAGTAGTAGGATACAAAGTTAACATCAAGATATCAATAGCATTCTTATATACCAATAATGAATTCACAGAAAGAGAAACTAAAAAGAAAAATCCCATTTACCATCGCAGCAAAAAAATTAAGATACCTAGGAATAAACTTAAACAGAGAAAGATATAAAAAAAAAAAGTGGAACACATACCTTGTTCATGGATTGGAAGAATTAACATCATTAAAATGTTCATACTACCCAAAGCAATCAGTAGATTCAATGCAATCCCCATCAAAACACCAGCGGCATATTTCACAGAACTACAATAAATACTCCAAAAGTTTATGTGAAACAAAAAAAGACCCTGAACAGCCACAGCAATCTTGGAAAAGAAGAATAAAGTAGAAGGGATCACAATACTGGATATCAGGTTATACTACAAAGCCACTGTAATCAAAACAGCCTGGTACTGGCACAAGAACAGGCATATAGATCAATGGAACAGAACAGAGAACCAGGAAATTGACCCAGGTCATTATGCTCAATTAATATTTGACAAATTGACCCAAGTCATTATGCTCAACTAATGTTTGACAAAGAAGGCAAGAGCATACAATAGAGTACAGACAGCCTCTTTAATAAATGGTGTTGGGAAAATTGAACAGCTACATGAAAAAAAAAAAAATGAAGCTAGACCACCAACTTACACCATACACAAGAATAAACTCAAAACAAATGGAGAAAAGACTTAAATGTGACTCATGAATCCATAAAAATCCTAGAAGAAAATGTAGACAATAAACCTTCAGACATCACACTCAGCAGAATTCTCAGTGATACAATGTCTCAGGCAAGAGAAACAAAGGAGTAAATGAACACATGGGACAACATCAAACTAAAAAGCTTCTGCAAAGCAAAAGAAACAACCATCAAAATGGAAAAGGAACCCACTGTATGGGAGAACATAATTGCCAATGATACATCAGATAAGGGGTTAATTTCCAAAATATATAGAATGCTCATACAACTCCACAAAAAGAAGACATCTATATCAAAAGTAAATTAATAAAAAATGTTTTTAAAAAAGAAGACAGGGTGATGATCACTGCGAGTCCGAGGAGGAACAGAAAGGGCTGCCGCAGACGGATGCGCTTAGGTCAATGGAGAAAGAGGCAGACGACTGCGTGGGTGAAAGCATGAGGGGAGAATGGCTTTGGGGAGCAGTGGGCAAACCAGTTTGGCCAGGTCCCCTTTTCTAAGAAAGACGTAGTACCCAGCTTTTTGGATTGGATGCTAGGAGATCTGAACTGTAGATACACTTTTGCTATTTTATGGCCAAGGAATCTTGACCAATCCCTTTCCTTCTTGGGCTTGTTTGTCTCATTTGAAACATTAGCATTTTATCACCTGAATTTCTTACCACGCAGAATGTGTTGAGGACCAAATAACATGAGCTGTGTGAAAGCCAGCCAGACAGACAGAGGTAAGGAGGAAATCCCGGGTGGTACCGTCTGAAAAAATAGGTCTGATGCACAGTGTGGGTGCCACTGAATGAGACAAGACACTCTTTTTTTTGTTTTAATTTTTTTTCTTTGTTAATTTTAGAGCAAGAGGAAGGGAGAGGGAGAGAGAGAGAGAGAAACATCGATGAGAGAGAACTTCAACTGGCCGCCTCCTGCAGGCCCCCCACTGGGGATGGGCCCACAACCTGGGCATGTGTCCTGACCGGGAATCGAACCAGTGATCTCTTGGTGCAGGGTTGATGCTCAACCACTGAGCCACACCAGCCGGGCAAGACAAGAAATTCTTAGTTGAAGTAACAGGGAGCACACAAGCTTTTGTACAGGAAAACGAAATAATCGGAGGGTGTTGGAGGGTATTAATTCGAGAGCCGTGTCCGCGAGCAGCATTGGGAAGGACAGCAGGGGGCGCACAGCGTGTAGAAGCCACCGCAGAGAAACCCTGACTTGGGCTTCACGTCGGGAGGAGGAAGAAGGGGAATGCGAGGAACGTACACCAAAAAGAATGTTGTGCTACGTGGGTTCAAAGACTGGAGGAACCGTGGCTTACAGGAGATCAGGAGGGAGAACCAGCCCAGGGAGAAGCTGGAACAGGTGAAGTCGGCCGTTGAAACACGCTGAGGCCAGGCTCCCGAGGAGGTGTGCGAGGGCGTGGGCTCTGGGCTCTGTGAGGAGCTGGCTGAGGGGGATTAGAGGGGTGTCGCATCAGATCTTACCTGCCCGAGATCGGTGGGTGCGTGAGAACCAGAAGCGAGAGAGGAGAGCTGACAGCATAAATTAGCAGGCAGCAGAACCCCCCCATGATTCATAATAAATCAAGTATGCAAAGTGGAAGAAGGAAAGGTTGCTGAACTGTATTTCTACTAAATGTTTATATAGAGACTTTTGGGCTGTTTGTTACAAAGAGTAATTAACTGTCCTTGTTATACAGTAAGAACACTGTAGAAACTACAGCATTAAGTACACTATTGAGATGTAAAATAATAAATACATCCGTAGGCCCTGTAAACAAACTGGTTTTAAATGGGGCCTCTTTTTAAAACACCTAAAAAAGTGTTTAGTTACCTCATTTTGTGCGTCCTTTCAGTGCATTTAAAATTGTCATGGGTTCAGAAGATAGAAGTAATACATTTGTAGCGGACTCCCCAGTGGGAGGGGGTAGAAAGAAAAAGAGCATTCGTGAGTGTTAATGAGTCAGTCATCCAGCCCGGCCGGTGTGGCTCAGTGGGTGAGCGTCGACCCTGCACCAAGAGGTCGCCGGTTTGATTCCCGGTCAGGACACATGCTCAGGTTGTGGGCCCATCCCCAGTGTGGGGCAGGCAGGAGGGGCCAGTCGATGTTCTCTCTCATCGATGTCTCTATCTCTCTCTCCCTCTCCTTTCCTGTCTCTCTAAAATCAATAAAGAAAAAAAAATGAGTGAGTCACCCACTAAGTGTGAGTAGGAGCCCCCAGAGACAGGAGCCTGTGCAAGCCTGGCCTTCCGGGGGGCCCACAGCACCCTATCCCCGTCCATCTGCTCAGTCGTGAGCCCAGCAGCCCGGCTGTCAGCGGGGAGCCACCCCACAGGGGTGCAGTGCAGAGACACGCGAGACAGGTCCGCGAGCAGGGGTCCCAGGCTGCCGCTGTGGAGCCATTAGCCATGGGAGTGCATCTGAGTCAACTTCTTTGCTCAGCAGCTCGAAAGGACCCTGCTGCTGCGCCGTCGGGCACGGCCCTGGTCTCTCTGTCCCTGCGAGACAGCTCGCAGAAGGCACAGCAGGAAGAGGTTTGTTCCCCTTGACACATGGCCCTCGAAGCCGCCTGACGGGCTGGTCATGTGAAGCATCACCACCCTCACCCGAGAAGGAGGGGGCTCCAGGGCCCTTCCTGAGAACAGGTCACGCTGAAGGAGCTGGAGCAGCGGGCAGTCTGCTGGACAGGGGGCCAGTTCGCCTAGAAAGAAACCCTCCAGTTCACGGAGGGCACACAGCCGGCGACGTATTAGGACCACACCCTTTACAGTATTAAACCAACTCCTGCCTGTATTTGTCAGAGCTTTAGAAATAGCGTAAATGTCACAATAAGAAGAACTGAGATGAGCACCTTCTGAAGTGTGGGGAGCCTTTCACTCGAATTGTTTGATGTCACGCAGGGATGCAAGCCGTCAGCAGGGCCGCGCTGTCCCTCCGCCTCATGGTCTGTGAGTGTTTAAGTAACTTTCTCAAGGTCAAACAGCTGGTGAGCATGTGGCCCGGCTGCCCACAGGGTCTGTGGCACTAACCATGGCACCGCCCATCCCACACGACGTGGCCGTGTGTATATTCTGCTCCTACGCTGTAGAACCCCAAGAGGGCATCAGCCATCCTCACAGAACGTCATGAGACCAAACGGGTCACAGATATGTACACGCACACAGCACGCAAGGAACCTGGAATCATTACAGCATTAAGGGTTGCAGAGATCAGGGTAACTCGCACATGAGGTGTTCCGGCTCGCCTTTACCAGTTGAAATCCGTGAAGATCATTAAGAGGGCACAGTGTCGTAGCGTGTCGGGCTCTTCCTCTGCACACAGAACACGTTGTTTTCCCACGGTGCCTGCAACCGGCCCCTGGAAGGGGCTGCCACGTGGATCACTGGGTGTGGGCTCTCGTGTCAGATCCGTGGCGGTAAATGCTGTCTTGTGTTTGCTTTGTCTTTTTCACGATACTTCTGTCTGCCATGGAATATCGCCTAGATGTCAAAGGCAAAATGCTGCTGCTGTGTCATCCCCAACGCCCTGAGAACAGGTCACCGATCCTTTACGGGGACCTCAAAATCTCAGTCACAAATTCCATTTTAGTGCTAAAAGTCACATAGGTATGAGAAGCAACTTCTCAGATACCAGATTCAAAATGTGTAACTTTGAAATTGTTCACAGATATACAACAATATTACTAAAATACATAAGAGATTGAATAATTAGAAAAGATCGTTTAATAATATTAGTGTTGGCATCATCAATTGAGTTATTTGCCAGCAACCAAGGTCTACAAGCACACTCATATGTTCATTACAGTGTTATTTACGGTAGCCGAGCTCTGGAAACAGCCCAAGTGGCCTGTCCATTGATGAGTGGATAAAAAGCTGTGGTACATCTACACAATGGAATACTACGTGGCCATGAAAAAGAAGGAAATCTACCTTTGGCAACAGTATGGATGGACCTGGACATTATTATGCTAAGTGAAACAAGCCAGTCAGAGAAAGACAAGTACCATGTGCTTTGACTTATATGTGGAATCTCGTGACCAAAATAAACTGCCAAACAAAATAGAAACAGAGGCATGGACAGATGGACCATGGGGGGGTAGGGGGGACCAGATGAAAGAAGGTGAAGGGATTAGCTAAAGACCATACATGCGTACATGTGTAGCCCAGGGACATAGACAACAGTATGATGAAGGCCTGGGGTGGGGCGGGGGTTGGGTGGAGGAAAATAAACGGGGCAAGGAAAGGAGAGACATCTGTAATACTGCCAACAATCAAAATTAATTTAAAAAAGAAAATACTATCCTAGAAGACAAGTCCGCAACAATATTTGTTGAATAAAAATACATTCACAAAACCTTCAAATGCTGCTAGATCAAGATGACTGTTTTTGTTTTTTTTTAATTAAAAAAATTAAACTTGCATTGACCCTAGGGAACAAAACAGAGTTTTGGAGTGGAATTGATTGACAGTAGAATCTCTAATGACCTTATCTTTTTGAAGAACGGCTCACCATGAAGTTTCAGATGAAATCTTAGGGAGATACAGTCCTTAAATTATTATCATTCTAGACATGTACTGACTTTTCCTTATTCTCTCAGAAAATTATAGTTGTCAAGAAAAAGAAATGTCAAAACATGCCTTTAACCTGATATATAATGGTTAAACTTTTTCCTTAAATATGCATTTAAAGTTTATTTTTTCAACAAAAATTTTGGAAATGCTTTTCAAAGACTATGTATGAAGTCATTCTTAAGAATGTATGTTTATGCATTGAAAATACTGCTTGAAAGGAAAGTAGGAAAAAGGCCCAGTCAAAATTAATTAAAACTAATTTTTTTTAAGATAGGAGGTGTTCAACAGATTTTTGTTTTTGTTTTCTAATTACAAAAATAATAGATGCTATTTGGGAGGGAAAAAAGTTAAATGTTTAGCAAATTAGAAATATGTAGGAAATGTATATCAAAGGAGGTAAAATTTTCTCATAATTTTATTCTTGGGAAACAACCACTTACCAGCTTGACATGTATTCTTTCTTCTTTTTGTTTGTTTTTTTTTATCCTCACCCGAGGACATTTTTCTATTTTTTGTTCAGATAGAGTGGGAGGGAGAAAGAGAGAGAGAGAGAAACATCGACGTGAAAGGGACACATCGAGTGGCTGCCACCCGCACGACCAACCAGGGCCGGGGACAAACTGCAACTGAGGTACATGCCCTTAGCGGGAACCAAAGCCGAGTCTCTCCGGACCGCAGGCCGAGGCTCTAACCGCTGAGCCAAACCGGCCAGGGCATCTTTCTTCTTTTTCTATGCTTCAATAATATATGCATATATCTTAACTTAAGAGTATTTTATGGCCCTTGCTGATTTGGCTCAGTGGTTAGAACGTCAGCCTGCAGATCAAAGGGTCACGAGTCCAATTAGCAGTCAAGGTCCCAGGGTTGCAGGTTCGATCCCCAGCCCTGGTAGGGACATAAGGGAGGCAACCAGTGGTATAATATACAAAATATCTCCTGTCTAAAATTAACTGATGTTACCATTTTACACAGTGGCTTCCGGTTTTTGAAGGAATCAAACACTACACATAAAATGTAAATCTCCTCTGGGACTGTTCAGCGTCCCCCAAGCAGCCATGGCTTTGCGCCGGACGTGCGTCCCTCTCGACATGCTTTTATTTTCCTTTTCAATCCGCTTTGTGTTCGGATTTGGTCATTTCGATGTGTTTAGATGAGCTTTAATTATTTGCTCCCCTACTGGTGGACATTTGGGTTTGCGCCCTACTTTGTAGGTATAAGTAATGTTGCATTAAACATATTTGTAAGTGCTTCTGAGCACACACATGCAGATGACCTAGGGTGTCTACGGAAGGGGGTACAGTGGGTCGTGGTGGAGGTACAGCTTCATTTTATGTACACATGCTACCCTATCTCTCTAAAGTGCAAATCATTTTGCATTTTCACCAGCCGCATCTGAGAATTTCTGTGGTCTCATGTTGTTGAACTGTTTAGGTTTTGACAATTTTATGAGTATTAAATTATATCTCATTTTAAGATTATTGAAATATAACAATGGATGTTGTTTTCTTTCTGAGACTTGAATGTTTACGTAATGAATTTGTGCAGAGGCTGTTAGAATTTTGTTATACATTTATGGGCGTTTTAATGTATTTTAGATACTGGTCTTTTGTTTTGGGAGGCAGAGATATAGACATACATTAGACAAAGATTATGTTGTAAATTTTTTTCTATTCACTAAATTATACTGCTCAGCTATTATTTTCTGAGAGTCATATGATATAAAACCCACTGGAACTGGAGATTAATCAGCATCTTCCTATAATCCTATCAATCTTTGCTTTATGTATTTTGGTACAAATTTAAGATTATAATATGATCACAGTGAACCATCCTTTTGCATTATGTCGAGTTCCTGTTTTTTAATGATTTTGCTCTAAATTGTATTTTGACATTTATTACCCCTTATGTTACCCTGCCTGCTTTATTTCTCTTGGCCTAATACATACTGTGTATATCCTTATATTTTTCATATGTTCCTGAAATTTTTAAAACAGTTTTTTATGTCTTATTGTCTTTTGTTTATAAATCCAATTTAACAAACTCTTTTTTAAATGAGAAAAGTTAATCCATTCACATTTATTCTAATTATAGTAATACTTTTGGACTTTTTACTTGAAGTTTCTTCATTTGGATTTTTCTCTTTACTTTTTTTTTTCTTCACAGTGTCTTGGTATATCAAATAAAGTATTTCCTATCCTTTGTGGGGTTTTTCGGTTTAATTTTATCATTGAGAGTATTACAGATGTCCCCGATTCTCCCCAAATTTGCCCCCTTCACCTGTTTCCCATCCACCCCAGGCCTTCACCTCTCTGTTGTCTGTATCCATGGAATATGCATATATGCGTATAAGTTCTTTGATTCATCTCTTTCCACCCTCTGACCCTCCTTCCCCCTGAGATCGGTCAGTCTGTTCCCTGCTTCTATGTCTGTGGATCTGTTTTGTTCATCAGTTTCTTATTGTTCCTCAGATTCCTGTATAAGAGAGATCATGTGATGTTTGTCTTTCTCTGACTGGCTTATTTCACTTAGCATAATAATCTCCAGGTCCGTCCATGCTGTCTCAAAGGATAAGAGATCCTTCTTTTTTATAGCTGCATAGTACTCCATTGTGTAAATGCATAACAGCTTTTTATCCATTTGTCTACTAATGGGCACTTGGGCTGTTTCCATATCTCAGCGATTGTAAATAATGCTGGCATGAACATAGAGGTGTTTCGGGATTCTCAGGATATACTCCTGGTAGTGGGATCACTGGGTCAAGTGGCAGATCCATTTTTCATTTTTTTTAGGAACTTCCATGCCATTTTCCATAGTGGCTGCCCCAGTCTGCATTCCTACCCGCAGTGCACTAGGCTTCCCTTTTCCCCACACCCTCGCCAGCACTTGTTTAGATGATTTGTTCATGGCGGCCATTCTGACAGGTGTGAGGTGATACCTCATTGTGGTTTTAATTTGCATCTCTCTGATGATTAGTGACAGTGAGCATTTTTTCATGTCTGTTGGCCATCTGTATGTCCTCTCTAAACACTAATAAACACTCAGATGCATGGAGGCTAAGTGCCATGTTTTCAAACAACAAATGGGTTACCAGTGAGATCAAGGAAGAAATAAAAAAGTCCTAGAAACAAAGGTAAATTAACACACAACAACCTAAAATCTGTGGGACCCAGCGAAAGAAGTCCTGAGAGGGAAGTCCGTTGCATTACAGGCCCACCTCAAGAAACAAGAAAAATCTCTGATAAACTACTTAACACTCCAACTAAAAGAGTTCAAAAGAGAACATCAAGAAAAGCCAGAGGAAGTAGAAGGAAGGAAATAATAAAGATCAGAGTTGAAGTAAATAATATAGAGGCTAAAAGACAAGGCAAATGATCAATGAGACTAAGAGGTGGTTCTTTGAAGAGATAAACAAGATTGATGTACATTTAGCCAGACTCAGCAAGGAGCAACGAGAGAGGACCCACGTAAATAAAATCAGAAATTAAAGAAGCGAAATAATAACCGACACCACAGAAACACAAAGGATTGTAGAAAAATACTATGAGCAACTATATGCCGACAAAATGGACAAATTCCTATACTCATACAATCTTCCAAAACTCAATCAGGAGGAATGAGAAAACCTGAATAGGCCAATAACAACCCATGAAATATTAATAAAATACTCCCCGCAAAAAAAAAAAAAAGTACTTTGTTATTTTTTACTTCCTGCTGGTTTACGTCCTTTTCATGGTATCTCTCGTGATTTTAACAAAGGTGCTTTATCTGTCTAACAAAGTTGACCCTTGAATAGACAGACACCTTGAAATAGTTCAGATACTCACCGAATTCTGCTTATATAACCTGCGTACTGTTGTCCTAAGTTTCGGTTTCAGTATTCAGGTGAGAAATACCAGCTATGGTTGTTTGTGGTTGTACTCAGCATGTTATCGGAGAAATGTGCGGATGGTTTTTCTCTGTCGCTATGGGAGCGGGAATCTTGGGGAGACGTTTGGATAAGCATTCGGGGAGGAGGGTGATAGGAAGCTTTGTTGCCATGGAATTACATCCCTTCAGTGAAGCAGCAGCAGAGTCCAGCGTGTCCGTGCCATGGTGGGTCCAGTTAGCATCAGGCTAATTGCAGTCCATGGGGCCACTGTGGGAGCCCACAGGGCGGTGGCGAATGCAGGTGTGTGAGAGACCCTGCCAGCCAGGAGCCAAGGGAGCAAGAGAGCGAACCCCTCTGTTGAGGAGAGTAAGTGTCGTAAACCTTTCCCTGCCAGTGACCTGTTTCCAGGTGTGACAGACAGGCAGGTGCCTTCCTCACGTCACCCAGACTGTACCGGCAGGTGTCCAGGTGTCCACGCTTCCCCTGTCCAGCCCCTTCCCCTGCCGGCCACGCGGCTGGACCAGGGAGGGCTGAACTGCAGCCCCTGCTATCCGACCTTCCCTTGGCTACTCTCCTGCTCGTTAGTAACCGGGTTCATTTACAGCGGCGTCAAATAGTTGGGTTCAATAGCATATTGTATTGGGTGCTCAACAAAGTCTCGTGCATGCACAGTTCTTCCCTTTGAATCTACTTCATTGCTGTGCCTTTGACAAACTCTAGTGCGCGTCTGTAGGTGAGCAGAGCTTCATCCTTGATGCCTGACATACCTTCGTTTCGCTTTCACTCTCGAACCCCGGTGGGCTGGTGTCTGTGACTCAGGTGTCGAGTCACTGCCTGACTCGTCGTAGACACGAGCAGAACCACTCACTCCCGGCCCCCCTGGCCACGAAGAGGCTCTGCGACGTTTGTCACGCGGAGAGGCTCATCTTGCTTTGAGTATCGCTCCCCCTGGCCTTCTCGAGTACATGAATAATAAAAAGGAAAATCTTCAACGCCATGAAAACCAAGCGGCATATGACCTTTCACTTTTTAATCTATGACTGCTGCTGATCGAGTCCAGGGGAGAGTGTAAGTTATAAAATCACAAATCCTTCTTTAATCAGATGTCAGCGACTCCACTAGCATTTTTACTGGAAAAAAAAAGAGAGAGAGAAAAGAGTGGGAAGGGAAGGGAAAATAAAAAGATGAAAAGAAGAGAAGAGAAAGGAGGAGGGAGGGGAGGGGAGGGAGGGGAGGGGAGGGGAGGGGAGGGAGGGGAGGGGAGAGGGGGGTGCGGGGAGGGGCGGGGAGGGTGAGGGGAGGGAGGGGAGGGGAGGGGAGGGAGGGAGGGAGGGGAGGGGAGGGGAGGGGACGAGGAGAGGAGAGGAGAGGAGATGCGAGGAGAAGAGAAGAGAAGAGAAGAGAAGAGAAGAGAGAGAACTGAGGAGAGAAGAATGAATGAGGAAGAGAAGAGAATGAGAGTGAAGAGAAGAGAAGAGAAGAGAAGAGAAGAGAAGAGAAGAGAGAAGAAAAGAGAAAACCAGCCCTGGCCGGTTTGGCTCAGCGGTTAGAGCGTCGGCCCACGGACCAGAGAGACCAGGGTTCGGTTCCGCTAAGAACAGGTACCTCGATTGTTTGCCCCTGGCCCTGGTTGGGGTCGTGTGGGTGGCAGCCACTCAATGTGTCCTTTTCACGTCAATGTTTCTCTCTCTCTTTTTCCCCCTTTCTCCCTCCCACTTTATCTGAAGATAAATGCAAAAAACAATGTCCTCGGGTGAGGATGAAAAATAAAAAAAAGGAAGGGAAGGAGAAAGGAATGGAAAGAAAAGAAATCAACACCTCTTCCTGGTATTTCATGTTATGGGTGACCTGTGATTGAACAGTTCTCTTCTGATACATTGTGGGCTTGTTTCCAACTGCGCACTAATGAAAAGGAAGCACAGTGGACACTTACGTTAGTATTTCTATATGATAAACCCCCACGTACTGAATTGCGGGATAAAAACTATGTGTGTCATAATCTTGCGAACAGCTTTGCACGATGACTCCTCTCTTGCCGTAGCTCAGGTTCCGTAGTTTAAGGAACAGCACAGGCTTTATCCAGGTCTGAACCTCAGGCCACTATTTCCCTGACGTGCCACTTGGAACAAGTCTCTTAACCTCCCTTGGGTTCCCTGTTTAGCGTGGAGAAGGTTGCTATGGCACGTACCTCACAGGGCGTTGTGAGGATGAAATACAGATACTGGACTGAGAACAATCAGGGCGGCATTGAACAAGCAGTCACACTTACGGAGGTGCTGCAGGAGCTGAGGCCACGTGCCGACTGCTCACGTCTGTGGGTTCACAGGCGCTGGTGGAGGTGCACACGGCGCGGGTCTTGTGAGCAAGCTCTGCACCTTCCCCAGCTCGCTGTGAACCCAGCCCTTCTAAAAACAGAGTCTACTTCGAAGAAAGAAATGAAAGAGACGCCCTCGGGCACCTGGGGTCCCCAGTGAGAATCGCGGTTTCACGAGTTGGAGCCCAGCGTCGGCACAATGTTTACGTCTCCTTGGATGACTCCAGTGCCCTTCCCCATGGAAACCCGCGAGGTAACGTATTTAAGGAGAAAAAAGTGTCTGTTCTCTGACTTCCCTGGGCATCTCCTCTCTCCTGTGGACTCCCTCCACGTCAAGGGGCCACCCTGCAGTCATTCTACTGCGAAGGCTGCTCCTTCTGGGGTGGCTCACCCCCCACTGCCTGATGCCGAGAGCGCCCTTTTCTAACTCACCCACCACAAAGACATTTATTTGTTCACTCTGACTAATAGTCCTATGTTACTTGATGTTCTTCCTCTCCGCCAGTGTCCCTCGATCGCCTGCCGCCAGGCACTGGCTATGCTAAGCGTTGGAGGAACCCCGGGGAATCAGGGGGCTCAATCCCTCCCCGCAGGCCCCACAGACCGGACGCAGCTTCCGGTGACTGGTGACCGGCGATGGCGGAGGCGGGGCGCCTCCCAGCTGACCTGGCTTCTACCCAGAAGCCTGGAGGCGACAGGAGTTATCCGGAGCAGGAGGGCAGTTGTCCTGCAGTAATGACTGGAACCGACGCGTTTAAGACGCTCAAGACATGGACTGTTGTGGAGCAGGAAGGGGGCTAAAACGGATTTAAAGGGCAAACTGAGACCCGATGTCTTGGCCTCTTATAAATGGCGACAAGGAGTCTGTGAACGGGGCTAGGAGCACTGAGGAACTGTGCAAGGGTTTCGGTGGCGGGGTCACCATGAGGCCACTTGCTCTGAGGTTGGCCTCTTTAGCAGCCTGGCGGAGTGGCTGTCGGGGGAGTTCAAAGGGCAGGCGACACGCTGAATTGAGGTGAGAGGCAGTGAGAGGGAAACCGAGGAGCTGGGGCTGGAGGTGACCGTGGACCCGGGGAAGCTGGCCTTGAGGGCCCCTTGTCACAGGGTTGAGTCGGCCGTTGAGATGCGCTCGGGAGCGAGGTCTGAGTTGGAGAGCATTGGAGGCGGTTCCGTTGCATTAGTCTCAGCACCGAGCCCACAGTCAGCCTGAAGGCGTTGGTCTCATTCCCTCCTACGCACACGTTACAGCCACCAGCCTCCCGACCTTAGCCGAACCTGTGAGGGAGGGAGGCAGGCCCCCGGGGGGCTTCGACGGGGCACCTCTCCCTTTCATCTCGGGAGACGCAGCGTGACTGTAAACTTCAACCCAGACATCTCGGACTCGGCAAAAACGTCAAGTTCACTTTCTCCCCGTGGGGAGAAGCGTCACCTGTCCCCCTTCACCTCCGCTGCAGGTGCGTGGGGTGGCCTCGCACCCCCTCCGCGGTGCACCTGCAGGAGGCATGTGTGACCCTACCTGTGCTGCCTGTGGCGACAGCTCCCAGCCTTGGAATCACGCTGATGTTTCGTTGCTCAGTGCTGTTCTGTGACACGTGCCTGGACTGCGTGCTGCACCGGCACCAGCAAGGACCCGAGGGCTCGGCCGGCTCCTGGGAGCTTCCCCGGGGCACCTGCGGGTTTAACTCACCTGTACGGCCGCGTAGAGGCCATAGCACCACGAGCCTTCTGCAGGGGGACGGTGCGTTCCGGGCGTCACCTGTGGCTGGTGCAGTGTGAGGAATGACTGCCCAAGGGTTGTGTGGGTGTGGCTGTGGGCAGATTGCCTTTTTTTTAGTTATTTGAGAAATTCTAGATAATGAGATTCAGCCACCGGCTGCGTTCTCTAGAGGACTGTGAATTGACAAATACACTGTGTATTTAAGATCTTATTGTAACATTAAGTAGGCTCTTCTGACTGACTCGAAGTTGCCATGTGGGTATTTCCAAAACAAAGAGGGGTACAGTTTCCCTGACTGGGGAGGAGCCAGCAGCAGAAATGTTATCAGAGAGGCGAGGTACCGGCCCGCTCCTAACCTGGCGTCATCCGCCAGAACAGCAGTCCTCACGGGTTCTGCAGCGGTACCCTTCAACAGCTTACAGTCTTTATTAGTTTCTCTTTTTCTCTTCTCACCTGATGAGTGCTAATTAAAAGGTTCCCGGAATATGCTGCCATTTGTCTTGAAAGATATCCGTAACTCAACCCATGCTTGAAGGATTCTCAACTTATTGATATTACGTGAGATTCCGTCCCCCAAAAGGAACAATTATAAACAATGTTGAAATTTTAGACATTTTCGAAAAGGCGTTGAGAAATTTAAATAGTAATAATGATTACGCTTTCCAGCTCTCATTCAAATACACGGAGAAGATAGGAAGGGGCCGATAGTCTAGCCGTTTCTCTCTGCATTTCCTCAGAAACAGTAGGTAAAACTGTCTTTCTTACAAAAACAATGGATCGTGTTTTAATCTCATCACAGTTCATCACTTTATGCTCTAAGTGCAATGATTCAGTTGATTAATAGACCAATTCTCCAGTCGTCATGAATGGAGCACAGAGGGAAGAGAAGTCACATAAAAACGCAGATCTCCCGACAATTTAAAAATTCATGTTGAAGAAGTATCTTTTTTAATGCCTCCTATTATCTGCTGTAACGTAACAGAGATTTGGGATTAGAACCGTATCCATCCCCCCTCCTTTCTGCTGGAGGTAACAACGTTCTAATTAATAGGCAACATCGTGACATTGTTTGCATCATGCACCTGCCTCTATTGTTGTCGGTGAGAGTGGTGTGTTCTCCAGAGGGAGTCGGGGTCCCTTTCCCCGCTGGGTGCCGGGGGGTCAGCCTCTCGCAATATCTTGAGAAAAAGGAATTTTCTTTCCAAGATTCTCATGGGAGAATGAGTGACCTTTACTTGTGTGGAATTATGTGCCTCAGTTTCTGAAGTCCCATCTCCCTTATCCAGTCGTAAAAGACACACAGCTGGGGCTGTAGCAGAGCAAGAAGCTAAGCCAGTGTCCGGACTGTCCGTCATGGTGGAGTTGAGTCTGGCGTAGCCCCAAGCCAACCACAGCCCACTAGTCCGCTGTGCTGGTTTGCAGAGCAAGGGAGCTCCGCGTGCCGAGTCAGGCAGGAGCAGGAGAGACCCCCTCTGCCCAGGAGCTGAGTAGCTCAGGGCTCATGCTGTGGCCCTGCCTCTCGGCCGGTTATCCATTCCCAGGTGTGACTGGCAGGTGAGCATCTTCCCACGTCACACAGACCTTACTGCGCCAGTGTCTAAACTGCGACTGTCCAGTTCCTCCCCTCATCGGTTTGCAGAGAACAGACTTGGAGAATGTCAAACTGCAGCATTCTGGCAAAACCGTGTAATTGGCATGCCTCTGTTACCTCGTCTCCCCCTGGCTCCTTCCCTGGTCATTGGTAACCCGGTGATTGCAACAGCATCGCTATCACTCAGCGCAGTTACCTGTGCCGTTCCCACACACCTCTCCCCTTCTCCGCCTGTCTGTCTCTGAGACACACACACGCACGCACACATGCACATGAAGCACCTGCTAGTCAGATGATGATGTTCTAGATAGGGTAACTATTACCATTACTGTGGCGCTATGACACTGAGACACTTGATCTGTAGTTGGCAGAATGAGTCTGAACACACAGAACTCAACTTTGTCTCTGATGTGTAGCCCAGCTTGCTGTTTAATGGCTCGCGGGCACTACCTTGTTTCACTCTGTTCCACTTCTAGCAGGTCTCTGAGAGACGGAAGGTGGGAGGTGTCATCATTAGACAGAAGCCGCCCCTCGTCGTGGCTCATCTCACAACTCTCCGCTGCAACTCACAGGTCTCTCCCCAAACCCAGAAACCTGATGTGTGTGATGGTGCCACTTGCCAGGAATGCGAGGAAGCAGAGAGATCATGCGTTGGATGCAGATGATCGCGTTTCGCCGTAATTATGAGCGCCCTTTGAAGACGTACAGATGTGCCTGGTATTTCCAGAGCCACGCCTTCACCTTTGCCCCCGCTTAGAGAGAGAAATGCGCGGAATGTATTGGCTTGTGTAGGCTGTGCCTTGACTGAGGTTGGTACGATAACACCTTAATCTGCACACGCACACTCACAAGTCCTGGTGCCATCCACGCTGCAGGGAGGAGCAGGAGGAGTGTGCACAGGCCAATTTATCACCCTGTGAACCAAATATGCACGGAAAATGCCCAGGTTCGGTTTTGTATTATTCAAAAGTTTAGGGGAGTTGCATGCTTTTTATCATTCTCTCTCTCTCTCTCTCTCTCTCTCTCTATATATATATATATATATATATATATATATATTCACATATATATATTCATATATATATAAAACACAATTTTCCAGTTTTAATAAAGTCAATTTATTTGGAGGCAGGAAAGTAAAGAATTCTCACTCAACGTGAACAGTGCACAGAATGGGTTTCCTGTGATAGTGGACCATGGTAGGGTTTTGCTTGATCTTGTGTGTTTGGTAATTCAGGTAGATGATCTAAAACGTGATGGTCCTCTCTTTGATGGCCTTGTGTCTTAAGGAACACTGATGCGAGTTGCATGACGGTTTCAACTCAGTCCACATGAGTCTTGTAAAATCAGACACATGAATAAAATGTTTCAAGTCGAAGAGCTATTCAGCACCTTGTGTGTACACTCAGTTAATGTATCTTTGTTAATGGATACATATACAATAATGTCTTCGCGGGTGATGTTTGTACCATTGTTGTGACTTCCTATGAGACTAAATATTTCAACACGGGTGACGTTTGTACCATTGTTGTGACTTCCTATGAGACTAAATATTTCAACTACGCTTTTTCAAGGGAGTTCACAAAGTATTGGTCAGTTTTCTTTATTAGTCAACTGACTGCTTCACCTCAGCTTCCTGGCCGCTCTCTCACGAGGTAGACTGTTGGTCTCCAGTGGAATCAGACAGAAAACGATTATTAGACTAATCCATCACCAAAACGAGAAAAAATGCAGTCTCTGAAGCATGTGTTTTACTTTAACGACCTAGGTCAATTATTTTCATTCATGCTTAAGACAAGTGCAAAACCCTTGGTATGAGATTCTCTGCTGGAACCTCAGTTGGTATAGGACACCCCCGTAACCTACAATTACATCCTGGTCTCCCTGCAATCCCCCACCCTGGTAATCATGTAGTACATTAGGGTAGTCACACCAACAGGTGCTAGCTCTGTAGTAGCCATTACACATCCCAATGTGCTGGATAAAGGCCAAATCAAATGTAACAGAAGATGTCATAATGCAAATAGTCTCCAGAGTAAGGGCTTGGCAGGAGGTGGTAAAATGAACAGTGGGGCCAAACTCATAAAATTGCAGCCTTAGGTGTTTTGTTTCATTGCGGTTCTGTTGCACCAGCTAAACGTCCAGGAAGTGCACTGAGGAGCCGTTTACATGGGGGACCAGGTAACTCACGCCTCAAGATGAGAATGTTCCATGGGGCCCTTTACCACACATACTTTTGCTTTTCAACAGAAGCCTTTTGGCCTGAAAACTACATAACTCTGCAGACTAGAGATGATAGCTTACTAAAAAGGAAAATATGTGATGACGTAAAGAAGTCAGGATGATGGAGTTCACTCTGCTTTGCAGTCATGTCAGTGGAGTCTGACGTAGAAAATGAGAAGAGAAATGGTCTGTTTTGTCCTAACAGAGCCCGTCTTCTACTTCGGGGCCGCCGAGTACTCTGTGGACGAGAGTGCCGGCTACGTGGAAGTGCAGGTGTGGAGGACAGGCACGGACCTGTCCGGGCCATCCAGCGTCACCTTGAGGTCCCAGAAAACGGACCCTCCATCCGCCAGTGGTGAGCGTCTTTCTAGATGAACCCTTTGATCGTCCTACAACTTTCAACTCACCTTGACGCAGAGTCCCTGGACGCTAAAATACTTTCCTTCTGTTAAAGTGGTCTGGTTGGAATGATTTTTTCTGAAATGATTACCATACGGTAGGTAAATCAACGCTCTATCTATTACTGTGAGAAAAGACACTGAAGGGCCGTGAATCAGAGGCTAAGCTAAAAACATCAGTCAAAGACTAAGTCCAATGACTATATTTGCATGAATTTGTTCTCTATACTTGGCAAATCTAACACTGTTGAATATTAGGACAGTGAATGTATAAGAACAATCATGCTGGCCACCTGCACAAAATCTCATGACATTTGAGCCCTGGCCAGTTTGGCTCAGCAGTTAGAGTGTCGGCCCACAGACCAGAGAGACCCGGGTTTGGTTCCCACTAAGGGCACGTACCTCGGTTGCAGTTTGTCCCCGGCCCTGGTTGGGGTCGTGTGGGTGGCAACCTGTCGATGTGTCTCTCTCACATCGATGTTTCTTTCTCTCTCTTCCTCCTGCTCTGTCTAAAGATAAATGGAAAAAAAAAAAATGTCCTCGGGTGAGGATAAAAAATAAAATTAAAAAAACAAATATCATGCAGGTATGCGTCTCCAGTGTGGCTTCTGCCTCCGTTTGAAAGAATGTCTCCATAGATGCTTCAGATTCAAAGGACTCTCCCTACTCTGTCACTGAAGCTGGCTGGCATGTGCCTGATTTCTGTTCTGGAATCTACGGCTCCAAAATGTTGACCATAGAGTTTAAGGCGAGCCTAGGGTTAGACATTTTCCTTTTTTTTTCCCTGCTAAATTACCAGTAGTACACACTCTCTCTTTTCTCACATGCACACACGTGTGCCTCATGCATACATTACACATCCATCACTCAAAGCAAGCCGGGGCTATCCCTGTACAAAGTCACCCTTACATTTTAACGACTTGAATGTAATAGAACTGGAATAGTGCTTTTCATACAGTCCTTGTCCAAGAAACATTGGTTTCGCCCAGTTAGTTATTTCATAAGAGAAAATTCAAATCAAAGATAGGGATGAAGATAAAGGTGAAGAAGCAGAGAAAAAGTATATAAGAACCACATGGATTCACCTACAAAGATTTTATCAAATGAATTACAGACCTGTACATTCAAATACAGTTGCAGATTCAGAGGTACAGTAGACACAAAGTGAGGGCAGAAGTTATACAAACAGAAAAGGAATGACGCTGAACTGTCGGCCTCCACTCTTAGTCTGTATAGATGTAATGCCTAAAGATTAAAAGAAAGTTCTGTTTTTAACTACATTAGACATAAATGGAGATGTGAGGTTATGGATCCAATGGTCTGAAAAATAATAAGCCGTGTGTGTCTTTGGGAATAATGGATGGCTCTCCTCACCGGGGGGGTGTGGGTGGAGAGTGTGGGACAGAAGCTCATATCTGAAATGTGTCACTTTGACCAGCAGGCAGCCACCACCTGAAGAATATGTTCTCTAGTAGCTCACACAAAGACATTATGGCACTCAACTAATTTTAACAAAATTTAAATGAATGTATTTATTTCATATATCATTGCTAATAATCATGTTCGATTGATATAGTACTGATTTCATTATTTTTTTTTTATCCTCACCCGAGGACGTTTTTTTGTTTTTTGATCAGATCGAGTGGGAGGGAGAGAGAGGAAGAGAGAGAGAGAAACATCGATGTGAAAGGGACACATCAAGTGGTTGCCACCCACACGACCCAACCAGGGCTGGGGACAAACTGTAACCGAGGTACATGCCCTTAGTGGGAACCGAACCTGGGTCTCTCTGGACCGCAGGCCAACGCTCTAACCGCTGAGCCAAACCGGCCAGGGCAATATACTACTGATTTTAGACCTCATTTTTATTAGCTCCCTTTTAGAATTACAAAATAAGGTTGAGAAACTATAAGACATGAAGCAAAAGTAACTAAAGCTAAAGTGACACCTTAGACATAGATAAAACAAAGTTCAGAACGTGACATTCGATTTGCCACCGCAGTGACCGGTGTGGATACTAACCTTTCGTACTTCAGTAAACGCATTCTCCTGCAAGGCTGTGCTAGTCTCTGTTTTTTGAAACAGTTGTGCTTATACCTGCGTGATTCTCTCACCACAATTCCGTGTAAACTCCCGGAGTCCCCCGCCGACTCATCCTCTGTGACTTTCGCAGCTGGCACAGACTACGTGGGCATCAGCCGGAATTTAGACTTTGCACCTGGAGTCCACGTGCAGCCTGTCCGCGTGGTCATTCTGGACGACCTCGGCCGGCCGGTGCTCGAGGGCGTCGAGAAGCTGCAGCTGGTCCTGCGCATGCCTGTGAACGCGGCCGTCGGCGAGCCCAGCAAGGCCACGGTGTCCATAGACGACTCTGTCTCGGACTGTGAGTGTTCGGTGACCTACAGTAAGGAGAGGGAGCAGCTGGAGCTATGTAAACGTTAACTCTGACATGAACTGCGGTGTATGTGTCGGTATGAGCTTGCGAGAGCTGCCCTGACGAAGCACTGCAGGCTCAGAAGCACCTTGTGCCCGGTTCTGGGGCTAGGAGTCCAAGGGCGGGTGTCGCCAGGGCAGGTGTCGCCAGGGGGCTGAGGGGAAGGGCCGTCTGAGGCCTCCTCCCAGGCTTGTACACGGCCATCGTCCTCCTGTGTCTCTGCCTCATCTCTATGTGTCCCTGTCAAGTTGACCCTTATTAGGGCCCATTAGAGAGGCCCATTGGATCGTGTTTCTCTCTCACATCGGGCTTGCTCTCTTAAATCAATGTTTCTCTCTCCCTTACTCCTCTCTCTGAGCATGTCCTTGCGTAAGGATATTTTTTTAATTTTCCCTTTGTAGAATGGTACAAGTTATATTGAATAGGGTCCACCCTAGTGACCTCATTTTTCCTTGATCGCCTCTGCAGAGACCCTATCTGCAGATAAAGTCACAGTCTCATCCTGGAGGGTAGGACTTCAGACAATGAATTTGGGGGGGAAATAATTCACCATGTAATAATATCCTAGCTATTTCTGTCTTCCTTTCTTCTACTAACGAGTATTAGAATTAGACTGTCAAATACAAACAAAATTTTATCTTCCTCTCAAATTTAAAAAAAAAAAAGATGTTGTATTGCATTCAATAACTTGACTCCGTCTGAAGAATTACCTCATCACAGACTTCTGGTGGAGATAGCAGAGCAGGTGAACATATGCTAATCTCCTCCCATAAAAAGTACAACTAAGTTACAGGACAGCCACCCTCGGAACCACCTGACGGCCGATGTCAGGAGTGTGATGACTGAGGATGTAAAGAGGAAGAGATGTGACAAGAGCTGGTCCCGCCCCACGCGCGGCACGAAGAATTAGGTGGGATGTCTGTGTTGCTGAGGACTGAGGGGACCTGGTCCCCCCAGGCTCCCCGGCCCCGAGCAGCAGGGCCAGGAAAAGGCGTCCCCACAACATCCAGCTGTGGGCATCAGCTGGGCCTCTGGCCAGCACCAGGAGGCTTTCGTAGACCAAGGCATCCCTTCAAGGGCCAGAGCACAGAGGTGCTCATCAGAACCACCCTGCACTCCGGTGAAGGGACAGCACCTTGAAGAGCTCCAGGGACACACAGGGAGGAAGCGAACTGCCCGGCTTCGGCGCCGGGTGGACGGGCTGCTCTCCCCGGGACCGAAGTGCTGGTCGTGTGGTTCTGTATGGTCAGCCTCTCCCGCCCAGCCTGCAGGTGCCGGCGGAAGAGCTAGCGGGCACCTTGTTCCCTGGTTGAGACCGCCAGTCGCACGCCAGCAGGTGGGCGTCGGATTCGATTCTCTGTTAATCTGGTTATTACTCCTTGCCCCACCCGATGACTCCCTGAGAACCCGCCCCAGCCAGCTCCCGCCCCAGGCCTTAACCTCCTTCAGCAGCTGTTCCATGTAAATGGTCAGCTTGGGCACTTCTAATATCTCGCAAAGGTCTGCAGGTCCTCAAAAAGCAGCATCTGGCCTCAGTGTGCCCTGTACCCCTTGCCAAGAGGACCCAAGTCCAGCACTAGTGACTGCCAGCTTCAGTTTACAGCATAACCGTTCCTGGTGTCCCCAAACCCAGCACAGGCAGAAGCCGACCACAGATCACCTTGTGGCTCCTACCAAGTGGTCCCAAACAAAGCACAGACGGTGGCTGATCTTGGCCTGCACCGGAGCTTTTTCAAAGAGGGACCACAACCCACGTACCTGGTGGCTGGCACCACCCAATGAGCTCCACAATTGACACCCCAAAGTGGGAATTGAGAGACCATGCCTCAATATAATAAGGCCTATATGACAAACCCACAGCTAAAATTATATTCAATGGGGAAAAACTAAAATAATTTCCCTTAAGATCAGGAACAAGACAGGGATGTCCACTCTCACTCTTGCTATTCAACATAGTACTGGAAGTTCTCACCACAGCAAGAAGACAAAAGGGAGAAATAAAAGTCTTCCAAGCCTGGCCAGTGTGGCTCAGTGGTTGAGCATTGACCCATGCACCTAGAGGTCACCGGTTCGATGCCCAGTTGGGGCACCTGCCTAGATTGTGGGCCAAATCCTCAGTCAGGGGGTGTGCTGGAAGTGACCAATTGATGTTCTCTCTCACCAATGTTTCTGTCTCTCCCTCTCATTCCACTCTCTCTCTCTAAAAATCAATACAGAAAAAATAATCTTTTTAAGTCTTCCAAATGGAAACAAGTAAAACTCGCACTATTTGCAGATGCCATAGATAGAAAACCCTAAAGATTTCACCCAAAACTACTAGAACTGATCAATGAATTTAATAAAGTAGCAGGATATAAAATAAATATTCAGAAATTGGTTGCATTTTTATACACCTGTAAGGAAGTATAAAAAAGAGAAACTAAGAAAACAATTCCATTTAGAATTTCATAAATCTAACAAAGGAGGTAAAAGACCTGTACTTGCAAAATTATAAGACAATTAAAAAAGAAATTAAGGAAGACACAAATTAATGGAAGCATATACCATGTTCATGGATTGGAAGAATTGACATTACTAAAATGTCCATACTACCCAAAGCAATCTATAGATTCAATGCAATTTTTATTAAAATATCAATAGAGTATTTTCACAGAACTAGAACAAATAATCCACACATTTATATGCAACCACAAATGGTTCTGAATAGCCATAGCAATCTTGAGAAAGAAGAACAAAGTTGGTGGTATTACTCTACCTGATGTCAATCCATACTATAAGACTATAGTAATAAAACAGCAAATTGAATACATACATGCAAAAAACGAAACTGGACCATCTTTTTATATCATGTACAACAAGAAGCTCAACATGGATTCAAGACTTAAATATAAGACTTGAAACCATAAAACTACTAGAAGAAAAGATTGCAGTAAACTCTTTGGCATCATGTTTAGTCATATATATATATTTTTTAAATATGTTTCCTGGGGTAAGAGAAACAAAAGACACAAATGAAACTACATCACACTAAAACATTTTTGCACAGTGGAGAAAACCATGTACAAAACAAAGAAAAACTAATAAATGGGAGAAGATATTCACCAATGATACATTTATAATGGGTTAATGTCCAAAATATATAAAGAACTCATACAACTCAACACCAAAATATAAAACAATTAGCAAATGGGCAGAGTCCCTGAATAGACATTTCTCCAAAGAGGACATGCAGATGACCCATAGA
This sequence comes from Molossus molossus, assembly GCF_014108415.1. Taxonomy (NCBI): domain Eukaryota; kingdom Metazoa; phylum Chordata; class Mammalia; order Chiroptera; family Molossidae; genus Molossus; species Molossus molossus. The sequence goes on along the minus strand of NW_023425403.1, from coordinate 108,823,982 downwards.
CATGCAAAGTTGGACAACATTACTAATTATCAGAGAGATGCAAATTAAATCCAAAATGAGGTATCATCTCACACGTGTCAGAATAGCCGTTGTCAATAAATCAACTAATAACATGTGTTGCAAGGACGTGGAAAAGCGAAGATCTCTGTGCACTATTGATGGGGTTGCCCGTTGATGTTGCCACTATGAGAAGCAGTATGGAGGTTCCTCAAGAATGTAAAAATAGAACTACCTTATGACTTAACAACCCCACATCTGCGTGTAGAAATGTAAAACACTAATTTGAAAAGACATCTGCATTCTTGTGTTCATTACAGCATTGTGTACAATAGCCATGATATGGAAGCAACCTATCTGTCCATTAATAGACAACTGGATAAAAAATTATATACATATACAATAAAATATTACTTGGCCATAATAAAAGAATGAAATCTTGCCATTTGTGACACCATGGATGGTATTATGCGAAGTGTAATAAATCAGACAGAGAGACAAACACCATATGAGTTCATTTGTATTTGGAATCAAGAAAACAAAATAAACAAAGTGGAGATGAACTCATGGACACGAAGAACAAGCTGGCGGTCTCCAGAATAGAGCGGTTGAGGTTGGGTGATAAAGGGAAGTGTTTAATCAGTACAAATTTGTCGTTACAAAGTAGGCAAGGGAATCTGAAGTACATCTCAGGGAATGTAGTCAGTAATATTAACTGTCATCTATGATTGGAAATTTTTAATTAAAAAAGAATTCCCTCATCACAGTGAGAGAATCATGTAGGGTTGCACGGATGCTGAGTGTCGATGGTCTTTTCCCACTTCCCAACCTAAGACACATCTGTCATCTCCTCATACTCAGCCAGTCCTGAAATTTTCCTGAGGATGGGCCAAACACTTTGCTCTGGGACAAGGGGCTTTTGGACACATGGCATGGCCCGTGCACACCTCGTCACAAGGGCATTCTGAATCATCTTCCACCATGATCATTATGTTCCTTTGAGCAGTCTCATCTACTGTCACTGAGACCTGTATTTAGTTGACATAGTGTAGCTGTCATCTAGGTATTTCACAGATGTGTAACATTATACTCACTGTCAACTTTTCCAACATGATCTGGGTAAACTATGCTTGTGATTAATGGGCACAATATTTAGTGGTATTCATATCAAGAAATTCTGAACCCGGCCGGTGTGGCTCAGTGGTTGAGCGTCGATCCTGCAGCAAGAGGTCGCCAGTTGGATTCCCGGTCAGGGCACATGCCCAGGTTGTGGGCCCGATTCCCAGAGGGGGGCGTGCAGGAGGCGGTCAGTCGATGTTCTCTCTCATCGAGGTTGCTATCTCTCTCTCCCTCTCTCTTCCTCTTTCTCTAAAATCAATAAAGAAAAAAAAGAAAGAAATTCTGAGAAACTCATGATTAAGCAATATATACAGATAAAAATATCTTAAAATATCTGGTTTTATTCCATTCTGAACATTGTATTGCATCTCCCTACTGGCAGAGCAAATTTCAAAGATGAGGAAATCAACACGTTTAATGTTTAGTCATTTTCCCGAGGCCAGAACACGGGCGAGGGACTGTGTGGAGACCGGTTCCGACCTCTCGGGACGGTTGGGCTGGTGCCCCTTCGCTCAGGAAGCGTCTGTTCACTTGGATCCTTGTGTTTATTTGTGTCTTCAGTGCCTAAGATGCAGTTCCAGGAAGGCGTCTACACTGTCAATGAAAACGACGGGCGGGTGGCGGCGGTGATCCACAGGAGCGGGGATCTGCAGCTCAAGTCCTCGGTGCGATGCTACACGCGGCAGGGCTCCGCGCAGGTGATGGTGGACTTCGAGGAGCGCCCCAACACCGACCTCTCCGTCATCACGTTCCTCCCGGGTGCGTCTGAGCTGGCCATTTGCATTTGGAATTTTAGCAGGCCACGTTTTAGCGGGTGATACATATCAGAGACAGAAATTCTCGATTTCAACAACCTTAGGACAGGATTTTCTGTGCACTACAAGGTAACAAAGTGAAGCAGACTGTAATAGGTTGAGTGAATGTCCTTTTGGTTTTTGTATCAACTGATTGATTCCTTTCCAGTGATTTGTTTTATTGTTTATTTAAAATGTATTCGGGGGTGAGTATATGTGTACATTTTACGATGCTAGGAGATACTTAATGTTCAAATAACAGAATGGAAAGGAGTTGATGTCAGATGTTTAATATGTATCTGGAGCCTTAAAATATCTGATCAGTTTGATCTAGTAATTGTTCTAGAAACTAGCACTGTGTTCAAATTAATAATGGCCAACCTACCACCAAGATTACTCTATCCTGCAAAGCTATCATTTAGAATCGATAGACATATCAAGAGTTTCCCAGACAAGAAAAAGCTAAAGGAGTTCGTCTCCACCAAACCATTATTATATGAAATGTTGAAGGGTCTTCTTGAAGGAGAAGAAGAACAAAACATGAACAATAAAATGGCAATAAATACATATCTATCCATAATTGAATCCACAAACAGAATGAGCTAGCAGAACAGAAACAGGCTCATAGATACAGAGGTCTTTTTGTTGGTTGCCAGATGGGAGGGAGTTGGGGGGCTGGGTGAAAAAGATGAAGGAATTAAGAAGTAAATATCCGTTGTTAGACTGATGAACCTCAAAGGGAAGGGGAGACGGAGGGAGGGATGAGATAAACCAAGGAACTTCCATGCATATGTGCACGACCAATGGACACTGACAATTGTGTGGGGAAGGCTGGAGGGGGGTGGATTGGAGAGAAGGGGGTCGATGGGGAAAAAAGGGGGGAATATCTGTAATACATTCAACAATAAAGATGAGAATAATAATAATAATAATAATAATAATGGCCAACCTGTACAAGGCTGCTAAATGTGTCTCTTGATTATACTGCTAGAAATTCGTAAACAGAGTTGGCATTTTCTCTTCTCCCCTCGTGGTCTGAGGGCCAGGACTTGAAGACGGTGTGAAAGGAACCCCCTGTTCAAGCAGTGACTGTTGTTGCAGTGAATGAACACATCATCATTCAGTCAACAAACAGTTGCTCAAGGCTTGTTGCATGGCAGACGCTGTTCCTGGCCCTGCCGACAAAGCAAGAAGGCAGTGTCCTTGGCCTTGGGGTGCTCCTATTCTGATCGTGACGTCTGTGAGGCCTGTGGTGTGTGATGCACCTGCTGTCACTGTTCCAGGTGAGGCCGAACAGCCCTGTGTCCTGCAGCTGATGGACGACGCGGTGCACGAGGAGGTCGAGGAGCTCCGCCTGGTCCTCGGCTCCCCGCAAAGCAACTCTCCCTTTGGGGCTGCCATCGGGGAACAGAATGAAACTCTGATACGGATCCAAGATGATGCTGACAGTAAGGAGTCATTGCTTGTGCACAGCTTTCGAGGGGGAACCGAAATCTGTCTACGGGAAAATCTTAGGGAGCACAGGAAACAACCCCTCTTTTCGAGGAGGCTTTCAAAGCCCATGAGAACTGAGAAAACCCCGAATGAAATAAACCATTACCTCTGAAAGCTGATGCGGAGGAATAGGATTTTTATCTAAATACCGAATCCCAAACATTCATAGGTCCCCTCTTTCCCTGACACACCCTGGGGTGCAGGGAGTCCTGGGCCAGCCTTTCCTTCCTCCCCTCCCCCTCTCAGTCACCTGCTCCCACAAAGTCGGGGCCGTAGAGACGCCCAGAGCCCATGCTCTCTGGGAACGCAACCCCTAAGGAAGCGGGGGGCCACCTGGGGCCAGGTGCTCCTGACCCAGTACTACTAGTAGGACGGTCGCCGGTACTACTGGGTCAGGGAACAGAGTAGACAGAAGGGTCCTAGTAATTAAGCTCCTGCCACATGGAAAGAAACATTAGAAATGAGGAAAAAGCCTTCTCCTTACAAATAATCTCTTTCCCACAATTTTAGAGACGATTATTAAATTCGGAGAAACCAAGTTCAGCATAAGTGAACCTAAAGAACCCGGTCAGTCGGCGGTTATCAAGATCCCCGTGATCCGCCAGGGAGACACGTCCAGGGTCTCCCTCGTGCGAGTCCACACCAAGGACGGCTCGGCCACCTCCGGAGAAGACTACCACCCTGTGTCGGAAGGTACGGGCGCGGCCCGGCCGTCCCCAGAGGCGGCGTGCTCAAGAAACCTTGACAAAAATCAAAGAAATGTCCAATTAGAATTAAAATATACACACGCCTATCGATTAATATGTTTCAGAAAGGCAAAAACAATGGAATTTATTTCCAAGATTTCCCCTTTTGACTTAGACGGTATGAGTACTGGGACGTAGGGACGTTTTGAGTAGACACGATAGATGACTTTCTATTTTTAATCTTTCACTTTCAGTGGGTTTTATCTTCTCTCTGGGAATCAGATATTAAATCACAACTCTTCTGGAATATTCTGTTGCATTGAAAATGCATCCTAGCAGAGACTGTAGTCCATTTTAATTTGTAGAACACCCACAATCTGAAAGATCAAGCTAGTGTTTTATGCAGGGCAAAAAAAAAAAAAAAAAGGAAGCGAAATACCGACCACAAAGACCATGCGGTCCCTGGGCCTGAAGGACCCATCATGGATGCTTTCCATCCATCTCTCCTGTTCTTCAGACGGATGGACATTTCACCATTTACTTTGATAAATAATTAGGACAAATCAGTCAGTACACTCCTTGCCTCTTCCTCTTTTCCTCTCAGAATTGTTTGCTGGCAAAACAGATCCACATCGATGCCCCAAATTTAGTGCATAAATTACTCGGAGTTCTCCTTATCCACTCGGTTTCTAGTTTCCTACGTCTCGCTACAAACTGAGTTGCAAACACAGCTTAGAAAAGGGCTGATCGTTATTACTGAATCAGTAGTAAAGTTCGTCGTAGAATAGAAAAAAACAAAACAGCACTGTCTAAAAAGGAGCTTATACTTTCTCTGTACACAGGGTGGGCAAGGGTAGGTTAACAGTTGTCCGTGTGGAAAATAATACAATAATTGATAAATAATAACCCAAGAATAAATTCCGTGTTGCGCATACTCACAATGATAATCCTACATTGGCCCCACCCTGTATGTGCTAAAAGTCTCATCGACTACTGTAGAACTTCAGAGTTATCCTCAGATGATCTTCTACGTAAAGAATGATCCTGTGTATGAAATAAAGTCAGATACCGCCAAAAATGAGAGAAAAACTCTGCTTAGTTACTAAATTATAAAATTTAAAATAAGCCTTTTATTTATTTATTTTTAATCCTCACCCCATGGCATGCTTAGAGAATGGAAGGGAGAGCGAGGGAGAGAGAGCGAGAGAGAGAGAGAGAGAGGAGAAGAGAGGGAGAGAAAGAGAAACATTGGCCAGTTGCCTTCCGTATGCTCCCTGACTGGGGATCGAACCTGCAGCCCAGGTGTGTGCCCTGATTGGGAATTGAACTGCAGCCTTATGGTGCACAGAACGGCACCTCGACCAACTGAGCCACCCCGGCCCGGCTCAAATAAGCCCTTTAATGAGCAGGTTTTACATGAAGGAAACACCTTCGAAATACGCACATCATTTAGAAGTAAACGTTTTCCTTAGAAACACAACAATTCTTCTTTGCTAAAACAGGAGCAAAACTATATCTGTGCAGGCCTGGCCGGGTGGTTCAGTGTGTTGGAGCGTCCTCCGGCACAGCAAAAGGTCATGGGTTCGATTCCTAGGGACGGCACATATCAGGTCTCAGGTTCGACCCCGAGATGGGGTGCTTGTGGGAGGCAACCGATCAATGTTTCTCTCACTCTCTCTCCATCTGTCTTCTCTTTCAAAAACCATTATATCTATGCAGTAAACTGAGAAAGCCAGAAAAATGTTAGGTGACATTAAAACAGCCGTGTTTTTTCCATGACCCTCCTGAGGATGTGTTTCTTGATTTAGAGAGAGAGGGAGGGAGAGAGATCACAAAACATCAGTGTGAGAGAGAACATCGATCAGGTGGCCTCCTGCACACACCCTGATGAGACAGCAAACCTGCCACCTAGGTGTGCGTCCTGACCAGGAATCGAACCCACAACGTTTTGGTGTATAGGATGATGTTTATAATGTTCATAATAAAAATCTAATATTTGCTGATCCATTTGTGTTGTCACAAATGGCAAGATTGTATTCTTTTGACTGATGCATAACGCCCCGCTGTCTAGAACCATCAGCTCTTCTTCACCCGTCATCTACTGATGGACACCTGCGTTGCATCCATTTCTCGGCTGTGGTGAATTATTCTGCACTGAGCACGGGGGGACCCATCTTTCCAATCAGTGTCCTTTGTGTGCATACCCAGAAGTCAGATTGCTGAGATATATGCCGTATTGAGGGATCTCTGTGCTGTCTTCCATAGAGGGTACAGTGTGCGACAACGTGGATGGATCAGGGTATAATGCTCAGTGAAATACGTCAGGCAGAGAAAGACAAACACCATGTAATTTCACTCATACGTGGAACCTGAAAACAAAACAAACAAACAAAATAAAAACAGATTCATAGAAGCAGAGACCAAAGGAATGGGGAGCAGACCGGAGGGGTTGGGGAGGTTAATGAGAAGGGAGGGGGGTCTGGTCAGAAACAGTGTTAAGTTTGCACAGTGAGAGATGAGCACTAGAATAAGGGGTATCACATGGTAGATATAAAAATTTCTAACATTGTACGCCTAAAACTAATATAACCAATAGAAGACTGTGTACCAACTCTAAGTAAAAAATAAATCTAAAACTATATATATTTTAAAAAGATAAAGAGAAGAGAATCAAAGCACACCAACAAAGACCATCTTTTTTGCAATACTATAATTTTTTCCTTCCGTGTTACAAATGTAAGTCAGTCATTTCAAATAAACAGAAAGATTTAAATATATAGTAAAATTTGGAATATTGCATAACAAAAATGTGCAAAGCGACAGATAAAGACTAAAATGATTGAGAAAATAACTATCACCTAGCACATGTATTATAAGAAAGCAATAACTTAAACATTTAAAATAAACATGTTTTTGCCCTGGCCGGTTTGGGTCAGCGGTTAGAGTGTCAGCCTGTGGACCAGGGAGACCAGGGTTCGGTTCCCGCTAAGGGCACGTACCTCGGTTGCAGTTTGTCCCCGGCCCTGGTTGGTCGTGTGGGTGGCAGCCACTCGATGTGTCCCTTCACGTCGATGTTTCTCTCTCTTCCTCCCTCTCTACCTCCCGCTCTATCTGAAGATAAATGCAAAAATGTCCTCGGGTGAGGATAAAAAATAATAATAATAAAATAATCTTTGTTATAATTGACAATTAAAAAGTAGAACAAGAAAAATACATTGGAGACACATTTTCTTCTGGCACGTTTTGGAGACTTGCAGTTTGGGGTTGTAATGTCTGCGCTGCAGGTCTGTCCGAACAGCACCTGGAGCCTCCTCGTGGGAACGGGTATGGGTCACCTTTGTCACGTTCCCTCCGCACCAGTTTCACAAAGGGTTAAACAGGATAGTGTCTGGGGAGAGTCACCTGCTTCTTCCTAAGGTCAACAAAATCAGTTACATTTTAACATTTTCAGAATTTTAAAATAAGTGGTTACAAAGATTCCGCAGAACTGGGTGTAGCTTTCAAGACAATGAAGCAATTCTTTTAGTGAGGAAGGACGGGGGGAGAGAGAAAAAATGCCACTAATATTTATCTAAAGAAACGGTTTTAAGTTTCCAAGATGATCATTGACTGCAGCATAAAGACACGTCTGAGGTATCATTTGTGTTGATAAAATATTAATTTTATATTCAGCTTTTCCAGATAATGTAAATGCTCACACTCTGTAACATCCATGATTGTATTCATTTAACTATGTCCTGTTGACTTACAGAATCTGGGGAAAAGGTACAAGTGTGTCTGGTGAGGTCCTGGTGTTAGAACTGTTGACTGTCCTCTCCATAACTCAGCAGTTTTTCCAAACTGAGGTTCCCAAAACAAACTTAGTCGCTTACGACTACATTTTTCTTCCGGATAGAATGGACCAGAACAGAGAATATCAGAGCGTCAAGAATTGAGTGAGAATAGGTGATTTTTTAAAACGTTTTACTCCATTTCGTTCACACACACGCATGAGCTGGTCACAGTGTCAGTCACCATCCAAAGGGCCGAGCAAACACGTCTCATGTCCGTATGCAAAAGATTTAACTGTGTGGTTTTGCGCCTGTAGAGATTGAGTTTAAGGAGGGAGAGACCCAGCACACCGTTGACATTGAAGTGCTCTTCGACGGGGTCCGGGAGATGCGCGAGGCCTTCACGGTGCACCTGAGGCCGGACGAGAACATGGTGGCGGAGACCCAGGTGAGCAGCCCCCGCGGGCACAGATTCCTCGGGGAACATGCATGAGTGTCGCGTGGCGCGTGAGCAGCGGGACTCTGGACACGCCTCACATAAAGGACAGAGCCGTAGGCCCTTGGGCTCCCAACTACGTTTTGCTCCCATTGGATTGTCGTCCAGAAAGTCACGTCTTTGTTTGAAAAATCATATTTGTAAAAGCTCAAAGACAAGTCACTGCGTCCGGCATGCGCCCCTAGAATTTAGAATTCCTCTCCGGAGAGTTAGCATCGTCTCTGCACACAGAAGAGACTGTGAGCTCACTACAACCACTCGTTAAAAGACACATTTTAATCCACAAAATCGTTGGCTAGTCTTCAAAACCCCCCCCTTCCCAGCCGGCTTTCTTAAGTGGGTGCTGAGCCTCAGTGACCACAGGGCTGCAGTTCTAACTCTTCCTGTTTCTGTTTACTTAATTTATATCGTATCAGCAACCAAATTTGCTTTAAGATAAACATTTACATATATGTTTTACCTTTAGACCTAAAAGAAATTTTTTAAATATGTTTTCATTGATTTTAGAGAGAGGGAGAGGGAGAGTGAAAATGGTCTGTTGGCTGCCTCTTGCACGCCCCCTGCTGGGGACCCAGCCTGCAGCTCAGGCAGGTGCCCTGACAGAATCCACCTGGGACCTCTCCGTGCCCGGGACGGTGCCAAACCCACTGAACCACACCGGCTGGGCCTAAAATAATGTTTAAAACTAAATTATCTTAGGAACCTCCCAATATGTAATATCTATGCTTAGGTTTACTCTGTTTCTTTCATTATTTGTTTCACTATTGGTATGAGATCAAATGAGGGAGATTTTGTTCCTTAGGTATCAATTATCCTTTTGTGACTTGTACTGCTTGGTGACGTTTCTGCTACGGTGCCTTGCTTTATTAAAGGCATATTTAAAATTCAAGAAGTGCGGGCAGAAAATCTTTCTCTAAGCCTGGATCACGTGAAAATTAGTCTTTGGCTGTTATGTTTATGGAGCATGATTGTATTAAACAGTTTTGAGTGAAAGGAACAGAGATGCACTCAAATCACCTCGAGTGATAAAGTCTCTTTTCAGAATGCACCTAGGACTATGGATCTGGAAGCTTTGATGGTTGGATATTGGAAGGTTGTTCAGGAGCTAAGACAAACTGTCAGCAAGGTGTTCTGGCCGCCTTACCAGCAGGACATGTCCGCTGGGTTCTCTCCTGTCGTGCCTCAGCTTCTCCCCAGCCTCAGCCCACCTCACCTCTGCCCATCTCAAGCTTCGCTGTAATCCTAGCGCCCACTGTGGCATGGCCCACCCCGGCGCTAACCACTAGGTCCCCCCTCTCTCGGGGTGTCCTCTAGCTATCTCCACTATCAGCTAATTGACTGTTTCTTGGATCTTCTACCTCACAACCCAAGACCTAGTTAGCTGCTCTCATCACAATTTGGAGAAAAAAAATGTAGAGTCCAAATACCGCATGGACCCCTGGCCAACCAGGCTGCCCTGAGCTCAGGGACCCTCCCCTGGTACCATTAGAAACGACCAAGGTGCCAGGGTCGAGTGGAACAAACCACGCTGGGCCTGTCACTCTGGGTCCCTGAGTGTGACAGCTTCGTTGTAATGAAGCCAGGGACTTGCCAAGCATCACGGCATTGTTCCGTGTAACGGGGCCCCAGGGAGTCAAACATTTCAATAATCGCAGGTCATGATCTTCCCACTAGGTGACCAAAGCCATTGTGTACATAGAAGAAATGAACAGCATGGCCGACGTCACGTTCCCGTCGGTGCCTCAGATCGTGTCCTTGCTGATGTACGATGACACTTCCGGCGCCAGAGAGCGAGCCGCACCCCCGTCTGGCTACCCGGTCATCTGCATCACAGTGAGTTGGAAACAGGAACACTGAGATGATTATTTAAAATGATTAGAGCTCAAGAGATATAGTTTTGGCTTCGACCTGGTGAAATAAACGTGGGGAAATACGACAAGCTTGGAACTTTGGGAAGGAAGATATAACATGAATCGCATGAAGCTCCCAGGTTCCTCCCCGTATCCAGCCAAGGCTAATTCACTATGTGCACATGATGTGTTATTTCATGTTGTCTTGGAGTCTGTCACTGACAGAGGAATAAATAAGGGCTGATCTCTGCACTCAAGGAAATTAAAAAAGAGGCAAACATGAGAATCAGTTCCTGTGGGTCCAGATGTGGCCCGTACCCTGAGGAGAACGCGGCTCCCCGGGCGAGGGAAGTTCGGGGCGGCTGGTGGAATCTCAGCTGCTTAAGAGAACAGTCAGGAAAGGGGGGTGCATCCCGGGAAGCAGTGACTGCATCTCAAGCCACATCTGGAAGAGTAGCATAAGGAGATGGCATATTATTTCTCCTGTTGTGAGAGGGGGAGGGAGAGGGAGAAATATCGACGTGAGAGAAACATCGATCAGTTGCCTCCTGCGTGCACCCTGACTGGGGGTGAAACCCACATCCGGGGTATGTGCCCTGACCAGGAATCAAACCCTCAACCTTTCAGTCTATGGACCAATGCTCCAACCAACTGAGCCACACCAGCCAGGGCAAAAAATGGCATATTATCGTTACATTTCTATTTCCCTGCTCCTGACTCGACCTTACAGGCTCCTTGTGAGCCAACACTGGGACCTGTTTATTTTTATAGCAGAGCAGTCCTGGAACAGTGACCTGCGCAAACCAGCTCACAGCAAGGGCTTATTGCGTGAGCGAGGCGGGGTCACCACTGTGCCCCTGCAGCGGTCTGCGGTGTCCCGCAGGGGTTCCGTGCAGAGGACCGGCAGGCGGGGACCGGTGTGCTGGGGTGACCGTGGCGGCACCGAGTGACCCCGACCAGAACGGCCCTGCATTCGGGGGGCAATGCTGGGAATGCAGAGGGAGCGATTTCAGACACATTGCAAAAGGATCAGCCAAGTTCACACAATGAGAGAACGGAGGGAGGAAGGGAAGGAGGTGCCAAGGAAGGGAGAGCGGAACTGGGGTGCCACCATTCTGTGGGTGACTGAGGGTTCCAGGGGTAAGGAAATGAGCCGCACGTCCACTGTGTCGCCGAGGTGGAGTGTCTGACTGCCGTCTGAAACGCAAGCCGAGAGCTCGCCGGGCGGAAGCAACATCTGGGGGCGGCGGGAAGCAACATCTGGGGGCGGCAGGAATCCCAGGAGGGAGGGGGCGCCTCAGCGAGACAGCGTCAGAGGGGTGAGTGCCCTGTGCGTGTCCACGGTGGCCCCAACGCGGTCTCGCTTCTCCACAGGCCTGCAACCCGAAATATTCCAACTACGACCGGACAGGCTCCATCTGTGCAAGTGAGCACATCAACGACACGCTGACTCGGTACCGATGGCTGATCAGCGCGCCCACGGGCCCGGACGGCGTGACCAGCCCCATGCGAGAAATGGACTTCGACACCTACTTCACGTCGTCCAAGATGATCACGCTGGACTCCATATACTTCCAGCCCGGCTCCAGGGTGCAGTGCGCAGCCCGTGCCGTCACCGCCCACGGCAGCGAGGGCCTGGAGCTGCTGAGCCCCATCGTCACCATCAGCAAGGAGGAAGGTAGCCGCCCCCCGGCTGTTCTCCCCTGCGGGTCCCTGGGGTACCCCGGAACGTTACAACTGTCTAATTTCTGCTTATTGACTCTTTCCTAATGTCCCACGTGTTCCATAATACGCTACAAGGACTTAAATCCATTAAAAATATTAGGAAACAAAGATTTTTTTTTTTTATCCTCACCCGAGGATATTTTTCCATTTTTTGTAGAGATAGAATGGGAGGGAGAAAGAGGAAGGGAGAGAGAGTGAGAAACATCGATGTGAAAGGGACACATCGAGTGGCTGCCACCCGCACGACCAACCAGGGCCGGGGACAAACTGCAACCGAGGTACGTGCCCTTAGCGGGAACCGAACCCGGGTCTCTCCGGACCACAGGCCAACGCTCTAACCGCCGAGCCAAACCGGCCAGGGCAGGAAACAAAGATGCGTTCGTTCCACATTGTGAAGCACCTCTCATATAGCAGGCGTTTAGCTGGCATGTTCGTGCTTCATGCTCACAATCAACACTTTTTTAAAAAGGCAGGATGCCTGTCCTCAAGGAGTGGATACTCAAGGTGAGGGCACGACGTTCAGACTGGACAGGGCATGGAAATACAGAGGTGGTAGTGATCTGCTCCACGTGGAATGGGTCAGGAGAGGTTTTGCTGAGCAGGAGATGCGTAATGTGAGTGTTGAAAACGGGGGGAATTATGAGTGATGGCTCAGGGAAGCGTGGGAGAAACAGGGGCAGTTCGGGGAACTACAAGCAGAGAAACGAGAGGCAGGAGAGCAGGAGGGTGAGACAGTCAGGAAATGACGCGGAGGACGGGTCAGCTCTGGAGAAGCTGGCTCGTGCGCAATGCCCGCGCCCTCCCAGCTGCATGGGGAGGCGTCCGCTGGGGACTGACGGGAAGTGCCGTCCAGGTAGAGAGGGGTGCGTGAGTGCCCAGGCCTCGTTATTACAAGGAGGAGGTGTTTAGGACTGGGACTTGACCCTTGGGGGTGGAGAATATGATATGCTTAAAAATAACAGTGAAAAGACAGGAGACCCCCTTTTAAACCAGTCCTTCACTCTGAAGAGAAATGTTTACTTTTTCTAATTAATTTATTTATTTTTGTTACAGATGTTTCTCCTCTTTCCCCCATTGACACCCTTCTCCCTATCCCGCCCCCCGCCAAGCATCGTTGTCTCTGTCCACTGGTTATGCTTCATGCATATAAGTTCTTTGGTTTATCTCATCCCTCCCTCCCGCCCCTCTCCTCTGAGGTCTGTCAGCCTGGACCCTACTTCTATGGCTCTGGGTCTACTTTGTTCATCTGTTTGTTTTGTTCATTGTATTCCACAAATAAGTGAGATCATGTGACATTTGTCTTTCTCTGATTGGCTTGTTTCACTTAGGATGATACTCTCCAGGTTCCTCCATGTCATCTCAAAGGATAAGAGATCTTTCTTTCTCACAGCTGCATAGTACTCCATTGTGTACATGTACCACAGCTTTTTTACCCATTCATCTACTGATGGACACTTGGGCTGTTTCCAGATCTTAGCTATTGTAAATAGTGCTGCTATGAACATGGGGGTACATATCTTCTTTCTGATTGGTGTTTCAGGCTTCTTAGGATATAGTCCTAGAACACTAGGAATGGACACTTGGGTAAAATGGCAGTTCTGTTTTTAATTTTTTGAGGAAACACCATAGTGTTTTCCATAGTGGCTGCACCAGTCTGCATTCCCACCAGCAGTGTACTAGAGTCCCCTTTTCTCCACACCCTCGCCAGCACTTGTTGTTTGATAATTTGTTGATGGCAGTATTTATTTTTTAATATAACTGCATAGACCGATCAGAATTTCTCATGGATAGCTAAACACTTATCTTTCAATAATTTCACACTTGAACAAAGATGCTTCCATCTCTCTGAAATCAGTGTAATAGTTCTTAGTCCACGAACGTGACTAAGATATTATCCGAGTCACAGTTTGATAACTGGATTTTTAACCAGTATACAAAGTCACTATGTAGCTAAAAATTAATCTCAGTTCATTTCAGCATTTAATTTTCAGCTACTACTTAGTGATTTAAGTAACAAATTACCAAAATTATGAATACAAATTTTCAAAACAAGCCCCAGTTTACAATTACCAATATACAGTGAAAATTTAAAATTTTTCGCATGATTTGCATGATTTTTCTTTTCTAAGGTTCCTATAAAGAATGTGTGCTTCCTCTAGGGTGTCCATTCATTCTGTACATTTAAAATACCATCTGGCTTATCAAGGCTGACATTTTTATAAGAGTAACCCATAAAAATGGACTCCAATTCTAAACCACGCCCTGAAACCAAACATTCAAAGAATATTATAATAATAATTAGTCTTAATATTTCTGCATGTTATGATGCTTTCACAAAGAATAACTCATAACATTATATATTTAATAATGGGAATGACCTGCAACTCAGATAAACCCACAAAGTCATAGTCTTAAAAGCAGCAGTAATATACAATTTATTCAGGGCTTATATGTCAATCAGTGTCATTGACCTCTTTACAGAATAATAAAAATATTTCTATCAAAGCTAATGTTACTTTTCAGGTGTCTTTATTATTAAATGAGCTAGAAAAGGAAACAGAGGTAGAAATCCATTTTTCTTAAGTATACTCTAAGCCAGTTCTATACAATTAAGATATTTTTGTCACAGAAATACTCATACTGTTTCGGTGAACTAGAGGACGGAATCATGGGAAATTCCATGTTTAACTTGCAGACATCCGTGTCAAACCGAAAGCCCACTGATCTATGGAACTCCACTCTCCGCTTGCTTCTCATATTTGAATGATCGTAAAATGGCAACAACAACAACAAAAGTTTTCAAAGTGTTAATTTGTATGTGGCCATGTTGGATTTTACCCTTTATAAAGCGGAGAAAATTAGACCTTGGCAGCCAGTGCTGGGCTAGAGGAAACTGAGAACTGGGTGTATCTCAAAAGTGTTAGCTCAGTGAAAGCAGTAGAACTATGGAGTTTCTCCCTTTCTAGCTTTTCCAGCAACAAGCTCCCTTCAGCAGGGTTTGCAAGGTCGCTCATAATTCAAAATTATGCAGATTTACAGGCCACCATGGTCTAAGCACCAAATAGCCAACTCGAACACCCCTACTCTCTGCTCTTACAAAAAAAAAAAAAGTAGTCATTTTTATTTAAAAAACCACCCAAAACATCACCAGTGCATTTTATAAAATTAAATGAAAATTTTATTCAGGACTTCCAATTACATGTTTCAAATTTCTTGAATGGGATAGAACCATCTGGGGCCTGGAGCGATGGCACAGATGAACACTAATATCCCTGGAAACCCCAACTTTATTAAGAGGATAATTCCTCTGCAAACCACATCACCCTTACATAGCCAGGTGAAACAGGATCCACTCCCTCACTTTGACAACAGCTATTTCTTAAAGAAAATTGTGGTTCTGCTACTTAAAATTCATTAAAAATGGATTCTATCTTTTTTTTTTTTTTTTTAATCCTCACTCGAGGACATTTTTCCATTTTTTGTACAGATAGAGTGGGAGGGAGAGAGAGGAAGAGAGAGAGAGAGAGAAACATCGACGTGAAAGGGACACATCGAGTGGCTGCCACCCGCACGACCAACCAGGTCTGGGGACAAACTGCAACCGAGGTACGTGCCCTTAGCAGGAACCGAACCCGGGTCTCTCAGGACCGCAGGCCGACGCTCTAACCGCTGAGCCAAACCGGCCAGGGCTGGATTCTATCTTTAGATTAACTTCTTTAAGTTCAGCTGGGTTCAAATGAGCTATGGGTACAAAAGAATATTAGCACAGAATGTCTAATAATTTTGAAAATAAAGAGGAAAAACAGCAGGTGCTTTTATGGCATTTTTTTCCCTATAAACTACTACAATTGGTTAAGGATTTCCATGTTCAAAATGGAAGCTCTATCGCTTCTAAAAGTGAAGCTCATGTTATTTTATTACCAGCAAAAACTCCCAGCTGTTCTCCAGTCACGATCTAATTAGTCTACCCTCAGAGCCGAAACGTTCAAGTTCACCACAAGTAACAGGAATTAGCCTGAGATATTTCAGACGTGACTCTACAATCTCAAATTTAACAGCACCCCTCTCCCCCCAAAAATCGGTCTTATTTCTATTTTAGTGCCATGATCTCTATAATACGATGGTAACTAAGATGTCTAAAAACAACCCTTGAGCCCTGGCCAGTTTGGCTCAGCGGTTGGAGCGTCAGCCTGCGGTCTGGAGAGACCCGGGTTCGGTTCCCGCTAAGGGCACGTGCCTCGGTTGCAGTTTGTCCCCGGCCCTGGTTGGTCATGCGAGTGGCAGCCACTCGATGTGTCCCTTTCACGTCGATGTTTCTCTCTCTCTCTTCCTTCCTCTCTCTCCCTCCCACTCTATCTGTACAAAAAAATGGAAAAATGTCCTCAGGTGAGGATAAAAAATTAAAAAATAAAATAAATAAATAAAAACAACCCTTGAACCTTTAGAAATAGTTGGCTGTCCATCCACTTCTGTTCAAAGAGGAGCCACACTATGAGCCCGACCAGGTGCAGAATAAACTACTTGACTTTTGTTTTCCGGTTCATCAAACCCGGTAGAATAAAAGGCTGAAGCTCATACTTGTGGTGCAAATAAGAGGACATTTTTGAGCTTTTAATAAGGTTGAAAAACATTTCGTGTCATTTAACTTAATGTGCCCAGCGCGTGTGAAGAAGTTTGTAAACAGTACTGCCCACTTTAACAGACAGTAAAGCAAAGCCTAGGTAAACAATATACTCATTCTTTAAGCAGGGCCCTCTCTCATTCCAACCAAAGGAAATACAACTTAACTTAAATTTTCTTTAAAAAAAAAATACACCATTTGTCTTTGTTTTTTACACTTTCGGTTTTTTCTTGATTGCTTTTAGAGAGAGAGGAAGGGAGAAGGAGAGAGAGAGAGAAACATCGATGAGAGAGAACATCAATTGTCTGCCTCCTGCACGCCCCCCACTGGGGATCGGCCCACAACCTGGGCATGTGTCCTGACTGGGAATCAAACCGGCGACCTCGTGGTGCAGGGTCAACACTGAACCACTGAGCCACAAGGGCGGGGTTTACACTTTCTTATTAGATGCAGTCCATCTCTTCCAAAGTTGGCACCCTTTTCTCCAACATGATGGTAAACTGGGCACAATACTTCATTCAAGCTAGGGTTTCACTTCTGCCTGGATTAGTACAAAATTAATCTTAGGCTGCAAAACCAGAAACAAGCAAGCAAACAACAACAACAGACTTGAAGTGAACTTGTCAAAGGATGAAAATCCATCCTTTCCAAGGAAACGGAAGGCGGACCAGGGCAGGTTACCTCAGGCCACATACCTCCTCCTGCTCTCTGCTGGACTCTGATCCTTGTTTGGACCATTTTCTTCATCTTCTCCTTCCCCTTCGTCATCATCATCATCGTCGTCATCATCATCATCTTCATTGTCTTCTTCAGTAGCTTCCCCAGTAAGCTACATCACTGATTTGGGATTATACGCTCACGTAAAAAGTGACCAGTTTCGAAGTCTGCAGCAAGGAGAGCTCAGCGTCACCGTTGAGACCTCCACTCTCAGAAACTTCAGAAGGGGCAAAAAAAGTTACCGAACGAGTCACTGGAAACGGTTTTGGTCACAGTACAAACTGTCCAAAGTCCCTTCTCTGTTTCTTTTCAAAGGTCTTCAAAGTAACAGTCCTGCCCTTTTTCCAACCTCTCTGTCCCCCTGTGCAACTCATAATTTTTGGTCCATCAAGAGAAAAGGGATCAAATCACCCGGCTCTGACCTCATCCTGTATGTCTTTGTCAGCCCTTCATTTGTGAAATATTCAATGGGTTCAAAGTGAAATTCTAAAACAAAACTCACAGGCATCTGAGAATACAACTTAAATTTTCTTTAAAAAAAAAAATTACACCATTTGTCTTTGGTTTTTACACTTCCTTTTTTCTTTTTTTCTTTTTTTTCTTTATTGAGTTTAGATAGAGAGGAAGGGAACACCACTCGAACATCTCCCAAGTGCTTTTCAGAATAGGTTCATCATGGTCCTGAACCATCTCACCGAGCAAGTCAACATTCTTCAAAACAGGCAACCAAAATCCAGGAATGTCCCTCGGGTCTTGTTTCCCTTCATCCTTTTTGTCTTCTTCAACCTCGGTTCTTTCTTTCAGCTCCTCCGAAATGTCATCTTCTTCCTCTGGTTTTCATTCACTTTCTTCTTCTGTAGGTTCATAAACTACATTAATGATCTCCAGTCGCTTATCAAAGAAAGGCTCATTGAGAACAGCGTACCTTCTTTCAAGATGATGAACTTCCTTCTAGAACTTGGCTTCTCTCTGTGCACATTTAACTTGAAGGTCGTTCTGAGCATCCACTGGTCTTTTAAGTACCTCGCGCAGCTTCCTGTACCCTGCCGGTGATCCTCCCGGACCATCCAGTCCTTCCAGGGCTGCAAGCATCTGAGGATTTCGCATCATCAAAACAGGCAGCTGACACCTTTTGATTTCTGTCTCTTCACCAGTTTTTCCTTCTTCTACTTCTTCAACATCATCCAAATCTTGAGCCAGTTCAGACTGTTCTTTGTGGTCAGTATCCGCCGCCTCGTAAGAACGTCCGGCATCGGTGGCCGGCCCAGCGGGAGGAGCAGGAGGCCATGAGCAGCTGGTGCTAAAAAAAGCCAGAAAATATTTTAAAATAGATGTTTAAGTAAATGTCTATTTATAAGATTCTATTTCTAAAATTTATATTTGCATACAATACTTTAGAAGTCTACTTGCTGTATAAAGAAATGTTAAATGTACCACCTCCACCATGATACAGTAGGATCAGTATTTATTGACGGCATGTATAGTAAATATGCTCTCTTATTAGGATGAAAATATATGGCTTTTAAGTTTCCCTTAATACCAAACTATTGAGTTGGTACCGAAAGAAGAAAAATTAAACAATGCCTTAAAATGAGTCCTAGTGAGCCCTGGCCAGTTTGGCTCAGCAGTTAGAGCGTCGGCCTGCGGTCCGGAGAGACCCGGGTTCGGTTCCCGCTAAGGGCACGTACTTCGGTTGCAGTTTGTCCCCGGCCTTGGTTGGTCGTGCGGGTGGCAGCCACTCGACGTGTCCCTTCACGTCGATGTTTCTCTCTCTCTCTCCCTTCCTCTCCCTCCCTCCCGCTCTATCTGTACAAAAAAATGGAAAAAATATCCTCGGGTGAGGATTAAAAAAAAAAAAAAATGAGTCCTAGTGATAAAATAGCCCAGGTGCTGAGGACCGCCTCTGATTGTATTCTTGTCCTACTAAATACCTAGTTTCCCTTTTTCATACAAATAGAAAGGAAATCACGTGTTCCTAGACGTCTTGAAATTGTAATTCAGCATCTTGATCTCTTCCATGATGTTAAAAAGAAAACATCAAAATTCTCTTAAAACAAATATTGGAGGAAGATTTTCATGTCAAAGTTCTTGAGTGTGAAAGAGAGAGAGAGGGAGAGAATGAGTTATAATTTACAATACACATACTGTAAGAAATCACATATATAGAGAAAATTATACATTTTGCTCTCAGATTCTGAAGAGATGTTAGTTTTTGTATTAGTTTCATTACCTTATAAATAATGTATATTTTATAACTAGTGATAAGAATATTATTCTAGGGTGAAATCCCATTCGCTTCATGAAACTATACTTACTTTTTTTTCCTATTGACTTTCAATCATCCTTACTGTTAAAACATCCTGAAGTATGAAAATACTTACATTTTTTATTAAAACAATTTTGTGAATTTACTCATGACCTAGAATGTTCAGCATGTATAAAACCACACTGAGCAGCTATATTTTCCTCCAACTGCGTAGAGATACCCAGGAGGTGAAGAAGTAGCCGCTACACTGCTGTGACTCGCAGGGCGCGGCCTGTCCGGCCGGCCTCCGTCCAGCGAGCATGGTGAACTGCACGGAGAGACAACGCCGCCTGTTTACACGCGTCCTGCCGCTGTTGCTCATTACCTGCTTGTAGCCTGACTGTGCTCCCTTCCAGGTCTCTGCCAGCCTCGAGTTCCGGGCTCCGTGGGAGTGGAGCCCTTCTCCGCCAAGCTGCGCTACCTGGGCCCCGAGGACCCCGAGCACGCCAACCTCATGAGGCTCACGGTCACCATGCCGCACGCCGACGGTGGGTGACCCCTGCGCACAGCCCACAGCCTAGCAGACAATAAGCCCCCAATGTGCAACCTGAGCGCCAAGTCTTTCCGTTTCTTTCAAATGTCTCTGCGCTCTTTGCGCTCAGTTTTCAAAGATCTGACCATTGAAGCAGTGTCTCCAGGTAGATGAACGTAACACACGTCCGAGGACGATGGAACGAAACGTTGGTTAACACGCCAACTTTAGTAAAACAGCACCAGTGCGTCTTCGGGGCTTTCTACCTGGGGCGTGCTGTAGCTGGCGTTCTGCAGGGCCTTCGACGTGTGGGTGCTGTTTCCTAGCAGTAGGTCTCGACATCCTCCCCGATGCTAACTGCACTAACAAAGACATGTCCCAGCGAGTAAGATACAATGTAAAATGCAACTAGTATTATGTTTGCATTCATTCTCTCTGGACATGGAAGTATGACCAGAATCTGTGAGTCAATAACTTGACCACACTTTCTGACCATTTTCCCATTTGCACAAGGCATTTTCTTTCTTTTCTTTTCTTTTTTTTTTTGGTACGTGCCCCTAGCAGGAACTGAACCCCGGACTCTCTGGTCCGCGGGCCGATGCTCTAACCACTGAGCCAAACCGGCCAGAGCGACAGAAGGCATTTTCAAGTTGTATTCCCCTCAATTCACTTCATGCCTGAAGTCAACCGTTACTGCTTGGTTGTTCCTTATGTTGTAAGTGGCTCGGGAAGAGGAAACACTAGGTCCTCTCCGGGCCTGCAGAGGGCTGTCTACCCACAGACACGGGCCTATTTCACAACCCGAACGCGCGTGGCTAGGTTGACGGGAATCTGTGCCCCTTTCCAGCGGGTCGTCGGCGCGTGTCTGACCTCTCTGTCCATAGCTTCATTCTGCACGTGCGTCGGGGGGCCCAGGGTCGAGGAGACACCCGTCAGGCGACAACGGACCCACCGCAGTGGGAGATTAGGAGCGGAAGGGTCCAATCGTATCTTACTATGTACCATGTAGTAAGCTTTCTATTGCTATGGAAATAGTTTTACTGTTATAGATCTCCTGAAAATTTCCCGGGACCCCCAGGGGTGCGAGGAAACCCCTTTGACAATCACGGCCCCACAGCACTGTATGGCTTTTCCTCCCACGAGACAGAAGGGACCAAGCGCCCTAGGCCCTTGGCTGCTGGCACGCGAGTAACCGGCCATCCCTCGCAGGCATGCTCCCCGTCATCTCCACCCGAGAGCTCTCCAACTTCGACCTCACCCTCAGCCCCGACGGCACGAGGACGGGGACCCACAGGTGCTCCAACCTCCTGGACTACACCGAGGTGACGACCCAGCACGGCTTCCTCACAGAGGCCACCAGAGGCCCGGGGAGCGCCGCGGAGACGTACCCCTACCAGTACAGCTCGCCCCTCCGAGGCCCCCGCGCCCTGCGCTTCTACCGCAACCTGAACCTGGAGGCCTGCCTGTGGGAATTCGTGAGCTACTACGACATGTCGGAGCTCCTCACCGACTGCGGGGGCACCGTGGGGACCGACGGACAGGTACGGGCTTCGAGCGTCTGCACTGCAGGCACCGATGAAGCAGCCGGTCTGTCCGGTCAGACAGACTCGGATTAAACCCCAATTCCAGTCCTCCGTGTCGGGGGTGTAGGTCACGGGGACAAGGGGGACCAGGTCACGGGGATGGGTGGTGTGACTGTCCACGTCTCTTTCGGGAACAGTGTGTGAAAATATACCTGTTTGTTTGTTTGTTTGTTTGTTTGTTTGTTTTGCCCTGGCCGGTCTGGCTCAGCGGTTAGAGCATCAGCCCGCGGACCAATGAGTCGTGGGTTTGATTCCAGCCAAGGACACGGACCTCGGTTGTGATTCATCCCTGGCCCTGGTTGGGGTCTGCGGCAGGCAGCCACTCGATGTGTCCCTTTGCGTCAATATTTCTCTGTCTCTCTCTCTCTTCTTCTCTCTCCCTCCTACTCTATCTGAACAACAATGGGAAAATGTCCTTGGGTGAGAATAAATATATGTATACAAATAATATATATATATATATATATATATATATATATATATATATATATATTAGCAACACTCTGAATCTGCTGTGATATTATAAAAATCCAATTACTAAGTCGTTTTCAAGGTATAGATTCTGACGCACTTTTCATCTTTTATGTAGACACCCCAGAGAGCCTGCTCTAGTGAAACCTGCACTTACCTGCGTAAGCCTTACCCTGTTGCATCCGCCCACTTCTCCAGTGTATCAAGGACATTTTAATTTTTTTTTCTTTATTGATTTGAGAGAGAGAGGGAGAGAGAGAGAGAGACATAGATGAGAACATTGCTTGGCCACCTCCTGCACGACCCCCACTGGGGATCATCCCACAACTTGGGCATGTGCCCTGACTGGGAACCAAACCAGCGACCGCGGTGCGTGGGTCCACACTCAACCACTGAGCCACACCTGCTGGGCTCCAGGACATTTCAAATGCAAATCCGGTCCTCCCCTATGTTCACCTCTCCAGCCCAATCTTACCATGAAATGCTCAGCTAAACATACTGTCTTTTGCTGTTTTGTTTTGTTTTGTTTTTTACATTTGCTCTGTTTAATTTTTTTTATCTTTGTTGAAAGTATCACAGATGCTCCCCCCCCCCCCAATGACTGCCCACTCCCTGCTCCTCCCACCCTCTCCTGCTTCCCCCGACTATCATGTGTACTCGCTGGTTGTGCACACGCGCGTGTCAGCTGTTTGGTTCCTCTCTTCCCACCTAGTTACTTTCTTAGGTTCAGTGTTTTTTCTTCTCATTACCACCGCCAGCTAGAAAACTCCTTGTTACAATTCTGCAGGTAAGTGGCCTACGTCTCTACTCAGTGTCGGGGAAACGGACAACTTGCAGGTTTCGGTTAAGTTTTGCCTGCCTGAGAGCTTCAAGTATAGAACACAGAATCAAAGGGTGTGCCCTTGAGAATTATCAAAACGCCCCCTTCTTAACTAGTTTGTATTATTTTCTTAAGTAACATGGCCATCTTCTTGTATGAATTTCTTCTGGAAAGATTTTTCTGCTCTTGCATTATTGAAAACAAAATTTTAGCCTGTCCGGTGTGGCTCAGTGGTTGAGTGTCGACCCTGCACCAAGAGGTCGCCAGTTCGATTCCCCGTCAGGGCACATGCCCAGGTTGTGGGCCCGATCCCCAGTGGGGGGCGTGCAGGAGGCGGCCAATCAGTGTTCTCTCTCATCCATGTTTCTACCTCTCTCTTCCTCTCCCTTCCTCTCTTTCTAAAATCAATAAAGAAAGAAAAAATTTTAATAGCATAATCGTGATGATCAGCATCATAGAGACGACTAGATTCAGTGTAAATCATTACAATTTCAGAACCTTGTTATAAAATTCTAACAGCCTCAGCGTAAAAGGCAAAACAATCTAATAAAACATGTTGCTTCTTCCGTCAGAGTGAAGCTCAGAGACAATCTCATTCTCCTCTACTTTCCTCCTTAGGGTTAAACTTCTTCTCCCCCAGCTACTGATGTTCTCCTACCTCCCACCCCCGGGCCC
Organism: Molossus molossus; assembly: GCF_014108415.1. Taxonomy (NCBI): domain Eukaryota; kingdom Metazoa; phylum Chordata; class Mammalia; order Chiroptera; family Molossidae; genus Molossus; species Molossus molossus. The sequence continues at coordinate 108,800,387 of NW_023425403.1, read as the reverse complement.
CCGCCACCCACCCCACGGCCATTTTCTTAAATAGAGGTGAGGAAGGAGGGAGGAGAAATATACATTAAGGTAGCAGATATCGAACCCTTTGAGATATTTTTCTAATTTGTCCCATTAGTTTGGGGTTCTAGAGAAGAAGAAATATCTACTAACAGTACTAAAATAATAATAATGACGGTGAAAATATGTGTTTCATTTTCCTGTGGGCCTGCCATTCTTTTAAGTATGTTACATATTTCCACTAACTCTGTCCTTGCAACAACCCTCTGAGACAAGTACTAATGTTGTCCCTTTGTTAGAGATCAGGACGTTGAAGCAGAGACCATTCCAAGGGCTTGCTTGGGCAAGTCCCTTGTGTGCCTGTGCTCTGAACTATAGGTTGGTGCTTATCTAGACATGTAGCTAAAATGCCACTGAATTGGGTGAAAGTGGGGAGCGGACATGGTCACAGATGTGACGGCAAAAGAGGCGAATGGACTTTCCCCGCAGCAGCAGCCGTGAAAATGTGCACCGCGGGGTGTCCACACTCCCTGCTGGGGGAGAGCAAGCTGAAGACGTGGTGGACGTATTTCACTGGAGAATTCTGTGAGCTTTACAGGCGGTTTCTGCACTGAGGATAGGAAAAGGGGCAAAAGTGAAAGTCAGTCATCAACACGGGTAAATGTGCTACATAGTAGCTTTATATTCCTCAGGCTGGAAGTTCCACATCCCTCACACCAGCCCTGAAAGAGGGGTGGCTGAGGCGGTAGCAGAGCTAGAAACGGGGCCAGTGGCCAAAGGTTTTTTTATGTGTTTTTTTTTCCATGTTGCAGCCGAGTCCAGTGCAGTATCAGACTAGCTGCCGTCCATTAACCTATTGTATAGGTCTTACATGACCGTGAGCCATATGACTGAATACAGGGGACACCCCCCCTAAAATGGGAGTCCCAAGAGAGCAACAGGGCCAAAGGCCAAGAGTGAGGACTTACTTTGTTCAGGAGCTTAAATATTTAGAGTCCGTGCCCTTGCAGTGGCCATAACTATTCTGGCCAATTACCTGTTTCTAAGTGTGACTGACAGGTGGGCACCTTCCCACATTGCCCACACCTTACTGGACACGTGTCTAATTCGCCTTTGTCCAGTTCCTTCCCCCGCCAGTCTGCGGGGATGGACCTGGAGTGTAAACTGGAGCCCTCTGCAAGGCTGTGTGAAGGGCAGGTCTGTGTCATTCGGTGTCTCCTACACTCTTCCCTGTTGAATAGTAACCGGGTTATTGCAACATTGTCACTCCCCCTGACAAAAATGGAGCCTCTTTATACTCATGCAAAGGAGAAACAGGTAAAGGCCTCTGTCTTCTGTAACTACTTCCTGCTGCCAAGGGCGCAGACCTGCTGACCCCGCCGAGAGGCTCCCCCAGTCGGCCCGAGGAAGGGGGTGCAAAAAGGAGAGGAGCCTCTATGCAGGGAAGAGGGGTTCTGCGAGTCCAGGTCAGCCTGCTGTCCCTGGGAAGTGGCAAGGGCGATGACCAGGGCGATGTCCAGGGGTCTGCGTGGGACAGGCTGGCATTCTTGGTGTACTCTGGACATGACAAACCTGACAAGCAAGTTGAAAGGCAAAACCTGAGAGTGAGGAGACTTGGAGTAACTGCAGGGCGAGGGAGAGGCAAACCCCGTGACCGAGGGAAAGAGGAACTGTGCCCAGTTAGGCCGGAGGGGTGACCCGCCTACAGACGGGTGTGTCGTACCTGTCTGACACCTTCTGTCCGCCACTGAATCTGAATCAAGCGAAGGGAAATAGGTTAAGATTTCCCCACTCGGGCTGAGAAGGGAGAGAAGTTTCCAGAGAAGCCAGCAGATCGTCCGAGTTTCGTGGCCGCGACCCGAAGCCCAGACCGTTGAGCCCCATTGCAGCCGGGGGTGAGGAGACGTCTTCGGGAGGGAGACCCAGGCTGCAGTAACTAGGTGAGGACAGAGGCACACATCTACGCAAACAGCCGAGGTTAGTGCACATGGTAAACCACAAGCCAGCTGAGCAGACTTCCGAGTGTGAGGCCTTCGCTGCAATGAGAAGAAGCAGGTGACAGTTCTGTAGACTGTCTGCTGTGGGAACATCCCCGGCGATGTCATTCGGTGCTGAGGCCTGAAAGGCAGGTGCAGACACCGTCTCTGACACAAAACTGAGTCATTGTATTGGAATTCGATATTCACAACTGGGCCTTGTGGTGTTTATTGAAACACACTTTTGCCCTGGCCGGTTTGGCTCAGCGGTTAGAGCATCAGCCTGCGGTCCAGAGAGACCTGGGTTCAGTTCCCGCTAAGGGCACGTACCTCGGTTGTAGTTTGTCCCCAGCCCTGGTTGGGTCATGTGGGTAGCAACCACTCAATGTGTCCCTTTTATGTCGATGTTTCTCTCTCTCTCTCTCTCTCCCTCCCACTCTAACTGAACAAAAAATGGAAAAATGTCCTCGGGTGAGGATAAAAAAATAAAAACTAAAAATTTTGCCCTGGCCAGTTTGGCTCAGCGGTTAGAGCCTCGGCCTGCGGTCCTGAGAGACCCGGGTTCGGTTCCTGCTAAGGGCACGTACCTCGGTTGCAGTTTGTCCCGGCCCTGGTCAGTCGTGAGGGTAGCAGCCACTCGATGTGTTCCTTTCACGTCAGTGTTTCTCTCTCTCTCTCTGTTCCTCTCTCTCCCTCCCACTCTACCTGAGCAAAGAATGGAAAAATGTCCTCGGGTGAGGATAAAAAAAAAAAAAAGAAACACACTTTTTTTTTCTTTCCTTAACATTTTTCTTTTTCTTTTTTAAATTTTTTTTCTTTTATTGATTTTGAGAGAGAGAGAGGAAGGGAGAAGGAGAGAGAGATAGAAACATCGATGAGAGAGAACATCGATTGGCCGCCTCCTGCATGCCCCCCACTGGGGATCAGGCCCACAACCTGGGCAGGTGCTCTGACCGGGAATCAAACCAGAAATAAGTAAGTATTGCATGGCTCGATGCGCAGCCACTGAGCCACACTGGCCAGAGAGATTATTCTTATATTTAAAGAGACTGTATTAAGTCTACTTTTAGTCTGGCTTGGTTATTTGTATAAATATAATAAGAGTACCAATTGATCGAATAGGCTTTCTCGAATTTGCTTCGTTGGAACTTACGTATTGATAAGGAATCTTTAGGTTGAGCTTAGTGAGCGGTCAGCCCCCGAGTGGAGAATCCAAGGCCACAGTTGCCATCAAGCTGGGCCTGGAGCACCCGTAGACTTGAGCCGTGTGCTCAAGGCCATGAGGTCCCCAACATGTCTTGAGGTTCCTTTATTGCCACCTTTTGGGAACACAACCTTCGCTCTGTCCCTGGAGAGGTTGCCAGGAACCATGTGACCAAGCAAGGTATGAAGCCATCTTTCTGTAAGTGCCTTTTAATGGACTTGGATCAGGTTTGAGAGCCAATCTCGATTCCTTAAGGCCTTCTAATACATTCAGAGTCCAGGCATGTCTCTCTTAGACATGGTATTCTCATCGAAGTCTTAGTCAATAAGAGTGCATACTTTGGAATTGGTCTTATTGAATTTATGCAAAGAAATAAGTAAGTATTGCTATGACTTACTCATTAAGAATTCTCAATTTCCAGAGAAGCTGAATAGACACTTCTCCAAAGAGATCACTTCTCCACATAGCTAGGAGATATATGAAAAAATGCTCAATGTCACTGACCATCAGAGAGATGCAAATTAAAATGACTATGAGGTATTACCTCACCCCTGCCTGAATGGTTACCATCAACAAATCCTCAAACAACGAGTGTTGGCGAGGGTGTGGAGAAAAGGGGACTCTAATACACTGCTGGTGGGAATGCAGACTGGTGCAGCCACTATAAAAAATAATATGGTGTTTCTTCAAAAAATTAAAAATGGAGCTGCCATTTGACCCAGTAACCCACTTCTAGGAATATATCCTAAGAAGCCTGAAACACCAATCAGAAAGAATATATGCACCCCTATGTTCATAGCAGCACTATTTACAATAGCTAAGATCTGGAAACAGCCCAAGTGTCCATCAGTAGATGAGTGGATAAAAAAGCTGTGGTACATGTACACAATGGAGTACTATGCAGCTGAAAGAAAGAAACACCTCGTCTTCTTTGAGATGACATAGAGGGACCTGGAGAGTATTATGCTAAGTGAAATAAGCCAGTCAGAGAAAGACAAATATCACATGATCTCACTTATCTGTGGGATATAATGAACAAAATAAGATGAGGAACAAAATAAAAACCAGAGACATGGAAGTAGGAAGCAGACTGGCAAACCTCAAAGGGAAGGGTGTTGGGGAACAGAAAGAGATAAACCAAAGAACTGATATGCGTATGTGCATGACCAATGGACACAGACTACCGTGTGAGGAAGGCAGGGGGAGGGCAGGAACGGGGAGGAGGGTATCAGTGGGGGGAAAAGGAGGGACATCTGTAATACTTTCAACAATAAAGAAATTTTTTTAACGGTGAAGGAGAAAAAGACTTTCTCAGACAAATAAAAATTGGGTGCATCCATCACCAGCAGATCTGCTATGCAAAGAATGTTTAAAAACATTTTTCAGGCAGAAGGAAAATGATATAGGTCAGAAACTTGAATCTGAAAGTTTCTGATTCTTCTAGAGAAAGGAAGAATTTTACAGAAAGAATGAATGTAGGTTAAAAAAAATTAAAACAGAATTGCCAATTTCTGGAGGGAGGAGGGAGGGAAGAAAAATCTCTAATGGGCAATTAGTATTCTGTAGATTGGCAAACACATTTCATAACTTTTAGAAACATAGGCTGTTTTATTGGCAAACATTAAAATTCACTGAGTCAGCAAACCACAGGTGAATCGAATTAAATTGACTGGCTTAGGTTGTTTTAGCTCAGATGACAGTTTCCTGACAAATCCAGAATAAAATTCCATGCCAGAGTGGGACACTCTCTAGGAGTGTGAATTGTATTGTTGTTCATTTTGGGGAGAAAAAAAAATCTCCTCCCTGGGGGTGGGAGAGAGATTGAAAAGCTGAGGCAAAGTGTGAGCGTTCTCAATTTTCTCTGGCTTTTTGGTCCTGTGCCAGGGCCTAGGGTCTGGTCAGGACCCCCACTAATGCCAGTCTTTGTGTCCAGAGACTCCTGTCCTGCCTCCCGTCCTACAGGGGGGCAAAGACCTCCTGAAATGGTGATGCAGTTTTGCCCACGTGTGGAGATTTACCAACACCAGTGTTGATCAAGCACCTTTGGTTGGATTTATATAATTCCTCATGGGTGATTCTGATGGCCTCTGATTTTATTGAAGGCGTTTTTATTTATTTATTTAACTTAATTTTATTTATTTATTTTATTTATTTATTTTTGTTACAGATGTTTCTCCTTTTTCTCCCATTGACACCCTCCCCCCGATCCTACCCCCTTGCACCCCAGTACCGTTGTCTATGTCCCTGGTTGCGAATACACGAATATAAGTTCTGTGGTTTATCTCTCCCCTCCCCCGTTCTCCTCTTCTGAGGTTTGTCAGTCTGTACCTCACTTCCATGTCTCTGGGTCTGTTTTGTTCATCAGTTTGTTTTGTTGATGATATTCCACAAATAAGTGAGATCATGTGATATTTGCCTTTCTCTGCTTGGCTTGTTTCGCTTAGGATAATACCCTCCAGGTCTCTCCATGTCGTCTGAAAGGATAAGAGATCTTTCTTTCTTACAGCTGCATAGTACTCCATTGTGTACGCGTACCACTGCTTTTTAATCCACTCAGCTATTATTGGAGGCTTTTAGAGAAAAAGTCTGGCGCTTTTCACTTGTGGCTGGTAGTTTCTCACTGTCTTCTATTTTTTTTAATAATCTCAGTCCCGTAAGAGTCTTGATAGGCCCGGCTGGTGTGGCTCAGTGGTTGAGCATCAACCCTGCACCAAGTGGTCACCAGTTTGACTCCCGGTCAGGGCACATGCCCAGGTTGTGGGCCTGATCCCCAGTGGGGGGTGTGCAGGAGGCGGCCAGTCCATGTTCTCTCTCATCAATGTTTCCATCTCTCTCTCTCCCTTCCTCTCTCTCTAAAACAATAAAGAAAAACAAGAGGCTTGACACCATGAGACTGGAAGGGACTAGTCTCTCTGTTGATATGACTGGTAGAAGTTAAAATGTCCAGGCTCTGGGTTTAAATTCTTTTCAGTCCGTTTTCCAGATGAAATAGCAAAAACCCCTTTATTTTTGTGAGCACCTGTACATTTGGGCCTTTTCCACTAACCATGCGGGGCAGCGATATTTCTATGAATCTAAGATATACCTGCGTCTGCGGAGTAAACAGCAGCACCGGTAACACGAGGCTGAGGGCAGCAGAGTGGACCGGCATGTCGCCTGGGTGTGTGGCCGGGGGCGGACCTCCGCCGAGGGGAGTCTCAGTGACCCCCTGCCCTTCCTCCACGGTGCAGAGGAGCCGGTTTCTGCCCAGCAACACGGTTGCCAGGGACCCTCCGTCGGCACCCAGCGGAGAGGGTGGGGCCGCCGCAGCCGGAATAACCGGTTTGAGGGGAAGGTTGACCGCTCCGGGCTTTCTGATCAGCCCCCCCCCCCCCCCCCCGCTCCTGCTCCCGGGGCGCAGACGCAGGCAGCACCCCAAGCCTGAGGGCTGAGGGAGAGAAGGGCACAGGTTCTAGGCAGTGTTTTGGGGAAACCTCAGTTTTCTGCAAACACGCCATTTCAGCAGAGGGGAGAAGAAAAGGCGTTTATTTTGCACACAACAGGGGACGGGGAGGGGGTGGCGCTGGGCACCTGGGCTGGGGATCCCTGAGGGCAAAGCAGGTGGCTTGAACACTGCGCAGTCTCAGTGAGCATCCCACCTCCCAGGGCTCCCCTCCCCCAGGCCTCCCCTCCCCCAGGGCTCCCCTCCCCCAGGGCTCCCCACCCCCAGGCCTCCCCTCCCCCAGGGCTCCCCTCCCCCAGGGCTCCCCACCCCCAGGGCTCCCCTCCCCCAGGGCTCCCCACCCCCAGGCCTCCCCTCCCCCAGGGCTCCCCTCCCCCAGGGCTCCCCACCCCCAGGCCTCCCCTCCCCCAGGCCTCCCCTCCCCCAGGCCTCCCCTCCCCCAGGCCTCCCCTCCCCAGGCCTCCCCACCCCAGGGGGCTCCCCTCCCCCAGGCCTCCCCTCCCCCAGGGCTCCCCTCCCCAGGGCTCCCCTCCCCAGGGCTCCCCACCCCAGGGGGGCTCCCCACCCCCAGGGCTCCCCACCCCCAGGCCTCCCCTCCCCCAGGGCTCCCCACCCCCAGGGCTCCCCTCCCCCAGGGCCCAGCTGAGCACCTTGGGGTGTGGGCTGGAGCTCCAGAGACCAGCCTGCGTGCCTGAGAAGCTTCGGGAATCTCCGCACCGACACAGAGTCCGAGCCGCTGGGGCCTGTGTGCACCCTTCCCCGAGGGGTCCCAGCCCGGACCACGGTGGCAGCAGCCAGGACGCCCGGCCCCGGCCCACCCACTCGCAGGGCTCGGGCAGCTGCACCTGCAGAGGCTGTGGTGCCAGCCCGGCCCTGGCCAGAGGTGTGCCAGGGCGCTTCGCCCAGGGCGGCCCTGGGTCTGACACTGTGGCCCCAAGGCCGCGAAAGGAGAAGGTGAACGTTCCCAGCACAGGGCTTAGAAAGGGGAAGACAGATCAGTGACGGAATTTCCGGAAGAGGGAGGCTCAATTCCGTGCCTCACCGGGCTCCCAAGGGCCTTGGACAATGGGCCCCTTTTCGGTCATTTGTCCGTGGTCCTGGCCACACATTCTGCAGGTCCAGGCTCCCAGCCTCTGGCTCCTAATGCTCACCAGTCCATCGCAGGAGAAGCAGGGCCCGGATGTTCTCACTGCTGCTGGGAGTGGGGTGGCTATTGTGATTCTTTCTTATTGATTTTAAAGAAAGGGGAAGGGAAAGGGAGAGAGAGAAACATGGGTGAGAGAGAACATCATTGGCCGCCTCCTGCCTGCTCCCCAGGAGGATCAGCCCACAACCTGGGCATGTGCCCTGACCAGAATTGAACCTGCGACCTCTTGGTGCAGGGTCAACGCTCAACCACTGAGCCACACCGGCTGGGCTACAACAGCTTTTTATCCATCACCTACTGATGGACACTTGAGCTGCTTCTAAATCTTGGCTATTGTAAATGATGCTGCAATGAACATAGGAGTACATATATAGTTTCAAATTGTTTGGGGTTTTTTTTGGATAAATTCACAGAATTGGAACGGCTGGATTATAAGGCAGCTCCATTTTAATTTTTGAGAGAACTCCACACTGCTTTCCACAGTGGCTGCACCAGTGTGTGTTCCCACCCAGAACACGGGGTTGTCTTTTCTCCACACCCTCACCAAAGCTCTTGTTTATTTATTGATGCAACCATTCTGACAGGTGTGAGGTGATACCTCGTTGAACCTTTTTTTTTTTTTAAGTATACACAGGACTTTAGATTTGATGTTCACATGTTTATACTGTAATGTTACATACTATAGAAAAGTGCATAGTAAGACACATAACTCCCATAACAGGTCAACCGCTAGGCAAAAGGTTCTTTGGATAAATTGTAATGACCATTTTATGTCAATGTACACCTTGGCTCTTTTTTTTTTTTGGTTACTGTAGGTCCTTGAATTGGTTTATTTTTGTTACAGATGCTTCTCCTTTTTCCCCCATTGACACCCTCCTCCAATGCCCCCCACCCCACAGCACTGTTGCCTGTGTCCATGGTTATGCATATTGCATATAAGTTCTTTGGTTTATCTCTCCTTCTCCCCCAAATCCCTGCCCCTCTGAGGTTTGTCAGTCTGAACCCTGCTTCTATGTCTCTGGGTCTATTTTTCTCATCAGCTTATTTTGTTAATTATATTCCACAGATAAGTGAGATCATGTGATACTTGTCTTTCTCTGACTGGCTTATTTCACTTAGCATAATACTCTCCGGGTCCCTCCATGTCATCTCAAAGGGTAAGAGATCTTTCTTTCTTAACAGCTGCATAGTACTCCATTGTGTACATGTACCACAGCTTTTTTATCCACTCATCTACTGATGGACACTTGGGCTGTTTCTAGACCTTAGCTGTTGTAAATAGTGCTGCTACAAACCTGGGGGTACATATATTCTTTCTGATTGGTATTTCAGGCTTCTTAGGGTATATTCCTATAAGTGGGATCACTGGGTCAAATGGAAGTTCAATTTTTAATTTTTTGAGGTAACACCATATTGTTTTTCATAGTGGCTGCACCAGTCTGCGTTCCCACCAGCAGTGCACTAGAGTCCCCTTTTCTCCACACCCTCCCAGCACTTGTTGTTTGATGATTTGTTGATGGCGGCCATTCTGACAGGTGTGAGGTGATACCTCATCGTTGTTTTAATTTGCATCTCTCTGATGATTAGTGACATTGAGCATTTCTTCATATGTCTGTGGTTCATCTATATGTCCTCTTTGGGGTAGTTAGCCCCTTTTTTCATTGGATTATTTGTTTTTTGGGGTTGAGTTTTATAAATTCTCTATAACTTTTGGATATTACCTTCTTATCAGAGATATCATTGGTGAATATGTTCTCCCATTCAGTAGGTTGTCTTTTTATTTTGGTGGTGGTTTCTTCTGCTGTGCAGTGCTCTTTAGTTTGATGTAGTCTCATTTGTTCATTTTATCTTCTGTTTCCCTTGCCTGAGGAGATATATCAGAAAAATTACTGCTACGGGAAATGTCTGAAATTGTACTGCCTATGCTTTCTTTTAGGATTTTTAGGATTTTGAGTCTAACATTTAAGTCTTTAATCCATTTGGAGCTATTTCTTGTGTGTAGTGTAAGAAGGTGGTCTAGTTTTATTTTTTGCACAAGTCTATCCACTTTTCCCAACACCACTGATGATTAGACAATCTTTAGTTCATTCTATGTTTTTGCCTCCTTTGTCAGTATTAATTGACTAGAAAGGCATGGATTATTGCTGGGCTCTCTGTTCTGTTCCATTTATCTGTAAGTCTGTTTTTATGCCAGTACCTGCTGTTTTGATTATAATGACCTTATCATATTGTTTGATATCGGGTAGGGTGATTCCTCCAACTTTGTTCTTCTTTCTCAAGATCACTGTTGCTATTCGGGGTCTTTTGTGGTTCCATATACATTTTTAAAACATTTGTTCTTGTTCTGTGAAATACTACATTGGTATCTTTTTTATCATAATTTTTTCTTTTAGTAGAATGTTCACTGATGAATGTAAAAGAATACCAGAACTACAAAAATCACCTCTTTACATCTATTTTAACAATGATTAATTCAGCTGAAAAACATAATCTAGCAAGTTAAATATTGATAAAGAACAATATTTGCATAGACTCAACATATCTTCCACAAATTACACATTAATTACAAAAAAAGTACAGTGGAGAGAACCTGACAGACACTTTCTTGATCAAGTGATCGCAGTCACTGTGCCCAGCATCGGGGCAAATCACAGTGGTGTCCCCCTTGACAGGAGACAACAGAATGTGGCTGCATCGTTCCGTTGATGTGTCTGCCCCAAAATGCAACAGCTCGTACGGAGAGAGAGCCTGCAGTCTACATGGCCTACAGTCTGCAACAATGTCAAGATCACGAAAGGCAAAGAAAGAGGGGAGAACTTTCTAGACTTACGGAATCTAAACAGCCAAGTGCATCATGGGAACTGGGCCTCTTTGCTATAAGGAACGTGGTTGGGATAACAGATGAAACAAGAATCAGGTCTTTGGATTGAGAGGTGATAATATGTTTTGTTTTGCTTTCTTTTTTGTGTTCTTCCAAATGATTTGAATCTATTTTCCTACATTTTCTTTTTTAATTTTCTTTATTGTTGAAAGTATTACAGATGTCCCTTCTCCCCCGCGCCCAGTGACCCCCACTTCCTTACTTCCAGCACCCTGCACCTTCACCCCACTACTGTCTGCATCCATTGGTTATGGATACATGTATATAAGTTATTTGGTTTATCTCTTCATGCCTCTACCTTTCCTATGAGTTTTGTCAGTCTGTTCCCTGCTGCCATATCTTTGAATCCATTTTGGTTGTCACTTTATTTTGTTCATGACAGTCCACATAAAGTGAGATCATGTGATACTTGTCGTTATCAGTCTGGCTTATTTTGCTTAGCATAATACTCTCCAGGTCCCTTCAAGCTGTCTCAAAGAATAAGAGCTCTTTCTTTCTTACAGCTGCATAGTACTCCATTGTGTACATGTACCACAGCTTTTTGGTCCACTCATCTACTGATGGATACTTGGGCTGTTTCCAGATCTTTGCTATTGTAAATATCTCTGCTATGAACATAGGGGTGCATATATTCCTTCTGACTGGTGTTCCAAAATTCTTAGTATATATTCCTAGCAGTGGGATCATTGGGTCAAATGGTCATGGATTGGAAGAATTACTATCATTAAAATGTCCATACTGCCCAAAGCTATCTATAGATTTAATGCAATCCCTATTAAAATAACAATGATATATTTCAAAGATCTAGAACAAATACTCCCAAAATTTATATGGAACCAAAACAGACCCAAAGAACTGGAGCAATATTGAGAAAGAAGTACAAAATATGAGGAATCACAATACCAAATATCAAATTGTACTACAAAGTCATTATAATCAAAACAGCCTGGTTCTGGCACAAGAACAGGCATGTCAATCAAGGGAACAGAACAGAGAACCTGGAAATTGGCCCAATCCATTACACGCAATTAATATTTGACAAAGGAGGTAAGGGCATACAATGGAGAAAAGACAGTCTCTTCAATAAATGATGTTGGGAAAACTGGACAAGTACATGCAATAAAATGAAAGTAGGTTACCAACTTACACCATCCCCAAGAATAAACTCAAAATGAATAAAAGACTTAAATGTAAGTCATGAAACCATAAAAATCCTAGAAGGATCAATAGGCAGCAAAATCTCAGACAGCTCACATAACAGAATTTTCACCAATACATTTCCTAGGGCAAGAAAAACAAAATAAAAAATAAACAAATGAGACCACAGCAAACTATACAGCTTCTACACAGCAAAAGAAACCGGCATCAAAATGAAAAAGGAGTCCATTGCATGGGAGAACATACTTGCCAAAGATATATTGGATAAGGAGTTAATATCCAAAATATATAAAATACTCATACAACTCAACAAAAGGAAGACAAACAATCCAATTAAAAAATAAACAGAGGACCTGAATAGGCACTCCTCCAAAGAGGACATACAAAAGGTCAAGAGACATATGAAAAATTGTTTGACATCACTAATCATCAGAGAAATGCAAATTAAAACAACAGTGAGGTATCACCTCACACTTGCTAGAATGACTACCATCAACAGATTAACCAACAAGTGCTGGCGAGGGTGTGGAGAAAGGGCACCCTAGTACACTGCTGGTGGCAATGCAGACTGGTGCAGCCTCTGTGGAAAACAGTATGGAGTTTCCATTGGTATCTTGATAGGAATTGCATTCAATCTCTAGATTGCTTTGGTTACCATGGACATTTTGATTATGTTAATTCTTCCTATCCATGAACATGGTATATGCTTCCACCTATTTATATCTTCCTCATTTATATCTTCCTGCATTCAGTGTCTTTTATATTCTTGATTAAATTTATTCCTAGGTATTTTATTCTTTTTGAAGCCATTGTAAAGGGGGTTGATTTTTTTAGTCTCCCTTTTTGATAGTTCATATTGGTGTATAAAAATATGACTCATTTCTGGATATTTATTTTGTGTCCTACTAATTTACTGAATTCATTTACCAGTTCTAGTAGTTTTGGGTGGAATCTTGAGGGTTATATGTATACAGTATCATGTCATCTGCAAATAATGACAGTTTTACTTCTTACTTTACAATCTGGATGCCTTTCATTTTTTTCTTTTTGTCTGATTTCCATGGCTAGGAATTCCAGTCCTATGTTGAATAAGAGTGGTGAAAGTGGACGTTTCTGTCTTGTTCCCAATTTTAAGGGAAACACTTGTAGTTTCTGCTCAGTGAGTATGATGTTGGCTGTAGGTTTGTCATATATGACCTTTATTATGTTGGAGCATGTTCTCTCTATTCCCACTTTGTTGAGGATTTTTATCATAAATGGATTGTAGATTTTATCAAATGCTTTTTCTGCATCTACTGATATGATCATGTGTTTTGTATCCTTCAATTTGTTTATGTAGTATATCAAGTTTATTGTTTTATGGATATTGTACCATTTATCCCTGGAATAAATCCCACTTGATTAGAGTGTATTATCTTTTTAATAATTTGCTGTATTCAGTTTGCTAATATTTCATTGAGAATTTTAGCATCTCTGTTCATCAGGAATATTGCCCTAGAATTTTCTTTCTTTTTCATGTCTTTCTTTGGTTTTGGAATTAGGATGGTGCTGGCCTTGTAAAATGAGCTTAGGAGTCTTTCCTCCTCTTGAATTTTTTGCAGTAATTTGAGAATTATAGGTGTAAATTTTTTGTTTCTTTTGTAAAACTCACCTGTGAAACTGTCAGGTGTAGGGCTTTTGTTTGTTGGGAGGTTTTTTTATTGCAACATTTCACTAGTTGTATATTCCGATTCTCTGATTCTTTCTGATTCAGTTTTGGAAGTTTGTATGTTTCTAGGAATGTATCCATTTCTTTCAGATTGTCCAATTTGTTGTCATATAGAAGTTCCTAGTATTTTAAAAAATACTTTGTATTTCTGTGGTGTCAGTTGTTACTTCCCTTTCATTCTGAGTATATTTATTTGGGTCCTTTCTATTTTTTTCTTGATAAAAGTGGTTAGTTTGTCAATTTTATCTTTTCAAAGAACCAGCTTTTGGTTTTTTGGATATTTTGTATTTTTTCATACTCTATTTTATATTTTTCTGTTTTGATCTTTATTATTTTCTTTCTTCTAATCATTCTGTGTTTTGTCATTCTTTTTCAAGTTCCTTTAAGTGTAAAGTTAGAGGTTTTTTTTGTTTTTGTTTTTTAGCTTTTTCTTGTTTCTTGAGGTAGGCCTGTAATGCTATGCATTACCCTCCTAGGACTGCTTTCCTTGTGTCCCATAGATTTGGGGTTGTTGTGTTCTTATTTTCATTCATTTCAAGGTATCTTTTGATTCCTTCCTTGATCTCATCGTTAACCCATTCATTGTTTAGTAACGTTATTTAGCATTCATGTCTTTGTGTGCCTTTCAGTTTTCTTCTTGTTATTAATTTCAAGTTTCATAGTGTTATGGTCAGAGACAATGCAGAGAAGATGCTTGATATGATTTCAGTCTTCTTAAATTTATTGAGACTTGTTTTGTGTCCTTAACTCTGCTCTATCCTAGAAAATGGTCCATGTGCACCTGAAAAGAATGTATATCCTGCTGCCTTGGTGTGGAATGCTCTGAAGATATCACTTAAATCCACTTAATTTAGTGTGTCATTTAAGGTCATCATCTTCTATTGATTTTCTGTCTGGAAGGTCTATCCATTGATGCCAATGGGGTGTTAAAACCCCCTACTATAACTATTATTGTCAATCTCTTCCTTTATGTCTATCAAGATTTGCTTTACATATTTCAATGCTCCTGTCTTGGGCTCATAAATGTATACAATATTTATATTGTATTATTGGATTGATTCATTTACCATTATATAGTGTTCTTCTTTTACTCTTACTATATTCTTGATTTTAAAGTCTATTTTGTTAGAAGCAAGTGTTACAACCCCAGCTTTTTTTTTTTTTTTTTTTTATTCTTTTCCAATTGCATGAAATATTTTTTTTTATCTCTTTATTTTTAGTCTGTGTATATCTTTTGTTCTGAGGTGGACCATACATAACATGGGTTGTGTTTTCTTAGCCATTCAGCTACCTTATTATGTCTATTGATTGATGCATTTAAGCCATTTACACTTAAAGGGATTTTTGATAGGTACGTATTTATTGCCATTTTATTTTTTAACTATGTTTCTGTGGGTTTTTTTACTTTTTTCTTCTTCTGCTGCTTCTTAAAGCAATTCCTCTAACATTTCTTATAATGCTGCTTTGGTGGGAACAAACTCCTTTATCTTTTTCTTCTCTGGGAAGCTTTTGTTTCTTCAGTTTTAAATGATAGCCTTGTTGCATAAATTAGCCTTGTAGGTCTTTGTTTTTTATCGCTTTGACTGTTTCATGACAGTCCCTTCTGGCCTGATATATTTCTGTTTCTCAACTGACAGTCTTAAGGAAGCTTTCTTGTAAGTAACTGACTGCCTTTCTCTTGTGGCTTTTAAGATTCTCTTTTTGTCTTTAATTTTTGGCATTTTGATTATGATGAGTCTTGGTGTGAGCCCCGTTGGGTCCATCTTGTTTGCGACTTCCTACACTTCCTGGACTTGTATGTCTTTTTCCTTCACCAGGTTAGGAAATTTTAAGACATTGTTTCTTCAAATAGATTCTCAATCCCTTGCTCTCTCTCTCTTCTCCTTCTGGTGTCTCTATTACGTAGATATTGTTACACTTCGCATTGTTCTAAAGTTCCCTTAAACTATCCTCATTTTTTAAAAATATTTTTTCTTTTTGTTGCTCTGATTGGGTGTTTTTTTTTTCTACCCTGTCTTCCAAATCACTGCTTTGATCCTCTGCGTTGTCAACCTGGTGTTTATTCCTCCCAGTGCATTCTTTCAGATGTGGCATCTGCATATCTGACTGGTCCTTTTTTATGCTTACTTTTTTTTTTTTTCATGCTGCTGAGCATCATTATAATCATTACTCTGAACTCTATATCTGATAAATTGCTTACCTCCGCTTCATTTAGCTCTTCTTCTGTAGAATTTTCTTGTTTCTTCATTTGAGGCCAGTTTCATTTTCTCTCCATTTTAGTTGCCTGTTTGAGTTGGTTTCTGTGTATTTGGTAGATGTACTATGACACCTAGTCTTGGTAGGGTGGCTTTATATAGTAGGTGACATGTGGAATCCAGTGGCACAGTCTCCCTGATCACCAAACTGGGTGCTCTAAGAATCTCTCTTGTGCATGTTGTGTGGGCCTTCCTGTTGTAATTGTGTCTTGATTGCTATAGCCCATTTGTGCTTGGGCTCAATCCTCAGACTGGCTGACAGTGAAGCTCAACCCCCAACACAGCATGCAGGTTCTGATCTCACAAAACATAATTCATCTCAGTAGGGTTTGGTGCCTGCCAATATCTCCTTGTGGAAATGCTGCTTGTGATGTTCCTTGCATCCTGCTCTGTTGTGTCTGAAGCTGGCCACTGGGTATTTAGGTTCTGGGCCTCTTCAGAGAGACTCTGGTGCAGGCCAGTATCAGACACCGTTTGTGCTTGGCCCTGAGCAGCCTGTTTGGAACTATCAGTGAGCCACAGCTGTGGCTGCCTCTGCTGGCCCTGGGTATGTGTGGAAAGGACCAAGCTGTGAACCAAAATCTAGTGTTACTAGCCCCAGGCTTAGGAGCAGGTTAGGCAAAAACTCAAAGCACCCAGGAATCCGCCTCTGCCTACAGGTTGTCTATTCATCTCTGTCGTTAATTAGCCTCTGGCTGTAGTCGGGGTGTAAATTCCACAGGGTGGGGTGAGAGAAATTCCAAAGGATGGGCTATGCTTACCCCCAGGATAATTCTGCATGGATGGAAAAGGTCTGCCTAAGAAATACAGTTTCTGCAAAATAGGGAAGTATCTCAGCCCAAGGATCCAGATGGCTATTCTCTTAGATCTCCCCACAGAGCCACCAACTCCTCATTCTCCTCACATAGCTCTAGTTCACTCTGCCCTCCCTGCCAGAGCCCAAGGTGAATGGCTGCAAATGTATTTTCTGTGTTGGCCCTTTAAGAGGGTGCCTGCATTTCTGGCCATCTCTCTCTGGCAGACAGAACCCCCACTACTTTCACAACCAGATGTTATGTGGGCTCCTTTGCCAGTTCTGGTGCTCTGAGCTGGGGAGCCTGGTTTGGGACTTAGTTCCCAGACTTCTCAGGGAAAACCCCCCACTGCTGAAATATCCCCTCAGAACTTCAGCTGCTGCCTGTGGGAACCCAGCCAGCCCTGTTGTGCGTCTGCACTTCCTCCCAGTCTTGGTGTGGCTTCCTCTGTAACCCTTGGTTCTAAGACTCCTTTCCAGCTAGTCTTTAGTTGGTTTTTCATGACGATTTTTGATGTTTTAATTTTCATTCCAGTTTGGTCTTGGGGGAAGGTCAATGTCGCTTCCAACTATTCTGTTGCTACCTTGGAATCCACTTTTTTTTTTTTCTTTTTTCTCAATCCTCCACCCCCACAAAATCTCTACCACCAGAGCTGCCTGCCTGGTCTCCGTCTGTGAGTCTGTGTTTATTTTGCTCAGAGGTTCAGTTTGTTCATTAGATCCATATATGAATGAAATCATGTGGTTCTTCTCTTTCCGTGATTGGCTTATTTCACTCAGCGTAATGTCTTGAGGTCCTCTCCCCTCACCTTCTCGCTCATCCTCCCAACCACTCTCCCCTTCATTCATACTGTCTGTGAGTCTGTTCTGTTTTGTTTTTGTTTGTTCATTTATATTGTTCTTTAGATTCCACATACTAGTGAAGTCATATGGCATTTGCTTTTTTCTGCCTTACTTATTTCACTTAGTGCAATACCCTCTAGGTTCATCCATGTAGTGACAGATGGTGTGATTTCTGTCTTTTTTACAGTCAAATAACATTCCATTATATATATGTACCCAATTCTTAATTCTATCATCTATTGATAGTCTTTCAGGTTGCTTCTATATCTTGGCTATTATAAATAATGCTGCAACAAACATAAGAATGCATATAACTTATCAAATTAGTGTTTTGAATTTTTTTGAATAGGTACCAGAAGTGGAACGGATGGGTTATAAGTTAGTTAATTCTATTTTTACTTTTTTTGAAACACCCCCATACTCTTTTCTGTAGTGCCTTCACCAATTTGCAAACCCACTAACAATTCATGAGGGTGCCCTCTGCTCCACATCCTCACCCACACTTGCTGTTTGCTGATTTATTGGTGATAACCATTCTGACAAGTGTGAGGTAATATCTTCTTGTTGTTTTAAGTTGCATTTTTCTGATGGTTAGTGACATTGAGCATCTTTTCATATGTCTATTGGCTGTTTACTGGATTCATGTATCAGTTCTAGGAGTTGTTTTGGTGAGATCGTTAGAGTAAAGATATGCAGTATCTGCACAGTTTACGTCTTCCTTTCCATTTGGATGCCTATTATTTCTTTCTCATCGTGAATTGCCATGGCTATGACTTTCAATATTATGTTGAATAAAAATTGTAAAAGTGGACATTCTTGTCTTGTTCCCGATCTCAAGGAAAATGCTTTTAGGATTTCACTGTTGAGTATAATCTCGGCTGTGTTTTTGTCATATATGGCCTTTATTATATTAGATGTATTCCCTGTATTCCCATTTTGCTGAGAGTTTTTATCATAAATGGATGCTGGCTTTTGTTAAATGTTTTTTCTACATCTATTGATATGAGCATATGATTTTTATTCGTCATTTTGTTTATGTGGTGAATGCCATCAATTGATTTGCAGATATTGAACTAACTTTTCATGCCACAAATAAATCCCACTTGTTCACTATATGGTTTTCTAAATGTAGTCTTGAATTCAGTTTCCTAACATTTTGTTGAGAATTTTTATATCAACTCTCATCAGGGATAGTGACCTATAATGTTCTTTTTCTTGTAATGTATTTGTCTTGTTTCAGGGATCAGAATAAAGCTGGCCTCATAAAATAAGCTTGGGAGTCGCTCCTCCTATTGAAATTTTGGAATAGTTGAGAAGAATGAGTGTTAATTCCTTTTTGAAATTTTGGTAAAATTCCCCTGTGAAACCATCCAGGCCAGGACTTTGGCTGTGTGGAAGGTTTTGAATACTTATTTGATTAATGAAACCAAGAGCTTGTTTTTTGAAAAGATAAAGAATTGATATAATACCTTCAGCCAGGCTCATCAAGTAAGAAGTGATAGGACTCCAATAAATAAAACCATAAGTGAAAGAGAAAAAGTGACAATTGACACCATAGAAATACAAGGCTTCACGAGGAAATTCTACAAACAGTGACATACCAACAAGTAGGACAATCTGGAAGAAATAATTAAATTTCTAAAAACATACAATCTTGCGAGCCTGAATCAAGAAGAAACAGAAAATCTAAACTGACCAATAGCGACTAATGAAAGCAACTTGGTTATCAAAAATCTTCCTATAAGTAAAAGCTCTGGACCATGTGCCTTCCCAGCTGAATCGTACCAAACATTCAAAAAAGGATTAATACCTATACTCTCAATCTATTCCAAAAAACTGAAAAGGAGAAAAGGTACCCAACCTCTTTATAAGACCACCGTTAGCCTGATACCAAAATCAGACAAAGACACCACAAAGAAAGAAAACTATAGGACAGTATTCCTGATGAATATACATGCAGAATCCTCAACTAAACATTAGTAAAATTAATTCAGCAATACATTTAAAAGATTATACAGTATAATCAAGTGGGACTTATTACTTACTGGATTGCAAAGTTGGTGCAGTATCTGCAAATCAATACACCACATGAATAAAAGGAAGAATGAAAATTACACGATAATATCAACAGATGCAGAAAAATCATTTGACAAACTCCCAAATCTATTTATGATAAAAACTTTCAGTCAAATGAAAACACAGGGAGCATACCTCAATATAATAAAGACCATATATGACATCTTTTACTTAAAGATCAGGAACAAGACAAGGATGTCCACTTTCACCACTTCTATTCAACATAACATTGGAAGCCATAGCCACAGCAATCAGACAAGAAACGGAAATAAAGGTCATCAGAATTAGAAGGGAAGATGTAAAAATGTCATTGTTTGCAGATGACATGAAACTAGAGAGAGAGAAACCAAGATTCTACCAAAAAATATATATATATTAGTACTAATAAAGGAATTCAGTAATGTGTCAGGATACAGTATTAACTTTCAGAAATTGGTTGCATTTTTATACACCAGTAAAAAAAAAAAAAAAAAAAGGTATCAAAAAAAGGAATTAAGAAAAGAATCCCATTTACAATGGCACCAAGAAAATAAAATACCCAGGAATATATTTAAGCAAGGAGGTAAAAAGACTTGTGCATAGAAAACTATCAGACATTGAAAAAAGAAACAGAAGATACAATAAGTGGCGGCAGATGGCCAAGGATGCCCATGCTACCCAGAGAATGTAGATTCAATGCCATCCATATCAAAATACCCACAGCATTTTTCACAGATCTAGAATAAATAAGCCCTAACATTTCTGTGGAACCACAGAAGACCCTGAATAGCTTCAGAAATCTTGAGAAAGAAAAATAAAGTTAGAGGTACTATAAATCTAGAGTAATCAAAATAGCATGGTACTATAATAAAAACTAAAACATATATTAATGGACCACAATAAAGAAAACCCAGAAATAAACCCATGCTTATGTGGTCAATTAATCTATGACAAAGTTGGGAAGACTATACAATAGGGTAAAGACAGTCTCTTCAATAGAGTTGGGAAAACTGAACAGATACATGCAAAAAAGAAAAGAAAAGAAACTAGACCACCAACTTACAACATATACAAGAATAAACTCAAAATGTATTAAAGACTTAAATGTAAGACCCTAAACCATAAAACTTATGGAAGAAATCATGGACCATAAATTCTTTGACATCGCCCTTAGAAATGGTTTCTAGGATGTGTCTCCTCGGGCAAAGAAAACAAAAGAAAAAGTTAAAAATGAGAGTAAAAAAAAGTTGCACAGCAACAGAAACTGTCAACAAAACTAAAAGACAACCTACCGATTGGAAGAATATATTCACCAGTGATATATCTGATAAGAGGTTAATATCCAAAATTTATAAAGAATTTATACGAGTGAAGAATTAAATTTACTCATGCTTTTTTTCAATGCTAATTCCCGCCCTGGCTGGTTTGGCTCAGTGGTTGCAGCATTGGCCTGCGGTCTGGAGAGACCCGGGTTCGGTTCCCACTAAGGGCACGTACCTCGGTTGCAGTTTAGCCCCGGCCCTGTTTGGGTCATGTGGGTGGCAGCCACTCGATGTGTCCCTTTCACGTCGATGTTTCTCTCTCTCTCTCTCTCTCTCTCTCTCTCTCTCCCTCCCACTCTATCTGAGCAAAATATCAAAAAATGTCCTCGGGTGAGGATAAAAAGTAAATTAAAAAAAAAATGCTAATTCCCACCTTGAGCAACATTATGAATATAATTTTCCTTTTGGGGTACCCGTCTTTCTTCCTATTCATCCCCTTTCCTACCTGTCTGGCACAAATCAGCAGACTTTCTTATGTCCCTTAGGCAAGTAAGTGATGCTTCCCCAAACATATCTAATTGCTGCCTATAATTATTAGCCACTTATTATCAGCAGTAGAAATTTATGTTACCTTTTCCAGGGTGTTTTACACGTTCTTTTCAAATATGGAATTTAAAGTGTAATTTGCCTTTGTTGGAGAAACTTCTAACACCAGTAAACAGTAAGAATGTGTAAATGCATTCATTATGTATTAGTTTAAAAGCACTATACCAGATTCAACATATAATTCTTCTAGTATAAACAAACACCTTAAAAATTCCTTTGCTGCCCTGGCCGGTTTGGCTCAGCGGTTAGAGCGTTGGCCTGCGGTCCGGAGAGACCCGGGTTTGGTTCCCGCTAAGGGCACGTACCTCGGTTGCGGTTTGTCCCCGGCCCTGGTCGGTTGTGCGGGTGGCAACCACTCGATGTGTCCCTTTCACATTGATGTTCCTTTCTCTCTCTCTCTCTGTTCCTCTCTCTGCCCCCCACTCTACCTGAACAAAGAATGGAAAAATGTCCTCGGGTGAGGATAAAAAAAAAAAAATTCCTTTGCTATGGTTTGGAAGAAAATCAAGCATCACTACGATGAACTGTAGGCGTTGCACGGATTGCACTGCAGTTCTCGGTTTTAAGGGCGTGAACAGGAACGTGACCTGGGTGATCCAGGTCCTTCCATTTCGGCTCCAGCTCCTCTGGGCAGCGTCTAAGGAAATGGAACAAGGCTTGGCCGTGGTGAACGAGAAACAATAAGATGCTAATTCTGTGTCCAGAAATGATCAGACTCTAGGCTACCAATGAAATCAAATAAAAATTGGTCAGGGAGCTTATACCAAGTAACGTATCTATAGGAGATGAATGTTAATAGCTCTCTCCAAAACAGCAGACTCGGTAACATTTGATGGATAGAGTACAATCTCAGCAAAAATTATTCTTAGTGCCTAGAAAGTTTAACTGGAAATCCATGCGTAATACATGATTTTTAAATGATAGTTCATTAAAATCACAGGATGAAATATTAATCTTAATTACGAGTGGCATATTGATTGACTTCGTCACTCTTTATTACGCTGTCAAGTGTTAAAACTGTGTTCTAAGATCAATTTTTCAGTGACTGAAATAATAGCCACCCTTAGAAAATACCATCTCAAAGGACTTCGCTTGCAAGGTCCCTCTGCTGTGGTTAACAGATTGTGGGGGGTGCTAACTACGACACAGTGGGAGTCGAATAATTTGCTTCATTGATGGTTTTCTTGATATATATATGCATGTATGTGTGTATATGCATGTGCACGTGTATATGTATGTGTACATATATATGTATGTGTTTATGTATGTGTATATGTATATGTGTGTATATGTATCTGTGCATACACACATGTGTGTGTACGAGTATATGTATGTTTGTGTGTATCTGTGTGTGTGTGTGTGTATGTGTGTGTATGTATATTTGGTGGTTCGGGTCTTCATTTTTATTTGAAGAGTTCACTTTAACACCATGATAAAGAGATAAAGTATAGTTACCATGACTCCGTGATCCCCTAACTCATGTACATGGTCCTTGCTTCCAGTTCAGTGAGAAAGGTGCCGGCCTGGTGTCAGGAGCCCACAGGGAATCTGAAGGCTGTGGTGGGCCCTGTCCTTGTCCCGCCGGGCAGAGGACCGTTGCACTTGTCTGCTGTTCTGCAGACCCGTTTGGAGATTAGATAGGATCCATTGTTAGGTGATCTCGGGCGCCTCAGCTTTGTCTGGGATGCAGTCAAGTTGACAGAGAAGAAATGCAGGAGATGCCACATTTTACTACTGCAGAGCCATTCAGAGGTTCAAGGACTGTTGAGGGAAATTCGCTTTATTTCTCTGAGTCTTTATCTTCGTCTCTTTCTTCTGTTCATCGTCTACCCACCATTCATCTAATCACTCACACATCCATATACATTGAATTACGGGGGAGAGTGAAAATATTACATAACTTTTATTGTGAACCTAACCCAATGTCTAAAATGTGGTAGATGCTCAATAAATAAATAGTATTTTATTCTCCCTGACCCTCAGTCCACCTTCGTAACACCTAAAAGAGGTAAGTATAAATTTTAAGCAAGATTTTCATTTCAACTAATTATATTTGCTTCCAGATCTTTCCTACTATTTTCTATTTATCTATATATAAAAATTAAAAATCTTAAAACCATATTATTCGTAATAGCCCCAATTTGGAGAAAGCCCAAATGCCCGTCAACTGATGACCAGGTAATAAAATGTGGTATATGCACCCTGTTGGATGTCCTCCGGTAATAAAGCATTAAAACTTGCTCCAACATTGAAAACAGTGTCCTGCGTGAACGGAGGTGTCATACGAGACCACAGATTGTATGATTCCATTTGTATGAAATGCCCAGAATGGGCAAATACATAGAGACTGAAAGTAAGCTGGGGTGACTGGGGACTGGGCAAGGGGGGGATTAAGAGATTGATTGCTAAGGGTTTGGGATCCCTTTGGGAGGTGATGAAAACGTCCTGAGATGTATTATGGTGGAAGTTTCGTGACTTTCTGAATCTATGGAATGCCACTGTCCACTCTAAGTTGGTGAATTATATGCTCTATGAACTGGATCTTAAAGCTGCTATGAAACTACAAGGACTGTGTGGGTGTAGTATAGTCAAAACGATACAATGTATCTTAAGGGTTTCTGCTACATATCTTTTGTTGCACATGAAGGTAGGAAAGTAACCACTATGGAGCTGCTTCCAAATTAAGTGCTGTTACTTCTTTTCCTCAGTGATTATTCAGAATGTTCTGCCGGTGGCTGGTGCAAAAGGAAGCTCATTTCGCTAACAGTGCAGACTGCTGATAGATGTGATTCCATCGTTGTAGGTCTTGAACCTTGTGCAGTCGTACGTGACCCTGCGGGTTCCCCTGTACGTCTCCTACGTGTTCCACTCTCCCGTGGGCGTGGGAGGCTGGCAGCACTTCGACCTGAGGTCGGAGCTCCGGCTGACGTTTGTGTACGACACGGCCATCCTGTGGGACGACGGCATCGGCAGCCCCCCGGGGGCCGAGCTCCAAGGTGGGTTCGTGCCAACGTGCAACACACGCCTACTACCGGAGAGGACCGTCTGTAGTAGCTAGAAGTCGTAAAATCAACTTTCGGTGTATTCATTTTTATACTGAACATTTTCAGATGATTTTGTTTCTGTCATGAAAAAAAGTTTATTTTAAATCAGTCATATCGGTGCCTCGAGTTTTGTGTGATGCGTGACTGTTAGATGTAATATCTACATTTCGTGGACACGTAACTCTCAGTCCATTCATTCTAGGTGATTGATTATTTATATGTTACACAACACAATTTGTATATGCCCCTAGATTCTAAAAAACGGGTAGAGGAAATATCCATTGGAAATAACCCAAGAGAAAACATTACACATTTTTGTTTCTGAACACGGGAGGTGTGTTTTCAAGTCCCAGATTCTAATTCTGACTCTACAGCTAATTAGCTGTGAGACCTTGGACATACTGACCTCTGTGGCACTCAGCGTGTTCTGAAAGATGGACTAGACTTCTAATATTCTTTCTCTTTTAAATTTTGATTATTCGTTGACACTTAACAGGATGTTTTGGAATCGTGGTGGTAAGTGCCTTCACTAGGGGGCCCATGAGCATCTACAGAATGTGGTTCCAATTTCCATGCCAAGCTCATAATTCACAGTCCCCAGCAGACAGCTAATTAATGCATTAGTGGAGTTCGTGCTACCGCTCTGATTCTTTGTGGGTCTGAGCATCATGCCCACATCGCTTTTCATGAGCTGAAGGGAAGACTCTGTTGATAGTTCATCCCCAAATCTCCCGTCTTACACAGATGAAATGACCTGACAGCCCTGTGTCAGGTCATCTGTTCAGCCTGAACAATTATTCTAGATTGTTCAGCACATTTTAATTCCACAGTTTGGCTCCTGCCTCTCTGGTCACTCGGAACTGTCCTGATAATACCCTTGCTAGAATGCTTACAGCTGAGGTGACCCTGCCGTGTGGCCCAGGGGCGGAGCGGCGCCCCTGCACCGGGAGGCTGGAGGTTCGACTCCGTCGGAGCACGTGCCCCGGTACAGGCTCCGTGCTCAGTAGGGCGCGCGCAGGAGGCAGCTGATGGAGGTTTCCATCTCTTCCTCCCTGCCCCTTCCTGTCTCTGAAATCAGTAAAAACACCAGGTGAACGGATCTGAATTCATTTTGAAAGCAATCGTGTACATCGGCAGTGCCCGTCACCGGCATCTCCACCCGTGTGCCCTCTCCCCTGCAGGCTCGCTGTACCCCACCAGCATGCGCATTGGGGAGGAGGGGTGCTTGGTCGTGAACTTCAAGACAGAAGCCAAATTCCACGGCTTGTTTGTGCTCTCACATCCGGGTAAGCCCGTCACTCGGGAACTTCCACTCCGCGACCACAAGGCAGTGTTTTTCCACGTTCACGCGTGTTTCAGCTTCCGTGTGAGCTCTGAGGCCCCGGGTTTTAGGGGATCGCATGTGCGCAATGACAGCGTGAAGCCTTGATCACTGTTTGGCTACGTCTCGCACTCTGCAGAATCATCAGCGTCTATATAGACTTTTTTTTTTTTATCCTCACCCGCGGACATTTTTCCATTTTTTGTTCAGATAGAGTGGGAGGGAGGGAGAGAGAGAGAGAAACATCGACGTGAAAGGGACACATCGAGTGGCTGCCACCCGCACAACCAACCAGGGCCGGGGACAAACTGCAACCGAGGTACATGCCCTTAGCGGGAACCGAACCCGGGTCTCTCTGTACCGCAGGCCGACGCTCCAACCGCTGAGCCAAACCGGCCAGGGCTTTTAGAGAAAATAAAAAAACGGTTTAACTAAATGTGAAAGAAAACTCCACTGAGTTTATTTAAATGAAGTTTTCCTTCAAGAGCATAGTAACCACGATCCCCTCTTCTACTTAAGTTCCGCGGAACAGAATAATTGAATTATACTGCGTTTGTTCAACAGGACTTCTCCGTTCACAGCTGTTTTTCTGGTACAGCCAGAACCCTTTACAATAGAGCCAGAAGTAACACCGCTATTGTACTTACGTTTCCCACATGTTACTTTTTTCTTAATCCTCACCCCAGGATATATTTTTTTTTCCATTTAACTTCAGATGAAGTGGGAGGGAGGAAGGAGAGAGAGAGAGAGAAACATCGATGTGAAAGGGACACATCAATTGGTTGCCTCCTGCACAACCCCAACCAGAGCCAGGGACGGAACTGCAACCAAGATACATGCCCTTGACTGGAATCAAACCCACGACCATTTGGTCCGCGGGTCCGACATTCAAACCGCTGAGCCAACCCGGCCAGACCCATTACCTTTCATGATTGGCTATGAGATTTTACTGACTGGTGGACTTAATCTGAATATCAGTCAGGTAGCAGTCGCTAAAGTCCCATGTCAAAGCCCTTTCTTTTTGCATGAAGGACATTTCACTAGAAATAATTTTCGTTTCACTCTCAATATTACGCAAACGGTGTGTGTGTTTTACTGGTGAGCCAAGTAATGCCCGGCTGGTGGGGACATCGCTCTCTCACTGTGTCCCGCCTCCGTCCTCCAGGGGGAGCTCTAAGCCAAGGCGAGGCCACTGCTGAAAATTCAGGCCCAGAAAAAGGGTTCTTGGTCATTTTATGAGGCTGAGCTACAAGAAGGGCAAAACCAAAAAATAACAATTTATCTTTAGTATAATTGACAATTCTGGAAAATAAGGGTTTCCTAGCCTCAGTTTTCAGCCAACGTGTCTACCTTTCTAATACACCGAGTCTTTGTTTAGACATGATTGCAGGCAAGCTCATTAAAGGTGATCCCATGTGCAAATTGGTTTCCCCCAGCTGTGTGGGTGCTAATAGACAGGAAGTTCAGCTAACAGCTTTGGTGCAAATAGATGCATTCACATCAGGCCGTGTTGTGCTGCTTTGCCCCCTGGACGGTACCCTTGAATACGCGAGCATCTCTGCACGGTCATGGGCAGAATTACACAGTGACAAGCACCAAGTCAGGGATCAGAAGGTACAGGGCCTTGCTGTGTGATCTTGGGAGAGTCCCAGCTTCTCTATCTGCAGCATGATAAAATCGACCCTGGTACTTTGCAGGCTTATTATAAGAATAAAAGCAACTAATGTATTTCAAGTGCTTTGAAAACTCGAAACTGTTATGCACTCTTTTAACCACCCTGCCGTTGTTGTTGTCGGCGCTTTTCTAGGCTCCTTCACGAGCTCAATGATCCTGTCCGCGGACCATCCAGGACTGACGTTCTCCCTGCGCCTGGTGCGGAGCCAGCCGACCTACAACCAGCCGGTCCAGCAGTGGACTTTTGTCTCTGACTTTGCAGTGAGTGACTGGGCTCCGATTGAATGTTCCCTGTCTGTTCCCTCTGATTGCACCTCAGATTTTTAATACCGCCCCCCTTCTGCCCTGACTGGTTTGCTCAGCAGTTAGAGCATCAGCCCACAGACCAATGAGTTGTGGGTTTGATTCTGGTCAAGGGCACAGACCTCGGTTGTGGTTTGTCCCCGGCCCTGGTCAGGGTCATGCAGAAGGCAGCCGGTCGATGTGTCTTTTTCACGTTGATGTTTCTCTCTCTCTCCCTCTCCCTCCCTCCTACTCTGTCTGGAGATAAATGGAAAAATATCCTCGGGTGAGGATAATAAATAAATAAACAAACAAATCAATGCCCTGCCTTCTCCTCGAAGGTCCGCGACTACTCGGGAACCTACACGGTGAAGCTGCTGCCATGCACCACCCCGTTGCAGCAGGAGTACCACCTGCCAGTCACCTGCACCCCCAGAGAGCCCGTCACCTTCGACCTTGACATCCGGTTCCAGCAGGTGCATCTCATGGAATTATCTCCCCAGACTCATAGAATCCCATGTTGTTATTTGTTTCATTTTTATCAGTTAAAGAAAAATGCACACAGCCTTGGATGGTTTGGCTCAGGTTAGAGTGTCAGCCTGCGGACCAAGGAGTCCCAGGTTCAAGTCCGGCCAAGGGCACGTGCCTCAGTTGCAGTTTGTCCCTGGCCCTGGTTGGGGTCATGTGGGTGGCAACCACTCGATGTATCTCTCACATTGATGTCTCTTTCTCTCTCTCTCTCCCTCCCTCCCACTCTGTTTGAAGATACATGTAAAAATATCCTCGGGTGAGGATTTAAAAAAAAGAAAAGAAAAAAGAAATGCACACAATGACTTTACTTCCTGCACCCTGGGGGGGGAGGAAGTCAGACAGGAAGTAAGGGAGGAAGAAAGGAGGAGAGAATTGCCCTTTATCCATCGTTGGTTCAGTATGTAAAAATCCATAATTAAGAGTATGCAAGGGGTGGTTTTGTTCTTATCTCTTCCTGGAGTTCGCTGCCGTAGAGACCTGAGACTCTTCCCAGCGTCCCTCTTTATCTGGTCCTCGATCTTGTGGAAGAATAAATGTTCTGGGAGCCACCTCAACGCACCTGACTGCCATAGTTAGAAGAAATGGAAGGCGCTTTTGCCTAAGAATTGATGCTAAGCGTTTGCTGCCGCTGACTGTGGCGTTGACGAGTCCCTTACAACCCCCGCAAACAGTGGGAATGAGCTCAAGCAATGCCGCTTGGCCTCATTCCGAAGGTGACCACCTCGCCAGCCGCCGTCTGAGGACAGGCCGGCGCTGCGGTTCCCTGGGCTGGCGGGCTGGGCCTGACCTCACAGCGCCGCGTCCAGTGTCTCCCGTGCAGCGAGGGTGTGTCTGTGAGTAACTGTCCGGGCAGCGCCAGAGCCACCTGCAGCACATAAAGGCGTTCACTCTGGGTTTTAGGTCAGCGACCCCGTGGCGGCAGAGTTCAGCTTGAACACCCAGATGTACCTGCTCTCCAAGAAGAGTCTCTGGCTGTCCGACGGAGCCATGGGGTTTGGTCACGAGAGTGATGTTGCTTTCGCAGAAGGTATCACTTCACCAGTGGGAGGCCTGCCCTGTGCTGTACCTTGTATCTGCTGTGCTTCGCTTTATCGGGATTGTGTTTAAGCCCTGGTGGGTGTGGCTCAGCGGTTAGAGCATCGGCCCATGGACCAGAGAGACCCGGGTTCGGGTCTGCTGAAGGCACGTACCTCGGTTGCAGTTTGTACCCGGCCCCGTTGGGGTTGTGTGGATGGCAGCCAGTCACTGTCTCTCTCTCTCATCAATGTTTCTCTCTTTCTCTATCTTCCTCCCTCTCTCCCTCCTGCTCTATCTGAAGATAAATGCAAAAATGTCCTCAGGTGAGGATAAAAAAAAAAAAAAGAATTGTGTTTAAGGGAAAATATATAACCTCTTGTATGGTTTGGAGACTATAACTGGGCCTTTACCACTGGGGCAGGTGTATGTCACTGAATAATTTTATCTCTGGAGGTGTTCAGCTGTATTTTCCTTAGTTACATGATTTTTGGAATAAGTCTGGATTTTTTTTTTTCTTAAATGTATTTTCAAGTTTTGCAAACTCAAATACTGCAGCTACATGAAACGGAAATGCCTCCCAGACCAGCACTGGGCTTCCCAGCACCGTGCTGACGGTCTGGCACAGACGTGGGGTCAGTCACGGCTGTGAAGTAGGTGGCCTCCCAGCACCGTGCCGACGTCTGGCACAGACGTGGGTCAGTCACGGCTGTGAAGTAGGTGGACTCCCAGCACCGTGCCGACGGTCTGGCACAGACGTGGGTCAGTCACGGCTGTGAAGTAGGTGGCCTCCCAGCACCGTGCCGACGTCTGGCACAGACGTGGGTCAGTCACGGCTGTGAAGTAGGTGGCCTCCCAGCACCGTGCCGGCATCTGGCACAGACGTGGGGTCAGTCACGGCTGTGAAGTAGGTGGACTCCCAGCACTGTGCTGACGTCTGGCGCAGACGTGGGGTCAGTCACGGCTGTGAAGTAGGTGGCCTCCCAGCACCGTGCCGACGGTCTGGCACAGACGTGGGTCAGTCACGGCTGTGAAGTAGGTGGCCTCCCAGCACCGTGCCGACATCTGGCACAGACGTGGGGTCAGTCACGGCTGTGAAGTAGGTGGACTCCCAGCACCGTGCTGACGTCTGGCGCAGACGTGGGGTCAGTCACGGCTGTGAAGTAGGTGGCCTCCCAGCACCGTGCCGACGGTCTGGCGCAGACGTGGGGTCAGTCACGGCTGTGAAGTAGGTGGCCTCCCAGCACCGCGCCGACGGTCTGGCGCAGACGTGGGGTCAGTCACGGCTGTGAAGTAGGTGGCCTCCCAGCACCGCGCCGACGGTCTGGCACAGACGTGGGGTCAGTCACGGCTGTGAAGTAGGTGGCCTCCCAGCACCGCGCCGACGGTCTGGCACAGACGTGGGGTCAGTCACGGCTGTGAAGTAGGTGCTTGAATACCCGGGCAACTCCTTCAACCCTCTTCCACAATCACATGAAGTTAATTCAGCTTCTTTAAATTGTCAGGCAACGTTATTGTTTTTTTTACTGTTGATGGCATTGCAGATGTCCCCCCATCTCCGCCCCTTGTAGCCCCCTCCACCCAGCCCCTGCCCACCCCAGGCTACATCACACCACCGTCTGTGCCACGGGCCATGTGTGGGCGCAGCTCTCAGCGCTACTCCACAACGTATCCGTCTGCATCCTGCCAAGTCATTTATTTCGCAAACTAGACTTCAACCACGGGGACATTCTGGAGGTTACAGGCCAGGGTTTGAGGTTATCCCCGCTGCTGGCACGTGGGGACCAGTACGTGCCCTGCCACCTGTGGTCACTCTGCAGAGCGGCCAGAGCTGTGGCCTCGGGGTGACCGCACGTCGGCAGCGTCACAGCCGCACCTCAGCACGCGCGCGGCAGGAGCGACTTGTCCGCCTGTGTTGCAGGTGACGTCATCTACGGCCGGGTCATGGTGGATCCCGTCCAGAACCTTGGCGAGTCCTTCTCCTGCACCATCGAGAAGGTGTTCCTGTGCACCGGGGCCGACGGCTACGTCCCCAAGTACAGCCCCGCGAACGCCGAGTACGGCTGCCTGGCCGACTCCACGTCTCTCCTGCACAGGTTTAAAATCGTGGTAAGTGTGGGCCTCCTCCGTGACCACGTCAGAGTTGAAACTAAGCCGGGGAACATCCACCCTTGGGAGCCACCTGAAGAGTAGTTAACACGACCATGACGAACAGCATGAAGAAGCAGCCACGTTGAGGCGGGGGTGGGCAGCACACGGGCTGATCCCAGCCTGGTGGTTAAGAACGGGAAAGACATCCTGGCTGTGCAGGGTCCCCAGAGGGCCAACGGGTGCCGGCCCCAGCCAGGGCCACCAGCCCCGAGCGCGGTTATGGGGGGAGTACGGCTGTGGGTGTCAGCAGCGTTTCCTCCTGGGTGGGCAGCGGGTAGCTGTAGACCCGCTAAGGTATCCTCCTAAAGGGCCGGAGCACAGACCCCTCTCACACTCTCTCAGGCCCCCATGAAGGGACATTGGTTTGGGAAGTACCCGGGACATGTAGGGATTGTGTAGCTTCAGGGCGAGGGCTGGAGAAGCAAATCTGTTCAGGACCGAAATGCTGGCAGGTGTCCTTGTCCCCAGAGAGCCCTTCCTCCACACAGGCGCCCGGGCAGGGTGGCACCAAGTCTGACTCTCCCTTAACCTGGCGATTTCTTGAGACCCTCCCCTTCCCCATGCACACGGCTGGCTTGAACTCTTCCGGTGGCTCTTGGACACACATGGCTGGCCTTGGCCCAGGCTGCAAACATTCCTAAAATCTCTCAAAGTCCCACAAGCCCCGAAGCAGAGGCTGGCCTGGCCCTGCCTGGTACCACCTGCTGAGCCGCTCCAAGCCCAGCACCGGTGGAAGCCAGCCCTACTGCACAACACCGCCCTCCCGCGCACCCCACACCCGGGACAGGAGGCAACACATCGCAGTGCAGGTGGCCCCGACTGGCCACAGAGCCCCTGTACCCTTGGCCTGTACCAGAGCCCCTCCCAAGAGTCCCCAGAACCAATACACTCAGTAGCCAGCTTCATGCTGTACCAGAACACAACCCGACTTACCACAAATGACACACACAGGGTAGACTAGGCGGCACCAGAGCCCTGCTAAGGTAAATCTCACTCTGAGGGGTGAACCCCTGCACAACCGTCCGTCCACTGTGAGCATGGCCAGTCCTCATAGCCGGTCAGCCTGAGGGCCTGTCTTCGCACCAATGTTCCAATAGCCATCAAAACTCAATTCAAACAGGAGAGAATACACAAGTCTCAAAAGAGAGACCTTGGCGCACCCAGCTCAGGGGGCCAGCTGACTGTACGACAGGACACCTACTGCGTAAGGTCAGTGCTAGCAATGGGGGGCAGAGCAGCTCCACCTGACACATACAAACACACACTGTGCAAACAGCCAAGAGAAACAAAGAAACATTTCCAAATGCAGGAACAAGGCAACATCCCAGAAAAAGACCTAAGCAAACCGAAGACGCCCGATCTACTAGATACAAAATTCGAAACACGAATGATAAAGATGCTCAGGGAACTCAGGGGAGAATAATGAATTCAGCAAAAACTTATGCAAGACATAAATCATAGAAAAGAACCAATCGGAAGTAAAGAATTCGATAGCTGAAATGGGAAAGATAATAGATAGAATTGACAGTAGATTAGATGAAGCAGAAAACCTAATTATCAATCTGAAAAAAATAAGACTCGCCCTGGCCGGTTTGGCTCAGCGGTTAGAGCGTCGGCCTGCGGTCCTGAGAGACCCGGGTTTGGTTCCCACTAAGGGCATGTACATTGGCTGCAGTTTGTCCCCGGCCCTGGTTGGGTCGTGTGGGTGGCGGCCACTCAATGTGTCCCTTTCACATCGATGTTTCTCTCTCTTCCTCTCTCTCCTTCCCCCTCTATCTGGGTAAAAAATGGAAAAATGTCCTCGGGTGAGGATAAAAATAAAATAAAATAAGACTCAATCAGTACAGCTAAAAGGAAAAAAAAAAGAATTTAAAAAATGGAGATAGTTTAAGGGGCCTCTGGGACAACAATTTGAAGTGTACCAACATTTACATCAGAGGGACACCAGAGGGAGAAGAGAGCGAGCAAGGGATTGAAACCCGACTTGAAGAAATAATGATGGGAAGCTTCTCTAACTTAGCAAAGGAAATAGACATACAAGTTACATCCTAACTAAAATGCAAAGGATAAAGACAAAGGAAGAATCTCAAGAGCTCAAGAGTAGCTGGCTGGGTAGAAGGAGCTCCCATAAGGGTGTCCGCTGGTTTCAACCGGAACTTTCAGGCCAGAAGGAGGAGGCACGAAACATTCAGACTGATGAAAAGCCCAGACCTACCACCAAGACTACTCTGCCCAGCAAGGCTACCTTTAAAAACTGAAGGAGAGGTAAAGAGCTCCCCAGGCGAGGAAAAGTTAAAAGAGTTTTTCACCACCAAACATTACAGGAAATGCTAAAGGGACGTCTTTAAGAAGAAAAAAATAATAAAAGGTATGAGTGAGAAAATAGAACAAAGAAAAAATATTCTCACTTACAAAGGCAAATACATATTAAAAGCAGTGGGTTGACCAACCGTAAAGCTAGGACAAAGGTTTAAATGCAAAAGTAGGATGGTCACATGTAGTTACAACAGTAAATTATTTTAATTTTTTTTTTTATCCTCACTCAAGGACATTTTTCCATTTTTTGTTCAGATAGAGTGGGAGGGGGAGAGAGAGAGAGAGAAACATCAACGTGAAAGGGACACATCGAGTGGCTGCCACCCGCACGACCAACCAGGGCCGGGGACAAACTGCAACCGAGGTTCGTGCCCTTAGCGGGAACCGAACCCTGGTCTCTCGGAACCGCAGGCCGACGCTCTAACCGCTGAGCCAAACCGTCCAGGGCTACAACAGTAAATTAAAGTATACACAAGCAGAACACACAGAGAAGTGAAGTAACAAATGATGACAAAAGCAAAGATGAAGCGTGTGAGTGAAAATGATAGCGGCTTTAAAATGCGTTTGGACTTAAGCAACCATCAACGTAACATAGACTGCTGCAAACAGAACTGTGTGTATCTGAACCACAGGGTAACCACAAGCCCAAACCTGCAAGTCGTAGACAAGAGGTAAAGAGACAGGAACCCTCGCAAACACGACAAGAAGTCTTCAACATACGAGACACGTGAGCAAGAAAATCAGGAGGGAACAGAGAAGCGCCACAGAAACCATCGGAAAACGATCAGACGGCAGCGCACATACCCATCAATAAACGCGCTGAGTGAAGTAACAAGACCCAGGACGGCTAAGGCCGTAAGAAAACAAGACCCATCCCGCTCTGGTCAAGGCGGCGGAATAGGTGAGCTCTGTGCTCGCCTTCCCCAAAGACCACCTCGGAATTACAGCTAAAGGAAGGCACCACCATCTCGGACGGCCTCCTGAAGACCAGATGTGCAGCAAATGTCACGCTGGGGCTGGCAGGAGGGTAGGGGACACAGACTGGGCTGGTTCTAAGCCCGTTTGCGACAGGTAAGGGTTGGGAGGTGTGTCTTGAGGTGGAGGTCCCCTCTGGGGAGCAAAGTGCCAGCCCCACTGGGCTCCCCGGGCCAGGATCCCAGGAGCAGGAAGACAGGTTCCTGCGACGTCTGGCCGAGAAACCAGCGGGGATGGTGGCCGAGGGAGGCACAGGGCCGTGGCAGCTTCAGACGTACCCCTGAGGGTCCCACATGAACTCACCCACTCGCTCTGAGCCCCAGAGCTGGGGAAGAGCTCAAACTGCCCGGACGTACCCGGGAGAACCGATCGCCTGGCTCCGGGCGAGGGCTGCGGGGAGGCTTGCGGCCCCAGGGCTCCTTGGCTGAGCAGCAGGTATCACTGTTCCCTCCGGAGCCGGCCTCCACCCAACCTTCACGCAGGAGGCCCCAAGCCTGAGTCCTCGCCCACAGGACACTGGACGGACACGCCTCACCCCACCCTCGTGGTTTGCTGCGACCCCGCCCGGCTCGTGGCCAGTCCTGCCTCTCCTGGCAGCTCTCCATGCGAACAGCCGGTCTGGGCTCTGCTGCAGGCTCCCGTCACGTCTCCCAGAGGCCCGTACAGCCCAGCCCAGCAGCCTCTGGCCTTGCCTGCAGCACCCACTTGCTAGGTGGCCCCAAGCCCAGCACCGATGGCAGGCAGCGGGACCACAGCGGCACCTCTCCCAGGAGCCTCCAAGTTCAACACAGAAGCCGCCACCTGCGCAGCACTTTGACCTCCTACCAGGTGGTCCCGGCCAAGCACAGGCTGTGGCTCACTGTGGCCTGGGCCGGACCGCATCGTAAGAGGCCCCAGGACCGACACACCCACTGGCCAGCTTCAGACACCCCGGAGCACCACCCAACCACCTCCACGAGTGATACAACCAGAGGGCAGCTTTGGCCGACATCGGAGCCCCACTAAAGCAAACCCTGTTCCAGAGGGTCGGCCCCTGTACAACAGTTTGTCCACTTAGGGTACAGCTATTCCTCACAGCCAGTCAGCCTGAGGGTCAATCCCTACCACGGATGTACCAACAACAATCAAGGCTCAAATACAATAGGGGGGCACAAAGAAGCCATACAGTGGCCACCCCGGGTGCACCTGGCACAGGTGACCATGAAGACTGCACCATGAACCCCACAGGACTCAACGCAGCTCTACCGGGACCAAGAGACATAGCAGACCTAGCAAATATATAGAAACAGATGCAGGGAGGCAGCCAAAAGAAGGAGGCAAAAATCATGTCCCCAGTGATGAACAGAACAAAACTCCAAAAAACAAAACAAACACAACAGCACTAAACACAATGGTGACACGCAGTCAACCAGATGCAGAGTTCAGAACATGGGCTGTGGGGATGAACCTGGGGTGGGGTGGGGTGGTAAATGCACTCAGTGAGAACTTACACAAAGAAAAACAAACGAGTTAAAACAGAAATGAAAACAATTACTGAAATGAAGACTACATGACAGGTAATCAGCGGTAGATTAGATGAAGCAGAGGACTGATCAGCAATTCAGAACACCAGGTAGTGGAAAACACCCATCTGGGACAGCAATTTAAAGAAGAAGAAGAAGAATCCAAAAAATAAAGAAAGTTTAAGAGTCTTCTGGGACAACCTCAAGCACACCAACATTCACATCATAGGGACACCAGAAGGAGAAGAGAGAACATAGATTTGAAAACCTATTTGAAGAAATAATGATGGAAAACTCCCCAAACCTGGTGAAGAATATAGACATATAAGACC
Organism: Molossus molossus; assembly: GCF_014108415.1. Taxonomy (NCBI): domain Eukaryota; kingdom Metazoa; phylum Chordata; class Mammalia; order Chiroptera; family Molossidae; genus Molossus; species Molossus molossus. The sequence goes on along the minus strand of NW_023425403.1, from coordinate 108,763,915 downwards.
AGGAACCACAGAAAGTCCCAAGCAAGGAGGCCCACAACAAAACACAGCATAATTAAAATGCTGAGGTTAAAGACAGAGAGATCTTCAGAGCAGCAAGAGAAAAGCAGCTCGTTACCTACAGGAAGCTCTTATAAGATCAGCTGATTTTTCAGCAGAAACTGTGCAGGTCAGAAGGGATTGGAAAGCAAGAACCTACAACCGAGATGACGCTGCCCAGCCAGATTATCAGAGTTGAAGGGAAGATAAAGAGCTTTCCAAACACCAAAAAAGTGAAAGGGTTTAATCACTACCAAACCAGTATTACAAGGAATGTTAAATGGAAGAAGAAGGAGGAGGGGGAGGGGGAGGAGGAGAAGGAGAAGAAGAAGAAGAAGAAGAAGAAGAAGAAGAAGAAGAAGAAGAAGAAGAAGAATATGAATAATAAAATAGCAGTAACTCTCTATCAATAATCACTTTAAAAGTCAATGGATAAAGTACACAATCTGTGGACATAGGGTGTCTGAGTGGATGAGAAAACATTTTCTAAAGACATTACCAAGCAAATGCTAATACAATTTGAGCCAGCGATTTTACTTCTAGGACTTAGTTTTATATTTCCGTAGGGTAAGTACAGGAATTTGTGTTGCAGTATTGTGCTAGAAAATATAGAAAATTCTCCAAATATTGACCGTCAGGAGAATAGTTAAGAAGTGACAGATGATAGAGAGCACACGGAAGCTACACAAATGTGAAGAAACCCGTTGTTGATACAGTACATTTCCTAATATTTATCATTAAGTGAAAGCAGCAGAGTTAAGAATGTATAATGTTAACATCTGTGTAAAGGAAATAATTGCTCAGATAAGCACAGAATGCATGTGGAAAGAATAGGGTATAATTGAACGTATCAGTTTTGTCTAGAGAAGGAAACTGTTGGTAAGGAGACATGAATGGTAATAATTTTTACTATATTTCTTCTTCCGTCTCCTACAGTTCGAACATGTGGGTTTTGCACCCATTCAAAAATGTTTTGTTCATAAGAAGTAGTAGAATAAGTAAAAAAATAACTGAGAAATCAAACGAAAAATGACCTAAGAAAGAATGATTCAAAAAATGCATAAATAAATCCATCGGTCTAGAGATGTAAGGTGGCTGAGTGGATAAGAAAACCAGGCAAATGGACCCCCCCCCCCCCCACACACACACACATGCTGGGGTAGTGATGTCTAGACAAAATAGACTTTGAAACAAAAGCTGTAACAAGAGGCAAAGAAGGACCCAGCAATTCCACTTCTAGGTATCTATCTAAAGAAACCCGAAACACAAATTTAAAAAGACATGTGCATTTCTATGTTTATTGCAGCATTGTCTGCAATAGTCAAGACATGCAGGCAACCTAAGTGTCCATCGATAGACACATTAATAAAGAAAACATGTCCATATATTAAAGGGAATGTTACTTAGCCATAAAAGAAATTGAAATCTTACCATTTACAGCAACCTGAGTGGACCTAGAGGGTATAAAGCTAATTAAAATGTTGGCAGAGAAAGATAAATACCATGTGACTTCACTTATCGGTGGAATCTCAAAAGCAAACTATATGAACAAACAAAACAGAAAAAAACTCATAGATACAGGGGACGTTTTGATGGTTTCCAGATGGGAGGGGTGTTTAGGTGGTGGTGAAAAGGGAAAATGCACAGACTGCCAGTTACAAAAGCAGGCAGGAGACAAAGTACAATATAGTCAATAACATCGTAATATCTATGCAGGGTGACAAATGGGCACTAGACTGATTGGGGTGATCACTTCATAAATTATAGACAGAATGGGGCAAAAGTAGGTTTACAGTTGTGAGCCTGTGAAACACAATTTATTCTTTTCTTATTATCTGTTGTATTATTTTCCATATGAACAACTGTAAACCTACTTTTGCCACACCCCATAAGTGCCTAATCACTATGTTGTATACCTGAAACACATATAGTACTTTATGTCAATTGTAATTGAAAAAGAAAGATTATTTAAAAAAAAAAGACCCATACATGTGCAACCAACTTAGAGACACACTGTAGATCAAAAGATATACACAGACCGAAGTAAAGGGATAGAAAAAGATATTTCCTGCGAATAAAAATAAAAAGAAACAATGTGCTAGAAATACGTATATCAGACAAAAGAGGCTTTAAAACAATGTCTGTAACAAGAGACAAAGACAGGCAGTTAGTAATGATAAAGGGATCAAACCAGAAAGGATATAATTTTTGTAAACATCAATTCACCCAATGTAGGAGCACCTAAGTATATAAAAGAAATATTGATGGACATAAAGAAGCAATCATTAGTGATTTTGTCATAGTAGGGGACTTTAACACCCCTTTTTCATCAATGGACAGATCACCCAGACAAAACATTGGCAAAGAAACATAGACCTTAAATGACACATTAGAGCAGGTGACTTTAATATATATTTTTATAACTTCCCTATCCAGGGCAGCAGAATAGTCATTCTTTCCTAGTGCACATGGAACATTCTCCAGGACAGACCACTTGTTGGGAAACACGACAAGTCTCAATATATCTAAGATGGAAATCATATCAAGCATCTTTTTCGATCACAATGCTATGAAACTAGAAATCCGATACAAGGAAAAATTAGAAAATTACACAGACAGGTGAAGATTAGATAATTAGCTACTGAACAGGGAGTAGATTAACAGTGAGATCAAGGAAGAATAAAAGAGACCTTGATACAAATGAAAATGAAAACGCGGACAGAATAAAGCAGTTCTCAGCAGAAAGTTCAGAGCAAGGCAGGCCTACCTCAAACAAAAATCTCAAATAAAATATCTAACCTTATACCTGAAGGAATTAGAAAAAGAAGAATAAAATGAGTAGAAAAAAGGAAATAAATGTCAGAATGAAAATACATTAAATAGCATTAAAAAAAAGGGAATAATAAATCAATGAAACTAAGATCTGGCTCTTTGAAAACATAAACAGAGTGGATGTACTTTTAACCAGGCTCATCAAGAAGAAAAGAGAAAGAAGTGAAATAAATAAAATTAGAAATAAAAGAGGAGAGGTGACCACTCTCACTACAGAAATAAACAAAATGAAGCATAGCCCTGGCCGGTTTGGCTCAGCGGTTAGAGCGTCGGCCTGCGGTCCTGAGAGACCCGGGTTCGGTTCCCGCTAAGGGCACAGACCTCGGTTGCAGTTTGTCCCCGGCCCTGGTCGGTCTTGCGGATGGCAGCCACTCGATGTGTTCCTTCACGTCGATGTTTCTCTCTCTCTCTCTGTTCCTCTCTCCCTCCCACTCTACCTGAACAAAAAAAAAATGGGAAAATGTCCTCGGGTGAGGATAAAAAAAAAACACAAAATGAAGCATAAAAATCATACGATTATATCAATAGATCCAGGAAAACATTTGACAAAATCCAACATCCATTTATGGTAAAAACTGTCACAAAGAGAAAGAGAGGGTGCATACCTCAACAAAGTAAAGGCCACATGTGACAAATCCATAGCTGATGAGCAAAACAGACCCAGAGACATAGAAAGGAGTAGGGTTCAGACTGACAAACCCCAGAGGAGGGAGGTGGGGTGGGGGGAGGATGGATGACATGAACCAAAGAACTTATATGCACGTGTGTGTGACCAGCGGACAGCGACGACAATGCCTGGGGTAGCAGGAGGTGGGATAGGGAGAAGGGTGTCCGCGGGGGGGAAGGAGAAACATCTGTAACAAAAATAAATTAATTTTTAAAATGTTTAAAAAGATATAAACAATAAAAAAAAAAAGGAAAAACAAAAATTTGCAGCAAACATGAAAAGACATTTCTCCAAAAACATGCATATGGCCCACGGGCTCATCACTGATTCTCAGGGAAATGCCAGTCAAACCCACGATGAGATAACACCTCACACAGGTTCGAATGGCTATGGTCAAAGTAAACAGAACGTGTTGTCAAGGACGCTGAGTGACAGGGACACATGTGCACTGTTGTTGAGACAGCAGACTGGGGTGGCCTCTCTGGAAAGCAATGTGGAGTTTCCTCGGAAAGTTAGAAACAAATGGCCATATGCCCCAGCAATTCCACTTCTGGGTGATTATCTGAGGAAATCTGAAACATTAATTCAGAAATACATATGCAGCCCTATTTTTACTTCAGCATTAGTTACAATAGCCAAGGTATGGAAGCAACCCTAGTGTTCATCGATAGGCAAAGGGATAAAGATGTAGTACATACACAGTGAAATATTACTCAGCCGTGAAAAATAATAAAATTTTACCATTGTGGCAACATGGATGCACCTAGAGGGGATTGTGCTATGTGAAATGAATGAGGCAGAGAAAAGCAAAAACTGTGTGGTTTCACTTAAATGTGGGATCTAAAAACAACAACAATAACAAACAAATGAACAAAAAAGTCAAAACAAAAACAGATCCGTGGAAACAGAGAACAAACAGTTACCAGAAGGAAGGGAGCAGGAGCTTGGGTAAAAATGGTGAAGGAGAATGTACTCAATAATATCATGACAGGTCTGCACAGTGACAGATAATTCCTAGAATTATTGGGGTAATCGTATTGTAAGGTGCAGAAATGTTAAATCACTATATGGTACACCTGAAACTAAACAACAAATATAATATTGTATGTCAACTATACTTAAATAAAAAATGTTAATGGCCAGAGGATCTGAATAGACACTTCTGCAAAGAAAACATACACATGACCAATAGACGTATGAAAAGATGCTCAAAGACGCTCATTATCAGAGAAATGCGAATTAAAACCACAAGGAGATATTGCCTCACTCCTGTCAGAATGGCTATTATCAATAAATCAACTAGCAACAAGTGTTGGTGAGGATGTGGAGAAACAGAAAACTCACGGATACAGAGTACAAACCGACGGTGGCTGGATGGAAGGGGGTTGAGGGGTTGGGTGAGAAAATGGGGGGCTTAAGAAGTATAAATTGACAGTTACAAAATAGTCACAGGGATACAAGTATAGTGTAGGGAACATAGTCAATGATACTGTAACTGCATGGTGTCCGGTGGGTGGTAGACCTATGGCGGGAATCACTTTGTAAGTTATGTGCATTCTGACCATTCTGCTGTGCACTTGAAGCTAATAGGATATTGAATATCAACTGTAACTGAAAACTCTTTCTTTTTCCCTTGGGGTTAATGCTTTGACCCAAACACTGAACGAGGCACATATTCAAAGTTAAACATTTCGTCTTATGTTTTACTACCAGAGCATCTTTTCAAATAAAACTAAATTGTCACATTTTACGGTTATTTGTACTTGCACCAAACTAATAGGAGAGCACTCTGAACTCGCAACACTGGAATTCCTACAGCAATTCTTACTTTTCTTCTTGCTTAAAGGACAAAGCTCAGCCAGAGACGCAGGTCACCAGTTTTGGGAATATCCTGTTTAATGCCAAACTGGCGGAGGACGACCCGGAAGCTGTTGTCCTAGTGAATCAGCCCGGTTCCGATGGATTTAAAGTGGACTCAACACCGCTGTTTCAGGTAGGCCAACGGCAAGCTAGTGGCAGTAGCTCCATAACCACGTGCAAGTTCCCGGACCTGTAAATGCCTCCGATGTCCCGGGTATAAAGGGCAGGAGTAGTGATACGGCGTTTGGTTCGTGGGAACATTGAAGAGTGAATGGGAAGGACAGCCAGCCACACTGTGCACACGGGAGCTGGTGTTACTTTTATTAATGTGTTACTGATCTTTAAGTCAAGGTGAAATGAAGATCTTGATTCAGACCCGACTAAATATACATCTGATGGGGAAACCTCTGCTTTCCCTATGCCAAATGGCCTTTCCGTCGACTTTCCATGGCCGTTTCTATGGGAGTGATCTGTGGGGGTGGCTGGACTCAGCCCAGCAGGGTGCACAGAAACCTGGGCTCCCCAGACTTCGCACGCCGAGGTAGAAAATTGTACCTGCAGGTAGAGAGGCAGTAGAAACAGACACCGGAGACCACACTACACAGAGCAGAGCAAGCAGACCGATTCGGAGACGTGCTTGCATTATGAATCCTTGGAGAAGCAAGAACACTTTTTAGGGTATTTACTGAAAATTGTTCAGACAGTGGGTTGGGGAAATGTGTTGTCCTTGTTCAACCTAAAGAGAGAATCCTAAGGAAACACGTTTTTATTCTGAAGCAGGTGACCCTATTTTTGCTTCCATTCTTGCTGTTGACTCTGCAAGGGTATGACCTGTCCTGACCCCTGAAAATCCCTGCTTTTCAAGGCCTGGAAAAGCAGAAAACTTTTCTACGGTCTTCTATGTAAAAAAAATTTTTTTTAATTTTCTTTATTGATTTTAGAGAAAGCAGAAGGAAGAGAGAGAGAGAGAGATTGATGAGAGAGAACATCGAGTGGCCTCCTCCTGCACGCCCCCCACTGGGGATCAGACCCACAACCTGGGCATGTGTCCTGACCCGGAATTGAACCAGCGACCTCTTGGTGCCTGGGTCAGCGCTCAGCCACTGAGCCACACCAGCTGGGCAGGTCTTGTATGTAAATATGTGGCAAGACAAATTAGAAAAGAATCCTGAGCTCCAAAAGGTCTGAATTCTAGTCCTACCTCTGCCACTTACTAGTTGAGTGGCATTAGGCAGTTACTCTCTGCTATGTCTTCTTAGTAGGTTTGTATCTGCAGTTCTTGGCAGCTCCGACACCCTGTGACTACAGGTCCTAGATTACCGGAATTCAGCAGCACGTGCTCCCTGAATTGTCACACAAAATACTCCAGGGCGCTGGGAGGGCCCCGCACACACTGCACGCGCAACAGCGACGAGTGTATGAATTGTGTGGACGAAGCTGCCTTAGCATTTATTGCCTCAGCCATTAGTCTCTCTCGCACATAGCCCTGGACTTGGGGGGCATGGTCTCAATGTTCAAAGAAACAATGCTGTGCTCTTCAGGTCGCCGTGGGCCGAGAATGGTACGTCCACACCATCTACACGGTGAGAGCGAAAGAAGGCACCAGCAGAAGCATCGGCAAAAGGAGCGTGGGGGGCCGGTACCACTCGGTGCGGAGTCCCAGGGAGCCCGGGGCACCCAGCCAGAGCAGGAGGAAGCGGACGGCCGGGGGCCCCCCGCCACCGGTGTGGGAGATCGGGGCAGAAAGCAGCCGGGGCACCAATATCCAGCACGTCTGCCTGGACCGAACCGACGAGAAGCAGGTCCCCAGAGGGAGAGCCCCTCCAGACAGCGCCCCCCCCTCGGGACTCGACAGCCCTGGCTCCGAGCCCAGCCTGGCCGCGGTCATGGGGGGCGTGGCCGTGGGCCTCCTCGCCCTGGGCCTGGTGGCCGTGGTGGCAGTGATGTGCCAGGGCCGGGGGCGCGCGGGCGCCACCAAGGGCTCGGGCGGCGGCCCCTCGACGGCCCCGCAGAGCGGCCATGGCGACAGCTCAGAGGTGTGATGACCGGGGGTGAAAGTCGACCTTCTCCTCAGGTGCCCCGGCTGCAAACAACACACACCCACAAGCCCGTGCGAACGGCAGAGACCTGGGGACTTCTGTGATGAAGCCGTTTCGAAGACCCCGCGGTGCTCATGGACTTTGATTTGAATTCTGCCGACTCCGTCACCCATCAAAGAAAAATTCAGACCACAGACCACGACTGTCCTCTTGCCCAGAAAGCTGCCCGGGATGGACAGCCAGGAGTGTCCTTCTGTGTCTGCGTGTCCTCCGTAGGGCGCAGACCAGGTGCTCGGAGGTGCTGCAGACTCAGAACTTCCAGTGTCTGTTGTCGCTATATCCGAACTCGAAGGTGCAATTACACATTGTTTCTTGGTTGTGTAACATTGTATCACTGGACCGGTTTTAATGGTAGTCAGAGAATAATAAACACTGTTTTCATGACACGTTTTCTCATAGGTGAAGACAGAATAGAATTGTGACCCGGGTAACTCAACCCACAGATCACCTTTTCTACCACTTGGGAGGGAATAGAAGGAACAATAAAGGGACAGTAAATCACTCACTTGGATTTGAATTGTTTCTCATCCTCCTCAGACCCTCCTTGTTTAAGGTGCCTATTTAATTTTCAAGTGAGCGAAAGAATGTGTTATGTCTAGAAGAGACAGTTGGAGAGAGACTGCTCTGTTTTGGTAGAAGGTGGAAAACAGTCGAGTTCGCGCATTAAAATACACCGTATTGGCGCTCAATATTTGTGGAAAATGAGAAGGTTGGTGGCACGTTGATGATAAAGAAGTGCCATAGAGTTAGACTGACATTTGCCAGACAAGGTTCTCTAGGACCTGAGCCTCGACGAGTTCAGTCTTGAACCCACAAATGACCATGAGAACCACCATCGCCCGGAGGGGAAAGTGATGTTTAGCAATATCACGTTGAACCAAAGTGCTTCTTATACATTCTTTATAGAATAAAAACCAAACACGTTTTCACAGATGGTGCATGCGTTTAAACTTCAGGGTAGCATAATCGCACAACCGTGCCCATAACCCTACCTGGCCACAGGGCATCTGTCCCAAACCATGGGGTGGGGATTCTTAGAAGTCCAACCTCTTGCCCTGGCCAGTTTGGCTCAGCGGTTAAAGCGTCGGCCTGCGGTCCGGAGGGACCCGGGTTCGGTTCCCGCTAAGGGCACGTACTTCGGTTGCAGTTTGTCCCCGGCCCTGGTTGGTCGTGCGGGTGGCAGCCACTCGATGTGTCCCTTCACGTCGATGTTTCTCTCTCTCTCTCTCTTCCTCTCTCTCCCTCCCACTCTATCCGTACAAAAAAAAAAAAAAAAAATGGGAAAGTGTCCTCCGGTGAGGATAAAAAAAAAAAAAAAAAAAGAAGTCCAACCTCTTCACGTCGGAGAAGCACATTTTCCTGGTGACTGTGAACACCAACCATCGCTTGACTGGGCAGCACACAACTTCACATCCAAAGTCTTTTTTTTATCCTCACCCGAGGACATTTTTCTATTTTTCTTGCTGTTGTTGTTGTTGTTCAGGTAGAGTGGGAGGGAGAGAGAGAGAGAGAAACATCGATGTGAAGGGACACATCGAGTGGCTGCCACCCACACAACCCAACCAGGGCCGGGGACAAACTGCAACCGAGATACATGCCCTTAGCGGGAACCGAACCCGGGTCTCTCCAGACCGCAGGCCGACGCTCCAACCACTGAGCCAAACTGGCCAGGGCCACATCCAAAATATTTTTAAAGAACAAAGTAGAGCAGCGATTTTTAACCGGTGTGCCGCACGAATTTTTGAAACAGTCAATACCTGACTGTTTAGTCAGGGGCATGACCTCTTTTCCCTCAGATCATCAAATAAAAAATTGCCAACAGCCAACACGACAATAACCATCCGGTGTGAATACATAAAAATTATACCTATTTTTTGTCACATCGACAAAAACTATAGTTTTGGGTGTGCTGCAGAATTTTAGTAATGAGTTTGTGTGCCATGAGATGGCAAAAAAGCTTGAAAATCGCTGGAGTGGACTGTAGTCTCCTTTTGTGGAGTAATTTATAAATATCACCTGCCACTCACAGATCCCCACAGGGATTCCATAAATAGAAAGTACTACATAGCCCAGGAGTTAGCTTTTCAAATAAATATTGATAATTCCTTAATTATCCCCTTGTCCTTTGCTTTGTCTTCTGACAAACAGTTAGTACTCCTTTGGCTACCGCATCACTTGGTGGGATGGCGGAGTTCAGCCGTTGCAAACAGCGCATGGACTTCGTACTACTGAGCCCGGAATTCGATGTCTGCACACTGTTACGGGAGGTGCTCTCAACGGACGTACTGTTATTTTATAATTAAGATGCTTCAGAGCCTGACTATCATGTTCTTCATTGTTTTTAGAGAGAAAGGAAGGGAGAGGGAGAGAGAGATAGAAACATCGATGAGAGAGAACATTGACTGGCACCTCCTGCACGCCCCCCACTGGGGATCAGGCCCACAACCTGGGCATGTGCCCTGACCTGGAATCAAACCCGTGACCTCTTGGTGCAGGGTCGATGCTCAGCCACTGAGCCACACCAGCCAGGCAGTTGCTATAGCTTTCTTAAGTACAAAGTGCTTGGATTTCTGCATTATTTTTTTAATACCTCTTTACTTAATATGTGATTTAATATACATTAATCATAAAATCTCTCTTTAGTGGAAAAAAGTATCAGACAAAATACTTCATTACTCAATAAAACAGACCCTCATTTTTTCTCGATTACAGTTTACATGAAGTATTGTTTTATAGGAGTTTCAGGTGTACAGCATAATGGTTAGACAATCCTATTCTTTACAAAGGGATCGCTTGGACATTTCCAGTATCTGCCTGGCGTTATGCATAGTTATTACAATATTATTGACTATATTCCCTGGGTTATTTACATCCTCACGCCCTTCTGTTTAATTATTGTGACACTACCAGGACATACCCACAGAATGACTTCTCACAGAGAACATGGCGTTAGCAATAAAACGCCTTAATTGCTCAGTAGCGTCTGACCCTAGTTAAAACGAGGTCTCGTTGATTCGTCTAGCGAACTCGAAGCTAAACGTTGAACATGAGTGACTCTCCTGACATACGAACCATGAAGCATTAGAATACATAAGCATGCTTGGATGCTGGTTCTACTTATTTCCGGTTATTTCTCTGGTTAACACGGAATGTTCAGCTCGTGTGACCTCCCTTGAGAGATCACACAGAACCAAGCCACCGCCCCGCCCTCGGCAGATTATCATCACAGGCGTCCCTTTCTTTGGACTGCAGAGATTGAGATATGATTAGATTTTCTCCTGCACCAAGGAGACACCAAACTGTTTTAAAATGTCTCTCGAGCGCTTGAAAAGCCCCCCATGGTGTGGATTATTCTGATCACAGACCCGACACAAAACGTTTCCCATCAGCGATCTAGTGGACGCTTCCTTGCTGACCCACAGAGCGGACACAGCGGCGCGGGTGTCTCCGAGTGTCCTTTCCCTCTGGGTGGGAAACAGGCCCACTTTATTCTAGGAATGAGATCTGACAGCCAAGCATGGGCCGACGCTTAGCCCCGGAGCGACACCAGCCAGGCTCCTTCCAGCCCTCGAACATGATCAGAACCTCCAGAACCTTCTCAGGGCGCCCACAGTTCGAACAGTGTCAGTAGAGTCAGCAGGCACCCCCCGCCCTGGGCAGCACCCGCGACCAGGCCCGGCTCCGGGCTCCGTCTGTGGGGATAGTTCTGTCGACAGCAGAACAGCTTGTGCATCACGTCCTCCTGCCCGTCATTCTGGCCCGGGCACCGTCTCCCAGGTCGGCTTTGCCAACGGAAATGGACCGAGGTGAAAGCCACAGAGAGGTCTCCTCGTAGAAATCAGTGCTAAGAGCGAAAATAATCCCAGATTGAGAAGCGTTCAAGGGACAATAACAAAGCAAAATCGAATGGCATTTAGATTTTAAAAGCTGGACATTTGATTTCTGCTACTATGTTGAGATATTAATTTAGTGTTGAGTTAGAAACAAATGTAGTCTTCTAATAAGATAAAGAAAAAATATTTTTAAAGATGTATAGGTTTTACAAATTTTAAATTTACCTACTTTTATTCATTTGAAAACAAACACGCGATGATTCTTTGAAACGCATTGTTTTCTGTCCGTGATCACAATAAAAAGAAAAGCAAGAAAGAAAACAAGTGTCTTTACGAACCATCTGTCAAATGTACGGGACACATATGTTCACTCTGTCCAACTGGCCACAGCTTAGACAAGCGTCACTGGGCAGGACACTGTATTTTTTTGTTTGTTTAATTTTTTTCTTTATTAATCTTTAGAGAGAGAGAAAGGGAGAGGGAGAGAGAGATAGAAACTTCGATGAGAGAGAACATCGACTGGCCGCCTCCTGCAGGCCCCCCACTGGGATCAGCCCACAACCTGGGCATGTGCCCTGACCAGGAATCGAACCAGCGACCTCCTGGTGCAGGGTCGACGCTCAACCACTGAGCCACACCAGCCGGGCGAGCAGGACACTATACACACTACTGTTATCACACACATACACACACACAGAAATACACGTGTATATAAAAATAACCAAACATCTTATTTTTATTTTTTTAAAAAATGACCCTAAAAACGTAGTTTTCATTGAAATGGCTCATATGAAGATTTTTTAAAGCGGTCAACATACTGGTGAAAACATACTTTCATGGGTGTTTCTTTAACATTAGTTCGAAGGTTAATACATTTTCTTAAGTTTTTCCTAGAACTGATTTCAGTATTGCATAGTAATGACATAAAATGTTTCAGAAACTAGGATCCACAGGTTCAAAGTACCCTTTACTCTCTATTTCTTCTTCTTTCCACATCCTTTAAGGTTGAAAACAAAAGGCTTTGAGATGTGAGTAGTTATTTTCATTTTGATAAGAACTTTTAAAATAGAGTGCATGGTATTTTCCTACAGTATTGAATAGAAAGATAACACAGAAAACTTTTTAGATTAAAGTGATTGGGGTGACATTGTTTAATAACATTATGTAAAGTTCAAGTGTACAATTCTGTATTACTGCATCCGTGTTACATTGCATGCTCACCACCCAAACTTTCAAATAAGCAGACAAAACTGGTGCTCTCTCGAACTGAAGTTGCTAAAACAACATATACTGATGTAAAATTGCTTTGATTTAATTTTATTGGCAGAAAAATCTAAATATTGATTTTGCCAACTTTGAACAAAAGGCTTTCTTTTTCTATCATTGAAAGTGTGTTTATTTTCTTTCCCTGATATGTGCGTGTACTTTTTTTAAAATACTGTGTTTTCCTAAGGAACTGCTCTTAAATGACACCTACTGTTTTTCTCCTTCCTTCCCTCCTCCTCCTCTTCCTCCTCCTCTTCTTCCTCCTCCTCCTCCTCCTCCTCCTTCTCTCTCCCTCTCTCTCTCTCTCTCTCTCTCTCTCCCTGCCTCTATTTCTCCATTTACTCCATAGTTTTTCTTCTCTGAGATTTGTTTTTTATTCTTCCAGTGATGTTCCCCTTTTAGTTTTCTAACCCCACAATTCCACTTGTCCTTGGCATGCTCATTCCTTGGAAAGCTGTTACGGAAGCTGATGCCGCACCTGTGCAGCATCCCTTCTTTAGAAAATGCTAAGCCTTTTGGGTAAATAAATAAAAAGAACTTTGCAAAAAATCAAAAGCATCATATTGAATAATGTGATGACAATCTATGACTCTTGGTGGGAGTCCGATATTGACATTTATGATTTTTTTAAAATTCCTTTAAGGATTTAATTAAGAATAAAAGTCAAAGATCACATATATGAAGCTGTTTTAGATGACTAAATACTTTGCAATCAAATAAATGACAAAAATTAGTTAAAATGTCAACAGCACTGAAGTGTTTAAAATTATAATTAACAAGTGCTCATTTATTTTTAACTAGATGTTGCCTGCACTGATTACATAATTATTTAAACACTCTAAGTGAATTTCTACTACAGATATTTATTTTTTCCAATGTTTGAGTAGTTCTCTCACCGAAGGATTGCCAGTACTTTGCCTTAAACATAGAAATGTAAATTTTAAGATACTAATGTTAAAAATGAGAGCATTATAATAAAAATCACTTAAAATGTAGAAGGACAATGACTGGTAAGAACAGATGATTTTTGTAAGGGCCAAAATTAAGCATCTAACTGAGAGGACGAAGTGGTCTTTCTCTACAGCTTTGGAAATTCAAGTTTTGTACAGAATGCATTTCCGTCTATTTGCCGATAAAAGATGATTTTATTCTGGGCCAGGAGTTGTGTGTTTTATCCTTGTATTAGGTGCCCACTTCCTCCCCAGTGCCCTGCGTTACATACCAGCGGGAAATGAAATTATCTGTGGGACTTAATAGCCCTGGTGATTCCCCGAGGCAATCCTGCGAAATGAGCAGGACCTAGGGGTGCCTATTGAGGTTCATCCCCGGGAACCCCATGATGCAGATCACTTGGAGTCACTCCATCTCAAACCCACGTCTGAAAAGCGGTTGCTACCACTCATGTTCCCTAACTGCACCTGTTCCCCTTCCACGAACACCGCAGGTTAAACATAAGTGAAGTCCGCGTGGGTGTGAACGTGTTACGGCTGTTCTGGGACTTGATTCACCCTGAAACCCAGACCCCGCGGTCTGCAGCCGGTGCCTGCGGGTTCCGGCCCGGCTCTGACGCCCGAGCCTCTGCGGGCGCCGGACCACCTGCTGCTGGGCCCAGACTCCAGTGCTCCAGCAGGTCCTCCTCGGGTTGGTGCTGGCTCCCCGGCTGTCAGGATGTAGACACGGCCTGAGCCTACCGGGGCACCGTATGTTCAGGTGAAACAACACTGACCCACAGAGCAGGGTGACGAAACCGCTGCAGTCACCGAACCGTGCCCGGCTGCAGACGAGGATGAATCGGATGAATCGGCTGATCTGCGCCGGCACCAGGGGACTTGGCGGCCAAGGTACACACCTGTAGGCAACTTCCTCGTAAGTCCATCATCATTTTATGTAGTCGAAGTTCAGATTTTCCCTACGAAGCCACCACTGTTTAATACCAGACGGAAATGCAAAGGCAGCTCCTTAAAGCCATGAAAAAGGGGTCCCTGGAAAAGGAGGCAGCTGGAGGAGAAAGAACTTTTGTGGCAAGATTCTTCCCTGGCGCTTCCACGACTGGGCGGAGAGTGGGGTGGGAGCAGGAGTTGTGCTCAGAATCAGCTCTTCACGGCGGGTGTGGCAGAAAATATCCGAGCTGTGAACGTGGGGGAAGGGAGCCAAGGAAGAGGGACTCCACGGAGCAGCCCCACCAGGAAATGCGCAACAGGAGACAAAATCTCTTTCCAGAAAGGGGGTCACCCCCGAGGCACCCGATTAAAAAGCAAGCCACCAACACCAGAACTGGTCAGGCTGGACCGGCCTAGGGGAAAAACAAACCAGGAACAGGCAGGCCAATTCGAGCCCACGGGGTATTGATCCGTCTCTCCTCCACAACCACATCAGTGAACTGCCCCAGGTTCAACGGCTACCTTTGAAATCCTTCCCAACAGCTCGGAGCGTTTCGAACTTCAATGGGACGGCTCACAGAGTGGCAAAAGGTTGTGGAGAAGGCTATTGAACAGACTATATCCAAAGGCTCTGGGCACAGGTCAAAGATACATTCAGGTCCAGCCAGTGTGGCTCAGTGGTTGAGCATTGACCCTGCACCAAGAGGTCGCCAGTTCAATTCCCGGTCAGGGCTCATGCCCAGGTTGTGGGCCCATCCCCAGTGGGGGGCGTGCAGATGGCAGCCAACCGATGTTCTCTCTCATCGCTGTTTCTATCTCTGTGTCCCTCTCCCTTTCACTACCTCTCTCTCTAAAATCAATAAAGGGCAAAAAGAAAAGATACATTCAGGGTCCAAATCAGAGGACGAATATTTGGAAAAGGATATATGCAAAACGAGGTCAGTACAATTCCCCAAGCTGTCCTCAGAGTTTAAACAGGTTAGGACACAATGAATGGGAAACAGAGGCCTCATCAGCACACGCGCCATGTGCAGCCGGTTGTGGTCCTGTCACAGTGGGCGACACCAGAACGACCCATCCCCTCCCCTCCACACCTTCCCCACCTGCTGAATTTTTAAGAGACGAGCAGTCATACCCAAGTGTCATTAGAGAAGACCTGTAAGGCAGGGACCTGAATCAGAAAAGCTTTGTATGTCCGGCTGGTGTGGGTCAGTGATTGAGCGTCGACCCTGCACCAAGAGGTCGCCGGTTCAATTCCCGGCCAGGGCACGTGCCCAGGTTGTGGGCCTGATCCCCAGTGGGGGGCATGTGGGAGGCAGCCAATTGATGTTTCTATCTCTCTCTCCCTTTCACTTCCTCTCTCTCTAAAATTCAATAAAGGAAAAAAATTTTTTTTTAAGAAGCGTTGTACATGATATATAGACGCATGATGTGTGGTCGGCGTGGCCCGCACAGTCCGATTCCCGGGGGCTCCGCACACGGGAACAGTGCCCGCTGTTTGGTTGACCCAGGGAAACACTCCCTCTGTGGCGCTCAGGACCCAGGCTCCTGCCTTGATGTCTTTAAATGCAGGTTTTGTTATGATTCGGGTATGACAAGGCCGATGAGCAGATCGGGAGGCAACGTCACCGATTCCAAGAGCACACTTGCATGGTGAGCTACGCACGAAGTCACCAGGGTCTGTCCGGAGGCAAAGGGGGCAGAGAAAAATGTGGGCAAAACTGCGATAGGACTTTCGTGGGGAGAAACCGACCAGGCCGGGGCGCGGGTGTGGACACGACCGGGGGGGGGGGGGATACTTCCAGCGGACTCAGCACAGGCCGCCCCTAGCTGACCGGTGTCTGGCCTGGGGCGAGAGGGGAAAGCAGACAGCGGCGCAGAGCGAGCCCAGAGGCGCTGGGACGAGCTCCGGGGGGCTCCGTGCGCCCGAGGAGGGCACCCAGCTCGGGGGTCGGCCAGCCCTTTCTCCCACCCGAGGGGCAAAGCCCGGCAGCCTCTAGAAGGGCCAGACTCTCAACTCCAAAGCCAGAGCAGTGAGAATAAAGACCTTGAAAACTGAAGTTGGAGTTGAATTAAATTCGAGTGTTTTTCTTCCTCTGCAGCGGCCCTCAGGTCCTTCAGGAAAGGGGGAGGAAGGGGCAGTGGTGACGAGCGTCTGTCCAGCCGTGTCCAGCGTCCTGGCGCCCAGCCCGGCCACGTCAGGTCCCCTCCGAGTCGCCAGCGGAGGAAAACGACTCCCGCAAAGGGAGGAGCAGGGGACGGGTGGCCCTTCCCAGATGCTCAGGGGAAGTCGCCGTGAATGAATTCTGGACGGAGGAATCGGGGGGCTCCCCCGTCAAACTCTCTAATGATTAATAGGCTCCTTTGATGCAGCGATGATTAAAGGTCCACCTGTCCAGGGACCTTCAGAGGAGTTTCCAGCACAATGTGAATGTTCACTCAAACTCACATTAATTACCAGTCGCGTTTCCTGGAATCGCTGTTTGGTCTGGTCTGGGTGTTTCCCACCGTCTCCCAGTGGGTTCGCTTTCTTGTTAACCTCGGGTCCGGAGAGAATGGACGCCGTTGTCACGTCCCTGCTCTGTCCCTGCGCGCGTGCAGGACAGACACCGGCCGGTGCCCAGAGCTCCCGGCGCCGCTTTCTACCCAAGACGACTGGCCCGGTGTCACCGAGTCGTCTCTTACTTTTTGTGATATGAAGAATGAAGGAGGACTTTTCTCTTCTTCTTTTTTTTTGTTCTTTATTGATTAGAGAGAGGAAGGGAGAAGGAGAGAGAGATAGAAACATCGATGAGAGAGAACATCGACTGGCCGCCCCCTGCATGCCCCCCACTGGGGATCGGCCCACAGCCTGGGCATGTGTCCTGACCGGGAATCGAACCAGCGACCTCTGGGTGCAGGGTCGATGCTCAACCACTGAGCCACACTGGCCAGGCTCTCTTTCTTTTTTAAAAAGAATATTTAATAAATTTACTCACATGAAGGAAGCTTAAATGATACAGAACTAAAAATATTGAAAATCTACATACAATAGAAAGTTGGATATACATTAGCCAACTCCATGAACATTTCCAGCTAAACACTCATACACAGTCACCTTTTTCTTTTTTGAAGGAATAACAGATACATACATGACATGATGATTCTGGCCAAAAATATTAGAGAGATTAAAAATATTCTCAGGTGTCATAGGTGGTGTGGAATAGTTTTAACAGCAACATTCTATATAAATAAAGCCCCCTGATTTAACTCCATCATTTTCATGCAAGAAACATGGTCTGTTTTAAATGTTTTTTTTATTCTCACCCAAGAATATTTTTGCATTTATCTTCAGATAGAGAGGGAGGAAGAGAGAGAGGGAAACATCGACTGGCTGCCACCCATAGGACCCCAACTGGGGCCGGGGACAAACCACAACCGAGGTACATGCCCCTGCAGTGGTTCTCAACCTTCCTGATGCCGCGACCCTTTAATACTGTTCCTCATGTGGGGACCCCCAACCATAAAATTATTTTCGTTGCTACTTCATAACAGTAATTTTGCTACTGTTATGTCTTAAGCAACCCCTGTGAAAGGGTTATTCGACCCCCAAAGGGGCCGCCACCCCCAGGTTGAGAACCACTACCCTAGCGGGAACCAAACCTCAGTCTCTCTGGGCCGCAGGCCGATGCTGTAACCGCTGACCAACACCGACCAGGGCTGTTTTTATTTTTTAAAACTGATATTAGTGTCATACACATAGGTTTATTAATAATGATGGCATTTTGTATACATAGTATCGCAGTGCAAACAAAAAACTCTTAGTATTGATTGTTTCCTATGATGTTTTAAACTTTCAAAGCCTTTTCAACATAAAAAATAGCTGTACACATTGGAGTGTTTCCTTATAAAACAATCTTAAAATGATGATGATTGGTCTCTGTATTTGCTAGTAATAGATCCTGTCTTATTTCTCACATAGTGCAAAGTATATTCTTTTTTTTTTTTTTTTTTAATCCTCACCAGAGGATATTTTTCCATATTTTGTTCAGGTAGAGTGGGAGGGAGAGAGAGGAAGAGAGAGAGAGAGAAAGAAACATCGATGTGAAAGGGACACATTGAGTGGTCACCACCCGCACAACCCACCAGGGCCGGGAACAAACTGCAACCAAGGCACGTGCCCTTAGCGGGAACCGAACCCGGGTCTCTCTGGACCACAGGCCGACGCTCTAACCACTGAGCCAAACCGGCCAGAGGAAAGTATGTTCTGATACAGGGTTCATGGAGAGCCGGCAGCTCTTAGACAATGTCACCAAACACCTTACACGTCTCCAGTGCACCAAAGGCCAGTGACCCCCACGGTAACCCCCACGGTGACCCCCACGGTGAAGCAGGGGCCACTGCAGGGACACCCCCACTTCAGCATAGTAGGTGCCCAGGCTCATCAGCGGTCTCATCATGTGGCTTCACAAAGGGTTCTCCCACGCAGGGGTCTCCCATGAGACTCAGGAATCACACATCCGGGGATGTTTTTGATGAAGCAAATGCATGTCGTTAAGGAAGATATTCGAAAACTCATAACATTTTACTCCATAACTCAAGGTGCCTTTACTAAGAGATCCTCGAGGACAGGTGCAAAGCGGAGAGGAGTCTGGGCCTCGGGAGGAAAGGGGGCGCACTTTTTAGAAGTTTTGCTCAGGTACCACAGAAGGCATTTCAGTCCCCGCTCTATGCCCTGGATGTACCCCAAAGACCACTTTCAAGTAGTGCCAGTGCACACCAAGGCTTCCCGTATCCGTCCTGGGGACTCTCCGCCGACCTGCTTGCCAAGGAACCGATGCCTTCAGATGCTGAAGTATGACCCCCCTCCAAAAAAAAAATTATGACTTTCATGCAAAAATAAAATGAATGAATGAATGCCAAAATTATATTTAACTCATCATTGGATGAGGGGACCAATAAGATGTTCCAGCTGCTTCTAAGGAGAATTCCCAGTGCCCTCCGTGGACACAAAGACCAAGAATGCAGAGGTGAACACACGAACAGATGCAAAACTGGTCAGTGTCCACAGGGCGACCGTGAGCTCTCGTCACTGCACGTCTGTGAACAAGAATGACTGCCATCGCTGCCTATCTTCTACAGTTTAGTGTCGCAAAATAAGTAAAGGACGATGAGACACGGAGGCCCCCGAGATGGAAGACCTAGACAAAACATCCACTGATTTTTTTGCCCATTCCAGACTCTCAGGGTGGTCTTCTGACGTTCTCAAGCAGTGAGGGATAGGAGCTGGCGATTCCCTTGTCCTTTGCTGAGAACGGCTTAGCTTGTTCCACAAGCTTCCCCCTGTCCTCGTAGGATTGAGCCCCAGGTGCCCAGATAATTGTCAGGGTCTTCTCTCCCGTCCCTAGCTTGCTTTATCCTCTCGCTTCCTGGAGTGGACTCTCCGATACACGACTTACGTGAGGAAACCCCACCGGAAGCAGGTCCTCGTTCATGCACCTGCTCACCGTGCCCGGCTGGGAGAGATGTTTGTCTGCAGAAGCTCAGCAATGGAAATACCAGGCCTCAGAGAAAGACGTGCCATCTGGTCTCCCACACCCCGAAGCTTGCCCCAGCATGTTTCCTAATAAAGAGTACTCAACAAGCCTCTCTCTCTCTCTCTCTCTCTCTCTCTATCTCTCTCTCTCTCTCTATCTCTCTCGCCCTTCCCATCACTGGCCATGCAGTCTAGACCCCCTGACTTTTCTTCCCTAAACATAACATCAGCTTAGGCCTCAGCTGTAGTGCAGCTCCAGGCCCAGACTAGCAGCCAAACCGGCCCGGCCCGGCCCTGGTGACCTCAGGACCAGCCCTGCCTGGCTCGGGCCGGTCAGCAGAGACCACGGCTTTGAACGGCCACCCTGACAAGGTGATGAATATTCTGTGGACACCCTCCCCTAAGACCTCCCTTGGATTCCCAGCTGCAAGGGAGATAGAAATGCCCTCAACGCAAAGGACCCTGCATGCATGTCGCTCTGGGGGGCACGCCTCTGGCACCCCCTTCCCCATCGGCTTCCCTGCAGGCAGCATCTCTGAAGCTCTAAGGGCCCCATGAGGCCTGCGCCCGGGGGAGCAGTGGCAGCTCATCCAGGCTCACCCCTGGCCTTGTCCACGGCCCGTTTCTCTGACGTCCTGGTGAGCAGCCCAGCCCGGACTCCCCGATGCTTCCTCCATCCCTTCCTGGTTGCCCCGCCCGAAGGGTGTTTTTGCTGCAGCCAATAAACGGTTGCGTGCTTGCCGCACTTTGCTTCTTGGCTGAAGTATTTCCTCCAAGAAGACGGGGCGGAGCCGTCCTCGTCCCACTGGGCACACGTTGGGTGCTGTGACCCCGATCGTTTGGTCACTGGTGGGCTGGTCGTCCTGTCCACCTCGGCTCGGAGGACGTGGCCGGCTGTGTGCTCCCCCTTGTCGTTTCTATGGGGCCTGAGGTTTTCTGTCTGTCTGTGGGTGGCCGCGCTGTGGGGCACCGGATGAGCATTTACAAGCCTTTATGGTGCCACCACGAGAAGACCCCGACGGGGAAGCGGTCATGCACTGGGCACTATGCCCCCGCCGACTGCAGGACGTCAGGCCCCCGGGAACACGAGGTCGCACGAGGCCCCTCCGGCAGCTCTCTCCTGCCAGGTCACTGGTTCCAGCGGACGGAGAGGGGTCCTCGCCTTTGGCTGGAAGATGTTTTCTTCCCGTGTCTTCTTTCCTTTGTGTCTGGAGTTAAATTCAGGCTGACTTTCTTTCAGCTGTTGTTTGTTTTTGTTCTCAATCCTCGAGGAAGAGCAAAAGGTGAGGGGTTGAGAAGAATGCAGGCTGTACGGATGGGCCCAGGGAACCAAGGATGGGGAAGTAAAACGCGATGAGGGAGAGTCTCATCTCTGGCTCTGGACATGAGGGGCATGTTCTCCCTCCAGCCAAATCTGGGGCATTCTTAGGTGACTAAGAATTTCTATGGAGCCCTGGCCAGTTTGGCTCAGAGGTTAGAGCATCGGCCTGCAGTCCGGAGAGACCCGGGTTTTGTTCCCGCTAAGGGCATGTACTTCGGTTGCAGTCTGTCCCCGGCCCTGGTTGGTCATGTGGGTGGCAGCCACTCGATGTGTCCCTTTCACATTGATGTTTCTCTCCCTCTCTCTCTCTGTTTGTTCCTCTCTCTCCCTCCACTCTACCTGAACAGAAAAATGGAAAAATGTCCTTGGGTGAGGATAAAAAAAAACAATAAAAAAAAAACATTTCTGTGGAGTTGTCATTTGGCTCTCCCTATCATGTGCAGACGCCCCAAAGGGAATCCCAACTCGACTGTAATCAAATTGGACTCATCAGGGGACAGACACATAAGGTTGGGTATCTAACGTTCTGAGTCCTCGTGTCTGTATTGGGCAGCAGGGAGAAAAACCAAGACACGTAAGAGGGTTTGAGATGACTCAGGAGCTAAGAGCCCCTTGGAACTCAGCCCACAAACTGCAAACTTTTATCCTACTACACAACAACCCTAAAAATGTGATTATTTCCTGCAGATCTCGAAAGAAAACTAAAATCAACATGGTAAATTGTGCCTCCGAGGCTGGAAACTCCCAGACCCTAGACCTCCATCAATACTTCTTACAATTAATGCAATGTCTTGACTTGCAAGTTCTTACAGAAATGAGAAGTGATTGCAATTTAAGATGGCCAAAATGTAGCTCTTTTAATGCCTAAATCAATTTTTGCACACAAAATTAGAAACAAAGAAAAAAGCCAGCTCTAAAACCAAAGCTGAATGAATGGGAAGCTTATCCTTTTTTTTTTTTTTCCTTTATTGATTTTAGAGAGGAAGAGAGAAGGACAGAGATAGAAACATCGATGAGAGAGAACATAGACTGGCCGCCTCCTACATGCCCCCCACTGGGGATCGGGTCCACGACCTGGGCATGTGTCCTGACCGGGAATCGAACTGGCGACCTCTTGGTGCAGGGTCGATGCTCAGCCACTGATCCTCACCGGCTGGGTGCTTATCTTGATTGGAAAGTAGAGGCTTGGAGGAGAAGCACAGGCAAATTGCACCCAGGGTTTAAAACCAAAACACAGTGAGGCTGGTCTTCCGTGAGAGGGGAGGATACAGGTTGTATACATTTCTTGCACTAGGACAAGAACGGAGGGATCTTCCTAAAGATTCCCCTGACTTTCTCCGGGGCCCTGGTGGGTTTGCAAAGGAATTTGATGTAACTGACATATTACATGTAACGTACTTCCTGGTTTCTGGGACCAACACAACAGAATGACGAAACAGGGTTTGCTGGGAAACTCCTGCGGAAGGAGTCTTTTTGTGTGGACAGCCGGGTGCCTTGACGAAGGGTTATAGAAAACTAAAATGGAAATGGGACAGAAGAGGGCCCCCAGGCAGGATGTGCCAAATCTTGTGTACACTGTGAGTCATCCCCAATGGGAACTGAGAACAAGTTCGCCCCTCTTTCTGGGAATTCCAGAAATTAATGAAAGGACAGCGAGGGGTCAGATCCTAGTTCCCATGGGCGGAGAGGGGTCCATGCCGGGTTAAGCCTCGCCCTGCTGGGCCACGGCATCTTGGGGAATGGGAATTGGAAAGACAAGAGACGCACCGGGGAGCTCAGCTGCTCAAGACTAGAGAGCGTACCCACACCCCAGCAACGGGGGTCTGAGAGGAAGGAGCTCCGATCAGCGAGTTTAGGGACAGAAGGTTTCCGGCATGAGGCCGGGGGCCGGGTACACGGTCAGGCTAGCTGAGCCCAGAATCCCAGGCATGAAACAGGGGGTGCTCTCCCTTGAGCCCACTATAGACAGGATGAATGGGATGTCTGTTTCTCCCACATTCTCCTCTATTCTCTTCCAGACGGAAAAATAACCCTCCCTTCCTCGGGACCAGCCCCTGGAATGCACCCTCCAAAACTGGTCAAAATGTAACCCCCAAACCCTAAAGAAAAAGAGATTCGTCGTCTTCCGCAATACCAGCCTGACTCCAATAAGTCTGGAAGCAGAAGGCCTGGCTGGAGCATGGAAGCCTTATTTATTACACTGTTCCCAGACAGAGCATGTCTGCCATCATCAGGGCAAGTGGATGGATTCCCAGACCTTGAAGCCTTTAAGGCCTTAAGGGACAACACAGACCTTCGGAAGACTTGCAGGAAATGGACCGAGGTCCCGTATACCCAAGTCTCTGTGGCTCTTAGGGATGATCCGAAGCTATGTGATCCCTGTAAACTACATTTCTCTGTAACGGCCACAGGGCATGAAAGAAAAATATAGCCCATGAAGAAAAGAGACTTTCCAAAAATGGGTGAATAGATTTGTTAGTTCTTTGCCAACATTTGGATGGCAACACAATTCTTGAGATATTAAAAACCACTGTTCATGTTTTACAAATGAAATCTTTTTTTAATATATATTTTGTTTAAAAAAATTTTTTTTTTCTTTATTGATTTGAGAGAGAGAGGTAGGGAGAGCTAGAGAGAGATGTAAGGTAGCCAGGTGCCGCCGGTGGGAGGTGGGAAGAAACCAGAGAGCCAAACAGCCGAATAAGCAGAAATCAGGCTTTATTGGGTACACTCCGGGCGGGTTCACAGACTCGGGGGGTTGAGTCCGAGAAGCCGCGCCCGATGCTGGGGTTTGTGATTTTTATATCTGCGCCTGTGGCAGAGGGAACTTGTTGTTAGGTTAGGTCCTGAGGGGCTACGCATGGGGGCCCCTGGAATGTGAGTCTATTGTCCCGGAGCGAACAGTTCCTGGACTAGGACAGGAGAATGGGACAGGAGTTGATCTATGAGTTTGGGGCAAACAGTTCCTGAAACAGGGAGGGAGTTTAGGTTGGGTAAGCGAGGTAACGGCTGAGCAGTTTGCCTGGTGCCAGTTCCCAGGCTCTCGGACATTCCCGACTCTGTGATATAGGAACAGGGGCCAGGTCGTCTTTCTGACTACTTCCTGCTGGACGGGGGCGGCGTCAGGGGAGGGGTGCCGAGTCGGTGTGGTCCGAGTCCCGGGGACTGGTCAAAGGCTGGTAATGTTGTAGCATCATTTGGTGGACCTCTATTGTCCGTGTGAGCTGTGCGAATCGGTCCTGGATGAAGCGGAGAAAACAGGGGGCAATTAGCAGTATAATTATTATGATGATGGTTGGGCCGAGGAGGGGGAGGAGTAAGGAGTACATGGAGGAATTCCACCAGGAGGAGGCGTCTACTGAGAACTTTTGTTTTTTTTAGTTCTGAACTTAGCTGGTGGAGGGTTTCAATGCGGGTTTCTACTAAACCTGATTCGTTGATATAATAGCAACATTCTTCCCCAAGAAAGAGACAGGTTCCTCCGTGTTCCGCTGTGAGGAGGTCCAGGGCCCTTCGATTCTGCATCGGCAGCTGGGCCAGGGAGGTGATCTGCCTCTGGAGAGAAGCTAGGGACTCAGCCGAGCTGTCAATAGCAATCTGAAATTGAGATTCTAAGCGTTCTGAGGTGACTAAGGAGTGTGCCAGGGCACCCCCTCCCAGTCCAGCAGCGACAGCCAAGGCTGAGAGGGAGAGTCCCACTAAAAGGGGTAAAAAGATTGCCCGCTTTTGTTTCGGGTTGTAATATATGTATTTTTGTTGGAATTCAGCAGGTGTATAGACCATGAGTTGGGGGATTAGGGTGACAGGCAGGCAGAGAAGAGTGGGATCCAAGGAGGTCGAGAGGGTGATAGAGGGGTTTTCTATTAAGAGGAGGTGGTACAGCTGGAGTCAGGAGGGCCCAAGATGGGCCAGAGCCTGGTGTGAGAGAAGGTCTGTAAGGCGATGGGGAGAGAAGACCTGTAATGGTTGTTGGAGGTTGATTTTCAGAGCCTCGGTGGTGAGATCGGCTGCAGCTGCAAGAGCTCGGAGACAGGGTTGCCATCCGTGAACCGTGGGGTCCAGCTGTCTGGAGAGATAGGCTACCGGGACCAGAGTTGGACCCATGGGTTGGGCTAAGACTCCGAGAGCTAAGTGGTGTCTCTCCTCAGTATATAGGACAAAAGGTCGTGAGGGATTAGGTAAGGCCAGGGCCGATGCTGAGCAGAGGGCCTTCAGGAGGGCCGAGAAGGCCTGGCGAACAACTTCGGGGGATGTCAAGGGCCCCTCGGGCGTTTCTTTGGCTGCCAGATAGAGGGGTTTGGCTAGAAGGGCAAAGCCTGGGACCCAGTGGCGAAAGAAGCCTACCAGTCCCAGAAATGACTGGATTTCAGCCGCCGAGTTAGGGGGCTGCAGGCCCCGAAGAGCCTGTAGCCTGTCGGTGGTAATGGCTCGATGGGTCGGGGTGACTAGGAGGCCAAGGTAAGTGACAGACGAGGTGGCTATTTGTGCCTTCTTGGCGGATACCCGATATCCCTTGCTGCAAAGGAAATTCAGTAGGAGGGTGGTGGCCGTGAGGCAATCGGCCTTAGTTGGTGAACAGATCAGAAGATCGTCTACATATTGTAAAAGGGTGGAGGGAGTTAAATTGCAAGCAAGTAGGTCTGCAGCTAATGCTTGTCCAAATAGGTGAGGACTGTCCCGGAATCCTTGGGGGAGGACCGTCCAGGTCAGTTGTTGAGCGGTATTGGAAACAGGGTCCTCCCAGGTAAAGGCAAATAGGAAGTGGGAATCCGGGTGGAGGGGTATAGTGAAGAAGGCATCCTTGAGGTCAAGGACCGAAAAATGGGTGGTGGTAGGGGGAATGTGAGAGAGAAGGGTGTAGGGATTAGGGACTACTGGGGAAATGGGGACGACCGCCGCGTTGATGATGCGGAGGTCCTGAACAAGGCGGTACTGTCCCGAGGCCTTTTTAACGGGGAGAATGGGAGTATTACAAGGTGAATTGGTGGGGATCAGGAGGCCTTGTGTCTTAAGCCTGGTGATGATGGGCAGGAGTCCCATCCTATGAGCGTGTGAGATGGGGAATTGCGGGCGGTTAGGAAAAGAAGATGGGTCTTTGAGTTTAATTAAAACAGGAGTGTGGTGGGAAGCAATGGTGGGGGTATCCGTGTCCCAGACCTCGGGTTGGACTCCAGGTAGGAGCTGGACGTTGGGGTCTGGGTCAGGCTCAAGGTCGGGGCCTGGCACCAGTGCCAGCAAGAAGGTCTGTTTCGGGGAGAATGAGATGCTTGCCTGGAGTTTGGACAGAATGTCTCTCCCCAGGAGGGGGACTGGACATGAGGGCATGACTAGGAAGGAGTGGAAGAACGGGTGACCCTCAAATAGGCAGTTAAGGAGGGTCGTTCGTTGTGGGGTTGAGGGTGATCCGTCAATTCCCATGACCGAGACCTGGGAAGGAACTGTAAGGCCCGAATGAGAGGGAAGGACAGAGTAGGTAGCCCCCGTGTCTACCAAAAAGGAGCAGACTTACCCGCTACCTGGAGCGTGACCCTGGGCTCAGCGAGGGTAACTGGAGTCGAAGAGCCAGGGCCCCCTCAGTCGTCCATTAGCCCCAGCAGTTCTAGGGCCGGGAACGTCTGGTTCTCAGTCCCCCTGCATTGAGGTGCCGAGGGCTGAGCCAGGGTCGGGCAGTCCGACTTCCAGTGGCCCATTTGTTTGCATTGAGGGCAAGGCTTGGTGGGGGGCCTAGGCTGCGGACAGGCCTTCGCCCAGTGGCCTTCCTTCCCGCATTTGAAACAGGCGCCCGGGGGCGTGCGCTGTCCTCCTTTGGAGGTCAGTCTTTGTGCCGGTTCCCCTGCCGGCCGGAGGGCCGCCACCAAGGCTTGGGTCTGGAGGCTAACCCTCTGTTGCAGCCGCGCCTGCCGGGCTGCTTCAGCCATCTCCTCCCGGGCGTTAAAAACTTTAAAAGCCATTTTTACCAGGTCTCGGATGGGAGTCTCAGGGCCCTCTTCAGCCTTTTTTAGTTTTTTCCTGATATCTGGGGCGGACTGAGAGATAAAGTGAGATGCTAGGATTGTGGCCCCGTTGCGGGACCCGGGTCTAGGCGGGTGTAGCGAACCAGGGCCTCCTGCAGGCGGTTGAGAAAAAGGGCCGGGTTCTCTTCGGGGAGCTGGGTAATTTCTCTCAATTTGTCATAGTTAACTACTTTATTGGAGACTGCGTCCATACCCCGAAGGAGGTATTGGAGCATGAGGTTCCGGCGCGGAATATTAGATCCAGGGCCGGCCTGATAGTTCCATGCAGGATCGTCCTGGGGAACTGCTTCATTGCCGAGGGGGACAGTATTGTCTACCAGGTGGTCCCTGTCTGCCTGCTGCCTGGCGGCAGAGGATACGCTCATGTTCCTCAGGGGTGAGAGTGGAGGTGCAGATTACTGTGATGTCGTGCCAGGTCAGGTCATAAGTCTGGGACAGGTATCGGAACTCTCTGATGTAGGTTGAGGGGTCAGCTGAGAAGGATCCTAACCTCTTTTCAATCTGAGAGAGGTCCTGGAGGGAGAAGGGGACATGCACCCGCACCAGTCCTTCTGCCCCAGCCACCTCGCGGAGAGGGGCCAGGACAGCAGGCGGGGGTTGGGGAGTGCGAGATCGGGTATGGGCTGCTATGGGAGAGCCCAGGGGGTCAGCGGGAGGTGGGGCAGCAGGAGCCGGGTCAGGACCGGGGGGTCTTCTCTGAGGAGGGTTGGGGGAGGCGATAGGTGATCAGGGAGGTCATCAGGCAGAGAGTAAGGAGGGGGATCTATAGGAGGTGCCTTTGGAGGAGGGGAAGTCTGGGCTAGGAGAATCTGGAGAGTGGAGCAGTGTGAGCAAAGGTCAGGGCGGGAGCGGAGGTCCCAAAAAGCCTGAATGTATGGGATCTCAGAGTCCTTTCTGGTCCGCCGGCAAAAATTGGCCAGGTCCCGGAGGACATTAAAGTCAAAAGTACCTGTAGGTGGCCAGTGAGACTGGTTGTCTAGGGTGTATTGAGGCCAAGCGACCTGGGACAAGAAGATGAGTTTCTTCTTGTGGAGGGTCTGAGAGTATTCCAATTTGGAGAAATTTATAAGAAGACATCCCAAAGGAGTCTTAGGGTCTATTTTGGATTCGGAGTTTTCCATAATTTAGTGGCCTTCCGGAACCCTAAGTGTCGGAGGAGAAAGGGTATGAGGGAGGCGTCCCTTCCAGATACCCGTCTCCGGATAGAGATAGAGGGGTGACTGAAAGGCGTCCCTTTCAATCAGTCCCCCTATATAGACTCCAGGAGTCGTGAGGGGAGGGCTCTCGGCTTGGCTAAGTCTAGGACGAGAGACCCCGGCGGGGACACAGGATTCCGGCAGGAAGGGAAAGGGATCGAATTACTTACGGTTGCAAGCCGTATCTGCAGGGAGCTCCGAATTCAAAGCGGTGGAGGGCGGCACGAGGCAGGGAGAGAGAGGGGGGACTCTCGCCTCAGCCTGCAGGGACTGAGGCGGGTCGCAAAACCCCTCTCCCGGGTTTCGGCACCAGATGTAAGGTAGCCAGGTGCCGCCGGTGGGAGGTGGGAAGAAACCAGAGAGCCAAACAGCCGAATAAGCAGAAATCAGGCTTTATTGGG
The DNA here is from genome assembly GCF_014108415.1 of Molossus molossus. NCBI lineage: Eukaryota > Metazoa > Chordata > Mammalia > Chiroptera > Molossidae > Molossus > Molossus molossus. The sequence continues at coordinate 108,734,995 of NW_023425403.1, read as the reverse complement.
TACACTCCGGGCGGGTTCACAGACTCGGGGGGTTGAGTCCGAGAAGCCGCGCCCGATGCTGGGGTTTGTGATTTTTATATCTGCGCCTGTGGCAGCGGGAACTTGTTGTTAGGGTTAGGTCCTGAGGGGCTACGCATGGGGGCCCCTGGAATGTGAGTCTATTGTCCTGGAGCAAACAGTTCCTGGACTAGGACAGGAGAATGGGACAGGAGTTGATCTATGAGTTTGGGGCAAACAGTTCCTGAAACAGGGAGGGAGTTTAGGTTGGGTAAGCGAGGTAACGGCTGAGCAGTTTGCCTGGTGCCAGTTCCCAGGCTCTCGGACAAGAGATAGAAACATCGATGAGAGAAAACATCAATTGGCCGCCTCCTGCACGCCCCCCACTGGGGATCGGGCCCACAACCTGGGCATGTGCCCTGAGCTGGAATCGAACTGGCGACCTCTTGGTGCAGGGTTGATGCTCAACCACTGAGCCACACCAGCCAGACAACAAATTAAGTCTTTACAGGGCCATAGGTATTGCTCGAGAAATAATTCAAAGCCCACCAAATTTTATCTGGAATATATATATCTATATATATATGTATTCATGTCCTCCTGTTGATAACAATCGAAAAACAGGAGCCTTTCTGCCTTCACATACACCTACACTTTTATTTATGACTTCGTTTTGTCTCTGTAGGGTGGGCTGTATTCGAATCTTCCAGTGTTTAGCTCAGTCTAAAAAGTATAGGTCTTTTCCCAGTGTCATTTTTCTCTTGTTAATCCTCACCCGAGGGTATTTTATCATTGATTATTTATTCCAAGAAAATATCTTACATTATTTTTTTCATCTTTATTGTTGAAAGTATTACAGATGTTCCCCATTTTACCCCCATTGACCCCCTCCTCCCCACTCCCGCAACTCTTCGCCTCCTCGACTCTACTGTCAGTGTCCACTGTTTATATATACACACAAGTTTTGTGGTTTATCTCTTCCCTCTTCCTCCATCCCCCTTCCCGCTGAGGTTTTCCAATCTGTTCCCTATATCCAGGACTCTGGATCTATTTTGATCATCAGCTTATTTTGTTCATTACATTCCATAAACACGTGAGATCATGTGGTATTTGTCTTTCTCTGCTTGGCTTATTTTGCTCAGCATAATACTCTCTAGTTTTCTCCAGGTGGTCTCAAAGGATAAGAGAGCTTTCTTTCAGCTGCGTAGTACTCCATTCTGTACATGTACCACAGCTTTTTTATCCATTCGTCTACTGATGGACACTTGGGCTGTTTCTAGATCTTAGCTATTGTAAATAGTGTTGCTACACACATGGGGGTACACATATTCTTTCTGATTGGTGTGTCAGGCTTCTTAGGGTATATTCCTAGAAGTGGGATCACTGGGTCAAATGGCAGTTCCACTTTTAATGTTTTGAGGTAACAACATATTGTTTTCCACAGTGGCTGCACCAGTCTGCATTCCCACCAACAGTGTACTAGAGTCCCCTTTTCTCCACACCCTCGCCAACTCTTGTTGTTTGATGATTTGTTGATGGCGGCCATTCTGACAGGTGTGAAGTGATACCTCATTGTTGTTTTAATTTGCATCTCTCTGATGATTAATGATGAGCATTTCCTCATATGTCTCTTAGCCATTTGTATGTCCTGCTTGGAGAGGTGTCTATTTAGTTCCTCTGCCCATTTTTTAATTGGGTTCTTGCCTTCCTTTTGTTGAATTGTATGAGCACTCTATATATATTGGAAATTAACCCCTTATCTGATATATCATTGGCAATGATGCTCTCCCATACAGTGGGTAGCCTTTCCGTTTTGATGATTGTATCTTTTGCTGTGCAGAAGCTTTTTAGTTTGATGTAGTCCCATGTGTTCATTTTCTCCTTTGTTCCTATTGCCTTAGGTGATGTATCAGAGAAAATTCTTTTGCGTATGATGTCTGAAATTTTGTTGCCTACAGTTTCTTCTAGGATTTTTATGGATTCATGAGTGACATTTAAGTCTTATTCATTTTGAGATTATTCTTGTGTAGGGTGTAAGTTGATGGTCTAGTTTCATTTTTTTTGCATGTAGCTGTCCAATTTTCCCAACACCATTTATTAAAGAGGCTGTCCTTACTCAACTGTATGCTCTTGCCACCTTTGTCAAATATTAATTGAGCATATTGCCTTGGATCTATTTCTGGGTTCTCTGTTCTGTTCCACTGGTTTATATGCCTGTTCTTGTGCTGTTTTGATTACAGTCGCTTTGTAGTATAACCTGATATCTGGTATTGTGATCCCACCTAATTTGTCCTTCTTTTTCAAATTTGCTGTGGCTATTTGGGGTCTTTTTGGTTCCATATGCACTTTTGAAGTATTCTAGTTCTGTGAAGTATGCTGTTGGTATTTTGATGGGGATTGCATTGAATCTATAGATTGCTTTGGTTAATATGGACATTTTAATGATGTTGATTATTCCAATCCATGAACAGAGTATGTGCTTCCACTGTTTAATATCTTCCTCTATTTCTTTTTTCAATGACCTGTAGTTTTCTGCAAATAGGTCCTTTATTTCTTTGGTTAAGTTTATTGCTAGGTATCTTAATTTTTTTGCCGCAGTGGTAAATGGGATTGTTTTCTTAGTTTCTCTTTCTCTGAGTTCATCATTGGTGTATAAGAATGCCATTAATTTCTTGACGTTAATTTTGTATCCTGCTACTTTTCCAAATTCATTTATTAAGTCTAGTAAATTTTTGATGGAGTCTTTGGGGTTTTCTATGTATAGTATCATGTCATCTGCGAATAATGACAGTTTTATTTCCTCCTTTCCAATTCGGATCCCTTTTATTTTTTCTTCCTGTCTGATTGCTGTGACTAAGACTTCCAGTACTATGTTAAATAAGAGTGGCAAAAGTGGGCATTCTTGTCTTGTTCCTGTCTTAAGGGAAATGCTTTTAGTTTCTGCCCATTGAGTATGATGTTGGCTGTAGGTCTTTCATATATGGCCTTTATTATGTCGAGATATGATCCCTCTATTCCCACATTGCTAAGCGTTTTTATCAGATATGGATGCTGGATTTTGTTGAAGGCTTTTTTGGCATCTATTGATATCATCATGTGGTTTTTTTTGTTTTTTTTATCCTCACCTGAGGACATTTTTCCATTTTTTGTTCAGGTAGAGCGGGAGGGAGAGAGAGGAACAGAGAGAGAGAGAAACATCGATGTGAAAGGGACACATCGAGTGGCTGCCACCCACACGACCGACCAGGGCCGGGGACAAACTGCAACCGAGGTACGTGCCCTTAGCGGGAACCGAACCCGGGTCTCTCTGGACCACAGGCCGATGCTCTAACCGCTGAGCCAAACCGGCCAGGGCTCATCATGTGGTTTTTATTCTTCATTTTATTTATGTGGTGTATCACATTTATTGATTTGCGAATATTGTACCAGCCTTGCATCCCTGGGATGAATCCCATTTGGTCATGGGGAATAATTTTTTTGGTGTATTGCTGGATCCGATTTTCTAGTATATTGTTCAGGATTTTGGCGTCTATGTTCATCAGGTATACTGGCCTATAGTTTTCTTTCTTTATAGTGTCTTTTTCTGGTTTTGGAATTAGAATTATGCTGGCCTCATAAAACAAGTTTGGAAGTCTTCCTTCTTCTTGAATTTTTTGAAATAGTTTGAGGAGAATGGGTGTTAGTTCTTCTTTGAATGTTCGGTAAAACTCCCCCATGAAGCCATCTGGGCCTGGGCTTTTGTTTGCTGGGATAGTCTTGATTACATCTTCAATTTCTTCTGTTGTTATTGGTCTGTTCAAGTTTTCTATCTCTTCCTGGTCCAGTTTGGGGAGACTATGTGTTTCTTGAAATTTGTCAATTTCTCTTAGATAGTTGAATTTGTTGCCATATAATTGTTCATAGTAGCTGTTAACGATCTTTTGTATTTCTGTGGTGTCAGTTGTTATCTCTCCTCTTTCATTCCTGATTTTGTGCATTTGGGTTCTCTCTGTTTGTTTCTTGGTGAGTCTAGCTAAGGGTCCATCAATCTTGTATATCTTTTCAAAAAACCAGCTCTTTGTTTCATTGATCATTTGAATTGGGTTTTTTGTTTTGTTTTGTTTTGTTTTTGGACTCTATGCCATTTATTTCTTCTCTGATCTTTACTATTTCCTTCCTTCTACTTGCTCTGGGGTTTTCTTTTCTTTTTTTTTTGCTCTCTAGTTCTTTAAGTTGTGAGGTTAGATAATCTATTAGAGATTTTTCTTGTTTTTTGAAGTAGGCCTGTAGTGCTATGAACTTCCCTCTCAGAACTGCTTTTGCTGCATCCCATAGATTTTGTGTTGTTGTGTCTTCATTTTAATTGGTTTCCAGAAAGTTTTTAATTTCTTCCTTGATCTCCTCGGTAACCCATTAATTGTTTAATAACATGCTATTTAGCTTCCATGTTTTTGAATGTCTTTATATGTTCTTGTTGCAATTGATTTCTAGTTTTATGCCATTGTGATCTGAGAAGATGCTTGATATGATTTCAGTCTTCTTGAACTTGTAGAGACTTAGTTTGTGCCCTAACATGTGTCCTATCTTCGAGAATGTCCCATATGCACTTGAGAAGAATGTGAATTCTGTAGTTTTGGGGTGTAATTCTCTGTAGATATCTATTAAATCCATTTGGTCTAGTGCTTCATTTAGAGTCTCTTTTTTCTTGATAATTTCTTGTCTAGAGGATCTATCCAGTGATGTCAGCGGGGTGTTGAAGTCCCCTGCTCTGATTGTATTACTATCGATTTCTCCTTTGAAGTCCTCCAGAAGATTTTTAATATATTTTGGTGCTCCTATATTAGGTGCATATATGTTTATCAAGGTTATATCTTCCTGTTGGAGAGATGCTTTTAATATTATGTAGTGGCCTTCTTTGTCTCTAGTTCTGGCCTTCATTTTGAAATCTATTTTATCAGATATGAGTATTGCTACCCCAGCTTTTTTTTCCTTTCCGTTTGCTTGGGAAATTTTTTTCCATCCCTTCACTTTCAACCTATGTGAATCTTTTGTTGTGAGGTGGGTCTCTTGTAAACAACATATAGATGAGTTATGCTTTCTTATCCAATCAGCTACTCTGTCTTTTTATCAGAGCATTCAGTCCATTTACATTTAAGGTGATTATTGATATGTACTTATTTATTGCCATTTTTGTTTAGTGTGGTTATATATTTTTTCCTATTTCTCCTGCTAATTACAGCAGTCCTTTTAACATCTCTTGTAGTGCTGGTTTGGTGCTAATGTATTCCCTTAGCCTTTTTTTGTCTGGGAAGCTCTTTATTTGATCTTCTATTTTGAATGACCGACTTGCTGCGTAGAGTAGTCTTGAATTCAGATCCTTGTTTTTCATGACCTTGATTACTTCATGCCATTCCCTTCTGGCCTGTAGTGTTTCTTGTGAGAAGTCAGCTGAGAGAGCCTTATGGTGTTTCCTTTGTAGGTAACCTGTTGCTTCTCTTTTGCTGTTTTTAGGATTCTCTTTGTCTTTAATTTTTGGCATTTTAATTATTAAGTGTCTTGGTGTGGGCCTCTTTGGATTCTTCTTACTTGGGGCTCTCTGTGCTTCTTGAACTTGAATGCCTTCTTTCTTCACAAAATTAGAGAAGTTTTCTGTCACTATTTCTTCAAATATATTCTCTAACCCTTGCTCATTTTCTTCTTCTTCTGGGACTTCTATGATGCAAATATTATTACATTTCCAGTTGTTCCACAGTTCTCTTAAGCTGTCTTCCTGTTTTTTAATCGTTTTTTCCTTTTGGTTTTCTGATTGGTTGATTTTTTTCTACCCTGTCTTCTAATTCATTGATCCGGTCCTCAGCTTCCTCTGCTCTGCTGTTTAGACCTTCCAATGTGTTCTTTATTTCTGATATGTCACTCTTGATCTCTTCTTGGTGGTTTTTAAGTTCCAATTTTTTATTTTCAGCATCTCTATGTCCTTACTCATGCTGTTGAGCTTCCTCAAGATCATGGCTCTGAATTCTAGCTCTGTTAACTTGCCTAACTGCTCCACATTGATCTCATCTTCGCTGGAGGTCTCTTGTTCTTTCATTTGGCTTTTGTTTCTGTTTCACCATTTTGGCTATCACAGTGGACTTTGGAGCCTGTCATGTTTTCCCTGTGGGTGTTGGTGTTCTGCTGTTTGTGGCTCCCTCTCCTGGGTTTAGAGGAGCAAGGGACGACCCACGTTAAACACCACTGTCAAGTCTTACTTTCTTGGTTAGAGTTGCTAGCCCAGGAATGGTATTGTTATCCTCTAGCTTTTTACCTGGAGGCTGGTAATCGAGGTTACTTGAAGAGTTTTGGGTCATTAGTTGATTGAAAAACTCCCTCAGGTGCTCAGCATAAGGGGATTTCCTGAGGGTGGGGCAGATGGTGGTTGTTAATGGGCCTGAATCAGCATTTCAATGGCCACCGGGTGGGGTTGAATCTCTGAGGGAGAGACTGCTGCTCTCCCCAGAACTCTAGGAAGGAGTAAGATGTCTACCGTCCTGCGTGGCCACAACTCAACAAAAGCTGTGAGTGCCCTCCAAGTCCCGAGTGTCCCCACACAGTTCCAGTCCAGTCCACCCTCCCTCTGCTGGAGCCCAAGGTGAGTGTCTGTGGCTATTTTAGTGTCTGTCCCGGCTCTGCGCTGTGGAGCCACCTGGGGGTTTAACCCATGGGTGCTGCTCCCAGCTAAGGCCGCTGCTGTATGTGGGCTCCCAGCCCCTGTCTCAAGTCTTCACAATCCTACCAGGATCTAGTCAGTGTCCCTGGTTATATGGTCCTTGCAACTGCTTTTCTGTTGCTTTTTCCCATCAATCTGTGTTTTAGTTGTAATTCCAGTTTAGTCCTGAAAGACAGTCTGTGTAGCTTCCATTCACTCTGCCACCATTTTGGAATCCTCCTGAAGTTTTATTTTCACCCATAAACTAAACTGGATCCTGAATTTTTTTAGTTTTCTTAATATTTTTTTTACTACAGCCCTCCAGATTAATGTTTCCGTTTTCTTCCATCCTTTGACTTGTAATTATTTTTCTTCTTTTTTTATCCTCACCCGAGGACATTTTTTTTTTCATTTTTTGTTCAGATAGAGTGGAAGGGAAAGGAAGAGAGAGAGAGAGAAACATCGATGTAAAAGGGACACATAGAGTGGCTGCCACCCACATGACCCAACCAGGACAGGGGACAAACTGCAACCGAGGTCCGTGCCCTTAGCAGGAACTGAACCCAGGTTTCTCTAACACTCTAACTGCTGAGCCAAACTGGCCAGGGCTATTTTTCTTCTTGAAATATTTTCTTTCTAACAAATAATGTTCTTTATTAACTTCAAATTTGGCTTGTTTCAAATGCGAAGGCCAGCCCCTAATTCTTCAAGTATCCCTCTTATTTATTATTGAGGGTCAACATTATTGAATCTACCAGAAATGTTATTACTATGGGGTAGCTATGGCCAGAAAACAATTGGGGTATACAAAATGGACCCCAAAATTTTGAGTTCCTCATGCCATAGTTAAATAAGTAGTTAACCCCCAACTGAGCTAGAGTTTGAGTATTTCATAGTTTCCCATAAGTGTCAAAGACAGAAGGAGGTTGAGGTAGTTACAGACATATTTATTCACCAAATAATCCCAGTGATTTCGTAAATGGAAGCCATTTTTTCCCCTTTTACAGATATCCTGCCACAAGAGCCAGGCTGAGGAATCTGAGGACAAGGTACACGACAGATGAAGCAGGCAACCTTTCCCCATCACATCCAGGCAATTTTCTTCCTTTCTTATCATCCACTTATATAACTGCACAATGTTCATTAAATCAGATTCTTATGCAATTTTACCAGGAGAATTATCAGGGAGGTGTTCTTGAAAGTATTTGTCCAAGACGGGTCCTTTACAACAGCTCTATCTGGAGAAAAATGTACCAATGATGATACTAGTCATATGAGAAAACCAAAGTGTGGCCAACAAGGCATTAACTTTATTATCACAACTGATCATCAGAGTATCACTGTCTAGTGGATGGGAACAATGAGCCGGAAGCCACTACATTTTTTATATCCAATAAGCGAGGGGGTCTGAGGAGACAGATGTTGTTTTCATAAAAAATAAAATAAAAAATAACAAGAATAATCACAATATCATAATTATTTCATATAATTTTATCAACCATTAACAATTAGATGACATAGGAGTAAATTTTGAGAAAAGTGCAAAGAGCAAATTTCACTACTGTTATTATTAGCAGACCAAAAAAAAAAAAAAAAGATTGAACAAATGTTCCTTAGTTCAGCATCAATCTACGGGCATATAGGCCTTATCAATGTTTTGGGGTAGCCGCCTTCCTTTGATGTCAGTAGCGTTTCATCCTTGAAACGTCTTTGAAGTCTGCTGTAGGTGAAGGCGAGTGTCAGAGACAGGATTAGGTGTCCAGTTGTGGTTAGGTGCCTTTATAAAATGAGAAATCTGAATCCATGAGTTAATTCTATTGACTGTGCATTGTTTAATGGATAAATTAGTAATACCTAGTGAGGTTTCTTTCAATGAGGTTGAAGAGAGTCTTTTATTTGATGTATTTTTCAGTAGACAAATCTCCCGGTTGTAAGCCATAGATCTGAAGTCTATTTCTGACAGATGTACTGTAAAATGAATCAGTTATGGGCTTACCAATCCTTTTAACTTAGTTATTAAGCCCTGGCAACAATGGACAATGTCTCCCCTTATAAAGTTGGTCCATATGCCCTTCATACACACAGGGCACCTGGTGACTATTTCATACGGAGAAAGGCTATGTCTGCCAAAAGGAGCTGTCAGGTCGAGGAGCACCCTGGCTTTTGGCCAGGGGAGATGAACAGCTTCTGAAATTTTAGCTACCTGAATTTTTGTTGTTTGATCGGTACTTTCCACCAATCCGGAGACTGGGTTGATAAGCACACTACAAATGCCCAATGTCACAGATGGATTGCATTATTTGTCCAGTGACATGAGTTCCTTAGTCCCTATGTAATTCAAATAGTTTCCCAATTTGGATTTTTTTCCCCAATAACTATTGACCTACCATTAAGGCTGTTGTGCTCCTGCAAGGAATACCTCACGAGTCAGAAACATGCAGATCGTACTAATATATGTTTGTATCCCTGAGATGGTGACAGTTGAATAAAATCCAATTCCTAAATCTCAAATGGATATAATGGAAGTGGGAAATGTTCTTGGGACACATGCAGTGGTCTCCCTGGACTACGTTTAGGACAGATCGAACATCTGCTGCACACTTTATGAGCTAGCGAGAGGTCTCCAGTGATAAAACTTGCTCCATGGAATCTTTTCGGGATCTCAATCTGTTAGCTCACGTACATGTTGAAGTATAGGCAGTTGAGCTCCTACAGGTAAGACTGGTTTATGACTGGGTTCCAGCCATATCTGTCTGGGTTGAGGTTCCCCCCTCCCCCTTTTTTCCCCCATATTCTCTTTTTTCTTCTGTAGTCTGTTGGAACTTCAAAAGAGATTCTTTTATTGATTTAGTAGGGAGCAAGGAACATTCTCAGATCTAGATAATTTGGCTGCTTAATGTATCAGTACACATGGTTGGCCAATTTAATGTACGTTGTTTAATCAGAGTGACAAGCTTTTCACCGAGTTCTTTTTAAAAATGCTGAATTTAGTCACTTTGATCATCTTTAAAACTAGAGACAGACTTGAGTATTGTTTAGAATTTTTTCCAAAGCCTCCAAGGCAAACCAGGCTTTCTCCCCGCTGCTGGGTCCCGGCCCAGCCGTTTCTGGGTGAACATCTCGGGTGTGGCTTGGTGAAGCCCGTGGAGTGATGTCCGGCATTGTCCCTGGTCTATCCCCCACAGAATTCTCCCAGCGAACCTTACTTAGCTGTTCTGTTGCTGTTTTCAGAAACCAGTGGGCACATTATTGGGAATGGGTCAGAATGGCCAGGATCCCATGCTCTAACAGTTAAGGAAAATTGCAAAGCCGTTAAGGTCACGAAGACTGTCCCGGAAATCCTGATCCCCCGATCCTGTGCTAGTCCGAGGAGTGTATACAATCGTTGGTCTCCCTCTTCCCGAGACTGGCTTTCCCTACAGGGAACTCCGAGATTTCCGGGCTTCCGAGTCCATCTTGGTGTGAATTTCTACTCTGTCTTCCCTAGGTCAGTAGGGAGCGGTGGAGAAGTAACAGCAGGTAAGAGAGGAATAAGGAAGGAAGGGGAAGGGCAAATCTAGAGGCTTTGTACAAGTTACACAAAGAGCCTGTAGGAGAGCGGAGGTTCTCGGAGTTTATCAACCTTAGGGGCACAATTCTCCATGTTAATTTGTTTTCTGTGAAGATTTAGTCTGAACAGATTGCTAGGACACTGTGCGCTGGCTTAGGGTGGACTGCGCATGGGCTGAGCTCCAGGGGGCTGTCACCCCTCGAGTCTCTTCACCCTTCTTACATGTCCTGGTTTCCCCCCCAGGTGCTCACACGACTGGAGACGGTGCTGGGAACCAGCCTTTGTGCGCAGGTGCCCAGAACAGTGTCTTGTTTAATTATAGTTGTCGGCATTCTCTCTGGGACCCCGGCTCGTCTCGGGGGCCACCCGCAGTGTCCTCCTCAGAGACTGTTAGTTACCTGAGAATACCCAAAATTCGAGCTGGAAGAAATGCCCCTTCTATTTGGAGCTGAATAAGTTCAGACCTTCATTTATAAGCAGACGGTTTAGTTCAGACTCCCAGTAGGTACAGCCAGTTGAAAAGCCTAAATTAAAACCAGCCACCCATTTCAACTCCTAGCCCACAGTGCCACTCCCAGGGCCACCTGAGAAGAGCTCATCCGGCCGGGGTGGCCCAGCAGCTGAGTGTCAACCCTGCACCAAGAGGTCACAGGTTCGATTCCCGTCAGGGCACATGCCCAGGTTGTGGGACGATCCCTGGAGGGGGGCGTGCAGGAGGCGGTCAATTAATGTTCTCTCTCATCGATGTTTCTGTCTCTCCCTCTCCCTTCCTCTCTCTATAATCAATAAAGGAAAAAAATTAATAATAATAAAAAGAAAAAGACCAGCTCAAAGTCAGAGCCTCTACCCCCGCAAAGGGGAGGGCCTGGATTCTAAGAGGCAACTCTTCCTCTTCCTCTTCAGTGACCAAGGTTTGCAGCCTCCCCGGTAGGAAGTGACACCGACCTTGTGAGGACGCAGAGGGGCAAGGCCATTACCTCTGACGTTGAGCCCAGGGACACCATGAACGTCAAAGCCAAGATACCAGACAAGGACACCCTGTCTGACCACGCGCGTCCGACTGTTGCTGGCAAACAGCTGGAGGTCGGCTGCCCTCCCGGCTGCCATGTCCAGAGCCCACCTGCCCTTGTCTGGTCTGGAAGGGCCACCATCAAGGCTCTGCCAGCTCGCCCAGCACAGCTGCGACAGGATCACGCTGTCCACTGCAGGAGGCGTGCGGCCACACCGACCAACCCAGCTGCGAGGGGGTCCTCCTGCCTGAGTCCTGCGCCCCGGGGCCTATGTAAACCCCCTTTCCCTGACGGGAGCAGTGAAATAGACATCTCACCCAAGCCCCCCATGCAAAGCGAGGTGCGGTGGTGCCGCCGGAACCAGCACTGGTCCGAGTTTGGGGGTCCTGGGTGAGCCCTGGCAGCCCCGCCAGAACCAGCACGGGTCCGAGTTCGGGGGTCCTGGGTGAGCCCTGGCAGCCCCGCCGGAACCAGCACGGGTCCGAGTTCGGGGGTCCTGGGTGAGCCCTGGCAGCCCTGCCGGCAGCGCCGAGGGAAGAACACCCCGCCGAGGAAAGAACACCCCGTCTAGGAAAGTCTCGGAAGAGTTCGTTCAGCAAAACTAATGACAACTGCTGGGGAGCGAATTCCAACAAACAGACGAGGCTCCGGAGGGGGCGGCCCTGCAGCTGTCTCCGCCCCACGCAGACGAAGGGCCAGGGGCGGCGCAGGACACCCACCGCGGCAGAGGGCGGAGGCGGGGAGCAAAGCGGGGAGTCTGGGGTCTGGGTCAAAGCAAAGCAAACACATGCAGTTCTCCACGCGGGCGGGCGCACTAGACGGGATCACTCGCGTAGAGATGGTGCGGGACCCCGAGATCACTGACATTTCTAAGGTGTGTCATCAGAGACAGACAATTTCCAAGGTAAAGATTGACCGCTGCCAAGAAGGGGTCGGCTGGGACATGACCACGCCCAAGACCAGCTTCGGGCTCCCAGCAGGGATTTCCACGTTCGCACCGCCAGGGGGTGCGCTGGTCTCCGGGTCTGCAAGGCGCGCCTTCGGGCCTCCCTGAGTGTGTCACCCCACACTCAAACCACACATTTCATTCCGACGCCATCCAGTCGATGATGTCACTGCTAGTCTGTCACACTCTGTGCCTTCTAAAGGGTACTGATTCTTACTTCTCTTTTCAGACCTTAAATGTTACTGAGAAGCCTCTCTCAGCCCCTCGGGCAGAGGTACCAGCCCCCCAGCCTGTGCGCTCAGAGCCGCGGGGCAGGTAGCGGGACAGGTGTGAGCGCCCGCCCTCCAGCCTGCGCGCTCGGAGTCGTTGCGGGACAGGTAGCGGTACAGGCGTGAGCGCCCGCCCTCCAGCCTGCGCGCTCAGAGCCGCGGGGCAGGTAGCGGTACAGGTGTGAGCAGCCGCCCTCCAGCCTGCGCGCTCAGAGCCGCGGGGCAGGTAGCCGGTACAGGTGTGAGCGCCCGTCCTCCAGCCTGCGCGCTCAGAGCCGCGGGGCAGGTAGCCGGTACAGGTGTGAGCACCCGCCCTCCAGCCTGCGCGCTCAGAGCCGCGGGGCAGGTAGCGGTACAGGTGTGAGCACCCGCCCTCCAGCCTGCGCGCTCAGAGCCGCGGGGCAGGTAGCGGTACAGGTGTGAGCAGCCGCCCTCCAGCCTGCGCGCTCAGAGCCGCGGGGAAGGTAGCCGGTACAGGGGTGAGCGCCCGCCCTCCAGCCTGCGCGCTCAGAGCCGCGGGGCAGGTAGCGGGTACAGGTGTGAGCGCCCCACTCGGTACACTCCTGCACTGTGTGCCTCAAAGCCTGGCTTCTCCATCTGTCAGAGTGGTTGTTAGCACTTACCCCACAGGACTGTGAGATACATAAAACCAGCCCAGTAGTTAGGCAAAAGCCCTGAAAATATTCTCTTCACCTTCTTACAAACCTTGAAATGACTAACACGCGCCAGATGCCATGAGCACGTCACAGGTGAGCGGGACACAGGTCCTGTGCGATGGCAGCAGGGCGAACAGCACAGGGAGCCTGCCGGCAGCAGCGTCGCCATGGGGCGGGTCACTCAGTGACTTCTTGTGAGCGGTCAACATGCATAAACAATACCATATAACCCCAAACGTTGTATGAGGGTAGACTTAAAAACAAACAAGTGACAACTTCTAGCAACTGGCATCAGATTAACTATCAGGTTACATTCTGGGTTTGAAAAGAATTAAAGATATAAATCGTCTGTTTCAAATGTTGGTTGTAATATAACTTTGACATAAGATATATTTAATGAAGTGAGCAATCAGTAGTATATATTGAATTTCAACTAAATTTGGACAAAAATGTTCTATGCTCTAGCACATACAAAAAATTAAAAAGCCTATCTAAGCATTTAATAAATCACTTATAAAATATGTCATATCCATAAAGTTTATTTTTAAAAATTGTTAAAAATTAATCATACAGGAATATTCATTAATATACTTAAAAAGTTTGTTCCCCATGTTGAAGGAAAATACATTAGCAACATCTTCCAACACCATCTTTATAAAAGTAAAACTTCTAGATGCTGAAATGTACTACAGTAGATTCTCCAGTTCACACACCTAGTCCCAGGGCTGGAAACCCTCCCTCTCCCTCCCCAGAGGTGGCAGTTCTTGTACTAATAATGACATTCAATGGGCGAGACTGCCACCGGCTCTTGAGTTCACGCTGCATCACTGCCGGAGCAGGTCTTCCCCACTCGTCGAACGTAATTATCTTAGATCTGCATCTGACTTAAATACAAATAGAAACATACGCCCCACGATTGTAAACATTCACCCAGAGCTTCCAGAGTATACGAGTAATAGGGGTGGCCCAGGGTCACTCAAATGTTTCTCACTCATTTGGATATTGCTGAGATTAAGTTCTGAAGGCAAATTATCACAAGCCTTACTTGTATTTCTGTAAGAAAGTAGTCGAAAACACCTGAAAGTCATTCTAAAGACTGTATTAAGCACCATTTTCACTTACTTAAATATAGAGTTAAATTTAGAAGTACATGTATGATCATTAATATCCAAAATTAAAAATAACCGTGGGTTTCAAGCCCCCTTCAGTGAACACGTGTGGGTTCTGAGTTCCAATGATGCGGATGGGGTCACTCATGCACACCGAGGGGCAACCCCCAGGGCCACATGCTACCCCTAAGTCTGAGGCACAACTATCACTTCTGCCAGTGGGCACTGTACAAGCAGGTTAAGGCTGTATTCGGCTGTCAGAGTTCACCCTCCTCTTTAGTATTCTTACTACACAGATCACTTACACGAGTCAGAATTTCATAGGCGGGAGGTGAAGAGCCCCCAAACACTTTGTAAATATTATTCCCCATACAATTCATCGCAGCCTATTTACAGAGGGGGGCTCATCGCAACCACTGGAAACGCAACCGCGTCTGAGGCCTCTTCTCCCCTCGGCCAGGGCCCCCCGGCGGCTCACTGCCAGCCGCTCTGGGACAGGCCCGGCTGCAGCGGGAACGGCGCCCCCGACGTGGAGGGGAAGCCGGGAAACGCGTCCGGCTGCGCGGGGTAGCTCTCCAGCGCCGAGGCCGAGTGGACCTGCGGAAAGAGGGACAGGCAGCTTGGGGGTGTCCGCCCACCCTGGCCCGCACCTGCTCCCGCCTCGCAGCACAACTGACGCTGGAGGCGCAAGAAAGGAAACACCCTGCGCGAGTTCAGTCCCTCAGTCCCCTGGATTCTTAAAGAGAAGTTCAGCCTCTTCCGATGGCAGAGGTACAGAGAAATGCCATTAAAATATTCAATATTCTTTAAAAAAAAAATCTTTGTAGAAAAACTTTGCTTTTATGGTCCACTATTTTAGCTTAAATTTTAAAAGATAAGCTAACATTTAACTGTATAAAGATTCCATTTGTAAAATCTCAAAACTGAGATTTGAAAATATATAAGGAGGAAAAACAATTCATAGAGATGAATATATTCTGGCACCTTCGTTACCTTTCTGAAGATAAGGGTAATTTGCAGATTTGGGGAAAACTAGTTATCAAATCTGCAGACACTCTGCTAAGAGTCCTTTTGGGCGGTGTTGGGACAGCACCGAGGGTGCAGTAAGGTTGTGGCCCGCCTGCTGCCCCCCCCCCCCCATCACCTGCTGCAGCAGAGCCCCCTGGGCGCACGCCTGCTGCCCCACCCCCTTCACCCGCTGCAGCAGAGCCCCCTGGGAGCACGCCTGCCGCCCCTCCCCCGCCCACCTGCTGCAGCAGAGCCCCCCCCACCTGCCGCCCCTCCCCCGCCACCTGCTGCAGCAGAGCCCCCCCCACCTACCTGCCGCCCCTCCCCCGCCGCAGCAGAGCCCCCCGCCTACCTGCTGCAGCAGAGCCGACTGGGCAGCCGCGCTGTGTTGCAGCCCCTGCAGGTTCGGCTGGGCAGAGCTCTGGGAAAACCCGGGGACGCCTGGGAGGGACAGAAGGCCGGGGAAGACGGAACTGCCTGCAGCTGGAAGTCCAGATGATAAGCTAGAATGATAGAAAATGGGTTAAATTACAAGAAAGACATAAAAACGATTGCTTTTGTATTTGTCAGGTACTTTTTTTTTTTTTGGTACCTGCCCCCAGCGGGAACCAAACCCGAAACTCTCTGGTCCGCAGGCCGAGGCTCCAACCTCTGGGCCAAACCGGCCAGGGCTCAGATATTGTCTCAACATGTAAAAATATTAGAATTTCTATTGGAAGGAACCATAAAAGTCAGCCACTCACAAAATTACTTTGCTATAAAGTATACTATTCAGAACTCAATTGTCCACGTTCTGCATAATTACTTTCGTTGCTTTGTAATCAACAAGTTACCCAATACAAACCCTAAGCTGATCTGAGCAGGCATATCTATCATCACGACTGAAGAGCCACGAAACATGAAGCACTGAGTTTCAGGCCAGAAAACCACTGCGCACCGCCCCCTCTGATTTCCCCTCGGGTGACTTCGGGGCGCAGCCTGCCACGTACCCGGCCTGCGCGGCGAGCGCCGAGTTGAAGTTGGAGCTGAACGCCGAGGCGAATCCGGGGAGGACGGGGGCCGGGGACGGGGCGGTGGCCGCCACAGGGAGCGGGGTCACTGCGGCGACGGGCGAGGGCGCCTGCAGCCCCGGGAAGGAGGGCAGAGCAGGGGTGACGCTGGGGGCGCTGGAGGCCGAGAAGCCGGGGTAGGCGGGGCCGGAAGCGGGCAGGGGCCCCTGCGCCCCGAAGAGGGAGGGGCCGGCGGCGCACAGGCCCAGGGGGAAGGGCGCGGCCGAGGCCGCGGAGGCGGGGAGCCCTGAGGGCGCAGCCGCGCTGGAGGCGGGCGCGGCGGTGGACGGGGTGACCGTCAGAGTCCCTGGCAGAGATGCTGGGGGGTTGAGGGGCGGGTTCCCCGCGGAAGGGAAGTGAGTGGTCAGGGAGGTGAAGGGAGGAAGCGCCGAGAACACGGGCGCGATCGGGGCGGCGGGGCCGTGCGGCGGGAGGGGCGCGGAGGCCAGGGGGTTGGAGACATTCACGGGGGCGCCCAGGCCGGCCAGGCCCGGCAGCGCGGGGTTAAGGCAAGTGGGTAAAGTGAGGGGCACCGACGCCGCAGGGTAGGCGTGAGCCAGCGGCCCTGACAACCCTAAAGTGCCGTGGGAGGGCGCCGCGTGGGGCGGGCCTTTGAAGGCCGAGGGGGTGGGGCTCGTGGGCTCAGTCTTGATGGTGACGGGGACGGGGATCGTCACAGCCACAGCCGGGCTGGGCGCCACGTGCAGGTCGGAGCTGCCCGGGCGGGGGCCCGGCAGCAGCGGGGCCGAGGGGCCCGAGCCCGGCCCCGAAGGCAGGGCCGACGGGGCGGTGGCGAGAGGGGACTGGCCGGGTAAGGCGGGCGGAGAGGGAGCGGCGTTGGCCACCGGGGACGGCAGGCCCGGGAACACGGCCAGCCCCGGGGTGGCGGTGGCGGAGCCGGGCCGGGCGGCCGCGGCACAGCACTTGCCCGGGGCCCCCGCAGGAGGGTCGGAGCTGTGGTTGGGGACAGGGCAGAGGGCGGGCAGCCCGCTCGTCACCGCAGCGGACAGAGCCGAGGAGCTGATCAGGGTGGCGTCGCTTGAGGTCAGAAAGCCTTTCAGAGCCGACAGCAGAGGGCTGTTCACCCCAAGAGGACAGACTCCCCCAGGAGCCGCACCCCCCGCGATCACAGAGGGAGCTGCGCTGGACAGGCCTTGGGATGCGGGCGTCAAGGGCAAGGGGAGCCCGGCGAACACGGACAAGGAAGCAGAACTCGGGGTGCCGGCGGACGCCGCCGTGGAGGTGGCGGGGAAGGGGAGGCCGAGGAACGCGGCGGAGGCAGGAGCGAAGGTGTCAGTGGGCGCAGGAGTGGCCCGCGGTGCAGACGTGGCCGCAGGGGCGGGGGCAGGAGCGGCGGGAGGGCCCGGCAGCGGGACGAGGCCAGGAAAGACGGCCGGGACGGGCGCAGACGTCGTGCTGTGCACAGAGGTGACAGGTGCCGCCGGCAACGACAGGGTTCTGATCACGGTCGGATTGGGCACGGACGGCTGAGGCGTGTGCGCGGCCGAGGACACCTGCCCTGGGAACACAGGGAGGATCGTGCTCAGCATGTTCAGCCCAGACACGGTGGCGGCTGCCGATGCGGATGGGTGACTTGCCGCCTTGACGGGGGACGCCGTGGGGACAGGCGTGGCTGCAGGCGCTGCCGGGCTAGAACCGTGCGGCGGGAACAGCTGACTTGCTGCGGCAGAGAACGCTGTGGGGAGACAGGCAAGAGTGTGTCATCAAACCGAAACATCAAATTTTAAGTCAAAGGAAGTGCATACACATTTTGTGATATTTAACAAACATCAGAGGAAACTGTGACACGTGTAACAGGCCAGCCCAGTGTGCATGAGTCCATCACCGTGCCTTTCACTAGGAGGCCGTTAGGTCCGGTGGTCTCTCGACCCGCTCAGACAGCCCTCCAGTTCCCAGGGAGGACGCTCTAGAAGTCAGCGAACCGCCCCTCCTCCCAACTCTACCATCTGCAGAGCTCATCTTGGCTGAGACATGCTGGCCAGCTCACTGCCTGCGCCCTCGAGCCCTCTCCAGGCCCCCACGCGGACCCTGCAGAGACCCAAGGCTGGGGGGAACGGTTCTGGGTTGAAATCTGCGGGTGCAGCTGGGTCTGGCGGCGTGGGCACTTGGACATCCGGCCTGGTGGGAACCCACGTGCAAGCCGGCACAACAAGGTGAGATTGGAGGTCAGGCAGGGCCGAGGCCCTGGAAGGGGAGGACGTGCCAGCCCCCTTCCTACAAGCTCGGGACCCCACCACCACCACCTGACTCGGTGAAGACCATCCTGTCCGGGGCACGATACCGCAGAGCCCAGTTCTTTGGGGGAGGGGAGCAGCGCGGACAGGGACATCCCATGGGCGAGGCCGAGGCAGACGGAAGGTTAATTGTCTTTTGACATTCATCTCTTATTTCTCTCTCGCTTTTTATTCTATTCTCTTTTATTTTTATTTTTACTTTATTGTTTATTTTTCTTTTCTTCTCTCATTTCCTATTCTATTTTTAATTTATTCATTATTTTTATTTTAAAAATTATTAATTTATTTATATTTTATTTTTCATTTTTATTCTATTTCTTTTCTTTCATATGGTCTTTTTTTTCTCCTCTAAATCTTTTGATTTTGTGTCTTTGGTATTCGTTTATTCCTTTTCTTACCCTTTTTTTGTCTTTGTTGTTTTTTTGTGTTGTTTTGGTTTGGTCTTGTTTTGTTCTGTCAGCAACTGTATAACAGCAGGCACACGTGGTCAGAGCTGAGCCTCACAGAAACCCAGACCCAAATACAGCAGAGGCCCATGGAACCCACACAAGGAAGTCCTAGAGCTCACAGCTCAGGTCAGAAGGCCACTCACCATGATGGGGATGCACAGCGGTACATCCAACACTCAGAAACAAACAAACAGCAACCACAGGGGAACAAGAACGAGGCTCCCTGTGAAAGAGTAGGAGGAATACCCAGAAAGAGAGGTAGATGAAATGGAGACAGCAACTGATCAGAAACAGAGTATAAAATAATGGTTCTAAGAATACTCAACAACATGAAAAAGGACACAGAATCCATGAAAAACAACTGGTCAGAAGTGAAGAATGACATAGCTGAAATGAAAAACATTCAGGAAGGAATTAATACTGTAGTAGGTTAGAAGAAGAGGATCGAATCAGCAATGTAGAATACAAGGTAGAAAAAAATCACTCAAGAGCACCAAAAAGAAAAAAATGATTAAAAAACATGAGGGTAGTTTAAGAAAGCTTTGGGACAAGAGAAAACAGAACATCTGCATCATAGTGATATCAGAGGGAGAGAAAGCGAGCAAGGACTAGAGAACCTGTTTAAAGAATTAATGACAGAAAACTTACTTAACCTGCTAAAGGAAAAAGTCACACAAGTTCAGGAAGCACAGAGAGTCCCAATGAAGATGTACTCAAAGAGATCCACACCAACACACATCATAACTAAAATGGCCAAGGATAAAGACAGAGAGAGAATCTTGAAGGCAACAACAGAGAGGCAGTTAGTTACCTACAAGGAAGCCCCCATAAGGCTGTCAGCAGATTTCTCAATGGAAATATTTCAGGCCAGGAGAGACTGGCACGAAGTATTAAAAGTAATGAAAAGCAAGAACCTGCATGCAAGACAGTTCCTCTATCCAGCAAGGCTATCATTTAAAACTGAAGGTAAAATAAAGAGCTTCCCAAACAAAAGAAGGCTAAAAGAGTTCAGTACCACCAAAGCAGCATTGCAAGAAATGCTAAAGGGACTGCTTTTAGAAGAAGAAACAGAGAGAGAAAGGAACATAGGCATTAAGAAAAAGATGGTATTAAATAAGCACATGTCATTAATAATCTTAATAGATTAATGTAAATAGATTAAATGCTCCAATCAAATAACATGGGGCAGCTGAATGGATAGGAAATAACAACCAATATATATGCTGTTTATAAAAGACCAAACTCAGAACAAAATATTCACACAGGCTGAAAGTGAAGGGATGATAAATAAAATTCCATGCAAATGTAAACAAATAATAAGCTCAGGTAATAATACTTATCTCTGACAAAATAGACTTCAAAACAAATACCAAAATTAGAGACAAAGTTACTACACACTACATTGATCCATCCAACAAGAGGATAACCTTTATCAACATACATACACCCAATATAGGAGCACTTTAATATATAAATAAAAAATTCTTGGTGGACTTTAGCACCCAACTCTCATCATTGGATAGACCATCCAGACCAAAAAATCAAAAAGGAAACAAACACCTTAAATGATACCCTAGATCTAACAGATTTAATTGTTATTTATAGAACATTTTATGCCAAAGCAAAATAATATATATTCTTCTCAAGTGCAAATGAAAAATTCTCAAAGACTATACACATGCTATGACACAAAAGAAGTCTCCAGAAGTTCAAGAAGACTGAAATATCAAGCATCCTCTTGGATCACAATGGAATGAAACTTGAAATCACACATAAAAAAAACTCAAAAACATTCAGAGTCATGGAGACTAAATAGGATATTATAAAAAAAATGAAAGGATGACCAATGAGATCAAGTAAGAACAAAAACTTCCTGGAAACAAAATAAACATACAACAATACAAAATCTATGGAGCACAGCAAAAGCCATCCTAACAGGGAAATTCATAGCATTATAGGCCTACCTAAAGAAACATGAAAAATCTTTTTAAAAAAAACTATCTAACTCTACACCTATAAGAAGGATAAAGAAAACAGGAAAAGCCCAGAGTAAGGAGAAGGAAGGAAATAATTAAGACTAGAGCGGAAATAAGTTACATAGAGACTATAAAAACAATGCAAAAAAATATCAATGAAACCATATCAATGAAACCAAGAGCTGGTTCTCTGACAGATAAACAAGATTGATGAATATTTAGCCAGACTCACCAAGAAACAAAGAGAGAAAGGACCCAAATAAAAAAAAACAAAAATGAAATAGGTGAAGTAACAAGTGACATCGCATAAATGCACTGACTGTAAGAAAATACTATGTCAACAAAATGGACAACCTAGGTGAAATGGACAAATTCCTAGAAACATACAATCTTCCAAAACTAAAAAAGAATCAGAAAGCATGAATAGACCGAAAACAACTGCTGATAGTGAAGCAGTAATAAAAAAAACCCAACTCTCAGCAAACTAATGTCCTGGACCAGATCACTTCACAGAGGAGTTTACCAAACATTAGCAACTTACACCTAATCTCCTCCAACTGTTCAAAAAAATTAAAGAGGAAGGAAGACTTCGATGCTCTTTTTACAAGGCCAGCATTATCCTAATTCCAAAACCAGATGGAAATACTAAAAAGAAAGAAAATTATGGAAAACAAAATTATAAAAAACAATATCCCTGATGAACATTGATGTTAAAATCCTCAATACCAGCAATGTATTAAAAAAATCCTACCCCATTACCAAATGTGATTTATTCAGGAATGCAGGCTGGTATCATGTTTGCAACTCAATAGAGGTGATACATCACATAAACAAAATGAAGGATATAAAGCACATGATCATATCAGTAGATGCATAAAAAGCATTCAACAAAATCCAGCACCAAAGTATGATAAAAACTCTCAGCAAAGTGTGAATAGAAGGATCATACCTCAACATAATAAAGGACATATATGACAAACATGTCCTATAATGAGCTCAGGTAATAATACAGCTCACATCATACTTAAGAGGCAAAAACTGTTTCCCTTAAGAACAAGCACAACAGTGGGATATTCGTTTTCACCACTCTTCTTCAAAACAGCACTGGAAGACCTAGTCACAGCGATCAAACAAGAAAAAATATAAAAGACATCCAAATTGGAAAAGAGGAAGATGACTTATGCTATACAAAATAACTGGGAAAAAAAACACCAAAAAACTACTAGATTTAATAAATATGGCAAGGTAGAAGGACACAAAATTAATATTGAGAAATTGATGACATCTTAATACACCAATAATGAACTCTCAGAAGAGAGACTTAAAAAAAATCCCATTTACCACTGTAGCCAAAACAAAAAATAAGATACCTAGGATTAAACTTAATCAAGGAGGCAAAAGACCAGTACATGGAAAACTACAGGACACTGAAAAAAGAAATGACAGACAGATGCAAACAAGTGTCGCATGCACTGTTCATGGACTGGAAGAGTTAACATTATCAGAATGTCCATACTAGCCAAAGTAATGTATAGATTCGATGCAATTCCTATTAAAATATCAATGGCCTATTTCACAGGTCTAGAAAAAAATATTCCAAAAATGTATATGGAACCCAACAATAGCCTCAGGAATTTTGGAAAAGAACAAAGCTGGCGTGATCACAATACCAGATCCCAAATTTTAGTACAAAGCCACGGTAATCAAAACAGCCTGGCACTGGCACAAGAACAGGCGTATAGATCAATGGAGAAGAACAGAGACCGAGAAATTGACCTATGGCATTATGGTCAATTAATATTTTACAAAGAAGGCAAGAGCATACAATGGAGTAAAGAGGGTCTCTCCAATAAATGGTGTTGGGAAAATCGGACAGGTACATGCAAAAAAATGAAACTGCTCCACCAACTTACTCCACTCACAAGAACAAACTCAAAATGGTAAAGGATTTAAATGAAAATCACAAAATCATAAAAATCCTAGAAAATAACATAGGCAGGAAATCTCAGCCATTTCAGGCAGCAGAATTTTCACAAATACATCTTCTGGGGCAAGAGAAACAAAGGAAAAAGCAAACAAATGGGGCTCCTTCAAACCAGAAAGCTTCTGCACAGAAAAAGGATCCATCCTCCAATTGCAAAGGGAACCCTCTCTCTGGGAGATCATATTTGCCAAAGATACACGTGATAAAGAGTTAATTTCCAAATATACAGAGTACTCATACAACTCAACAAAATGAAGACAAACAATCCAATTAAAAACTGGGCAGAAGACCTGAATAGACACCTCTCCAAACAGGACATACAAATGGCCAAGAGACATATGAAGAAACGCTCAACATCTCTAATCATCAGAGATGCAAATTAGAATGTCAGTGAGGTATCACCTCACACCTGCCAGAATGACTACCGTCTACAAATCATCAAACAAGTGCTGGTGAGGGTGTGGAGAAAAGGGGACTCTAGTGCACTGCTGGTGGGAATGCAGACTGGTGCAGCCACTGTGGAAAACAGTATAGAGTTTCCTCAAGAAAAGCTAAAAATAGAACTGCCATTTGACCCAGTGATCTCACTTCTTGGAATATATCCTAAAAATCCTGAAAAACCATTCAGAAAGCATATATGCACACTTATGTTCATAATAGAGTCATTTACAATACCAAGATCTGGAAGCAGCCCAGGTCCCATCAGTAGATGAGTGGATCCATGTACTAAGCTGCAGTACATGCACACGATGGAGTACTATGTGGCTGTAAAAATGAAAGAATGCCTATCCTTTGCGACAGCATGGATGGAAATGGAGAGTATTATGCTAAGCAAAATAAGCCTGCCACAGAAAGACAAATATCACACAATCTGACTTAAATGTGGAATCTAATGAACCAAATACAATGATGAACAAACTGGGGCAGCGGCATGGATGCAGGGAACAGACTGACAGACCTGAGGGAGGGGTAGGAGGTAGGGAAGAGACAGCCGGAGAACACACATGCACACATGCACGGCCGTGGACATAGACAACAGAGGGGAAAGCCTGGGTGGGGCAAGGGCTGGGTGGAGGGGGGCAAAGAGGGGGCAGAAAATGGGAGACAAATATAATCCTGTTAACAACGGAAAAGAAAGATTATGCACCTATTAAGTGGTATTCAAATGGCATAAAATTTCAGCTATGCAAAATAAATAAGTTCCAGAGATCTGCTATATAACATTGTACCTATAGTTAATAAAACTGTTTGTATAATTTCTTTGAGAGAACAGACCTCAGTAAGATCTTACCACACACACACACACAAAGACATGCAGCTATGAAGTGATAATATTTGAATCCACATCTGTCAGACCACTGTTTTGAACAACTATACTAGTTTGTCTTTATTATTGTTTCTTAACATGGTTCTAAAAAAAAATAAAACGTGGAATTCCAGTCAAGACGGCGGGTAGGTAAACGCGGTATCGCGTCCTCCCACAACCACATCAAAGTTACAACTAAACTACAGAACAACCATCATTCAAAACCGCCTGAAATCAAGCTGAATGTTAGTCCTACAACTACGGAATTAAAAAAAAAGCAGCTACATCCAGACTGGCAGGAGGCCGGAGGGGACGGGCTGGTCCCACACCCACGTGTGGCGGATAAAATCAGGAGGCTCCTGCGGCTGGGAAGGTCCTACCTGAGGACTGAGGGGTCCCCGTCCCACACCAGGTGCCCTGCTCAGGGTCCCAGGGCCAGGAAGAGAATCCCCATCACTTCTGGCTGGAAAACCAGCGGGAACTGAGGCTCAGGGAGGCTGAGGCGGCTGGAGCCCCAGGCAGCTCCTTAAAGGGCCCGCGCACGGACTTATCGGACTCTCTCCCTCTAAGCTTGGAGGGGAGGCAGCTCGAGGGGCGCCAGAGACACACAGGGAAGAACTGAGCTGTTTGGCACTGGAGCGAGGGCTGGAGAGGGGGCTTCCTCGGGGACAAACGTGCTGTCAGAGGCCTTTGTTCCTTTGGTGAGCCCTTCCCTGGGGCGGCAGACAGCCCCCATATCTGGGACTCCAGCAACCTGGCCACACTGGTAGCCCCGCCCTGCTGACTCCCTGAGGCCCCGCCCCACCCCACACAACTTTCAAGCCCACCCAAGCTGTTGCCACTTGCTTAACCATAGGATTGGCCGGTCTTGGATCCTGCTTCAGGTTTTGCCTAAATTCTTTCAAACAAGCAGCATCGGGTCTCAGCGAACCCCATACCTCTCATTAAGTAATACACAGAAACAAACACAGGGAGGCAGCCAAAATGAGGATACAAAGAAACAGGTCCCAAATGAAAGAACAGAACAAAACCCCAATAAAAGAACTAAGCGAAAGGGAGATAAGCAACCTAACAGATACTGAGTTCAAAATACTGCTTATAAGGATGCTCAATAAACTTAGTGAGAACCTCAGTGAACTTAAGGAGGGCCTCAAGAGCATAAAAAAGGACTAGTTAGAAATCATGGATACACAGTTAGAATTAAAGGAGGCATTAACTGAAATAAAGAATAATTTACACAGCTTCAATAATAGAGTATGTAAATCCAAGGAGCAAACCATCGATTTGGAATATAAGGAAGCAAAAAATCCCCAATCATAACAGCAAAAAGGAAAAAGAATCCAAAAAAATGAGGATAGTGTAAGGAGCCTCTGGGACAACTTCAAGCGTGCCAACATTCGCATCTTGGGGGTGCCCGAAGGAGAAGAGAGAGAGAACAAGAAATCGAAAACCTGTTTGAAACAATAATGGCAGAAAACTTTCCTAACTTGGTGAAGGAAACAGACATACAAGTCCAGGAAGCACAGAGAGTCCCAAACAAGATGAACCCCAAGAGGCCCACACGAAGACACATCATCATCAAAATGCAAAAGGTTCAAGACAAAGAGAGAATCTTAAAAGCAGCAAGAGAAAGGCAGCTAGTTACCTACAAGGGAGTTCCCATTAGGCTGTCAGCTGATTTCTCAAAAGAAACTTGGCAGGCCAGAAGGGAGTGGCAAGAAATATTCAGAGTGATGAAAACCAAGAACCTACAACCAAAATTACTCTATCCTGCAAAGCTGTCATTTAGAATCGATGGACATATAAAAACTTTCCCAGACAAGAAAAAGTTAAAGGAGTTCATCACTACCAAACCGTTATTATATGAAATGATGAAGGGTCTTTTTGAAGAAAAAGATAAAATGTATGAACAAACAAAATGGCAATGAATACATATCTATCAACAATGGAATCTACAAACAAAATGAACAGGTAGAACAGAAACATTCTCATAGATACAGAGAACATTTTGTTGGTTGCCAGTTGGGAGGGGAGTTGGGGGAATGGGTGAAAAAGGTGAAGGGATTAAGAAGCACAAATTCATTGCTAGACTGACAAACCTCAAAGGGAAAGGGGTTGGGGGGGGGTGGGAAGAAATAAACCAAAGAACTTATATGCATAACCAATGGACACAGACAATAGTGTGGGAAAAGGTGGGAGGGGGGCGGGAGTGGGGAGGAGGGGGTCAATGGGGAAAAAATGTGGAACATCTGTAATACATTTTACATCCAACAATAAAGATTTGAAAAAATAAAAAAATAAAACGTCTTAATCATGCTAACATAATAGCAGAGGGAAACAAAATATGCTATTATTCCAACAATGGTTATGACACTCAACCCACTGTTCCCTTCAAAAACACCTATTAATGAGCGTGAACACAAATGCTAAGGTTTCCTCACTCTCCTTCTCATGGAAGTTAGAGGGCAGGAGGGCGGGGCTAGGACAGGACGGGAGGGCGGGGCCCTGACGGTGCACGTGCTGCTCTTCCTCCCTCACTGTGCTCGCCTTCAGAACCGCAGCAGGAACCCCGCTCAGGCACCGCTGCAGGAAGTGCAGTCTCCCCGTGGTCCGCAATTGGAGAGGTGCTGCTTCACAGCTCAGGGGCGGACCCCAGGCCCCCACAGCGGGGAGGCCTCCATGCGGACAAGCCCGTCCCGGGCGGGGAGGCCTCCGTGCGGACAAGCCCGTCCCGGGCCAGGAGGGCTGCAGGGCAGCTGCCATCCGCAGGTGTAACCCAGCAGCGTCCCATCCCCACTTCTCAGCTCGCTGCCTGCCACGGCCTGTACTTTCTTTCTTAAGTTAGGCTGCTCCAAATACCTACTGGAATGATTAAATCTGACAGTAGTATGTGACAGACTTCCAGTCAAGATGAAGTAAGTAAACACTGTATTACAGAAACACATCAAAATTACAACCGAATGACAGAACAACCACCCTGAAGACCAGCTGAACAGAACTCCTATGACTAAGGTCATAAAGAAGTCACGACGATATCGGAAGGGTTCGAGGGACAGCTCGGCTACATAGGTCCTTTCTGAGGAGCGAGGGGCCCAACCCCACACCGGGCTGCCAGGCTAGAGCACCAGTGCTGACGAAATCCACAACACCTGGCTGTGAACATCAAAAGGGATGGAGTCCAGGCAAGATGTAGGGCTGCTGTAGGCACAGGTGTCTTTTTAAAGGACCCAAGGACAGACTCACTCATTCACAAGCACTCACCCTAAACTCTAGCAAAGGGAAAGGAACTTGAAAACTAACAGGGAGGAACTAAACTGTGTGGCTTCAGGGAGGGGCTCTCCAGTACAGACGTGCTGGAAGGGAAGTCCACAGCATTACTACCCGAAGAAACAAGAAAAACTTCTAGCAGACTAACCCTACAACTTAAAGAATTAAAGAGAGAGAAAAAAAAGAAAACCTAGAGCAAATACAAGGAAGGAAATAATAAAGATCAGAGTAGAAATAAATGACAGAGACTAAAAAAAAAATACAACAGATTAATGAAACTAAGAGCTGATTCTTTGAAAAGATAAACAAGATCAATCAACCTTAAGTACACTCACCAAGAAACAAAGAGAGAGGATCCAAATAAATAAAATCAGAAATGAGCCCAGCCAGTGCTTTTCAGTAGATTGAGTGCCATTCCATGGACTGGAAGGTCCCAGTTCGATTCCTGGTCAGGGCATATGCCCTCGTTTCAGACTTGATCCCCAGTAGGGGGCGTGCAGGAGACAGCTGATTGATGTTTCTCTCTCACATCAATGTTTCTACCTCTCTCTCCCTTCCTCTCTGTCTAAAAAAAAAAATCAATAAAAATATATTCTAAAAAATAAAAATCAGAAACAAAAGAGGCACAGTAACAACTGACAACAAAGACATACACAGGATTGTAAGAAAATACTATGAACAATTATATGCCAATGAATTGGACAACCTAGGCAAAATGGACAAACTCCTAGAATCATACAGTCTTCTAAAACTCAACTAGGAAGAGTCAGAAAACTTGAACAGACCAATAACAACTAAGGAAATTGAAGCAGCAATCAAGAAACTCCCAGCCACCCTGGCTGGTTTGGCTCAGCGGTTAGAGTGTTGGCCTAAAGTCTGGAGAGACCCGGGTTCGGTTCCCGCTAAGGGCATGTACCTCGGTTGCAGTTTGTCCCGGGCCCTGATTGGGTTGTGTGGGTAGCGACCACTCGATGTGTCCCTTTCACGTCAATGTCTCTCTCTCTCTCTCTCCCCCTCCCATTCTATCTGAACAAAATATCAAAAAAAAAAAAAAGTCCTCAGGTGAGGATAAAAAAAAAAAAGAAACTCCCAGCAAACAAAAGCCTAGATCCAAATGGCTTAACAAGGGAGCTTCATCAAACATTCAAAGAAGAACTAACACCTATTCTCCTCAAACTATTACAAAAAATTCAAGAGGAAGGAGGACTTGCAAGCTCTTCTTATAAGATCAGCATAACCCTAATTCCAAAATCCTATAAAGAGACTACAAAGAAAGAAAATTACAGCCCAATATCTCTGATGAACAGAGATGCCAAAATCCTCAACAAAATATTAGCAAATCAGATCCAGAAATATGTTAAAAAATTATTCACTTCAACCAAGTGGGACTTATCCCAGGGATGAAGGACTGGTATATTATTCACAAATCAGTAAATGTGATATACCACATAAACAAAATGAAAAATAAAAATCATATGATATCAATAGATGCTGAAAAAGCATTTGACAAAATCCAGCACCCATTTCTGATAAAAACTCTCAGCAAAGTGGAAACAGAAGGATCATACCTCATTATAATAAAGGCCTTATATGAAAAACGTACAATCAATATCATATTCAATGGGCAAGAGATAAACCAAAGAATTTATATGCATATATGCATTACCAATGGGCACAGACAACAGTACAGTGAAGGCAGGGTAGGGGGCGAGAGAGGGATGAGGTTATCTATGGGGGAAAAAAGGAGAGACATCTGTAATACTTTCAACAATAAAGATGAATTAAAAGGAAAAAAAAAACAAACCACCAATAACTTTGGCTATTAAATAAATAAGTAAAAATAAACCCCTCCAAAGGAAGGTCCCAGCACATGCTCTCTCCCCCAGGAAGATGCACGCCTTTCCCCTAGCCCCCCTCGTTCCCTACAGGCATGAATCATCACCGAAACTCTCATGGACCCCAGCAGGCTTGCAAACTTGCAACCAGGGCAGCAATGGGGAGGGGCAGTCCATCCCAGGCAAACCCCTGAACCTGTCCCCAAGGCCCCCTTTACCCTGATTTCTCAGTGAGCCAAAGAAGCCCAGCCTAGGCTCATTTCCCAGCCCTTTCTTGTTTCAATACTCCCAGCTTTAATAAACATCCTCTAAAAGAAAAGAAAAAGAAAAGAAAAAGAAACACCAAAAGGGTGGACTTGGCTGGCACAAGAACACTTGTAAAGTGAATCCTGCCCTGTGGGTATCAGCCCCACAAATGAAAGTGCATTGGCTGGAAACTCCAAGTCACTGTAAGGGTAAGTCCCACCCAGGGACATGCCAATAACAAATCAAGGCTCAACTACAGCAGACGGGCACACACAAAACCCACACAAGAGACATCTTTGGACATCTGGCTCAAGTGACCAGGGAGGCTCTGCCACTGGGTCACAATAAGGGCACTATGCCAAGACTAGGAGACATAGAGAACTTTCATAATACATAGGAACAAACACAGGGAGGAAGCCAAAGTGAGGAGACAAAGAACTATGCCCCCCCCCCAAAAAACAGGACACAACTCAAGAAACTTTATTGAGAAAAAAAAACAATAATCCAGGCAAACAATCTATTAGCTACAGAGTTCAAAACACTGGTTATAGGCATGCTCAATGACCTTAGGGGAAGAAAAGATGAACTCAGTGAGAACTTAGACAAACAGAGAGAAACCATATAAAAGAACCGGTCAGAAATAAATGATACAATAACTGAAATTAAGATTACATTAGAGGGAAACAACAGCAGATTAGATGGAGAGAATCAATCGAGTTCTACAAGACAAGATAGTGGAAAACACCCAACTGAAACCCAACAAAGAAAAAAAGAATTAAAAAATATATAGACAGTTTAAGGGACCACTGGGACAGTAACAAGAGTATCAACATTTGCATTATAAGGGTGCCAGAGTAAAAGAGAGTGAGCAAGGCGTTGAAAATTTATTTGAAGAAATAATGACTGAAAAATTCCCTAACCTGATATAGGAAATAGACATTCCTGTCCACAAAGGCAGAAGGTACCAACCAAATAAGAAAAACCCAAAGAGGCCCACACAAAGACACATCCTAAATAAAATGCAAAGATTAATAACAAAGAGAGAATCTTAAAAGCAACAAGAGAAAAGCTTTTAGTTATATACAAAGGAGCTCCCATAGACTGTCGGCTAATTTCTCAAGAGCAACTTTGCAGGCCAGAAAAGACTGACACGAAATATTCGGAGTGGAAAGCAAGCACCTGCAACCCAGATTATGCTACCCAGCAGGCTATTATTTAGAATCGAAGAAGAGACATAGAGCTACCGAGACAAGAAAAGTAAAGAAATTCATCAACACTACACCGGTATTACAAGAAACGTTAAAGGGACTTCTTTAAAATACATATATATTGCCAAGAAAAAATTTTCACTGACAATGGCAAACACATAATAAAAGCAGTGAATCAATGAACAATTAAGATAGTACAAATGTCAAAAGGCAAAAGTAAAAAGACCACATATAATTATAACTCTAATTTAAGAACACACACACACACAAAGTAAAACATAATGACAAAACATAAACATGCAGGGAGTAAAAATGGAGTGATTTTAGAATAAGTTCAAATTTAACCAACCGTGAACCAAAAATGGGTTGTTATAAACATATCTTGATATATATGCAGTGCATGGTAAATATAAACCAAAAGTCTTCAAGAGCTTCAAGTACAAAAAACAAAGAGAAAGGAATCTAATCACAACACTACAGAAAGTCATCAACATACAAGAGATGAGAACAAAAGACTAAGAAACAAAGAACTACAGTCAGAAAAACAATAAAAACAATAAAATGGCAATAACTATATTCCTATTAATAACTACTTTAAAGGTAAAATAGATTAAATGGTCCAATTTTCATAAGACACAGAGTGGTCTAATGGATAAGACTCACACAATGCTGCCTCCCAGAGATCCACTTCAGATCAAAAGACACATGGCCTAAAACTAAAGTAATGGGAAAAAAAAAAAGTATGCAAATAGAAACAAACGAAAAGCTGATGCAGCAATACTAATATTAGACAATAAAATCTTTACTACAGAGGCTATAACAATAGATAAAGAAGGACATTTCATAATGATAAAGGAATCAATCCAACAAGAAAATATAGCCCTCGTAAACATTAACATACCCAACCTGGCGGATAATGACAGACACATAGGGAGAGAGCAACAGTATCATAGACATAATAGGGGACTTGAACTCCCCATTGACATCACTGGGTAGATAATCCAGGCGGAATATCAAGGAAACACAAGCCTTAAAAGACACAGATTAGATGTTTTTAATTAAAATTTTATAACATTTCACCCCAAAGCAGCAGAATATACATCTTTTTCAAGTGCACATGGAATATTTTCCAGGATAGACCATGTTAGGCCACAAAACATGTCACAATAAATTTTAAGAAAATTGAAATCATACCAAGCATCTTCTCCAACCAAAACGGTATGAAATTAGAAATCAATTATAAAAAGAAAACTGAAAACACAAAGACATGGAGGCTAATTAACATGCTACTAAACATGAATGGATTAAAAATAAAATCAAGGTAGAAATCAAAAGATGGCTTGAGACAAAATATAAAAACACAATGATCCAAAATCTATAGGACACAGCAAAAACCGTTTCAAGAGAGGAGATTCATGACTATATAGGCCTACCCTAAGAAACCAGAAAAATCACTAAGAGACAATCTAACCTCACACCTAAAGAAACTAGAAAAAGAACAACAAAACCTAAGTGAGTACAAAGAAATAATAAAGATCAGAGCGGAAATAAAGTCTAAAAACAACACAAAAGATCAGTGAGACCAGGAGCTGATTTCCTTAAAAGATAAAATTAATCAGGAAAAAAACACAAATAAATAAAATAAAAAATGAAAGAGAAGTGACAACTGACACCACAGAAAAACAAAGGATCTAGAATTAGATGATGATGGATATGCCATTTTGTGAATATACCAAAATCCCTGAATTGCACACTTAAAAGAGAGACTTTAATCTCAACAAATCTGTTATTTAAAAAATAATCTACTGTGCTTGCCCTCCTTAGAGACAGTATGCAAAACAATAAACATAAAGGATTATAAGAAGGTATTATGAAAAATTATATGCCAATAAATTGGAAAACCTGGACAAAAAGGATAAATTCCTAGAAACATATATCTTCCAAGACTAAATCAATAATAAACAGAAAATCAGAACTGAAAAACTATTAATAAAATTAAAATAATCAAAAAATTCCCAACATACAAACTCCTAGACCAGATGGCTTCACAGGAGAATTTTTCCAAACATTCAAAGAACAATTAACACCTATCTTTCACAAGTTAATCCAAAACACTGAAGAAGAAAGAAGGCTCCCAAGCTCATTTTACAAGGGCAGCATTAACCTGAGACCAAAGCCAGACAAAGATATTGCAAAAAAAGAAAAACAGAAAAATTATAGGCCAATATCTGATAAACAATAAAGCAAAAATCTTTAAAATATCAGCAAACCAAATTCAGCAATACATTAAAAATATTAGATACCATGATCAAGTGGAATTTATTCCTGGTATGCAAGGTTGGTTGATTATCCACCAATCAACTAATATGATATACCATATAAACAAAATGAAGGATAAAAATCATGACAGTATCAGTATATGAAGAAAACACATTCCACAAAAACCAGCATCAATTTATGATAAAACCTCGCAGCAAAATGGGAACAGAAGGAATATACCTCAACATAATAAAAACAATATATGAGAAACCCACAGCTAACATCATTCTCAATGGCAAAACTAAAAACATTTTCCTTACGATCAAGAACAAGACAAGGATGTCCACTTTCACCACTTTTATTCAACATAGTAATGGAAGTTCTAGACACAGCAATCAGACAAGGAAAATAAATAAAAGGTATCCAAATTAGAAAAAAGAGTAAAATTATCATTATTTGCAGATGACTCAATACTATACAGAAAGAAACAAGAAAGATTCCACCAAAAAACTATTAAACTAATGAACACATTCAATAAATTAGGAGTCAAAATTAATATTCAGAAATTGGTTGCACTTTTATATACCAATAACAAACTACCAGAGAAATAAGAAAACAATCTTATTTATAATGCATCAAACAGAATAAAATAGTATGAATAAATTTAACAAGAATGTAAAAAGCCTGTACTCAGAAAACCGTAAGTCACTACAGAAAGTTACAGGAGATACAAATAAATGGCAGGATACGGGCAGGAAGAATCGACACTGTTAAAATGTCCATACTACCCAAAGTAGTTCACAGATTCAAAGTAATTCCTATCAAAATACCAATGACATTTTTCACAGAATTAGAACATGTAATCCTGAAATGTATGTAAAATAATAAAAAGATTCAGAATGGTGAAAGCAATCTTCAGAAAGAAGAATAAGGTTGGAGGTATCACGCAACCTAATATCAAACTGTGCTACAAGGCTACAGTAATTAAAACAGCATGGTACTGGTATAAAAACAAAAACATAGATCAATGAACCAGAGTAAGATCAGAAGAGGCAAGAGTATTCATGGGGTCAAGACAGGCGCTTCATTAAATGGTGTTGGGCAAAGTGGGCAGATACATGCAAAAGAATAAACTAGATCACATTCTTATACCATGTACGAGAATAAACTCAAAATAAAGACTTAAGTGTAACACCCAAAACCATAAAATCTCTAGAAAAAAACATAGGCAGTAAATTCATTGACATTGCTCTTAGACAGATTTTAGATATGTCTGCTTGGACAAGGCAAAAGAAACAAAACAAAACAAAACAAAACAAAAACAACAACAAAATGAGACTACATCAAACTTAAACATTTTTACAAAGGAAACCATCAACAAAATTAAAAGACAACCTACTGAATGGGAGAATATATTCACCAATGATACATCCAGTAAGTCATTAATATCCAAATTATATAAGAAATTTACACAACTTAGCACTAAAAAAAAAAGGTTAAAAAATGGTCAAAGATGATATATAATACACAGATGAAGTATTATAGAATTGTACACCTGAAATCTAAATAATTTTATTAAGCAGTCACCCCAATAAATTCAATAAATAAGGAAAAAAAAATGGACAGAGGACCCAAATAAATATTTCTCCAAAAAGCCCATACTCATGGCCAACAGACATATGAGAAAAGATGCTCAGGGTCACTAAACATCAGAGCAATACAAATGAAAACCACAATGAAGTATCACCTCACACCTGTCAAATGGCCATCATCAATAAATCAACAAACAAGTGTGGGCAAGGAGTGGGAAAAGGAAACTGTGCACCGTAGTGGGATGCAGACGGGTGCAGCACTGAGTGACAGTATGGAGATCCCTCTGCACATCCAAACAGACCTACCCTCACCCAGCCACAGCGCTGCTGGGCACTCATCTGGAGAGAGACACAGCCCCACTGGAAGAGATGTGAGCGTCCCTACCATCACTGCAGCACTATGTTCAAGAGCCAAGGGATGAAGAAACCTAAGTGCCCACGGACAGACGAATGGATACAAGAGCTGGTATATCTACACAATGGAATATGACTCAGCCATTAAAAAAAATAATCAAACATTACCATTTCTGACAACATGGATGGTACCCAAACGGTATTATGTTAAGTGAAATATGTCAGTCAGAGAAAGACAAATATCATGATTTTATTTATATGTGGAATCTAAAATCAAGCAGAAACAAACTCATAGTTACTAGGGACAAGCTGAGGGTTGAGGGGCCAGTGAAAACGTGAAGAGATAAGAACTACCAACTGGCAGTCACCAAACAGTGAGGGGCTGTGAGCGTGGCACACGGAATGCAGTCAATATTGCGGTAACTATGCACGCTGTCAGGTGGGTATCAGACCCATCGGAAGGATCACTTCCCAAGTTATATGCGTGTCACCCAGCCGGTGTGGCTTGCTGGACTGAGTGTTGTCCCATGGACTGAGAGGTCCCAGTTCAATTCCCGGCCAGGGCACATGCCCAGATCCCCCGTAGGGGGTGAGCAGGAGGCAGC
The DNA here is from genome assembly GCF_014108415.1 of Molossus molossus. Taxonomy (NCBI): domain Eukaryota; kingdom Metazoa; phylum Chordata; class Mammalia; order Chiroptera; family Molossidae; genus Molossus; species Molossus molossus. Next base: position 108,699,401 of record NW_023425403.1, on the reverse strand, counting down.
CAATCAATGTATCTCTCTCACATCGGTATTTCTCTCTCCTTTCCTCTCTAAAAAAAATAAATAAACAAAAAAATATATATTTTAAGTTATATAAATGTCTAACCACTCTACTGTATACTCGAAATTAATATAATATTGAATGTCAACTGTAATTGAAAAAGTAAATAAAAAAATCCCTGTTAATTTAAAACATTATAGTAGTATCTGACATATTTTTCTCAAAAAGGGTTTTTACCACATCTGTGTATTTATATCCAAAAAGAAATGGGATTTCCACATCACATGCTGCGAAGTGAAGGTGTGCATAGCTCACGCAGCAGCCAGAGCACACTAGAACTGGAATGTGGTACGAAGGTGCGCGGTCAGTCTGCGCCCAGCACGCGTGTGCATCTCATGTGCGTGTGTGAAGGGTGCAGCCAGAGCACACTAGAACTGGAATGCGGTACAAAGGTGCGCGGTCAGTCTGCGCCCAGCACGCGTGTGCATCTCATGTGCGTGTGTGAAAGGTGCACACTAGAACTGGAATGCGGTACGAAGGTGCGCAGTCAGTCTGCGCCCAGCACGCGTGTGCATATCATGTGCGTGTGTGAAAGGTGCAGCCAGAGCACACTAGAACTGGAATGCGGTACGAAGGTGCGCGGTCAGTCTGCGCCCAGCACGCGTGTGCATCTCATGTGCGTGTGTGAAAGGTGCAGCCAGAGCACACTAGAACTGGAATGCGGTACGAAGGTGCGCGGTCAGTCTGCGCCCAGCCCGCGTGTGCCTATCATGTGCGTGTGTGAAAGGTGCAGCCAGAGCACACTAGAACTGGAATGCGGTACGAAGGTGCGCGGTCAGTCTGCGCCCAGCACGCGTGTGCATATCATGTGCGTGTGTGAAAGGTGCAGCCAGAGCACACTAGAACTGGAATGCGGTACGAAGGTGCGCGGTCAGTCTGCGCCCAGCCCGCGTGTGCATTTCATGTGCGTGTGTGAAAGGTGCAGCCAGAGCACACTAGAACTGGAATGCGGTACGAAGGTGCGCAGTCAGTCTGCGCCCAGCACGCGTGTGCATCTCATGTGCGTGTGTGAAAGGTGCACACTAGAACTGGAATGCGGTACGAAGGTGCGCAGTCAGTCTGCGCCCAGCACGCGTGTGCATTTCATGTGCGTGTGTGAAAGGTGCACACTAGAACTGGAATGCGGTACAAAGGTGCGCGGTCAGTCTGCGCCCAGCACGCGTGTGCATCTCATGTGCGTGTGTGAAAGGTGCACACTAGAACTGGAATGCGGTACGAAGGTGCGCAGTCAGTCTGCGCCCAGCACGCGTGTGCATCTCATGTGCGTGTGTGAAAGGTGCACACTAGAACTGGAATGTGGTACGAAGGTGCGCGGTCAGTCTGCGCCCAGCCCACGTGTGCATCTCATGTGCGTGTGTGAAAGGTGCAGCCAGAGCACACTAGAACTGGAATGCGGTACGAAGGTGCGCGGTCAGTCTGCGCCCAGCACGCGTGTGCATCTCATGTGCGTGTGTGAAAGGTGCAGCCAGAGCACACTAGAACTGGAATGCGGTATGAAGGTGCGCGGTCAGTCTGCGCCCAGCCCACGTGTGCATCTCATGTGCGTGTGTGAAAGGTGCAGCCAGAGCACACTAGAACTGGAATGCGGTACGAAGGTGCGCGGTCAGTCTGCGCCCAGCACGCGTGTGCATCTCATGTGCATGTGTGAAAGGTGCAGCCAGAGCACACTAGAACTGGAATGCGGTACGAAGGTGCGCGGTCAGTCTGCGCCCAGCACGCGTGTGCATCTCATGTGCATGTGTGAAAGGTGCAGCCAGAGCACACTAGAACTGGAATGCGGTACGAAGGTGCGCGGTCAGTCTGCGCCCAGCCCGTGTGTGCATTTCATGTGCATGTGTGAAAGGTGCCACTGTCAAGTCTCTCGGCAAGTACCGGTCGGCTAAACTCTGTAACCGGGCACTTCCTCCAGAGCATAGAGATTCCACACACATTCAGCTCGAACCGTTATCTCGAGTAACAGCAGCAGCTGAGACAGAGCTCAGCTGTCTGAGTCGGGTGTGGTACTTACTTTGACTCTGTGCATGACCTGACTGAGTGGAAAGGTCTTCATTTTCTACATGAAAATAAACAAATAAAAGTCGATGTCAAGTTTTAGCCAAATTACTCACCACCACAATAATAATCAGCAATTGGGTCAAATAAAAAGGTGTGCATGTCATGTCAGGACAACAATGTGTCTGTGGGGGTGGGGAGGAGGAAGCAAGCAGAAGTCACGGTGGCAGCTGTACGCAAGGTGACAGGACTACAAACCCTGGACCCTAACACCCAGGTGTATCTAAGAGCACTTCCTGGCAGGGACGGCCTCGTGCGCCTCCAGGGTAAGGTGCAGCCTGCACACGCGGAGCCGGCAGACGGTCACTCTGGGCACCAGTCGCTACAACACGGGACAGACTCGGAGCGGGATGCCAGGTGCAGAAGGCAGTGCCATGGGAGGACCCAGCCCCACCGCCACGTGGGCCACCCACGCAGACAGGAGGTGGCCCTGCCCACCGCTTCACTCGGTTATGAAAAAGTCTCGCTGCTAGGGGCTGTCGAGAACTATCCTAGTTTGCTGAGCTGGAGCCTGGGAGACGGACCACCTCACCCCTACTCCGTGGCACCCACCACGGGAAAGGACCTGCCTAACCAAAGCGCAGGCCACAGATGACAAGGTGGAGACGCTGCCCTCATGCTTGGCAATCCCCGCCCGAGAAACCAATAATGTGACGTGCACAAGCCCTGACACCTCAGCCAGAGAGAAACGCATCTTCTTTAAGGACCTCAATACGAACAAACAACTAGAACAGATGGTGTCGATCAATGCAGATGCAACAGAAGAAACAAAATGAACTTTAAAAACTTGAAATACAAATGAACACATACACATATACTACTATAAGACATAAGCAGAGAAGGTGAAAACTTTTAGATATAAAAGTGTGACTCCAAATTAATAAATGCAAAGAATGGTAAAGATTAGAAATAATATTACTAAAAGCTAAATTATTTAGGTAGAGAAAAAAAATACCTTTAAAACTGGCAAAAATACCAAAAAAAGTATCATAAATGAGTAGATAAGTGACTTGGAAGACAAATACAGTGCAAAATAGGAGTACGAGAGAAAAAAAATAACATGAAAAAGCAATAATTAAAGAATAAAAGCAACATTTCCTAAGCTTTAACGACTTGAGTTTTCATATCCAGAGGGCTTACAGAGTCCCAGGACAGATAAATGATAAGATACACATCTAGACATCATGATGAAATATCTGAATCCCAAGATTAAAGACCTTTCTGAATTCTAAAGATAAGAAAACTCTCTGTAAGCTTACAGAAAGAGCCCACGTTCTGATAAAGAAAAGAAAGTAACTGGAGTTGGTGTCTCTCCGATAGCCCTACACAGGTGCCTTTCTGAAGAAACTACTCAGGAAAACGTTCTATTAAAGGAAAATTAGAGCGAACACATCGGGACAGGAAGTCAAAGGGCAGAAGGAAGAGGGAGCAGCCAGAGTTCAGGCAGAAGCAAACCGGTAACATTCCGAGAGAACGCGAATGGGTCAGGAAGGACGGGAGTGTGGGGTCGAGCGATGGAGGGGCAACAGCGTTTAGTTTCCGTACGACGACCATGAAGAATCTGAGGTGATCAATAGCCATAAAAGGTCACCTTTTTAAGATGAACAAGTGTGATAAAAAATAATAATGAATAAAATAAAATGGAAGGACTAAGAATAAATATGTAACTTTTTACAACTGTTGGAAATTCCTATTAAGTCTCCCCTTCACTGGTTTAATAATCAGAATCTATCTATATGTAATTTATAAACCAAGTAACCTACCAAATAAACAAATCCCTAAAACAATTAAAAATAAAGATACAGGCAAAATACTGTCATAAAATAAAATAAAAACAAAAAGGAGTTAGGATAATATTAATAGCCAATAAGGCCAGGGAAAAAGGGAATATTTTATAGTAAGTATAACTCAGCTGATTATTTTTTTATACCTAGGAAACTCAAAACACTTGTTTAAAAAAGGTAATTAGTATTCGGCACCTAGAAATAAAATATTCCATTTAAAATGGCAACAAAAAATACTTCTAGGATCCCCAGAGACAAACCTAAGGCAAAGAAGCCACAACCAGGAAAACCACCGAATCCTGGAGAAGGTGGCCCTGGGGAAGCAGCCCGGCCGACAGGGGACAGTGGCGCACGGAACTGGACGAGAGGCCCATCACACACTGTCCCTTCTCCCAGAATCACGAGGTAACTATATACCCATAAATTCTACTGTTCTCAATTGCATAAAATGATTTTATGATTCAGAGGACAGAATACATTTCTAAACAATAGTTAAAAATTATGAAAATATCATGAGACAAAGTCAGCCTGATCAGACATCAGAACACATTATAAATCTGCTAATCAGTCAATATGGTATTATAACCTAAAATAACCATATTGCAACAGAATGATAAAAATAAAAACAAACTAGAGCCATGTGTGTACATGGAAACCTAAATGTGCGTTTCAGAGCAGCAGGGAAACCAGACTCGTCAGCGGTGACGCCGGCACACAGGGCGCCTGGAGACGCCGGGAGGAACGGGCCCCGCAGGACACGACGCGGAGGAGCAGGGCTCACAGGGCCAGGCGCCCGGGGCCCAGGGCGAGGGCCTGAGCCACGAGGACAGGAGCCCGGCTTCCTCCCTCGGCCTCTCTCTGCCCTGCAAACGTGAAGCTGCAGGGGTCGCAGGTCCCACCACCGCGGGCAGGGAAAGGGGCCGTGTTCTGGGACGTTCTGCACCCCCACCCACCCAGAGTGCTCGGCCGCTAGCAGAGAACAATCTGCCAGCAAAGAGGAAAAGAATGTCTTACACGCTAGTAAGTAATTTTGAGTCTCTGGAAGACAAAAAAATTAGGTCCTCTACCTACCCTAAACATGTATAAAAATAAACGGCAGTGGATTAAAAGCTAAACATTGAAAAGAATCACTATAAAAGTAAATAGAGAATATTGATGATATTCTCACACTGCTGGGATGAGGAGAGTCTTTCTAGGCAGAAAATAAGACTCGGAAGAGTCAGTAAGTAACAGCTGAACAAAATAAAACTTAAATTTTTGTAAAAGACACAAAAGAAAACGTCAGCTAATCAGCCCTATCAGACTGGCGGAGGTGGAACGGCAGCGTCCGAGCTGAGGGTGTGCACCCCTGCACCCCTGCACCCCACACCTCACTGGCAGGCAGAGCCCGGTGGTCTCTGGGGAGAGGTTGGTGATGGGCAGAAGGTGCAGACATCGTCATACCCCATGACCCCAATACGCCGGGGGACAGGCTGGACGGGAGCGTGCTGGGAAGGCAGTTAGTCCCTCTGGGAACCTTTCCCTGACAGAACCAGCTTGCCCCAATGGTGACATGCATTAAGTCAATGACACTTTTTCTGTCAAGTTTCTTCCTCACGAGAAATGCCCGACTTGCAGGCTGCTCGAGGTCACACGTGGGCCAGAGCTCAAGGGCCCGCGTGTACCTCGGATGCTTCGTGGGCTCCTCGGTGCGGCTCCGCCTGCACGACCACCGTTTCAGACCGAGTGTGCCTCGGTGCAGACACTGCATTCACCCTGAACACCCCGGCTGACGCTACTTTACCTGTTCCTGCGGGATTAGGCGTGTACGGAGGTGGAGGGGGTACCCCAGGAGCGATGACGCTGGCTAACGGTACCAGACCTGCATTGTTATAAGCACCTAAAAAAAATGTAATAGAAAAGATAAATAATTTAGTATCCTTTTCAGGCCAGGAGTTCAAACTGTACTGATGCGCCTGTCTAGTTTACTTTTATTATTTTTCTGGTACATGCCCCTAGCGGAGCTGAACCCGGAACTCTGGTCCACAGGCCGACATTCCAACTGCTGAGCCAAACAGGCCAGGGCCACCTAGTTCATTTCTAAAACTGGGACATAATAGAATTCATTTTACGTGAAGGTCTGATCTAGAATCGGGTGAAGAGAGATCAGAAGACACGACTGGAGTCCCCACTCCCAGCACGGCGTGCTGGCCCAGGCTAAGCGCCAGGATGGAGCGGCGGGCAGCAGCGGCCACGTGGCCTCGTGTCCTGTGTGCCAGGCTCAGACACCTGCCCGTTCAAAGCTGAGCGCACCGAGTCTGCCTCTGAACACCGACGTCACCAAGGAACAAGCGATTTACCAAAGTGAAGACTCGGCACAGTGAGTAACGGTTAAGAGAACCTACACTCAGTCCGCGAGATGAACCTCCCACCCAACTCCCGGCCTGTGGCAGCCCAGCCCCGGCAGCTAACCGCCGGCTTACCCGTCACGGCCGTTTCAGTGCCCGGCTCCCGAGGACAGGCACCCACACTCCCCCCCCACAGCGACCAGAGCACAGGCACCCACACTCCACACAGCGACCAGAGCACAGACACCCACACTCCACACAGCGACCAGAGCACAGACACCCACACTCCCCCCACAGCGACCAGAGCACAGACACCCACACTCCCCACAGCGACCAGAGCACAGGCACCCACACTCCACACAGCGACCAGAGCACAGACACCCACACTCCACACAGCGACCAGAGCACAGACACCCACACTCCCCCCCACAGCGACCAGAGCACAGACACCCACACTCCACACAGCGACCAGAGCACAGGCACCCACACTCCCCACAGCGACCAGAGCACGGGCAGACCCGGGAACCACAGAGAAGGCCTTACTTGGAGTGACGGTCGCGTGCGGCCGGCAGGGAGGTATCGGGTACGGCACAGGCTTGTGCGGGTTGTACGTAGACGGCGGCTGGATGAGGGACAAAGCACAGCAGTTAGGAGGGAGCCACCAAGCAGACCACTGCAGAACATCACAGCCGCCTCAGAGCAGCTGGTCCTGGGCCGACTATGCCGGCAAAGCGAACGCACTGGACCAACATGTGGCACAGGTACGGGAGCGTCTGCCTGGAACACTCGGTCCCTATCCCACTCCAGAGATCGTACGGTGTGTCATTTCCATTCCGGCACCAAACCATCCGAGCGAGCGCCCGGACCTCGTCCTGAGCAGCTCTCCGCTCTGCCTGCTTCACTCTAGAGCCCCCTCCTCCCATGGACAGAAACCCACTCGCTTTCGGAATCTCAGCTGCCAAGACCCCTGGAGAGGCCCGAGCGGGGGCGGCATGCATCCTGGCACCCTGCCCCCCTCCCTCCTGCAGCAGCGCGTTCTGGCGGGGAGCAGACTGGCTGCAGGCATGACTTCAGTCTGCTAGTCTCTCTCGCCTTTTGAAATCCACAAGTCTTTTATTCCGTCCTTGAGGGAACCGATCAGGAATGACAAAGACATGAAAAGAGCTGCTCTCTAGTGAACCAGAGGTGTCGGAAGCTGAGCCAAATACTTCACTTTTTTTTTTTTTTAATCCTCACCTGAGGAGGATTTTTGATATTTTGTTCAGATAGAGTGGAAGGGAGGGAGAGAGAGAGAAACATCGATGTGAAAGGGACACATCGAGTGGCTGCCACCGCACGACCCAACCAGGGCCAGGGACAAACTGCAACCGAAGTACGTGCCCTTGGTGGGAACCGAACCCGGGTCTCTCTGGACCGCAGGCCAACGCTCTAACCGCTGAGCCGAACCGGCCAGGGTCCAAATACTTCACTTAAAAAAATTTTTTTGGTGTTAACCCTCACTTGCGCATATTTTTCCATTAGTTTTTAGAGAGTGGAAAGGGGGGGTGGGGAGGGACAGACAGGGATGTGAGAGACACTCATCAAGTGGTCACCTCCCACATGACCCTGACTAGCCCTGGGGATTAGACCTGCAACCCAGGTACATGCCCCTTCACTGGAATCGAACCCACAACCCTTTGGTCTTCAAGCCTACACTCTAATTGCTGAGCCAAACTGGTCAGGACTAATGGGGGTGAGGGGAGAGGAGGAGAGAGAAGGGGGAGAGAGGGGACAGGGGAGAGGAGGGCAAGAGGGAGGGAGGGAGGAGAGGGGGAGGGGGAGGGGAGAGAGAGGACAGAGAGAGGAGAGGGCCAGCACACCACTGGGGGAGTGTGCTGTGCCCTGCACCCTCTGTGCGGAGGGGCCCCAGACAGGAAAGGCCCCCATTCTTTCTAGCTCTCCTCATCAGTCCTATATGATGCACTGGTCTTGTGCAAAATTATGTTCAGTGGCTCTTCTGCTGACCCCGCCACGGGACTTCTGCTCAGGTGGACAGGCAGGAGCCGCAGGAGGGCTGTGTGGAGGCCGGAGCCTTCCACCCCGTGACCCTTCAGTCCACCGGGGTGTCTGCAGTCCAACCCATCTCCAACTCTCCCTCGAACACACTCCCGATCGCCGGCTCTGTCCTGTTTCACCAGCACTACTACTGACTCGGCCAAACCAGTCTCAGTTAAAGTGGACTCTCCAGCCCTGGCTGGTTTGGCTCAGCAGTTAGAGCGTCGGCCCGCAGACCAACGAGTCGCGGGTTCAGTTCCGGTCAAGGGCACGGACCTCGGATGCAATTCATCCCTGGCCCTGGTTGCAGTCGAATGCGAGGCAACCACTCAAAGTGTCCCTGTCATGTCGATGTTTCTCTCTCTCTCTCCCCCTCTCCCTCCCTCCCACTCTATCTGAACAAAAATGGAGAAATATCCTCAGGTGAGGATAAAAAACTGAAGTGCACTCTCCATGCGCCACACCTCCGAGTGAGCGGCGAAACGTGGCCGGGGTGGAAACAAGGTGCCTGCTTCCCTTTGAACGAAACCTGAACTCAAAGGCCTTAGCGCTGCCGCCGCCTGCACCAGAGGCCCCGACCAGGCACCGTCTGAGGGTTCAGCACACTTCGGGCCTCACCACACGGGAAGTGTGCGCTGACCAGGCAGAACCTGTCCGAGCTGCGACCGGCTTCCTCCGTTATTTTCTGAACGTACCGGCTTGGACGGGCCGAGAATCCGCGCAGCTATTCCTTTGCCTTCATTGGTACATTCTTCGCCATCTTTTTTCAAAGGGGTTCCCTATTTAGAAAGGAAATAAAAGAAAAAGAAAGTAACTGAGACTTAACAGAAACCCCAAAGCAGAAACAAAACAAAAGCACCCCACCCACAGGCACGGGTCACTGGGGCGCACTTTTCCTTCACTGCACTTCAAAGAGGGCGCAGTTCTACACGGAGGGTAAGACGTCCACCCACAGAAAGATCCTGACTCACTTTCCCGGGGTGCCCCTTCACGAGGGGTCTGCAACCCCGCCCACAGTGCCCTGGGTGCTCCTGCGTTACGGTGGGACGGACCTGCCGGCGTTTAGGACTCGGCTCCCGACCCCACGCCCTGGACGCAGGCCTGACATGGCCCTCGAGTCCCTCTGCAGAGGCCCACGTGCAGGACCACTCAGAACCACACCAGACGCACACGAGGAAGACAGAGCAGGACAAAGCATGTTTGATTTCCCTGCACAACAGGTGCGACCGGAAACAGACTTCCAATGCGGCACAGATAGCATGTGTGTACTCAGAGAATCACGCTGAAACCAGGTGACGAAACTGCTCTCCATTCGCAGGAGGGTGACAGTGTACACTGTGCAAGGGCAAGGGGGCCTCACCCTCACTGAAGGCTGCTGCGCCTAACAGGCCAGAATGAGCTGACAGACCGTCACACTGCGTCACCCTAGCAGGGGTGTCCTTGAACGGGTGGAAGCTGAGGCCCACGAAGGTCCCAGTGTCCCTCCCCCCACCGCGCCCTACGCAGCCCCTTCCAGACTGAGCAGGGCCGGCCTGGGGACAGCAGGACGCCCCAGAGACGGTGCATCGGCCCCTGAGGCTGCGCCCTAGCATACAGCAGACTCCATTCTCTCCTCCTGGGCTGTCTGCGCTGCGCACCAGCTGCCGTGTCCCAGCGCTCAGCCAGCCTGTGGAGCCCTCACAGTGGGGGGCCAACACCCCCCTTGCCAGGCATGGAAGGGAGACGCTCGGAGCCTCGTCTGGAGCCGAGCCCTCCGGTGACTGCACCTCACGGGGCCCTGAGCCAGAACCAAGCTAAGCCTCTCCCAGGTCCCGGATTCACAGCAACTGCAAGAGGGGATGTTCACTGCTTTAGTCCACCAGGCTGTGGGGCATCACCCGGCAGCACAAGCCCCTCTCTGAAACAGTTTGCAAAGACGTTTAGAAACACTGGCTGATATGAAACAAGCTTCGTTCTGACAGGACTTCTCGGAGCCTGTCTCTGCAGCGGGTTCCCCAGGACGGAGACCCTGCAGGACTCCTTACAGGACTTCTCGGAGCCTGTCTCTGCAGCGGCTTCCCCAGGACGGAGACCCTGCGGGTCCCACACACGTAACTGAGACTGAGGACGACTGCGGACTGAAGAGATGCCTTTCGCTAACGTGAATCATGCTTCTAAAACACTTGGGAAAACAGAACAGCAAAATTATCCTCTTTCCTGTTTGGCTTTGTCTTCTGTACATTTTATATAAATATTTTAATGTAGTTTATATGTAAACTTTCAATATAGGAATTAAGTTGCTGACATAATAACATTCATTTTCTTTGCAGAAGCCTCATAAATCGGCATTTTCTTTAAATATCATAACTATCTCTCCAAACAGGACATACAAATGGCCAACAGACATATGAAAAGATGCTCAACATCACTAATCATCAGAGAGATGCACATTAAAACAACAATGAGGTATCACCTCACACCTGTCAGAATGGCCGCCATCAACAAATCATCAAACAACAAGTGCTGGCGAGGGTGTGGAGAAAAGGGGACTCTAGTGCACTGCTGGTGGGAATGCAGACTGGTGCAGCCACTGTGGAAACAATATGGTGTTTTCTCAAAAAATTAAAAATTGATCTGCCATTTGACCCAGTGATCCCACTTCTAGGAATATACCCTAAGAACCCTGAAACACCAATCTGAAAGAATATATGCACCCCCATGTTTGTAGCAGCACTATTTACAATAGCTAAGATCTGGAAACAGCCCAGTGTCCATCAGTAGACGAATGGATAAAAAAGCTGTGGTACATGTACACAATGGAGTACTATGCAGCTGTAAGAAAGAAAGATCTCTTATCCTTTGAGATGACATGGAGGGACCTGGAGAGTATCATCCTGAGTGAAACAAGCCAAGCAGAGAAAGACAAGTATCATACGATCTCACTTATTTGTGGAATATAATGAACTAAACAAACTGATGAACAATAAGAGACCCAGAAGACATAGAGGAGGGTACAGACTGACAAACCTCAGAAGGGGAGGAAGGGAAGGGATAAACCACAGAACTTATATGCATATGTGCATAACCGATGGACACAGACAACAAAGCTGGGGTTGGGGGGTGGGGTGTCAATGGGGAAAAAAGGAGAAACATCTGTAACAAAAATAAAGTAATAAGAAAAGTAAGTAAATAAATAAACATCCTAACTGTGCTGACTTTCCATTCAACCACAGGACCCCAACCCGCCCTAAGATGCTCACGGGGAAAACTCCGTTCACGCGGCTGGGCTTCCCTTTGGGGTACGGGTTCCCTGGGATTGTCCCGCAGGAAGATATCATAGCGTGAGGAGCCTTGCAGCCTCCCTTGAAAGCCTGCAACATAAGAAAAGACAGAGTGGTAAAAAAATCAAATAAACTCATGAAGTTAAATACCCTGGCTTTTGTTGAAAAACAAGAATTAAGGAACAGCAGCACATTCGATCTGTTTGTATTGATCAGCACTTACCGTGGTAAACATACCAAAATTAATAAATAAAAACCACTTTATTTAAATCGAACTATGAAAATGGTAACAATGTTTTTGTCACAACCAACAGATTCCTATATAAAGATATCTTCCCAATGTATTTTGTAAACTGTGTGCATTTTTTAAAGCCCACTGCTATTGAATATGTCCCATTTCTCCAATGACCGAGAGATGACTGTCCAACTCTGCAGTCACCAGCCTCGTGCTACAGAACGCACGGACATCACTAGATGAGACATGCCTCCGTCCTGAAGAAACCGGTAACTCAGAGGAAACACAACACACAACACGCACGTGGGGCCACAGAGCTGTGAGGTCAGACGCAGGTCTTTGGGGTGAGGAGTGTTCAATATGTTACATAACTTTGAGGTACACCAAGGGGTGGGATTTTGGTCTAGTTTGTTTAATTTTATCCTCAGCTTCTAAAATGGTGCCAAAACATACTGAGTTACTACCCAATAAGTACTTATTAAGTAGGTAAAGCACAGTCCATTAGGTCTCATATGTGACAGCAGATCTGCACCGCATCAGAGGAGGCCCACTTCTGCACCAACAGGCACGTGCAGGAATGTGCACCCATGTGCTGGGCTGCATCAGAGGAGGCCCACTTCTGCACCAACAGGCACGTGCAGGAATGTGCACCCACGTGCTGGGCTGCATCAGAGGAGGCCCACTTCTGCACCAACAGGCACGTGCAGGAATGTGCACCCACGTGCTGGGCTGCATCAGAGGAGGCCCACTTCTGCACCAACAGGCACGTGCGGGAATGTGCACCCACGTGCTGGGCTGCATGAGAGGAGGCCCACTTCTGCACCAACAGGCACGTGCGGGAATGTGCACCCACGTGCTGGGCTGCATGAGAGGAGGCCCACTTCCGCACCAACAGGCACGTGCAGGAATGTGCACCCACGTGCTGGGCTGCATGAGAGGAGGCCCACTTCTGCACCAACAGGCACGTGCAGGAATGTGCACCCACGTGCTGGGCTGCATCAGAGGAGGCCCACTTCCGCACCAACAGGCACGTGCAGGAATGTGCACCCACGTGCTGGGCTGCATCAGAGGAGGCCCACTTCCGCACCAACAGGCACGTGCAGGAATGTGCACCCACGTGCTGGGCTGCATCAGAGGAGGCCCACTTCCGCACCAACAGGCACGTGCAGGAATGTGCACCCACGTGCTGGGCTGCAGCGGCACACCAGTTTCACAGCCTCATTCATAGAACATGAACTAAGCTGTGCAGTCCACTATCAAACCCCACCCCAAAACACATCATCTCAATTTGGGGGCATTATAAATAGTCACAGGGTAAACGCCCTTACATATTAATTTGTACATTTCTATTCATTTACTTAGAATAAATTCCCAGGTAGCATTTTTGGGTCAAAAGGTATGAACATTTTATTATTATTATTTTTTTTTAACCCTCACCCAAGGATATTTTTCAACTTATCATCAGACAGAATGGGAGGGAGAGAGGGGGAGAGACACATCGATTGGCCGCCTCCCACACGACCCGACCAGGGCTGGGGACGCACTGCACCCGAGGTACGCGCCCTTGCCCAGAACTGAACGCGAGGCTCACTGGTCCGCGGGCTGACGCTCTAACCGCTGAGCCACACCGGCCAGGGCAGGTATGAACATTTAAAGGCTCTTGAAGTTTGCCTTTGACTATTCCACAGAACACTCAGACTCAGAGTATTTCTAAGAAAGGAACAGACATGATCAGAATGTGTTATTAGGAAAAACTACAGCAGAACACGCTCGATGCCTTGAAGAACTCAGTAAGAAAATCAGTGAGGAAGGTACGAAAGGACGGGAACGTGGCTCACGAAGAGGCCTCCTGAGTCCCGGCCGTCAGACGGGGACGGGCTGAGTGGACGGAGACGAGGTCCGGCAGTCCTGAGGCCACGAGGACTCCCTCACCCGCTCGGAGCCCAGCGCTGGGCAGCAGCCGGAGGCTCGACGCGCAGGGGGACGGGCTGTCCGGTGTCAGGGCGAGAACTGAGGGCCGCTCTCTGTGGGACACCAGGGCTGGCCGAGCACTGCTCCTTCTCTGAGACCCCCGGCCAGGGCTGGCAGGCGGCCCCACGTCGGAGTCTCCCTCAGCCTGGCTCACACTGTCCCCCTGACCTGGCGATGCGCAGACCCACGCCATACAAATGGCTGTCTCGGTTCCTTCTTCAGATCTCCCGAAACCTCTCCAGCGCGCAGCACCTGGCCTCTGCGTGTGCCACACCTCTTGCTACCTGGCCCTGGTTCCCAGCACGGCCGCTTCGGGCACCTGCAGCCCAGCCCGCAGCAGCCACCTGCAGGTCACGGCGCACCTGGGGCGGGGCGGACCCAGGCCGGGCTTTGGCGCACGCTGCCCTTCCTGGGGGGAAGACACTTTCAGACCAGGTCACAGCCCTACCACCTGCACGGGCAGCACACTCGAGAGGCGGACCCAGGCCGGGCTTTGGCGGACGCTGCCCTTCCTGGGGGGAAGACACTTTCAGACCAGGTCACAGCCCTACCACCTGCACGGGCAGCACACTCGAGAGGCGGACCCAGCAGGGGCTTTGGCGGACGCTGCCCTTCCTGGGGGGAAGACACTTTCAGACCAGGTCACAGCCCTACCACCTGCACGGGCAGCACACTCGAGAGGTGGACACAGCAGGCACCAGAGCCCACCACGCAGGTCCTGCCCACTGGGCGGCTCCTCCACCACAGTCGCAACCGGTCCTCAGCCAGCCTGCCCGGGGGACCAACCCCTCCCCTCCCAGTGACACCAACAGCAATCATGGCTCAACTACGGCAGGACAGTGCACCCGGCCCACGGGGGCACCTGGACCACCCAGGTCCCGTGACGGGAGGCTGTGCCACAGGCCTGCAGCACACCGACCACCAAAGGCCACTCCATCAAGTCCAGAGGACACAGCAGCTCTACCTCATACCAGAAACAAACAAAGACAAAAAGAAACCGATTGCAAATGAAAAAACAGAAGAAATTTAAAAAGAACGAAATGAAATGGAGGAAGGCAAACCACCAGACACAGAGTTCAAACAATGCTTATAAGAATGCTCAAGGAACTTAGAGAGAATTTCAACATAATAAAAAGCACATAGAAACCATAAAAAAAGGAGTAGTTAGAAATGAAGGATACACTAACTGAAATAAAGAATAATTTACAGGGAATCAACAGTATAGGAGAAGAGCCAAGAATCAAATCAGCAATTTGGAACACAAGGAAACAGAAAACACCTAATCAGACAGAAAACAATCCCCAAACGTGCCTCCGGGGTGAAGTGGGGCAGCAAGAAGCCGAGAAACGACTCGGCAAGTGGGAACGGCCGAACCAAACAGCCGGCAGTCACAGCAGACAGACGGCCACCTCCCTCCAAGCACCTCCCGGCCGCAGCTGTATTTCAGATCCAGGCCCAAAAAGCAGCAAAGCCAGGGGGGCACTGCCCGGACCAGCTGCCACGACAAACGGAGACACCATGACCTGCAAGGACACACCTGGAGGTTCTACTGAGATCTTCCCGAAGACCTCCCTGAACTCCCAGCCTTGAAAACCCGCCAAATGGCCCTGGTCAGTTTGGCTCAGCGGTTAGTGTTGGCCTGCAGACC
Source organism: Molossus molossus (assembly GCF_014108415.1). Lineage (NCBI taxonomy): Eukaryota > Metazoa > Chordata > Mammalia > Chiroptera > Molossidae > Molossus > Molossus molossus. Next base: position 108,684,032 of record NW_023425403.1, on the reverse strand, counting down.
AAAGAGTCACGGGTTCGATTCCTGTCAAGGGCACGTACCTTGGTTGTGGTTCTGTGCCCAGTCCTGGGTCATGCAGAAGGCAGCCAATCAATGTTTCCCTCTTACGCTGAGGTCTCCCTGTCTCTCTCTCTCCCTCCTCCCACCCCTGCACTCTATCTGAAAATAAACACAAAAATATCCTCGGGTGAGAATGACGCTCTCCCTTCAGGAGCACATCGGACCTTTCCCCTCTTCTCTCTCCTTCCCCCACAGGCATGCGTCTCCCAAACTCCAAGGAACCCCACAAGACTTCAAACCAGGGGAGCAATGCAGTGGCAGCTCATCCCGGGGAAACCCCCCGAACCTGTCTCCAAGACCCCCCTTCTCTGACCTTCCAGTGAGCTGCCGGCAGCCCCACCTCAGCTCATTTCTCTTTGTACCGTTTCCAGGGAGCCAGAGCAGCCCCTCCAGGGCCTCCAGCTGCTGCTTCGATCCCAGGCCCTTCCTTCTTTCACTGTCCCCGACTTTAATAAACGTCCTCTCAGATCACCTGCATGAGGTCGAGAACCCACACTGACAGCTGGCCTAGGCACACCCACTCTAGCTGGTCCCCTCTCCGGTAACAATGTAAGGAGCCTCTGGGACAATGTCGAGTGTATCAACCTTTGCATCTCGGAGGTGTTGAAAGGAAAAGGAGAGCAAGAAATTGAAAAACTATTTGAAAAAATGACAGAAAACTCCCCTAACTTGGTGAAGGAAATAGACATACAAGTCCAGGACGCACAAAGAGTCCCAAACAAGATGGACCCCAAGAGCCCACATCAAGACACATCACCTTCAAAATGCAAAAGGTTAAAGACAAAGACAGAATTTTGAAAGCAGCAAGAGAAAAGCAGTTAGTTACCTGTAAGGGAGCTCCCATAAGACTGTCAGCTGATTTCATGAAATAAATTTTGCAGGCCAGAAGGGAGTGGCAAGAAATATTCAAAGTGATGAAAACCAAGAACCTACAGTAAAACCTCAATATAATGGACTAATTCAGGCGAGGGAGTGTCTGTTAAAGCTAAAAGTCCCACCCTGGCTGGTCTGGCTCAGCGGTTAGAGCGTGGGCCCATAGACCAGAGAGTCCCAGGTTCGGTTCCTGCCAAGGGCACGTACCTCAGTTGCAGTTCGTCCCCAGCCCTAGTTGGGGTTGTGTGGGTGGCAACCACTCAATGTGTCTCTCTCACATCAATGTTTTTCTCTCTCTCTCTTCGTCTCTCTCTATCTGAAGATGCAAAAATGTCCTCACATGAGGATTTAAAAAAAAAAGCTAAAAGTCCCTTCATAATGTTTTCCAAATACATGTTAAAAAATTGACAAATTGGTTAATTTACCTGTTTTTACTTATGAGACACATTTGTGTAATTAAAACAAAGTATGCATAAAAAGTTTAAACTCACAGAAAAGTTTTCTATATGTGTTACAGTAATTTTAAATTTATACTGAACAGGTCTGGTAAGTGCACTCACCAGTCACTGCGAGTAAACAAACGCACGTGGCTGGGGCATGGCTCAGCAAACAGGGGAACACTAGCCAGCACATTAAAACTGCTGGGGGGAGTCATGCCACCTGACTGCAGAACCAACTGCCAGGTCATGTGATGAGGTGTGATCACATGCTAATAATTCACCAAACACTGTTTACGAGCAGTGACTACTGGATTTAAATATATAGACTATCGTTGTGGATATGTAATATTTATTTATGTCGGTGAAATTATCACAGTATTTTTCTAACATGTACCCTATTTGCTAAAATTTGCTTAAAATAACAGTAAATCAATAACAAAAAATAACCTGTTAATTTAATTTTAAGCAAATCTTGGTTAACAGCATTCTAAAATTAATAGGGTGTTAATTTTCACATACGACATTCAGACCGGAAATTTTGTCCATTAAATCTAGGTCCGTAAAATGGAGTTTACTGTATAACCAGGATTAGTCTACCCCGCAAAGCTACCATTTAAAATAGGAGGACATATAAAGAGCTTCCCAGACAAGAAATAAAAGGCTAAAGGTGTTAATCACCACCAAACTGGTATTACATGAAATATTAAAGGGTCTTCTTTAAATGGAGATAAAAAAGTTTAAAAATATGAACAAAATGACAATAAATATATATGTATCAACAACTGAATCTAAAAAACAAACGAAGAAGCAGAACAGACAGACGAATAGAAACAGAACATTACGACAGGTGCGATGGAAGGGATGTCGGATGGGTGGGAAGGTGAAGGGTTGAAAGTACAGATTGGGTATCACAGAACAGTCATGTGGACGTCAAGGTCAGAGGAGGGAACAGTCAACAATATTCTAATAACGATGTACGGGTCAGATGGGTATGAGACTGATCAGGATGATGGATTAGTAAATTACATAATGTCTCACCACCGGGGTATACACCTGAAAGTAATATAATACTGCATGTCAACTGTAATTGGAAAATAAAAAATTGTTTTTAAAAACGCGGGCTTAGATACCGCTTCTGCGCCAGGGTCTGGACCAAGGTAAGGTTCTGCGCTGAGTGAGGTGTGAGGACGAAGCGCGACTGGGCGGCGAGGCCCCGTCTTCCTCGAGCAGGTTTCTAGCGACCAATTCAGGGTCCAGCCAGCAGAGTCCTAAGAATCACTACCTTCAAAGACAAATCATTTTCTAGCCTTGGGCACATACCACTTCTCCCACTCTTAGAGATTTTAAATTAATAAACTGGGATTTTGCTTTATTATTCATCCCTATGAAGTTGATTAATTTAAGGTTAATGACAAAGAAAATTCAAAAACTCAAGTTCCTAAATACATAAAATTAAAGACAACAGCCTGGAGCAGGGCAAAGCTACCAAGGGACAGAGAATAAATAGCCAGGAGGCTCATTTCCAAGCCTTCCTCCCCCTCCAGTGTCGCACAGCTCGCTCAGCCCACTGCCCGCAGGAGCTCGTCCTGGCCCATCGCGAGGATGCAGTGACGGGGGGACTAGATCAGCACTCAGCTCGCTCAGCACACTGCCTGCAGGAGCTCGTCCTGGCCCATCGCGAGGCAGCAGTGACGGGGACTAGATCAGCACTCAGCTCGCTCAGCCCACTGCCTGCAGGAGCTCGTCCTGGCCCATCGCGAGGATGCAGTGACGGGGGGACTAGATCAGCACTCAGCTCGCTCAGCACACTGCCTGCAGGAGCTCGTCCTGGCCCATCGCGAGGCAGCAGTGACGGGGACTAGATCAGCACTCAGCTCGCTCACCCACTGCCTGCAGGAGCTCGTCCTGGCCCATCGCGAGGATGCAGTGACGGGGACTAGATCAGCACTCAGCTCGCTCACCCACTGCCTGCAGGAGCTCGTCCTGGCCCATCGCGAGGATGCAGTGACGGGGGGACTAGATCAGCACTCAGCTCGCTCACCCACTGCCTGCAGGAGCTCGTCCTGGCCCATCGCGAGGCAGCAGTGACGGGGACTAGATCAGCACTCAGCTCGCTCACCCACTGCCTGCAGGAGCTCGTCCTGGCCCATCGCGAGGATGCAGTGACGGGGGGACTAGATCAGCACTCAGCTCGCTCAGCACACTGCCTGCAGGAGCTCGTCCTGGCCCATCGCGAGGATGCAGTGACGGGGACTAGATCAGCACTCAGCTCGCTCAGCCCACTGCCTGCAGGAGCTCGTCCTGGCCCATCGCGAGGATGCAGTGACGGGGACTAGATCAGCACTCAGCTCGCTCAGCCCACTGCCTGCAGGAGCTCGTCCTGGCCCATCGCGAGGATGCAGTGACGGGGGGACTAGATCAGCACTCAGCTCGCTCACCCACTGCCTGCAGGAGCTCGTCCTGGCCCATCGCGAGGATGCAGTGACGGGGGGACTAGATCAGCACTCAGCTCGCTCAGCACACTGCCTGCAGGAGCTCGTCCTGGCCCATCGCGAGGATGCAGTGACGGGGACTAGATCAGCACTCAGCTCGCTCAGCCCACTGCCTGCAGGAGCTCGTCCTGGCCCATCGCGAGGATGCAGTGACGGGGGGACTAGATCAGCACTCAGCTCGCTCAGCCCACTGCCTGCAGGAGCTCGTCCTGGCCCATCGCGAGGATGCAGTGACGGGGGGACTAGATCGGCACTCAGCTCGCTCAGCCCACTGCCTGCAGGAGCTCGTCCTGGCCCATCGCGAGGATGCAGTGAGGGGGACTAGATCAGCACTCAGCTCGCTCACCCACTGCCTGCAGGAGCTCGTCCTGGCCCATCGCGAGGATGCAGTGACGGGGGGACTAGATCAGCACTCAGCTCGCTCAGCCCACTGCCTGCAGGAGCTCGTCCTGGCCCATCGCGAGGATGCAGTGACGGGGACTAGATCAGCACTCAGCTCGCTCACCCACTGCCTGCAGGAGCTCGTCCTGGCCCATCGCGAGGATGCAGTGACGGGGACTAGATCAGCACTCAGCTCGCTCACCCACTGCCTGCAGGAGCTCGTCCTGGCCCATCGCGAGGATGCAGTGACGGGGACTAGATCAGCACTCAGCTCGCTCACCCCACTGCCTGCAGGAGCTCGTCCTGGCCCATCGCGAGGCAGCAGTGACGGGGACTAGATCAGCACTCAGCTCGCTCAGCCCACTGCCTGCAGGAGCTCGTCCTGGCCCATCGCGAGGATGCAGTGACGGGGACTAGATCAGCACTCAGCTCGCTCACCCCACTGCCCGCAGGAGCTCGTCCTGGCCCATCGCGAGGCAGCAGTGACGGGGACTAGATCAGCACTCTTCCTCATCAACACTGAGAAAACCGAAGCTCTGTTTACAAAGCCACCATGAGATAGTTACCTGTTCAAGTACTCTCTTGCACCGTTTCTTCTCAGACATATTTATCCTGAATAAATCTTCAATGGGACGAGAATTCTGTGCATCAACAATGTTTCTACAAAACAAATACAACTTAGCTTTTCATTTAAGAACCTGGAAACATGCAGAGGCAACAACCACTGTTTACCACACAAGTATATCTGCCTGACTCTTCCCATGACTGAGCAGGGAGAAGCTGTGACTGACTGATTGGTGAGTATAAACACTGAGGTGTATCTGGTTACTTCAAAGTAACAATGTAATATTATAAATGAAATTCACCGTTTTGAGATTCCTGAAAATATACCCTCTCAGTGAGTGAGTGTTAGAAAAGCTATGTCACCCTGGCCAGTTTGGCTCAGCGGTTAGAGCGTCGGCCTGTGGTCCAGAGAGACCCGGGTTCGGTTCCCGGTAAGGGCATGTACCTCGGTTGCGGTTTGACCCCGGCCTTGGTTGGCTGTGTGGGTGGCAGCCACTCGATGTGTCCCTTTCACGTCGATGTTTCTCTCTCTCTCTCTCTCTCTCTCTCTCTCTCCCCCTCCCACTCTATCGGAACAAAAAATGGAAAAATGTCCTCGGGTGAGGATAAAAAAAAAAAGAAAAAGAAAAGCTACGTCAATAAAACACCTGTGTTAAATGCATCAAAATCACAAGTGGTCCAGGGATGAAGCTGTGCCTTACGCTAAATGGTTTGTGGACATCTACACATAAATAAGGGACTCGGAAATGCAAGCGCTGTAAGTAAATCACACCCTGCAGACTTCTTCCCCTGCAGAAGGGGAGGCCTGTCCCTAAGCACATGCGTGATGACCGCTTATTAAACGCTCGCTAGGTCCTCCTGCCTATATCAGTGTGTGAAGTTCACACACCGTTACATAAGCGAATCCTTATTCTCACAACTGAGGAAAATAAGGTGCAGAAGAATAAGTACATATAAAGCCCCCCGCTCAAAAAAAAACCGTTGTCAGAATGTGACAGAATCTATCTACCTATAAACCCTATGACTTTATCAACAGGCCTTTCAAGTTATCCAGAGTAGAGAGGCAAAGCAAGTCATTAATATACAGGCAAATCAAAACAAATCATTAAACTTGATAAGCCCATTATTTGGTAAGTTATACTCATGGATGGTGAGTAGACTGGACATTTTGATGTAAGAATTCAGCTTTATGCCTTCATAGATTTTATTAGCGTTCCGTTTACTAGTGTCATTGTGGTACATGACCAGACACGAGTTAAAAGACACTCAAACAGTCTCGCAGAGCCCTCCCGGGGTCGAGACACTCACGAGGCCAGCAGCTCCAGAGCGGTGAGCTTGTCCTTGCTGAAGGTGAAGCAGCTGAGGATGTTGACCACCTCCGCGGGGTGAACAGCCACCATTTTCTAGTAATAGAAACAATAATCTTAATTTCAACACGAGACATTTTCAAGGAAGAAATTGTCATCTGGGGGAATGAACAGTGAATGTCCATAACAAATATTCGAGGTGAAAACTTCTCTAAAGCAAGCCTTGGCCCTTGAGGCTGAGGCAGGAAACACACCGTCGTTGGAAAGAAGCAGCACTAAAGCACCCAGACACCTTCTTAGGCAGATGAGTTTAGGAAGTCAAGGCTGCAGACTCCCTTAGCTACCCATGCCCATCACTCTACAAAAAGTTCCCCGTGCAGCCAGATACTGTCCAGTTCAGATGCCTGTTAATTCAGGCTCTAGAACCGTGGGGCCCAGAGTAGCCATTAGGCTTCTGTGCCTGTTTGGATAAAACAAAAAGCAGAGTTTTCAGGTAGCCTGGACATATGTTACATGCTCAAAGCCACATGTAGCCAGTTGTTTTCATACTAGACAGTGCAGTTATAAAACATTTCTACCATCACTAAAAGTTCATTTGGACAGTGTTGGTCCAAAGACTAAGTTTAAATCCATCTGAGTAGAAAAGGGTGGTGGCATCCAAAATCAGAAGAAAGTGCCTAAAAATACTTAGAAATTCAAATCCTATGTTTTGCTTACCTATAAATATTGTCTCCTCTAATCTGCCAATTAAGACCCTATAGTATTTAATCTTAGAATAATGGGGTACAATTTATTTACTTATTTTTTTAAAGGCCCAGGAATTTATTTTTTTATTCTCACCCGAGGACATTTTTCCATTTTTTGTTCAGATAGAGTGGGAGGGAGAGAGAGAGAGAGAGAAACATCGACATGAAAGGGACACATCGAGTGGCTGCCACCCGCACGACCAACCAGGGCCGGGGACAAACTGCAACCGAGGGACATGCCCTTAGCGGGAACCGAACCCGGCTCTCTCTGGACCGCAGGCCGACGCTCTAACCGCTGAGCCAAACCGGCCAGGGCAATGGGGTACAATGTAATAGCACAGATACATAATTTAAATTTACACTTTAAGAAGTTTTAATTTTGTAACAGTTATTTTGAATAATCAAAGTATATTAAAACTTAGGGTCAATTTTTAAAAAGCGAACAGATTACAACTTGACACGAATCATAGAAAACTAGGGGGGATTCAGAACACATTCTAAGCCTTAGGCCAAGGCCACAAGCTACTCACGTGCTGTAATGCTTTCATTGCCTTCAACTGAGGCTCCGCCCAGGAGAAGTATCTCAGTAAATCCACCACCTGGAAACAAAGAAGTAATTTAGTTTCAAGGACAATGTGTCTGCAAGGTGTATCTCAGCTCCGGGATTCTGAACGACATCGACTCCTGCCTGTGCCAGAGGATGGGGTGAGCACGGCACTGGGGTGCAGGCTGTCAGCAGTGTAGACACGGGTAGCTACTCAAGTTAAAACAAACCGAAATAAAACTCAGTTCCTGCATGTGGCTCAGTGGACTGAGCGCTGTCCCATGGACTGAGTGGTCCCGGTTAGATTTCCGGTCAGGGCAATACCCAGGTTTTGGGCTCAATCCCCAATAGGAGTGCAGGAGGCAACCAAAGGATGTATCTCTCTCACATAGACGTTTCTATCTCTCTCCCTAAGAAATAAATAAAAACATTAAAAAAAAATAACAACTCAGTTCCTTATTGGCACAAGCCACATTATCAAGTGCTCAAAAACCACAAGCAGTTGTTAACTACCACTGACAGAACACTTCCATCATCAGAGTCTTGAACAGCACTGTTTAGAAATAAAGAACAGTGTAAGACATAGAAAAAAGAAAGGACACAAAGAAAAGGAAACTTGGAAAAGTACTAGATGGAGAAAAAAGGTTAGTTTAAGGGTAAAAAGATCTATTATGAATAGAAACTAAAAGTTCCGTGGAGAGGGACAGTTTGAATCAATCACAACGCATAGGTCCACCAACCTCCACTCTGCTACTTGAATCTGCAGGCCTAGCACTCAGATTTACACCGCAGATCTATTCCCTAAAAATTTAAGAATCACTGTGAATTACTCCGGCAGCTTCTAAATGGCAGGCCATTTGGAGAACACAGACAGCCAGGCTCTCTGTCCCACCACGACCACCGACGAACTTCAAGCACACGAGACACTGTGACAGCTCGTGAGAGGTGAGCAGGGCATCAATCACAACGTTACAGTCTCCGTATGGTCAGCTGGGAAAATGCCTCCGAGACACTTGGTTGCAGGGGGACCTCAAGAAGAGAGGGTAATAAAATCTAAATCTGGGTTAATGAATTACATTTTCTGTAAGTTCCTGAACATGTATTAAGGTCACAATTCTTCTACAAAGCTAGGCTAATGCTAGACACCAACGTGGTATGTGTAGAAGAATAAAAAATATTTTTTACTCTTTATATAGATACAAAAATAGCAAATAAGTATTATGTATACTTTCTAGGTAATTTGTTAAGAGTGTATTATATGTCCTTAGTTACAGGAATGTTTCTACTATATAGTAAATGCTACCTGGCATTTTACCAGCCACAAACCTTTACATACCATGTCTGATACAGGAGGAAAAGTCTTCACTATATAAAGTAGGCTTAGAAGCCACACCCTTTGAAAACAGCTTAATAAAGTTGTTGTTGTTTTTAATTCTCACCCGAGGACACTTTTTTTTGTTTTTTTGTTCAGATAGAGTGGGAGGGAGAGAGAGGAAGAGAGAGAGAGAGAGAATCATCGACGTGAAAGTGTCACATCGAGTGGTTGCCACCTGCACAACCAACGAGGGCCGGGGACAAACTGCAACCAAGGCACATGCCCTTAGCGGGAACTGAACCTGGGTCTCTCTGGATCGCAGGCCGATGCTCCAACAACTGAGCCAAACCGGCCAGGGCAATAAAGTTTTTAATTACTTTAGCAAATAACCACTAACAGAAGTTTTGTATCAAGTTTCATATATGCACACACACACACACACACACACACACGGAAAGAAAAGCTATTCCCTATTAGAAATTATAAATCTTTTCAAAACATTTAAATTTCTAAAAAGCACTGAGTGATTCTGAACAGTAATGTCTGCAAACACGGGTTAAACAGGCAGCCACACGTGTGAGTTACAAGCAGCCTCTCTGAGTTTGGTGGCTTAATTTCCACAGGCTCAGGCTTCAAGCTACATGCTCTGAACATCTTGAGAAACAGGTGAAAAGTTGGAGCACTCACTAATGAAATCTATAGATTCATATACTGTCTACCCTTTCCTAGAACTGTTCTCCACATGTACATTTCTATTTTTTGCCCTATTTTTCTATCACATATTTTCTAAATGTCCCACAGAAATCTGGCTTTTCAGTGCACATGTGTGTATATACACGTATGCATTTTTTTTAAATTAGCGAACTCTCCCTAAAGTTAGGTGAAACACTTTCACTGAACTACCACTGGTCTTCTTGCCATTACAGAGACTGCTCACTAGGCATTGTATTATTTTTTACTTACTGATAAAACTTTTACTTAGTGGCTTCATATAAGAAAACATTTCACCATTTATTCAAGTTTTCTTTTATAATGTGTAGTGAATTTTGCAATTATTGACATAAATACTACACAAATTTGAGTACATTTACCACTAGAAGTTTACAAATATATGTATGATAGTGTGCCCAGAATGACAAACACTTTGAACTGCTTTTTTTAAACACTGCATTTTAAAATTATGTTAGCGTATGAAATCGTGGTGAAAGAGGGTACGTTTATAAAATACCACACTATAAATTCTACAGTTTCTACTAAAACTCAAAGTTTCTAAAGTTGCTCAATAAATGTAGCAACAATGTAAAAGCAACTCTGACCTTGACCAGCAGGTAAATAAGACATTAACCATAACATCATGTTAAAAAAAAAGAAGAAAAAAAAAAAAGAGACTTTAAACAAATAGAAGAATACCTTACCTGTTCACTAGAAAAATAACCATGCACATATTCAATTGCTTTTAATTTGTACTCTGTCAAAACAGCCTAAAAAACACAGAAAAGCAGCGTTAATATACGTCAACAGTACAGTAATACGCGTACAGCAACAATGTGTAAGCAACTCAAACAGTGGACGGTCTCCAGTCCAGCCTGCAGGGGCAGCTAAGACACTGCGGTGACTTGACATTCTACCTTTCCAGGTTCCGTGCTGCACGATACACTGAGACAGCAGGAAAACTTTCTGGGCTTCCCTACTCTTACAAAAAAAGAACTGTAATAGATAGGATTTGACATTAATAGAAACTATATGTAGAACTTATGTAAATGTAATTAGAGTTTCAAAACATCCCAAATTCAACCAAGCTGTCATTTTTACGAAGATTAAACGTATCAGACATTACCTGCCTGTCAATTATTTACTCAGCACCTACTACGTCAATGCCCTCAGTGTTTCTATAGGGATATGAGAACCCAAGGAGCTAGGAGGTTCTGAATTCAATCTATGCACCTGCACAAACTGGCAGTGTGGCCGTTGAGGGGAATCTTAGTGACCCTGAGCACGTCCTTAGCCATAAAAGGGTACACCATTCACTGCCCAACTCAGTTATGATTAAAATAGTCAATAATAGATCTGACATGTAATAGGTATTCAGTAAAGGACGGTTCCTCTCCTCACGTGGCATCTACCAGTGGAATGCAGAGACAAGCCCGGTGGCCTTGGCCAGCATTATCAGAGCTGACTGAAATCAGGTGTGCTCTCCTTCCGATTATTTGCAGAGCTCATAGACGGAAACAGCGGACTACCATAACTTGGTACTACTTAACATTAAAAATAAACAAATCCTTTTGCTTTTACTATAAAACAATAGCATTGACACTTTCCACATATCTTTCTGCTAAGAGAAAATATCATGACCAGTCAACTAAGAAAAACATCCAGGGTCCAACTTCCACTGGAAAGGGGGAGGAAGGATATGGCATTCTGGATAGTGTACTCTTGGGAATCTGATCGTTATCATTACTGAATAGTCAAAAGCAAGTTTCTGGACAAAATGCTGGCTTGTGTTCATGTCCAAACAAGCCTCAATTCTCCCCTCGGTGCCCGAGAGGCCTGGCTGCATCCCCAGCACATAGCATGGCACTCGAGTGAGCCTGCCAGTGTGAGTGGTGGGCCCCCACCCCCTTCACCTGGATCCCGGAGCTAACTGGTCAACCTCACGGAGGCTACTCTGCCATCTGTAAGAGGAGTACAGTGCCTGCACTTCATGGACTGTCAGCAGGCTCCAACCCAATAGTGCATGTACAAAGTGCTCAGAACAGGCATACATAGTAAGTACTCAATAATTATGGCTATGATCATGTTCCTCCTTTTCGAAGAGCAAATTCAACAGTGCCTTTCCCCTGTATCTTCCTCCTTCCTAATGTCTTCCTACATGCCTTCACTTTAAATGACAGTAGTGTCTGGCCAGTGTGGCTCAGTGTGGTTGAGTGTCAACTCATGCACCAAGAAGTTACCAGTTCGATTCCCGGTCAGGACACAAGCCCAGGTTGTGGGCCTGATTCCCAGTGGGGGGCATGCAGGAGGCAGCCAATCAATGTTCTCGCTCATCGATGTTTCTCTCTCTCTCTCTCTAAAAAATCAATAAAAAAATTAAAAATTAAAAATAAATGACAGTAGTGACAGCCAGTATTACCTATAGACCTAAGGCAACACTCAGGAAGAGATTACCTGGTTTAAGCTGACTTAACATTTACAAAGTCTAAGAGTAACTTTAAAAAACAAATAGTAATTCTCATGTTTAGATACACCAATATTTTACTCCACTTTAATTGACTAGATGTATCTAATTATTTTGGCATAAATAGCAAGACATTATGATTGCAAAGCAGAAATAACTTAAGTTGCTATCTTGTGTGAACATGATTATCATCTCTGAAAAACTTGCTATTGCCTTCATTAGTATTTACTACGTGAGCTTTTCACAACTTAGAAGGGAGAGAACATGCAAAGTGACACCCTATATATTCCAACAGTAGAAATCTAATGGTCTACCTGAATGCACAAATTATTTTCACATGAACAGTATTTAAATATCAGCTCACAAACTGTGGCAAATTCTAAATACAGAGTTAGCAAGCTGACATTTTATTACAAATCTTAATTGGACAAACTGGGTTTTCAAAAGCAGAAATTTTGTTTAAAAAAAAAAAAAGAAAAAGAAACATTCAGCCCAGCCAGTGTGGCTCAGTGGTTGAGCATCAACCCACACACCAAGAGGTCCTGGTTCGATTCCCAGTAAGGGCACATGCCCAGGTTGTGGACCCGATCCCCAGTGGGGGGCATGCAGGAGGCGGCCAATCGATGTTCTCTCTCATCCATGTTTCTATCTCTCTCTCCCTCTCCCTTCCTCTCTCTCTAAAATCAATAAAAAATATATATTAAAAAAAAAACATTCAATATCATTCAATAAGTAAATTTCGCCTCACATGCAAACTTAAAGAAAAATGTTTCTTAAAGAATGACAAAAAACAACACTTTGCTTTATAGAGAATGAAGAAAAACAGCACACCCACAGGCACTTCAGTTAATAATTTCATAAGCTGAAACAAATAATAAGCGCCCGAGCACAGGGTAACAAATCTTCCCAAGTCAGTCAAGGGTCTTAAACATATGGAAATACGGAGATAACTGCCCGGAAGTTCTCAACAAAGGACCTTCTATTAGCATCAGGATGTTACAGGACGTCCCTGTAGTGCTACATAGCCAAACTCCTATTTGGGGAGAATTATACTCCAGGCTTGAGAGAATTATACTCCCGGCTACATTTCAAAAATCGTTGCTGTCTCATTCATTCTGGGACGTAGGCTACATACAGCGGCCCCGTAGAGCAACAAAAACTTGGGGAGCAGGTGAGAAAAAAAAAAGTGTTGGAGTCCCAATTACTGAAGCCCATTCCTAAGGGTATGACTTGAAACGTCAGGACACACTTCCCACTTAGACACTGATTCTGTCTGGCCCGGGCCACGCGGTGCGCCAGTTCTCCGACTTGGAAAACCAGCCCTAGCAGCATCTCCCATGAAAGAAACAGAAACGTCCTGCACTACGGTCGCCCCTGCATTCAGTGTGTCGTCACCGAACGAGGAGGACACCGGCCCGGCCACGGAAGGACGTCTCCGAAGGCACAGAGCTCCGGGAGGTCTGCAGAGCCGGCGCGGGGCCGCGGGCCGCCTTCCTGCCACCGCTGATTCCGCAGAGGCGGACCGCGTTCCCCTCGTGGCTACTTGTATCGCGAAATGTATCCAGACGCCGGATCCTGCCCCGGCTGCTGCGGGCTGAAAGGTAACACCCGCGCCCGGGGCCACCTGCCGAGCAGCCCCGACAGCGCCGCCCGGAGAGTGCGCGGCTCCCACAGGCGCCGAAGGGGTCCCGGGTGCTCATTACCTTCCTGATCTCGTCCAGCACCATTTCGAAGGACTTTTTGTCCATCTTGACGGCTCTGCCGGCGCGGCCGGCGCGGGGACACGTTCCAGCTGCAGACCGTGCGCCGGGGCGCGGGGCGCGGGGGAAGGATGCGCAGAGGTAGACTCCTCGAAACTCCGGGCGGAAATCCCGTCAGTGGGGGCGCACAGAGTTCGTGTTGCAAAACCAAGAAGAAAGAAGGAAGACCGGCCGGCTGCCCCGGCTGTTCCGCGGGGAGCGCGGGGCTCGTCCCGCAGCTGCAGGCCCCGCGCCGCCGGGCAGGTCGCGGAGCAGCCGCCTTCCCGGGAGCGGCGCGGGCGGCAGAGGCCCGGGGCCCGCGGCCCGCGTCCCAGGGACGGGCCCCGCCGGGCGCGCGCTCCGGCCGCCGGCCTCGGCGCCGCGACCCCGCTCAGGCCCCGCGGGCGCGCATCCCGCAGCCGCCGGCCCGCGGGCGCTCGCAGCCGGGCAGCCCTTTGTTAGCCTGCGCCGCGCTCCGGGAGCGGGCCGGCGGCCGGGCGGCGCCGAGCCGACGGGGGCACGGCCCGGGCGGGGGCTCGGGACGCGCGGCGGCACCAGGCGCCCTCCGCGGTCGGGCTCCGCCGGCTCGGCCTTCAGGGAAGCCCGGCGCGCCCGCTGCCCCCGACGCGGCGCCGCTCGTCTAGGCCGCTCTTTCCTGAAAGCCCGCGGCGGGTCCTCGTGTGGGAACATAGGTATCCGCGCCGAGTGCCTGAGTCCCGCGGAGCCGCGCGCGGCCGCCCCCGCCGCGGAGCCTGGGAGCCGGTCCGGAGGCCCACGCCCTCTGCTCGGGCCGGCGCGTGCCGGCTTCGCGGGGCCCGTCCGAACTGCGAGCACGGAGCGCGGCGGGGTTACGGCACCGCGCCGGGCGCCCTCGTCCTGGCGGACAGGCGTCCTCGGCGAAGGACCGCTCCCGAGGGGCGGGGCAGGGCTGGGCCGGGGTCAGCCCGGGGGCACGTGACGGGGCGGGGCGCGGGCACGCTCTGGGGCCGCAGCGGGCGCCCGCGTCGCTCCGCCCCGCCCCGCGCGCCGTCGGAGGGCAGGTGCCGCCGCCGCTTCCGCCCCGAGGCCGCGGCCGCCAGGAGGCGCGTGCGCCGGGGTCGCGCGCCGTCCGTGGCGCCCCGCGTCGCACTTCCGGTGTCGTCATGGCGAGGCTCTGGCTCTGGGCCGGCGGCGCGGGCTTGTTTCTCGCTCTGCTGGTTCTGCGTTCGCGCTTTTCCGGCTGTCGGGTGAGTGGGCGAGCGCGGCCGTGCGGCTCGGGTGGACGGCGCTGCTCCGCGGGCGCTGGCGGGCGGGGCGCGCGGGCGGAGCAGCCCCGAGGCGGGGCCTTGGCGGGGTCCGGACTTCGGGGCTCCCCCGCTGGGGCCGCGCCGGGGCGATGCGGGCCCTGGACGGCGCGTGCGAGCTGGTCGCCGGGACAGAGGGGGAGCAGTGCGCGCGCGTGTGCGTGTGTTACTTTCTCCTCCACCTGCACCCCGATAAGCCCGTCATGCTCAGAACCGCACGACTGCGCGGACCGTAACCAGCCCGCGTGAGACCGGCCCAGAACACCTGTCCCCCCTCGCGGGGCGCGCACGTCGGGCTTCCTGCCACGCGCGGCCGGCCTCTTGGGCCAGGAGACAGACACGCGCTTGCGAACGTGATGGGACCCGAAAGTGCGGTCTCCGAGGCGGCCGAGGACGCAGCACGAGGTGCGGCAGGCCTGGCACCCCGGCACCCCGAGAGGAGGGAGCGGCGCGGGGGTGTGTTGCGGTCGCCGCGGTCTTGGCGCGTGTCCGGTCATCCCTGCCCAGGCCTCGCTGCCCTCTGTCGGGGTTCCGGTCACGCGCAGAAAGAGGCCTTCTCGACCTGGACCGGGAACTGACGCTGCACCTCTGGCTTCGTCTAAGGTGTTACAGGAGTTTGCTTTCCGAATTCCCCGGAGAACGGAGGAGGTTCTGTACAGGCTGGATGTGGGGTGGCCCACGCACCCGGAGCACTTCACCGGCACGACGTTCTGTGTTGCAGTGGACTCCCTGAACGGGCTGGTTTACGTCGCCCAGGTCAGTAACTTTGGGTTTTTTTAGGCACATGAGCCCAGAGGAAGCATCAGCCTCTTTTACGTACTGCGCCAAGTCACCATACATGTGTACGTCACACCAGTGACGGAATTTGTTTTTTGAATTGCTTTCAAGGGACTGTGTGACTTCGAATTTCATAGGTGTTAATATTAAGTTTTGAACACAGTATCGAATATTACTAAATTCCTGGGCCTTTAAACATTACTAAGTTCCTCAATGAACCTTCATTTTTGCTTCTCTCTGCAAAAATAAAGATTAGTTCCTTAAAACTGAGCATATCTAAGCAGTTACTTTTGTGTACCTTCAGAGAGGAGATAACATCCCAAAGGTGTTAGTGTTCACAGAGGATGGATATTTCCTACGAGGTTGGAATGACACCGTTGACACACCTCATGGCATGTTTGCAACCAGTACACCGCAGGAACAGTCCATCTGGATCACGGACGTAGGAAGTGGTATGTGTACTACAGTCTATTAAATTATCTTGCTGAAACTATATATTTTCCCATGTTCTTGCTTGTACGTTTTAAAAATCAGCATTGCTGGTCCTAATTGTTTCTTTAATGATTCACGAAGTCACTTATTTTTAAAAATATATTGTAGTTCTGTGGAATTAAGACACTTAACAAAGAGGCTATCATTATTAGGATCTTTCCTTTAACTTCATAAGAGCCTTTTTTTAATTTACATTTTAATTTTTCAATTACAGTTTACTTTTAGTATTACTTTGTATTGATTTCCGGTGTAGAGCACAGCGATTAGACAGTCATCACGTTACAAAGTATCCACCCTGATATTCCCAGTATCCACCTGGCGCCTGCATAGTTACCGTGACACTAGTGACTCTTCCCAGTGCTGCACTTTCCGTCCCCTTGACTGCTCCGGAGCTACCAGTGTGCTGAATCCCTTCGCCTCCTTCACAGCCCCCAGCCCCTCCCCTCCGGCAGTCACCAGTCCAGTCTCTGTGTCTGTGCATCTGCTTCAGTTTTGTTTCTTCCTGTATTTTGTTCCTTAGATTCCCCGGAGAGGGTCAGGCAAAAGTAGGTTTACAGTTCTATGGAAAAAGACATGCAGGTTGTGATTATTGCAATAACTTTACTAAATGCAAAGGAATGGTACTCACAACTGTAAACCTACTTTTGCCAACCCCTGTATAAGTGAAATCATACGGTATCTATCTTTCCCTGACTGACTTATTTTACTGAACCTAACACTCTCTAGGTCCACTCATGCTTTTGCAAATGGTACAATTTCATTCTCTTTTCTTTTTATGGCCAAGTAATACTTTATTGTATATGTACCACAGCTTTTTTATTAATAGACATTTTATCAATGTCTATTGATGGGCATCTGGGTTGCTCTCATATCTTGACTATTGTAAAGAACACTGCAATGAACACAGGGGTGCACATATTCTTTTGAATACGTTTTTTGGGTTTCTTTGGATGGATAAGTAACCAGTTAGAATCACTGGGTCATAAAAGAAGTTCCATCTTTAATTTTTTGAGAAGCCTCTATTCTGTTTTCCATAGTGGCTGAATAGGTCTGCATTCCTACCAGCAGTGCATGAGGGACCCCTTTTCTCCACATCCTCACCAACACTTCTTTGGGGATTTATTGATAGCCATTCTAACAGGTTTGAGGTGATATCTCCTTGTGGTTTTAATTTGCATTTATCTGATGATTAGTGACCTTGACCGTCTTTTCATGTCTATTGGCCATCTGTATGTCTTCTTTGGAGATGTATCTGTTCAGGCCCTCTACCCATTTTTTAATTGGAGTGTTTGTTTTCTTGGTGTGGAGTAATATGAGTTCTTTTTAAATTTTGGACATTAACCCCATATTAGATGTGTCATAGACTAATGTCTTCCATTCAGGGTTGTCTTTTTCTTTTCATGATGGTTTCCTTTGCTTTGCAAGAACTTTTTTAGTTGATGGAGTCCCAGTTGTTTATTTTTCTTTTCTTTCCCTTGCCTGAGGAGATGTATCAGAAAAAATATTGCTAAGAGAAATGTCTGAGATTGTACTGCCTATGTTTTCTTGTGGCAGTTTTATGGTTTTGAGTTTTGCCTGTAAGTCCTGAATTTATTTCGAGTTATTTTTTTCTTTTTTGTTAATTTTCACGCAAGGATATTTTTTCCTTTGATTTTTAGAGAGAGTGGAAGGAAGGGAGAGAGAGAGAAACATTGATGTGAGAGAGACACATCGATTAAGGTTGTTTCCTGCACTCCCCCGACCAGGGCTGGGAATCGAATCTGCAAGCCAGGTACATGCCCTTGGTACATACCCCTCAGTCCATGGGCCAACTCTCTAACCACTGAGCCAAACCGGCCAGGGCTCTCCTTGAATTTTAAATGGTAGCCTTGCTGGAAGACTAGCCTTGGTTGTAGATCCTTGCCTTTCATCACTGAGTATTTTGTTTCAGTTCCTTCTGGCCTGAAGTGTTCCATCAGCCGACATTCTTTTGGGCGTTCCCTTGCAGGGGACTGTGTTTCTCTTGTTCCTTTTAAGATTCACTCTTTGTTTCTAACCTTTGCCATGTTAACCTGAGGTGTATCAGTGTGGGCCTCTGTGGCTTCGTCCACATTCCCTGGACGTGTCCTTTTACCTCACCAGGCTAAGGAAGTTTTCAGTCATTTCTTCAAATAATTTCCCAATCCCTTGTTCTCTTTTCTTCTCCTGGTACTCCTGTGAGGTAGGTGATGTTACACTTCATGTTGTCCCAGAGGTCCCTTACACTATCCTCATTTCTTTAAAATTATTTTTTCCTTTTAATACTCTGATTGGGTAGCTTTTGTTACCTCATCTTCCAAATCATTGATTCGACGCTCTGCTTCATCTAAGCTACTGTTGATTCCTTCTCCTGTATTCTCCATTTCAGACCCTGTGTGCTCCATTTCTGACCGGGTCCTTTTTGTGTTCCCTGTGTCCTTGCTGCCGCTCCCCCTGATCCACCATCCTTTCCCTGGGCTCCTCGAGCATCTTTGCAGCCACTGTTCTGTACTCTGCATGTGAGCCTGCCTGCCTGCCTGCATGTGATTTGTTCATCTGTTCTGGGGCTTTCTCCTGTTCCTTCACTTGGAGCATGTTTCTCGGTCTCCCCGTGTGGCCTCCCTGTGTCGGCGTCGGTGTGGGGGGATCTGCCGTGTCCCGGCCTTGCTGCGGCGCCGTGCGCAGCGGGCCCAGTGGACCCAGTGGCTCCTTCCTGGCCGCCCAGCAGAGCGTGCCAGGCTGTCCCGTGTACGGGTTATGAGAGCCCTCCTGCTGTGGCTGAGTCTGGGTGCTGTTGCCCCTCTGTGTGGGGTCAGCCCCAGGGCGCCCGACTGTGCGGCTCCACTGGTACCGCAGTGTATGGATTCCCGCACCGGTGCTGACCACGTGAAGCACACCTTGCCCGGCGGGGTCTGGTGCTTGCAGACATCTCCTTTCGCCATGCCACTTATGGAGCCAATCGGGTCCCACTCTGATGTGCTGTGAAACCCGCCACGGGGTGTATGGGCCTCTCGGGAGGGACTCTGGTGCAGGTTGATGTCAGACGCTCCCTGTGACTGGCCCTGGGCTACCTGTTTAGAGGCACAAAGCAATCCATTGTCTGTGGCTGCCTCTGTTGGGCCTTGGTAGGTGTGGGAAGGGCCAAGGTGTGCACCCAGCTGGCTGCCACCGGCACCGAGCCTGGGGTAGGTCAGCAGAAGGCCGAGACGCCTGAGCTCCACCCCCACCTGCCACCGCCTGTTAGGCTCAGTCACGGGCCAGGCCTCGGGCTGTGCACAAGGTACTTGTGGCTTCCCAGTGAGTCACCAGGTAGGGGCAAGTGTCATTCACCAGATTGAAACGGAGTCAAACTCGCTGCCAGTGCCAGGTCTGAGGCCACTCATTAAACTTCGGGTGCACCAAGGCCAGCTGCCACCTGCCAAGTGCCCAGAGACCTCCGTAGTGGGGTGAAGTCTCAGAGTGTCACAGTGAGGCTAGCAGAGTTCATCAGGCCCCAGCAGAACAGCTTGGCCTGTGAAGGAAGGGCTCTGCCCAGGGTCAGTGTGCCCATCAGGCAAGCAGGGCTGTAACGGTCCCGCCCCCGGGCCGCAGACTCAGCTGCTTCCCGACTCTGGACAGACCTTCTTGAAAGCCCGAGCTCGGCAGGGCTGGGCCACTGGCTAGTGGGTCTCGTGGTGGCTCCAGGCAGGCTCGTGGGAATGAACTGCACACTCGGTGACACTCCCTCAGTCCTCCCAGACTGTGCCGGGGCCCAGAGCTGACTGCTCTGCAGGTGGGAGCCCTGCTGGGCAGCTCGGCCAGGTCGGGGGTGGGACTGTCGCGTCACCCAGGCTGACGCCACGTGGAGGGAAGGGGAGGCCCGGGGAGGTGGTGTCCGTGGGCGGGGTGGGAGCCCTGCTGGGCAGCTCTGCCAGGTGGGGGAGGGGGGGACACGACGGCTGCGTCACCCAGGCTGACGCCATGTGGAGGGAAGGGGAGGCCCAGGAGGTGGTGTCCGTGGGCAGGGTAGGAGGGCCTGGCGGTTGTCCTTTCCGCCCTCTCCCCAGCCACACAGCCCAGTCTTTCCTCCCACGACTCGGCTGCAGTCAGCCTGGTCAGGCCGGGAAGGAGCTGCTGTGTGCTGGTCTAAAGGGGCACCTGCTGGACAGAGCCTTGCTGATTTTCACACCACGTGTTACATGGGCTCCTCGCCCTGGCTGCGGTGCTCCATGCTGGGGCGTCCGGCGTGATCTGAGACCCTCGCTCCTTGGGGGGCCTCTGCGGCTGAGACACCCTGCAGATTCTCAGCCGCTGCTCAGGGGCGCAGACCCTCGTCTCTGCACTCCCCCGGTCTCCTTGTGTCTGCTGTAAGCCTTGGTCATGAGGCGTCTTCAGTGCGTTTTGGTTGATTGGCCAGTATCTTAGTTGTGACTCAGCGTGGTCCCGGGAGGAGGCGGCACGACTTCCCCCGGCTCCGCTCTGGGCTCCCCTGGACTGTCCCTTCGAGCCCCAGCTGCTGTGCTCATGGAGCAGGGCCCTGACGGCGCGAAGCCCACCAGGACGGCACCCCGGCGCTCGCCCGGAGTCCGGCCTCTCCTCCCCTGTCAGTTTCCTTTCCAAAGAGACGGTGCTCAAGAACTGGAGCTGCTTTGTTTCCAAGTTGCGAAATTTATGGAAACTTCTGGTGTCAGCACTTCCGCAGTCCTACTGACTGCCACGTGTCTGAAACCTTCCTTCCGTGGGATGTTTGTAGCAGCGTGTGCTGGGAACAGTGGGCACAGCTGTGGAAGTGAGCGTCCGAGGCAGCTGCCGCAGGTGCTGAGGCCCAGGGCGAGGCAGTGCCGGGCCGCCTCATCCCGGAAGGAACGGCGTCGGGCCAGTGTGCCATGTGCTGTGACCAGTTCCGCTCACGGCCTGAAGGACACCCTTCTCCCAGTCTGGCCCGGTCAGATACCGTCTGGGGATTGGTCAGGTCTCAGTTCTATAAGAATTGCCATTATCACGTTTGTTCTCAGAACCCAAAACATTTCTGAGCCTCAGCTAATGACTGTTGATTTCACGATGTATTTTGGGATTGTAAGATATGTTTAAACCAAAAAATACTAGGTTACCCCTGAGTTCATTGCCATGAAATTTGGCTATTTTTCCTGTTTTTAACGATTCACTGTTAAAGACCTTTACTTTTTAATTCATTCCATTCATGTGATATATTTTTGTAAAATAATTCAGATTCCCCACTAGAAAGAACACCGTGTCTTTCATTCTTTCCACTGTGGTTTGCTCTTCCTGTCCGGCTCTGAAGACAGTCTCATATTCCTTCTCATTTGTCAGAGGAATGGACTCCCTTTAATAGAAACATGACTGCAGTGAGCCTTTTCAAAACATCTTTTACTGGTATTTTACCTCTTTTGCAAATTCTTTTGAAACTTTGTGGAGTTTGCTTTCTTTAAAAATCTTTTGTTCTTGCCCTGGCCAGTTTGACTCAGCGGTTAGAGTGTTGGCCTGCGGACCAGAGAGTCCTGGGTTCGATTCTGGGTTGCGATTCGTCCCCAGCCCACTAGGGCTGTGCAGGAGGCAACCAGTCAATCACATTGATGTTTCTCTCTCTTCCTCCCTTTCTTCCTCCTGCTGTATCTGAAGATAAATGTAAAAATATCCTCGGGTGAGGAATAAAAAAAATATCTTTTGTTCTCTTATTATTGCTACAAACTTTAGCTCAAGCCTCCAGATCAGATATAGTAATAAATACGATTTTCAGCATAGACTTGTAATGTGAGCTGACTCGCTCTTTGCAGTGGGCTCAGTGTGTCCAGTCACCTTTCAGACGACTGGCAGGTGCTCTGGTCCCGTTTGCCCCCAGCTTGACTTCTGTCCGCTGCCGTCTGGTTTTCCTTCTCATTAATGTTCCTTATTCTTTGCGTGTGAGGTCATCGTAACTCAGCAAGACTTTCATGTAAGTGAGAAGACATGGTCCTAGTGACTTGGAAAGATTGAGTCCCTTTTTAGGAAAGAAAGTTAATGAGTTGAATTTTGAATTTGTTTCCACTAAGAGAAAATGTACTTTAAAAACAAAAATCTCTTTTTTTTTTCCTTTATAGATTTTAGAGAGAGAGGAAGGGAGAGAGACAGAGAGAGAGAGAGAGAAGAAACATGGATGAGAGAGAACATCGATTGGCCGCCTCCTGCACGCCCCCCACTGGGGATGGGCCCACAACCTGGGCATGTGCCCTGACCGGGAATCGAACTGGCGACCTCTTGGAGTAGGGTCGATGCTCAACCACTGAGCCACACCGGCCGGGCCAAAAATCTTTATTACAGATAACTTTTTTGTTGACCTACTGAAATTTAAGACCTGCACATAAATGAGCGAGATGACAGTTTTCAAATACAAATCATTTCCCAATTCCATCTTGATTTCCTTTTACAAGTAATGCTCACTGCAGCTCATAAAATTAAAGTGGGAAATAGTATGCTAATAATTTAATATAAGCTTTCTGTACAAGGAGTCAATATTTTTTTTTTTATTTGTTTGAGTTTACTTATTTTGAGGGACCTGAGATTTTACTTCATGGATAGATTTGGCCAAAACTAATGAGGAAGCTCAATTGCTGGTCAAATACAACATTTAATTATCTGAGCCTGTTAACTTCTTTTATTACTGTTTAATTCTACCAGATTTCTGCTCTCAGCTTACAGTGGCCCTTGAACAACATGGGTTTGAACTGGGTGGGTCCACTTACAAGTGGGTTTTATTTTTCAATAAATACTATAAATGTACCTTCTCTTTCTTATGATTTTCTTAAGAGTATTATTTTTCTTTAATACAGTTCTTTCTATCCTCACCTGAGGATGTGTTTTCATTGATTTTAGAGAGGAAGGGAGAGGGAGAGATAGATAAACATTGATGAGAGAGAAACATTGATCGGTTGCCTCCCATATGTACCCCAGTCGGAATTGTGCCACAACCCAGGTATGTGCCCCGACCAGGAACCAAACCTGTGACCCTTCAGGGCACGGAACAACACTTCAACCAACTGAGCCACACTGGCCGGGGTCCACTTTTGTTTCTTTAGCTTACTTTATTATAAGAACACAGTGTATAAGAATATCTATAACATACAAAATACGTATAACATACAAAATGTGTGTTAATTGACTGTTTATGTAATCAATAAGTGCCGGTCAGCAGCAGAATATTAGTAATTAAGTTTTTGGGGTGTTAAAAGTTATATGTGAGCCCTGGCCAGTGTGGCTCAGTTGGGCCGCAGGTTCGATTCCCAGTTAAGGGCATTTACCTGGGTTGCAGGTTCGATCCCTGGCCCTGGTCGGGGCACATGTGGGAGGCAACCAGTCGATGTGTCTCTCTCACATCGATATTTCTCTCTCTCTCCCCGTCCCTCCCTCTCACTCTCTCTAAAAGAATCAGGAAAAATGCCCGCAGGGGAGGATTGACAACAGAAAAGTCGTCTGTGATTTTCAACTGCAGGGGCCAGTGCTTCTGACGGCCTCGCCCCACCCCGTTGTTCAGGGGTCAGCTGTACCTGACAAACGTGAACATCCGCACCGAGGTTGTGTTGTGAAACGTGCATGCCTGTCTTTGTAGGGTCCTTTGGTCACACTGTTAAAAAGTATAATTCCTTTGGTGATCTCGTTCAAGTCGTGGGTACCCCAGGCAAGAGAGGCACTGGCTTGAATCCACTGCAGTTTGATAGCCCTGCAGAGCTGTATGTGGAGGACACGGGAGATCTTTACATTGTGGACGGAGACGGAGGCTTGAATAACAGATTGATCAAGTTGTCCCAAGGTACGTGGCTTAATTTTCTACATATTGTATAAGAACATTATTTAGTAAGTGGGATTTAATTCGTTTGGTATTTCGTATAATGATATAACTGTTGAATACGAATCTGTAAGGGCTCAAGTGTATCAGACCAGACGTTGGGTGGCAGAAGTAAATGGTTCTAGAGATTTGCTTATTCCTCGCTGCCAGCGGGGTGTTTCCCTGGACATGACCGGGAGGCAGTCCGAGCACTGGCAGTGGGCTGTGGGCTGGAGAGATGAGCGGCTGTTCCGCGCAGTCAGGGCTGCGGGGCCGAGGGCTGGCCCTCCAGAGCCGAGGCACCGTGCAGGGTGCTCGATCCCAGGCGTCGTACTGAACCCCTGCTCTGCGCCGGCAGCAGTGTGGCCGCTGCAGGTCTGTGACAGATGGCAGACAGATGCTCCTCGGTGGTACCGATCGCTAGTAAGACTAGTAACATGGTAGCACAAGACACGAGGAGAAACCAGTTGACTGGAGGAGTGGACAGTCGAGAAGGAAGAAGGTCTTGCACTGACCTGGTCTGACGGGAGGGAGGAGTGGACAGTCGAGAAGGAAGAAGGTCTTGCACTGACTGGTCTGACGGGAGGGGAGGAGTGGACAGTCGAGAAGGAAGAAGGTCTTGTACTGACCTGGTCTGACGGGAGGGGAGGATGGACAGTCGAGAAGGAAGAAGGTCTTGCGCTGACCTGGTCTGACGGGAGGGAGGAGTGGACAGGAGCAGTGCTCACTGCCCTGCGCCCGGTCTGCAGGAGGACCTCCAGGTGCCCGTCATGCAGGAAAGGAGGTTCGGAACGTCCTCGAGAGCTTATGCTGGGATCTAACCAGGGCCAGGAAACCAGACCAGAGGCCGACACCCAGCACCGCATCCAGAGTTTATAGAGGGAAGTCGCTTAGGGGCTCCGCCCAGGGAGGCAGCCGATGGTGTGGGTGGCCTCCCAGCTGCACACTTAGCTGCTGAGGATGATAGGGAACAGGGCGGCGTGAACTAGGGCTACTGGGAGGAAGGCCTCGCAAGCTTGCCATGGGAGGGAGCTGCCTGCCTCCAGGCGGGGGAGAGGGTGGACCCGACAGGCTCGGATTCCAGAGAACCTCCTCTGTTCTGTGCCCGACCAGCCCGTGGCTGGCAGCGGCCTTGTTACAGAACAGCCTGTCCTCCAGTTTGTCTACAGGTGTAACTCCACAGTCAGCCTGTAAAGAGTCTGTGGCCCTGGCCGGTAGCTCGGTTACTTGGACCGTTGTCCCAATACCCCAAGGTTGCAGATTCAGTCCCCAGCAAGGCTCATACAAGACGCAACCAGTGAATGCATAAAGAAATGGAACAATAATTAGATGCTCCTGCCCCTTTCTCTCTCTAGAAAATTCAATAACTAAGAAAAGTAAAGGAAAAAAGTGTCTTTGCAGTGTTTAGAAAGGTGATGTTACCGAAGGAGAGTGCTCACAGCACAGCACTGTGTCAGCGTATTTGCTGGAAGCTCCGTCACGGGGCGCTGTGCAGTCACCACCCCGTCACTGAATCCGGTGGCAGACAGTGAAGGAAGGTGAGGGGGGATAAAGTAGGAACCCAGAAATTTCTATGGAAGAAGGAAGTAAGCGAATTCAGGAGGCAAGGTGGACGTGGATGCCGCAGCGAATCGCCCGGCTGGGCCTGGACAGCAGTCCCTGGCCTGGCTCTGGAGCCGGAAGTCTGGACGAGGGGCCCCGGGGGAGCGTCCTCGCCTGTCCAGCCTGGTGGCCGCAGACACTCCTGACCTGGGCAGCATCGCCCGGGCTCTGCCTCTGTCCGCAGTGTAAGATCACTGGATTCAAGACCCCCCCAAATCCAGGATCCTCTTGTCACAGTTCCCAGCGTACCTGTGTCTGCTGAGACCCCGCTCCTGCGCGGTCACGTTCGTGGGTTCTGGAGGTTGGTGCTCAGACACACCTCTGCAGGGGCCAGCGTGGAACCCACTGCAGGGCGGCGGGGGACTGGAGCACAGCGTGAGCGTGCGCTCAGAGGGTGCTGGGACACACCTCTGCAGGGGCAGCGTGGAACCCACTGCAGGGCGGCGGGGGACTGGAGCACAGCGTGAGCATGTGCGCTCAGAGGGTGCTGGGACACACCTCTGCAGGGGCCAGCGTGGAACCCACTGCAGGGCGGCGGGGGACTGGAGCACAGCGTGAGTGTGTGCTTAGAGGGTGCTGGGACACACCTCTGCAGGGGCAGCGTGGAACCCACTGCAGGGCGGCGGGGGACTGGAGCACAGCGTGAGCGTGCGCTCAGAGGGTGCTGGGACACACCTCTGCAGGGGCAGCGTGGAACCCACTGCAGGGCGGCGGGGGACTGGAGCACAGCGTGAGTGTGTGCGCTCAGAGGGTGCTGG
The DNA here is from genome assembly GCF_014108415.1 of Molossus molossus. NCBI lineage: Eukaryota > Metazoa > Chordata > Mammalia > Chiroptera > Molossidae > Molossus > Molossus molossus. The sequence continues at coordinate 108,657,692 of NW_023425403.1, read as the reverse complement.
GACACACCTCTGCAGGGGCCAGCGTGGAACCCACTGCAGGGCGGCGGGGGACTGGAGCACAGCGTGAGCGTGTGCGCTCAGAGGGTGCTGGGACACACCTCTGCAGGGGCCAGCGTGGAACCCACTGCAGGGCGGCGGGGGACTGGAGCACAGCGTGAGCGTGTGCTCAGAGGGTGCTGGGACACACCTCTGCAGGGGCAGCGTGGAACCCACTGCAGGGCGGCGGGGGACTGGAGCACAGCGTGAGCGTGTGCGCTCAGAGGGTGCTGGGACACACCTCTGCAGGGGCCAGCGTGGAACCCACTGCAGGGCGGCGGGGGACTGGAGCACAGCGTGAGCGTGTGCGCTCAGAGGGTGCTGGGACACACCTCTGCAGGGGCCAGCGTGGAACCCACTGCAGGGCGGCGGGGGACTGGAGCACAGCGTGAGCGTGCGCTCAGAGGGTGCTGGGACACACCTCTGCAGGGGCAGCGTGGAACCCACTGCAGGGCGGCGGGGGACTGGAGCACAGCGTGAGCGTGTGCTCAGAGGGTGCTGGGACACACCTCTGCAGGGGCAGCGTGGAACCCACTGCAGGGCGGCGGGGGACTGGAGCACAGCGTGAGCGTGTGCGCTCAGAGGGTGCTGGGACACACCTCTGCAGGGGCCAGCGTGGAACCCACTGCAGGGCGGCGGGGGACTGGAGCACAGCGTGAGCGTGTGCGCTCAGAGGGTGCTGGGACACACCTCTGCAGGGGCCAGCGTGGAACCCACTGCAGGGCGGCGGGGGACTGGAGCACAGCGTGAGCGTGCGCTCAGAGGGTGCTGGGACACACCTCTGCAGGGGCAGCGTGGAACCCACTGCAGGGCGGCGGGGGACTGGAGCACAGCGTGAGCGTGTGCTCAGAGGGTGCTGGGACACACCTCTGCAGGGGCAGCGTGGAACCCACTGCAGGGCGGCGGGGGACTGGAGCACAGCGTGAGCGTGTGCTCAGAGGGTGCTCGGACACACCTCTGCAGGGGCCAGCGTGGAACCCACTACCCACTGCAGGGCGGCGGGTGACTGGAGCACAGCATGAGCGTGTGCTCAGAGGGTGCTGGGACACACCTCTGCAGGGGCCAGCGTGGAACCCACTGCAGGGCGGCGGGGGACTGGAGCACAGCGTGAGCGTGTGCGCTCAAAGGGTGCCGACAGCAGGCAGCAGCGTGGTCGGCTGGGGAACTGGATTCAGGAGGAGGTTGACATGGACCTTAAACAGTGATTTGAGTGATAAAAATTCACGAGGTAATCATTAAAGAAGTTGATTAACTGAAACAGGAGGGGTTTTTTTGTAAAGCATAAGAATTAGGCAAATAGGTATGTGAACAAAAAGCAAGGGATGGGTCATCACTGAAAAAGTTCGTCTGCATCCTGTGATAAAACACAACATGCAAATGTATGAGACGCTCTCTGTGTATGTTTACGTTTACAGATCTCATGATGCTTTGGTTGCACGGAGAAAATGGGACAGGGCCTGCACAGTTCAGCATACCGCACAGCGTCACCGTCGACTCGTCTGGTCGGGTAAAATACAGCGTCATTGTCTCTGGATGTGTTTGTCCGTGTGTCTGCATGTGTGTCTGGGTTTGTACACACAGATCTTAGTGCACCTGTGCCTGTCTGGACATCCAGTGTGTGTGTCCGTGCATGTGTTTCTGTGTGTCTGGACATCGGTGTGCCTCCGTGTCAGTGCATGTGTGTGCTTGTGTCTGGACAATACTCTGGGTTGGGTACACCCGGCGTACTCTCTTATAGACGTTTGAGTCCTATAATGAAAGTTTCCTAATATTAAAAACCAGCCTAATAGGTTCCTATTCACGTGACGGCCAGAAGGAGCAGACAATGGAACTGAATGCAAAGGAAGTTACCTGATCTTTTTTATTTCGGATATGTCATTTTTTATCTCTTCTTGTTGGTTTTTAATTTCCATTTGGCTTATTTTCAGTGTCTCTATGTCCTTACTCATGCTGTTTAGCTTCCTCAAGATCATGGCTCTGAATTCTAGCTCTGTTAACATGCCTAATTGCTCCACATTGATCTCATCTTCGGTGGAGGTTTCTTGCTCTTTCATTTGGCTTCTGTTTCTGTGTTTCACCATTTTGGCTATCACTGAGGGCTTTGGAGCCTGTCAAGTTCTCCCTGTGGGTGTTGGTGTTCTGCTCTTTGTGGCTCCTCTCCTGTGTTTAGATGAGCGAGGGAGGACCCACGTTGAACACCACTGTCAAGTCTTACTTTGCTGGTTAAAGTTGCCAGCCCAGGAAACGTACTGTTATCCTCTAGCTTTTTGCCTGGAGGCTAGCAGTCTAGGTTACTTGATGAGTTTTGGGTTGCCAGTTGATTGAAAAACTCCCTCTGGTGCTCAGCCAAGGGGCTTTCATGAGGGTGGGGCAGATGCTGGTTGTTAATGAGCCTCACTTAGCACTTCAATGGCCCACAGGGTGGGGTTGGATCTCCGAGGGAGGGGCTGCTGCCTCTCCCCAGAGCCCTGGGAAGGAGCAATGTGGCCACCGTCCTGAGTGGCTGCACTCAGCCAAAGCTCCGAGCGCCCTCCAAACCCCGAGTGTCCCGACACAGCTCCAGTCCAGTCCGCCCTCCCTCTGCCGGAGCCCAAGGTGAGTGGCTGTGGCTGTTTCAGCCTCTGTCCCGGCTGCGCTGTGGGGCCGCCTGGGAGTGTGACCCGAGGGCGCCGCTCCCAGCTGAGGCCGCTGCCGAGCTGCCGACCGTGGGCTCCCAGCCCCGTCTCGCGCCTTCGCAAGCCTCCCGGGATGGAGTCGGTGTCCCTCGTTGTCTGGTCCTCGCAAGCTGCTTTTCTGTTGGTTTTTCCCGTCGATTTGTCTGTGTTATAGTTGTAATTCCAGTTTGGTTCTGGGAGACGGTCTGTGTAGCTCCGTTCACTCCGCCGCCATTTTCTGTCTCCTTTACCTGATCTTTTTTAAGAGTTTCTCTCCTAGTAGGACAACTGCTGTATTTAAATATAGTTTGAATTCTAGATCCAAACAAGTCGCTTCTAGAATGCATTGATCAAAAAGATAGAAGAGGTCAGTCTCGGAGGCTGTGGCCCACCTGTTCCTCCCGTCTGCACTTGGAGGGCTCCCGCCAGCAGATCACGGCTCTGTTGCTGTTCGCACCTTCACACGTGCATGGTGCTTGTTCCGGGTTGCCTTTCTGTGGCCAAACCCCGCAGGAGCCCGTACTTCCCTGTAGCAGCCATGACGGGTGGGGCGTGTAGCTGTCTCCCCAGCAGGGTGAGGCCGGCGTGAAGCCCTCCCTGTGACTCAGTGCCCGGCGCCGTCCCGCCCCGCGCACGTCTGCCGTGACCGGCTGGCTGGGCGCACGGCGGCCATCCGACGGCCTTGCCGCAGGCCGCTGGAAGGTTGCACCCCCACTCCAGCTCTGCGCTCAGCGAGCAGCCTTCGGCTACGCTTGGGCCTCCTGTGTTGACAGAATAAGAATGTTTGGAGCATAAAGTCTGCAAGTACTTCCCGTCGTAGGAAGGTAACTGAGCATGTGAGCTTTGTGTCGTAACTGGGAGCTAGGAAGTTGGAACTGACTGCTGTCCGGGGACAACGGGCACGTTTCTGAGCCGGCCGTACTTCAAGCCCAGGTCAGGTACCGGGGCGGGAATGCTGTTTTGGGAGGACTTGGAGGTCATTCCATAGACATGCTCTGGTACGACAGAGACGGGAAATCAGTTAGCTCTGCACGTCTAGTCCCGCTCCTAGGACTGAACTGTTTCCTCTTCGGCCTCTAACCTGAGGCCGTGGTCCCCAGGTCAGTGACCTTTCCAGCCATCGCTGCTGGTCTCAGGTACTGCAGTGAATCTTGGGTTCTGACTGGAGGTGAATTCACTGCTACCAAAACTGACACACGTTGATACAGACGTGGTCAGGTTACCCTGAGGAAGTCCCTGAATCCACAGCCCCAGCAGATCCCGACGGGGAGAGGTAGAGGCCAGGTGGGTTGGACCACCCTTCAGTCCCTCGTCATGGCTCTGCACCCCCAGCCATGTGTCACTGAAAAGATGTCGCTGTGAGTGTGCCGGCCACGGGCTGCGCACATCAGGGACAGCACTCGAAACGTCATTCGGAATGGCCCTTCCTGTGGCCAACAGCACTTCCTTAGCACCAGCTGCCGCCAGGTGCAGACCTCGTGCAACCCGCCCGCCAGCTGGCCTTCCCTCTGTGCTCCGTCTCCGGCTGCTCTCAGTGCGTCCGCCCTGTGGACACGCCGGGTGGACACAGGTGAGGGCTGGGGTGTCGCAGTGTGTGAGCACCAAGACACCGGCTGTCCTCTGGCCACGCTCCGTGGAGCACGCTGCTCCCCCTGTCTGTGCATCACCTGCCGCGGATGGATAGGCTGGCCGGGCTCTGTGACATGGGCGCTGGTTCGAGGTACGAGTGAGCGCCCTGCTTCAGGTCCCTGCGTCGACGCGGCCCATTGGAGCCCGTGTTCCAGCTACTCAGATGCTCTGCAGCAGACGGGCTTTGGGTTGAGACAGATACCCTACTGGTTCTCCAGCCTCAAGGCACTTTAACCTTTCTGAACTTTAATTTCCTGTCTGAAAATGGGGTTTTTGAAAACCTTATTTGGGGACCTCTAAGGACTAAATCAGTTCGTATATGTGCATTGATGACAGTGAACGTTCACTCTGTCCTCCTGCTCTCTTCCCTCATTGTGATGCGGCTCGTTTCCAGTAACGTTCTGTTTGCCGTTTCTCAGGTGTGGGTTGCTGACCGAGGAAATAAACGAGTTCAAGTATTTGACAAAGACACGGGGGCGTGGTTAGGAGCATGGACTAGTTGTTTCACAGAAGAGGGACCTTCTTCAGTCAGGTAATTGTTTCTTTGTATTTTAAAATGTTGTTTAATTGGCTTTTTGTTAGGTTCTCTGAAAAGCTAGCAGAAAGTTTAAAGTATTTATTGTTAATTTTAAGCAGGGAAAAGGGGAGAGAAACCAGCCTGCAGAATCACGTCACCGTAGTTTAAGTTCAGGTGGTTACATCCTCCGAGTGTGCGGCCCGAATCTGTGCTGGGCTCGCCTAGAGAGTTCCCTTGACAGGCGTTTGTGGATTTGTAAACAGAGTGAAAAGGAAATCTTGAGTCTGCAGCCTAACACTGATTCTTTATGACTTTCATTTCGTGTAGTACCAAATAATGGTTTTTAATTCTTTTAAGCTCATCTTCGGCTACGGCCACCATCACAGATCTCTTGTTTCCGCATTAATAGAATTGAGTCCATTTAGAATCCTCTCTGAGTGAACCCTCCAGCACTCATTCCGGCCTCTCTCTGACCCTTCTGACTCCTGCTTTTCCTGACCCCTGTGCCCGTGGCCCTGCTCCTACCCTCGGTGAAGTGACTCCCTTCCCCGGCCACCGCCCCTCGGCTCCTGGAGCTTTATCACGGCCTCGCTGACCCTGGTCGTCTGCGGGTCTGTGCTCACTGGTCCTTCTCCCGCTGGGGAAGGAAGAGAGTAGGGGCCTGGGTTCCTTGCTCACTGCCGAGTTCCTGGCTCCGAGAGCGCTGTGTGCACCCGGGAACCCAGTGTTCATGGAGCGAGGGATGGTTTAGTCCGTCCAGTCAGCAGCTCGGTGTGTGTTCACGTGGGAATGCCGTGTGTGTGTGTCTGTGAGACGTGTTCACATGGGGACACTGTGTGTGTGAGAGATGTGTTAACATGGGGATTGTGTGTGTGTGTGAGAGACGTGTTCACATGGGGATACTGTGTGTGTGTCTCTGTGTGTGAGAGACGTGTTCACATGGGGATACTGTGTGTGAGAGACGTGTTCACATGGGGACACTGTGTGTGAGAGACGTGTTCACATGGGGATACTGTGTGTGTGTGTGAGAGAGATGTGTTCACATGGGGATACTGTGTGTGTGTGAGAGAGATGTGTTCACATGGGGATACTGTGTGTGTGTGTGTGAGAGAGATGTATTCACATGGGGATACTGTGTGCATGTGTGTGTGAGAGACGTGTTCACATGGGGATACTGTGCGTGTGTGTGAGAGAGACGTGTTCACATGGGGATACTGTGCGTGTGTGTGAGAGAGACGTGTTCACATGGGGATACTGTGCGTGTGTGTGAGAGAGACGTGTTCACATGGGGATACTGTGTGTGTGTGTGAGAGATGTGTTCACATGGGGATTGTGTGTGTGTGTGAGAGACGTGTTCACATGGGGAGACTGTGTGTGTCTGTGTGTGAGAGACGTGTTCACATGGGGATACTGTGTGTGTGTGAGAGAGATGTGTTCACATGGGGATACTGTGTGTGTGTGTGTGAGACATGTTCACATGGGGATACTGTGTGTGTGTGAGAGAGATGTGTTCACATGGGGATACTGTGTGTGTGTGTGTGAGAGAGATGTATTCACATGGGGATACTGTGTGCATGTGTGTGTGAGAGACGTGTTCACATGGGGATACTGTGCGTGTGTGTGAGAGAGACGTGTTCACATGGGGATACTGTGCGTGTGTGTGAGAGAGACGTGTTCACATGGGGATACTGTGCGTGTGTGTGAGAGAGACGTGTTCACATGGGGATACTGTGTGTGTGTGTGAGAGATGTGTTCACATGGGGATTGTGTGTGTGTGTGAGAGACGTGTTCACATGGGGAGACTGTGTGTGTCTGTGTGTGAGAGACGTGTTCACATGGGGATACTGTGTGTGTGTGAGAGAGATGTGTTCACATGGGGATACTGTGTGTGTGTGTGTGAGACATGTTCACATGGGGATACTGTGTGTGTGTGAGAGAGATGTATTCACATGGGGACACTGTGTGTGTGTGTGAGAGATGTGTTCACATGGGGATACTGTGTGTGTGTGAGAGAGATGTGTTCACATGGGGATACTGTGTGTGTGTGTGTGTGAGACATGTTCACATGGGGATACTGTGTGTGTGTGAGAGAGATGTATTCACATGGGGATACTGTGTGTGTGTGTGAGAGATGTGTTCACATGGGGATACTGTGTGTGTGTGAGAGAGATGTGTTCACATGGGGATACTGTGTGTGTGTGAGAGAGATGTATTCACATGGGGATACTGTGTGTGTGTGTGAGAGATGTGTTCACATGGGGATACTGTGTGTGTGTGAGAGAGATGTATTCACATGGGGATACTGTGTGTGTGTGTGAGAGATGTGTTCACATGGGGATACTGTGTGTGTGTGAGAGAGATGTGTTCACATGGGGATACTGTGTGTGTGTGTGTGTGTGAGACATGTTCACATGGGGATACTGTGTGTGTGTGAGAGAGATGTATTCACATGGGGATACTGTGTGTGTGTGTGAGAGATGTGTTCACATGGGGATACTGTGTGTGTGTGAGAGATGTGTTCACATGGGGATACTGTGTGTGTGTGTGTGTGAGACATGTTCACATGGGGATACTGTGTGTGTGTGAGAGAGATGTATTCACATGGGGATACTGTGTGTGTGTGTGAGAGATGTGTTCACATGGGGATACTGTGTGTGTGTGTGTGAGAGATGTGTTCACATGGGGATACTGTGTGTGTGTGAGAGAGATGTGTTCACATGGGGATACTGTGTGTGTGTGTGAGAGATGTGTTCACATGGGGATACTGTGTGTGTGTGTGAGAGAGATGTGTTCACATGGGGATACTGTGTGTGTGTGAGAGATGTGTTCACATGGGGATACTGTGTGTGTGTGTGAGAGAGATGTGTTCACATGGGGATACTGTGTGTGTGTGTGAGAGATGTGTTCACATGGGGATACTGTGTGTGTGAGAGAGATGTGTTCACATGGGGATACTGTGTGTGTGTGTGAGAGATGTGTTCACATGGGGATACTGTGTGTGTGTGAGAGAGATGTGTTCACATGGGGACACTGTGTGTGTGTGTGAGAGATGTGTTCACATGGGGATACTGTGTGTGTGTGTGTGAGAGATGTGTTCACATGGGGATACTGTGTGTGTGTGAGAGAGATGTGTTCACATGGGGATACTGTGTGTGTGTGAGAGAGATGTGTTCACATGGGGATACTGTGTGTGTGTGTGAGAGAGATGTGTTCACATGGGGATACTGTGTGTGTGTGTGAGAGATGTGTTCACATGGGGATACTGTGTGTGTGTGTGAGAGAGATGTGTTCACATGGGGATACTGTGTGTGTGTGTGTGTGTGTGAGACATGTTCACATGGGGATACTGTGTGTGTGTGAGAGAGATGTGTTCACATGGGGATACTGTGTGTGTGTGAGAGAGATGTATTCACATGGGGATACTGTGTGTGTGTGAGAGATGTGTTCACATGGGGATACTGTGCGTGTGTGTGAGAGAGACGTGTTCACATGGGGATACCGTGTGTGTGAGAGACATGATGAGTGAGGTTTTCAGTAACCTTACTGGAGGGCAGGTAAGAACCAGTCGGCATGTTGGGAGTGTGTGGAATGTGCTATGAGTGCCTCCCGGCCACAGGGCAATGAGCTCACCGGGACGGGAACCTCCGCATCAGGGCGTCTGCTCAGCGCGTGGGGGTGAATGCCGGGAAAGGGGGCTGAGTGGTCGTTGCCTTAATTGACTGTGCAGTGTCTTCGCCGTAGGTTCACCCCTGACGGGAAGTACCTGGTGGTGGCCCAGCTGAACCTCAGCAGGCTCCTGGTGGTGGCAGCGCCCCCGGTGGGAGACCTCGGCCCCTGCTCCGTGGTGAGCACCATCCAGCTGGCGGACCAGGTCCTGCCCCATCTCCTGGACGTCAGTGCAGAGACCGGAGCCGTCTACGTCGCGGAAATCGGAGCGAAGCAAGTACAGAAATACGTGCCTTTGGAAGGCTCCTTCCCTTCGTTCCGCTGATGATGTTCCCCCTGGAGATCTTTCGGGGGGAAGTTCAGGTTCTGCTCACCGTTACGTGCTCAGCAGCAGCGTCCAGTGCAGGAATTCATCTTAAACTGTTTACCTGGTGTAGCATCAGAAAACCTACTTTTACGTCATGAAGGATTAGATGTTATGATGCCATTGCTGCGGCTTCCCTTTGCTTGTAAACGCGTAGGGTGTTTTAGTGCAGCCAGTGGAACTAAGAAGTGGGGCCAGAAGGAGGGACAGAGGTGTAACCTGGTTATTTGTCCTGGTGGTTGTCATCCTGGGGGTGCAGGAATAAACAGGGCGTTTAGGACCGCTGACCGCATGTCCCCGAGGAACCACGAGCCTCCCGTTTGTTCACATCGTATCAAAGGGACGGCTGAGGGTCAGGTCGACGGCTCGATTACCGAGGCCCCGGGAACGCGGGGTCCGAGCAGCTGGCCGCCCGCCCAGGGACAGCGGCACACGCGGTGGGCTGTGGGGCAGCAGCCTGCACGCGCAGACGCATGGGGGCTCTGCAAGGGGGGGGCTCTGCAGGGGTCAGTGTGGACTCCGACCCGGAAGCCCGCGGCGGAGGAGAGGGACGCGCTCCGAGCAGGCAGTCGGGAGGAGGTGCGGCTGTGGCTCGTGGCTCCTCTGAGGAGCCCACTTGGCTTCGGCCCTTCCCCCGCGAGACACCTGACCTCACCTCCAGACGAGGAGGAAACGGCCAGCACCAGCGGCCTCGCTGAGAGGGTCTCTGCACGTGGCTGCGCGTCTCTGAAGGCGGTGCCTCCTGGTCTCCCCTCCAGCGTGCACTGTCACCCCGACCCCGACCCCTCAGACAGTGCAGAGCGATGCATGTGGGGAGGCCGAGCCCAGCTCCTGCAGGAGCCGCCCCTGCCCGTCTGCTGCACTCCTCGCCGCCGGTCAGCAGGGCTTCCCGTTGAGACACCCTCCCCGCCCGGCGTCTGTCCCAGCTCCTGCAGAGACAGCCCCTGGCCGCGGTGGAGCTCGGGTCACCCTCCCCCTCCCCAGCCCCCCTTCCGGCCCGTCACTGCCATCGCGTCAAACACCGGGCATCTCGGGCTGCCCCCTCCTGACTGCGGTCCTGCTTTCCGGACTCCAGGGCTCGTCGCTCTGTGCGTGGTCCCAACTCGGTGCAGTGAGAGGGTGGACGGCCAGCAGGAGCCCTGTCCGTGTCCCTGCACCACCGGCGACGCTGCCCCCCCCACACGCCTTCATTCCCTTCAGGGAGACACGACGTCGTCGTCCTCTCTCCTGCAGAGATGCCGTGAGGCTCACATGTGCAGTAGGGACGCGTGTGCCATCGAAATGCAGGGAAGCGCCGAGTCCATTGTGAAGCCCTTCTAAGCTGCCCTTCACCTGAAACTAGGTTTGCCTGAATTCCACATCTGCTGTTTTTATCAGAACGTATCCTAAGAGGACACACAGATGACAGTAGACATTTGGCAAAATGCTCAATGTCACTAATCATCAGAGTGATGCAAATTAAAACAACTACGAGGTATCACCTCACTCCTGTCAGAATGGCCGCCATCAACAAATCATCAAACAACAAGTGCTGGCGAGGGTGTGGAGAAAAGGGGACTCTAGTGCACTGCTGGTGGAAATGCAGACCGGTGCAGCCACTATGGAAAACAATATGGTGTTTCCTCAAAAATTTAAAAATTGAACTTCCATTTGACCCAGTGATCCCACTTCTAGGAATATACCCTAAGAAGCCTGAAACACCAATCAGGAAGAATATGTGTACCCCCATATTCATAGCAGCACTATTTACAATAGCTAAGATCTGGAAACAGCCCAAGTGTCCACCAGTAGACGAATGGTAAGAAAGCTGTAGTACATACACACAATTGAATACTGTGTGGTTGTGAAAAAGAAGGCTCTCTCATCCTACGCAACAGCACGGGTGCAGAATTTTCTAGTAGCATTTATAAATGTACTGATTATACCTTATGTCAAAAACTAATATAGTCATTACCTAATGGGAATATGTTTCACTGTTTGAAGAAATACACAGCTAAACCTAGTCTGTGCTAAACCCAAATGTGAAGTATGGAATTTAGCTAATAATAATGTATCAGTATTGGCTCATCAGTTGTGATAAATGTACCACACCAAGGCAAGATGTTAAAATTAAGGGAACCTGGTGGGGGAGGGGAGTATATAGAAACTCTGTACTTTTCCTCAATACATTTGTAACCTAAAACTATGCTAATAATATTTATTATTCAGAAAAAGGGAAAGTTTATCAAAATCCCACTTGATACAAATCTCTTCTAAGATTGTTCAAACACCTCACTACGAGTTTCACGATACGAAGCTCCTTAGAACACTGAACCTGGACTGTTCTGCACAGTCTGCTGGTAGCATTGGCAGGTGTCCTGACTGCGCTTCGGCATGCACTGAGACACGCGTTGAGGATCTGGTTCACTTCTAGAAAGATGCAGGTCAACCTGTGAGTGGAATGCAGGCATCTTCTCTGGGGCATTAATTATATCCTAATATTTCCCTGAAGAAACCAGCATTCCAAGGCCGGCGCGCCTGTGTGCTCCTTCACGGTTAAACGTATGCCCATTCGGTAAATCATATATTTGTTTTCAATATGAAGTATGATTGATACATTTGTAAAAGCAGCTGGCAGCCTCGGTCTACACCAGTAGTTTCCGTGATTCAGTGATGCCCATTGTGTAAATGTAGGCAAGCGTTGGCTCACTCTTAGACGCAGTTTGTACCAAGCTGAATTTTGGTGAACGGTTTAAAGCACAGACTATAAATACTAAATGAAACTCTTACTAATAATGTGAGGAACGTTACAACGTGCTCCTAGTAAATGGCATTATATTATAATGTATCCAAAGTGATAGCAGCTTCCACACACTAGGTATAACTGTATTCCTTCAAGAGTGAAACATTCTCAGTATGTAATGTGTGTATCAGTAGGTAATGCATGACATACAGCCAATCCATTCGTAAATGCTAGTAGCAAAATCTAACGAGCTGCACATTTTTTAAACACTGAGAATTCATCTGTACCAGATGAATTTTGGAAACGTTTTAGCACAGACTATAATTGCTAAATGAAAATCCTGCCAACTATGTAATAAATATTTCAGCATGCTTTTAAATACATGGCTTTAGCCCTGGCTGGTTTGGCTCAGTGGTTAGAGTGTCGGCCTGTGGTCCAGAGAGACCTGGGTTTGGTTCCCACTAGGGGCATGTACCTCAGTTGCAGTTTGTCCCCGGCCCTGGTTGGGTCGTGCAGGTAGCAACTACTCGATGTGTCCCTTTCACGTTGATGTTTCTCTCTCTTTCTCCCTCCCACTCTGAACCAAAAATGGAAAAAATGTCCTTGGATGAGGATAAAAAATAAGTAAATAAATAAATGGCATTATATTGTAATATTTCACAGAAGATACTGCATTCCACACACCAGGTCCACCTGTGTATTTGTTCAAGCGCTGAAACATGTTCTCTGTAGGTAATGCATGTTTGGTCCATGACTGTATAATCTATACATTTGTGAAAGCTACTAGTAAACTATCTAGAAGAGTCTAATTTTAGTGTTTGAATGAGGTGCACATTGTATGCATGTAGTGAAGTGTTTGACCACTCTTCGGACTGATTTATGCCAAGCAGGATTTTGGAAAACTTTAGACACAGAGTACATTTTCTTTTTTTTTTTTTTTTATCCTCACCCGAGGACATTTTTCCATTTTTTGTACAGATAGAGTGGGAGGGAGAGAGAGGAAGAGAGAGAGAGAGAGAGAGAGACATCGATGTGAAAGGGACACATCGAGTGGCTGCCACCCGCACGACCAACCAGGGCCGGGGACAAACTGCAACCGAGGTACGTGCCCTTAGCGGGAACCGAACCCGGGTCTCTCAGGACTGCAGGTCGACGCTCCAACCGCTGAGCCAAACCGGCCAGGGCCAGAATACATTTTCTAAATAAAACTTATTAACTATGTCATAAATGGTCAACATGCGTCGTTAGTAAGTGCTGTTGCATTATCTTCTGTGGAAGATCCCAGCATTCCAAACACTGGTTGACCCATGTATTCTTCCAGAGAGTGAAACATGCTCTTAGGAAGTAGTGACGCATTCGTTATAATGTGACGTAGTCAGCGTCTGCAAACTGCTAGCGAAGTCTGGAAGAGTCTGCTGTACTGTGGCAGGGAGCTGTGGATTGTGGGAAACCTGCAGTGACATGTGTGAACACTTCACGTTAATTTGTACCAGGCGAGATTTTGGCAAACTGTTTTTAGCACATCTGTAATTACTAAACAAACAACTGCCAACTATGTAATGAATGTTCCAGTATCATCCCCTTGAAAATCACATTAAATTATATTTCAGCAAAGACACAGCATTCCACACATTTGGTTGTCCTGTGTATTCATACAAAGTGAAACATTTTCAATAGTTAATGCATATGTGATTTTATGGCTTAACATATAATCAATACATTAGTAAACACTGCTAGCAAACTTGCTAGAACAGTCTAGATTTAGTGTTTCAATGAGCAGTGCATTTTTGAAACCTGTAGTGAAATATTTGAACACCCTTAGAATTAATTCGCACCAAGCAGGATTTTGGCTGACTCTTTGGCACTGACGTTAGTGGAGGAACGAGTACTGTACCGTGCAGCCAGTGTTCCGGCCCCACCCCGCGTGACGGCATCACGTCTTACAGAAGAGCACAACTCCACGCATGGGCTGACCTGTGTATCCCTTCGAAGAGGGACACATGTTCGCAGTAGGTGATACATGTATCATTCTCTGACATAACTACAATAAATACATTTGTTAATGCTCCTAGCAAACTGTAGATCAGTCTAGACCTGGTGTTTCAATGAGGTGTAGACTGGAAACCTATAGTGCAGTGTTTGTCCCCTCTTGAAATTATTTTGTAACGAGGAATTTGGGCCAAGTCTTTTTAGCACAGAAAAAAATACTAAATAAAATTTAACTAATGTTTCAAAGTGCTCCCTTAATTAAGGGCATAGAAGATACCGTCAGCCCACACCCTGGGGTCACTGCATTTCTTCAAGAAAGCAAGCATGTGTTCTGGGTGATGCGTGAAGCTGGCCAGACCTACTGTACAGTCAGCCCGTTTGTCAGTGCTGCTGCCGGACTGTCAGGAAGACTCGTTCCGGTGTTTCGGTGGGCTGTGCATGAGGTAAAACCTGTAATGAGATTTGAACACTCAGAATGAATTCGTAATAAGAGGAATTTTGAGCTAACAATTTTAGCACAGACTAGAACTATTAAATAAAATTACTAGGTCATGACTGTTCTGGCTGGTGTGGCTCAGTGGACTGAGAGGTCCCGGTTCAATTCCTGGTCAGGGCACAGGTCCGGGCTGTGGGCTTGACCCCCAGTAGGGGGCGTGCAGGAGGCAGGTAATCGATGTTTCTCTCTCAATTTGATGTTTCTTTCTCCCTCCCTCTCTTTCTGAAACAATCAATAAAAAATATTTTTTAAATACTTCATAAAAAAGTAAAATATATTTCAATAGATAATCCAAGTGTTAGTCTGTGATATAACCTGTAATCAGTACATGTGTTACTTTGACTACCGCACCTGTCTAGGACAGTCCAGATTTGGTGTTTCAGTGAGCTGTGCATTCATATAATCCGTGGGGCGAGGACAAAGGCAAAAAGAACACAGAAAATGAAAAGAACAGAAAAGAAAACAGAACAAAGAGCTAAAAGATAGTATGGAGAGAACAAACAAGTAAAAGGAACAGAGAGAACAAAAAGAAGAAAAAGAGAGAAAACAGAACAAAGAGAATAAAGCGCAAACCAAGAAAATGGGGAGAACAAAGTAAAAAGGGAGGAGAGACAGAAGAGAGACGGCGGAGAAGGACGAACAGAACAAAGCGGAGAGAAACAGAGACCAGAGACGGGGAGACAAGGCGGTCAGAACAGAGGAAGGAGCGGAGAATGACGTAGGAAAAGAACAGGAAAAAAGGGGAATGAATGGTGGAAACAACAAACAAAAAAGCAGAAACGAGAACAAAGAAAGTACAGACAAGGAAATAACAGAAGAGCAACGAGAACGGAGTGAACGGAGAGGACGAAGCGTGAACAGAGAAAACAGACTGAGTTGCTTTTTGTTGTTTTTCCCACATGATTTTTCAAGTTCAAGTTCGAGTCTGCAGTGGGGTCTGGGAGGCGAGAGACCCAGAGAGGGACAGGAAATGTTGCCGTTTCCTTCTGAAGGGGGAGTCTGCTGGCGGAAGTGCTTTTACCCACGTCGGTCAGTCTTTGCTCTCTCTAGTCCCTCCACCGATTCCATGATTGGCGTTAAGGGTGGTCATCTGTTTCCATCAGCTTAGCGATGTAGTTACTGAATGGTTTAAGACATCTATCCCAGAATAAAATTCTAACAAACATCTGTGACCTACACAGTAGCGTCGGCGGCCCTCGTCCAGGCTCTGGCTGTGGGTGGGGTGATGCAGGAGGAGCCCCTCCATCAGGCCCTGAGGAGCAGGGGTGTGGCTCAGTGGGTGAGCATCAACCCTGCACCAAAAGGTCGCCAGTTTAATTCCCAGTCAGGGCACATGCCCAGGTTGTGGGCCCGATCCCCAGTGGGGGGCGTGCAGGAGGCGGCCAGTTGATGTCTCTCTCATCGATGTTTCTATCTCTTTCTCTCTCTCTGAAAAATCAATAAAGAAAAAAACAAAAGAGCAGGGTTAAGGCTGTCTCCACATGTCCTGGATTCCCCTTCAGCTCCCTGGCCTTGAACGTGTCACAGGTAAGTGTCCCCTGATGCCCACACACTCACCCCACCCCCTCTGCCTGCTCCCCGAGCTGTGTGCCCGCCCTTCACACACAGGCTGGTGCACTTCTTCCTGCTCCTCAGCCTCCTCCAGAGACGGAAACATGGACAAAAGGCCAAGACCTGCTGCCCTGGGAGAGGAGACGGATAGAATGGCACGGATCTGACACATCGGAACCGGTGGTATCTCTGGACCACTAAAGAACCACAGCCTCCGAGAACGCTGGTTCTGTCTCTGGGCATCACGACACAACAGCAGGTGCTTCCCGGTACAGCTGCGGGTGAAGCTGAACCGGTGGTATCTCTGGACCCACTAAAGAACCACAGCCTCCGAGAACGCTGGTTCTGTCTCTGGGCGTCATGACACCGACAGCAGGTGCTTCTCGGTACAGCTGTGGGTGAAGCTGAACCGCCCTGACCAGCTGACCCTCCTCGCCTTCCAGGCCCAGGGCTGTGGGACCCACTTCCTGGGTTCTCTCCAAGCAGAACTCACTGCATTCATGTCACCGTTATCACAGAAAATCACACCGGCGTACACCGAAGGCCGAACGTGGCGCACACGCGTGCAGAGAAGCCACACCCACTCATGGGCACACACTCCACGGAAAACGTGTCTGTGTGTCTTGTCTTCTGTGGGGTTACCCAAGCACCATGTGGGATTCAAACAGCCACACTGAAAGCAATCAAACAAACATACAGTTTACCTGCACTTTAGAAAGAGCTGTGCCCCAGCCCCGTGCCCCGGGGAGAACCCAGAGCCAGAGAAAGCACAGGCTGCAGTACCATCGCGAGCCGTTTCCAGACTCCTGGTCCTGTGAGCTTTGGCGTGGAGCCTGCGGCGGGAGCCCCGTGCTAATTTGTAAAGCCACGCCTGGACCATAAAAGTGTGCAGTCCTGGAGGCTACTGATGGGTCAGGAGGAAGTATCCAGCTACCTCCTGCTGGCTGGAACCCTTCCAACGGGGGCGCTCAGGCTAGCCCCCTGAGCCTGGGGTGGCTGGCCTTGCTCCTGCCCTGGGGGGAGATGACAAGCTGCACCCAACCTGTTCCTGCGCAAGCCCAGCGGGGGGAGTGAGCGGAAGATTCTAGCAGAGACCAGTTTCCCGTTACCGAGTGCCTGACAGTGATCCCCGAGGAGGGGCACACTAGCCCCATCTCAGCCAACCTGGGTCCACCCTGCGCTTGCTTTGGAAGGCTCTGGAGACAAAACAAGCAACCTCAGGGGAAAGGCAGAGGGGCTCCAAGGTGGGGTGGACCCCCGGGAGTCTGTCCTGTCACAGATCTGCCACCAGCTCGAAGCTGGAAGAAGCTGACCCTTCGTGAAGGTTGGCACCTCCCATGTACACACAAGTCTAGTACATGCAGACACTCGCAGTGAGCAGTGTGGTAGTTACACCCAGGTGGCCCAAGGTCCGACAGCAACTTGCACCTGACACCCATCGCAGTAGACCCAGAACCCACACAACCAGTGCTGGGCTGCAGACCACAGCAAGTTCAATGCAACCAGCCACGCAGGTGGCACAGACCAAGGGGGCTCCTGGCAGGCTCCAGACCCTGCTGGGAACAGCCCCACCTCGGGGGGCAACCCCTCCCAGCATTTCATGATCAGCAAGGTTCATCTCTAAAGTCACTACCAGCCTGGGGTGGCTGCCTTGCTCCTGCCCTGGGGGGAGATGACAAGCTGCACCCAACCTGTTCCTGCGCAAGCCCAGCGGGGAGAGCGAGAGTCTCCAGACTACCTGACCGGTGTGGCTCAGTGGATTGAGCATTGTCCTATGGACTGAGAGGTCCCGGTTCAATTCGCAGTCAGGGCACGTGCCTGGGTTTTGGGCTCGATCCCCAGTGGGGGGCGTGCAGGAGGCAGGCAATCAATGATTTTCTCTCTCACATCAATGTTTTTCTATCTCTCCCTCTCTTCCCTTATCTCTAAAAAAATCAATAAAAGCATATGTTTTTTGAAATAAATAAATAAATAAATAAAAATAAAGTCGCCCAGCTGAAGGGTTAGCTGCACCCACAAAAGGGCCAAGGCAGTCAAGCCTCAGCTCCAGAGGTGCACCGAGCACAGAAGAGACACGCCCGGAGTGCGGAGCTCGGTGACCCGGGAGATCAGGCCCGGGAGCCCAGCAGGAAGGACACCGGAGCCCAGGCCTGCACAGCAGCTCACATGCCAAGGCCGGGCTGGGCCGCACAGGCAGCCTCAGACCCCGCAGAACAGAAGACTCACACACGGAGGCGAAGGGATGAGAAGAACATTCCATGCAGATGGAGATGAAAAACAGCTGCAGCAGCAATACTTGCAGCTCATAAAATAGACTTCAAAACAAAGGCCGTAGCAAGCTGGAGAAGGTCACCACATCACACTGAGAGTATTGATAATACCCAGGAAAATGCAACACCGTGACCACATGTGCACCCAATAAAGGAAGACCTGAATATATGTAAACTCTCGTGGACTTTAAGGGAGAGATTGGCACCAACAGTAGAATAATTTAACATCCCACTGTCATCGCTGGATAGACCTTCCAGACACCTGCCCCTCCCAAAAAAATCAACGAGGAAACAGCAATTATAAATGGCACACTAGTTCAGGTGGATTCAATTAATATTCATAGAACATTTCATGCCAAATCCAGCAGAATATACATTGTTCTCGAGTGCACATGAGCATGCTCTAAGACACACCACATGTTAAGACACAAAATAAGTCTTAACAAATCCAGGAAGATTTAAATCATAGCAAGCATCTCCTCAGATCAAAATGGCATGAAAACAGAAATCAACTACAATAAAAAAGAATATGGGGCTACAAAGTGTTATTAAACAATGAATGGGCCCGACTGGTGTGCTCAGTGGTTGAGAGTCGACCCTGCACCAAGAGGTTGCCATTCAGTTCCCGGTCAGGGCACATGCCCAGGTTGTGGGAGGCGGCCAATGTTCTCTCTCATCGATGGTTTCTATGTCTCTCTCTCTCTTTCTCTATCTCTAAAATATATATATATATATATATATATATATATATATATATATATATATATATAATTAAACAATGAATGGGTTACTAATTTGATCCAGGAGAAAACAAAAAGTTACTTGGAAACAAATGAAAATTAACACAACAACCCAAAATCTATGGGACTCAGGAAAGCAGTACTCCAAGAAGCAAGAAAATTCTCATATAAACAAACTAATTTTAATTTTAATATAAAAGAACTTGAAAAAATAAAAGAGAGAAGCCCATCGTAAGTAGAAGAAAGAAAATAATAAAGATCCCAGTGGAATTAAATAAAATTGATAGTAAACAATTAATACAAAAAAAAATCATTGAAACCAAGAGACGGTTCTTCAAAAAGATAAAAAGATTGAGAGCCTTTACCTGGACTCATTAGGACACAGAGAGAGGACCAAAGTCAATAAAATCAGAAATGAAAGAGGAGGAAAAACTGACATCACATGAATACAAGTGATTGTACAAAGATACTTTGAACAACTACATGCCCCCAAACTGGACAACCTGGGAGAAACGGACAAATTCCAAGAAATACACAATCTCCAAAAACTGAATAAGGAAGAATCAGAAAACCTAAAGAGTCTGAGAACAACTTATGAAATTGAAGAAGTGGTAAAATAAAATACAGTAAAACTCCCAGCGAACAAAAGCCCTGGAACAAATTACTTCAGAGACGAATTTACTGAACATCCAAAGAAGAACTAGCACCTGTCCTCCTCAGCCTCTCCCGACAGATTCGAGACAAGGAAAGACTTCCGAGCTCATCTTATGAGACCAGCATTATCCTAATCCATGCATAGAACAAACTCAGTATGGATAAAAGACTTAAATGTAAGTTGCGAAACCATAAAAAAATCCTAAAAGAAAACATATGCGGCCCTGGCCAGTTTTGCTCATCGGTTAGAGCGTCGGCCTGTGGACCAGAGAGTCCCGGGTTCGGTTCCCGCTAAGGGCACGTACCTCGGTCGCAGTTTGTCCCCGGCCCTGGTTGGGGCCGTGTGGGTGGCAGCCAGTCGATGTGTCCCTTTCACGTCGATGTTTCTCTCTCTCTCTCTCCCTTCCTTCTCCCTCCTGCTCTGTCTGAAGATAAATGCAAAAATGTCCTCGGGTGAGGATTTCAAAAAAAAGAAAACATAGGCAGTCATATCTAAGACATCTTATGTAGCAATATTTTTGCCAATACATTTCCTAGGGCAAGCGAGACAAATAAACAAATACACAAATGGGCCTACACCAAACTAAATAAATTCTGTACAGCAACAGAAACCATCAACAAAATGAAAGTAGAACCCACTGTATGTGAGAACATATACACAAGTGATACATCTGATAAGCAGTTCATTTCAAAAATATAAAAAGAACTTAACAACTCAACACCAGGAAGACAACCCAATTAAAAAATGGTCAAAGGACCTGAATAGACACTTTTTAAAAAGAACATACAAATAGCCAATAGACATATGAAAAAATGTTCAACATCACTAATCGCCAAAGAGACGCAAATTAAAACCACAATGAGATATCATCTCACAGCTGCCAGAAGGGTTAGCATCACTACATCAACAAAAAAACGTTGGTGAGGGTGTGGAGCAAAGGGAACCCTCATGCACTGTGGGAGGGAATGCAGACTGGTGCAGCCACTGTGGGAAACAGTGCGGAGCTTCATTAAGAAGAGAACTGCATTTCAACCCAGCGATTCCACTTTTGGGAATACATCCTGAGAATCGTGAAACATCCATCAGAATGAATATATGTACCCCCATGATCATAGCAGCACTATTTACAATAGCCAAGATCTGGAAACAGCCCAAGTGCCCATCAGTAGACGAATGGATAAAAAAGCTGTGGTACATGTACACAATGGAGTACTACACAGCTGTAAGAAAGAAGGAATCTTACCTTCTCCGACAGCATGGATAGGACTGGAGATTACTGCCCTGAGTGAAAAAAGCCAGTCAGAGAAAGACAAACATGATCTCACATGAGGAATAATGGAATGAACCAAGCAGCGCCAGAGCCATGGACGCGTGGAACAGACAAGGATGTGAGACAGGAGGGTGTGGGGAAGCCAGACGAAGAGGGTGAAGAGAGGAGCCGAGAACACGTATGCATAGCCCAGGGACACAGACAACAGCTTGGTGGTGGGCTGGAGGGATGGGGCGTGTGTTGGGTTGAGGTGAGGAAGGGAGAGAAAATGGGGGGCATTTGAATAATGTGAACAATAAAAATTTAAAAAACAAAAACAAATTTAAGTGGAAAACCCTGCTCCATTAATAGGGTCTGGGGTGAATACATTCCATGCTATTCTGGGGAACCGGGGCACACACACACGCACACACACACGCGCACACACATGCACATGCACGCACACGCACACACACAAATTTGCCTGTGATTTCAGCGTTTTGAAGGACATGCTTTGTTACTCTGGTAAATTCACAAACCCAGTAGGAGGTGCCCACCCGCCCAGCTGGGGACCGTAGCTGGCACCACAAAAGAAACCCCTTGATCTGAGCCAGCGCCCTCAGCTCCCCTGCCCAGAATGGAGCCCTCTGCACCACTACGCCACGCCCGCTGGTGCGCGCTCTCCGGGGGCGCCGAGGAAGCTGGTACTCACCGCTGTCTATCCACGGCCCGGAGGAGTGGGCAACTCACTCCCACGTTCGTGGACAAGAGCTCGGCTCCACAGGACAAAACTGCAGTGAGCAATGGGGCCGTCACCCCACACTGAGGTCAGTTCACAGGGCGACCTCGGGAATCCTGTGCCTGAGATGAGACAGTTCTGCCCTGGCCTGGGTCGGTGGGCTCCCTGCGTATCATGGAAATCTTTCACCTCCCCCTGCCCACCCCTGCCCTGGGCGGAGAGGCCACCGTGCTATTGGGGAGCCCTGTGCCAAGGTGTGGAGGTCCTGGCCCCTCACTGGAATGGGTGGACCCGCAGCCTCCCAGAGACCCTGAAACAGTTCTGCAGCCACAGTTGGGCCTGGGCCCCTGCCCCGCATTGTGAGGCGGCCCGCTGAGTCCAGGCTTGCGATTCCGGAGAAGCAACCCACGGACTGGCTGCAAGAAGCATCCGTGTATTCGGTCTCAGGCGGCACTGGATGACCGCTCTCTGCACCCCAGGCTTCCCTAGAACAGAGCTGCGGGGTGCAGAGCACCAGGCTCCGGGGCACGGAGGGTGGGTGCGCGTGCACATGCTGCGGAGACGGAAAGGCTAACCGGTCACAGTCCGGGAGCACACCCAGAGCTGTTGCTTTTCGGCCGTTCCTTGACCAAGGTCTGGCCGGCTCTCAAGTCCCACAGTGCTCCCACGGGAGGTCTCCTTCCCCCAGGGTGGGGGGGGGGCTTGGAGTTCGGGGAGGGCCCATCCTCTCCAGACAGCACGCTCCACACCAGCACGCGTGCCTCCCTCTCCGCTTGTACAATCCGCCTGGGACGTGTCCTGCATGTATCCCGTGGGGTGAGGAGGATGGTGAGACACTGTATCCATAGTCTGCAGCAACAACGGACACACAGCAAAGAAATAACAGACTTACACAAATCAGTATCAGGGTCTGTAAAGCGGACCACGCACACAGCTTTTCAAACCATGTTGAGATGGGGCCATTCTGCTAGGTGGACTGGGTTTGTTTAGCAAGGCAGCGGGGAGCAGAAGAGAGGGACATCTTGTAACACACCCCACATCTGACGCGTGGGACCGGGGGCCGTGTCTCAGCCTGCGCCGAACCGAGGACAGTAAGACAAATGCACTAACGGGCACATCAGCACCAGCAGGCAGGACACGGGCCATCGCTCTACCTGTGTAAGAACCGTGGCTGGCTCCGCTGGTCTCCCTGCCTCCTGTACCGTGTCTTTTGACTGGCGACACCCCCACAACTTAGAATACCGGCTGCGAGAGGAGTATGACTCCCCCGATAGAAATGATTGCGGTACCTACTCGGATAAGTGTCCCAGGGCTATTTACTTGAATAGCAGTGGGCCATTCCCCAGGGATGGTAGGCTGGATAAGCAAGTCCTGGGCAAGGCCCTCCCCCACGGGGCTAAGAGAGAGCACCAGTGGGTGCCAGTTCGAGACTCTAGGGCCAAGTTAGTACGTTGGCTCCAGGTGTCTGTCTGGGCTGCTGGCTTGTTTCCCGAGTAAGGCGCATGTTGGCATCCGTCTGATCGTGCGCTCTCTGTGGAGATGCCCATGTCTGGGCAGCGTCTGCAATGCGGCAGGTCAACCTGGTTACGAGTGGTTAGCAGTGCCCCCGAGAGTCAGTGGTCCCTCTGGGCAACGGCCCTCCTTCCGTTTCTAGGGCCATTATAACAGCCCAACAGCCAACAGTCCACCATCACGTTCTGTCAGCCCAGCTCCTGTTGGAGTATAAACAGGAGCAGTCGCTATTCAGTGCAGTGGCTCTCAGCCCAGTCTCCCCCGTGACACCCTGTAAACGGGCCCCTGGGCCCCTACGCAGCTGTTGTTTCTGCACACCCCGTGTGCAGGCCGGTGATTCGCTCTCTGAGAAATGCTTTCAAGAAGCCCTCTGGGGTCTGTGCCTGTTAGCATGTGCCGAGGTCCCTCTGGGGGAGAGAGGTCCTCTCCGCACCATCTGCTCAGGGGGGCGTGCCCTTCGCCTGTCCTGTCGTTGCTGGCATGTGCTCCCCACATCGAGAACAGTTAACAAGCTGCAGCGACGCCAGTGATTTTCAGCATGGGGGCCCAGGCTCTTGGGGTGGCCCATGTGGACTTTCCCGTGTGCTTGGTTCTCCCGTGCAGCTGTGCGCCAGGTCCTCTGTGGGGCTCTTCCAGCCACCGGGTACAGGAGAGCGTTTCCACTCCGTCACGCCCTGGACATCGTAACGTCACGGCCTGTGACATGCGACGGGGTCACCTCCCTAGTCTGCATGTCCGTCCACACGGCAGGCCACATGGTTTGTCTCCACGGGGTCATTGTCGACAGTCCAGGCCTGGGCATGCCCTGTCTAACCGTACGTCCAGGCCTCCCATACCGCCTAACTCGCTGCATGGGGATCATCGCACTTGTTCATGTACGGTTACCAGCAACATGGCCCTTAATTCACACCACTCGCCACTGGTTTCCCCGTCCTGCATCCAGACGGCTCTCGTGAGGGGTTGGCACTCAACGGCTTGCATTAGGGGGCTGCCCCTCACGTGGGCCATCAGTACGCCAGCTTCAGGTGGCACTGGAGCTGTGCCAGCATCTCCTGGCAAAGGACCAGCACCTCCCCTGACGCGGGCGCTGACCCCAACAGCGCCTGCCATTCCTGGCTGAGCGGGGGTGTCGAACAGACGTGTCTGTGCTGCACCAGATTTCGGGGTGAGATGTCGTGCAGCCCCCCGTGGTGGGATGGGGTTTGCACGGTTCCAGCAAGAGCTTCTGGTTGTGGGCTCTGTTGCTTGTGGGGTGTGGTAGGGGGTGTAAGGCTGTTTCTCTATTAGACTGTATCTTTTCTTAGCCCCTGTCCCTACCTGGAACCAAAACCCTACTGGATACAGAGCCTCCTCAGTCATTGCCAAGACCCCACGGCAACCCCTCCTGGTCACAGGTGCACCCATGTCTCCAGGTGAGGCTGGGTCATAGACACCAGGGGCCTGCACCTGCTCTGTTTGCTGCCTCGAAAGCCCGCTGATTCTTCTTCTGCCAACCCCCTGCTTTTATTTTATTTTTTAAAATTTTTTCCCCTTTGTTGATTTTTTTAGGGAGAGGGAGAGAGAGATAGAGACATCAATGAGAGAGAACATGGACTGGCCGCCTCCTGCATGCCCCCCACTGGGGATCGGGCCCACAGCCTGGGCATGTGCCCTGACCGGGAATCGAACCAGCGACCTCTTGGTGCAGGGTCGACGCTCAACCACTGAGCACACCGGCCGCTTTTCTTTTCTGATAAGAGCACCCACAGGCCTCAGCGTCAGGGCTCCGTGAGGGATGAAGGCACTCCTGTGCCTGGTGACCCGAGTGAGCGTCTTCTCTCTAACAGCAGTGGGCAGTAACTTCCTCTGATCGGAACAGAGAATACCCCAAACTTGACAGACAGCCTGGGCCCTTGCATTTTATTGGGGTTCACTGCCCATCCTGTGCTTCTAGGTGCACAACCCCCCACGGAGCCCACTCCTCTGGAGCTGGTGAGGAAAAGCGGTCAGCACGGTGAGGCCAGCACGGTGCCCCTCGCCAGCTTGGCCGCCCTGTGCGTTGACCGGAGCTGCGTGGCAACTAGCCCTGCCCGCAGGGTGCCGGTTCCTCCGCGAGGCCAGCCGGCCGCCGCCCCCCTGCACCGAGTCCCTTTCCCTCTGCAGTGGCAGCTTCGGTGCCACCAATTCCAGGACAGAAAGTATTTCCGGCTTTTCGGGGTGTCCCCATGATCGCAATTTGGTCCCCAACTGTCGGTCACAGTGGCCGCAGCGTGCCCCAGGGAGCCCTTTCCCAGCTGGGATTCTCACACACACACACGCGCACGCACACACACACACACACCCGTGTTCACGGGCCTGAGGAGAATGCGAATCCTGCAGACGCCGCCAAAGTGACGCCAAGGCCGTGCGGCGGGAAGGCTCCGATCTCGCTGGCTGGTTGCACAGAAATCACAGGGAGGATGTGCTGAGACGAGCCGGCGAGAACCTGCCTGCGCAGGGGAGCAGCCCGCAGGGAAGTCTCAGGGGCTAAGGCTGGCCCACGACAGAGTGATCTGGAGGAAAACAGTAAGTTAACAAAGACCACCAGGGAAAAGAGAGCATGCGTGTAGGTTGGGTGTACTTGTGTGTAAGCCGTGTGAGAACAGAATGTAGCTGCCTACCCTCCGGGCTCACCTCAGGGGACCGTTTCTTCTTGGAGGTTTCTTGACCAAGGGGCCAGCCAGCCAAGGTCCCAAAGAACATTGCCAGGTGGTCTTCATTATTTTTCCACGGGGTGGAGGGGGCTTTAGGTGCTAGAAGGGGTCAGTGTTCTCACATACAGCACAGCGTGTGATCCCAAATACCAGTGCTAATGAGTTGTTTTTGTTTTTTTCTTTATTGATTTTAGAGAGAGAGGAAGGGAGAGGGAGAGAGAGAGAAACATCAATGAGAGAGAACATCGACTGGCCGCCCCCTGCATGCCTTGTACTGGGATGGGGCCCCCAACCTGGGCATGTGCCCTGACTGGGAATCGAACCAGCAGCCTCTTGGTGCCATTAGGCTTGCACATTAGGCAACACATTTGTCCAGAGGGCGAGCCTTTGCTTGAGCTCTCTTGCAGTAGAATGAAAGCCACTGATAGGAAACAGGTGTCCCGCTGCAGTGCCTGCCCCCAGGGAGGGGAGACGGAACACCACCCAGTGCAGTTTGTCAGCGGGTGTGGCCGCGAAGCCATCGGCTGTAGTGAACGCACCTCATTACTTAGAAAACCTGTGCCCAGGTGGGATCCCCGCTCCATAAACAGGGCGAGGTGAGCATCTTCCCTGCCACTCGGTAATCCGTGCACAGGGCAAGTGCCCAGGTTGCTTTGGTGAATGTGCAGCCCAGAGTAAGTGGCCCGTCGCCAAGCCAGGAGCGCACCTGGGCACTGCGGAAGAAGTGTCTTGACCTGAGGCGGTCATCCGTGCGTGTCCCATGCGTGGAACAGAGCCCTCTATTCCGTTACAAGGCGGCCAGCTCTGTGCGGTGCCCAGAGACGCTCCCTGTGCGGAACACCCGCCCCTGGGAAGGTGGCGGACTCCCTCTAGCGACAGCGAGAGACCCTGCAATAGCAGGACAAACTGCACCCCTGAGGGAGACGTCACCCTCCCTAAAGAGTACAGAGATCCACAGGCTGTGTACAGAGCTGTGTGCCCGGATGACGGGCTGGGAGACCCTGCCGCGGGGTGTTGTCCCCACGTGCTATTGTAGAAAAGCTCACTGCCACAAAGCAGTCTCCACCCTTGACAGGGAATCCGGGTGAATTCGGTTACATTCGTTCTGATGTTGAGGTCCAAGGCCCTGAATGGAACGGGGAGAATCTCCAGGTTCCACGTGATCAGAGACCCCGAAAGACACAATGATAATGCCCACACATATTGGAGGGCTCCTCCCCCTGCACTTTCCACGGTGAATTCGGGGCTCACAGACGCCCCCCCCAGTGTGAGACGGAGAAGCTGGGGACACATGAGGGCCCTTGGAAGTACAACGAGAGCAGAGGGGAGCGGCAGGTCCATGCAGCCCCCGGTCCTGCTGAGGGGAGGCCCGGACTGGTCTCCTGTGCTATCTGAGCAGGTGACGGAAGCCAGAGAGGAGTCACCTGGTCAGTGGTGGGAGGGGACAGCTTCGATGAACTGGGAGCTGAAGCCAGGCCTCGTCCTCTGTCTGCTCAGAGCCAGTTTCTCTCCAAATCCTTCGGGTCCGCACACACGCCCAGAATGGAAACGGCTGATATTCAAGCAACGAGTGAGAAGCTTCGCACATTAGCTCAGGGCGGCCCATCTGCAGCCTAGAGCATGCCAGCAGATTTGCAAAAAGAAAAAAGACGGGGAAACTCTGAGAGGCATTGGATTCCCCGACTTCGGCTTCCAGTGCGTGGCCTCAACCTTGACCCCTGGGACCAGCTCGTTGGCCGCCTGCGCCTCGCCAGAGCTCAGCCCTGCGGAGCTGTGGGCGCTGTCACTGCGGCAACCCGAGTGTTCCCCCGAGCCCCTGCCCAGGGTGTGACGTTGTAGCTCACTGTCCTTAGAATCCAACTTGTCTTTGAGCTGCCCTAATTAACAACCTCCGGGACAGCAAGATGAACAATGGGGAATGTTATAGAGGCTTTAGCCCCATAGAAATTAACCAGAGTTTGACCTTCACTGGGAATTTGAAAAGCAACATCCTTCAGGAAAAGGGAGGACAGACACGGCCCCAAGGCCAGAGTGTCCAGCATGCTCTGTAAAGAAACTGATAGGGAGCCCTGGCCGGTTTGGCTCAGCGGTTGGAGCATTGGCCTGCGGTCCAGAGAGACCCGGGTTCAGTTCCCGCTAAGGGCACGTACCTCGGTTGCAGTTTGTCCCTGGCCCTGGTTGGTCGTGCGGGTGGCAGCCACTCGATGTGTCCCTTTCATGTCGATGTTTCTCTCTCTCTCTCTTCTTCTCTCTCCCTCCCGCTCTATCTGAACAAAAAATGGAAAAATGTCCTCGGATGAGGATAAAAAGAAACTGATAGGGAGAAACTGAAGCTCCCTTTACCCCATAAAACTGTAACTGTTCAACATGTGTGTATTGCACCTGACTGACCGCTGATACCCGTCTCGAATTTGTTAGTTTTTAAAACTTGGATAATGGAATGAATAGCAGGACAGATGTGTGCTGACCCAGTTCACCCAGTTCCCTTTCGCCTCAGCTCCCTCCCCCCTCCGTTCCCTCCTGCTTATCGCTAACTGCCTCCGCTTCTGTACACGCAGCTTGCTTGCTCTGCTCAACTCTTGAATGACCCCTGCCCTATATAAGCAGCCCTCCCCCTGAGCTCGGGGCTGCAGTTCTGCTCTGTGTAGGTTGGCTGCAGTCCCTGCGCAGGTAATAAAACATCCCCAAAAACTGAAAAATGGAGTCTGAGTGTGGTCGATCTCCTGGGTTACAACAACGTGACTGTGCGTCATGCACGGTCATGTTGGGGGACTGTCCCTCCCTCGGTCCTCGTCTAGCTCTCTGTGTCCCTCTGTCTCGCTGTGTGTCAGTCTCTCTATGTGTACGTTAGCCTTGGGGGACAAGTGGACTCAGGCCCTGGGCGGCAGCTCCTGCCAACGGCCTCCACCAGGAGGCGCCGGCTAAGCTGCGCAGGGCGGGCAGTTAGCTCTCGTGGGAAATCATGGGAGCACAGCCGGCCTCAGGTGGCCTCTCTCTCTGCTCCAAACACTAGCTGATCCCTGTCACCCTTCTGTGGACAAACCACAGACGAAAATGGGCAAAACGACCGAAAGTCGGAGAACACTGGCTCAGCCCTGCTGGGTCCTTGCAACCACAGGTTGGAAAGCTGCCGGCAGGATTTTACCCACAGGTCGAAAGAGGCAAACCTAAAACGACCTGGAAACCCCCATTCTTCGGCACATGCTCCCCGGAGCAGGTGTGTTTGGGAGTCTTGTCTCCTGCAGGTCCACCCACGAACCACACCCCACACCGATCCCAAGCACCTGCGGCAGTAAAAATGTTTCCATTGCACATTAGGAAACACTGTTACTGGGGGTGAGGGCGGAACGTGCCCCTTTGTGTGAAAGAGGCAAAGCCATTAACAAGGACACCCAGGCGTTCTTGGGGTAGCACCTCCTCAGCTCTGTGGAGGCAGCACCCCCGCCAATGTTAACGGACAGCTCCTGCCCCGAAGGAGGCGTCCGTGAAGCCCTGTGGGAAGTGGGGGCGGCTTATGTTACTTAAACCCCGGCTCCTGTTGGAATATCCAGCCCCGAACATGGGCTGAGCCGGGCGACGTCCCCTCTGCACCTGAGAAACGCCCCTCCCTTTAGTAAACGCGGGACCAGCATGGGTGTCCCCAGCGCCCTGCTGAGAGAGTAGCCGGAGACTACAGAAGAAACAAATTAACTGAATTAACCGGAGGTGGAGATCCCAGTTCTTAGACAGAGCCTTCTGCTCGACTTTGGGAACATCAGGCTCTGTGGGTCCAACACAGCAAGTCAAAACCCGATACATTCAGGCCTGTGAAACACAGGGGCCCGGTAGGGCTGGTCACGTCCGCCCACGTGAGTGAGTTGACCCTGGAAGACAGAGGACGGATTGCAACCCTCAGGGGGAGCTGGGCCCCTCTCCTGCCCCCCAGGATGTGCGGAAGGGTTTACAGGTCAGTTTAGAACACCCTGTGCCTGGGTTGGGGGGCTGTCAGTCCACACCCTTGGGAGGCTGACTCCTTGCACGGCCGAGACAAACCCGCACCCCTGCCTGGACCGGGAAGGCCCCTGTCGCTCTGCTCTGAGCTCTCAGCCCTGACACCGCACTGCAGAGAGGGAGCTGCAGCCACCCAGAGTCCAGAGATCCCGGAGACCACAGACTGGAGGGTCCCTCCCCCCTTCTCCGCGCGGACTCCCAAGGCTGCACCCACCATCTGAAACGGAAAAGCTGGGACCCGGTGGAAGACACTGGCCTACTGTGCGTCGGGGCAACGCCAGCACCCTCACCCGCTGGGCTGCTGGTCGGGGCCAGGCCAGGCTTCTGGGAACAGGGCTCACCTGAGCCTGATCAGCAGTCGATGGAAAAGCCCTTGGACATACCAGGTGCCTGCAGACGCCCATTCGCGTCTCCCAGGACACATCTTTCCCAGCTCCTCCAGTGTGGGTGGTCCAGACTGCGGGGCGACAGCCAGCAAAGCAGCCGGGACGGCAGGGACACCGGAGCTCAGGGTGCCCTGGCCGGCTCCAGCCCGAACAACCCCGCGCAGCGTCACACGGAGAAGAGAATGTCTCCGCGGGTCCGGACTCCCGGGATGTCGCTGCCTGTGGGGGGCCCGAGGTGGAGGCTTGGACCCGGGCCCGGGCCGAGCCCGGCCATAGACTGTCACCTGTGCTGGGAAAGGTGGCACATACCTCAGTGTTTCCTCCACCGTCCCCGCCCTGCCTGTGTGATTCCCCTGTTGCTCCTGCATGTTCAGGCTCCCAAACTGTCACCACTCACCTGTCGCTGCTCCTCTTCTGGTGCCAGAGCCTCTCCACCCCCCACCTCACTGTTTCTCAATCACTGATCCGGGGATGAGCCCTCCCTGCGGCAGAAAGACTCAGGACCTGGGGGTGACCGGTCCCCAGAGCTGAGCGGGGTGGGGCGGGGGGGGGGGGGCTGGTATGGACGACCTCTCCTAAGGCGACCTTTCTCAGGTGTGCCTCTCCTTCCTTTGCATCCGAGCACACCTGCCCTCTGCCCCTTCACTGCAAACAAACCCAGAGGACACGAGAAAATCTCTTGCTCGGGGTACTTGGAACTCGAGGATGGAAATTTACCGAAGAACGCTCCCCAAAGGCAGAAAGAGGCGTCATTAAGCACACGTGGGAGCGTCCCAGGCCTGGCAACACCCTCCCTATAACACCCGTGTCTTCGTGTCTTGTTATTGGTGGGGTTACCTGTGCACCCTGTGTGATCAGACATTCACGCTACTGAAACAACTCAGGCCAAGTTATCCAGAGGGAGGGCTGGTGCTTATACCCACGTGTCGGGGCGCGCGCCACGGCCGTGCTAAGAAATCCCAGGCGTCGCTGGGGCGCACCTGCCACGCAGCTTTGCGGAGGCGTCCACCACACCTGCGCTAACTGGCAACTCTGTGCCCCAAGCGTTGTTGCCATAGAGACCTGTGCTGCTGTTGGTGCCCCTACAGGACTTAACAGAAGTCGATGACTTCCACGGACCTGGGTCCCCTGTGCACAGGTGAGGTGTGCTGCTCACTTTGGGAACGGTCGGCCGAGTGGGCGATGCCTCCAGTCAGGCTGGGGAGGTAGCTGGGCACCCCGAAAGAATTTTTTGATCTGAGATGGTGATCCCAGTTTCCCTGCTTCAAATGAAGCACTTTGCCCAAATTTGAAGACAGCCCGCCAGGTAGTGGCCCCCAGAGACAGGGCACGGGGTGAGGCCCCGGAGGTGTCCCCATCGCACAGGCACTGGGGGGAGAGCCTGGTGCTGCAGAAGGCACATGGCAGTCCTGAGGGGCCCCTCATTCTACAGGGCTGGAGGGGCCCCGGGCCCAGGTGAGGGCTGCCCGCACCCTCCCGAGGCGGCCAACCCCCTGCTCTCACTGAGGCCCCCCCCCACCCGCGACGGGGCTCCTCGCTGCTCCTCTGAGCACCTGCACTGAGGCTTTGGGGTCCCCGCCCCGGGATGGAGGGACATGATGTTCCTCTTTCCAGAGAACCCAGGCATCCGGATTACCTTCCTGCCCCACAGACGGGCAGTGGAGGCTTTTCTCTGCATTCTCGGGGGGGGGTCCCCGTTTTACAGGGGCTCTGCTTCCCTCCTGATACCGAAGATCAGGTGTCAGGTGTGGGGGGGACCCCACACTGTGAGCCACTGGGCCCTGCTGAGCTTAAAGGCCAGGTCTGGTCCCTGGGCACCTGGGCATGGATAAAGCCAGACGTTTGGGCCCGGAGAGCCCTGGACGGGAGGCCCTTGGCAATGCCAGGTGCGGGGACTTGACTCCCTCATTAGGCTCGGGGCGCCCTCCCTATACGTCCAGCTTGGGGCGCCCTCCCTGCGCGTCCTCCCGCGTCGTCCAGCTCGGGGCGCCCTCCCTGCGCGTCCTCCTGTGTGGCTGCTGGAATTGGTGCAAATCGGAACCAGAGCCATGGCCACAGCACCGAGACCTGGCATTTTAGTCCATGAAAACTGCAGTGGCCGGTTTGGCTCAGGGTTAGAGGGTCGGCCCGCGGAGCAAAGAGTCCCGGGTTCGATTCCAGTCAAGGGCACGTACCTGGGTTGCGGTTCATAACTGGTCCTGGGTGGGGTCGTGCAGGTGGCAACCCACTGATGTGTCTCTCTCATATTGATTTTTTTTTCTCTCTCTCTCTCCCTCCGCTCTATCTGAAGATAAACGTAAAAATATCCTCCAATGAGGATTAAAAAAGAAAAGAAAATTGCACCTGAAAACAAAAGCAAGTTTAGGAAAAGGAGGTGCTCCACAGAGCAACTTGGCAGAACATTAATAAGGGGAATCTCATTGGCTTTTCATTCACTCCAGGTTATTAAATGGCCATAATTTGTGTAGACTATAGAGATATCATTAAATTTCAACTTTAACATTTTCCTGAACCTTTTCTCACTCCCCAACTTTCCCCCCCAAATTTAAACAAAGCCACGGAGCCTCAGCGACCCGGGTTCTTCAGTCTGAAAGCGAACAGCGGACGGGCTGCGCCCCCTCCCACCCCTGAGCCCACCGAGCAGCGCGATGCTGAAACAAATGTGGGCGTTTATTCCAACATATTGTCAGCAGCACGGGGAGCCGTGGGCCTCCCGTAAAATCTGCTCTGCCCCCTCCCTGGCCAGCTGCTTTAACGGGAGAGAAACAAAGGCTACATGAGAAGGGGCAGTTAGGCAAAAAGGACAAATATGGGTAAAATGGTTCCAGGCCAGGAGGAGGAATGTGGGCTGGGCGGGGTTGTGAAAGGTCTGGGGGGGAGGGGCGGGGGGCGACCAGGGCTGGTCGCAGGTGAGTCACGCCACAGGTCCAGGGTTCTGATAATCAGCTTGTTAATCTTTCCATGATGCCAGAGAGTCCCTTGTCCTCAGACAGGAGAATGGACGGCATTCCTGAGGCAGCTCCCCAGGCGCCCGCCTCCCAGCCAGGTCCTCCGACTCTCGGCCCTGTGGGGTGGGCATGGGGGTGGGGGTCAATGCAACCCAATGACCTAGAAGCAGACTCGGCTGCGAGTGAGGGGGAGCAGGACCAGGGAGTAAATGCTCTGGATCTCTGCACGCAGAGCGAGTTCTTTGCCAAGCGGTTCCCTTGGTTCCACTGTGCTTCGTGTCCCTGAGACAGCGTCTCCGCTGACCCAGCTTTCTTACTGTCCTGGCTACACTCCCTAAGGGCGGTTTCCAGCTCGGT
Source organism: Molossus molossus (assembly GCF_014108415.1). NCBI lineage: Eukaryota > Metazoa > Chordata > Mammalia > Chiroptera > Molossidae > Molossus > Molossus molossus. The sequence goes on along the minus strand of NW_023425403.1, from coordinate 108,624,550 downwards.
TCACTTTCCTCTCACATGCTTGTGTCCTTGGCTGGCCGGCGGCGAGAATGCGTGTCTCAAGGTGACATTTGTTTTCATCCACAAACCCCCAACCCTACAAGGTCAGAAGTGGGCTTTTCTATAACCGGAAGACAGCAAGCGCGTGAAGATTCTGGAGGGTGAATGGCAGTCTTTCTAACAGTGGTTAGCGCCTCACCATGGTTCGTTCTCTCTTCGTTATTCTCTCCTGCCTCTGTCATTCCCTCCTGTTGTTTGAACACCTCATGTCTCTGACACTGGTTTTAACTGGAAAGTGTCTTGTTGGACTATATTATTCCTGGCCTATTGTATTTTCCCTTGATGGATTTTGGCTCTGGATTCTTTCAAGGAAAAGGAGAACCAGGTCTCTTCTGTAACTGCTGATGGGCCGAGTCCTGAGACTCTCCCTGCCTGACAAAGGAGGGGGAAGCAGTTAAGAGAGGCCAATAGGCCATCCACGCTTCCCTGACTCAGCCGTAAGCCCAGACCTCAGAGTCTCACATCTCAGATGGCGACGCAGATGACCTCTGCCTGAGGCCTAGGCTGTGTGAGTAAGCAACCAGGTAAACAGGGACATAGGCTTATATACCATGAAACAGAAGGTCACAGAGCACAAAGCGAACGTACACAGTAAATCTAAGCAGGCGAGAAGGTCTCCAGATGCCAGGCTTCTGCGGGAGTGGTCACGCAGTGCCAGTCGGACGGGCTCTCTGCAGCTGGCACACGTGGTGGCCGTCGGGGGCTGAGGCAGGTGCGGCTCACAGACACGCCTCAGAACACACCTCAAGACAGCTGACTGCACTGGGGTTCAGTGCTCACGACCGGGCACTGTGGTTTTCACTGAGACGTGATTTTTCTCGCCCCCAGAGCACCTCCCGTTGCAGAGGTGTCTGAAGTCTTGTCCTAGTCTGGCTTGGTTATTTGAATAAACACGAGAGAATCAATAGAGCAAATTGATCGCAAGGCTTTCTCCCATTTTACTTTGCTCGGATGTTGCTCATTCATAAGGAATTTTTAGATTTCGCTCCTGGGAGCGGTTAACAGTCAGTCCCTCAGGGCAGAGGGGCCAACACCACCTCTGCCACCAGGCCCAACATACCTGCAGGTTTGGGCTGAGTCCTCCAGCCCTTGAGGTTCCCAAAGACGCCGAGGTTGCTTTCCACCATCTTCCAGGAAAGCAACCTTTGTTCCTCACCTGGAAGACAGCCATGAGCCCAGCTGGTGCGGCTCAGTGGTTGAGCATCAACCCTGCACCAAGAGGTCACCGGTTCGATTCCCGGTCAGGGCACATGCCCAGGTTGTGGGCCTGATCCCCAGTGGGAGGCGTGCAGGAGGCAGCCAGTCGATGTTCTCTCTCCTCGATGTTTCTCTCTCTTCCCCTCTCCTCCTCTCTCTCTAAAATCAATAAAGAAAAAAAAAAAAAAGACCGCCGGGAACCATGTGGTCAAGCAAGGTACCAGACCATGTCACCAAGGGCCTTTTTTGGGCTTCAAAGTTGATCTTTATTCCTTAAAGCTTTCTGGTGACACCCAGAGTCCTGACATGTCTCTCTCAGACATGACATGCCAGCCAAAGTCTTGGCTAATAAAACCAAAATTGGAAACTGGTTTTATGTGTCCTGTTACGAAGAAGTCAGATCCTTATTGGATTCATGCAAATAAATCTACCGCCATGGACATAATAATACTCACTCATTAAGAGCTTCCAAATTCTGGAGAGATCAGGGAGGGAGAAAATATTAATGCCTCAATATTGCTTATGAAAGTATAATTTACCAAATTGCTTTAAGAAAAGAAACACGTTTTTCTTGTGTCTGGGAAAAAAAGATTAAAAATCAGCAATACTAAAAATTTACAAAAACTATAATTATTTTCAGTTCATTTACTTCAACTTATAATTATTTTTAGTTTATTCAGTCCCATAATCTGTCAGTAACTCTATAAATTCAGATTTTCCTCGGGGTGCTAGTAATTTCCATCAAGTTCAAGGGGAGTATCTGAAAATTTATTCTCAGAAATATGTAATTTAAAATAAGTCAGATCCTTTCTAGGGGTCTTTCAGAAGAAATACTGACTGTCTTTGCAAATGCCAAGTAAAACAGCTGCTGTTTGCAAAAGACAAAAAGAAAATGTAAAATTACAGGTTACAGATGTGATTATAATGTGATTGACAGAGAATCCTGCCCTTTCCCTACAACACAACATTCCAGAATAACAATCAGATTACAAAGACAGCATCTCAGAATTTGTAGACTCCTGGAGATTTTTAAATAATCTCCAGAATATCCATTAATAATAGCATATATAGGTAAAGATGTAGTTATTATTATTTTATTTGACAAAACTTCCTATGTAATTTAAGCATAAATTTTTCCTTCATGAGGAGAGAAAACAAATCCTTGTTTTAAGTCCAGGACCTCTTGGAAGGACCTAAAGCTACTTCTAGGTCAAGAAAATGTTTCCTACTTCAAACCTGGGAAGGTTGTCAACCTTATTTGACCAAAAGATTATATATTATTATTATTATGAAACAGTATTAAATTATTTATTCATTCTGTGGATGGAAAGGGGCCACGTCCTAACTCCTGACCCGCTCAGGAGGCCTGCGTGGGGGCCCTGCAAACTCAGACCTGAAGCAACCACACAGGATGGTCTGAAATTAAAAATTTTAACTAAAAGCAGTTTATGGCAGGTAGTCAGGTCCCGGGCCGGCATCTTCCCTGACAAAGGTCAGCCTTCACCTTCATGGAGCCTGCTGCCTTTCTGTGTCTGAGATAACAGACCTTTGGAATGTGGGGTGGCGTCTTTCTATCCAGACTCCTCAGGGCACAGCCCAGGCACCAGCGTGGAAACCACAAACCCCTTCATTGTTACTATCATGTTAGTTGTTGACTGTTGACTGTCCTGTGTGCAGGTTTGTAAAAGATGTACGCGTCCGTCATTGTACTTTCTGTCCTGGCCCAGAGGTCTCCCCAGTATGTGTCTGTCATTGTACTTTTTTTTTTTTTTATCCTCACCCAAGGACATTTTTCCTTTTTTTTTTTTTTTTTTGTTCAGATAGAGTGGGAGAGAGAGAGAGAAACATCGACATGAAAGACACACATAGAGTGGCTGCCACCCACATGACCAACCAGGGCCGGGGACAAACTGCAACCGAGGTACATGCCCTTAGCGGGAACTGAACCCGGGTCTCTCTGGACTGCAGGCCGATGCTCTAACCGCTGAGCCAAACCGGCCAGGGCTGTCATTGTACTTTCTGTCCTGGCCCAGAGGTCTCCCCACGTCGCTTCCTCCCGCCCCCTCATCCCTCACCATGGATTCCATGGGCTCAGTCCCACCCTCTCATCCGACTGTAACGTGTAAGTTAAGGTGCAAACTGCCCCTCTCTGGACGGTTCTCTCAGTCCACGGAGGTTCTGCTTCCGCCATTCTTCAACAGTTTGGCTCAAGTAAACACAAAATTTTTCGCAGGTTCAAACATTTCTTTATTTTTTTTTTTTCCCCCTCACCCGAGGACATTTTTTCATTTTTTGTTCAGATAGAGTAGGAGGAAGAGAGAGAGAGAGAGAGAGACAGAAACATTGACGTGAAAGGGACACATCGAGTGGCTGGCACCCACACGACCCAACCAGGGCCGGGGACAAACTGCAACCAAGGTACATGCCCTTAGCGGGAACCAAACCACTGAGCCAAACCGGCCAGGGCAGGTTTGAACATTTCTTACGTTGACGATGCAAAGTGACAACAAAGGGTATTAAACACAAACATAGGTTAGTGAAACTCCAATTCTTATCATTAAGAAGATGGGTTTTATTTTATTTTATTTTTATTTTTTTCCTTTTATTGATTTTAGAGAGAGAGGAAGGGAGAAGGAGAGAGAGAAACATCGATGAGAGAGAACATTGACTGGCTGCCTCCTGCACGCCCCCCACTGGGGATCAGGCCCACAACCTGGGCATGTGCCCTGACCGGAATTCGAACCGGCGACCCCTTGGTGCAAAACCAGCCATGGCTAACACTTTTCTTTCAAAAAATACTTCCATATCTTATACCTCCTATAACTGAAATTATTTGTTTCTTTTCAACTAATTAAAATTTGTAACTCTTAGTTGTATGACAACTAAAAAAAGTAACACCTTCGAATCTATTCTCTAGCTTTTCTTTAAAAATATGTTTTTCTTGATTTTTTTTTGAGAGGGATAGAGAGATAGAAACATTGATGTGAGAGAGAAACATCAATCAGCTGCCTCCTGCACACCCCCATGGGGATGGAGCCTGAAACCCGGGCATGTGCCCTGACTGGGATTGAACTGGGACCTCTCAGTCCAGGGGACTACGCCCAGGCCACTGAGCCACACCAGCCAGGAAGTTTTCTAGCTCATTGTAATCAAAGGCCACAAGTAGGTTTACTTAAGACTTGTCTGGCAATCAGTATTTAACAGCTGAAATAAGTTAATTGATATGCTCAGATAGCTAAGGTTTTCCCTTTCCATAAGGATTACCTCCCAGCAACGTACATTTTAAAAGATGCCTCAGATAAGATTTTTTTTCCCCTTTATTGAGTTAGAGAGAGAGGAAGGGAGAGGGAGAGAGAGATGGCAACATCGATGAGAGAGAACATCGACTGGCCGCCTCCTGCATGCCCCCACTGGGGATCGGGCCCACAACCTGGGCATGTGCCCTGACCAGGAATCTAACCGGTGACCTCTTGGTGCAGGGGCGACGCTCCACCACTGAGCCACCACGGCTGGGCTCAGATAAGATCTCTTGCAGCTTCTGTAGGACATTGCTTTCGTAAAGCCAGTTACCTCTAAGCGGTGAACTGGACAGGGGAGCTGGGGGAGGTCAAAGGGCGTGGTGGGCTCCACAGGTCGCTCCTGAGCCACACCCCTGGCCCTGCATCGTCCTTAGAGCCCAGGGGTCAGCAGATGTCTGAACACATTTTATAACTTTCAGAAACAGCTGCTTTTCTTTCCCTTGGAAAATACACTGACATTTTCAAGAGACATTTTTCATGGAAGATATTCACGGACAGGCCGCAATCCACCCTCCAGCTTCTCTGTAATAAGAAGCCAAAGTGGGCAAACAGACTGATTTATATTTTAGTATCCTGTTATTTTAAAACACCTAGATATTTGACATTTTAGTAATTTAACCCAGCAAACCTCCACATCTTAAGTTACCAAAGACTTTGGAAAACGGTGCTTAGTAGATATAATTATCAGTGAAAAGCTTTATCCAAAACCCTTCATTTTAGTAACATTTATTTATTATTTCTTAACAACAGTCAATTATTACCTAAGTCATTTTCTTGACAAATTTTGGACAGAGATAATTAACATGAACCCAGGCAAAACCCAGGGAAAATGGACCTGTATTGTATGTTAATACCTTTAAAAATGATCAGTTAAACTTAAAGTACCCACATGATTCTTGGTGATTAGTGTGCTCAAAAGTGAGCTGTTTAATTGGTGTCCTAGGAAGGGAGGGGGGGGGGGATAACAGGCCCCTGCTTGCTCTGGGGGCTGCAGCAGCTCCCAGGCCTCTAGGGCTCGGATTTAAAAGTGCCTTTTTTCCCTACGCATTGAGGTGGGGCGCGTGTCTCTGCTGCTCCCCGCCTGCGTGGGGTTTGGAGTGGCATTAATGTCCCCACTCTTCCCGGGACCACTGTAGCTCCTGGGCCTCCAGGAGGAGGATTTGGGGAGTTTAAAGGACTTATTTTATCACATTTTTCTTTTACACTCTGGGAGGGGGGGTGAGACCTTTTCCCCCTCTTTGAACCATCAATTTAGATCTTTGTGAGTAGAACCCGTATGCGGTAACAAGATGAAATCTGCACACAAGAGGAGACCTTATCCTCTCTCAAAACAGAAACGAGGACGTGCGGGGGAACTTAATGAGCCCCTCAAAAGGAGGGCCGGGACCAGCCTTCGACGCTCCTCTCACACCGACCTGCACAGCAAGTGACCTCACAAGGCCCGCGTGGCACAAAGTGCAGACACGGAGCTTCCCTGGGTCCCTGACAGTGACGACAAACCAAGTCCCCAACGGACAGGAGAGCAAGGAGAGCATCTGAAGCCACAGTTCCCTCAGGACAGACAGACAGACACACAGACACACAGACAGACGGACAGACACACAGACACACAGACACACAGACAGACAGACAGGAGCTCCCAGGGACCCCGGAACCGGACAGAACGCACGGGAGCTCCCACACCCATTCGCTCCCCAGGTCAGCGTTCGGGGGCTGACGCCCTGAGAGGGAGCACAGGGAGGGTCCCCGAGATAAAAACTCTCGGCAGCTGCTGCCAAGTTCCTGCCATGGGGTCACTTTCCCCACAAGCCACTGGGGCCCCAGCTAAGTGAGATATCCCCCACCTTTAGACAAATTAAGCAAAATTATACAAGACGACAGCCCAGGCCACCCTGGGGCACAATATTCACAGTGCGCACAGCAGGGGAAGCTTTATGGCTGCCATGCCCTCCGCTCGTGCAGCAGACAGGACCCCACACAGGACCCCACACAGGACCCCACACAGGACCCCAGACAGGACGCCAGACAGGACCCCACACAGGACGCCACACAGGACCCCACTCAGGACCCCAGACAGGACCCCACACAGGACGCCACACAGGACCCTACACAGGATCCCACACAGGACCCCACACAGGACCCCAGACAGGACGCCAGACAGGACCCTACACAGGATCCCACACAGGACCCCACACAGGACCCCACACAGGACGCCCTGCACCCTCAGAGCTGTGCCTCGACCCCACGGGACCGGCTCGGGCTGCAGACCCGGCAGGGCCCGGCGGGACCACCGGCACCGGGAGCTGATGAGACTCACACCGGACGGGAGGCAGCCGACCACGCACCTCTCGCGGCCGAGCTCGGGGGACAGGACGCTCGGCTCAGCTCGCGTGGCAGCCAGGACGGCTGGAGCCAAGGGCAGGACTCGCCCGAGAGTCCTCTCCTCCGTCCCAGGAAGCCCTAGTGCCAGGCAGCCAGGGGGGTTCCCAGGACTCACCCCAGGGGGTCCCCAAAACATGAAACTGAACAATGGATGGGCCCGGGCCGCCTGTCACTACTTCAGCTGTTTCGGCAGAGACCAGGTTGGATCGTGTGCGAGCATGTGTTCAGCGCTGCCGGCGGTGTGGGGGGCCGTGGGCAGCAGGGGGCCGTGGGCAGCGGGGGGTAGTGGGCAGCGGGGGGCAGCGGGCAGTGGGCAGTGGGGGGCAGTGGGCAGTGGGGGGCAGTGGGCAGCGAGGGGCAGTAGGCAGTGGGGGGCCGTGGGCAGCGGGGGGCCGTGGGCAGTGGGGGGCAGCGGGTCATCCCGTAAACTCTGCTCTGCCCCCTCCCTTGCCAGCCGCTCTTCAGGGCAGAGAAACTGGCTACATGAGAAAGGGCGGTGAGGCAGAAAGGAAAATGAGTAACTTGGTTACAGGCAAGGGGGAGGGATGTGGACCGGAGGGTGGGGGAGGCGGGCGGGCTGCAGGGACGTGGACTGGAGGGTGGGGGTGCGGGCGGGCTGCAGGGATGTGGACTGGAGGGTGGGGGTGCGGGCGGGCTGGAGGGATGTGGACTGGGCCTAGGGGGATGCGGGCGCAGGGGGTGAGGGGCCGAGGCTGCAGGAGCTGGCCGCCTGTGAGTCTCAGCCACTGGTCAGAGCTCTGATAATCAGGTTGTTAATCTTCCCTGATGTCTGGCAGCCCGTCCTCAGCCAGGAGAAGGGACAGCCTCCTGAGGTAGAGCCCCAGGCGCCCGTGGCCAGGCCAGGGCGGGCTTCTCGTTGATCAGAGCACAGCAACCACGAGGAGCATTTCCAGGCCGATCAACACAGTCCTGACTGTGGCCAGTGCCCCACTGTGGCTGGTTCTCTATCTGTCATTCTCTCCCACCCCTTTCAAGTTAACAGGTGCTTTTCAAACATTGGGGCCTGATTATTATCGGAGACGCTACATTTACAAAATAAAGACACGTTTAGAAGTATACAAACGGTACCAAAGCCAGTAGTACAAATGCAGAATGAGAAACATGTGAAAAATACATTTTCATCAAATAAAATAAAAATTCTGCAGGCATCATTTTAAAAAACTAGCATAGCCCTGGCCGGTTTGGCTCAGTGGTTAGAGCGTCGGCCTGCGGTCCAGAGAGGCCCGGGTTCGGTTCCCGCTAAGGGCACGTACCTCGGTTGCAGTTTGTCCCCGGCCCTGGTTGGGTCGTGTGGGTGGCAGCCACTCGATGTGTCCCTTTCACGTCGATGTTTCTCTCTCTCTCTCTATTCCTCTCTCTCCCTCCTACCCTATCTGAACAAAAAAAAAAAACTAGCATAGATATTTTTTCATTGACTCACTATAAAGAAAAGATTCAAAATTCTCAAGTGCACCTACTTAATTAACGAAGCATCTTATATTCAGTTATTGAGCGCTAATCAGCAGGAAGGTTACATTGTTGAGGCAAATCCCCAACTTAGACAGTGAAAGCTGCCGTCCTAAAAATGTCACTACAAGGTCATTATCAAATTTTCCTTACACTGGGCAGCTCAAAGGCTGCTTCTCTGCCAAACTGGAACCTATTGTAAGAGGCAAATTCCTCTCCAAGTGTGTTTTGGAACACCAGTTGGAGCTTATGTGCTCATGTTAAGTTTCCAGAAAGTTTCTTCCATGTTGGAATTGTCTTAGGGTATCGATTTTGTGTGAGCAAAGATGCTCAATGATTCGGTGTATACTCCTATATACGTGTATAAGTACATGTGCATGTGTATGTGTATGTGCCATTTCATCTCTTCACACGGAGCCTCAGGAACTAGAGACTGTACGTGCAGACTCGGCATCGTCCCTGGAAGCAGAGAGAGTAGGTGGTGGGACTCATGGGATGACCGGTCCTGGGCTCAGCGCCGGGAAGCAAAGGGACAGTGCAGATGGGCCCAATGGAGTCTGCTGCCCCGTGTCAGAGGAGGGGACAGATGGGCCCAACGGAGTCTGCTGCCCCATGTCGGAGGAGGGGACAGATGGGCCCAACGGAGTCTGCTGCCCCATGTCGGAGGAGGGGACAGATGGGCCCCAACGGATTCTGCTGCCCCGTGTCGGAGGAGGGGACAGATGGGCCCAACAGAGTCTGCTGACCCGTGACCGAGGAGGGGACAGATGGGCCCCAATGGAGTCTGCTGCCCCTGGTTGAGGAGGGGACAGATGGGCCCCAACGGAGTCTGCTGCCCCTGGTTGAGGAGGGGACAGATGGGACCCAATGGAGTCTGCTGCCCCTGGTTGAGGAGGGGACAGATGGGCCCCAACGGAGTCTGCTGCCCCTGGTTGAGGAGGGGACAGATGGGACCCAATGGAGTCTGCTGCCCCGTGACGGAGGAGGGGACAGATGGGCCCCAATGGAGTCTGCTGCCCCGTGTCGGAAGAGGGGACAGATGGGCCCCAATGGAGTCTGCTGCCCCGTGACCGAGAAGGGGACAGATGGGCCCCAATGGAGTCTGCTGCCCCTGGTTGAGGAGGGGACAGATGGGTCCCAACGGAGTCTGCTGCCCCTGGTTGAGGAGGGGACAGATGGGCCCAGTGGAGTCTGCTGCCCCGTGACCGAGGAGGGGACAGATGGGCCCCAATGGAGTCTGCTGCCCCTGGTTGAGGAGGGGACAGATGGGTCCCAATGGAGTCTGCTGCCCCTGGTTGAGGAGGGGAGAACAGATGTGTATCGATTTTAAAGGTGCCCCAAGACTACTTGTTGAAATGAGAACCCACTTCCCTAGGTATCTCGTCTTCTCAGTTTTCTCTGCAAGTTTTTAAATAAAAATTAGTTCCTCTGGTGTGGTTGTGTATTTTTCCTGGACATCAGCCTGAACAACGTCATGGAGGTGAAGAATGACACGTGAAGCATGCTTGCGAATCACAGCGGTGTCCTCCTGAGCTCATGGGCTCCAGGTGCAGGGGAATTACATGTCGGAGAGAAAACCGCTTGCCCAGGTGTGGGACAGCCTGTGGAGAGTTGTCCTACCAGGCCTGGCTCAGACCCTGATCTCAGGACAATTCACCTGGCTGCCCTGCTTGGATCAGTTCCTGGGTCTCAAGTCCAGGAGACACTGCCCAGCACCAGGGGACTTGCTTTCTGAATGTGCAGACAGGTTTTTCTGGTGACACCACTGAGGACAATGGATTGAGTAAATTCCCTCCATACATATGTGCTAAGACATTACTTGTCTCCATGACACTATTGTCATCAAAGCTGATAAATACAGGATGTCTTGTATAGTCTTCAATTTGCCAGATGTTTTACATAATCTGTCCATTGAGGTTCCTTCTGCCAGGTGCCTGGGGGCCTTATCCATCTAAAATCAGCGTTAAAGCGTACAATTCCTCAGAGTACCACATCGCTGCTAACTGTTCTGTACGATTTTCGCTTACAGATGACCTTATGTTCTATTGTGCTCTCCTTGGTGCTATTTTTGTTGAGTGCCTGTCTCCTGATATCACCCCCATGGTACAGGCTCTGGCCTTTTGTGTCTGTTTTGCAGTGAGAATACAATGCTGTCAGGAAGAATGATTTTCTGCTATTGCACTCTGGGATTTCACTCGCTTACTGATTTCCTGCCATTTCTCAATGTTCTTGTGAGTGATACGTTGAAAATATTTGAGTCTATTTTATACTCAAATATTTAGAAGTGAAGGTTGATATAAAAAGGTCATTGCTATGAAGGTATTACCCCTTTTTTGTGGATTCTTATTTTACCCCTGATTATGGGGCTCCCAAAGCCTGGTATCTGAAACCCACTGGGTTCTGATTCGTTTCATTGTCAAATGCTTCCAAAATTGACAATGCGGAAAGCAAGACCTTTCAGAAATGGTTACATAATAGTGTTGATTTCAGTGGCAATAGGTATTGCGACCCTAGGCTAGAGGTCCAGACAACTGAGGCTTATCCAATGACATCACCCAAAAGAATCAGACTGAAAATGACTTTCTCTCCTGAGGACTCAAGCTCAAGAAATGACCAGCAAGTACAGCCTCAGGAGGAAGAGAGAACAATGGTGTCTGCCACAGGTGACACAGTATGGATTTCTGTCTCTGTCTCATTCACCTCATGTACTCTTACCATGTGAGGGTAGATATATGTTTTAATTAATTAACTAATTAATTATATTACAGATTATCTTCCTATTCCCCCATTGATACCCTCCTTCATGCTAACTGATCCCCACCTTCACTGTACTGATGGCTGTGTCCATTGGTTGTGCATATATGCATATAAGTTCTGTGGTTTATCTCTTCCCACCCCCACAAACCCCTTCTCTCTGAGGTTTGTCAATCTGTTCCCTACTTCCATATCTCCGGATCTATTTTGTTCATCAGCTTATTTTGTTTATTATATTCAACAAATAAGGGTGATCATGTGATACTTGTCTTCCTCTGATTGGTTTATTTCACTTAGCATAACACTCTCCAGGTCCCTCCATGTCATCTCAAAGGGTAAGAGATCTTTCTTTCCTTTTTTTTTTTTTAACCTCACCCGAGGACATTTTTCCATTTTTTTGTTCAGATAGAGTGGGAGGGAAAGAGAGAGAGAGAGAGAGAGAGAGAGAGAAACATCAACGTGAAAGGGACACATCGAGTGGCTGCCATCCACACAACCCAACCAGGGCCGGGGACAAACTGCAACCAAGGTACATGCCCATAGCGGGAACCGAACCCGGGTCTCTCTGGACCGCAGGCCAATGCTCTAACCGCTGAGCCAAACCGGCCAGGGCAAGAGATCTTTCTTTCTTACAGCTGCATAGTACTCCATTGTGTACATGTACCACAGTTTTTTTATCCACTCATCTACTGATGGACACTTAGGCTGTTTCCAGATTTTAGCTATTGTAATAGTGCTGCTATGAAAATAGGGGTGCATGTATTCTTTCTGATTGGTGCTTCAGGCTTTTTAGAATATATGCTGAGAAGTGGGGTCACTGGGTCAAATGGCAGTTCCATTTTTCACGTTTTGAGGAAACACCATATTGTTTTCCATAGTAGCTGCACCAGTCTGCATTCCCACCAGCAGTGCACTAGAGTCCCCTTTTCTCCACACCCTCGCCAACACTTGTTTGATGTTTTGTTGATGGTGGCCATTCTGACAGGTGTGAGGAGATACCTCATTGTTTTAATTTGCATCTCTCTGATGATTAGTGATGTTGAGCATTTCTTCATGTATCTCTTGGCCATTTATATGTCCTGTTTGAAGAGGTGTCTATTCAGCTCCTCTGCCAATTTTTTAATTGGGTTCTTTGTCTTCCTTTTGTTGAGTTGTATGAGAACTCTATGTATTTTGGAAATTAACCCCTTACCTGATGTATCATTGGCAATGATGCTCACCCATACAGTAGGTTGCCTTTTCATTTTGATGGTTGTTTCTTTTGCTGTGAAGAAGCTTATTGGTTTGATGTAGTCCCATGTGTTCATTTTCTCCTTTGTTTCTGTTGCCTTAGGTGATGTATCAGTGAAAATTCTGCTGTGTATGATGTCCGAAATTTTGTTGCCTACATTTCCTTCTAGGATTTTTATGGATTCACAAGTCACATTTAAGTCTTTTATCCATTTTGAGTTTATTTTTGTGTATGGTGTAAGTTGATGGTCTAGTTTCTTTTATTACATGTAGCTGTCCAATTTTCCCAACACTATTTATTAAAGAGGCTGTCTTTACTCCATTGTATGCTTTTGTCTCCTTTGTCAAATATTAATAGGCATAATGTCTTGGGTTGATTTCTGGGTTCTCTGTTCTGTTCCACTGGTTTATATGCCTGTTCTTATGCCAGTACCAGGCTGTTTTGATTACAGTAGCTTTGTAGTATAACCTGATATCCTGTATTGTGATCCCATCTACTTTGTCTTTCTTTTTCAAGATTGCTGTGGCTATTTGGGATCCTTTTCGGTTTTATATGAACTTTTGAAGTTTTTGTTCTAGTTCTGTGAAATATGTTGTTGGTATTTTGATGGAGATTGCATTGAATCTATGGATTGCTTTGAGTAATATGGACATTTTAATGATGTTAATTCTTCCAATCCATGAACAAAGTATGTGCTGCCACTTTTTTATATCTTCCTCTATTTCTTTTTTCAATGTCCTGTAGTTTTCTACAAATAGGTCCTTTACTTCTTTGGTTAAGTTTATTCCTAGGTATCTTAATTTTTTTTGCCGTGATGGTAAATGGGATAGTTTTTCAGTTTCTCTTTCTGTGAGTTCATCATTGGTGTATAAGAATGCTGTCGATTACTTGATGTTAATTTTCTATCCTGCCACTTTGCCAAATTCATTTATTAAGTCTAATAAGTTTTTGATGGAGTCTTTAGGGTTTTCTATGTATAATATCATGTCATCTGCAAATAATGACAGTTTCACTTCCTCCTTTCCAATTTGGATCCCTTTTATTTTTTCTTTCTGTCTGATTGCTGTGGCTAAGACTTCCAGTACTATGTTAAATAAGAGTGGTGAAATTGGGCATCCCTGTCATATTCCTGTTCTTAAGGGAAATGCTTTTAGTTTTTGCCCATTGAGTATGATGTTGGCTGTAGGCCTTTCATATATGGCCTTTATTATGTTGAGATATGATCCCTCTATTTCCACATTGCTGAGCGTTTTTATCAGAAATGGATGCTGGATTTTGTTGAATGCTTTTTCAGTGTCTATTGATATGATCATGTGGTTTTTATTCTTCATTTTGTTTATGTGGTGTATCACATTTACTGATTTGCAAATATTGTACCAGCCTTGCATCCCTGGGATGAATCCCACTTGGTCATGGTGAATAATTTTTTGATGTATTGCTACATCTGAATTGCTAGTATTTTGTTCAGGATTTTGGCATGGATATTGGCCTGTAGTTTTTTTTCTTTGTAGTGTCTTTTTCTGGTTTTGGAATTAGAATTATGCTGGGCTCATAAAACGAGTTTGGAAGTCTTCCTTCTTGAATTTTTTTGAAATAGTTTGAGGAGAATGGGTGTTAGTTTTTGTTTTTGGTTTTTTTTTTTGAATGTTCAGTAAAACTCCCCGGTGAAGCCATCCGGGCCTGGGCTTTTGTTTGCTGGGAAAGTCTTGATTACCTCTTCAATTTCCTTAGTTGTTATTGGTCTGTTCAAGTTTTCTGTCCCTTTCCGGTCCAGTTGTGGGAGACTATGTGTTTCTTGAAATGTGTCCATTTTGCTTAGATTGTCAAGTTTGTTACCATATAATTGTTCATAGTAGTTGTTAACGATCTTTTGTACTTCTGTCCTGTCAGTTGTTACTTTTCCTCTTTCATTTCTGATTTTGTGTATTCGGATTCTCTCTTTGTTTCTTGGTGAGTCTAGCTAAGGGTCCATCAATCTTGTTTATCTTTTCGAAAAACCAGCTCTTTGTTACATTGATCCTTTGAATTGTTTTTTTTTGGTCTTTATGTAATTTATTTCTGCTCTGATCCTTACTATTTCCTTCCTTCTACTTGCTCTCGGGTTTTCTTTTTGTTTGCTTTCTAGTTCTTTAAATTGTGAGGCTAGATAGTCTATTAGAGATTTTTCTTCTTTTTTGAGGTAGGCCTGTAGTGCTATGAACTTCCCTCTCAGAACTGCTTTAGCTGCATCCCATAGATTTTGTGTTGTTGTGTGTTCATTTTCATTGGTTTCCAGGAAGTTTTTAATCTCTTTCTTGTCTTGATCTCCTTGGTAACCCATTCATTATTTATTAACATGCTATGTAGCCCCCATGTGTTCAAATGTCTTTGCATGTTCTTGTTGCATTTGGTTTCTTGTTTCATGTCATTGTGATCTGAGAAGATCCTTGATATGATTTCAATCTTTTTGAACTTGTAGAGACTTAGTTTGTGTCCTAACATGTGGTCTATCTTTGAGTATGTCCCATGTGCACTTGATAAGAATGTGAATTCTGCAGTTTTGGGGTGTAATTCTCTTTAGATATCTATCAAATCCATTTGGTCTAGTGTTTCATTTAGAGTCTCTGTTTCCTTGCTAATTTTTTGACTAGAGGATCTATCCAGTGATGTCAGCAGGGTGTTGAAGACCCCTGCTATGATTGTATTGCTGTCGATTTCTTCTTTGAAGTCCTCCAGAAGATTTTTAATAAATTTTGGTGCTCCTATATTGGCTGCATATATGTTTATCAAGGTTATATCTTGCTGTTGGATAGATCCTTTCAATATTATATAGTGACCTTCTTTGTCTCTGGTTATGGTCTTCATTTTACAATCTATTATGTCAGATATGAGTATTGCTACCCCAGCTTTTTTTTGCTTTCCGTTTGCTTGGAAAATTTTTTTCCATCCCTTCACTTTTAACCTATGTGAGTCTTTTGTTGTGAGGTGTGTCTCTTGTAAACAACATGTAGATGAGTCATGCTTTCTTATCCAATCAGCTACTCTGTGTCTTTTTATGGGAGCATTCAGTCCATTTACATTTAAGGTGATTATTGATATGTACTTATTTATTGCCATTTTTGTTTAGTGTGGTTATATTTTTCTTCCTATTTCTTCTACTAATTACAGCAGTCCTTTTAACATTTCTTGTAGTGCTGGTTTGGTGCTAATGTATTCCCTTAGCCATTTTTTTTTTTTGGTCTGGGAAGCTCTTTATTTGACCTTCTATTTTGAAATGATAGCCTTGCTGGGTAGAGTAGTCTTGGATTCAGATCCTTGTTTTTCATGACCTTGATTACTTCATGCCATTCCCTTCTGGCCTGTAGTGTTTCCTGTGAGAAGTCAGCTGAGAGTCTTATGGGGTTTCCTTTGTAGGTAACCTGTTGCTTATCTCTTGCTGCTTTTAGGATTCTCTCTTTGTTTTTTATTTTTGGCATTTTAATTACTATGTGTCTTGGTGTGGGCCTGTTTGGGTTCTTCTTACTTGGGGCTCTCTGTGTTTCTTGAATTTGAATGCCTTCTTCCTTCACCAAATTAGGGAAGTTTTCTGTCATTATTTCTTCAAATATATTCTCTAACCCTTCCTCATTTTCTTCTTTGGGGACTCCTATAATGCTAATATTATTATGTTTCCTGTTGTCCCAAAGTTCTCTTAAGCTCCCTTCCTATTTTTCAATTGTTTTTTCCTTTTGGTTTTCTGATTGGTTAATTTTTTCTATCCTGTCTTCTAATTCACTGATTCCGTCCTCCACTTCCTCTAGTCTGCTGTTTAGACCTTCCAATGTGTTCTTTATTTCTGATATGTTATTCTTTATTACTTCTTAGTGCTTTTTAATGTCCAATTGGTTGATTTTCAACATCTCTATGTCCTTACTCATGCTGTTGAGCTTCCCCAAGGTCATGGCTCTGAATTCTACTCTGTTAAATTGCTTAACTGCTCCACATTTATCTCATCTTTGGTAGAGGCCTTTTGTTTTTTCATTTGGCATTTGTTTCTTTGTTTCCCCATTTTGGCTCTCTCAGTTGGTTTTGGAGCCTGGCAAATTTACTCTGTGGGTGTTGGTGTTCTGCTGTTTGTGGTTCCCTCTTCTGGGTTTGGATGAGCGAGGGAGGACCCACATTAAATACCACTGTCACGTCTTACTGTCCTGGTTAGAGTTGCTAGCCCAGGAATGGTTCAGTTGTCCTGCAGCTTTTTGCCTGGAGGCTATCAGTCTCAGTTACTTGAAGAGCCTTGGATTCTCAGTTGAATGAAAAACTCCCTCAGATACTCAGAGTAAGGGTATTTCTCGAGGGTGGGGCCAACGCTGATGGTTAATGAGCCTCAATTAGCATTTCAATGGCCACCAGGTGGGGTTGAATCTCTGAGGGAGGGGCTGCCGCATCTCCTCAGCAGCCTGGGAAGGAGTAAGATGGCCACCATCCTGCGTGGCTGCAACTCATCAAAAGCTCTGAGCAACCTCCAAATCCCAAGTGTCCCCACACAGTTCCAGTCCAATCTATCCTCCCTGTCCCGGAGCCCAAGGTGAGTGTCTGTGGCTCTTTTAGCCTCTGTCCAGGCTCTGCTGTGGAGCCGCTTGGGAGTTTAACCCGGGGGTGCTGCTCACAGCTATGGCCACTGCTGTTTGTCGGCTCCCAGCCCCCCTCTTGCACCTTCACAATCCTACCAGGATCCGGTCAGTGTCCCTGGTTATATGGTCCTCGCAAGCTGCTTTTTCCTGATGATTTGTCTGTGTTTTAGTTGTAATTCCAGTTTGGTCCTGGGAGATGGTCTGTATAGCTTCCATTCACTCCACCGCCGTTTTTGGAATCTCCTGTGGGCTGATGCTTCAACCGCAGAGCCAATCTTGCCAGGGCAGATTCTTGTTTTTCATGACCTTGATTACTTCATGCCACTCCCTTCTGGCCTGTAGTGTTTCTGTTGAGAAGTCAGCTGATAGCCTTATGGGGGTTACTTTGTATGTAACCTGTTGCTTAGTTCTTGCTGCTTTTAGGATTCTTTCTTTGTCTTTAATTTTTTGGCATTTTAATTACTATGTGTCTTGGTGTGGACCAGTTTGGTTTCTTCTTACTTGGGGCTCTGTCCTTCTGGTACTTGTATGCCTTCTTCCTTTGTTGTAACCCAGGATCGACCACACTCAGACTCAATCCTTTAGGTTTGAAGATGCTTCATTATGCTAAAGCCTGCATGCAGGGTCTGCCATCTACGGACGCAGCCGAGAGCAGCAGCCCCGAGAAGCTGAAATGGCTGAGTTTTATAGGGGGCCCGTAACGCAAATTGCAAGCAAGCAGGATGTACAGAAGCAGATATCAGCGGTTAGCTGGCCTTGCAGAAGCATTCTTGGCATGTACACTCTGCAGATGTTTTTCTCAAGGCTCAAGATGCTCTCAAGATGTCCTTGTAAGATTGCTAAAAAAGGGAGGAGGTTTAACTAGGAGACGAGTGGAAAATTTTCTTTGGCCCTTTGTTTGGCCATGAAGGCCTCTGGGAGACTCGGGGCATTCTCAGACTCTAAGACTCTAACATTCCCCACTCCTGTTGTTAGTGTGTCAAACCTTTGACTCATCAAATGGGTCCCCTCGCTGGGGGAGCTTCTGGTACGGCTGAGCTAGTACCATGAGCTTTACTTATTGGACTCTTTCCTTTATGAAAGCTATGAGCCTGTTTAGTACTATGGGGCCACAGGTGAACCCTAAGAGAAATAAGAATAGCGGCCCAGCTATGGCAGATATTAAGGTGGTGAGCCAGGGGGACCAATTAAATAGACTCTGATACCATGACTCGTGGGATCTCTATTCAAGTTCCCTTTCTCTCAGCCTCTTCTGGAGTTCTTGCATGGACTGTCTCATAATTCCTGAATGGTTGGCCTAGAAGCAACAAGTTTCCCCGAGGGCCGCGCACAATCCTCCTTGTTTCAGAAATAGCAGGTCTAACCCTCGCCTATTTTGCATGACCATCTCAGCCAGGGAGTCAACTTGTCTTTCTAAGTATCTGACCTGTGTTTGGAGGAGGGAGATGTCCTTGGAACATGTGGCAGACAGCTTTGTAATATTTATGTCATTTGTAATTAAGGCTGAGGTGCCAACCGCTGCCGACCCAGCTATACCTAAAGTGGCCAGAATGGGGATTAGAATAGGGGTCCTCCTCTGCAACCAGGGATGCTGATCTTGGGCTAAGAAATGGGCATCTCCTGTGGGCCAGCATATAGGTAGACCTGTGGAATCATATAGGTACTTATACAGAGATCAGGCCTGCTTCCTGGGGAGATACATCTATTAATCCCCGACATACAGGCAAACCAAGTCCCATTCGGTGCTATGAGTGTCCAAGGGCTGTTAGTGGGTTTCAGCGAGGTGTTGGTCAAGCAGTTGTCTCTATATGGTGAGTAATCCAGGTTGTAGTCCCCAATGGTGAAGCAGGTTCCCTGTCCTTGTAGGTCGCTAAGAGTCAGCCTGCCTTGGTCGGCACAATCCGTTAGATTCCCGGTCCCGGGGCTGTAGGAGTCTGAGAGGGTGACATTCTGGAAAGTGGACCCTCCGGTGATGTTAGCTCCAATTCCCACGTAATAAGGAGGCGCTGGATCGATGCATAGCCAGCAGTCTCTGGTGATGGTGTGTTGGGTCTCATTCATGAGGGAGAAAACAGAGTCTAACATGGTTAGTAGAGAATTGCTAAATGTAGTGGGCGGAATCTGAGGGAGATTGTCGACTGATGGGGCATTGGTAGTATTCAGCCTCCCAGTGGAATTGTAGTTCGGGTTAAGAATCTGGTTAGGGCCTATGGGAGTCCTTATAGGGAGGCCAAAGTGGGGGTCCTCAGTGCGCACTGGAGGAACCCAGGGGAGCTTCTGAATAGTGAAAAGTACCCCTGGGTCAGTCCCCGCTGCGTAGAGTCTTAGTCCCCAAGTCTTTCCGGTGACCCATGTCGGGTCATGGGGATTGTTTATAGTTACAGTTGCAGGGTTACAAGTCTGACTTTCACATTTAGGGTTAGGATCCTCTCTGTTAATAAGTTGGGGCTTTGGGCTGGTGTACCTATGGAAGAGGATATCAGGGTCCCCTCTGGTCAGCACCCATGAAAGGGCCAGAGTTTCGCAACCCCAGGCCTTACAGTAAAAGTCAGGTAGGGACCCACAGGTGAACCGCCTGCCCGAGGGCGTTTCAGGACAGATATAATGGGGGGTATTCCACAGACCCTGGTTCATCTTTCCTTCGGAGCATTCCCCAAGAGATAGCCCCTCAGCGGTGATAGTCCCCCCCAGCCATCTAGTTAGGAATAGTCCCGTATCACAAAGTTTATCATCAAAGAACTTGGAGAAATCAGTAGAAAGGTTGACCATACCAGTTGACCAGGTAGCGTTGGCAGCAATCTGCCTGCCGTCGGTGGTCCGGATAACGACCCATTGGAATTTAGGTGGGGTAGTGTCAGAAACCCCAAGCAAAATGGTCATCAAGAAGCCGAGACAAGTTTGAGTTTCAATGAATCCCCTTGGCCCCGATGCACTTTCCATGTCCGGGGAACCTGGTCTGGATGTGGCTGTTTTACCTGGGTGTGGTGGATCCAATGCTTTCTCCCGGCTACCTTGAACCCGTGGGTGTTGACAGGATCACAAGGTGAGGGCCTTCCCAAGTGGGTTCTAATGTCTCCTTGCTGAACTTCTTAGTCCAAATCCAATCTCCTGGTTCTATGTCCAGGGCAGGAGGTGAAGCAGTCTTTGGTTGAGTTCTCTGGTCTGCTAACAATTTTGCTTCTTTCCTAATTGCTTGGATAGCCTGTAAGGACTTAAGAAACTCTTGGTTAGTCAATTCATTTATGTATTCTAAAGGGACTCTGGGGAGGCTAGGTGGGGGCCTTCCATATAGGATCTCAAACGGTGTTAGGTGCTTCAAGTAGGGGGCACACCTAGTTCTTAATAATGCAAAGGGAAGAAGGTTTACCCAATTCTCACCAGTCTCCAATTTTAATTTTGTTAACGTTTCCTTCAGAGTCCTAGTCATCCTTTCTACCTGCCCTGAGCTCTGAGGTCGATAAATGCAATGTAATTTCCAATGAATGCTCAGAGCCTTTGCTAGGATTTGGGAGATTTTGGCCGTAAAAGCGGCCCATTGTCAGACCCCAGTGCCAAGGGTCAGCCAAATCGTGGGAGGATTCCAGCCAGGAGGTGACGGGCTACACTGGGGGCAGTTTCCCCCTTCGTGGCGAAAGCTTCAGTCCATCCCGAGTAAGTGTCTATGAAAACGAATAAATATTTGTAGCCGTATCTGCTTCGGCCCACTTCAGTGCAGTCCAGTTCCCAGTGTTCTCCGGGCTCACGTCCCCGATTCCGTATCCCTGTGTTCTTGGATACAGAGGGTCTCGGTTTACTTGAGCACACGGCAAGCAGTGGGTAACTTCCGAAGTGACTATAGTTCTCAGGTCTGGAACATAGAAATGTCTGTTAATTAGAGAAATCAGCTTAGAAATTCCTAGTGAGTGCTCCGGTGGAGGTCCTGGACCAGGGTTACTCCTAATGCCTTGGGGAGTAATAGGCGCCCGTCGGGGAGCATCTTCCAGTCTCCTTCCCCTTCAACACAGTGTAGTTTGGCCCCTAACTCTTGTTCCTCCTCGTTGTAATTAGGGGAAGTGGGCAAAGTTCTGCGAGGCAACAAGGGCAAGATCTCGAGGGGCTGCACCTCTTCCGTGGCAACTCTTCTCGCGTCTCATCAGCCAAATTATTGCCCTTGTGGTCGAATCCGGCCCTTTCTTGTGTCCTCTACAGTGAATAAGAGCGATTTCCTTGGGCAGCCATATAGCTGACAGAAGGGCCACAATTTCTTGCTTATTCTTAATCTCTTTACCGGCTGAAGTCAACAGGCCCCTTTCTTGGTATCGGGCCCCGTGCACCAAGGCGGTTGCGAAGGCATATCTACTGTCCGTGTAGATATTTACCCTCTTTCCTTTAGCCCAGCGCAAAGCTTGTGTTAGGGCTATTAATTCAGCCTCCTGAGGTGCCCTGGGGCAGTGCCTGAGCCCATATTACCTGGTGTTCTGTAGTTACAGCCGCTCCGGCGTATCAAATAGCTGCTCCCATCCGTATAGAGTTCATAGTCGGAGTTAGTTAAGGGAGTGTCCTCCAAGTCCGGCTGACCAGCAGAAAGGGTATCTAATAATTCTATGCAGTCATGGAGGAGTCCGTCCTGATTAGCATCAGGCAATAGGGTGGCCGGGTTCAGGGCTGTGGACTTCGAGAAAGTCACATGGGGCGGGTTTAGCAATAGCACCTGATACTGAGTGAGGCGGGCATTTGAGATCCATCTATCAGGGGGCGTCCTCAGGAGCGCCTCAGTGGTGTGGCCTCCGATAATTTGGAGGTCCTGGCCCAGGGTTAATTTCTGGGCCTCCTTGACAAGCAGGGCGGTGGCAGCTATCGCCCTCATACAGGAGGGCCATCCCGCTGCCACCGGGTCCAGTCTCTTAGAGAGATAAGCCGTCGGCCTCTTCCAAGGGCCTAAGGTCTGTGTGAGGACCCCCTTCGCGACGCCCCCCTTCTCCGCAACAAAGAGCTGGAAGGGTTTGGTGACGTCCGGCAGTGCTAAAGCCGGAGCCGAAATCAGGGCCTGCTGGAGGGCCCGAAAAGCCTTCTCCTCTTGGTCTGTCCAAATCAAGTCTGTGTTTTTTCCCCCTGTGCTGGTATAGAGAGGCTCAGCTATTTCTTCAAACCCTAGAATCCATAGTCTGCAATAACCCACAGCGCCGAGAAATTCCCGGACTTGTTTCTTGGTAGTTGGAGTGGGTGTATTCTGAATGGCTTCTAGTCTACTGGCGGACAGGGACTCTTACCTCCTTGTAGTTGATATCCCAGGTATGTGGCCCTCCACACGCATATCTGGGCCTTCTTGGCTGAAACCCGGTATCCCATCCTCTCCAGTTCCCTCGGAAGGGCCTTGGTGGTCTCAGGCATTCCTCTGCGGTTGCAGCTGCCAGGAGGAGATCATCAACATATTGCAATAGGGTTACCTGAGGCTGGGATTCCCTGAATCCCAGTAAGTCTCGGCTTAATGCCTCATCAAAAAGGGTCGGCGAGTTCTTGAACCCTTGAGGCAGGCGCGTCCAGGTGAGTTGTCCAGAGAATCCTCCTTCAGGATCCGTCCATTCAAAGGCGAAAATCAGTTGGCTCTGGGGAGCCCGCGGGAGGGTGAAGAAAGCATCCTTCAGGTCCAAAACAGAGTAGTACGTTCTATCTGGAGGCAGGAGACTTAGGAGAGTGTAAGGGTTAGGCACCGTTGGGTGTATAGTCTCAGTCCTGGAGTTTACCTCTCTGAGGTCCTGCACCGGGCGATAGTCCTCAGTACCGGGCTTCCTTCCAGGCAGGAGAGGAGTGTTCCAGGTGATTGGCAAGGCCTGAGAACCCCCGTCTCCCTTAGTCTTCTTATGTGCTTGGCGATGCCAATTTTGGCCTTCGGGGGTATCGGATATGGCTTGACCCGTACCGGGGAGGCAGAGCTCAACAACTGGACAATGATCGGGGTTGACGCAAGGCCAGCCCTGGCGGGTTCTGCTCCACCCATACCCCAGGAATTTGTGTCAATAGCTCTTGCATCTGAATAGAGGGGGGTTCAGGTTTTTCCTGAGAGGCATAGAGTAAGTATTCCTCCGATACAGGGACGGTTCCCATTATAGATCGGGAGGGTTGTTTTCCCAACCGTAATATTGTCCCTTCGTCCCCAAAGGAGATAGTGGCTTGCAGTTTCTGGAGCAGGTCTCGCCCTGGCAAGGGGTAAGGGCAGCCCGGCATGACTAGGAAGGAGTGCGTGGTAGTGCCCTTTCCCAAGCCGGTCATGCGGGCTCACGTCCAAGGATAGGACTCAGGCTTTCCCGTTGCCCCTATGATAGAAGTCTTTTGGGAGGTGAGCTCCCCGTCACTTTTCTTTAAAACAGAGAATGTGGCCCCCGTGTCTACGAGGAATTCAACAGGTTTCCCCTCGACTGTTAATGTTAGCGTGGGTCCCTGGGGGCCTACTTTGTAGGAACCCTGACTCCCCCAGTCTTCAGCCCCCAGCAGCAGGCGTGCTTGTCGAGGCTTTTGTTCCCCTGCTCTCTGGCTCATTCGTTTTGGGCACTCAGATTTCCAGTGGCCGCGCCCCTTCAATAAGCACATTGATCTCGGTCTAGAGGCGGTTTTTTAGCCCTTTTCTTTGCCTTATTTTGTTGCTTTCTAGGCGTGGCTAATAGGATTCAGGACAACTGCTTAGCTTGTTCCCTGATGGGATCCTCCCGATTCTGGAATACTTTCTGGGCTATTTCTGTTAGTTCACTTATAGCCTTTCCTTCGAAGCCCTCCAATTTCTGTAATTTCTTTCTTATGTCCGGGGCTGACTGAGAGACGAAGGCCATATTGACCATGCGTCTGTGACTCTCATCATTGGGTCTAAGGGAGTATATATTCGATATGCCTCCAGCAATCGTGCTAAGAAAGCGCCGGAGATTCATCTTTTCCCTGCATGGTAGCATTCACCTCGGCCAAATCAGTGGGCTTCTTGGCTGCAGCCCTTAGACCCCTAAGCAGAGACTGGTGATAATGGCGCAAAGCCGTCATCCCTGCATCCGTATTCGGATTCCACCTGGGGGGGCTCGTGGGGAGTTGTTCCTCTAGTTCGTACCTTCTGGTATGTGAGTCCCCTTCTACATCCCCTAAGATAATTTTTGCCGCCTCCCTGTGTATTCTCTCTTTCTCCTCTGAAGAAAACAAAGTTGGCAAAATTTGTTGGCAATCATCCCAAGTGGGCTGATGTGTACGAAAAATGGTTTCGAGAAGAGATTTTAATTTCTGTGGATCCTCTGAGAAAGGAGGATTCTGATGTTTCCAATGATATAAATCAGATGTTGAGAAAGGGACATAAACCATCCGGGGTGGCCCCTGGGGTGCCCCTGGTTGCGGCAGAAATTCCCTTAAGGGCAAAAGAGGCACAGAGGAATCCGGGCCCAGCGGGGGCTGGTAGGGGGTTCCGCCCCTAGTGTGAGGAGGACTTTGGACTCCAACATCGGGCCCTGGTTCTGGGGCCCGTGGCTCCGGATCTTGGGGCGGGCCTCTTGGATAAGGCGGGGGATCGAATAGCCCGTCCGCAATGTCATCATTGTCTCCTGGAAGAACAGGGTATAGCCTGGGCTTAGGTTTTTCCTGGCTCGGAGCTCTCTCTTTTTCCTCTCCACTTGTATGAGGTATAGACTTCCCTTGCAGCTTAGGAGCTGCTACCAAAATAGTCTTCCTACCTACTCTGGTGTACATCTCCCCCGCCTTTAGTTGCTGGCATTTTCAGATGTCACTAGCCTTGTCAGACACGATGTCTACCCAAACATCAATGTATACCCTTTGATCGGGGTGGGGAACCTCGTACACAACGGACCTCACAGCAAACAAAAGACTCAAGTCAAAAGACCCTTCGGATGGCCAATCAACTCGGAATGTTGGCCACTCCAATTCCCAGAGGGTCCGGAGGACCCCAGGATCGGCTGGTGTTCCGTAGCCTCGGGATCTCCTAGAAAAGTCAGAAAAATTAGCAAGAATGCATTCAAGGGGGGTACGGGGCATTGACGGTCCTTGTCCCATCCTACCGAAAGCAAAACAGAGCAGCAGAGAACATGGAACACAAATAGACAGACAACCGTGGTCAAGACACAAAATACCAATTTCAGAACAGACGCACCCGAAAGTGCCAGATGGAAACCAGGTCAGGAATCGGCGTCCCGACCCTGAGGGGGAAGTGCGGTTAAGCGGCGTCCCGCCCGCAACAATCCCAAATCGCTCCGGAGCTACTGAAACAGACAGAAGGGGAAATCCCTTACCGAGATCCTCGAGGTCGAAGCCTAATCTGAATTAGCTGAATTGAAAGCCAGAACAAATGTAGGTGCGGAGGGCGAGGAGGCAGCCCTCCGCGTAGTCTGAGGAGGTCAACCCCACAGAAAAGGGGGACCTCGCGGGACGATCTTGCTGGGGCCTCCAAATGTTGTAACCCAGGAGATCAACCACACTCAGACTCAATGCTTTAGGTTTGAAGATGCTTTATTAAGCTAAAGCCTGCATGCAGGGTCTGCCATCTACGGATGCAGCCGAGAGCAGCAGCCCCGAGAAGCTAAAATGGCTGAGTTTTATAGGGGGCTCGTAATGCAAATTGCAAGCAAGCCGGATGTTCAGAAGCAGATATCAGCGGTTAGCTGGCCTTGCAGAAGCATTCTTGGCATGTACACCCTGCAGATGGTTTTCTCAAGGCTCAAGACGCTCTCAAGATGTCCTTGTAAGATCGCTAGGAAAGGGAGGAGGTTTAACTAGGAGACGAGTGGAAAATTTTCATTGGCCCTTTGTTTGGCCGTGAAGGCCTCTGGGAGACTCGGGGCACTCCCAGACTCTAAGACTCTAACACCTTTACCAAGTTAGGAAAGTTTTGTGTCAGTATTTCTTCAAATATATTCTCTAACCCTTGCTCATTTTCTTAGTTATCTGCAACTCCTAAGATGTGGATGTTGTTATGTTTCCTATTGTCCCACAGTTCTCTTAGGCTCCCTTCCTGTTTTTTAATTGTTTTTTCTCTTTGGCTCTCTGATTGGGCTATTTCTTTCTATCTTGTCTTCTAATTCACTGATCTGATCCTCATCCTCCTCTACTCTGCTGGTTATTCCTTCCAATGTGTGTGTGTGTGTGTGTGTGTGTGTGTGTGTGTGTGTGTTATTAATATCCTCACCTGAGGACATTTTTCCATTTTTTGTTCAGATAGAGTGAGAGGGAAAGAGAGGAAGAGAGAGAGAGAGAAACATCAATGTGAAAGGGACACATTGAGTGGCTGCCTTCCCCATGACCCAACCAGGGCCGGGGAAAAACTGCAACTGAGGTACGTGCCCTTAGTGGGAATCAAACCCGGTTCTCTCTGAACCGCAGGCTGATGCTCTAACACCTGAGCCAAACTGGCCAGGGCCCAAAGTATTCTTTGTTTCTGCTATGTCATTCTTCATTTCCAATTGGTTGGTTTTCAATGTTTCTATATCTTTACTCATGCTGTTGATCTTACTCATGATTATTACTCTGAACTCTCCCTCTGATATCTTTCTCAATTTCCTTTCATTTATTTTATCTTCTGTTGAATTATCTTGTTCTTTCATTTGGAATTTGTTTCTTTGTTTCACCATTTTGGCTATCTCAGTGGGTTTTGGAGCCTGCCAAATTTTCCCCATGGGTGTTGGTGTTCTGCTGTTTGTGGCTCCCTTTACTGGGTTTGGATGAGTGTGGGAGGACCCGCATTAAACATCACTGCCAAGTCTTACTTTCCTGGGTAGATTTTCAAGCCCAAAAAAGGTTCAGTTATCCTCTAGCTTTTTGCCTAGAGGCTATTAGTCTCAGTTACTTATGAACCTTGGGTTGTAGCCCTCAACTGATTGAAAAACTCCCTCAGGTGTTCAGGGTAAGAGGATTTCCAGCAGGTGGGGCAGATGGTTGCTGGCTGTTAATGAGCCTCAATTTACATTTCTCTGGCCTGGCCAGATGGTGTTAAATTCCTGAGGGAGGAGCTGTTGCTTCTCCTCAGGGCTCTGGGGCTACTGTCCTATAAGGGTTTGCTTCAGCACTAACCTCCCAGTGCCCTCCAAATCCTGAGTCTCTGCACACAGTTCCAGTCTAGTCTGCCCTCCCTCTGCTGGAGCCCCAGGTGAGTGGCTGTAGCTAATTTAGTGCTCTGTCTGGCCCTCTGGGTTGTGGAGCTGGCTTGGGATTTTAACTGCAAGGGAACTGCTCACAGCCCAAACTGCTGCTGTCCATGGGGACCCAGCCCACCCTCTTGTGCCTCCACAGTTCCTACCAGGCTCAATTTAGTGTCCTCTTCCTGTCCCTGGTTGTATGTGTCATCTCCAGCTGCTTTTCTGTTGGTTTCTCCCAATGATTTGTCTTTATCTTAGTTGTAATTCCATTTGGTCCTGGGAGATGGTCTGTGTATCGTTCATTCACCCCACTGTCATTTTTGAATCTTTCTAGATTTTTTTAAATGTATTTTTATTGTTGGCAATAGTAAGGTTTCCCCCATTTTCTTTCAATTTCCCACCTGAAACCAGCCCCACCCACCTCCCTTGGGCCATCACCAAACTATTGTCCATAGTCCATGGACTATGTATATATGTTCTTTGGCTAATCTCTTCACCCTCTTTTTCCATTCCTTCCAATACCTCTCTACTCTGACATCCGTCTGTCCAACATTGGACATGCCTCCAGCTCTATTTTGTAGGTCAGGTTATTGTTTTATTAGATTCCACATATAAGTAAGATCATATTGTATTTGTTGAGTGCTCAATAGGCCATCTAAATCTGGAAACTCCTGTCCTTTAGTTCTGGGAATTGTCTTCAATTGTTTCTTTGACAATCTCTCTTTTTTTTTTTGCTTTCTCTTAGAAGATAGAACCTCCTGACTGATTCTTTAATTTTTAAAATCTTTTCACCTTTTTTTTTCTATTTTTTTTCTTTTGAAATTTTAGTTTTACTATTCAACCCTCCTTTTGAATTTTTATTTCTGATCTCGAAATTTTAATTTTCTGTAACTCTTCTGTTTACCAGTGTTTTTTTAAAAAATCTATTGTTTCATGACTACAGTATCTCCCACTACTTAATGTGCCATTTAAAACTTCGACTTTTATTTCCCCTGCATTGTTTCTGTCCTCCAATTTCTTTATGTTTGTTTTTTTATCATTAAAGTATATCCTCAACCCTGGCTGGTTTGGCTCAGTGGTTAGAATGTTGGCCCATGGACCAGAGAGACCTGGGTTCGGTGTCCACTAAGGGCACGTACCTCAGTTGCAGTTTGTCCCCAGCCCCCATTTGGGTCATGTGGGTGGCAACCCCTCGATGTGTCTCTCTCACATCCATGATCTCCCTCTCTTCCTCTCTCTCTCCCTCCTCCTCTATGTGAAGATAAATGTAAAAATGTCCTCGGGTGAGGATAAAAATAAATAAATAAATAAATAAATAAATAAATAAATAAATAAATAAATAAATCCATCCATCCTCGGGTGTTTTTAGCACAGTGCTAAGAGCTGTGTGAGTGGCCAGAGCCCCCGAGGGACCAGGAGATGTCACTGCAGATCAAGTGGCATTTTGTGTGGAGTCTCCCAACTGCCGTTATGTTTTGAGCTCGTCATTGTCCCTAAAGTGGGTCCTTCCATCTCCTGCCTAGGAGACATGAGCTAATTGGAGGAAAGGAAAAGCCATAAGATTTTAGGGGGTCCTCCTGTTTGTACCCCTATTGGTTGACATCTTTTGAGGCCTCTGATGCCTGAAACTTTGGGGGCCCCTGGGACCCAGGAGACTCTTCTAGGCTCCTCCCTCTGCCTTTGTCTACTTTCCTAGTTACCAGTTCCCACTTCTTTCTGACTTTCAAAAAGTATCACAGTTGTTCCCTCTTCTGGTGTTTTCATCCGTCGCTGTCTTGATGTTAGTGGGCTTCCGGGCGAGACCCGCAGGCACAGGGGTGTCTGCTGTGTTCTGAGGAGTCCTAAGATGCTCCGGTTCTCCAGGAACATACCTGCTGGTGAGGTGACAGGTGCCCCAGGCAGGGAGCCGAGAAGGAAACATGGTCCCGCCCCCACCTTCGCAAACCCCATGAAGGCCTCTTAGTGGGGAATAACCCTTAGACTGCTCCTCCGCATTTTAATTGTGACCCTTGCTTCGGTAGCAGATTGGTCTTTTACTACGGATTGCTCTTTTACCTAGTGATAGGAAATATAATTAAAAAAAATAAAAATCTTCCTGTTTCTAAAATGTTTAAGGGGAAAAGGATATGATAAAAAATAATTCAGAAGGTAAATTGTCCTTTTAGTTTTTTAAATATAATTTCAATTAATCAGTGTTTTACCCACCACACACTTCTTTTCATTATTCTTAGGTTATTTTGGATCTTTGAAAAGTCACTGATTATAATTGATATCCTTAGACAATTGCTTAATAACTTTTCATTATTCTTAGGTTATTTTGGATCTTTGAAAAGTCACTGATTATAATTGATATCCTTAGACAATTGCTTAATAATCTTGTTCAGATTATTGAATATCATTATAACTAACTCAGACCACTAGGTAATTTTTTGTTTTTGTGTTGAAGTCAAGAGGTGAGGATTAAGCACCAGGCTTAATATTCAAATCCTTTCCTTCTCTCCTGAGTGTCACAGTTCTAGTTAACAGGAGTTCTGCACAGTCCTTTTATTTATTATTTTTAAATTTATTATTATTTTTTTTATTTATTGATTTTAGAGAGAGAGGAAGAGAGAGGGAGAGAGATAGAAACATCAATGAGAGAGAACATTGATGGGCCGCCTCCTGCACGCCCCCACTGGGGATCAGGCCCACAACCAAGGCATGTGCCCTGACCAAGAATCGAACTGGCGACCTTGTGGTGTATAGGTTGATGCTCAACTGCTGAGCTGCACCGGCTGGGCTGCACAGTCCTTTTAAAAGCACAAAGAACATTTTTATAGATGATTGTATCCTCTTAAGTAAATATTTCACTGGGATAAGAAAAAGATGAAGTGTTTTTAAAATGTGTTTTCATACTGATTTACCTAAATAGTTGGCATTTAAACTAGTTGCATATTGGATGGTGGAGGTAGTATTGCCCAAAACACAAAACTCCCAAATTCGGGTTGTCTGGGATCAGGAAATTCAGACAGAAGTGGGTTTCAGGCATTTCTGTGCTGATATTTAGAACCGAGCCCTGGAAGTCTGACGTGCGTTCCTGCCGTCTGGGTCCTTACTGACTCGGGGATGAAATAAAACGGTGACGGGCTCCCTGCCCCAGAGACGTTAGAAGAGATGAGTGTGGGGCGCAGGGTGCGGCGCTCTCTGAGCGTAGTGCCAACGAGAGGAAGCTGCCGATGGAGAGAATTTTTTAAGTGGAATTCAGGAAAACTGAGTCAGGATTCAGAAACTTTAAGGAGAACGGATTTGACCTGCACCAAGGGGCGGGCTGAAGAGGAGCTTTAGGGAAGAACGTATCTTGCCCGGCAGGTGTGGCTCAGTGGTTGAGCGTCGACCCTGCACCAAGAGGTCGCCGGTTCAATTCCCGGTCAGGGCACATGCCCAGGTTGTGGGCCGATCCCCAGTGGAGGGCACACAGGAGGCGGCCCATCGATGTTCTCTCTCATTGATGTTTCTCTCTTCCTCTCTTTCTAATACCAGTCAACAACAACAAAAAAAATTGAAAAAAAAAGGGAAGAACCTGTCTCATGAGCAGAAGGACAGATAAACCGGGAATTCAGACCAGGGATGGTTGTTACATTGAATGTAAAAATGAGACAATGTATTTAATTCCTATGTGTGTATTTAATTATATTCAAAGGGCAGCTCAGACTAGTCTAAGCTGGTGTTTAACTTCCAGTAACTGTTGATGCCGGAGGGTCCAGGATGGCCGGGGAAGGAACGAGAAAGACGAAGACCCCTGGCCCTGTGGGGGTCGGAGAAGGTCACTGGGCAGCTCCGAAGGGCCTGAGATTCTGCCCGAGAGCCGCTCAGACTCCGTTCCACCCGCTCGCTGAGCGAAAATGCTCCGGATTCTGAGCCCTGAGCTGGTTACAGCTGGGACCAAACACCACTGGTCTTGAGATTTTCCAAAATTAAATTTGTTCTGTTCTCTCTGTGTTCTTTCAGTTATATCCATTTGCTGTTTTCTTTTTATATTCCTTTTTTTCCTGTTTTCCCTGCTCTCTTACTGTTCTTCCCAGTTTTGTCAATCTCTCCGTCGTCTCCTTTTTCTCTGTTTCCTGCTTTTCTTTGTTCTCTCTTTTTAATTTTCTTATTTTTACTGTTTTCCATTGTCTTTTTTTGTTTGTTTTATTTTCTCTGTTCTCTCTTTTTCTCTTCATTTCCTCTTATTCTCTTTTTCTGCTTGTTCTCTGTTCTCTATTTTCTGTCTGGTGATTTTTTTTTTTCCTGTTTGCTCTGTTCTGCTTTTGTTCGCTCTCCGTTGTCTCTTTATCTTTCTGTTCTCTTCACGTTATTTGCTCTTCCTTTTTGCTGTTGTCTCCATTTTCTCCATTCTCTCTGGTTTTTGTTGTCTTTGTTTTTCCCATTTTTTTCTGTGTTCTCTCCGTTTTGTCCTTTCTGTTTGTTTGGTTTGATTTTTCCATTTTCTCTTTTCTCTCTGTCTCACCTGTTTTTTCTGTTCCTTTTTTCTCTCTGTTTTTTTCTGTTCACTTAGTTCTCTCTACATTTTCTCCGTTTCCGCTCTTCTCTATTTTCTATTTTTCTCTTCTCACTTTTTTGTCTCTACTTTCTTTGTCCTTTTGTTCTCTTTTTTCTCTGTTCTTGTCCTTGTTTCGCTCTCTCTGTTACCACTTTGCTCTGTGTATGTTTTTGTTTTCTTTGTTTTTCTTTTCATTCTTTCTGGTCAGTCTGTTCTTTCTCTTATTTGCTCTGTTTTCTCTCAGGGCCAAATAAGTTGTTTTTACCTCTGGTAGTTTCAGACTTGTGGTAGAGATAGTTCTCACTTACATCTTGTACTGCGACACCAGATTATTTTATTTGCCTAAAAGCTCCTGAACTACTTAACTAAATAAAAAATTATAGTTGTTTTTATTTTATTACATGTGTATTTTTATCCTCACCCGAGGACTTTTTTTTTTTTTTGCATTTATCTTCAGATAGAGCAGGAGGAACTGCAACCGAGGTAGGTGCCCTTAGCCGGTACTGAATCCGGACTCTCTGGTCTGCGGGGCCCATGTTCTAACCACTGAGCCAAACTGGCCAGGGCAAAATCATAGTTGTTTTTATTCCAAATGTCCCAGACCGTTCAGAGACCATTTTTAACTGGCGTCTGCATCCACCCGAAATGCGAAGTTCCCTAAGGCCGTCCTAACCCTTCACTCTGGCCAGTGCTTGGGCGGGGCTGGCTGCGCGGGGTTCAGGACAGAGTCCGGTGGTCTCCGGCCTCCCGAGAACAACCCTAAGTTCAGCCAGGTCACCTGCGCCCGGGTGAGCGCGGCCCCGGGGCAGAGTCCTCGTTGCCGGGAGCTGTTCATTGCTCCGCAGTCCCCGACGTGCAGGGACAGGAAAGGTCAGGACCCGGCACGCAGGTCCCAGCACAGCAGAATGACCTCATCCTCGGAGTCTGCTGCTCACTGAGCTGGCGGAACCTCACGTCCGCAGAGCCTGGGCCAGGGGCGCAGGGGCGGGTTGCTCGGACCTGTGGTCGGTTCTGCGGGTCTGCTGCGGGTCCAGGCCCAGCACGGACCCTGGGAGGCTGGAGGGGGAGGGAACTGTGTTGCATTTGCATCCTTTGCTGTTTGCATCACAGAGACAGTGCCGGACTGTGAGTTACAGGGGCCCCGAGTCCTGGTTTGTGGGGAAGATGATAGTTGCCTGACTGACACCGTGGCCAGGCCAGGGACAAGGGGCCGGGAGGGGCTGGTTCAGAAGCGCAACCACAGCGGGAAAGGTCTGCCTTGAGGAGAAAGGTAGTTGAGGGTGTTGGCGGTCACCTTCCTCCCGACGCACGTGCAGTGCGGGTCCGGCCGCGGGGAGGTCCCGGGACAGGTCAGACGTGCTGCGGCCTGAGACCGAGGTCTGGACACACTGTCTGCCGTCCGACCTCAGGCTGCAGTTCCACCACTGGACCGGGTTCTATGCAGAAATGAGCGTAGTTGCTCGGTGCTGTGTCTCCAGGGGTTTGCGCACATCGCTCCCATCAGCCGGCCTAAGAGGACTTGGTGTTAGTCCTTCCAGAACCGTCCGCCGGCGCTCGGGGGGCGGGGAGGGGGCCGCCCCTGCGCTCGTCCCCCCCCCCCACCCCCCGCTGGGTCCCCCACCGTCTGGACTGTGGTTAGACCCTTCCTCGTTCACGTCGCGTCAGGAGGTCGTTTCTCTTTCTTCTGGGTGTTTCTCCAGTTTTTCTGTTCTGTCTCCTCTTCGATCTCGGTTTCCCAGTTCTCTCCATTCTTACGGTTCTGTTGTTCCTTTTCCCTCTGCTCTGTTTTCGTTCTTTCCTTTGTCTTCTCTGTTCTCTTTGTTCTTCGTATTTTTCTGTCTTCTCCGTTCGGCCTGTGTTATCTTTGTTTTGCCTGCGCGCTCCGTATGCTCGTCGTGCTTACTGTTTTCTCTTCCACTTTCTCAGTATTTGTTGTTGTTCTCTTCCATCTGTTTGTACTCTCCTTTTTAAAAGAGATTTAAGAACGATTTTTAGAGAGTGTAGAAGGGAGACGGAGAGAGAGAAACAACAGTGCGAGAGTGGAGCATGGACCCTGCTCCTGCGAGCCCCCCATCAAGCCCCGCGGGGCACTGAGCCCACCGTCCAGGCGGGGGCCCGACCAGGAGCCCAACCAGCACGTATCGGGTCACAGGACGGGCCGCCCGACAGGCCAGAGCGCTCCGCTTCCTTCCTTCCCTCCTGTTTCTTGTTCTCTTTTTCATCTTGTTTTCTTCTCTATTTTTTTAAAAAAATTTTTCCTTTATTGATTTTAGAGAGAGAAAAAGGGAGAGGGAGAGAGAGAGAGAAACATGGATGAGAGAGAACACGACCGGCCGCCTCCTGCACGCCCCCGACTGGGGATCGGCCACGACCTGGGCTTGTGCCCTGACCGGGAATCAGCTGGCGACCTCGTGGTGCAGGGTCGAGGCTCACCCACTGACCACACCGGCCGGACTCTTCTCTATTCTTAATGTTTCCTTTGCTCTCTTTGTTTTCTCTTGTTATTTTTCTCTTTCTTTTCTCCTTTTACTCTGCTTTTATTTCCCTGTTCTCTCTGTTTCACAGTTTTTTCTTCTTGTTTTGTCTGCTCTTTGTATTTCCTTAGTTCATTTCGTTTCCTTTGTTTATTTTTTCTAGTTCATTTTCTTTGTTCTCTTGGTTCTTATTTCTGTTTTCTCCTTTCTCTCTTTGTTTTTTCCTGTTCTTTCTGTTCTCACTGTGCTCTCTCTATTTTCTGTTCTGTTTTTCTCTTAGAGTTCTCTCCACTTCCCTTTCTCTGTGTTCTCTGGACATTTCGGTCTCTCTGTTCTTATGTTCTCTCTGTTCCCTCTCTGTTTTTTCTGTTCTTACTGTTCTCTGCTTTTTCCGTTTTTCTTGTTCTTGCCATTTCTGTTTGTTCTTGCCATATCCTGTCTTCTTTTTGATCTCTCTGTTTGATATTTTTTCCAATTTTCTCCGTTCTTTCTTTGTTGTCCTTGTTTTCATCATTCTCTCTGTTCTCTCCATTTCCTTAGTTCTTTCTCTTCTCTCTTTGTTCTTTCCCTCATTTTCCTTTCTGTACTCTGGTCTTTTTTCTTATTTTATTTTATTTTTTATTTCTCTTTTTTATCCTCACCTAAGGACATTTTTGTTTTGTTTTGTTTTGTTTTTGATATTTTGTTCAGATAGAGTGGGAGGGAGAGAGAGAGAGAGAAACATCGATGTGAAGGGACACATTGAGTGGCTGCCACCCGCACGACCGACCAGGGCCGGGGACAAACTGCAACCGAGGTCCGTGCCTTTAGCGGGAACTGAACCCGGGTCTCTCTGGACCGCAGGCCGATGCTCTAACCGCTGAGCCACATGGGCCAGGGCTGTTTTATCCATTTTTTTCTGCCCCAGTCAGTCTATCCCTGTTTTTTCGTTTTTATTCTGTCTCCTCCCTTTTTTATGTTTTTTTTTTTTCATTTTCTCTGTTGTCCTTCAGCCTTTTGTTCTCACATTTCATTTGTTCTGTCTTTTTTCTCTTGATTCTCTCTGTTTTCTCTTCACAGTCTTCCTTTTCTCTATTTACTCTGTTCTCTCCACTTTCTCCCTTCTCTTTGTTCTCTCTCTTTTTTTATCCTCACCCAAGGACATTTTTGCATTTATCTTCAGATCGAGCGGGAAGGAAAGAGGGAGGAAGAGAGAGAAAGAAAAACATCGACCTGAGAGAGAAACATAGACTGTGCCACCCACACAACTCCAACCAGGGCGGGGGACACACTGCAACCGAGGTTCTGCCCTTAGCGGGAACCGAACCCGGGTCTCTCTGGTCTGTGGGCCGGCACTCTAACCGCTGAGCCAAACCGGCCAGGGATTTCTCTTGTATACTCCCCATTTCTCTTTTCTCTTCAATCTTTCCATTTCTTTGTTCTCTCTGTTCTTTCTTATTCTCTGTGTATTTTTTCTGTTTTCTTTGTATTCTTTTGTTTTTCTTTTGGTTTCCTCTATTCTTTCTGTTCTCCATTTCTTCCATTTTCTGTGTTCTCTCTGTATTTCTTTGTTGTCTCCATTTTCTGTCTCCCCTCTGTTCTCCCTTTGTTTTCCATTTTCTTTGTTCTTTCTTTATCCTCCACATTTTCTCTCTGTTCTCTTTTCTTCCTCCATTTCTCAACAAAACACATGAAGAAGAGCCTTGTTAAGGTCCTGAATCACGATATTTCAAAACACTGGAGAAAAGGCTCCCACAGGTGGGGCGGGGGGGGGGTTGGGGTGGGTGCGCACGGAGACCACACACCTGGAACCACATTAAGATCAGATTCTCTACGAACCGAGCTTCTCCACAAACACACTCATTTCCAACCTAACATTCCCCCAGCTGACTATCAAACACGTGTGAGACCAGAGTAAGGACACTCTTTTACGTGCAACACTTCACAATTCCCTGCTCACAAGTGGGGGACAGGGGATGCTCGACGGCAGCAGGGTGTCACCAAGAAAGGGGGATGGAGCAGGAGATGGAGCAGGAGCCTGCAGGAGGCCGGGAACCAGAAGGGAACAGCCGACAGGATGTCTCCAAGGAACAGGTGACGCTGAGCAGATTGGATGTGTCAGGACACAGCGAGGGAGGTCTGTACGCCGGACGGACCACCTTACATATTATAATGTAATGTAATATAGACAAACAGCTATAGATAGTTTTCTTTTATAATAATAATTTTTAAATCCTCACCTGAGTATATGCTTATTGATTTGAGAGAGAGAGAGAGAAAGAAACATCGATCCGTTGCCTCCCATACATGCCAGGGATCAAACCCACAACATTTCTGGTGCACAGGATGATGTTCCAACCCACTGAGAAACCCGGCTGCGGTGATAATTCTTATCTTTGGAAAAACAAAAAGTGCTACAAGAAAGGTAATATTCATACTATATCCCAAGGCTCAAATGTGAATTATCTTTACACAGCTGTAACAATAAATATTGATGTAACCAAAAATTATTTTGAAACTGTATTAGGAAAATAAGTGTGGAGGGTGTACAGACATTTAAGAGAACTAAATATGTATCCATTGATTTCCTGTATCTGCAACTGAAAAAGGGACACAGCTGTGTAGACCAATTATTTTGAATATAAAAGCAAATACCATAAAAAAAACAAACAGTGAAGAGTTGAAAGTGGCTGCCCTGGCCGGTTTGGCTCAGCAGTTAGCATGTCAGCCCAAGGACCAAAGAGTCACGGGTTCGATTCTGGTCAAGGGCACGGACCTCAGTTTCGGTTTGTCCTGGCCCTGGTTGGGGTCATGTGGGAGGCAACCAATTAATGTGTTTCTCTCACATTGATGTTTCTCTCTCTCTCTCTCTCTCTCTCTCTCTCTCCGTCCCCCCCGCCCCATTCTATCTGAAGGTAAATGGAAACAGTATCCTCGGGTGAGGATTACAAAGACGAGAGTCGAAAGTGGCTGTAGTTGCAGAGTGGGAATTGGAGATGGAGGGAGCTCGGCAAGGGACAGCTGCTTTTTGTTATAAGCCTCATGGAACTGAACTTAAATTATAACCATATATAACATTGATTAAAAATAGAAAGTATTCAACAGAAGAAAATATAATTCAAGACATTCATTTTTAAAATTAGTCATAAATTGCCCAGCCACAGCTCAGTGGTTGAGCGTGACCCTGCACCAAGAGGTCACCGGTCTGATTCCTGGTCAGGGCACATGCGCAGGTTGTGAGCCCGATCCCCAGTGGGGGGCATGCAGGAGGCGGCCAATCGATGTTCTCTCTCATCCATGTTTCTATCTCTCCCTCTCCCTTCCTCTGTCTCTAACATCAATAAAGAAAAAAAATTAGTCATAAATTGGGTCAACTTGCACATATATATATAGGTGAGGCACAGCCGTGAGCACGGAGATTAGATACATACATGCTTATATTTGTATGCATTATTTAATTTGGTCAAATCCCCCACACTTCATAAATGAAGAAATAGGCTTACAAAAGTAATTTGCACAAGATCACACTAGTAGCCAGTAGTATGCTTCTCCTGAAACAAAAAATAGGAAACAGAGGATTGTGGTGCATTCTCAGAATTGAAAGTATAATCTCATTAATGCGAGACAACTTGACCATTTTCTTTCTTTAAAAAAAAAGTTTTTTTTCCTTTACTGATTTTAGAGAGAAAGGAAGGGAGAGGGAAAGAGAGAAACATTGATGAGAGAGAACATCGATGGGCCGCCTCCTGCACGCCCCCCACTGGGGATCAGGCCCACAACCTGGGCATGTGCCCTGACAGGGAATCGAACTGGTGACCTTTTGCTGCATTGACCATTTACTTTCTGACTCTGATCTGATTATTCTTTTTTCACTTGTTTTCACATAATGCTTATATTGGAGTTCATCTGCGATCACACCTGGGTGATGCTGTGCTTCTGGGCCTCTGTGATTCTGCACAGTTGAGAACCTCCACCGTTCACAGCTGATTCTCCAGTTCTAGTTCCCATTTTCTTTGTCCACTTATAATTCCCTTAAGAGTAGAAACCTTGGCTTTAATTTTCTTTGTGTGTCTCCATAGCATCTTAAATTGTGATTGTCCAATAAAGGTTTCCAAATGGTTAGATAAGGCTACCACTTTACCAAAAACACCACACAAACGAGGTGATCCATTTTGTTGACAGCTGAACACCCCGAAGAGACCATCTAGTGTGTTGCTTTGTGTTTGTATAATCTCAAAAGCACGAAATCCACAAATAATTATTTTATGTTAATCCAATAAAGGACTCTATAAAGTGATACATGTGTCATTCACTGATGCTGAAGTAATATTCCGGTTAGTATTTTGATGGTCACAAAATGCCTTCCCGGGTTTGTCTGTCTAGGTTCCCCTTCTTTCTGCTCTGTTTTCTGTATTCGAGCCGCACCCCGATCCAGGGACACGGTGGCCGCAGGCTCTCCCTGTGCGAGGGAGCAGGTCCTGCCCCGCCCTCCGAGCCTCGGCGTGTCCGGCCAACCCCGCAGGACCGCGCGGCCGTGCGCACCCCAAGCCCCGGGTCCTCGCCGTGCGGTGAGGTTCACCCAGCGGCTCACACCCGTGTCTGGAGCGAGGCGCTCCCAGGAGCACAGCGTCGGAAAGGACGGCTCAGAGCAGGGTGAGCGTGTGAGTGTCTGTCGCGCTGACCCTCTCTGTCCACCAGCGGTGAGATCCAGCCCCGCTTTGCACCCTCCTGGGAGGAGCGGTTTCCAGTCCCCGTGGGCCTGCGGGGAAACCCATGCGCCCTTGGCCGCTAGGACTCCCAGCGACAGCGGAGCACAGCAGCAGCTGAGCCCTCACTGTGTCCCCTGTGGCAGCTGCAGGCTATCCCCCCAGAGGGCTGACGGCGGGGCCCAGCAGCCAGGGGCAGGGCGGGCGCCAGACACCGGCTTCAGCCGCACCGGGCCCGGCCGGCCTGCAGGGACAGCTGGGGCCGCCAGGAGGCCCGCGAGGGCAGCGTTCCGTCGGGCAGCACGCAGTGCGCCCCCGGATGCGCCCGGGGAAACGCGGGCACGTGGAGTATCTCCGTGACCTCTACACGTCCACAGCACCGACGTGAACACGAGCGTGTGTGATGAAGGCGGGGGCAGGTGACCCTGTCAGAGCGGGGACAGCAACACCAAAGCCCCCGGGGCTGTCGTGCCCACAAAACGTGCCCCAGCCGTCCAGTGGTGCGAATTTAAATCCAAATCCTCCAAAACAAACTGGAAGAGGAAGCACAAGTCCTCAGCATAACGATATGTGCACTGTCAAGATTTTAGAAGAAAATATGAGAGTCATTCCTTCCTTCCATCTTCACTCAGTGAGCACATGCCGAGTGCCTGGCTTCCAGCACCGATGGGTGGACTTGCCTGCGATTAGGAGGAAACATGACACAGGTGCCTACCCTCAGAGCTGCCTGGGAAAGAAAATGAGAAGCACTGTAACAATTCAAAGAATGTATCATCGAAGAGCCGGGTAGGTTCTGAGGAAGGATACATCTTTACAGTTCAGAACCAGGAAACATTTCCACCTAGGAACACCTTTAATAAAGGCTACAAGACATCATTGAAAGAAAACGAAGAAGACACAAATAATAGAAATCAACATAGCTAAAATGGTCAATGTGATTATACAGATTTAATGCAATCCCCATCAAAATTCTAATGGCATTTTTAGAAGAAATGGAACAAAAACTGTACAGAACCTCAGAAGACCCCTAGTAGCCAAAACAATCCGGAGGGAAGACAACAAGCCCAGAGGTGCACACTACCTGACTCCACATTATACTCTGAAGCACAGTATTGGCAGAAGAAAGGACACAAAGGCCAATAGAAGAGAATTAAGAGCCTAGAAACAAACCCGCATAAATATGGGCAAATCATTCTCCACAAAGGAGCCAAAAACATTCAAAGGAGAAAAGAAAACCTCTTCCATAAATGGTACTTGGAAAATGGAAAAGCCACATGCAAAAGAATAACACTTTGCCCAAAAACTAACTCAGAATGAATCAAAGACTGAAATATAAGACCCAGAAACTAAAAACACATATAAGAAGACATAGGTACTAAACGTATGGACCTGGGCTTTAGAGAGAGTTTTTGAATTTGACCTCAAAAGCAAAAATAAATGAATGGGATGATATCAAACTGAAAAGCTTCCGCACAGCAAAGAAACACCCACAAAATAAAAAGGCAGCCAGCTGAATGGGAGAAGATGTTCGCAAACAATAGCTCTGTCGGGAGTTTATATCTAAAGTACACCAGGAACTCATACAACTCAACACCAAACAGACAATCCAATTTAAAAATGGGCACAAAGTGGGCAGAGGACCTCAACAGAAACTTCTCCGAGGAAGACATACTTGGCCAAAAAGTACACGAAAAGATGTTCGACTCCACTATTAGTGAAATGCATATAAAAACCACAATGCGGTAGCACCTCACACCTGTTAGAATGGCTGTTGCCAACAAGACTGTTGATAACACACCTGGGAGAGCTTGTGGAGAAAAAGGAACCCTCATACATTGATGGTTGGAATGTCAACTGGTGCGGTCACTATGGAAAACAGTATGGAGCTTCCTCAAAAAATTAGAAACAGAGTTACCACATGACCCAGCAACCCCTCTTCTGGGTATCTACACAAAACCTTGCAAACATTTCTCTGTGAAGGTGTACGTGCCCCCAAGTTCAGAGCAGCGTTACTCACGGTGGCCAGACTTGGAGACAACCAGAGTGTCCTTTGCAGGATGACTGGACAAAGAGGATGTGGTACATGTGCACAATGAGATGCTATGAAAACAGATGAAATACTGCCTTTGCTACAGCAGGGATGGATCTTGGGAATATCAGGCTAAGTAAAATAAGTCAAAAAAAAATTAAGAACCATATGATTTCACTCATATGTGGGCTATAAAACTTAAAGCAACAAATGGACAAATAAGGCAAACAAACAAAACCTCAGAGACACAGACAACATATGGTGTTGGCCAGAGCGAAGGGGGTGGCGGGGTACTGAAGGTCAAGGGGGTCGGCTATGTGGTGACGGAAGAGGACCTGACGTTGGTGGTGAACACACAGGGCACTAGACGGAAGATGTGGCAAAGAAGTGCACACATGACATCTGTATAATTTTATCAACCAGTGTCACCCCAATACACTTGATAAATTAAATCTAAATAGAAAAATGTTTAAATACATTTTGCAGCAAAAAAGGGGAAACATTTCCTTGAATTCTTGTATTTCGACAGGACCCTCCATGCACAACGTCCAACGTCAGTGAAAGCAGAGTCACCTGCATCTGGGAAGACAGTCTGTGTTCTCTCGGTTCTCGGTCACAATTCTGAAATAAACTTAGGACATCAGTCATAGTCATTTATATTCTGCACCGTATGCCTTGAGCTCTAAAGAACTATTTTCTCAGGAATTTCAGTGGGAGGGTCAACCAGATCAGACTAGTTACACAACGAGAAGACAGGTGAGGACCCCACCTCTGGGAAGGTGGGGTACACGCACAGAGACGACAGAAACTGCAGTCAGGTGAGGACCCCACCTCTGGGAAGGTGGGGTACACGCACAGAGACGACAGAAACTGCAGTCAGGTGAGGACCCCACCTCTGGGAAGGTGGGGTACACGCACAGAGACGACAGACTGCAGCAAGCCAGAGCTCCCAGCCCTGCGCACAGTGGTGGGGCGTCCCCTCTCTCTGTGCCGTGGAGACACGGGCAGGCTGTGCTCACACCGCCACCTGGCACATGACAAGGTGGTACTGCCCCGCCCCCTCCTGGATTCGGGTCGGAAGAGGCCAGCTAAAACAAAGGGTTAAATACGTGCAGAGTCTCAGAAGACAACAAACAGATGTCCAGGTTTCAAAGGAAAATCAGCCATCAAAGCAAACCCCAGAAACAGCTCGACTGGAATGGAAAACAGAACGCAGGCCAACACGAGGTTGCGGAGCTGTCAGCATGGTCTGACAAGGACTGGGAAGCCACCACCCTGTGGACGCTTCGGTGCCATCGCAGACGAGCTGGAAACAAACGAGAAAACAGTAGAAACCCTTCGCCAAGGGAGAGAACGCCTCACACACAGAAATGGAGGCCAGCAAGGACCAAATGTAAATGTACTCTATCTGATCAGAGAGAAAATAGAAGTGAAGAAAAAAACCAAAAACAGCCCCGGAAGCCTGTGGAACAATGAAAGGACATGTGCCGTAAGCCCTCTGAAGGGCCAAACGAGTATGTGAAGAAATAATGGCTGAAAACTCATATTTGGCAAGAGACATAAACCTACAGATCCTTGTAGGATAAACCCAACAAAGCAACACCCAAACATATCCTCATTGAACTTCCAAGTACTAATGATAGAAAAAAATCTTGAAGGCCATCAGGAAAAAATGACATCTGACCTACAGGAGGACAACAATGAGAATGATAGTGAATTTATCACCAGAGACCACGGATTAGAAAGAAATGACACAATATTTTTCAAGTGCTAAGAGACGAACTGCCAACACAATCTTACGTTCAGCCGGAAAGATCCTTCAAGCCTAAAGGGGAAATAAGACACGCTCAGTATAAGAAAAGCTTCCAGGACTGCACACCCACACACCTGTGCTAAGAGAATGGCTGAACAACATGCTCTGAATGGAAAGAAATCAGTACAAGAAGAAACCTTGGAACGTTAGGTGGAAAGAGGCATATGAGAAGCAAAAATGTTGGTAAATGTAGCAGCCTTTCCTTCTCTGGAGTTTTAGAACTGCGTTTCATGTTGGAGGAAATGTTGTAACACTGTCTGATGTGACTCTGAATGTAGGTAGAGGAAATATAGAAGATAATATTATAAACGAGGAAAGGTAAAGGGAGAAAAACAGAGGTAAGATTTCTAGACTTTCATCCAACTGAAAAAGTAAGTTCAAACCATGTGTTTGTGGTGATGCTGGTAAAACAGACCTACTGTGTTGTCAATCATGTAAAAGTGTAGCACCTACATTATGTACAGTACATAATGCCTGGTAATGAGAATAATGACTTCATTACAGGTTGATGTGTTACCATACTATACTTCTTATATGTATATTATATTCTTCCTATTAAAAAAATTTTTTTTCTCTATTGATTTTAGGGAGGAAGTGAGAGGGAGAGAGAGATAGAACATAGATTGGCCGCCTCCTGCATGCCCCTCCTGGGAATCGGGCCCACAACCTGGGCATGTGCCATGACCAGGAATCGAACCGGCGACCTCTTGGTGCAGGGTCGATGCTCAACCACTGAGCCACACCAGCAGGGCTATTCTTCCTATTTATAAAAAAATGTTTGCTGTAAACTGTATACCATGTCGTACCAGTAACAGCCTCATACATCCTGTGTTTACTGCGCCTCTTGATTGCGTCATTTCCTCTTGTGCTTACTGTTGTGTTACAACTGCTTACAGGATTCAGTACAGTAACATGCAGTACACGTTGCTTTTATTCATCACCTAGGAGCAATAGGCTATACCATCTAGGTTTGTGTAAGTCAACGCTATGATGTTCACACAATGATGAAATTGCTAACAACATATTTCTCAGGATATATCCCTGTAGTTAAGTGGTGCAAATCAAAATGAAATTCTAAAATTCTAAAAATTGTTCAAGTTACCTACAAGACAGCAGGAAAAAAATAAAAGAAACAAAAACATAAAAACCATACAACACACAATGTAACTGCAAACATAAACCTAACATATTAATAATATGTTGCATTAAATGTAAATGATCTAAATTCAACAGGTAAAAGACAGAGATTGGCAGAGAGACTGTAAAAATGTAAAAACATAATCCAACCATATGCTGGATATAATACATTATATTAACAGGCTAAAGAAGAAAAATTATATAATCAGATCTATTATTTGAGAAAACAAATTCAAAATGTTTGACATCTATTTGTGATAAAAAAAAAAATAAAAAGAGCCCTGGCCGGTTTGGCTCAGTCGTTAGAGCATCGGCCTGCGGTCCAGAGAGACCTGGGTTCGGTTCCCGCTAAGGGCATGTACCTTGGTTGCAGTTTGTCCCCGGCCCTGGTTGGTTGTGCGGGTGGCGACCACTTGATGTGTCCCTTTCACATCGATGTTTCTCTCTCTCTCTGTTCCTCTCTCTCCCTCCCACTCTATCTGAACAAAGAATGGAAAAATGTCCTCGAGTGAGGATGATTAAAAAATAAATAAATAAATAAATAAATAAAAAGAAAAAGAAAAGGAAAGTTCTGAAAAAGAAGAAATGGGGAATTTCCTTAACTTTATATATAGTGCATCTTACATAAAAGCTATAAATAACATTATAAATAGAAAAAGAAGCAAACACTTTTTTCTAAGGTCAGGAAGGCAAAGATGTCCATTCTCACCAGTCTTATTCAATATAGTGCTAGAAGTCAGCGCAATAACACAAGTAAAGAAATAAAAGGCATGTAGATGAGAAAGGAAGAATAAAACTGTATTTGCAGATGACATGATTGTCTACATAGAAAACTCCAAAAAATCTATTTTAAAAAGCCTCCTAAAACTAAACTCTGTGAGAAGCGAGTTTCTGTGGTTTAAGCCACCCGGTCTTTGGTATCTTGTTACAGCAACCCAAACAGACTTACACCTATTCTTAGTAGGAACCTCCCACTGTAATTCTATGATACCCTAGGATGTGGCCTTCTGTTTCAGAAAGCATTCACAGTTCACAAATCAAAATGAAATGTATGGTA
This sequence comes from Molossus molossus, assembly GCF_014108415.1. Lineage (NCBI taxonomy): Eukaryota > Metazoa > Chordata > Mammalia > Chiroptera > Molossidae > Molossus > Molossus molossus. Next base: position 108,579,766 of record NW_023425403.1, on the reverse strand, counting down.
AAACAAATGTCAGCTCTTCAGAAAGAATGGGAGCCCTTTTAATTCTGCGGGGGACAGATATCACAAAATCAAACACCCCTCCCCCCATAATCCACAACAGATAGAAATAAATAAAATTGAAGCTAAAGAAGTATAATTGGACTAGCATTTGTAGGATATACACCATCAAATAATTAAATCCCACATAAAAATAAACCTTACTCTTACCCTTACTGTAGAAGTAAGTTTTATGGATCATGCCTTCTTCCTCCCCCCCCCCCAATCCCTTAACATGCCTGCCAGTTCCCCCAGATGACCAGGAATCACCCCTGGTTGCACCCTCACCACACACACAAATGCTGTTCATTTTCCAAAAGGAAGACCACCGGCAGGCATTGCTTTTGGCTGCATCACTGAGCACAGATGCAGGCTGTGGGGCAGACAGTAGCAGTCAAAACCAGCATTCTTGTAGAGAGACGAACAAATGCATAGTTTATATAATTCCATGTAGTCAACTCTGCTACAAGGAAGAAACTAAATAAACAGAGATTTGGGGAACCATTGCGGATGAGGGTAATGGTTTTTTTAATTTTCTCCCCAAAGCCGTTTCCCATTCTGTAGTACCTATAGTACCTGTAGTATTCTTCCTCAGATACTGGTTTTCTCCCAACCTTTATTCTTGATTACTCAAGGTTTTGTTGTTTTTTGTTTGTTCTTTGCCAAGTGCTATTGCTTTTCCCTTCAAAGTGTCCATAAAATGCATGCCCTCTGGCCTTTTCCAGAGTCCCATGGACACTGTCCTGTGCCAGACACTCCTGACTCCGTGCCTGGATGGTTGCAATAGCTTTCTCATGGATCCCCACCTCTTATCTCTCTAAGCTTTTCTCCACCAACCAGTTCTACTTCATAGCCTGAGGATTCTTCTCCTTAATGATCGTTACCCACGTCACATGCTGCTCACTGTGCATTCAGCTTCAGGTTCCAGAAAGACTGTGAAGTGTGGTGGTTAAGCGGCTTTGGGGAGAAAATGAAAAAAATAATTAACTCTTATCCACAATGATTCCCCTGGAGTCAGGACTGCTAGAGCCAGAACCCGGGAGGTTTCGTTGCCCTTTGGGTTCATCCACTGTTACGTGGGATCATCATTCTCACCGCCGAGATGTCTTAAGGGGCAGAATTAGAGGAGGCACGGAAAGCCGTTAGGTCCTGGAAGGGGAATTTTCACCACGAGACAGTTGCCACCCTCCGCCCCGAAACCAAGACACAGCCACACAGCATTACTCGGTGTTCTACCTTGTAACATTGTCTTCTTATTTATCTAGTAAGTTTGACACTCCTAGGAAAGCTGCTTTCACACTGAGAAGCTGAAGGAACGATGCGTACAGCAGGCACTTGGGGACGCTGTGCCCACATCAGAGGGCCTGGCCGCACTTGGCTGTGAAGCTGGCACCCAAACCTGCATCCCCTGGGCCTGGAGTAGGGGGTCTTCGGCTGTTGGGGTGGTTGGCATTCTTACTTCTCAAGGTGTAGCTGAAGTGTCGCCTCTGTGGAGACCTCCCTGATACCCCCCCCCCACCGTGTCCGCACCCCTAAGTGACACGCCCAGTTGTATGGGGTTTTCCTCGGAGAGCCAGTCCGCCGCGGGCCAGAGCTCTGCGTTCCCAGGGTCAGCACAGGCGCCTGGCACTCAGGCAAGCGTTCAGTAACGCTCACGGGGTGCATGATGTCTCCTCCAGGGAAGGTCAAGGGGGGCAGAAACAGCACCTAGGAGAGGGGCAGAAGAAAAGCAGAAAGGAGGCTAGACGGGGGAAGGGTGTGTGGACGACCATTCCTCCTCATGGCTCTGAGTGGAACCACTGAGACCTAGATTGAACACAGGTGCAGCAGACGTACAAGCAGAATTTTTGCATCTAGCGTTACTATAGTCTGTCACTGTGCACAAGACAAGTGAAAAGAACCCACCCTCGTGGGGAAGGTAGCTGTTTTTATAGGCAGGAGCTCATGTTGCAAGTCCTTGTCGTGCAGAAAAGGGGGAGCTTAGCTTCATCATAGTTTTCAGGTCTTGAACCAAAATGTTATGGGAAGTTCCACCCAATCCCAACCTGGGACTGATTCTCACCCCTCCTATATCTCTTTTGTGTAGTTTTTGGGTGGACGTTCTACCAAGCAGTTAGAAATTTAGCCAATCTAGAGGGAAATAGAAATCAAAGCAAAGAGCCTGGCTTTCCTGTTACAAGGACAGTCAGCTGCTGAGAAATGGAGTATCAACACGGAGCCTTCTTTCCCAGAAAGGCAATTTTCTTCTTGGGACCCACTAACTCCTGGGTATAAATGGGTTAACTTTCTATGGCAGGGTGGAGGAATACATAGAGGAACTGTATAAGCGACAGGCTAACTTTTAGGTGCCAACCTTTCTTGGTAAGTAAATGAGAAATACAGGAAAAGCAGACTACGCACACTCAAAGAATCTGTCACCAGGAGGATTCTGAGACAGGACCGCTCAGGGCAAAGAGGAGGCAGCCGGCAGAGACGCAGTGTCCTCGGTCTTTACGGGGGTCCTCTGCGTTCTTCAAGGCACGGAAGAGACCGGCACAGACACTGACTGGCCATTTCTTTGCTGGATAATACTTTTCTTAAACAGCGAACCACTTCCGAGTGGTACCAGTGCCGAGGACCTGACTGTTCACTTGCAGCCTCTAGCCTCCAGCTGTTTGCTGCTGCCTCCCACCCTGAGCAGAGGTGAGCGGGCCAGGTGTGGAAGGCTGACTTGAACTTGAGTTGGAGGGTCTTCTACAAATTCTGCTGTAAACAAGGCCATTGCTCAGCCCCGACCGTATGACAATGCGAAACACGTGTTCCCCGGGGAAGAGCATGCGGTGCTTGGAGAAGCTGGGAGTACGCACTGCGGGGCCTTCGTTCACATTCCAGAGGGACCCGGTCCTTCTGTGCTCGGGAGCAAACGGAACAGTGTCCCGAGTGGCTTTGTTCCACTTTCACTCACCCCTGCAGTAAATGCCTTTTCTGTGGAGAGCTCCTGGCAGAGAGGAATCAAAGGTCATCAGTATGTTGATGGCATTTCCTAAGAGTCTTCTGAGTGGGTCCTCAGCACTGCATGGTGACCTCAAAAGCCAGGCTACCTTGGGGGAGCCAAGCCCGGAGGCCAGGTTGTGCACAGCGTTGCTCAGTGCCCGTAACGTTGTATCTCTATTAGATTAGATAACAGTGTATCTTAACGGCTGTTAAGCAAATTAATACGCGTAGGGAAATGACAATCCACAGGATTACATGACTAGTTTTATGCACCACAGGCCGCTCAGAGCGATTAGATTTTCTCCTGCCTACGCCAGGGCAAACCAGTGGGTCTGGCGCGGTCCACGGGCGAAGTGATCCCCTGACTCTGAAAAGCTAATGAGGAACAAATGGCACGTAACGGGAACCCTCGGGGTGACGGGTGGGCAGAGCGTGTGCGGGGTGTTCCCACCCACGTGCTGGTCTTGTATCTCCTCTGGGGACAACCTCGTTTCTCCCAAGGCTCCAGGGAGCAGGAGGCGGCAAGGGAGGTGGGGGACGGAGGGGCGGGTGGGTGAGGGTGGGAGCAGGAGACACCGGTGACCCCGGGGCCTGGGTCTGGGCCGGCCCGCCTGCGGCTCCCTCCGCAGGGCCACGAGGGACGCGGCCAGGCTCGGTGCTGCGGTGGCCGCGGGCGCGCTCCCCTTGGCGCCTCCCGGGCAGCCCGCGGGCGGGGCGCGAGCAGGCTGCTGGCGGCGGGCCAGGCGGCGCACTAATACGGGCGAGCAGGCTCCGGGCTCCAGCCTGACTGACGCCGGCTGGGCGGCCGCCACCGCTGCAGCCGGGATGCGGCCCCACTGCCGGCGCCGGGCGGGCGCGCGCACCAGGCTGGGCGCGGGCGCGGGCGGGGCGGGGCGGGGCCGGCGCGGGGCGGGGCGACAGTGCACCCGGGGCAGGTAAGAGGTGCCCTCCCGGGAGTGCGCGTGCCGAAGTGCCCCAGGAGGGAAGTGTTTGAGGCCGGTGTGCGTGGCTTTGTTCTCCGCCCGAGTCCGGTATTCCTGGCGGTGCCCTTTGGGGGGGACGGGGGGCTGGGTTAGGGTTGGTTAGACCCGCTGTCGTATTCCTGGCGGAGCCCGTTTGGGGGGCTGAGTTAGGGTTGGTTAGACCCGCTGTCTGTCCGTATTCCTGGCGAAGCCCGTTTGGGGGGCAGGGGGATGGGACAAGGAGCCTGCGGCCGCTCCGGGGAGCTGATCTCGCTCTTCTGCAGGGAGCAGGCGCCAGCTGCTGGCACCCGGACCGGTGGGAAGATGCGTGTGTTGGGGGGGGGGCGCCCGCAAGGCTGTGCCCAGGGCGTGGGCAGGGATGCGCTTGCTGTGCGCCCGGAGCACGGGGCCGCGGAGACCCGCTAGGAGCTGAGTAACTGTTCGCTGCGGCTGCAGTGGGGTGTGTGTGTGTGGGGGGGGGGCGGTGGGGAGATGAGGGGCATGATGGTGACTCAGCTGGCCGGTCTCCCAGGTGTTTTATTCTACTTCCCTTAGAGGCGCGAAGTGAGAGGGAGAAAAAGTCAGTTAGGAACGTCCTTCTGGTGCCTCTGGGCTGGGCGGACCGCGCTGGGAGCTGGGCTGTTGTATTTCCCCTCGCCTGCCGCTCGGCGCGGCTCTGGGCAGAGGGGAGCGGGCGACGGGTCGGAGCGTGGTGATGGGCAGGGGGAGCCCGCGGGGACACCTCTACGGAGGGCTGGGCGCCGACAAGTCTTCCAGGTTCCGTTCCGTCCGCCTCCCACCCTCCACAGTGGTCATTTGAAAGGATGGTTTAGAAATACTCTGTTGGCAGTTTCTGGGCTAGAACTGGTCCACCTAAGAGGTGACCTACCACCGATGTACATCCAGTTGTGGGATAAACGTGCATGTAAATTCCTGACCCAGTAATTCACAGTCAGGGACACATCCTCAGGACTGGATTGCTTTTGATGAATTCAGTTCGCAGGTACTGTTTTAGGGCCCTGCCTGGCTCATCTGTGGGAAGTGTGGTTTAGCAGAAATAAAAGGGGATAACAGTGAAGCCATAAGGCATTTAATAATGTTACCTCCTTGGCTTCACAAGCACTTAGGGCGTCCTTCTGGGTGAGGGAAATGTTCATGCCACAGGGTTACCTTGTGCCTGAGCGTTCCTGTCCTTGTGAGGGGTGCCACTGGGTGTTTACGTTGTAGAAGTCGTGATCTATATTTAAAGAGGAAGTGGAAGTAAAACCCAGGCACATTTTCCTGACCTCAAGGAGACGGTTCAGTGTGTGAGCTTCCCTGTGGTTGTAGGAAACGGGGGGCAAAATTCTGGACCACTGTCAGGTTTGTGGTTACCCTAGAAGGACACTGCAGATGAGGAAGTGATGTCATCATTTATAAATAAGGACCACTTTAAATACAATATGACAGAAACTTCCAATGATACAAATGTCTTTCGGGATGATAACTGCCGTCACCGATGGCCAGGCAGCTGGGTGCAGCAGCCGGCCTTGGGCCGGTCCATCCCATGCAGACAAACCCGTGTTTACGCGTGACCGGCCGTCGTTGTCAGCAACGCTTCCTGCCTCAGCGCCCTGGTCCGAGCGGCGAGGAAGAGATGCCAGCACGTTCTGATCTGAGAAAATTCGCTTTTTATCAGCACAGTGTTTGCTAAAAATCAAAGACATGAAGTTTAGGTTAAACCCCAAGTATTCTAAAGTTCGCACACCTTTGTCATCAATATTTTAAAGTCAGCACGAGCGATTTGACTTTTCTTAAAATCTCCTGCTTTTATACCCCCAGTTAATGAGTAATCAGAAATTATTTACCTATGTCAACTCGGCATCTCCAATTGCCCAAGACATGGACTAACAAAGAAGTTTTGTTTTTTAATGAAACATTGCCCAGAATATCTGTAAGTAATAACTGGTAAACCTGTTTATCCTTTCTAATTGTGCAGTGAGTTAGAGGAGAACACATCTGTCAAGAAATTATTTTATAAATATTAAAATATTTCACTTCAGCTTTATAAATAGTTTTAATTCTGATTAATGAGACTACACATTCCATTGCCAAAGTGGAGAGAGAGTGTTTAATAAGTGGTCACTGTAGCACTTAGATAACTAAGTAGTTTATGTCTGACATTCTTTCTGCAAAGAAATAGAACAGCGATTTCATCATATTCTGCCTTAACAAGTCTGAAATAACACTGATCCGCATAATGTATTCTGATTTAAGGGAAGGTGAAGGTTATGGGAAAATAAAGTTGTTTTTTTTTTAATGTGAAAGGCACAGCGCATTGAATTATAAAGCTCTGTGAAGCGAAGTACGGCTTCTCTGTGTATTTTGCCCGTCACATCTGGAGAGGAATTCAGAAACAAGAGTATTCAGAATAAAGCGGTAAAGACAGCATGAGCCCCTTCTAATAGTTGTGGTTCTCGGCCATCGGATTTATATTTCTTTGGTGACTGTTGCTAGTAAGTCGAAAATCATTCTAACTCAAGAGCAAACAGTAAATTGTAAGTAGTTATAACAGGATGAGCGCGTTATTTTTTTCTGTTAACCCAGTGAAGGGGCACATCAGGAGTAGGGACTTAATAACAAAAACAGATATCACATAGCAATAAAGTAATCTTTGAAAAGAAGTGTCCCTATACATTGTGTCTCTTAAGCAAGGTGCAGGAACTGAAGTTGTTGCGGTTGCAAGGTGTTAGCATCAGGAACCTTCACGACAGAAAGCTGGTGGGCCCATCCTGAGACTTCCACCTGAACCTCCCTGAGAACCACACACAGGGCGGGGCAGACGAGGGGTTACAGCTGTTCGTATGGAAAATAATACACTGAATAAATTATAACACAGGAATAAACTGCTCTGTGTGCTCACAGCTGTCAACCTCTGTGCGCCCCACGCTGTTCTGTTCTCCTTTGCCGCCGGCCTCGGGCCAACCCGGACCACTTTCCCAGGCTGGTGCGCCCACCCCTATATTCTGCGCTGCAGTTGAAGTGGGAATTGTAGTTTCCCACACGCATCCTGGCTTCCCGCTCCTCTGCACCTTCACAGCGCTAAGTCCTCGCAAGCCTTTCCCTGCCTCCCGTCTCCCCAGATCCCAGACTTGGCACCTTGCTCACCATCTACGGCCCTGCTAGGTGCTGCCTCAGCCTTTCTCTGGTGACCCTGGTCACTAGTGTGTCCTTGGAGCTGCTGTGCTTCTTTGCATTTTGCACTCTTGCTACATCTTATCTTGTAATCAGCTGTTTATAGGCTAATTTATTTCTTCTCCACGGGTGATCCTCTCAAAACCTGTGAGGGAAAGAGCTGTTGTTTCACCTCTTTTCATTCTTTTAATGCCGACCCAGTGCCCTGTGCGGGGCAGCCAGTAAACACACCTTTCAGCGAGGGTCTCTTAGGAAATAAATCTGGAAAGGGATCCCCAGGCAGGAGGCTGGAAGGTCCGCCTCTCGAACAGCCCGTGTTGAGCAGAGCGGAGCACCTGTTGGAGGGTGGAGAGCTTGTCCTGAAAGCCGTCCTCCGTCCAGCCGAGCCCTCGTCCCGCACGCTGTGCCCGCTTACGGGCAGGACGGCGTCCGGAGACCCTGCTTGCATTCGCCCTTTTCCGTATCAGATTCGCCAAGTACACAATGGAAACCATTTAGCAGAGAAAAACAAAAACAGATTTTAATGTGATATGGTGGCACAGTGACACTCTAGCGGGATCCGCAGAAAACTGCCAACACGACCTCCTCCTCCCGCAGCAGCGCAGAAGAATTGATAGTTTTCGAGTGACGGGCTGTGTTGGTCAGAGTCGCTGCAGGAGTGGTCTTGTCAGCCTTGGCACAAAGCTGAGTCCCTCTTCCGTGCCCCGGCCGATACATTCCCCACTGATTCTTTCTATTCTGTTTTATTTTTGTTTTGTTTTGTTTTCTTTTTTTTTTTTATCCTCACCCGAGGACATTTTTCGATATTTTGATCAGATAGAGTGAGAGGGATAGAGAGAGAGAGAGAGAGAGAAACATCAACGTGAAAGCGACACATCGAGTGGTTGCCACCCGCACGACCCAACCAGGGCTGGGGACAAACTGCAACCAAGGTACGTGCCCTTAGCGGGAACCGAACCCGGGTCTCTCTGGACTGCAGGCCGACGCTCTAACCGCTGAGCCAAACCGGCCAGGGCTGTTTTCTTTATTTTATTGAATGTATTGGGGTGACTCGGGTTAACAAAACTATACATCATATTTTGTTAATTGTTTCAGAATTAATAGAGTTACTGTAATGTAAAAATACAACTTATCTTGGTATAAATATCATGCCTATATATTTGCTTATGCCGTTTTAATTGGGAAGTCCAATCAGCTCAAAATCGATCTTCTAAAGAATCAGACAATGACACAGAATTTAAGTTCAAAACTTAAACTTAAATGCATGAATATTAAGAAGCAAGTGATAAACAGTAGTGTACAGAGCACTTCATTTGTTTATTTTATCCCACGTGAAGACATTGTTGCATTTATCTTCAGACAGAGTGGGAGGGAGAGGAAGAGAGAAGGAGAAACATCTATGTGAAAGGGACACATCAAGTGGTCGCCACCCACACGACCCCACCAGGGCCGGGGACAAACTGTGACCGAGGTACGTGCCCTTAGCAGGAACCGAACCCGGGTCTCTCTGGACCGCAGGCCGACGCTCTAACTGCTGAGCCCAACTGGCCAGGCTGTATCACTTTAGAAATCACAAACACTGCAAAGATTTGGGTTTTTTCTCTTTATTCCTGAACTTGTATTTAATTCAAAGGCAAGCATTTAACCCATAGTGTAGATGTAAAGAAGTCCTACAAAGTTCTGATTTTTCCTGTGATGACAATGTGGAATTTTCTATTTTCGGGTGGGAGGGTGTACTAAATATCAAAATCTGTCTTTTGGTTTTCTGACTAGCTGACGTCACTGGTAGGGATTACTTTTATATACAAAGTTCCCCTTGCAGACATGAAATGGTGACTATCTCCCCGCTTCTGTACCCCGTCCTCAGATTTAACTTTGAGGGGCTGTGCACAGGAAAGGGGTGCTCCTCACGCATTACGTGGGTTTGGTGCTACCGCAGGGAAGTGCAGTCTTTGATTAACAGGCACCTGGGTTCCCAGGGGTGACCACGCGTCCTCGACACCGGACACACAATCTGGAAAGTACACGTGCTTTTGGGGATACCCCCATGGATGTGTTGATGACACTGGGGCTCATTTTGGAAAGACTTGGGGGACTGTGGAGGCTGAACACTGTGGATGAACAGCCGCTGAAACGTGCTGGTCCTAAGCACAGGTCCCTGCAGGGCCTCCCCGCCCCCTTGCCCTTGAACGTCCTCCGCACCCGGCCTGTCCCGGCCTGTCCCGGCTGTCTGACCTGTCACACTGCGCGGACGCGGGGCGGAGGTGCGTTTGCCCGGCGCGTGCGCGAGGTCTCCCGTGTCTGTGTGTTCTTGTTGTTTCTTAAACCACTGACTAGATAACTAGATAGTTGATGGTTTTTTGTGTTTTTTTTTTTTTTTTTGCTGGTTGAAAAACCTTAAAAAATTTTTTTTAATTGAATTGGACGGGGTGACATTGGTTAATAAAATTATGTACGTTTCAAGTTTACAGTTCTAAGATACATGGCCTGTATGTTGCGTTATGTGTTCACCACCCAAAGTGAAGTCTCCTTCCACCACCGTTTATCCCCCTTGACTTCTCCTTCCCTCCACCCTTTTTCCCGCTGGTCATCACCATGCTGCTGTCTGCGGCTATGAGGTGCTTTGTGGGTTTTTTTTTTTTTTTCTTAATTCTTCACCTTTTGCACCCAGGCCCTGTCTCCCCTCCCCTCTGACAGCTGTCAGTCTGTTCTCTGTATCTATGAGTCTGTTTCTGTTTTGTTCATTAGATTCTAGATGTAAGTGAATTCATAGGTATTTCTCTCTGTCTGACTGGCTTGTTTTACTTAGCACGATACTCTCCAGGTCCATCCATGCTGCCACAAAAGGTAAGATTCCTTCTTTCTTATAGCTGCGTAGTACTCCATTGTGTACACGTACCACAGCTTTTTTATCCTTCAGCTAATGATGGGCACTGGGCTGTTTCCAGATCTTGGCTGTTGTAAATAGTGCCGCTGTGAGCATAGGGGGCATATATTCTTTCAGAGTAGTGTTTTGGGTTCTTCGGATACATTCCCAGCCGTGGAATTGCTGAGTCATAAGACAGTTCTGTTTTTAGTTTTTCGATTTGTTTACAAGATGCAGTCACTGTAAAAGGGGCATGTTAGGAGGTAGAAGAGGGGGGCAGTTTTGAAAGCCTTGAAGGACTTTTTATAAGTACTTGCGGGCGGTAGAAGGTTTAGAGTGGACTTGCAGGTGTATTTTTAAGGAGAGTTTGATGGACGGTAGAGTCCCGCTGAAGGGCTAGGAGTTGCTTTCTGAATTCTTGTATCTCAGTCGAAGGGACTCAGCTATGGTGCATCTCAGAAAGTAGTTCCGAGAAGGACTCGCACATGCCGTCGGTTTTCCGTTGCGTGGTGGAATGTGATGGCATCTGTTATTCACACTGCATTGTACGTCCCTTAATTTATCTTGCTTTTCCTCTGCTAAGAGTCACACAGGAGAGACTAGGCTGCGGTTGGACGAGGAAGGAGGAAAAATAGGCGGAGGGAGCAAGAAGTTTGGATGTTCTGGTAGCTGGGGAACCCAAGCTTGGATGTGGGCCAGAGGGGGGTCCTGCAGAAGGCAGGTGGGCATGTGCCAGAAGCAGACGTCAGGTCCTTGGACAAGGGTTAACAGTATTAGAGGCCATTCTAGGGTTCAGAGAGTTCCGGGCCTGGCCAGGGAGTAAGTATATCAGCTCTCGAACACTATTTCTGTGGGAAGATTAATTCCAATTTGCAAAAGGCAACACAGAGGTGTGCCCGACTTGTTTATAAAGGACCTGACAGTGATTTGTGAAGTAAGTGATTGCTGTTAGGGATTATTAACAGTGAATGAGTGTGGGAGAGGAGGAAGTGTGTTGAGCTAAAATGACTTTAGTCTTCATGTTTTTTCTCTTCTTTTCCTGGTTGATGTGTTTATATCACTCTTTCCCTATCTCCTACTAGGATTTTACTTTTTTTAGGAACAGAAGTTGGGTGAGGTGTTTGTGGAAGACCATCTTTGGTGTATATAAATTTCTCCCTAGGGTTTGCTGGTTAATTATGTGTTTACACAAAGCAGTCATTAGGCATTGGCTGTGTGCAGACAGTGACAAGTAGGTGCCCAGGTGTTTCTTGGGAGTGGCAACTTCTGTTCTCCTTGACCTACATTTATTGCCACTATGCATTTTTAATTATCTTCAAAATATTGTATTGATTATATATTGATTATATACTTTGCTCTACAAAGTGGGACTTATCAATTTAGGGCACTCATGTCGGTCATTCATCAGCTGTTATTTATTCAGTGCCTGTTGTACCTACACTGCTGCTGAGGCACCAAACCAGGCTCTTGGGATCCCAGCAAAATTTAGTAACAAAATAAAATCCTCTCATCGCTTAATGAGAGAACTGTCAGGAAAGCAAATCTCAAAGTGTTTACCCAATAGCAAGATTCTTTACGCAAGACAAACGTGAAGTAGAAGGCTCAGTGCGAACAGAGGTTCTCGCAGTAAGTCCTTGTGGGAACTTAGGGATGCTGAGGCCCAGAACTGCAGGGCTGTGTCTCTGACTTACCCATCTCTGCTGGCCTCTCCTGCGGGAGACCTCCCCCTCGCCTATCAGCAGCAGTTACCATAATGCACCTCTTCCCGGCTGATAACAACGTGTGTAGGTTTCTGGCTCCCCCTGTCGACTGGGATATGGTAGAGAGGGGAACATGTCTTGAAATACCCAGCACCTATATGGTCTGGGTCATCACGGGTGCTTGATGAGTTCAGTTTATCCTTTGATTCCCCCTCCTCCACTCCCCTGAGCCAGGTTGGTGCATTGTAGAGTAAGTACAAGGAAAGAGGGGACATGTGGGTTGTAGTCTGCAGGCAAAGAGAACGGTCACATTTGAACCTGTGGTCAAGAGCAATATCAGAATTTGAACAGGAAATCACGTAGTCAGAGGACAGATCATGTAAGATGATGCTTCAAGGTGGCCACATTGCCCTGGCCGGTTTGGCTCAGCGGTTAGAGCGTCGGCCCACGGACCGAGAGTCCCCGGTTCGGTTCCCACTAAGGGCACGTACCTGCAGTTTGTCCCCGGCCCTGGTTGGGGCCGTGTGGGTGGCAACCAGTCGATGCGTCTCTGTCACGTCGATGTTTCTCTCTCTCTCTTCCTCCCTCTCCCCCTCCCGCTCTATCTGAAGATAAATGCAAAAATGTCTTCGGATGGATAAAAAACAAAAAGTGGCCCCATTCACACCATCCCCGCTACTGCGTGAAGGTCTCTGTGGATGAAGAATCTCGGCTTCCCCGAATGCGGCCGTAACAGTCTATCAGGGGTTCGTCTCCATTCTCAGGAGGCCTTTGGGAACGCAGCCTCCCACAACACACACATCAGTGAAAGTTTGAAAATTCCCATTAAAAAAAAAACACGTTTAAGATGTTATTTATAGCCACGGAACACTTTGCAGGCATCCAGGCCGTGTGGGCGCTCGGTGTGGCGCCACCTGGAGGTGGGTGATGAGACACACTCTGTGGCCCCGCCTGTGGGGGAATAGATTGTATCACCCCTCAAGGCCCCGCTTCCGCTCAGAAGGCAGATGTAATGTTATTAATACAGTAGTGATATTATTGGTGACACGGGATTCTTCCTTCATCCGTGCGCCAGCCACTCTGTGGCCTGGCCTGTGGCCTGTGGCAGGAGCTTGGCATCTCTAGGGAAAACGGATGACAAACAGGAGGGGGTCCGTGCTTGTGCAGGTGTACCCCAGGTCTGGTGCAAGAGCAGGGGCGGTGGAGAGCAGCTGGCTGGGCCACAGGGGAGGGTCCAGGGAGCTGGCTTCCAGCCCTTCCTGGAGGAGGGGCGGGGTGACGCTGGTAGAGGCCTTGGGGGCGGGGGAGGCCTTGGGGGGGGGGCGAGATTTTGGGGGAGGGGGAGGGGTGAAGGAGGAGAGAATTGATGAGGCTGGATGGGGGCCAGATTGTGAAGAGCCCGGTTTGAGGTTGATGTTAAAAGCATCAAATCGTACTCCCCGTGATAAATACTGTTTTATTTCCACGAAAGACACATAAATACACACTTCTAGGAGAAATCTGGAGACAGACAGGGACAGTGCCACAGAAACACTGGAATCCCGGCAGAGTGTGGCGATCCCATTCAGCCGCGGTCGCACAGGGCGGTGTGCCCCCCGGAACGCCACAGGCTCAGCTTTGGACCTGGGGTGACATCGTGGTGGGGTTCGCAGGGGGCGCTTGCTGGGGCGGGGCTGCTGAGGGAGGCACACACTGTGGACAGAAACAGTGATGCTTCTCCCACCCATCCAGGGTCTTCTCACTGGGCTGGTCATCGAATTGGCCTGAGACAGGTGAACAGGAGGACGTGTCCAGGAGCATCCCTCTGACCACCAGAGGTGTCCTGAGGAGATGAGACCCGTAGGCAGTCGGGTGTATGTCCTTCTGGACTAAGGGGGCGAAGGCGGGGTCTGGGGATTCAGAGGGAAGGAGGCAGTTCCCAGGTGGGCGAGACGAGCAAACATGTGCACAGATCCCTGCTGGGCCACAGAAACAGTGCGACTCAGGGAGTCCACCAAGTGGACGTGCGTGGACCCCGTCCGCCACACCCCACGCGTGTGCGCCGGGTAGATGTGCTGAGGTGAGCCGCTCCCTTCTCTGGAGCAGGCTTTTCTGTTTGAATTCCTCCGGGCAGGTACCGGGAGAGGGTCAGGTTTTTCTCGAGTCTTATGTTTCTTCTTATTCTTAAAAAATAGGTTTTTATTAATGTTTTTAGAGAGAGAGGGAGGGAGAGAGATAGAAACATCCATGAGAGAGAACATCGGTCGGCCGCTCCTGCACGCCCCCCACTGGGGATGGCGCCTGCGACCCGGGCCTGTGCCCCGATGGGAATGAAACCAGGGCCTCAGTCCAGGGGACGATGCTCAGTCCACTGAGCCACATGGCCGGGCTGTGTCGTTTGTTTCTTAATCAGCAGCTTAAAATCAATATCCCAAAGGCGTGTTCCGGGGTGGCCAGCTCTGGTGTCCCCGTCGTGTAGGAGGTAGCTGTCTGGGTGAGACAGCCTCACTGGGGTGTCTGGGATGTGGCGCCGCGGAGGGACGCCTGGCAGGACTGGGCGACCTCTGGATGCAGCCGAGGGCAGAGGCCCGGGTGTGGGCTTGCCCGGGGTTCACGGCGCCCCCCGCTCTAGCCTGGGCCCGTGGTGTGAGGGTGCGCCACAGCCAACGGGGTGCAGGAACGAAGTGCTGGTCTAGGACAGCTGCCCGCTTTTCTCTCTCTCTCTCGTACGCATTAATGAACTCCGTCTATTCAGAGCAGTGTGGGTTCCGGGGACACTCTTCTCCAGAGTGTTCCATGTATTACAGTCGACCAGCCCCACTGACGCATCGTCCCCCAAGGCGTGGCGAGCGGTCGGGCTCCCTCTTGGTGGTGTCCCTTCTGTGGGTTTGTGCAAACGCACAGGACACTTCGCAGGGTCACCTGCCCTAAACGTCCTTGGTGCTCCGCCTGCTCATCCCACCTGCTCCCGACCCCTGGCATAGAGTCCATCCCCACACTGGGGTGTACCGCTCCTCGCATCCTGAGTGTGAAGTCACTGGGGGTCACGTTTTAGTTGATTAATTAATTAATTTTTTAAAATCAGCAGGGCCCTTTTTACGGAAGCCTTATCACGTAAGGCCGAAGAAAAAGGGGTGCTCCGGTGGAAGGCAGCACCCCCAAGGGACAGAGCCGGGTGCGGTGCCTTGTCCTGGTGTCCAGCTCCTGCCGCCACCCTCCCGTGCTGTCCCGTCTCCGCCACCTCCGGAGTCCCGAAACCCTCGTCTGGAAGTTGGCGCCTACCTGGTAAGCGGTTCTGGAGCGCAGGGGTGACAGGTGGTTCCCAGATGCACTGACCTGGACACCTGGGGTCTGCAGCTTTGACTGTGCTTTTCTGTGGTTGCACCTGCCGGTAGCGCCTGCGCTTCCCTCCCCCGGGCGGCCGCTCCAGTTTGCCAGCAACCGGAACCCGTAGGCACACTCGTAACAGTTGCAAGTAGGTCTTGCGTGATCTTCTCCGCACAGACTTGCTAACCTCTGCTTCGGCGCATAGACCCCTTTGCGCTGGTTGCTTGTTCTGAGTTACGTTTTATACAGATGCGGATGCTGAGTAGTCTGATTTGTAGTGATCACCCCAGTTCCGCCAGGGTCAGTGATCCCCTCACCTCCCTCTCTCTGTCTGATCCTGGAGCAGAGAGAAAGTGCCTACTGTGGGCTCGGAAATGTCTACCACACCAACTCTGGGTGCATAGTAACCATTATGCTGACGAGGAAGAAAATGATGCTGTCGTTGTAATTCCTAGTGAGATGCTAGTAGGTCGAGATACTGTTTTGTTTTGTTTTGTTTTGTTTTGTTTTGGTACGTGCCCCTCGCGGGAGCCGAACCCGGGACTCTCTGGTCCGCAGGCCGATGCTCAACCACTGAGCCAAACTGACCAGGGCGAGACACTGTTTTTTAATGTGAAGTTTACCCCCCTCTTCTTTGCCTCTAATCTGTTTCTAAAATTGTTTTCCTTCTTCTTAACACCACCTTTTCTTTCTACAATGAGGACGGAGGAGGAATTAGCTGAAGAGTAACTTTCTGTTAGTAATAGAAGAACATCCTCGCCTTAGCTCACAGTTTGCAGACAGCTTTGCGCACCTGCTGTCGGTATGCAAGGTGGTGGTCGGTGTTTCAGTGTTACCCAGAAGAGGGCACAGGGTCGACGTCTTAATCACCCAAACATGTTAACGTCAGAAGCATTCAACCCTGGGAAGAACTTTGTGAGTTTGTCTGAGTCAAAACTGTCGACAGTCGCTGAGAAGCAGAATCTCAAAGGATGGCGATGATGCTCCGGAGAAGAAGAGTTTTGTACCTTGTTTTATATGTTACAATAGAAAAGAGGAGACATAGTGAGTTGCATGAAGTCCACTGTGATGGATTAGGGGGTGGGAGAAAGTAAAGCAGGGAGACCTGGGATTGGATGAGAGTAAAATGATAGACACGTGCATCTTTTACATAGGTGTGTACAGGACAGTTAACAGTCAACAGTTAACTCAAAACAACGAGGAGATCTGTGGTCTTTACGGTGGGGTGCTTGTGCTCCGAGGGTCTGGAAAAAGGAAAAGTACTTTGACGTTCATTCCAAAGGTGTTATCGTAGATGCAGACAGGCTCGGTGAAGGTCAAGACTGACCTTGGTCAGGGAAGATGCCGGCCTGGGACATGACTACCTGCCATAAACGGCTTTTAGTTACAAAGTTTTGTTTTTTGTTTTGTTTTTTTATCCTCACCCGAGGACACTTTTTCATTCTTTGTTCAGATAGAGCAGGAGGGAGAGAGAGAGAGAGAAACATCAATGTGAAAGGGACACAGTGAGTGGCTGCCACCCGCACGACCAACCAGGGCCGGGGACAAACTGCAACCGAGGTACGTGCCCTTAGCGGGAACCGAACCCAGGTCTCTCCGGACCGCAGGCCGACGCTCTAACCGCTGAGCCAAACCGGCCAGGGCCAAAGTTTGGTTTTTAAAAATTTTTTCTTTTATTGATTTTAGAGGGAGAGGAAGTGAGAGGGAGAGAGAGAGAGAAACATGGATGAGAGAGAACATCGACTGGCCACCTCCTGCATGCCCCCCACAACCTGGGCATGTGCCCTGACCGGGAATCGAACTGGTGACCTCTTGGTGCAGGGTCGATGCTCAACCACTGAGCCCCACCGGCTGGACTTAGTTACAAAGTGTGATTTCAGACCACACTTTGGCTGCTTCAGGTCTGAGTTAGCAGGGCCACCACGCAGGCCTCCCCTGGGCTCGTCAGGTTGTTAATTAGGGCAGCTTAAAGACAAGTTGGATTCTAAGGACAGTGAGCTACAACAGTTAGCACGTGGCCCCTCGTCGTCCACAAAGGTCACCCATAGTTAGCAGTGGTGCCAGCACTCAGACGTACGCCTTCCTCCTCCAGTTGTGTGTTTTATCCACTTCTTCACATTGCCTGTTGTTTGTGGAGGCACTGAACTGTGGGCCCTTCCGAACCGGAGTAATAAAAGCCCGCCGGGGGTGTGAGTCTTCCCAGGCACACACTCGTCCGCTCAGCGCCAGTAATCCGGTCCAGACCGGCGGTGAAGGGGTCCTGCGTGCTCCACTGCGTAGGCCTACAGCCCACACGTACAGTCATTTTTACTGTAGTGGTTATACAGGGTGTGTGATGGACTCAGACAGCCGAGCGCGCTGTATCGCTTGCACTGTCTCCATCGACGTTTTCATGAACATCGTTGAACAAGGTGCGGTAGAGAGGCCGCGACCGTCGAAGCGTGAAGTGGCAGGGACGCCTGTGCTCACGGCGGAAAGAAGAGAGGTTGGAGTGTTAGGGACTGTTCGTCATCTTCCGAAGGCGGTGCTGATGTTCTCAGGGTTGTGAGTTGCTCGTCCTTAAAATGCTCCGCCAATGCCCTGGCCGGTTTGGCTCAGCGGTTAGAGCGTCGGCCTGTGGTCCGGAGAGACCTGGGTTTGGTTCCTGCTAAGGGCACGTACCTCGGTTGCAGTTTGTCCCCGGCCCTGGTTGGTCGTGCGAGTGGCAGCCACTCGATGTGTCCCTTTCACATCGATGTTTCTCTCTCCCTCTCTCCCTCCCACTCTATCTGAACGAAAAATGGAAAAATGTCCTCCGGTGAGGATAAAAAAAAAAATCTAGAGGTAGGTTCCTATCTTCCCTTTTTCTTAGCATAGCAGCAAATGTTATAGTTAAATTAGGACACCCCCCCCCCCCGTCAGAGACGGGGCACGTGTGAGTCAGCACACGTGGCCGGCGTCGCAGGAAAAGCGGGGGTGCAGAGGCTGCGCGGAGCTGAGGGCGTCCTTCAGCGTGGGCTGCCCTGTGCCGGTGGGACCCTGGCCTCTTGCCCTCAGGCTGTCAACCCAGCAGGAGCAGCCTGGTGCGAATGCTCTCAAATTCAGCCTATTTTCTTTTGTCAGACCAGCAGACAGTATTTCTTGGGACGGCAGAGTTTTCGTGATGAGCTCACGGGTGCCCTGAGGGGCAGGCTGGAAGTGGCTGAGCCGGGTGGGGGTCCGGGTGGACGTGAAGGTCTCGCAGCCCTTCGGGGTATCGGGGATCCAGGTTCCTTTCCAGGCTCCCATTCTTTTCCATCTCAAAATCAGAGTTTTAAAAAGCCCTCTGATTTCGTCACAGGGAGACTTGATTTGTGAAGTCCCTGGAAGGTGTTGATGAAGTAAATTATCACAGCATTGGCAGGAGGTATTTTTTCTTTTTATCCTCACCCGAGGACATTCTTCCATTTTTTGTACAGATAGAGTGGGAGGGAGGGAGGGAGGGAGAGAGAGAGAGAGAGAGAGAGAGAGAGAGAGAGAGAAACATCGATGTGAAAGGGACACATCGAGTGGCTGCCACCCGCACGACCAACCAGGGCCGGGGACACACTGCAACCGAGGTACATGCCCTTAGCGGGAACCGAACCCGGGTCTCTCTGGACCACAGGCCGATGTGCTAACCGCTGAGCCAAACTGGCCAGGGCAGGAGGTATTTTTTTAAATTTTTTTTTATCCTCACCCGAGGACATTTTTTCAATTTTTGTACAGATAGAGTGGGAGGGAGAGAGAAGAAGAGAGAGAGAGAGAGAGAAACATCGACGTGAAAGGGACACATCGAGTGGCTGCCACCCGCACGACCAACCAGGGCCGGGGACAAACTGCAACCGAAGTACGTGCCCTTAGCGGGAACCGAACCCAGGTCTCTCCGGACCACAGGCCGACGCTCCAACCGCTGAGCCAAACTGGCCAGGGCAGGAGGTATTTTTTTATCGTGGTAAAATATGTATAAAAGTCACCATTGTAACCCTTTTAAGGTGCACACTGTTGTTGCGTTAGGTGCGTTCACAACCACTGTCCAGCTCCGGAACTTTCCCATCGTCCCAGACGGTAGGTAACTGTCCCCACGAAACAGAAGGTCCCGTCCCCGTCCCCCCAGCCCCCGGCGGTCCTCATTCTACTTTCTGTCCCCGTGAACGCACTGTCCTGGGGGCCTCGTGTGAGCGGGGTCCCGTGAAGTTCGCTCCTTTGCGTCTTGGTCAGCTGCGTAGTGTCCACGAGATTATCCTGCTGTGACATGTCAGAGGTCCCGTCGCCCAGAGGACGAATACCGCACAGTTCGTGCCCACGACGTCTTGTCTCCGCATTCGTCTGCTGGCGGACACTTGCATCGCTGCCATCCTGGGCTGAGCCATGCTCTGGGCATTGCCGGGCAGGTGTCTGGGCTCCACACCGCTTAGCATCTGGACCTGGGGGCGCAGTGGCTGGGCCCCACGGCGATTCCGCTTTAATTTCCGAGGGGCTGCCAAGCTGAGACACTTCACGTCGGCACCTCCCGGGATGGCACAGGGCGCAGAGGTGCTGGCATTTCACAGCCTTGGTGCATAGGAGCCATATAATGGACAGAGGTAACTCACTGTGGTTTTGATTTGCATTTTCCCAGCTGTTTAGCATCTTACCACGTGTCCACTGGCCGTTGGTATGTTTGTATTCTTTTGGAGAGATGTCTACTGAAGTGTATGGCACACTTTCGAATTGGGTTGTTTTTTTGTTGTTGAGCTGTAGGAGTTCTTATACATTCTGGATTTGAATCCTTCAACAGATACATGATTTGCAGGGAATGTAATTTTTGATGGAAAGTTTCTAAAACCTATTTCATATATCTTCCACCTATTTGTTTATATGGCTTTTTGCATCTAATAATTAATTTTGTTGGTTTCATGACATATGGTCATGTAAATAAAAAATTTAAGAAGTTTTTTTTTTTTGGTTTCACCCTGGACGGTTTGGTGCAGACTGAAGGGTCACAGGTTCAATTCCCAGTCAAGGGCATGTACCTGGGTTGCAGGTTTGATCTCCGGTAGGGGTTGTGTGGGAGGCAACCAATCGATGTCTCCCCCCTCACCCCCCCAACTCTATCTGAAAAACAAATCAGCGGAAAATATCCTCAACTGAGGATTAACCGAAAAGAACAAAACGCAAAAAACTCTTTTGTTTTGTTTCTGAAATGCACCGCTCTTAGGTCCCATTGATTTTAGACAAATCATGTTTGGATTTGATCCTCTCTAACCAGCACACAAGATGTATCACTGTGTGACACAACATTCGGCGGCATGGCCTTTATTCTGCAAAGAGAATTAGAAGGTCCATGTGCCCTTTCCGCTCTGCAGATTGGATCATTGAAGAGAAATTAGCTGCCATTCCGTTGGCTGCTTTCACCCCCCGTGTCCTCTTCACTAAAAGCTGTCCGGGGAGCCGAGTGATACAGCAGAGAGGTTAGAAATGAAACATCTTGAAAAATGGATTCCAGTTCTGCTTTTGACGTGTTGCTGTATTGATAGTGTTATAAAAAATTCAGCCGCAGAGACTTTTTATTTATTTATTTTATTTTAATTAATTAATTTATTTTTGTTATGAGGTGTTTCTCCTTTTCCCCCCACAGATTCCCCCCTCCCCCTCCCTCCCTGCCCTGTCCCTCGCTTTGTTGTCCATGTCCACTGTTCATGCATATAAGTTCTGTGGTTTATCTCTCCCCCACCATCCCCTCTTCAGGGGATTGTCAGTTTGTACCCCACTTCCACATCTCTGGGACTACCCCTTCCTCAGACTGTTATGTTCATTACATTCCACAAATAAGTGAGATTATATGATACTTGTTTTTCTCTGTTTGGCTTGTTTCTCTTAGGATAATACTTTCCAGGTCCCTCTGTGTCGTCTCAAAGGATAAGAGATCTTTCTTTCTTACAGCTGCATAGTACTCCATTGTCTATATGTACCACTGCTTTTTTATCCATTCATCTACTGGTGGGCACTTGGGCTGTTTCCAGATCTTAGCTATTGTAAATAGTGCTGCTACAAACATAGGGGTACACATATTCTTTCTGATTGGTGTTTCAGGCTTCTTAGGGTCTATTCCTAGAAGTGGGATCACTGGGTCAAATGGCAATTCAATTTTTAATTGTTTGAGGTAACACCATATTGTTTTCCATAGTGGCTGCACCAGTCTGCATTCCCACCAGCAGTGTACTAGAGTCCCCTTTTCTCCACACCCTCGCCAGCACTTGTTGTTTGATGATTTGTTGATGGCGGCTATTCTGACAGGTGTGAGGTGATACCTCATTGTTGTTTTAATTTGCATCTCTCTGCTGATTAGTGATGTTGAGCATTTCTTCATATGTCTCTTGGCCATTTGTATGTCCTGTCTGTTTAGTTCCTTTGCCCATTTTTAAATTGGATTATTTGTCTTCCTTTTGTTGAGTTGTATGAACACTCTATATATTTTGGAAATTAACCCCTTGAGTATTGTTACCTTATTTTGTGTTTTCAGTGCCTTCATGTTTAAAAAATAACCATATATATATGTATCTCCATGACACTTAATTTTTGCTTTTATTTTCTTTTAAACTTTATGAAAATGATTTTATACTCTGTGTAGTCTTCTAGGGTCTCCTTTGTTCTCCATTTAACATTCTGTCTCTAAGATTAATTCTTGTTTGTTGTTACAGTGAGTGTACTTTATTACTACATAATATTCCATTGTAAGATTATCTTGTCATTTATCTATTAATTTTCTAGTTGGCAGATGGGTTATTTCCAGATTTTTACTGTTTTGAATAATGCAGCAATGAAATTCACAGAGTATGTACTAGTGTCACTGGAGGAGTGTCTTTGAAAGGGTTTTGTTGTGACTGTAATCCAACAGGACAGGGATACAAATATGTCTATAAATCTACCACTTTCAAACCTCCAAAATATAATACTTGTTCCTACTTTGAGCAGTGACTGGTAAAATCCAGTGTATTTTTAGAAATGCTGATAGAAATCCAATACATTGATTTAATTAATCGTTTCTCTTTTTTACTTGAATTTTTGGGGGTGCTATTTGTTTGCAAAACCATACAGGATTCAAGGGTACAGCTCAATAAAGCATCTGCACACTGCATCATCACTCACTGTCACCCCAAGCAAACTCTCTGTTCCCATTATTCCCCCCTTTGCTCACTGGCACCTGAACCCTACCCCTCTTTTTCCTTCTGGATGTCACCTCACTGTTGTCTGTGTTTATGGTTACGTGTATATGTTCTTTGGCTGATCCCTTCACCTTCCTTCATCCAGTCCCCCCCCCCTCTGACAGCTGTAAGTCTGTTCCATGTGTCCATGCCTCTGGTTCTATTTTGTTCGTTAGTCTATTTTGTTCATTAGATTCCACATACAAGTGAGGTCATATGGTATTTGTCTTTATCTCACTGGGTTGTTTCACTCAGCATAATAACTCCAGGTGCCTCCATGCTGCTGCAAAAGTAAGAGTCCTTATTTTTTTACGGTCCTGTAGTATTTAATTTTTTATCCACTCATCTACTGGTGGGCACTTGGGCTGTTTCCAGATCTTGGCTGTTGTAAATAACACTGCTACAAACATAGGGGTGCATATATTCTTTCTGATGGATGTTTTGGGGTTCCTAGATATATTCCCAAAAGTGGGATCGCTGAGTCAAAAGGTAGGTCCATTTTCAATTTTCTAAGGAAACTCCATACTGTTTCCCACAGTGGCTGCACCAGTCTGCATTCCCACCAGTAGTGTACTAGGGGCCCTTTTTCCACATCCTCAGCAGCACTGGTCATTTGTTGATTTGTTGATGTAACCATTTTGGCAGGTGTGAGGTGATATCTCATTGTGGTTTTAATTTTCATATTTCTGATAATTAATGACATTGAGCATTTTTTCATATATCTATTGTCCATCTGTATGTCCTTTTTGGAGAAGTGTCTGTTTAGGTCTTTTGCCCAATTTTTTTTACCGGATTGTTTGTTTTCTTGGTGTTGACTTAGATAAGTTCTTTATATACTTTGGAAAGTAACCCCTTATCAGATGTATCATTGGCAAATATGTTCTCCCATACATTGGGTTGTCTTAACATTTTGTTGATGATTTCTTTTGTTGTGCAGAAGCTTTTAAGTTAATGTAGTCTCGTTGTTTATTTTTTCCTTTGTTTCCCTTGCCGTAGGAGATATGTCAGGAAAAATATTGCTACGAGAGATGTCTGAGATTTTGCTGCCTATGTTTTCTTCTAGGATTGTTAGGGTTTTGTGACTCACATTTAAGTCTTCAATCCATTTTGAGTTTATTCTTGTGTGTGGGGTAAGATGGTGGTTTAGTTTCTTCCTTTGTGGATGTGTCCAATTGTACCTGCACCATTTATTGAATAGACTGTCCTATCCTACTGTATGCTCTTGGCTCCTTTGTCACATATTGTTGACCATAAAGGCATGGGTTTATGTCTGAGTTCTCTATTTGGTTCCATTGTTCTATATGTTTGTACTTGTGCAAGTACCAGGCTGTTTTGATTACAATGGCTTTGTAGTATAGTTTGGTATTAGGTATTGTGAATCCCTCCAACTTTGTTCTTTTTTCTCAAGATTACTGAGGCTATTGGGGTCCTTTTTGTTCTATATAAATATTTGGAATATTCGTTCTAGGTCTGTGAAATATACTATTGGTTGTTTTTTTTTTTTTAACATGAATTGCATTGAATATGTGGATTATTTTGGGTAGTATGGACATTTTAATGATGTTAATTCTTCCAATTCATGAACTTGGTATATATGCTTCCACTTATTTGTATCTTCCTCAATTGCTTTCTTCAAGGTTTTATAATTTTTATAGTATAGGTAGGTATTTTAACTCCTTGGTTAAATTTATTCCTAGGTACCTTATTTAGTAGTTGTTACAATAGTAAATGGGATTCTTTTCTTAATTTCTCTTTTTGATATTTCATTATTGGTTTATAAAAAGCCACCAATATCTTTCTACTTTGCCAAATTCATTTACTAGGTCTGGTAGTTTTTTGGTGGCATATTTAGGGTTTTCTAGGTTCAATATCATGTTAATCTGTAAATAGTGACAGTTTTACTTCCTCCTTTCCAATTTAGATGCTTGCTATTCCTTCTTCTTGTCTCATCACTGTGGCTAGTACTTCCATCACTATGTTGAATAAAACTGGGGAAAGCAGACATCCCTGTCTTGTTCCTGATCTTAAGGGAAACATTTTTAGTTTTTGTCCATTGAGTGTGATGTTGTCCGTAGATTTATCATATTTGCCTTTATTACATTGAGGCATGTTTCCTTTATTCCCACTTTTCTAAGAGTTTTATCATAAATGGGTGCTAGATTTTATCAGATGCCTTTTCTGCATCTATTGATATGATCATGTGATTTTTATTCTTCATTGTGTGCATGTAATAATGTATCACATGTACTGATTTGTGGCTATTGTACTAACCTTGCAACCCTGGAATAAATTCCACTTAATCATGGTTTATGATCTTTTTTATGTTTTGCTGGATATGGTTTGGTAATATTTTATTGATGATTTTAGCATCTATGTTCATCAGGGATATTGGCCTATAATTTCCTTTCTTTGTAGTGTCTTTATCTGGTTTTGGAATTAGGATAATGATGGCCATGTAAAGTGAGCTTGAAAATCTTTCCTCCTCTTGAATTTTCTGGAATAGTATGAGAAGGATAGGTGGTATTCTGTGAATATTTGGTAAAATTCACCTGTGAAGCTGTTCAGTCCTGGACTTTTGTTTGCTGGGATTCTTTTGACTACAGCTTCAATTTCATTAATTGTAATAGATTTATTTGGTTTCTCTGATTCTTCCTTATTCATTTTGGAAGACTGTATTTCTCTGGGAATTTATCCATTTTGCCCAGGCTGTTCAATTTTTTGACACATAATTGTTCATAGTATCTTCTTATAATCCTTTGTATTTCTGTGATGTCTGTAGTTACATCTCCTCTTTCATTTCTGAATTTATTTATTCAGGTCCTCTCTCTTTGTTTTTGGATGACTCTGGTTAGAGATTCATAAATCTTGTTTATCTTTTCAAAGAACCAGCTCTTGGTTTCATTGATCTTTTGTATTATTATTATTTTTTAAGTCTCTATGTCATTTATTTTCACTCTGATCTATAATATTTCTTTTCTTCTCCTTACTCTGGATTTTGTTTGCTGTTCTTTTTCTAGTTCTTTTATGTTTAGGGCTAGATTGTTTATTTGAGATTTTTCTTGCTTTTTGAAGTAGGCCTGTAATGCTATGAACTTCCCTCTCAGGACAGCCTTTTCTGCGTCCCATAGTTTTTGGGTTGTTATGTGTTCATTTTCATTTTGTCCAAGTAATTTTTATTTCTTCCTTGATCTCATTGTTAAGCCATTTGATGCTTAATAACTTCCTATTTAGCCTCTATGTGTTTGAATATTTTTTAGTGTTTTTGTTTTTTTTTAATTGTAGTTGATTTCTAGTTTCATACCATTGTGGTCAAAGAAGATGCTTGATATGATTTCAGTCTTCTTAAATTTGTTAAGGCTCTCTTTTGTATCCTAAGTTGTTGTCTATTCTAGAGAATATTCCTTGTGTAGTTGAGAAGAATGTATATTCTGTTTTGGGATGAAATGTTCTGTAAATATAAATTAAATCTGTCTTATCCAGTGTGTCAATTAAGGTCACTAATTTTTTTGTCTAGATGATCTATCCATTGATGACAGTGGGTGTTAAAATCACATGCTATGATTGTATTGCTGTTGATCATTATCTTAAAATCCACCAATATGTTCTTTATATAGTTATATACTCCTATATTATATGCATGTAAGTTTACAAAGGTTGCATCTCTTGTTGTGTTGATCTCTTTAACATTGTGTAGTGACCGTTGCTGTCTCTTCTTATGACCTTTGTTTTGTCAGATGTAAGTATCGCTACCCTAGCTTTTTGTTGTTTGTTTCTATTTGCACAGAATATTTTTTCCACCCCCACCCCACTTTCAGTTTGTGTGTATCTTTTATTCTTAGGTGTTTTTCTTGTGGACAGCATATATATTTGTGTGTGTGTGTAAATGTTTTATTATCCATTCAGTTACCCTTTGTCTTTTGATTGGAGCATTTAAGCCATTTACACTTAAGGTTATTATTGATCAGTACTAATTTATTATCATTTTAATCTTTATATCTACATTTCTCTCTTTTTCTCTACTTCTTTTTAAAGCAGGCCCTTTAACATTATTTTCAGTACTGGTTATGTGATAATGAACTCCTGTAGCCTTTTTATTTTTTTATTTTTTGGTTTGGGAAGCTCTTTATTTTGCCTTCTATTTTATTTTATTTTATTTATTTTTTTATCCTCAACTGAGGACACTTTTGCATTTATCTTCAGATAGAGCAGGAGGGAGAGAGGGGGAAAGAGACAGAGAGAAACATCGATGTGAGAGAGATATATCGAGTGGTTGCCATCCACATGACCCCAACAGGGGTGGGGACAAACTGCAACCAAGGTGCGTGCCCTTAGCAGGAATCAAACCCGGGACTCTCTGGTCTGCAGGCCGACGCTCTAACTGCTGAGCCAAACCGGCCAGGGCTTGACTTCAATTTTAAGTGATAGCCTTCCTGGTCTCGGTTGCAGGTCCTTCCTTGTCATCACTTTGAATATTTCATGCCAGTCTGTTCTGGCCTGAAGTGTTTCTGTTGATAAATCAGCTGACAACATTGTGAGAACTCCCTTGTAGGTAACTGTCTCCCTCTGGCTGCCTTTAAGATTCTCTCTTTGTCTTTATCCTTTGCCATTTTAATTATGATGTATCTTAGTATGGGTGTTTTGGGGTTCATCTTGATTGGAATTCTCTGTGCTTCCTGAACTTGTGTGACTCTTTCTTTCACCAGGTTTGGGAGTTTTCAGCCATTATTTCTTCTAAAAGTTTTTTTTTTTTATCCTCACCAGAGGACATTTTTCCATTTTTTGTTCAGGTAGAGTGGGAGGGAGAGAGAGGAACAGAGAGAGAGAGAGAAACATTGATGTGAAAGGAACACATCGAGTGGCTGCCACCCGCACAACCGACCAGGGCCAGGGCCAAACTGCAACCGAGGTATGCGCCCTTAGCAGGAACCGAACCGGGATCTCTCAGGACCGCAGGCCGACACTCTAACTGCTGAACCAAACCGGCCAGGGCTCTTCTAAAAGTTTTTTTATCCTTTACTTACTTTCTTTTTCTTCTGAGACCCCTATGACGCAGATGTAGTTACATTTGATATTGTCCAAGAGGTCCTTTAGATGTTTTCATTTTTTAAATATTTTTTTTTGATGCTCTGCTTGGTTGCTTATGGTTATCTTGTACTCTAAGTCACTCATTTGATCCTGTGCTTCATCAAACCTGCGGTTGATTCCTTCTAGCGTAGTCTTCATTTGATATTGTATTCTTCATTTCTGACTGGTTCTTTTTCATGGTTTTTATATTATTTTTTATATATCTTTATTGATTTTTTTTTAGAGAGAGAGGAAGGGAGAGAGAGATAGAGACCTCTATGTGACAGAGAAACATTGATTGGCTGCCTCCTGCACACCCCCTACTGAGAATTGAGCCTGTAACCTAGGCATGTGTCCTGACCAGGAATTGAACCAGGACCTCACTCCATGGGACGATGCTCAATCCACTGAGCCACCCTGGCCAAGCTCTGTGTTATTTTTCGTGTTTGCTGTCTCTTTGCTTAAGTTCTCACTGAGATTATTCATTCTTATCCTAAGGTGCTTGAGCTTCCTTATAACCATTGTTTTAAACTGTGCATCTGGTATTTTGGTTGCTTCCATTTTATTTAATTCTTTTTCTGTGGATTTCCCTTGTTCTTTCATTTGGGGCATATATTTTTTTTTTACCTCCTCATTTTTTCTGTATGTATTAGGCAGATCTGCTATGACTCCTGAACTTGTTATGATGGCTCTATGATAAAGGTGTGCTCTGGCTCAGTGGCACAATCTTATCGATCACCTGAGCCCTGTGGTCCAGGGATGTTTCTTGTGGGTTACGCGCACCTCCTGCTGTAGTTGAGTGTTGAATGCTGTTGACTGTTTTGTAGGTGGAGTTAACCTTCGGGCTGGCTGACTATAGGGTTAAACCTTGATCACTGTGTATGAGACTCTGTACAGGGTCTGCCCCCAAGGCAGAGTTGTTCCCAGCAAGGTCTGGTGCCTGCCAGAATCCCCCTTTGGGTGTGTTGCTTGTGTGGCTAGTTGGGTCAAGCTCTGGTGTGTTCTGAAGCCCACCACTGGTTGTGTTGGTTCTGGGTTTACTTGGGCAGGGTTCAGGTACATGTTGATGTCAGATGTTGTGTGCAACCAGCCTTGAGCTACCATGGTGTTCACTGTTTGTGACTGTGTCTCCTGGACCTGGGAGGGGCCCATTTGTATATAGAGGTGGCTTCCTCCAGCTCAGAGCTGGGGACAGATTTGTGAAGGACCAGAGTGTCTTCAGGTCCACCTCCACCTGTCAGCTACTCTGCCTCCTCCTGAGGTTGCCTGGTCTTCCTCCAGAGCCTTCTGAAGAAAGACTGTGGAGGGGCCCAGGCTGACCACAAACCACAGCCCCTCCCACCAGTTGTGAGCTTGATAGGGTGGGGCAGCTGGGGTCGAGAGGGCAGAACTAGTGGGTCCCGTACTCGGGGATCACAACAGTCTGGCATCAGTGAGGGCAAAGTGGCTCCTACTCCAGAGCCCAACCAGCCAGTCTCCGCTGGAGTCTCCTACTCCAGTCCCCTCGGGCTCGCAGCGGGTTGGGTTGGGTCCTGTCAACGGTCCCCTCTGCATGGCCCCAGCTGCCCCAGGCTCAGGGACAGGTCAAAAGAGCCTGCCATTTGGGGGTGACTCCAGCCTGCTCTCGTGGGGGGGGGGGTAAGCACTTCATTCTATTTCAGATAAGAGCCTCAAAGGACTCACACTGAGTGTCTTAGCTTTGAGAGGTCTCCCCCCTCCTCCCTACTGAACTGAGCCCAACGGGGTGGAGTATCTGGGACTTGGCTGGGCTGATCCAGTCTATTGGGGGTGGTGTCTGCAAGCCTGTAGGAGGGGTTCGGGTACTTCTTTACTTTCCCAGAGTAGAGTCAGCTGAATGCACAGGGGAGATAGGAACACCCCCCTGGCGATGTAGACACACACCCCAGCACCCACCCTGCTGGTTCCTGGGCAAATCTTCCCAGGGGGACACGCTCCCAAAGTCCTAGCTCTGGGCAGCGTCTGGCCTCCCGTGCGACTGAACTCAGCAGGACAGGGAGCCAAGTGATCCAACAAGCGATGGGGGTGGGACGGCGGTGCTGGCTGTGTCGTCGGGGTGGGGAAAACTGGCCCTCTTCCCGAAGACCCACAGTTCAGTCACTGAGTCTCCACCCAAAGCCTGCCCAGAAAAAGAGGGTCTTGGGAGTCACTGTGGGTGCAGCCAGCAGCCGGGAACCAGACAGTGCACCCCTGCGGCTGCTGCCGTAACAATAGGGGTGCGTGTCCCTGGGAATGTGGTGTCAGGGGCTCCCAGGCAAACTGAATCCCCGCTGGTTTTCATCACCTGATGCTCTGTGGGCTCCCCTTCCCATCTTTGTTGCTCTGGGTTGGGGATCCCCTCTGGGCTGAGACCACATGCTCCTGGAGGAGGGAATTGGGCAGCGGCAGTACCTCTCCAACTTCCCTCAGTTGCCACCATACCTGGGTGCGGGGACCAGCCCTTTCTGTGTCTCCGGCCTTCTTACCAGCTCCATGTGGCTTCTTCTG
Organism: Molossus molossus; assembly: GCF_014108415.1. NCBI lineage: Eukaryota > Metazoa > Chordata > Mammalia > Chiroptera > Molossidae > Molossus > Molossus molossus. Next base: position 108,549,996 of record NW_023425403.1, on the reverse strand, counting down.
TAAATCCTTGATTATAATAGTTCAGTTTAGCTAGCCTGCAGCTGGTTATTCAGGTTGAAGGATCTATAATTTATCTGTAATCCTGTAGGGGGATGGGAGCAGGTGAGTGTAGCTTCCCCCTGCCCTGAAGCCATCTGGAAATTAGTCCATCCAATCGCTCATTTCTACCTGCGATATATAGACTAGTCTAGGGTGCATGTCAGGTGGGATTACTAGGTCTTATGATACGTAAATTTCAGTTGCACAAGGTGATGGCTGGTTGTTTCCAGATGCTTGGTCTACCTATTCCCGCCAATTCCTGTTAATCATTTTACCAACACTTCGGATTTCAGACAAAATATGTTTTCAACAAGAAGTCTATTAACTTAGTAAATCTACTGAGGATGTAGTAAAGATTTTTTCTTATGTTCTAATTTTACAACCAGAATTTATTACCCAGATAAAGTGCCAAGATTTATAGAAAACTGGAGAACACTGAGTTCTCCTATATTCTGTCTGAGATCTTGCTGTGGAATGCCTTTATATTCTTCGCTTAAAAGAACATCTTGCTTAGTATTCTGTTTGCTTTGCTGCTCAACTGTGAAACTATTGATATATCCAGGTGTAGCTTTGTGCTTGATCATTATCTTTTTTTTTTAATCCTCACTCGAGGACATTTTTTTGATATTTTGTTCAGATAGAGTGGGAGGGAGGGACAGAGAGAGAGAGAAAAAAAAAAACATCGATGTGAAAGGGACACATTGAGTGCTTGTCACCCACACATCCCAACCAGGGCTGGGGACAAACTGCAACTGAGGTATATGCCCTTAGCGGGAACTGAACCCTGGTCTCTCTGGACTGCAGGCCAATGCTCTAACCACTGAGCCAAACCAGCCAGGGCTTGATAATTGTCTTTTTATTACAGATATTCCTACCCCCCCCATTGACACCCTTTTTCCTGTCCCCTCCCCCCTACACTGCACTGGAAACAGCCCAAGTGTCCATCAGTAGACGAATGGTTAAAAAAGCGATGGTACATGTACACAATGGAATACTATGCAGCTGTAAGAAAGAAAGATCTCTTATCCTTTGAGACGACATGGAGGGACCTGGAGAGTATTGTGCTAAGCGAAATAAGCCAATCAGAGAAAGACAAGTATCACTTGATCTTGCTTATTGTGGAAGATAATGAACAAAACAGACCCAGAGACATGAAAATAGGGAACAACTGACAAATCTCAGAGGGAAGGGGGTGGGGGAGCTATAAGAAATAAACCAAAGAACTTATATGCTTATAAGAATAACCAGTGGTCACAGACAACAGTGCAGTGAAGGGGGAGGGGACAGGAAGAGGTTCGGTTCCCGCCAGGGGCACGTTCCTTGGTTGCAGTTTGTCCCTGGCCCTGGTTGGAGTCGTGTGGGTGGTAGCCAGTTGACGTGTCTCTCTCACATCGATGATTCTCTCTCTCTCTTCCTCCTACTCTCCCTCCCACTCTATCTGAAGATAAATGCAAATAAATGTCCTTGGGTGAAGATGAAAAAAAAGTAAAAATTGAAACACACACACACACACACACCCAAAACCATCATCAGAACAATCATAACAGAATAATCTCTGGCTCCGCTCTCTATGGGGCTCACTGGGTTTGGCTCCGATGTTGTCGGATCTGCCCTCAGGGGTGGTTCCTGTCCCGCGGGGCAGTTCTCTGGTGCAGACCGATGTGATCACTGCCCCTGCCTGGACCCCGGCCTCCTGGCTGGAGCCCTGCAGGGCGGGTCCCAGGTCGTCCTATGGGCGGGGCTTCCCTACCCAGAGGCGGGGTCTCCTTTGGGGTGTCCAGTTGTAAGTACGGGTTCTGGGCTGCTTCCCCTCCCCCAGGGCACTGGGCTCTGTGGGTACCAGATCGGTCAGGGGGGCTTACAGAGATCCGGGTGGGGTGGGGCCTGTAGCTTACAGGAGGGGCACAGTCTCTTCCTCTCCTTCCAGGGGCCTCAGCTCTGCCTGGGTTGCTGACACTGTCCACTTTGCCTTTCTCCAGTGCCCCCTCCACGCTCCCCTCTCCCCACTCCCCTCTCCCTTCTCCCCAATACCCTCTCCCCTCTCCACGCTTTCTACTCCCCACTCCCCTCTCCCTTCTCCCCTCTCCCCTCTCCCCTCTCCCCTCTCCCCTCTCCACGCTCCCCACTCGCGGCGTTCCCAGTCAGCGATTCCCAAGTGGAACATTCTGCACAGTCCGAGTGCAGTCTGCTGGCAGCATGCGGATGGAACTTCCTTGGGCTTCAGCCATCCTGCGTCCTCCCTCTCTTTCTCCTTGTGCTTGATTATTTTAAAATTCAGCATCGCTGAGAAGCGATCTGCTGAGTACATCCAAAGCTACTGAGAAAACAGCGGCGTTGTCCCTGATACCGTGTGACCTCTTTCCTTCGTAAAATACTGGAACTTTATGGACAGTGGTGATGTCAGGTTTACAGCGCAGAGGATGGGTAAGTATTTAGGGATGCTGTCTAATGGGAAGTTTTGGTGGGTCTTGTCAAGTGTGGCCTTCTGTAGCCTAGCCTCACATCGAAGTGAGGCCTCGGTTTAGCTAGTTTGTGGGTTTACGCTGTCGTTCCTGATGCTTTCCTTCCACTTGCTAGGGAAGGCTCTGTGCTGGGCACCTCTGCTTGGCCTGTGCTGTGCTTCATGACTCTGACGTGGGGAAAGGAAATCTCCTTGTTGGTCTCAAATCAGTCAGTCTGCATGGGAAGAATCTTTGTTCTGCGCAGTGACTAACGTTGGTATTCCTGCGTACCCTCCTGCTGATGACTGACGCTGCTATTCCTGCGTACCCTCCAGCTGATGACTGACACTGCCCTTCGTGCGCACCCTCCTGCTGATGAGTGACATTGGTATTCCTGCGTACCCTCCTGCTGATGACTGACACTGCCATTCCTGCGTACCCTCCTGCTGACGACTGACACTGCCCTTCGTGCGTACCCTCCTGCTGATGACTGACGCTGCTATTCCTGCGTACCCTCCAGCTGATGACTGACACTGCCCTTCGTGCGCACCCTCCTGCTGATGAGTGACATTGGTATTCCTGCGTACCCTCCAGCTGATGACTGACACTGCCCTTCGTGCGCACCCTCCTGCTGATGACTGACACTGCCCTTCGTGCGTACCCTCCTGCTGACGACTGACACTGCCCTTCGTGCGTACCCTCCTGCTGACGACTGACACTGCCCTTCGTGCGTACCCTCCTGCTGATGACTGACGCTGCTATTCCTGCGTACCCTCCAGCTGATGACTGACACTGCCCTTCGTGCGCACCCTCCTGCTGATGAGTGACATTGGTATTCCTGCGTACCCTCCAGCTGATGACTGACACTGCCCTTCGTGCGCACCCTCCTGCTGATGACTGACACTGCCCTTCGTGCGCACCCTCCTGCTGATGACTGACACTGCCCTTCGTGCGTACCCTCCTGCTGACGACTGACACTGCCCTTCGTGCGCACCCTCCTGCTGATGACTGACACTGCCCTTCGTGCGTACCCTCCTGCTGACGACTGACACTGCCCTTCGTGCGTACCCTCCTGCTGACGACTGACACTGCCCTTCCTGCGTACCCTCCTGCTGATGACTGACACTGCCCTTCGTGCGTACCCTCCTGCTGACGACTGACACTGCCCTTCGTGCGCACCCTCCTGCTGATGACTGACACTGCCCTTCGTGCGCACCCTCCTGCTGATGACTGACACTGCCCTTCGTGCGCACCCTCCTGCTGATGACTGACACTGCCCTTCGTGCGTACCCTCCTGCTGACGACTGACACTGCCCTTCGTGCGTACCCTCCTGCTGACGACTGACACTGCCCTTCCTGCGTACCCTCCTGCTGATGATTGACACTGCTATTCGTGCGTACCCTCCTGCTGATGACTGACACTGCCCTTCGTGCGTACCCTCCTGCTGACGACTGACACTGCCCTTCATGCGCACCCTCCTGCTGACGACTGACACTGCCCTTCCTGCGTACCCTCCTGCTGATGACTGACACTGCCCTTCGTGCACACCCTCCTGCTGATGACTGACACTGCCATTCATGCACACCCTCCAGCTGATGAGTGACATTGGTATTCGTGCGTACCCTCCTGCTGATGACTGACACTGCTATTCGTGCGTACCCTCCTGCTGATGACTGACGCTGCTATTCCTGCGTACCCTCCTGCTGATGAGTGACATTGGTATTCGTGCGCACCCTCCTGCTGATGACTGACGCTGCCCTTCGTGCGTACCCTCCTGCTGACGACTGACACTGCCATTCATGCGTACCCTCCAGCTGATGAGTGACACTGTCATTCATGCATACCCTCCTGCTGGTGACTGACACTGCTATCGTGCGTACCCTCCAGCTGATGACTGACACTGCCCTTCGTGCGTACCCTCCTGCTGACGACTGACACTGCCCTTCATGCGCACCCTCCTGCTGACGACTGACACTGCCATTCATGCGTACCCTCCTGCTGATGACTGACACTGCCCTTCGTGCACACCCTCCTGCTGATGACTGACACTGCCATTCATGCACACCCTCCAGCTGATGAGTGACATTGGTATTCGTGCGTACCCTCCTGCTGATGACTGACACTGCTATTCGTGCGTACCCTCCTGCTGATGACTGACGCTGCTATTCCTGCGTACCCTCCAGCTGATGAGTGACATTGGTATTCGTGCGTACCCTCCTGCTGATGACTGACACTGCTATTCGTGCGTACCCTCCTGCTGATGACTGACACTGCTATTCATGCGTACCCTCCAGCTGATGAGTGACATTGGTATTCGTGCATTCCCTCCTGCTGATGACTGACGCTGCCCTTCGTGCGTACCCTCCTGCTGACGACTGACACTGCCATTCATGCACACCCTCCTGCTGACGACTGACACTGCCATTCATGCACACCCTCCTGCTGACGACTGACACTGCCATTCATGCGTACCCTCCAGCTGATGAGTGACACTGTCATTCATGCATACCCTCCTGCTGGTGACTGACACTGCTATCGTGCGTACCCTCCAGCTGATGACTGACGCTGCCCTTCGTGCGTACCCTCCAGCTGATGAGTGACACTGTCATTCATGCATACCCTCCTGCTGGTGACTGACACTGCTATCGTGCGTACCCTCCAGCTGATGAGTGACACTGCCATTCATGCGTACCCTCCTGCTGATGAGTGACACTGCCCTTCGTGTGTACCCTCCTGCTAAGTGGCCACCAAGCATAACCTTGCCAAGCACTGACTTTCCTTGGTGGCTCCAGCGAGAATCCCACTTCCCTTCAGTTTAATCTTGCAGTGCGGTGCTGCCGCCGTGAATCCTCGGGACCCAAATACCCTTTTGTATATACTTAAACGACAGCATCACCACCCTGACAGAATCGTTCCCGGCATGGTTTGTCATTCTGTCATTCTTCCGGATGTGTGTTGTTCTGGCTCGAGAATGTGCAGAGCCCATGCATGGATAAGCTCACTTTATTCCTGCACAGGTGCCATTTTTGTGTGTTTTCTCTTCAGTTTCTGGAACTTTCTCAACAGCAGACATGCACACTGGGGTCTAAGGAAGCGCTTGCCGGCACAGTGGGAAAGAGGAGACGCAGTGAACAGGTGCCCAAGGGGAAGGTGTGGGTGGATTTACAGTGTAGGACTAGTAGACTGCTGGTGAGCTGTCCTCATCACACTGTATCTACATCCTCAGAGAGGTTCACCTGGACGAAATGTAACTAGTAAGACTGCTGGTGAGCTGTGCTCATCACACTGTATCTACATCCTCAGAGAGGTCCACCTGGACGAAATGTAACTAGTAAGACTGCTGGTGTGCTGTCCTCACCACACTGTATCTACATCCTCAGAGAGGTTCACCTGGACGAAATGTATCTAGTAAGACTGCTGGTGAGCTGTCCTCATCACACTGTATCTACATCCTCAGAGAGGTTCACCTGGACGAAATGTAACTAGTAAGACTGCTGGTGTGCTGTCCTCATCACGCTGTATCTACATCCTCAGAGAGGTCCACCTGGACACAATGTAACTAGTAAGACTGCTGGTGTGCTGTCCTCATCACACTGTATCTACATCCTCAGAGAGGTCCACCTGGACACAATGTAACTAGTAAGACTGCTGGCGTGCTGTCCTCATCACACTGTATCTACATCCTCAGAGAGGTCCACCTGGATGAAATGTAACTAGTAAGACTGCTGGTGTGCTGTCCTCATCACACTGTATCTACATCTGCAGAGAGGTCCACCTGCACAAAATGTAACTAGTAAGACTGCTGGTGTGCTGTCCTCATCACACTGTATCTACATCTGCAGAGAGGTCCAGCTGGACAAAATGTAACTAGTAAGACTGCTGGTGTGCTGTCCTCATCACACTGTATCTACATCTGCAGAGAGGTCCACCTGGACCAAATGTAACTAGTAAGACTGCGGGTGTGCTGTCCTCATCACACTGTATCTACATCTGCAGAGAGGTCCAGCTGGACAAAATGTAACTAGTAAGACTGCTGGTGTGCTGTCCTCATCACACTGTATCTACATCCTCAGAGAGGTCCAGCTGGACAAAATGTAACTAGTAAGACTGCTGGTGTGCTGTCCTCATCACACTGTATCTACATCTGCAGAGAGGTCCACCTGGACCAAATGTAACTAGTAAGACTGCGGGTGTGCTGTCCTCATCACACTGTATCTACATCTGCAGAGAGGTCCACCTGGACGAAATGTAACTAGTAAGACTGCTGGTGTGCTGTCCTCACCACACTGTATCTACATCCTCAGAGAGGTCCAGCTGGACCAAATGTAACTAGTAAGACTGCTGGTGTGACAAGTCGGAGCAGCTCAAGTTCACGCCCCAGAGTCCATCCGCGTTGGTCTGAAGAGCAGGGTGACTGTCCTGTGGGTCCCAGTTACACACATGGTCTCACTGGGCCTCGTCCAAGAAGGAAATTCGTTGCTGCTGTGCTGGCCTAGAGTTTCCGACTCTGTGATGATGTCATCACTCTGTTGCCACCTTTGTTTAAAACAAGAATAAAACAAAGCCAGAAATAACCCTCCCCAGATACCTGTTAGTACATTTTTAAGACTCTGAATGTTTTGGAGCAGTTGAATGGCATTTTGCTTATTTTTAGCATACGGCCGGCACCCAGCCCGGGGGAGACACTAAGCACTGTTGACTGAATCAAAGAATGAATGGAAATGTTGAGGATTACGTCGGAATGGCTTCCCAGAGGACATATTTGGGAGCTTTTCAGAGATAATCACCACTCCTAGCGTATGCTAAAGTGAAGTTGCTAAAGTGTTTTAGTCGTGCTTGACAGATGGCCATGCCTCTGACCCGTGGATCTCAGAGGCCACAGTGGGAGAGAGACAGGCGGAGGTCACCGTGTTTGTAAGTACAGGCTGGAGCTACGGAGATGAGCGCAACCTTTTCTGAGTAAGCCCCGTGGACGTCGTTTGTTGACATATGAGAAGTTTTGAATGACAAGTAGGTACAGTTTCTAGACGTGTTTCTGTCCTCGGCGTGGTGCGGGTGGTGAGACGCACTGTTCTTGCCAAGCCGCCAGCTACTCCCAGTTTTGGACAGAGTGGCATTTATTTATTTGTTTGTTTGTTTGTTTGTTTATTTATTGCATACGCACAGGTGTATGTTGGAGGGGAGCTCGTGTCTGGTGCTCCTAAACTCTCATCAGGATTAAAATACGACATCCAAGCTGTCATGAGGTGACTTGGCAACAATGAGATGGTGGGAATAAACCTAGTTGCCTAAAAACTTAATCTTAAAACACCTCTTATTAAAAAGAGAACTAACACCCTGGCCGGCTTGGCTCAGCGGTTAGAACATCAGCCTGTGCACCAAAGAGTCATGGGTTTGATTCCGGTCAAGGGCATGTACCTTGGTTGCAGTTCGATCTCCAGCCTTGGTTGGGGTCATGCGAGAGGCAGCCAGTCGATGTGTCTCTCTCACATCGATGTTCCTCCCTCCTTTCCTCCTTCCCTCCCTGCCTCCCTCCTACTTTATCTGAAAATCAGTGGAAAAATGTCCTTGGGTGAGGATTAAAAAAAAGAGAACTATAGTTTTCTAAATTTGAGCTAAGCTGTTCTATATGGATATCATCTGATGTTTAGAATAATACAGGCCATAGGTTTTCTGAAGGATGTGCTAGGAATACTTTTAAAAAGTGGTTTGTTGCCCGACTGGTGTGGCTCAGTGGTTGAGCATCGACCCTGCACCAAGAGGTCGCTGGTTTGATTCCGGGTCAGGGCACATCCCCAGGTTGTGGGCCTGCTCCCCAGTGGGGGGCGTGCAGGAGGCGGCCAGTCGATGTTCTCTCTCATCGATGTTTCTATCTCTCTCTCCCTCTCCCTTCCTCTCTCTAGAATCCATAAAAAAAAAAATTTTTAAAAAAGTGGTTTATTGACAACATCAGTAAAACAATACTTTATTGCTCACAAAAAAGTTGTAAAATTCATTTCTTTCTTTCTTTTTTTTTTGTTACTCCTCAGCCAAGTATATTTTTCCATTAATTTATTTTTTCTTTTTAGAGAGAGGGGAAGGGAGGGAGAGAGAGAGAAACATTGATGTGACAGAAATGCATTGATTGGTTGCCTCCTACAAGACCTGGACTGTGGGCTGGAGATCAAACCTGCAACCCAGGTATGTGCCCTTGACCGGGATCGAATCCAGGACCCTCCGGTCCATGGGCCAGCTCTCTAACCGCTAAAGCAAACTGGCCAGGCCAACTGTGAAATTCTTAGTTTTACGGATGTGTGGTGTTTTTATGGACAAAGAGTTTATAAGATAAAGTGTCCCCAAACTACTTTTATTTGTCCTGACGTTTGCTAACAATAATGTTATTTTAGTACCCAGTGGAAGCATTTAGATAAAGTGGCCAGAACACATTTTGAAAGTGAAAACTGGATTTTAGAAGGGGAATAGATAGTGAGATTTCTTAGTTCTGCTAAAGAACCGAGATTGTTCCTAAGTAAAGATTTAGATGTGCCTTTGAAAGCGAAATGTATAAAGTTTAGCAGTTAACTCTATCAACTGTAACCTCAAGTACTGGGTAAATATTTACTGAATATTTATTTTTGAAACAGCTGTATGTGATTCGGATTTTTGTACGTTGAATGATACTTTTACATGTATTATGATTCATTCTGTAAGACACATAATCTCTCCGAAATGTGTGTTTATGGGAAACCGAGATTGTCACAGGCCGGAATTGCTTAAGTAAGGACGCCAAACAAGATGCCTCGTGTTCTGTGGGATCTGGTTGCTAAGTTATGGAAAGTTTGATGTTTTTTTAGGGCAACAGTTTTTCACCAGTTTATAAACAATTCAGCAAAAAATAGATTTGTAAGGATAGTTCGTGTGTAATTGGTAAATCATTCATCTGAAATAGTTGGCCTTGATTCCTACTGCCCTTGAGAACGTTGAGTGTTTATCAGCATGGAAGTTTCAGACGAGGGAGGGAAGGATGAACGAATCGGACTGTCGGCGAGGCGATGGTGCACATTTGTGCATCCGTGAGATTTCGCTCGGAGCACTGATGCGAACAATAAAGTGCGTTAGCATTTGGTCTAAATTCAGAATGGGCTGGAAGAAACAGAGCCTACTTCGTTGCAACCTTCTTTGGGTTGCACTGTGAGTTAAAGGCCTTTTTTTTTTTTTAAATGTCTGTCGTCTTGTTTGCTGGGTTCTGACTGTATAATTCAAGTGTGTCCCCGGCCCTGGTTGGTTGTGCGGGAGGCAGCCAGTCCATGTGTCTCTCTCCTGTTGATGTTTTTCTCTCTCTCCCTCCCTCCCACCCTATCTGATGATAAATAGAAAAACATCCTCAGGGGAGGATTAAAAAAATAAATAGATAAATAAAAAGCGTATGCAGAAAGATATTAGAGCGTTCAGCAGAATCCACGCTTGGAAAACCAGCAGAGAGAATGTGTGTCTCCCACTGTTCTGCAGTTTTTCTCTTCTCGGATGTGTACGCTCTGGATGGGAGGTGTTTTCAGCTGATGCAGAGGTACGGAGGCAACACTCTGTCACCTCTGGTCCCTTTCCCAAAGCAAATCACCAGCTCCTGGGCCCCTCCCGGAGCTGTGAGGTCCCCACCTCCAGCCTCTCCCTCTAAGCTGTTATTCCCAGGGGTTCAAAGACAAGTTCCCCACTTCTTTCCCTGAGGAACAGAAATAGCCTGTTACCAGTTCAGAATTCCCTCCGCCTTCCAGTGCGGCCTGGCGTGCTCATCGCCAAAATATTTAGAAGTGTCACCTTTACCCACTTGAGGGCACTGCCCGCGTTGGTAGGCATGTGACCAGCGCACAGTTTGAGAGTTTACTGTAGTGACATTTTTTGCGACTCTTGCAGGTAAGTGCCCACATACCTGCTCCTTTGTCCAGCTCTGGTCACCTCCTTGTATCCTCAGGAGGACAAGGGCCCGGCGGGCAGGACCCAGGTTCTGGGCTGAGCGACGAGCAGTCTCCTTTTCCGGGACCCGAGGTACTTCGGAAACTCCTCAGAGGGGGACCCTGCGGTGGCTTTGTGTCATCCACGCCGCGTGAGGGTCCCTGCAGAAGCTTTGTTTTCTCTCCCGTATTTCAGAACACATTCCTGCCCCCCCCCCGCTCCCCACCTTTTCTCTGCTCCTCGGAGCTCTGACCACCGTTCTTCCCCGTTTTACTCAAATTCCATCAAGACAGAATGTCTCCGAGGGAATGGTCTCATCCCGCGACCAGAATGCTCCTACCTGCCTGTGCCCTCACGGTCTCCTCTCCCTTCTTGATTCATTCCTCTTGGCCTGCACGGTGCTCTCTAAACACGACGTCTTAGGACAGCAAAGCTGAACCACACCCCACGGATCCACCTTCTGTAGCAGCTCCTGCCCCTGTCTGTGTCCCCTGGTCTCCCCTGTACCTCGCACTGTCTTCTGCTTGACGCACTCAGCCCTTCTCCACGGAAGCAGCCAAAGTGACCATTTACAAATAAGGCGGGTCATTTAACGTCTTTGCTTTTCCAAGCCGTCCGAAGGCTCCCTTTGCACTGAAAATCCATTTTCCACGTACGACCTTCAAGGTGCAGAAGGCGCTGCCTGCGGCCGGCCCCTCCTTGGCCAAGGCTTCCCCCCAGTTACTCGGCACCGGGCACCCCTCCCCGCCGTGCGCCTCCCCCAGAACTGTCGCCTGGTCCTTCCTTGTCTCCTCCCTGTGCGACCTGCAGAGGGCCAGGGGTCCCGCCCCCTGCCGCCCTGGTTGTTAGCGAGTACTCCGCAGGGTGTCACACTTGCTCTCTAAGTGTCTAGATGAGACTCCAGGAGGGAGGGCAGGGACCGTCGGCGTTGCGCCCAGGTCAGCGCCTGCACTCGGTCGTGGCTCCGGAAACTGGAAATACACGCACGTCAAGGCTGGGGACGCTGGGGACCAGGAGGCCTGACTCCAGCTCATTGTCTCCGTCCAAACAGAAGCCAGGCCTGCAGCTGTGCTCATGACCCTTCAGAATCACAGCACCTGGGAGTGTGACAGACCTCAGAGGACTTCTCCCTCTGTCCCCGCCGTGCGTTTCAGTGTAGCTCAGTCGCCGCCGGACGGGGTGATGGGGGCCATCACGGCCTCCCCCCCATTTCCTTTGGGAACGCGATTGTGGGTCCGTGGCTGAGGCTGTGCGTCAGGTCTGAATCCTGTCACTACAACGAGCTAGTTCTGTGACCCCGGGCAGGTTGTTTAATTCCAGCGCTTGTTCCTTGGGTGCGCAGTGGCGTCGACAGCACCCGAGCGGCCGCAGTGATTCAGGGGCGAATGGTGGGAACACTCACGTGTACCACTCGGTACATGCTGCCCTGTGCCTTTCCCACCTCTGCTCTGTTTCTCAGTAACTCCGGTCTTTGAAACAGTTTTTATTGTAAAATACACGTAACATAAAATTTATCTTAACTATTTTTATATTGATTTTTTTTCTTTTTCTGGAGCGAGAGGAAGGAAGAGAGAGATGGAAACATTGATGTGAGAGAGAAACACAGATCGGTTGCCTCCTGCACGCCCCCTCCTGGGGATCGAGCCCATAACTCAGGCGTGTGCCCTGATCGGGATTCGAACTGGGATCCCTGAGCCACACCGGCTGGGCTTATAACTGTTTTTAACTGTACAGTTGGATGGTATGAAGTATATTTACAGTGTACATCATAATGTTGGTAACGTTTACAATGAGTGACCGTCATCACCATTTCCATCACTCTTTTCATCTTGTGAAACTAGAATTCTGTACCACTGAACAGTAACCGGCCAGCCTCCCCCACAGCCCCTGGCAACCCCCGATCCGCTTCCTCTGTGAAGTTGACTACCCAGGGGGACTCAGATGAGTGGAATCATACACCACCTGTCCTTCTGTGTCTGGCTTCCTTTTGCATCACCTACTGTCTTCAAGGTTCATTCATAGTGTAGCATGTTTCAGAATGCCTTACTTTTTAGGGCTGAATAATATTCCATTGTACATATTTGTTTATCCACGGATCCACTGATGGACATTTGGGCTATTGAGAACAGTGCTGCTAAGGACATGGGTGTACACGTATCTGTTCATGTCTCTGCTCTCAGTTTTTTTGAGAGTATCAACCCAGCACTGGAATTGCTGGGATCACATGGTAATTCTGTTTTTAGTCTTTCGAGAAGCTACATGCTGTTCACTACTGCAGCCTCACGATTTTGCATTCCCACCGACAATGCATAAACGTTCCGAGTTCTCCGGAGCCTTGCCAGCATCTCTTGTTATGTGTTTTTTTTAAAAAAAAAAAAAATATTGTAGCCATCCTAATGGGTGTGAGGTGTATCTCCTTGTAGTTATGATGTTCACTTCCAGAATGATTAATGACAGTGAGACTCTTTCCATGTGCTGATTAGCCATTTGTATATATTCTTTTGAGAAATGTCTTTTCTAGTCCTTTGCCCATTTTGTAATCAGGTGGTTCATTTGCTTTTGTTGCTGAGTTTTAGGAAGCTTCTGCATATTCTGGGGGTTAATCCCTTACCAGACATGGGATGTGAACATATTTTCTCCCATGGTGTGGGTTGCCTTTTTACTCTGTTAGTTTCTTTCAATGCACAGATTTTAAAAATTTTCATGAAATCCAACTGGTGTATTTTTTCTCTTGTTGCCTGTGCAAGAAATTGCTGCCAAACCCAGTGTCATGAAGCTTTTGAACTACATGTTCTTCTAAGAGTTGCATAGTTTTAGGTCTTACCTTTAAGTCTTTGGTGCATTTCGAGTGGATTTTTTTGGTGTTGGGTAAGGTCCAACTTCATTATTTTGCAGGTAGATATCCGAATTTCCCAGCACCATTTGATGAAAATATTGTGCTTTCCCATGGAATGATCTTGACACCCTTGTCACAAACCACTTGACCACTCGTGAGGGTTTCTTCTTGGGCTCACTGTTCTGTCCCGTTGGTCTGCATGCCGTCTCGTGCCACACTGTTCTGACTATGGTAGCTTTATGGTAAGTGCCAAAGGGACACTTAATTCCCTTAAAGGAACAGACTGTTCCCTTGACTACTCTTACAACGTTTTTATACACCAGTAATTAATATGATGGTAGTAAGTGTTTTAAAGGTGTATAAACAGATCCAAAAGAACATCCATCCAGTTGTTATTATCAGTATTGGCATATGTACATCGTGTCTTATTATTACACTGGTTTCTTTTTAAAAAAAATTTTTTTCTTTATTGATTTTAGAGAGAGAGGAAGGGAGAGGGGAGAGAGGGAGAAACATGGACGAGAGGGAACATCAGATGGCCGCCTCCTGCAAGGCCCCACTGGGGAGCAGGCCCACAACCTGGGCCTGTGTCCTGAACCGGGGATTGAACTGGCGGCCTCTTGGTGCCTGGGTTGATGCTCAACCAGTTTCCTTCTGTATAATGTGCTAAATGAGGTCCACGGAAGGACAAAGGTGATGTACGTGCTAATTCATATTTATTTCACGTTCTCACCGCACATGGACCCCGGCTCCGCAGTCCTCACGAGGTGCGTGGTCATGACCAGAGGCGGAGATTCACAGAGCACCTTTGTCCAGGTTTAGGTAGTTGACTCAGAAAGGTGCAGTGTCGCCTGTAGGGAGGGGGAGGGGAACATATATGTAACGCCTATTAAACAAGCGATCGTTGGAGATTCTGAGCTGGATTTAGTCTGAAATAAGTGAGTCAGGTTGCTCCAGCGTGTTATCAACAGCCACTTCCGACAGTGATAAGGCAGCTGGTTACTGATCTGGAAGGAAAAGAGGTTCTGGGTAAGCAGCTTTCACAGACGAGAAGGCGCGGCCGGACCTCGGGAGACTGGAACGGCTGCTGAGTGGGGGATGTGGCTCTCCTGGGGGACGGGCGAAGCCAGCGGGTTCTCAGGCAGCATCACGGGACAGCGGTACGCTCTACACATATGTGTGCATGTGTGTTTGCGTGTGTGCGCATGTGCATGTGCGTTTGCGTGTGTGTGATTAATAGCCTCTTCAGCTTTCTGGTCTGTGACCCTTTTCCACTTTTTTTTTTTGATCCTCACCCGAAGATATTTTTCTATCTTTAGACAGAGTGGGAGGGGAGGTGGGAAAGAAACATCGACTGGCTGCCTCCTGCACGACCCCGACCAGGGCCAGGGATGAACCGCAACCGAGGCCCATGCCCTTGACCGGAATCGAACCTGCGACTCATTGGTCCGCGGGCCGACGCTCTACCGCTGAGCCCGACCGGCCAGGGCGACCCTTTTCCACTTTAAAGAATTATTGAGACTCCAAGATGCTTTGCTTACGGGGCTCATCTCCATCAACTTATACCATTTCCAGAACTAAAACGGAGAAACGTAAAAGTACTTATTGATTCACCAAAAGATAAACAAACACATTGCATGGTAACATCAACATATTTTTATTTAAAAATGATGTTTAAAAAAAAAACCACAACGAGAGGGGTGTTCCTGTTCCCCGTCTTGCCCGTCTCTAGTGCCCAGCTTGGGGGATCACGCTGGGGCGCTTGTGCTCACGTCTGCGCGACCTGTTGCGACCGGTTGCGACGTGTCGTCTGAGTGGAAGCGCACGAGGAGCTCGAACGACCAGACATGTAGCTGACATAG
The DNA here is from genome assembly GCF_014108415.1 of Molossus molossus. Classification (NCBI taxonomy): domain Eukaryota; kingdom Metazoa; phylum Chordata; class Mammalia; order Chiroptera; family Molossidae; genus Molossus; species Molossus molossus. Next base: position 108,534,888 of record NW_023425403.1, on the reverse strand, counting down.
GAGGGCCGGGCAGCGCCCATGAAAGGGGCTCTGGGACTCTGGGGGTCCTTGGGTCACGTTGAGAACCCCTGTCCTACGAAGTATTTGGAGGGGCAGATGAGCGGAGGGACCGTCAGTGAACCAGTTGTTTTACTTTTCATTTATTCTGCAACAGGGACAAATTACTTGTGCACCTTGCACACGAGAAAGGAAGCAGCGTGAGTATGTTGAGGAAAGATTGTGCCCTAGAGACCGAGGGGGGAACGTTCATATCTGGGAAACCAAAGAGCCACTGTGATTTCTTTTTTTATCCTCACCTGAGGACATTTTTCCATTTTCTGTTCAGGTGAAGTAGGAGGGGGGGAGAGAGAGAGAGAGAGAAACATCGACGTGAAGGGACACATCGAGTGGCTGCCACCCGCATTACCCAACCAGGGCCGGGGACAAACTGCAACCGAGGTACGTGCCCTTAGCGGGAACCGAACCCGGGTCTCTCTGGACCGCAGGCCGACGCTCTAACCACTGAGCCAAACCGGCCAGGGCTGTAATTTCTTAAACAGGCAAAAGACCTGTTAAAAACTGTACTTGGCTCTGGCCAGGTGGAGCACTGTCCTGTACGCCAAAGATTTCAGGATCCGTTCCCGGCCAGGGCACGTACCTCGTTTGCAGGTTTGATCCCTGGTTGGGGCACGTATGGGAGGTAACTGAACAAACATCGATGTTTGTTCTCTCTCTCAAAATCAGTAAACACATACTAAGGTGAGGATTAAAAATTTGTATTTGGGAAAAAATGGGCTAGAATGAAAAGAGATGAGCTACTTTATAGTTTGTCTCAGTAATATAGGTGAGTAGTGAGGTGGGCTCTGCCTCAGACATCGGTGAAAATGTAGAGAAAATACCGAAATTTAAAAGCAAGTTTGAAGGCAGAAATGCCCAAACTTGGATATAGGGAATAAGGTGGGGGAGGAGTTGAGATGACTAAGAGTTTTCAAGGCTAAAACATTTGAGGACTATTTTCTCCCTTGTCTTCAATTTCAACCTTTCCTGAAAAGTATCCTGATTCAGCTTCTGGAAGTCTTGTCTTGTTTTCCAGAGCTGGCCGTGCCACTCCAGGGCTTAGGAGAGAATCAACGCGCTTCCCAGCCTGAGCAGAAGCACAGGAAGATCTGCCACATCCCTGCGGAGTTGGTACCTGCGACATCCCTGCAGAGCCACCCGCTGCTCACCCGCTGGAGCCCTGCAGACAGGTTCCGGCCCCGGGCGCCCGCGGTCCGCCTCTTATGCACCCCAGCACCCCAATCAGCTCCCTCTTCTCCTTCACCAGCCCGGCAGTGAAGAGGCTGCTCGGCTGGAAGCAAGGGGATGAGGAGGAAAAGTGGGCAGAGAAGGCGGTCGACTCGTTGGTGAAGAAGCTAAAGAAGAAGAAGGGAGCCATGGACGAGCTGGAGAGGGCGCTCAGCTGCCCGGGGCAGCCCAGCAAATGTGTCACGATTCCTCGGTCCTTGGATGGGCGGCTGCAGGTGTCCCACCGCAAGGGGCTGCCTCACGTTATTTACTGCCGCGTGTGGCGGTGGCCGGACCTTCAGTCTCACCACGAGCTGAAGCCCCTCGAGTGCTGCGAGTTCCCCTTCGGCTCCAAGCAGAAGGAGGTGTGCATCAACCCCTACCACTACCGCCGGGTGGAGACGCCAGGTGAGCGGCCTCAGGATCACCGTCCGTTTGGAAAGCCACGGAGGGGTGTCCTGGTTCATGCTGATGGGGCGTTAGCGACACGGGGACCACCCCAGTCCCTGAAAGACAGCGTGGGGAAGGGGAAGAGGAGGCTCAGTTTTGAGGAGCGAATCCAAAACGTTGTAGTCGGAAAGATCTAGAAAGAATTTTCATTTCCGCACACAGGTGAACTGTGTGTGATTTTGAACAGGCAGTTTTACTTTGATACGTTGTGGAGACGTCATCGTCCTGTTTTCCCAGTTGGTGGGTTTCATGGTCTTGAAACGGCCTCGGTGTGATTAACCGTGAAAAATAAACATCGTCCGCTCTCCCTCAGCTGACCTGACTGGAGACGTTGCGTGGCTGTCGCTTTAGGGGAGGTGTCTCACTGCTGGATCTGAAAACAGCCAGAGAAAGAGTTTCTGGGACTCCTTCTAGGACCGAAAACCAGGGGGGCTGGGGGAGCTTGGCAGCTGTCCTTAAATACGGCTTCAAATATAGAAGGCCGCTGCCCGGAAACTTCGCACTCGGGGTGCGCAGGTGGGGTACACGCAGTCCCCTCCTCTGCAGAAGCCTGGTGTTGGTGTCTGTTCCCTCGCGTGGCGCTGACTGTATGTCCCTGAGCTGCGGGGACACGTCCGTGTGTGAGAGCCGCCACGCCCTGAGGGCCTACGGGCTGGCACCCGAGCTCGGACATGGTCAGGTCCTGTGGGGACGGTTCTGTGGAGGTAGACAGCCCCGTGGGAGTCCGCTGTCCCCTAGTCAAGGTTCCGAGAGCGTGACAGCCGTGCTTCGTCCCAGCCCACAGCGGGCTCAGCGAGGCGACCTCTCGGACCCCACCCCTTGCCACCGTGGAAAACTAGTCAAGGAGGCCACATGGCTGGGCAAAGGCCTCTGACAGTCACTTCGTCCCAGGACGGAGTCCCTGTACGGAGCTGGTGAGAAAGCCCCTCTGTCCTGGCGCATCTGAGGCATTTCCCCTGCATCGGGTAGGTCTTCGCTTCCTTCCGTCCTTCTCCCCTCTCTGGGGGCTCCGCAGACCCGAAGGGTCACTAGTGTCTGCGTTCACGACAGAAACCACCTGCGCGGGAACGTCTTCGTGGCTCATGGTGGTTTGGTTCCGCGCAGCTGAAGGTCATTTCGGGTGTCCTCTCTTCTTTGTAGAATCGATTTTCTCTATCGATTTTCGTTTTCTTTTATTTTTATTGTTGATGATATTACAGGTGTCCTCATTTTCCCGCCTGGGCCTACGTCCACCCAGCCTCTGCCCACTGTCCCTGTGTCCGTCACCTCACCGTGGTCTGTGTCTACGGTTGTGCGTGTATGTTCCTTGGCTAATCCCTTCGCCTTCCTTCATCCAGCCGCCCCCCCCCCCCCCCGACAGCTGTCAGTCTGTTCCATGTGTCCACGCCTCTGGTTCTATCTTGCTCATCAGATTCCACATGTAAGTGAGATCACACGGTATTTGATTTTCTCTGACTGGCTTATTTCACGTAACACGATCATCTCTAGGTCTGTCCATGCTGTCCCAAACGGTAAGATTTCTTTCTTTTTTACAACCACGTGGTATTCCATGGTGGACACATACCACAGCTTTTTCATCCATCATCTACTGATGGACACTTGGGCTGTTTCCAGATCTCAGCTATTGTAAATAGTGCTGCTACTAACATAGGGGTACATATATTCTTTCTGATTGGTGTTTCAGGTTTCTTAGGGTATATTCCTAGAAGTGAGATCTCTGGGTCAAATGGCAGTTCAATCTTTAATTTTTTGAGGAAACTCTGTACTGTTTTCCACAGTGGCTGCACCAGTCTGCATTCCCACCAGCAGTGCACTAGAGTCCCCTTTTCTCCACACCCTCGCCAGCACTTGTTGTTTGATGATTTGTTGATGGCGGCCATTCTGACAGGTGTGAGGTGATACCTCATTGTAGCTTTAATTTGCATCTCTCTGATGATTAGTGATGTTGAGCATTTTTTATATATGTCTATTGGTCATTTGTATGTCCTGTTTGGAGAAGTGTTTCTTCGGGTCCTTTGCCTGTTTTAAAATTGGATTATTTGTCTTCCTGGTGTTGATTTGAATGAGTTCTTTATATATTTTGGAAATTATCCCCTTATCAGGTGTATCACTGCCAAATATATTCTTTCATACAATGGGTTCTAATTTCATTTTGTTGATGATTTCTTTTGCTGTGCAAAAGCTTTTTAGTTTGACTCATTCCTATTTGTATATTTTCCCCTGTTTCCCTTGCCCAAGGAGATATATCTGCAAAAATATTGCTATGAGAGATTCTGAATTTTTATCTTCTAGGATTTTTGTGGTTCTGTGACCTACATTTAAGTCTTTTTTTTTTTTATCCTCACCCGAGGACATTTTTTGTTCAGATAGAGTGGGAGGGAGAAAGAGGAAGAGAGAGAGAGAGAAACATCAATGTGAAAGGGACACATCGAGTGGCTGCCACCTGCACGACCAACCAGGGCCGGGGACAAACTGCAACCGAGGCACATGCCCTCAGCGGGAACCGAACCCGGGTCTCTCCGGACCGCAGGCCGACGCTCTAACCGCTGAACCAAACCGGCCAGGGCTACATTTAAGTCTTTTATGCATTTTGAGTTTACTCTTTTATACGGCATAATTGGTCGTCTAGTTTCACTTTTTGCATGTATCTAATTTTCCCAACAGAAGACACTGCCTTTCCTCCATTACACGCTCTTGCTTCCTTTGTCAAATACTAACTGTCCGTAAAGACACTGGTTGATTTCCGGGCTCTCTGCTCTGTTCTGTTGCCCCACATGCCCGTCTCGTGCCAGTCCAGGCTGCTTTGATCACCGTGGCTTTGTAGTATAGTTTAATGTCAGGCATTGTGGTGCCTCCAACCTTGTCCTTCTTTCTCAAGCTCGCTGAGGCTTTGGGTTTTGTGTTTGTTTGTTTTTTAGTTCCTTGTAAATTTTTGGAATATTTGTTCTAGATCTGTGAAATATGCCGTTAGTATTTTAATGGGAATCACGTTGAATTTTTAGATCGCTTTGCGTAGTATAGACATTTTAATGATGTTGGTTCTTCACATCCATGAACACAACACACGTGCCACTTATTTGTGTCTTCCTCAGTTTTTTTTCCTCAATGTCATATAGTTTTCAAAGTACAGGACTTTTACCTCCTGGGTTACATTTATTCCTAGGTACCTATTTACTTACTTACTTATTTATTTTCACAACAGTAAATGGGATTGTTCTCTTCGTTTCTCTTTCTGATAGTTCATTATTGGCATATAAAAATGCTTCCCATTTCTAAAGATTAATTTTGTATCCTGCTACTTTGCCCAAATCATTTATTAGATCTAGCAGTTTTTTGGTGACGTCACACAGTTTAGTTACTGTCTAGGCCTCTGGCAAAAGCCTCCCCAGAAAGCAGAGGGCCCCTTGAAGCCACTGCTGGGTGTACCCGCAAAGCCGTCGCCGGGACCTGAGGACAGCGGTGTAGCATCTCCGAGTCCAGGTGAACCCCCGGCTGTGCTGTAACCTCAGGAGTGCCCTTTCCGGGCAGACTGACTCCCCGCGGACTTCCAGTGGCACATGCCATGTGGGCTCCTCTTCCCACTGTTGCTCAGAGTTGGGGATCCCCGCCTGAGGTTGAGTCCCCACACCCCTACGGGAAGGGCGTTCCCCTACCCTCTCGGAAGCCACCACACCTGCAGGAGGGAGTTCCCCCTTCCCCTCTCCGCCCTGCTTACCTGTCTCCGTGCGGCTTCTCCTGTATTCCCTGGTTATAGCATTTCAGTCCAGCCAGCCCTTCGGATGGTTTCCCAGGTTGATGCTTTGTAATGTAGCTGTAAATGGGGCGGGGGCGGGGGCGGGGGCGGGGAGCAGGTGGGCCGGCTTCCAGCTGCTCAGCGGGCATTTGGACCCGCCCTGTGACTTCTTCACAGAACCAGAGTCTTGTGCCAGCTCCCAGCCCTCTGCGCCGCGACTCCTCCCCCATCCTCCTCTGTGCACCCCCGAAGCGTTCAGGTTACCCCAGAGGGGCACCCGAGGGGAACACACGTCTGTAAGCTCGTTATGTCCCGTTTGCTTGCAAGGAGCAGGTCAGACGTGAAGTGGGATTTGCTAATTAGCGGTGGCGGTCACTGTGGAGTGAATGTCTGTTCCCTCAGAACACCCTGTGTTCACACCCTAATGCCTCTGGGGGTGAGTAGGTCATGAGGGCAGAACCCCATGAATAGGTTACTGCCCCTGTAAGGCGGCCCCAGGCGATCCCTGGGCCGTCCACCTCGTGAGGACACAGTGGGGAGGGGGCCCTCTGCACCCTGGTCTGGGACGTCCCAGCTTCCAGAACTGTGAGAAATAAATTTCTGTTGTTTATAAGCTCCCCAGTCTGCGGTATTTCTGTTATGACAGCCCAGATGGACTGAGGCAGCTATGTTTTGAGTCAAAGTATTTAAAAACATGATCTTGCAGATATAAAGTCACTGAGCCAGTCTGGCCAAATAACCAGGAGGATACCATCAGTGTTCCCCACAAATACTCACTGCTTTTGGTTTTACCCAGACGATAAGAAAATAGGGTGTCCCCCAAATGTATGCGCACTTTGAATTTTATAAAGCTAGGGCTTCCTCAAATACACTTCATTTTCAAAATGTAACAGAATCTGTAGACATCTTATATACAATTTTTTGACACCCGGTACATTATCAAGATATTTGTCTCAGTGAAAAATGAAACAAAACATATTCTTTCTTTTCTTTCGGAGCCTGCGTTCTGCATGAAGACCAGAGGGTCTGCATTCAGGAGACCGAGGCGTTTTGTTTACGAATGCAGGGACGCGCTGCAGACACCTCATGCAAACGGGAGTCACAGCTCGTTCAGTCCCGCCCCACTAAAGGCAAAAATGAGTGTTTATGTGAACTTTGCTAACATTGTGATGAAGAAACCTCATGGAAAGGAAGCCGTATGTCATTTACTGGGTGAGCCCCTCGGACGGTTCACGAGCCAAGTCATCTTTTATTCCTGCGTATTTACAGCAGACATAAAAGGAGATTCAGTGGCTTCTCGTTTCTTGTCCGGGTCATTTTTACATTTTTACGTTTTTACATGTCCAGTGTGTATTTTCTACTGCTGTAGGCAGCGTATACAAATACGTTTTTTTTTTATCCTCATCTGAGGACATTTTTCCATTTTTTGTTCAGATAGAGTGGGAGAGAGAGAGAGGGAGAGAGAGAGAAACATCGACATGAAAGGGACACATCGAGTGGCTGCCACCTGCACAACCCAACCAGGGCCGGGGACAGACTGCAACTGAGGTACATGCCCTCAGCGGGAACCGAACCCGGGTCTCTCTGGACCACAGGCGATGCTCTAACCGCTGAGCCAAACCGGCCAGGGCACAAATACGGTTTTTAAGGGGTTAGATCATTTGTTTCTCGGCTACTCTCACCTGCTGCGGCTTAGTTTCCAAGTTTTCACTCACCTGTTTAATGTATATTCTCCATGTAGAACTGAAAATTATTGCTTGTTAAGAAAGAGACCACTGTGTTATGTAGGTAACTGTCGACTCTGTGATTAATGTTGTCTGTTTACTTGAAAACATGTACTTTTCGTGAAAGTTTTTATGAAACTTGCAGGTGGTAAGAAATCAGTAGTGTGACTAAAAACAGAACTACCACATCCGTCTCCGGGAACAACCTCCTTTAATCCATCTTGCTTAGTGCTTGCTCCTCTTCCCTCTATTACTACTAAGAATTATGGATGTAACTCTATATAATCTGCTTATCCATTGGCTTCCACATTGATCACCTTAGGATAGCATCACTGCGTCTAACAAAAGGTGAGGATTGAAGTAATTTATGTTGCCTTCTTTCTTTCTCCCCCTTCTCAAGTCTTAATCTTTATATTTTGGTTTATAGTTTATGTTGTTGTTATTTTGGCCATTCTGTTGGTGTCCATTGTGGGGTTTGAGGGTAAGCATGACTTTCCCTTAGAAGAGATGGTCCACTGCCTTCCTGCCTCCACACTGGTGAGGGGAAGCGTTGGGTCAGTTCGGTTCTGATATCTGTGCAGGTGACCTTCCAGGAGGTCCTCTGGGAGCATCCAGACAATTCCTCGTGTCTGGATGTTTGAAACTCAGGCGGTTGTGACTGAGGCTTTGGGTCTGGGCTGTGCACGTCTGCTTTCTGCAGCTGATGACTAGATTCTTCTCTAGTTCTGGAGATTTTTCTTCGGCCGGTTCTTTGGCCTCTTCCTCCTTGTTTGCTCCGCTTCTCTGTGTGCGCGTCCGTCGGTCCTGGGTGACCTCACGGCACCCTTGCCGTCCCTCTGTCGGGCGCTGTGGCCCCGAGAAGTCAGCAGGAGCTCTGGGTGCGGCTCGGTGCTGTCCCGGAGAACTGCGTGGATTCCCACGTTCTTGCGTAGAACCAGGATCAAGAAGACCCCGAAGGGACGCACCACTGACAGGCTTCCCTTACGCGTTCTCTGTTTCTGCTTCCCCTCCGTGTCCACTTCCATTAGGACTCGCTCTTTGTCTTTTACGAAACAACTTGCAGCGGCCTTGACATCCTGTGGTAAGGACGGGCAGACTGGTTGTACTCCAGGCTCAAGTTTGGGTCGGTCGTCGAAATAATTCCGCCTGGTCCCCGGGAGAGACACCTGTGTGTCACGTACTGATTTATCACAAGCAATGAAAGCCTATGGCGCCCTTTAAAAACCTGCAGAAACGAACACTTTATTATTGCCAGCATCCAAGGAAGACATGAACCGTGAGCTCTCCCAAGCCCAGCGTAGGACGGGCAGCTTTACTGATTGATGGTGGGGGCGCCTAGGCGGGCGGTCCTCGTCGGGGTGAGTGTCACAGGGGTTCTCCTCTAACCCTTGGTCATTGTACACCCCGTGTGAGAGTCGGGCTTTACGGAGAGAGGCCACTGGTGTAGCTCATTCACAAGCCCCCCTCCGGGGAAGAGACGGGACCCAGCTGGGAGCTGGGACGGTCAGGATGGGCACAGGGGGAGCAGCCCTTCCCGAGGGAAAACCGCTTCACCCGGAAAGTGCACAGAAGCAGCAGGCGCCCGCCCTGTGCCACGCCCGCGCCTAACGCCCTGGCTCTTTCTCCGCAGTGCTGCCGCCGGTGCTGGTGCCCAGGCACAGCGAGTACGACCCGCAGCTCAGCCTGCTGGCCAAGTTCCGCAGCCCGTCGCTGCACCGCGAGCCGCTCATGCCGCACAACGCCACCTACCCCGAGTCCTTCCAGCAGCCGCGCTGCGCCTTCCCGGCGCCGGGGCCCGCGTGCCTGCAGCCCCAGTGCGCGGCCGGCTACCCGCACACCCCGGGGAGCCCCTCGGAGCCGGGGAGCCCCTACCAGCATGCAGGTCAGTACCAGCGTCCGGGCGGTCGTGTGGAAACACAGCCCGACAAGGCTGTGCGGTGGCCGTCTGGGTGCAGTCACTGTGCCTCAGTTTACAAGGGCCTGGCAGTCCGCACGGCCACTCCTGCGGGCCCTGGACCCGGCCCAGCCTCTAGGACGGTGGGACTGGACCCAGGTCGGAGCCGTGACCCTGGAGCGGCAACATGTCTTTGCTCTGCGTTTGGCTCTGATGCTCTCAGACACTAAATGGAGTCGAGCAGCATCGCTGGTCATTTCAAGGGACTTTTTTTTTTATCCTCACCCGAGGACATTTTTCCATTTTTTTTTTTTTTTGTTGTTTAGATAGAGTGGGAGGGAGAGAGAGAGAAACATTGATGTAAGAGGGACACATCGAGTGGCTGCCACCCACACGACCAACCAGGGCCGGGGACAAACTGCAACTGAGGTACGTGCCCTTAGCGGGAACCGAACCCGGGTCTCTCCGGACCGCAGGCCGACGCTCTAACCGCTGAGCCAAACCGGCCAGGGCTCAAGGGACTTTTTATAAAATCCCCCAGAGAATATTTTCCCATTTATCTTCAGATAGAGCTGCGGGGGGGAAGGGGGGGAACACATCCCTGTGAGAGGGACACCTGGATTGGTTGCCTCCTGCATGAACCCAACCGGGGTTGGGGACGAACCGCAACCTAGGCATGTGCCCTTGGTCAGAATCGAGCCCGGGACTCTGGCCCACGGGCCGACACTAGCCGCTGAGCCACACTGGCCAGGGCCTGGGATTTGTTTTGAAGGCACGAACAGTGAGATGATGCCGACTTCCTCACGCGGAGCAGGAAGACTTGGCCTGAGGTCAGCAGTGTGATTGCTGCTTGGGCCAGGGAAGGGGGCCCCCTGCAGGCGGGGAGGCCCCGGGGGCCAGGCAGCGCCTTCTCCGGCTGCTGCTGGGTAAGCCCAGCACCGGAAGGTACACCTGGTCCTTCCATAGTTGCCGAATCGAAACAGCGTGTAGAAGGGAGAGGGAGGACCCAGCCCCTTGCACATGATTGCTGCGTGTGTGATCACACCTATAACGTAGGTGTGCGTCAGATGAGGAACAGACGATTTATGTGCCTCCCGAGTGTGAGGAGGAAGTGTGCTGAGTGACCCAGCCCTGCAGGCTGCATGGATGAGCTCGGTCCAGGTGAGGTCTGCCTCACCTGTCTCTTCCTATAGTCGTTGACTTAGCTGCTGTTTG